>NC_047528.1:41552953-42929203 GCF_012275295.1 Melopsittacus undulatus | reverse complement strand
ATAGTGACAAAAAAGATTATATACCCTTAGAATCTCTAATTCTTCTTAATTTATCTCTCATCCTATCATACTCACTTTTTCTCTGCTTTTTTGTCATTGAACACAAAATTCATCAGCATCTACCCACACCAATTGAGAAGGTTCCTGTTAGAATGATAGAATAGCAGAAAAGTTAGGGTTGGAAAGGACCTTAAGATCATCTAGCTTGAATCCCCCTGCCATGGGCAAGGACAACTCGCACTAGACCATGTCATCCAAGGCTCTGTCCAGCATGGCCTTGAATACCGCCGGGATGGAGCATTCACAACTTCCTTGGGCAACCCATTCCAGTCCCTCATCACCCTCACAGTAAAGAACTTCTTCCTTATATCCAGTCTAAACCTCTGCTGTTTAAGTTTGAACCCATTACCCCTTTTCCTGTCACTACAGTCCCTAATGAAGAGTCCCTCTCCAGCATCCCTATAGGCCCCCTTCAGATACTGGAAGGCTGCTATGAGGTCTCCACACAGCCTTCTCTTCTCCAGGATGAACAGCCCCAACTTTCTCAGCATCTTCATATCTCCAGTCCCCTGATCATCCTCGTGGCCCTCCTCTGGACTTGTTCCAACAGTTCCATGTCCTTTTTATGTTGAGGACACCAGAACTGCACACAATACTCCAGGTGAGGTCCCATGAGAGCAGAGTAGAGGGGCAGGATCACCTCCTTTGACCTGCTGGTCATGCAGGTTCATCACTCTGTTTCATTCAGTTGTATTTTCGTATTTATTCAGAATTTTCCAGGTTCACACATCTCATCCTATGCTATCGCTGTGGCTTCATCACGCCTCTATCTAACCACATCTGCTGGCCATTCTTAAAACTCTCAGGCTTAAAATATTTTAATTCCCTGCCCTTAAACATATTTAAACCTCAGGCTCAAAAATCTGCCTGAAAGCCACTGTCCCTTTAGTCTCTATTGTAAGAAGTTTTTTCCTAACATGAAGAAACTAGTGTATGAAAAGGTGTAACCACATAAAACTGTGGACTTTAGGTTGAGAGCTGGAGAATTTGCCACTTAGCATACATCTCTATCAATATATCCCCCAAATAGTATTCTTTCTTATTATTAATACTGTGAAAGAAGAGGCATTTTGTTTATCAGTTCTCTTAAGCAAATTTTAATTGGAAACTCTTAACAGAATTTGGGATGACTTAATATAGGAAACTGGAGTGCTAGGAACAATTACCACTCTAAACCACTGCTATGATATTGAATTTATTAAATATTATGTGATTCTAAGACATTGCAATAATAGTCTCGTGTATAATATGCCCTGAAAGATGGACATGCGGTCAGTTCTGAAATATTGCATTCCTTTCCAAAACTCAAGAGGAGAAAAGAAGGGAAGAATAAATGTCTTATTCCAGCAGCTAGTACTATAAGCACTGTGCAACAAGTCTTAATAAGGAGGTTATAAACTTCTATTTGATTTCTTTCATTGAGATTGTATGGATGCAAAAATAAAATGAAGAGGTCTAAATACTTTGGTGGAACTGGACTTGTCTGAAGGGCTGGTTAAATATGGCACTCATCTTCAGCTTCAAAACTGTTTCTAATTAATAAATTGAAGGAATTAAGTTTAAGGGAGATAGAGGAATAGAAAGACAAAATAAAAGAAGAAAAAGAAAATAATGAAAAAAAAAAAGACTATAATAAAAATATTTTTGTCTGTCCTTCTCTGTCTTACTTCAAATGAGAAACATTCACCTGAATTTTCAATACAATTGTTCATCGAAGTAGCCTGTCTGATTTGGACGTTCCAGGATTTGTTTTTCCCTTGTTAATGTAACAGCCCTCAATCTTGGTGCAGCCTCCGGCTACCATGGTAAAAAAGAATAAAAAGTAGGAAAAACAATTTTTAGAAAGAGAAAGAGATAGGAATGGGGAACAGCAAGAAAAGCAACTCTTGCTTGAGGGATTAGCTTTATATAATTCTGTCAAGTCAATTGCACAAAATATTTCAGTTGGTGATTTTTATATCCAAGCCACACATTTCTTTCCTCCAAGCAGTCAGTTGCCAAGTCATACCAAAGAGAAGGTTCTTTTCAGTGGCAACTCTTCAATTAATCAACTGCATATTAGCCACCCTCAGAAACCGTATTACCTGCCAAATGGATGACATGAAAAATATGTATTGGGAAGAACTACTCCACTGGCATCGTAAACAAAAATAGTAAAATAAATGGCTAGTAAGGTGCTGTCTGTTTAAGGAACAGTCATGTTTTCTTCATGGGCTAGCTACCCCTGTCAAACTGACTTTGTTGTATGTTCTTTTCTTCCACTCAGGGTGTTAGCACATAAATAAACTCTGAATCCTTTCAACATAAAAAAAGGCTTCCTTTATTAGAGGTGCCCAAGGATATTTTCTATTGCCCTTCAATATTTGTCAATAGCAGCAGTTTGGGTCTCACAAGAATTTATCTATTGGATCAGTCCCTACTTACTCTGCTGAATATGAAGCTTCATTATACCGAAAAGGCATTTCAAGAGAAGAAAGGAACAGAATGGGATGCCTCATTACACTTGAAGTGATATTAACCACTGATGCTTTCAGGCTGAGGGATTGGTACGACAATATTCAAATTTTCAAATTGGTATGACAGTTTTTCAAAATCTGGCCTCAAATGGAAGACTGGATTACTGTATGAGGTACCCAGCTGCCTTAAACAAGACATGGGGATAATTAGGTATACTACAGGATCTTACACTCTTCTGATAGGATCCAGGATTAGAGCTGCTCTGAGCTGGCACTGTGTAAGTCCCTGTGTTAGGAGGCAGTGGCACCAAGTTAGCTAAAAGGAGAAATGCTGCAAACAGGGCTTTCTCTGGGGAGTAAGGTGTTTGGTAATCACCTCTCTCCACCTGGGGTCTGCAACCAAAAGCCTTGCCTGGCATGAAGCCCATATCTACAGTAACCTAAATGTGAGTCAGTAGAGCCAAAGTTCACAGTGTTACAATCAAATGTTACAGAGAAAATGAGTTTGAGATTTCATTATATTGGACAGAGACGTGCAAAACCCACCTACATCTCATTTTCTGTTCCCTTCTACAGTTTCTGTGCCACATGATTCAGTAATCTACAGTCTAAACAATTCTAGAGACCCCAATAAAATTTCACAGCTTCTACAGTTTATTGAAGAATCTGGCCCTTGGTCATAAATATGAAATATATCGATTTCTGTAATTTTTAATGAATTAGAGGTGAGTAATAATTTCAGAAGCCTCTCATTAAATAATAAGAAAATAAATTTTCCAATAAAAAAGATAGAAATGAACTGCAGGAGTGTTGGAATGGAACATACTGAACACAAAATTTTTATTATAGACTCAATAACTTATGGTCTTTTCAAAATACACAGGCTCTGTAGATATGTCACCACTGCTCACATCCCTTAAGATCAAAGGGGTTTGATGACTTCTACTGAAGCATCTGCAACCACATCTGTGCTGTTTATCCATCCAGCATTTCATTTGCTGAAAGGCAGTTGTAAGTGGCACTCTGGAAAATGCAAAGACAGGGGGAAAAAGCAGGCCTCCAGTAATGGAACAAAACCAAACTAAGGACACCATACCCTTCAACAGAGTCCAATTGAAGTCTCTTGGAGCCTTAATTGAGTGCAAACCAAGAGAACCTGAACACAACACTTTCTGTCCTTTAATGTACACCCTTCTGTTGTGGAACGATTTACAGCATGTTCAGTGCTGTAGTTAAAGGTAAATACCAGTAAACAAAGATTAATTTGGACAAGAGATAGTGTGATGATTTTTCAGTGTGGCCTCAAGCACATAACTGGTGTGCTTGTTAATTGTTTGCCAATGAGTATTGTTAGATTTCCTGATCTTCCTCCCTGTCTTAAGCATGGGGAATGCATACCCAAACACCAATGACAGCCTGATAGAAGACTGAATACAAGAATAATATTTTTGGTTATGCCATGTTATTGTGGGTAAATTCTGGTAGGCACTTAAGCACCATACAGCTGCTCACTCCTTTCCCCCATCACCTACCACCAGTAGGAAAAATAGAGAAAAGGAAGGGTAAAACTCATAAGTCAAGATAAAAACAGTTTAATAAATAAAAGAGAAGTGAAAGAAGAAAAAGAGAAAGCAAAACAAGTCACACAAAGGTAATCACTCTCTTACCACCTTCTAAGTACCAGACTCATGCCCAGCAATTTCCCACACAGAAGATGTCTAACTTACCTCCTTCTTTTTATTGTTGAGCATGACAGTGTATGGCATATCTCTTCAGTTAGTTTGGGCCATGTCCCCTCCAAACCTCTTGCATACACCCAATCTATTCACTGGGGCTACAGAGTGAGAAACAGAGAAGACTTTGACACTGTTCAGCAACACTTAAAAGATTGGCGTGTTTGGTTAGCAAGCCAAAACATGGCACTATACAAGCTGCTACAAGGTAAGTTATCTCTGTTCCAGGCACAGCTAGTACACATGTAAAGGCTGCTTCAACACTGGGTGTGATAGAGCTCTCCCAAGTG
Organism: Melopsittacus undulatus; assembly: GCF_012275295.1. Lineage (NCBI taxonomy): Eukaryota > Metazoa > Chordata > Aves > Psittaciformes > Psittaculidae > Melopsittacus > Melopsittacus undulatus. Next base: position 42,924,664 of record NC_047528.1, on the reverse strand, counting down.
CACTCTGAATCCTGTATCATATTGAGAAACAGTGTCAGACATCCACACAGGAACAGCCTGCTTACAAATCCCAGCTGGTCCTTGTGGCAGGTGATATCAGGTCCCTTACAGAAAAGACATCTCTGCCTCTGAAAATAAGGCCTGAAATCATCCTCTCTGCTGAGTGTCCTGATCATGAGCTTCATTCAGCGGAAATTTTTCTGGAAAAATCTAGTGACTTTTCAGATATCCTAAGTTATCCAAGATATCTGTGTGCATTTGCTAGATATGACATAGTCTGTAGGGGATCTGAGACCATCTGCAGCTGATACTCAGGCAGCTCATGGAATTTCAAATACCTCTGTGGGAATCATAGTCTATGAAAGCAAATGTCTTGTGGAGGCACAAATCCTGTACTGCACCCTCTACTGCATTCCCAAGCAATGAATATGCTTATATTTTCTTCCTCTGAATAGCTGCCATGTTGCTCATAGTCAACTCTGAAGATCCTTCGGCAGAATGTCAGTGTGGAGGGGGAGGACTTTTTGGCCCCAGGACCATTCTGAAGGCTTCTTTATGTACCTATTACCCATGTGTCTGCTGCCAGGCTACGGTAAACACTCTGTCTATACTAAGTCAGATTTTAAGTCCAATTTTCCTTTCAGACATATGTTTTGTTCCAGGAGTTGTGTCATTCCTTCCAGGTGAATTTTCATGCTGAGAAACTCATATATTTGAAGGCATGGCTTTCTCTATAGCATAAACAATAACACAGGGACACTTCAATAAATGTATAGCAGTCACTAAGATGGGATATCTTTCTTTTATCTGAAGACTCCAACTATGGAGTAGATAAGTGGATTTTGTCTAAATATCATATTATAAATTGCTTGTGGTTAGAAGAAAGCACTTTAGCACAGAACTACTTAGGAAATTACTTTTATTGATATATTTAGCATTATTACAATGTACTGAGAGATCTTTAGTATCTTCATTCCTTTTAAAAGCAACTACTGGCCTTTCAGCAAATACATTTTGGATTCAGTATTTAGGCATGAAATATGCCAATATATATTTGAAGCCCTATTAACAGATGGTAATAAAGTGAAGATGTCTAACAAACCAGTCGCTGACATCTGTCCACAAATCTCTTCATGTTTTATATGGTCTTGCCTATTGGTCATTGAACAACATAGCAGATATGCCCCCACAATAGCCCAAGAAGCTTCAAACTGGGATCCCTACTGTTGTCCCCAAAGGGACAACATTCTGATAAGGACTTTCTTGGAAATGATATATAAAGACAGAAATGTTCTATCGAGGACTCCACAGGGGGCTGTTCAGACAAAGAGATCATAGAATCATAGGATGAAGGAATGGCTTGGGTTAGAAAGAACCTTTAAAGATCATCTAGTTTCACCACCCTGCCATGGGCAAGGACATCTTCCACTAGACCAGGTTGCTCAAAGTCCCATCCAACCTGACTTTGAATAATTCAAGGAACAGAGCATCCACAAATTCTCTGTGCAACCTGTTCCAATGTCACACCACTCTCACCATAAAAAAATCCTTCCTTATGTCCAATCTAAACCTTCCCTTTTTCAGCTTAAAACCTTTGCCCCTTGTCCTGTCATTACAGGCTTTGGTAAAGAGTATCTTTCCATTTTTCTTATAATCACCGTTTAAATATCAGAAAGCTACTGGTAAAAATAAGGTCTTCCCAGAGTCTTTTCCAGGCTGAACAACCCTAGCTCTCTCAGCCTGTCTCACAGAGGAGGTTCTCCATCCATCTGATAATTTACGTGACCTTTATATGGACTCTGTCTTCCAACAGGTCGACTTCTTTCTTGTACTGGAGACTCCAGAGCTGGATGCAGTACTGCAGGTGGGGTCTCACCAGAACAGAGTAAAACGGCAGAATCAGAATCACCTCCCTCAATCTGCTGGCCATGCTCCTTTGGATGCAGCTCAGCATACGGCAGGCTTTCTGGGCTGCAAGCACACATTGCTGGGTCAAATCTATTCTTTTTTTATCCATCAGTACTTCCAAATCCTTCTCTGCAGGGCTATTTTCAATCTATTCATCACCCAGTCTGTACTGATACTAGGGATTACCACAACCCAGGTACTGGACCTTCACTTGGCCTTGTTTTTCATGAAGTTCACGTGGGCCATCTTTTCAAGCCTGTCAATACCCCTCTGGATGGAAATCCTTCCCTCTAGCAAATCAACTGCACCACTCAGCTTAGTGTTACCTACATTTTTGCTGAGGGTACACTCAATCCTACTGTCTATGCTGTTGATTAAGATATTGAATTGTATTGGTGCCTGTACTGACTCTTGAAAGGCACTGCTCCTTACTGGTTTCCACAAGTTTCCCTGGTAGTACAGGGCCAGTAGATCTTCTGGCTGTGCTAAATACATTATTTCAGAATATCTTTCTTCAGTTTTGGGTTGCCCTGTTTCCCTGCTGTAAAATCTGTGAAATGGAGTTACCAAATCCTTGTGGTGTAAAAGGACTGCTTCTATTAGTCATATTATTTTACATTTATATTGCCACAATATTAGGGCAGAATTGGTTTGACCATGATGCTATAAACAAAGAACCCCTTCTTTGATGAGTATGGTCATATCTTGTGTTAAAGTAGCTGTCTTATAAATTTTTCTCTTATTTTGAAGGCTTTCTTTAAAAAAAAAATTATTTAATGACTATTTCTATCTCATTCACATAAACCCAAAATATGCTCTGTTGTCACTGTGATCAAATCAGTGTCTGACTTACATCAAGATAGTTAGCAATCTTCTGACTATGCTTTCCATCAAACATAATGGTGAGGTATAAATTATTCAGCTCCATAATAAACCTTTCCAGAGAGTTACAATCATTTTTCCAAATCAGGAAAATATCACTGATGTGCTATAACCATTACAAAAATTGTTTCAATTTCTTTAGGGTGTATAACAATTCTTCGTCAAATACCTCCATTTCAATCATAAGTCCTTTCATATCATTGAAAAGATCCCCTTATTACTTTTTGCACTAATCAGGACCATCAAATGCCATTGGTTTTAGGTAATCCCTACGTTATATACAGCTATGATGGATATTCCTTTCTGGTTAGGTCAGTAAAGTTTTTTGTCATAATGGGATATAAAAAAATATTATGCTTTACACCCTGGTGCAGCTACCCAAGATGGAGTTAAGTATATGGGCTGAATTCCACTGAAGTCAACAAAATGTTTTCAAATTGAACTGGAAAGAGGTCATGTAGTCTATTTCTGTGTATTTATTGTATGTGTAGCTATTAGAAGTGATCTTCACCTCATATTAAACAGTACTCATATTAGACTTGCATAGTAACAGTTACAAACCCTAATTCATAGGCCAACCAAAAGTATGGTGCAGTGATTCTGATTTGCTTTTCCATCCACATTTTTTTTTTAAACTGGAGTTCTGGCTGAAAGAGATGTAGGAGTGATCATCCTGGAATTGTGAAAGGTTGTCATGCAGCAATATCAGATCTATGACATAAGCTACTTAGCATCTGTTCTTCATATTTCCACTGTTGCTCTTTGAAATGTTCAGGTGTCAGGAGCCAGACCTTCAGAAATCTGCCAAGAATTTTAGACTGAATGATGACATGAAAAAAAAAAAATTTTCTGGACTTCTTTGTTTTCCTGACTTCCTCATCTTCCCTCAGTACTACAAAGCTATAGCTTGCAGATTCAAAGGTTCTTGAACCCTTTGCAAAATATAGATTCAACTAGAGTATAAATGACTATATACACATTTACATGTGTATGTGTGCAGTGCAACCACCCTAATAGTTGAATGGAGAGAACTTATACTATTTCTCTCCATCTTAAGTACCTGGAACACATTTCCATTTATTCATTGGGTGAATCATCAGATATCTCTTCTAATACCATCTCTCTCTAGTTCTCCTTGAAGATGTGGCCTGTCTCCATCCCTGTATTATTACTTCTTTTACCCTGGATGTTTCTCCTTACTCTGTTCTACCTCCCTGACATGCCTGAGTTCCTTGCTGCACTTCTGCATGTATCTCAGCCTCCATATTGCTTTGTAATGTTTTTTGCATATCATATGCAACACCTCACATATATTCTTTTTTACATCTGCATCATTAGCCCACATTACAGGTTTTATTGCCAAATCATCAAATTTTCCTGTCTCCTAACTTTTTTGCAGGCAGTGACTGAGTGACCATCCTCGTCCTGAAAATCAGTTTGACTTTCTCTCCAATAAGAAACTATGACAGAGAACTGGATATTTTGTTGCTATCGACTCATAACTTCATTTGTTATTCCCAATCACAAGTGATGGCAGACCTTTCAGATACAGTCAGAACTTCAGAATATCAAAGGGAGAATTCAGAAACCTGGGAAGCCAATTCAGAAGGAAATAGAAAGAGGTTGGACTGACAAAAGAGAAAGGGTTATTAGCTCCAAGGAGAAACATGAAATTTCATAGCAGTCCAAGTGAATTTGTGGAAGCATGTAATATTTTTTGTTATTAAGCCTTAAAAATTGGGTTTAGTAGTTATGACTCTTTCTTAAAATGATTGGGGCTGATCACATTAATTTTTACCCTTTTACTGCAGTAATGGGATTTAGGTATGGATTACATTCTCTCAAAATATACTTAGACCAAATTCATTTACAACTGGCTTTTGCTTCCCAGATATGCAGGGAACAAGACATTTTTCTGACTTTCACTAAGATGACCCATACATTAATTCACGTGTCTTAAATTGACATTTTTCTTATCGAAATTCACAATGGACTCTTTGTTAGATTAGAAAAAAAAAGGCTTGAATAAACCCAAGGTGTGACTTCATAAATATTAGAAATATTGTAAAAGGAAATTCTTTATCTTTTATCAGCATTACAGAATAGCTGCAGAGCCAGTACATTTTGTATCACAGGGACAAGGATCACAACCATATGAATGACTTGAATTACCTTGGGTATTTTCCTTGCTATAAAGCGATTGATTTCTTATTGCTGGAAGGTAATACTTGTGCTGAAAAATGGGACACAATGCTTAATTGAATTTTTTTAATGTACATAAAGGCTGCTTACATTTCTTAGAACTGAATAGCATAAAAGTGCTGCAACACTGAAGCACGCAGAATGCTGTCACTTGCTGCTACTATGGGGGAAAGTATTGAAATACTTTGGCATATAATGAATGATCATAGGGTTGTTCAAAAAGGCCAAGGGAAGCAAGCATTTCAGTCAACATGCATAGCTGTTGTCCCATATAGGGCCAAGTACATCCTCATATTGCAATTTTCAAAGTAATTTCTAAGACTTCTAACTATGAATTTGTAGACCTTAGGTACAAAAGATGTGTATCACACTGTTCTTTCTTCCTAGAAACAGTCACTTTTCAGGAGACAGCAAGTTAAGCCACTTCCGTGAAGGGGATATTCACAGAGATTCTGGTAAGAAACCCAGACAGGTTTCTTACAAATACGAGAGCATACATTTCTAATTTTGTAAATGTGGATGGGATGCACTCGGTATTACATTTGCCTCCCCATTAACTTCACATTTTCCTGATTTATGTTCCTACTCTTGGATAGCTCTTCCCTCTCAACACTTCCAAAGCTCCAGTCTAGAATGTCTAGAAAAACTAAGCATTTGTTCTTTAAAATTTAGATGTTTAGTGCAGATAGGTTTAATCTTATTCTTTGTTACTGAAGTCATTATGGGTACTTTGTGTACTAAGCAGAATTGGCAGATCTCTTATCTTCAGAAAAAGGAATACTTCAGATGCCTATATAACAAGAAGACTGTCCATTTAATTATCATGGCCATAAAAGAAAAAAAAGATCTAGAGATGCATAATTCTGTCAAAAGGAGGGCAGAAGATTTACATAGAGATATTTGCTGTTTTCATCATGAAAAATGGCAAAATATACATATATCAGCATCTTTTCATATAATGCTGTCATTCTAAAGGGGGCAAGAGAGAAATTTTATATCCTTAAAACCTGCTTGCTTTTTCTAGTACAGAACAGAGTAGCAATAATTAATAAGACTAAATACAAGAACATGTGATTATATAGCTACATGTTCTAGTTTTATACAGGTTGTAAATTAGAATAAAAACTGTAAAGTGTTATATATTTTTGTATCAAAAAAGATGGAGATTTATACACAAAGATAAACTCCATTTAGCACTGCATTGTTAGCAAAGTAATCCTAAGTGTTATCTGATTTCCTCCTAGTGGAAATGAAAAATATTTCACCACCTGTACTGTAGCTTTATTAATTTTTTTACTCTTTCAAAAATTAAAATGCAGTGAAGTGTAAAACAGCAAATTTTGCATTCACCCCAGAAGTTTTTTAGTCTTACCTTTGGAAAGCACTGGAAGAGGCATAGATACCAATAGCAATAGAATAGTAATAATAATAATGCCTAAGGAGTAATTTTATTCAAGATATACAATGAAATACACTTAGCATATTGCATTAAAACACCTAGTCAATAATATCACCACTTTCATGTACTTCCAAAGATAGCTGCACATAGGCTGGTTTCCTTGGCAAATGTAAATGGGAAAAGATTCAAGAAAGTCACATATCAGACCATTTTTTTAATTTTGATCAATCAGTTGCTGGGCTGAATGTGCTGTGAATGAAAAAGATTTTACTTTCCGAGATATATATTTAATGTTTGAATTATACCTTTTCAGTAACTTATAAGCAAATCAGTTAGATATTGCTAGTGTTTTTACCTACAAGAAAGGATTTTAATTTACAGAAGATTTATTTTGCTCAACTGTCCTCCTGTTAAAAATTACAAAAGTGCTAAGAATATTTGGGAGGTGAGCTTGTATATATTAATTTCAATAAACCTGTAACTATTAGTCCTGGGTTCAGCATTAGCAGTCATTTTTTTTCCTCCTTCTTAGTAGCTGGTGCAGTGCTGTGTTTTTGACTTTCAGCCTGGGAACAGTGCTGATAACAACAATGTTTTTAGTTGCTGCTCAGTAATGTTTACTCTGACACAAGGACTTTCTGAGTCTCATGCTCTGCCAGGGAGGAGGGGAAGCCAGGAGGAAGCAGAGACAGGACGCCTGACCCAAACTAACCAAAGAGGTATTCCATACCACAGCACATCATGCCCATGGTGTAACTGGGAGTTACCTGGAAGGGCACTCGCTGCTCAGTAGGGCTCATTTTGTCGGGTGTTATTGTATTCTCTTGTTATTTCTCTTATCATTATTATTATTGGTAGTAGCAGTAGTGATTTGTGTTATACCTTAGTTACTGGACTGTTCTTATCTCAACCCATGGGAGCCACATTCTTTTGATTCTCCTCCCCATCCCTCTGGGAGCTGGGGAGGAGGAAGCAGAGGGAGTTAGAGAGCAGCTGTGTGGTTCTGAGTTACAGCTGGGCTTAAACCATGACACTATTGCTCATATGTGAAACTTAAGTGATGTACCTGAAGCTAAAATTTGACCAATTTACGTTTTATTAGCACTAGTATTTCTGCTGAGACTACACTTTCACTTTGAATGTCAGATATGTTTCAAGAATATTGGAGCAGTTTAGTAATGTGTTCAACCACAGATAATTTAATCAGATCATAGATTTAATTAAATGGTATTCACCACTCTTTTAATGTTAACACTGTCATCACTAATTATGTCAAATAATGTATTGAAGTAACCTTTTGACTGTTGTCAGAGACAAAAATATTAAAGACAAATTCTGTAACTTCATCCTCAGCAAGGCTGGATTCCACCATCAGTGTGAGCAAAGGAAATGACAGTGAGAACAAGACTCTGTGACCTCAAGAAAGTAGAGGCAGAAAAATTATTGCTACAGCCATTGTGGCATGCCTAATTTCTAAAGACAAAGTATAGTATTTATTTGTTTAAACATAGGCATCCAGTACAGAGAGCTGTCCTGCAGATGCCTGCACAGGGCTGGCAGACCCTGGCATGCACTTTCAGAAGCAGCCATTACAAACTGCAGTACCTCATATGACATTGGACATTTGTTTACCAAAACAGCACCAGAGAAAGGGATCTAGGTAACTCTTATATTTGATTTCTACAGTGGAGGTATATATTTAACATGTCTGTTGTCCATACATGTGAACTACTTTAGGTATCCAGATGACCAGACTTAGGTGCCTTAGGTTAGGATGAAGAGCTTCCGAAGTCCTTTTGACTATGATGAACAGATGTAGGATTAACCATTTATTGCAATGCTAAGTGGTCTGTAGTGTCTAAGATACCTCTACATGGGGCTTGCATTCATGACCCTCAACAAAGGACATACAATATGAAACCCTCACAGTATTCTGGAGCAGTAGCTGGTGTCTATAACACATAACACTATGTAACTGTAATGATAAAGCTAAAACCTGTGCAGATCTCTGACTACAAGGAAGCTTAGACACCTATATCATCTATCAGCACCTACAGTGTAGTCACCTAAATTTAGGTGAGTTCTGAGATTAAGTAATTCCACCTTGAGAGTTTTGTTTGGCTGCCTATATGTATCTTTGGAGATGCAGTAGGACAACATGATTAAACTCTAAGGTGCCAGTGGATTTCCATTGTCATGCCTATCCAACCTTGGGCAGCATAGGGAATCTCATATAGCAATATCTATCTTTTGGTAAACAAGCAAAGAAACTGACATTTGTTATTTTTCCTCTCAGATAAAAAAGTCTGGTTCCACTTACACCACTTGCATAATTTCTATTCATTTCAAAGATGCTTAGAGATACTTGAAATTAATTCCATGAAAGAAGGGCTGTCTTTTAAAGTGTGTACTAAGTGCTGAAAAGTGTAGAAAGGATTTTCAAGTGAATACCCAACTTCCACTAACATCAATGGAAGTCACTACTGACTTCGATTTTGAAAATTTTTAAAATTTCAGTAGTCCTTATCTGCATTCTTAGTAACCTATAAAAATTCCCAAAGTCTGCTACAGAAGTTCCAGATCTAGAAAAAAAAGTCAAAAGATCAAAATCCTTCTCAGTTAAACCACAAAGCAAACATATAGTGTTATAAAATTTCAATAGCTTAAGGTGTAACCTTATTCAAAATGTTGTAAATGCTAAATGCTGTGGTTTTCTTCTTTTTTTTTATTTAATCTAAGATACAGGAAAAAATGTCTAGAACAGTTTAGGTGAATTAATTATCTGAATCCTTAATAAATAGTCACCTTTCAGACAAACCTTCCCCTACTTTCCACCCCCCTATTCATTCCTATGAAGCCGTGTTTAGTGCTTAACACTGTGCAATTGTTAAATACACCCTTGCCTGGCTGAAGCCCTTTATACCAGGTTAAAGCTCCAGAGACATTTTTTATCTCTGAATTGTATACAGATCCATAATGAAAGCCCAAGACTCCATATGGCCCTAAATGTAACATCATGAACATGATGTCCTTATAAGTCAGCAATATTTCTAAACTTTTACAAAGGGCAAACATCATACTCAGATTACTGGAACCATTTGTATTTTCTTTCTTGACTATAATGTTAGATGTATACATTATTTATTAATGGAGGATGGATTTTTTCTTTTGATTAAATGCTACTGTTACTTTAACAAACAGATATGAGATCCCCAAGCTCTCTGTGTGCAGGGAATTTTGTCCATGCATGCCATGCCAATGGATTATCAGTAATGGAAAGTGACGGAGTGTGGAGGGGAAGGAGGTTTGCTAAAATACCCTTACTTTCATGGTAACCTACCAGCTACAAATGCTTATCTCAAAGGATTGTACCTTGCTATAATTGCTACATTTTTTCTGAAACTATCAAATGTTGTTTCTTTACCAAAGCTGTTGAGAATAAGGTCCAATGTTTTAATGTTAGGAAAAAACCCAACAACAGTATATTTAAGTTTAGAATTCAGTAATAGGGAAATTTTGAATAAATAACGTAATACTGTTGTTGTGTATTGTCAGATCTTTGATATTATCCCTATGGATGAGCTAGCTGTGGAATATCTACTGTTGTAGCCAGATTTCTGTAAGATAACAGATACAGGAAAGCAAATAAAAGAAATCCCACAAGAACCCTGTCCATTCTATTTCATTCTATTCCATAGTGATATTCTAATAACTTATTTTTTTACTTCTGAGCTATGCACGAGTGATCTCAGTTTTGATGACTGTTTTCCAGCAGCAGCTTCACTAGGACACACTGCAATACCTGAAAATTTTTACCATAGCCCAGTCTTGGCATTAAGGGTGTGATTCATCTCATTTGATTTCAGTCATCTAAACATTGACTGTCTAAATTTTCTCTACAGTCACTGAAGATGAATAACTCCAGAAAATGAGCCATCTGCTGAGTGCTTTACTCTATATTAATTAGCTTCTGGAACTGCCTTTCTTTCTGCTCTGTATCAGTTAGAGCTTACATGACTAAATATCTAAGTTTTAAATGGTTACATTTTACAGAGATTAATTTCAGTCTTGGAGTCTGTTGACAGTGCATGAAGGTATCAAGCTCATTTAGTTAAAAAAAGAAATGTACTTCAAAGCATAATTCCAAAATTATTTTTTTTTATAAATTTACTTCCTAATGTTTATTGTTTAATATTTGATAATTTAATAGCACAAAACTTCAGCTGTAGTATTGAGTCATGAACTTTCACAAAAGTATCAATTGCTTTGCAGCCAGGTAACTGTGTAGCCAACAAACTTGTTTTCTACAAAGAATAGCTGGTTCCAAAAACCTATTGTCTGTTTTTTATAAGCATGAAGTAGAGCTCTCCTGAAAATGAAAGCATTCCTACTAGTTGACCTGAACTAAAAAGTCCTGTGTATGATTAATATATAATATGCAGATTTAAAAGTGTGAAAGGCCACAACAAAGAAGATGGATGGCAGCATCCTCACCACTAGAGCAGGAAGGCTCGTTATCATCACCAAGTTGTCATCAAGAGGATATAAATAACGAGCGTCAGACAATGGCATTCATGATCAAAATTCTGAATATTCTGAAGTAGAATAAATGGCATCTTTGGTTATGTAAGGGTGATAGCTGTCGCTGCACTCACAGCAAGACTATTTGCATATAAAAAGTTACACAGAAACTAGCAGATAAAAGATTCAACAAAGGAACACATTTGTTACAAGCTGAAAGTCAAAGCTAGAGCATAGTAAAAATACCAATGATGGCAAAAGAAAGTTTACTGTGTAACCAGTCAAATTCTTGATGGGTGGATTTGCTACAGGTAATATGGGTCTAACAGCTGTGTTGAAAGACAAAGCCAAGAAAGAAAGTTTCAAGTATCAGGTGTCGAAATATACGTTTTTCTTAATATTTAGAACTGCATCAGAATTCAGTAAGTAAACTTGTTCTGGTCATGTTATCTCTTTTCACAGTATTAACAAGAGAGGAGAAGAGTTAAATTGATCAGCAGTTGTAAAACAGGAGTGAAGAAAAAACCTGTGAAAAACAGCCGTGCAAGCACCAAGGCTGGAGAAGGAGAGGAAGGAAGGAATGGCAGAAAGAAACCATTATAGACTGACCACAGCTCCCATTCTCATGCCTCTGCACTGCTCTGGGTGCTGAATTGAGTAGAGGTGTTGGAAACAAGAGTGAAGTTGAGCTGGGGCAGCATTGTTTTAATTTTGCTTTAGTATCTCACTATCTAAATCTATTTTATTGGAAATAAATTAATTTTCCCAAGTCAAGTCTGCTTGTGTGCTTGTGGTCAGTGGTAGTAATTGGTAAATGATTTCTCTGTCTCTCTTGACCCATGAGCTTTTTCATCTCATTCAGAAGGGGGAGAGAGAGAGTGGTTGTTGGGGGACTGGAAGCCAACTAAGGTCAACTCACCTCAAGAACGCTAAGAAAATAGTTACTATTTTAGGACAGTAGGGTCCAATGGATGAGCACACAACAGATAAGCACACATCTAAAAACATCATGATCATTTGCTGTTTCATATGTTTCTGATATATCTGGTCCTGGCAGAATCTGTAAGTAACCACTTTTCAGGAAAGAAGGGAAATGAAGACTTTATGTAACAAGGAAGTAAGTATAAATATGATGCATTTTTTTTACATCAAAATGATATTTTATATTAGAAAAATCCACAGAAATTTAGAGAGTTAATTCCTTCTCCCTGAGTTTAGATGTCTACACTGTAGATATTTACATGGGACATAATGCAGACTATATGGTCAGTGAAGAGAAATTAGGAATTTTAGAAATCTGCTACTTTGAATGTAGATCTACATGTGCTGGAAGTATATCTTCATTATGATATCTAGTATCAACCTACCACTTCAGGTGCCACTGTAGTCTTCAGATTCGCTGCTTCGTGGCTTTGTGAGCATTGAAGGAATATTCAGCAGCATAAGTAAAGCATCCCTAAGTCTTAATGGCACTGCACTGGGTGGAGCTTTGATATGGTTTATGAGTTGTGTCCAAACTGTCCTCTATCTTGCCTGTAGCACCTGGAAACACACTTTTCACTGAGTACAACCACTAAATTACACTTGACCAGATAATAACCACATTGAGCCTGATGGTTTATAATCCAGTTTCACAGCATTGAGGTCATTGTCTTACTGGATATAGTCATGAGATCTTTCCACTCACCTCAGCTTTTCATTTTATAGGACCGAACTGCTTTAAATCTCCAGATCTAAAAGGGACTTAACTGTGAATAAATGGGTGGAGGATTCTATCCTCAGACATTATATGAGACACTTCCTTCCTTTTTCTCTGTGGTTCACCAGCTTCTAAGTGTTGTATAGAGAACCTGGGCAAGCAGCTCCTGCCTTTGAATTCAGAAGGCACCCAAAGCTAGAGTTAGGTTGGGAGACATTACCCTTGGACCCAGTTCCTTTCTGTTCCTCCCTGTGTTTCATAACTGTGTGGTCATTTGGTAAACCAGACTGTGTTCAGCACAGTTCTTTATCCAATCAAAGCAACTGCAGATTTATTTGTAAGTCTACAAAGAGCAATGGAAATGCTGCTTAAGCCAGTGTAGACATCCCTGAACAGTGAAGCATTTTCTAGTCAAGACCAAGACAACGAGAAAAATGTTGTGTTTCAGTGATTTAATATAAAGTCACACCTCCTTGATAAGTATCAGTTCTCAAGAAGTGATTAAGAACTTATCTCAGTCATTATCTTAAATTAGCAGTCTTGGAAAATCATCACTAGCAGTCCATATAGTTGAAAACTCTAACAGGGTAGTTCCACAGGCTATTTTCTCTAGTAGTATTGCTGACTTTGGAGACTGACAAAGCCAGCAAACTCTGTTGCTGCCCTGGGGTACAGGTCAACTGCTAAGCCTGCTGGGTAACCTTGGCTATCTTGGGTTATCTACAGGTAACTTTGCCCCTGCTTTTTAGTTAGCTATTCTTTCTTCCCTCACTTGCAGGGTATGGGGGTGGGGAAGGCTAGTCTCTGACTCAAAGAGATGGATTAGTTCAGAAAGGGATCCAACAAAATGTCAGAACTGATACAAAAGGAAATACCTGACCATGAGTAGTGAAGGAAAGCATGTGAAAGAGGCATTAAGTGCTCTCAGCTGTATTTTCAAACTGTACTTCAGCTTCTATTTCACTTTTCAACTATAGGTATAAAGGTAGTGAGCTTTATGATTCCCCTAAGGACAACTAATGCTCTGAGAACGATAGAGTTTGGCTCTGCTTACTTGTGATAAATCTTTAGGAGTTACTGGACTATATGTTTTTTTCTGCCAATGGCATTTGAAGGCAACCTTCTTAGTAAATCAGTTGTTTTGTTTTAGGAAATAAATGGTTGAAGCCTCCTTTAGGCTAGTTTGAGGGCATTCACATCCCCAGTAATCTGTGAAGAGTCTCTTTTCTCTATCATTCTATTTTGTGCTATATATGTTTAAATTGTGCCTGGTTTTTCACCCTGTATGAGAGCAGCCTCACCTAACTTTAGATGTATGTGCCTACAGCTGACCTGGTCACCCTACTTTGCACTTTCAGTCAGAGGAAAAAATAATTTTAAAGGCAATTTCAGGCAATTAATCTAAACTATATCAGAGAGGGGCTCTTCTTCTTCATTGCCCATAATGGAAGCACAGTGACTGATTTACATGTGGCTTTGAAGAACAAAGACAGAATAAGCTCTAACACAAGCTGTGTGGTACAGTCACACACAAGGAAGTACTGTGATGCAATCTGTAAAGTTCTGTGGAATAAAACCCTTGTTATACTACATGAGTTTTGTGGGGGTTAGACAGTTCCAGTTAGTTCCAGTTAGTTCTAGTTTAATCCCCTGCACTGTGTAAGGGCTGGTTCCTACTTCCAGGCTGGGAGTGGTGCGAAGGAACCTGCTTGTGAGACCCTGCCCTGCTGCCTCCCTGGGGAGGTCCCATGGCTCCCAGCCCAGCAAGCTGCAGCTCAGCAATGACTGTCAAACAGCTGTTGCTCTGCGTTATCTAGCTTATCGTATCTAGTTTAGTTTCATCAAAGCTGAATCCAGTTTGAACACTGAGACCATTTGGTGATGAGAACCAGAGCATGGCAAGCTGAGCTGACCTGGAAATCCATTTTAAAAGCAGCCATCTTGATCAGAAGGCAAAGGGAAATACAGACACAGCATGTGTTTTCAAATTTCTTTAGATAACTGAGGTAATTCATTAATTAAAAAAAAATTACATTAGGTGTGACTTGGGGACTCTACTCTGGTTTACTTTAACATATACCTGTTGGTTTAACTCATGGGACCATAAGCATGAGAAGGCAGAAAATGAGATATGGATCCAGATTCCACAAACAAGATAATTTCCCTAAGATTTTGTAGAATGCGTTTTCTTCTTGGTTAGTGCCATAGCACAAATATCCTCTACTTGGTCCTGATGCTCTTGTCAGACATGTATGCATCTATGAGGACTGGAAGTGTAAGTCATTCTAGGGCCATTCCAGCTATTTCTAAAACATACTGGACTGCAGCAAGGCCCCAGGGAAGGTGTTAAATGTATAGAGTGACTCCATACAACTAATCCACTTCTTAAGCAGCCTTTAATTTCTACAAGTGCCCCAAAATATTTGGAAACACATTGATAGCACAATTATTCTCCAGTGTTATTAATAACCTGTTTCACTTAAGAAATTGATTTTTTGTTGGTCTTCTGAGTGGCTGCTTATGATAGGTTTCATTGTATGCAGTAAGATTCTGACTATAGGCATTCTCTGTGTGAAGGAATTTATAGCAGTGACATATGGTACCACGCAAGTCACAAGCAACAAGAAGCAAAATCCAAGCTCAAAATATAAATTGGACACTTGTCCAAAGAAATAAATAACAGGACAATGTCCCATAAATTCAAAGACAAAGCTCATGTGTTTCCATAAGATATTTGAAAAACAGCAGAAGAGAGGATTTTAATATGACACCAAGGCAATTTCTTCTCTGTGTTTTCTTATTAAAGTCTTCATTATTTACTCAAGCACTACTTTGGGTACCAGATGCTGTTCACTCCCTTTAAAAGACATAGGGTACTGGATTTTTTACCATAAACTTGATTCTGGTTTGCTTTGGAAGGATGAACTGTGAGTTTCCCTGGACTATTAGTGAGCCTTCAAGTACACATACATGTACCAATCACATAACATTGATACATCAGTCTGGATTGCAGGACTAGGTGTTCCAGATCAGGTGGGATGGAATTCAGTTGCCTAACTAAAGTCATCTTGTGCCATCTGAAAAACCTCATGATATGGTGCCTGCTTTCTAGTGGCCACTCAGAGATGTTTGTCTCCTTCAGGTCCTCTGCTCTTTCTGTCAACATTGTACAACATATCTTGCTATGTCTAAGATATCTGCAGAGCCAGAGAAAGCGGATGCCATGAGCAGTATGTTTTCAAAGAATATGTTCAGTGCCCAATCACTAGAGAACTATTCTATCAGAATTGGCTCCCAATTGAGAAAATATTTTGGGCAGCAGTCTTCTGTCACTTACTACAGAGTTCTCAAGAACATAAGAAAAGTTCATAAGAAAACCAGTATGACAGGAATACCTATAAGAATAAAAGATGTTTTCACGCCAGTAGAAGGAATCAGGGTCAAACCACCACACCTAGCAGTGTCCATGGAATATCACAATAATAATTGCTATTATTTTGAAAATTGTATCACAATGATTGTTATTGTGATATTCCATGGACACTACCAGGTTGTTCTCCCCACAGGTGACTGTGGTGGGTCAACCTTGTCTGTCTGCCAGATGCCATGCAGCTACTCTCACACTCCCCCTCTTCAACAGGATAGGTAAACCTCACGAGTGAAGGTAGAGACAGGAAGATCACTTACCAGGTACCATTACAGGCAAAGCAGACTTGGGGAAAATAAGTTTAATTTATTGTGAATTAAAAATAGAGTTGGATGGTGAGAAGCAAAGACAAAAGCTAAAACACCTTCCACCCATTCTCAGTAGAGTAGAGGCATAGACAACTGGGGCTGTGGTCAGTCCATACCAACTCTTCTCTCCCACTCACTCGTCACACTTCTCCTGCTCCTGCATGGCCTCTCCACAGCTGCAACTTCCTTGAGGTATATCCATCCACTCCACTGTGGGGTCTTCCACATACTGCAGTGTGGCTACCTGCTCCACTGTGATCTCCTCCAGGGGCTGGCTGCAGGGGAAGCTCTGCTCTACCATGGAGCACCTAATTTTGCTCTCACCTTGTCTGTAGGGTTGTTTCTCACACTCTTTTTTCCCCTCACTCCTCTTTTGGCCATTTTTTCTTTTCCCCTCACTCCTCTTTTGGCCATTTTTTCTTCCCTTTCATAAACCTGTTTTTCCTGAAGCACCGGTATCATGTCTGAGGGGTTCAGCTGTGCCCTGCTTTGGGACTGTTGGAGCCGCAGCCAGGCTTTTCCTCAAAGGGGACCCCACTGCCAACTCCTGGGCACCTGCACCCTGTACAGTGACAATAACCTTATTGTAAATTGCTTTGTCAATTAAAAAGTCTATATTCTAAGCACAGTTGTATCTCTGCTATCAAGAGACTCAGATCTGACACTTATTCATGAAAGAGGATTGAATGGGAAGAACTGAAGCAAAACTGAGGGATTTTTAGGGAGTATCTACTTAAAAGTGGTCTTGTTTTATTACACTGTATGTTATCTACAGTGGAAAGCGTGTTAATGAGGCATAAATTACACAGGCTTCTTCACACAGTCATCCTGCAGTCTATGCTCATAACAGGTCTAAATTATATATGGAAAATTGCAAAATGCAGTCTGAATAGGGTCTTGTATTTATATGACTTGAAAGGGCAGGTACAAAAACATACCCCCTCCATCTGCGTATGTCCAAAGCTGGCGACTCAGAAGCAGGCTACTAGTAATCAAGCTGACAGAACCTCACCCCACAACACAGCATAGATTTCAAAAGCTTGTTCCTCACTGCAATTATCCAGCAAGCTGTACAGACGTCCACCAGACACCATGAGCAAACTCCAACAGTTTACTGGCTGGATATTTTTATTCTATTTCAATTACTGCTTTTGTCCATGAGAACTGGAATGAACGGTAATATCTCTTTTTGTCTTTCCTTTATAATTGCTGTTCAAGGGCTAATGAGCGTTTTCAGGCCATCATTGCAATCTAAGCCGATACTATGAACAAAATTCCTTGTTACTGCAGTAATACAAAAAAGTGATCAGCTTTTAATGGATAATGTTGGCTTGACAAGGGTGAAAATGACTGGATGCTTCTTATAGGTACTTAAAGTTTTACAGGATCTGTTTTCAGTCACTTGAAAATGGAGTTGGAGAGTTTGACTATAAAATGGATTTGAAATAATGGAGGTTAGGTTGCCCATGGGAAAATAATTTTCAAAGGAACGTATTGTAAGGCTGTGGAAGATAAAGTACCTGTTAACATGCATAAAATATATTTGTTCACTCTGCAGCTACTAGTTTCAATATCTGAACTATAACTGATATCTCAGTTGAAAGCAGGTAACATTTGCTTGTGTAAGTTACAAAAAATACCTATTCTTCTAGGAGAGAAATAGCAGCTGGATGATATCCATTGTTAAAAATCTTCAGATCCTGATAGGAGCTGATTTGCTAGAAGCTGTATTTTTGAAAGCCAGGGAATTTGGAATCAAAATGAACAGGTGACATAGCACTGGGGTTTTTGGTGGCATGTTGCATAATGTAATGCTTATGAGACCTTGTAGCATGAAACAGAGTGACAAATAATAAAGAAATCCCAATCTGGAATGAGAAGATTAAAGTTTGGAAAGCATTGATGACAGAGTGCTGCATAGTCCCCATTACTTTCAGTATCTTTCTGGAAGGCTAAATTTGGATTATTTACTAATGTGGTTTCTAGAGCATCCTTAAGGCCAGTTGTGTTGGCACAAGAGAAATGAGCTGACACATGGTGACATGGGATCTGGGAAGCACTGCCAGAGCCATGGGCAGGGTCATTTCATTATGCACAAAGGCAGAGTATTGTGAAACTGTGGCCCAAGTTGAGCTTTTAGCTCTGAGACAAAGTGACAGCCTTTCAGAGAGTGAACCTGTGCATGATGTAAGTCATGGCAAGTCTATTCCTGACAGAGCTCAAAGTGCTACACTGGAGTCACTAGAGCTGTGGTAATTTGGCTGAAAACTTGTCCCAGTGATTCATAATCACCTCAGCTTGATCTTGCTTCACCATTTTGGGTTTTTTTTGTCATTCTTTTCCATCTTATTTTCATAGACACTGGTGTATTATAGAACTAATGAGCAATCTGAGCGATATTACCGAAATTTAAGCAGAAGACAGTTAAGGAAAATAATTCCATATGATCTCATGGAAGGAGAAAAACAAGAGTTCTAAGGTAGGCTAGAAGCTTGAAACTGAAAATTAAGATTTGTGTTTGCTGTGTTCTGTGTCAGGAATAAATACATTCTGATACACTCAAAGACGATATCGATATTCAGCACTAACTGGCTGGGGTTCATGCTACCCAGAGCAAATTCTTTCTTTCTGAAAAATCCCTGGAAGTTATTTTTAAATGCATATGTCACATCAGATTGCATAGAGCTATTTGGAGGTGAGCACTTCATCCTGTGACCTCACATCACTTCCCGTCCAACAGCGCTCACAAAAGTCTAACATCAAAACATACACTTCACAGCAGATGGGGAAGCAGGTCAAAAAGGTAGGTGGGGAAAGGGTGTAAGTAACTCAAATTGCTCTATGGATTTAGACACTGATTGTCCAAAGCTGCAATCTAGCTGCTTGGTGATTGCTTTTCAGTGATTTTATACCACTGTGTAAACTCCTTGGGGAGAACATTGATACGACAGTGTCAGATTTGCTGCCTTTTATCAAGATCCTCTTCATTTTCAGGAAGTGGGTTGGGGAGCATAGACAAGATAAAACACTAAAAGCAGAACAACCTGAATTTCAACATACCTCCATGTAGTGGAAGTAGGGAGTTCCCTGTTGCCAAACATGCAACTGAGCGCTGTAAAACACAAGTAATATTCCTGTCTTTTGAAAACAACACTTGTAAGTGCTTCATGGCTTAAACAAAAATGCACTTACCTTGTGGCTTTAGGCCATTGGTTTAAGTCCAAGTTAACATTTTCAGCTCCTTGATACCCTGATGGGCAGACACCCACCATACAAAACCACTGGATTTATTATTATTACCTTGTAAACTTGGCAGTCAGTGAATTAGAGGGGCCTAAAACTGATGCTGACACAAAATAAATTACCCAGAATGGTAGGAAAGGGTCTGAGAATACAGTGGTTCAGAAAGGAAAGTGACAGCAAGTTCAAAATTCTTATTTGATTACTAGCTATTACTTTTGCCCTAAATCAACTTTCTTTTTCAACCTTCTTTGTCACAGTTTTGAAATAGAAAAAGATTGAGAAATAGCTTCTGTTTCACAGGGTTTAGGCCCATTCCTAAGACTTTGGACCAAAAAACCAAGGAACTGTGTTTAGAGAATTATGTAATAAGATCATCAGTGAGAAATTCATCTTCTTTTGTTAAATCAGAAGGATCTTTTTGATACAGAAACTCACACAATTTTATGTTTACACAGTGAAGTAAAAGAGAGCAGCACAGGCAAAATAAATCCTTTTCTATTAAAAATAAAATATGACTGTGTTTATTCCTCCTTATAGAGTAAGAACTGCCAGAAACAGAGGTAGAACTCCTATACAGACATCCATTTACAGTTACCGACTCACTTTAATATGGTATAATTTTGCTTCTGAAAATCAGACCACATTCAAATTGAAGAAACACCCTGTACAATGCAGAATAAAGAATCTATGTTCCCAGGTTTAATTCTTCATGTAAACCTTGAGTTAATGCCAATCATCTGTCTGTGTTACAAGCCAAACAAATATAAGTGCAGCGAGAGCTAAGGATTTAAAATGCAGTGAAGTACTTTTCCAGTACAGATCAAATTCAAATGCTTTTATTCTGAACTTTCATGTAGGAGCATTTCAGATGTGAGTTCTTAAGATGCTGACATCGATAATCTTATTATCATTCTTCACCTTGGTGGAACTACTTGTATGACTAAGAATATTCAGTCTTCAGAGAGGTTTGCAGAAATGAGTCCTTGGAGCATTTTAGAACTTGGATTTGCCCAATTACCTAATTAAGGAAGAAACTCAGAAAAAATACTAGTAGAGTCTTCTATGGGGAAACCAGTTATGCATGGGACTAGTTGTAGTCTATATACTTCAGACAGCACAGCATAAAGGAAAGATCTATAGGAAGAGGATATACCAGCTATTAAGAGACAAAATAACTGTCAGAAGTTAAAAAACCCAACCAGTCTATTCCAATCTATGGAATCTATCTATTCCATATTTATTCAGGCACAAAACTGTACAGCTGAAACTTAGGCTTGAAGAGAGTGGTTAGATGGAAGAAGTTGGATTAGCCAGAAAACCTTAAAATATTAAAACTAGCAGTAAGGTGATTTCTAAGCAATAAAATACTTAGGAGTTGACCAAAACCCTGTCACAGTAAACAAGAGATGGAAAATCTCTAGCTTCAAATTTCTATCAGAGACAAACCGATCTATCTAGTCTGTAACAACCTGAAACTGAAGCAATCTTGATTTATGGGATAGAAAGAGAGTAGTAGGTAGGAGGGGTAATAAATGCAGTTATCTGTACTTTTGAAATTCTTCTTTTCATGAGTTGTTGTTTTCACAGGACGTTCAAATAGTGTTAGACCCTCCTTGATCTCAAGAATGCCTTTCAGTCTCTTAATAACAAGGGATTCAATTAAAAAGGATGGAAAATGAAAGGTCCCCAATGGGTTTTATCATTCCCTTCTTAGGTCACACTTAGATTTATGCAAAGGAAGAAATGATCTGAAAGAAGGAGGAGCAAATTCTCTCAGTTTTGGTTTTCCTTTTTTTTTTTTCTTTTCACCCAAAATCCTTTAGATGGTGAATTTATAACCAATAAACTCAAATGACTTAGGACAGGTTTCTATCAACACCCTGAAAACCTCACACTTTGAATAAAATGAACAGTTGCTTGCACTCACCAAAGGATTATCTCATTTACATCTGCAAAAGGGATTTCAGTGCCTTTAAAAGACAAGCATCTTTTGGGCTAATTAATTTTCTCAGACTAACTTGCAATGTATGGTGAGCACTTGATTAAATATTAATACAGGGTACGGGGTCACACTTTTTGCAACATTCTAAATCTGTTAGTGTATTGTCAGTGGGTTCAAAATGTAAGTATATGTGCAAATGTTTTTTTGAGCACGTGTATATTTATGTGTTGTGGGAGATGAGAGAAAACAAAGACGACTAATAGTCATCTGCAATATCTGTCTCCTGCTGGGAAATACAGAGAAGTTTGCGATAAGTGAACAGAACGCCACATATTTAATCTCCATTGGTAGTGTGATACGGTTTTAGAATCCAGGAATTTCTGAACATTATGCATAGATATATGCATAGATATAGGGTATTTAGTGCAAGTTTATCACACAAACATTCAAAAAACATCAGGCTGAAGAGTGTGGTACCTTAGATCAAGGAAAAGCCCCACACTACCCCCTAGTGATCAAAGTTTGGTGACCTCCAAATAACAGAAAACACAATAAGTGGACTTTAGATCACAAGAACAAAAAAATGCCCAGGAGCGATGCAAGTCACTGCTGGTGTTCTTTACTTAGGATCCTTTTTATGATAGAAGAATAAAGCAATGGCTGTCGAAACACTGCAACTTCCAATTCCTTGGTCTGAAGCCTCAGTCTCAGTAACCAAATATAAAAATGTATATATTCAGAAGCAGAAAAACCCCAAAACCTCAGGGGAGATATCTCAAGTGTTAGAATTTGTAAAAATAAAATAAAACAGAAGGTTCTACTGCAACCTTTTAGTTGTCAAAAGATGTTTTTTCAGTCTTGTGAGTTATTTGTACTGTTCAGATGTAATGGTTTATCAGATAAACATATATAAACATAATCTTGACATTGTACAAACCAAAAGCCAGGACTATGTGCATATACATAATAAAATTGAAAGTAAGTAAGGACTGATTCATGCATCTGAGACCAAAATCTGACTCTTAAAGAAAAAAGATATCATCAGCAACAATCAGAGTACAGCTTTGTAGATTTTTTTCACCGTGTTTCACTGAAGTAATTAAGAAAGTATAAGCAGGGTCAAGGCATAGTCTAACTGAAAACAATAGAGCAACGCACATGTTTAAAGTTGAAAAGTAACTAAATCAAGACTTTTTTATCTAGTGAAGAGGTACCAACATAAACATGGAAAGGGTTCTGTTTTCTTTTTGTTTTGTCATTTTGAATTTGAAAGCAGACAGTTCTTTTGGATACTCTAAGCAATGAGAAATCACAGGCTTATTTGCAGAGGTTCCCTGAGACTGGTTCTGCTTTCGCTGACACAGATTTTGCACCCTATCCACAGGTATGTAATCTGCATA
Organism: Melopsittacus undulatus; assembly: GCF_012275295.1. Lineage (NCBI taxonomy): Eukaryota > Metazoa > Chordata > Aves > Psittaciformes > Psittaculidae > Melopsittacus > Melopsittacus undulatus. The sequence continues at coordinate 42,901,733 of NC_047528.1, read as the reverse complement.
GCGGGCTCTCTCTTACACATTACGTAAAATCAAAGCCTTACAAAATGAAGAACTTTAAATATCTTTTGTAGAAGAGATTTTAGAATAATAGAATCACAGAACAGTTAACATTAGGAAGGACCTTAAGATCATCAAGTTCCAACTCCCCTGCCATGCTCAGGGACACCACACACTAAATCGTGTCACCCAAGACTCTGTCCAGTCTGGCCTTCAACACTGCCAGGGATGGATATTATGTATCCTCAACAGACTTCAATATGGTTAATTGCATTTGATTAATCACATTAAAAAATCTACATTAAATTTATTAGCAGAGTATCTCAGAGCCATTCAAGTCAAAGCATGAAGTCCCATCTATAAGCTGTATTCTCTCCTTCCCAGGGGATGCCTCTTAAGGTCATCTTTTTTTATTCTTTGTTTTCCTTTAGCAAGTTCTGCTGAGTGTGCATCCTCTTTTCTTTTGTTGTAGTTGTGAGAAAGCTTCATTCTTTCAGCTGACAACTTCATAATATGTAGGAAAGGGAGATACTGAAAGAGCTGGCAGCTCTCATATTAGAATCACTGGGGCCATGGGACACTCTAAATCTGACATTCCATTTCATGACAGGCCACCAGTGTAAGACAGGAAGCAGTCAATGTTATGATGGAAAACATCCAGAAGAAAATAATGCTAATAGAAGGAGAAAGAAGTGAAACAAAATCAGGCATTCAGGATTTCTTAGAGCAGATACACTTCTTATTGAGACAGAGCAATATTATGTTAAGAGCAGAGCAATAGCTGAGGCAAGCAGTAAAATCAAGATAATAAGAAAGACTGGAGGGATGAGAAGAAGAATTCACAGCATCCAAAAAGGGAAAATGTTAAAGAAAAATAAAATGAAAGGTTGTGTCACACACTGAAGCCATCTTGGTGCAGTCTCAGACCCACAGAAAAATACAAAATTTATTAGTAGGTGCAAATATGGTTAAAAAATATAAAAAGCAAATTTAAATGTAAATCTAAGAAATAAACAAAGATATTTAAAGAAACAGATATTTAAATGCCTTTCCAGAAGCCCATACTAACAAACGTTATACACTACCTTTAAAATTTGGTTATTTATTATGAATTCATATGAACTGTAAATGAGAAAAGTCATACTGGTCCTGTACCTCTATTTCAAAGGTGAATTTTTGATCCTGTCTCCTAGAAAAAAAGAGTAAGGGGCTGGTTCTTGTCCCCGAGGCCAAGTAGCACAGAGTAGATCAGATCCAAACTACATAGGGCTACCATCCTCTAGAGAAAATGTGTTGGAGAAAACTAACTGAAGCAGTCCTAAAAAGAGCTGGGCAATATGTTCAAAATTAAGCATGTAGGCACTCAGGTTGGCAGTACTTGACTCCTCTGACTTGCATTTATCTGTGTAGACATGTCTAGAAGCTCTGCAGAAAGCTAGAAAAGACAGCAATAGCTGTGCAAAAAGCAATTTAAAATGGGGGAGGGGGACGTTGTTTTGTTGTTTTTTTTTTTCAAGGCACATACTGCATATTTGCATGGAAAATATAAGATGGAGATTGTAGGACTGTGTGTAATTTAAGTTTCTTGTTAAACACAAATAATTGATAGGCTACTACTTCTGAGGCTGATCTAGTTAGTTATTAAATTCTATTTCAAACCCTCATGAAACTCTGACACAGCATCATAAAGTCTAAGGAATTCACACTTGTCATGTTCTCAGGTACAACTCTAAGAATAAACAAGTAGTATATATGTTTTAATTATTAATCCTTTTCCTTCTCACCTCCCTTGAGATTGATTTGTATCTGTTTCCATCTCCTTATATCTATATTTATTTTGTTTCTTACACACATGTTTAAATTTAATCTGATTGTGTCCTTAGGCTTGTTGTTGATAATTAAACCCACGTATTTTATTCCCTACAGCATGCATTGCAAGCTCTGTCTCTAAAAATAAGTCTGAAGCTTCCCCTTGATCTCTGTAAAATTAGAGTTTGGGTTGCCTTCTGATTCATTTTGTATTGGGCATGGGTTTAGATTTTTCAGCTGGGGTAAATATGCATTCCTATCTTTAAGTCTAAAGCACTTTTTCTCATTGATGTCAAGTGAGTATTTGACCTGCAGTTCAAACCTGTTAGCAAAGATGGAAGCAGCACTCAAATTCCAGTTATATCTGGAGCTGCAATTTTTTTTTATTTTATTTTTGTTTTAGTGCTAAAGTTATTAGTCACATACCTGCAATGTATCTTACTGGAGAAACCAGTGCTTGAAGTTTTCCCAAAAAAAGGGCAGGGTGGAAGAGGCGAAGTGGCCAGCAAACTTAGTTGTCCAGTCAAACAAGTTATACCACAGAACATTTTTCACTACCATTATGATTTCATGTCCTAAACTTTGAAAATTCCAGTCTCAGGGTTTTCTTGATGACAATATGCAAACAGGTCAATAACAGATTGTAAACCTTGTTTACCCATTTAAATTGGTACATTGAAGACACAGGAACTGTTCAAATGAACACTGCTTTCAAAACACCTAGGGATTGATGGCATTGTGCTTTTATGTTTAAAACCAATTATCATTTCAGTCTTCTCCAAGGAATGCCATATTCGTCCATCATGAAAGCAAAGACTGTCTGTTTAAACCACAGCCTTTTTACCTGAACACGTTTCTACATGGTATACGAATATCCAGGGAAGAACCTTCTGGATAAACACAGAATTTTTTTGAAATAAGAATGCCACTGAATATGTCAGCTTGGCAGAGAGTTCAGAAAATGCATATGAACCCAGAAACATATTTTTTCTGGTTCCAGCAGGTGTATTAAATGAAAGATAAAACCGCTTTCTATGTACCTTTCTTTTCTTGTGTCATTAGATCTTCACAGCTAAACTACAAAGGTAGTGTGAATAAAAGCATACGGGTCAGTGAACAGCATTCCATGTTTACAATACAGAAAGTTAAACACCTTCACTCAATATCATCACTGAAGGGAAACATCTTCATTAATTCGTTTTTCTTTTGTTTCCCCATATCATGAAGCTGTACTTTTTGATATGGTATGCAAACGTGTATATCATACCCACTCACTCTGCCTTTTTTTTGACCCTGTAAATAGAATGACAGATTCTTTAGGCTGTCCTCTTTCACCTTTTCCTTTATCCTCTTATTCAATAGAACCTGAAAAAAAATGTCTATGAGAAAAGTATTTGTGACAAGAATGCAGAAGACACTGTAATTAGTGGCCTCAAGCAGAATCTCAGTAGAGTTTAACCATATACCTTAGTTAAAGAGATCTATATGTTTTAACATAAGTGGCTGCCATATAAGCTGAGCACATACTACAACATTCATATATGCTGCTTTTACCAGTACCACCTGTACATACTGCTTGTAAGAGCTCATTCCTGAACATATGTGTTAAGAGTGTTTAAGACTTTCAGTGAACCTTGGTGTACTATCTAGAAAGTTCAGTATTGTGCAGGTAGCAGACTGTTAACTGTGTTTGCTCAAAAAAAAAATCCTATAAAGATGAGAAAAGTGACACTGTTGAAAGTCATCAGGGAGATTTCCACAGCATGCCATGATCAGTGTGAAGGAGCTCATCTGACACTGCATCAGCTGCGGTTCCCAGTAACAGAAAGAATGTAAGATTGCTGTTGCTTTTTCTGATACCTTTATTAAACCAGTTAACCAGCTTTGAGTATCCATGTGTTTCTTATGGCCCAGACCCCAAGAGATTCCAAAATAACTATCATCTCCTTGGTGCAAATTGGTATTGAAGAACTAAAGGCAAGTGAGCCTAATACTGCAAAAAGCACTGCTCAGAAACATGTATGCCCTTTTTCCTAGCAATCTCCCTTGGATGTGAGTACCCCTGAAGCTTCCACATTATGGTCATTATTTGTTCCTTTTGTGATTTTTTTTTTCCATTTAACTGTTCCAAATACCATTGTACACTGGATACCCCTGGGCTGATGATATTATTGGCCAAGTTGTCACTAGTGAGAGACAACGCTCCCACAGAGTCATGGCCCTGGTACTGAGTACAAGAAATTCTGGACCTTCTTTGTATTCAGTCCATAATTCAGCATGATACCACTGGAGCAGAAGATGTCACACTGATTTTCATAGATGTGTAAAAAAAACTAGGCTCTTTTTTCTTTTCTTTCTTTTTTTTTTAATAGAAAGGGACCAAAACTGCACAAGCTTAAAACACAGCTAAACCAAAGTGACTAAGGCCTTACTTCTTTTAAATCACTATAGAAACAACAAATTCTATAGTCCCTTCCTCATGCATTGAGTTAGTTTCTATAGCTGCAGTGGAATTCTGGCAATAAAATTCCTGTAAAAATTTTAGGGGTTGGGATGCATGCAAAAGCCAGGAGTTCAAATTCAGGAGTGACTGGTGACTAAACAGTCATTAGCCTTTTCATCTAGAAAATTTATGCAGCTACTTAGCATATTTCCTTGTCCATAGTTTTGAAGTGGGCCTGTGTCTCAGTCATTACAATTCTATGTGATTACTTTGAATGTCATGGATGCTCAAATTTATGGCACCTCAGCAACAAAGACCATGTCTCATCTTGAAAGCAAAATACGAGCTCCCCTGCTTGTCCCAGCCGAAGGGAAACAACAGAGCTTTCCTCCAAAAATGTATCAATAAAAGGGTTTGGATGGTAAACCAGGGATTAACTTTCTCCCCAGCACTAAGCTGCAACACACAGATAGTGACTTACAGAATAAGAACGAATGTATTGGTATAGATAGGTCAGGGTTACTTACTGTCGCATATCCTGATTTTAAAGGAGTTGGAGAGGGAAAGAATACAACTCTGAAATAAGTTTCTGCCTGCTGCCTTCCCTCTGTTCCCTGTGATTACTGTACTGCCGGGAAGGCAGTGTGTGTCAGCAGAAAGTGACTCATGTCAGGGGAACAATAGCGGTTCAGAAAGGTTTCAGTCCTCACACTCAGAGGAGTGCTAGCACAATGATTAGGATTTAGGGCAGAGCTGGTCCTGGAAAGAAACCCAAGGGACAGCAGAGTTTTAAGAAGTTTTAATACCACTGTTGTTGCTATTGTTTCCAATTTTCCAGTGAAGACAAATCCCAGGAAAGTAGAAACTGGAGAGCTGCTCAAGTCCTTATGCGGCAAGGTTATGGACTCAAGCATTGTGTTACCACCTGCACAGGGACATATTACCAATATGTGGCTGTCCCAAGAGATGAACCTCTGAATTTTAGTTGCCATGTATATGTCAGAGCTGGGTAAAGACCAAAAGCCAGGTTTGGATAACTCAGCAATAGGGTGTTAGGTCATGTCTGTCTGTGTTGCTTAAACTAATTTCAGGGAACAAAACCTTTGGTTGTACTTACGTCTTATTTACCCAAACTCTGCTGAATTAAATTTGGTGAATATAAGCTGTGTATGAGCATAACTCCACAGAGGTTCTCAGAAGGTCGATCTGTTTGTCAAAAATATTCTCTGCAATTTTCTTTTGTTTTCTATCTTGTGAAGTGTTCAGAATTAAGATTTCATTTGAGATGTGCTGCGAGTTTAAACATTATGCTAAAAAGTATTTATTGTAAACCAGTATTTAAAGACAAATTTTGCTCTGACTTCTGCCAAATGAAATCACACTGTCTTGATGGCAATAGTGTGAATTGAAAAAACCTCAGCATCAGCTCTTCTTTACATTCAAAAAAGAAAAATACTTAGAATACACCACATGTGAACAATCTATTAACACAGTGTATCTTAAGGTATCTTCTTAATCTAGCGTTTCAGTATTTGCAAATTATTTGCACTAAATCTTCTATATGTTTTCTACTTGAAAGAGTAAGATAATAGACAATAGATAACAGACATCTCTAACAGGTTACGCTTTTACTCTAAAAATTCACAGAAAGACATAGGGTGCTCCTATGTTTTGATATTTCAGTTTTTGTAAGAGTGAAAACGCCAAGTGTATGGTGCTAACTGGAAGTGTGTGATGTGTTTTAAGCTTTATTAACTAAAAAACCAAGCTGTTTCTTGTTTCTGACCACAGGTCTGTCTACTAGGCACTGACAAAATATGCAGAAAGTAGAGAGTAAAGGGGAAGCTTATCACAACTTTGGTTCTAAGAATTTTGGTCTGGAATGTTGGTGATTGTGATTTGGCATAAAAGGCAGCTGTAAGCCATTCAATACTCCCTTTCATTGGAAAGGAAAAGATCATCCAGCCTCCTAAATTACACACTGTCTTTCTAACTTTCTGTTTTCTCTCTCAGTCTTTGTTAAAAAACAAAAAAAGAAATTTAATGGTACTATTCTCATTATACAGCTATCAGTTACATAAAATATCTTTGTTTAGAGGCCTAATAAAATTGGTCATATAAAGAGGAAATGAGATTTTTAATGTAAAATGAAGCTGACAGTGCTCTTCTACTACTATGGTCTTATTAGGGAAAAATTCTCTGACATCTGTTTATCCCCTGCAGCCAACCTTGTATTCAGAATACAGTAATTGATTCACAGCATCCACTAGGGATCTAACTGGCTCACTTTTCCACACCGCACTACACAGGTATCTCTGCAGCTAATTCTGAATGTACATCTACATCGTTATCTCCTGGTGAACTGTGACCCGAAACACTTTGGAAGCCCAGATGAAAGTGCTTCCTCACCCCTCCAGTGCTGGGGGTGCAGGCGTTTCTGCAGCGCGGCAATTCACCCAGGACACCCAATCACAACCAGCCCCTTTGAAGCCCCGCTCAGCTGGGAGACCATGAATGATTCATGGCTTCTCTACACACACTAAAGGGGGAAGAGCAAAGCTAGTGTGTATTATTCAGGACTGCATCCTCAATAAGCCTCTGTGTTCAGCAAATTGCTACAACATTTTCTGCTTAGTCCTCACCTGTACACAACATCTCTTTTTGTGCACAACCTTCTCATTTTAACAAAGATGAACTGATTGTCTAGGAGGCCATGTTAATTAATCAATACAAACAAAGAAGCCTAGTGTCAGTGCATAAAGCCAGGGTTCAAAAGATTATAAGGAAATTAAGGAAGACCAGGCAATCATAATTTTACAGTGGTTCAACTATGAATTTCTTGTTTATCCACTTCCATTTCCACTAAAGTAACAGTCATACACAAGCCAATTTTCAATCAACTTTAGTTTTGTGTTTCAGACTCCATACATGTATCTTGTCTGTTTAATGAAAAACTATTAACTCCAGTTCGATGCTGTTGCAACCAAACGTCACAGCAACTGATATTAACAGCTAATACCTGCAAAAGAACCTCTGAATTTGTCTTCATCCTGGTAGTAGAGCTGCACAGCAACCCTCGAAGTGTGTCTTCTGGAAACATGTTACAGGAAAGATGTCACTTCAGTTGTATTATAGTCCCACTTACAGAAAAAATTCCAGTACAAAAGGTAATAATGGCTCAAAAAACAAATTCTCTCTCTTCTTTCAAATACCTCAATATACACCTGTGCTGTTGGCTTCACGAGACTTCAAACGTCTACCAGCCTTTCCATACCATTCCTGTAGTCTGCCTGGACCCTTTCCGAAACTGAAACCCCTGCTACCGTAAGATTCAGAAAGTGGCAAAAGTCAATTCTCATTGTCCTGTTTTCTTCATTGCTGGCATACAGAGGAGTTAGCACAACTAAAAGTCACTCATGACACAAAGTGCTAGGAAAGCAGAAAATTAAATTCAGTTTTTTGTAACTGCAATTGTAACTTTCCGTGTTCTCAAGATGCATATCTTCAGAGATCACATGCAGCTGCTCATCATTTGTTTCTCTTATTTTCAAGGACATTAATTATTAGATTAACAAATTAGGTAAATTCAAACCTACAAAAAAAAAGATAAAACAAAATCAATCTCCATGTTGTAACTTCAGAAGGCATTATTGTAAGGCTTGTGATGCACCTCTAATTCATAACCTTGTGTTATATGCTTTGGTATTTTCACATATTTGGTCCCTTAGCATAGGTAACATGGTTTTTTTGGACATAGGCAAGATTATATTGTTGTAGGTAATGTGTAACCCATTAATTTACAAGGGATTAATTCATGCAGTAAGGTAGAACATTGTCCAATGGCACCTTTATTTCACATCTAAGCCTTTCTGTGTTATATCTATTCACATGTAGACATATGACTTGCAAGTGTTACTATGTATTTAAATACATAGCCCTGCATTTAAGCTAATGCAAAAATAAAGTAACATCCATCTACTTTACTACTGTTAAAACACGATTTAAAGAGGTGCTTAAAACAGAGTCCACCACATATAACACACACTGATAGGATTGGACTTAAGGATAGTCACAGTTACTTTTCTTTTAAAACATGAAAGAAGGACAAAGAGGAGACATTTGTAGCTCCTCAGAGACAGCAAGTATCAGGAAACACTGTGCCCTCCATGATATCCAGCCTTTCTAGCTTACAGGGACAGCCTCCTTGCTTGTGCTACTCCTGACCTTGTGAACCTTGTACCTTACTTTACTGTAGTCCATTTTCAGTGGGAACCAAGAGCTCTTGGAAGACAGGAAATATGGATGCAAAACAAATTTAACTTATGTATAAATGAAGCATGGCACATCTGCACTTTGAAATGAGGGAATCTCTTTAATCCTCTCCTAGATGAGCAGGAGCCATGTTTGAGGTAATATTTTACAGAGACAAGAAGCACTTGCTTTGTAGTCCTGATACAGTTTACGAGCTCGGGAAATGGACAGGCTGCCACAGAGACCCTATTCCTTAACATTTTTTTCTTGGATAATGGCCTCTAATTCAACATGCAGGAATCTAGCATTATTTTTCTGAGTTGCTTAACTCTGCTTGTCTAGAATACAGAGAGGTTAGGCTTTTAATTTGGGTGGGGTGGGGGTGTTTATTCTACATGCAGGCCAGATATTCACAGTTCAATGATATTCACAGGTCAATGAAAGTATGTTCAGTAATTTGGTGGAAAAATATATAGCCTTCTTGCTCACAGGTGAGTAGCTCCAACTAGCATCATTGCAACTGAGATGAGAAACACTTGAAGGATAAATAGTAAAAATAAGAGTTTTCTACATTAATTCTTTGTAGTTTTAAAAACAATTAGTAAAACTGTGACAGTGGCTAAAAGTCAATGTCAAAACAGAGGAATTAGGTAAACCAAAACACGGAATAGTCAGGAAGGCTATAATTCAGTGGGGCTTTATAAACAAATATATACATATGCAAACATATATATTGTGAGATTATATGTGTAATAGGCTCTTTACATCCAAAACTGAAAGTGCCAGTGAAACAGTAGTGGTAATCATCCAGGATTCATTGGCTGGATGTCCTAAATTGTAGCAGAAACAGCTTTGTTCCTTCCTTTCTCTTTGCTGCCTCTGAATGCCTTCCTGGCTGCACAACACCTTTGATCCAATAGAGAAAGGCAAATCTCTGGCCCCTGCTGTGCTAATCTATTGTTGGCGATTAGGGCACTTTAATCCCAAAATGTGCATGGAAAAATATCCCTTCAACCTCCTTTATATTAAGAGGTACCTAGGAGAAATCTATAATTAGATCAGTTTTCCAGTCCCATCATTGCTATATAGAAGTCACTTCCATGTTCAAACTTGGCTCTTCTATTACACAGAGTTAGATTGAAGACAAGTTCCCACAGTCTGCTAATGGTTTTAAAGCCCATTGTGAGCTATTTATTGTTCTTATGCGTTATCTAGAGAAATTGTGCCCAGTTTAGGTATTTGATTTGTATTTAAGAGCCAGACAACTGAAATTAGGTAATACAACATCCCATTCTGAAGTGTCATACCACTTTAATTTTAAGATTTAAAGGTTTGTATCTCTGCTGAGCACTGCAAGCCTGACATCCAAGCAGTAGCTAGGGACTAAGACAGAGCTTGGATTTAAAAGCATTAAAATTGATCAAATGTTAGTACTGAAATCTATATTCTAACATAAATTATAACTCATTAGTTGAGAATTTTATTGTAAAAACTGCTTCTAAGGTGATTTTTTCATTTTTAATTTAGTACACAGTTAATTTCAGTTTATCCAGTTAGCTAAACTTCATTTTAAGAATATCTTCAATTTAGATTTCTGTCATCTCTAGGCCATAGATTAGCAATAAATTTTAGTCTATAATTTTACTTTGTGTTGGTTCTGTAACTCAGTGGCACAAAATGCTAACCCTGAAGTTTAAAGAACTGAATTAGATACAGCTTTATCAATCAATTTAGTAATACCCCTAAGAAAAGATTTTACATAGCATCACAATTATACTGATTTCTGAACAACATAATTACTTCATTACTCAAGAATTTTAGAGGTCTGTACAGAAGAGAATTCTGACTGAAAAAAGAATGGCTTTATTGGTTTATAAAATTAGGCCTTTCTTAATAAATGCTGTGTTTTCATTGTACTTTGTAACTAGCTGGATGTCCTTTCTAGCTGCATTTTGCCTTTCATAAAACTGCAAAATCTTTCTACAGAGTCCAACTTTTTCTTCCTGGTTCTTCAGTAAGATGTCAAATATGCAAAAGAATACCAGTCTACTGTACTTCCCAAAACATTAAACCAGTAGAAATAGTAATAAGAATAATGCAGAAGACAATAAACATTATTGAAAATGCTCAATTATCTGTCACATTATACTACTCAGAAAATTAGTTTCAGGATCAAATTAAGGATGTGGACATAATCCACCTCTTATTTACATCAGGCTTCCCCAGATCTAGCTTTCTTCACCTTCGGTTTTCAACTATGAAAGTAAAAGACGTATCAGGTCTCTCTAATGTAGCATGACAGATGAGAAAGAAAAGCTAGAAATAAACTTTCTCCTTTTTGTATTTCAATTTTTATCATATTTGTGCATCCCTTCGGAAGGTATTGTGGCTTGATAGTCAAATCTTCCCTTAACTACGATCAGTTTTAAGAGGTGAATGGATGAAATATTTACTAGAAGTATAAGAAAAAGTTGTTTGAATATGTTTTGCAGCCTCTCTCTTTGACCTTACCATTCAATTTCACTTTAAAAATTTTCAGGACATTTGGCATGCAGGGTAGTCTCCTACCTGTAGAGTAATTGAACAACTTAACCGAACCACTGAACACTGAAATATTCTTGTCTAAGCAAGCACAGTAGGGGATTCTGAATAAATAAACCAGGCTTTGTGACAGTAACTTGTCCTTTCAGGAAGAAAAAGTGGGGAAAGGACTAATGAAAAGAAACTTAGAATGATGCAGGAAAGGATAACCCTTGTCTGACACAGGAAGAGAAATTACTTGTGTGTAAAGAGGACAAAGAAAAGTGAAAGATACTTTAAAAGAAGCAGCTTGTTATCACCCTTCCTGTTTTCCAAAATTTCTGAAAACAGATGCATAGTTTTTACAGTACTTAGCACATCAATCCCTACACTCCTGCAAAAAGACCTACAAGTGCCAACAATTCCACAGGCTACCACAATATTTCTGTGGAACTTTTGCTCATATATCTACCTTTTCCCATGCTGTCTAGTGTGCATGAATAATGAGTGCAAACTTCAGCTTTACACAGTTCTGATGCTGATATGCCTTCCTAAAACCATAATACTCTTTCAACACTGCAAACAGAACCATCTTAAATTCACCATTTTTGTTGCATCTGTTTGATGTTTGAGGACGTCGGCATACAGCAAGTAGCACCAGAAATCATTAGGCTTGTAATTTTCCTAGGAATAACACTTTTATTCTAATTGCATCAGTATTTAGGTGATGAAATACTTTGCAAGCTGTATGCTACAGTTATCAACTCATTTACTTTTGCGAAAGATATTTTACCAACATACAAGGAAAAGGAATATTCACAGGATGCTAAATGATGTTCATGTAAAGAATGCAAAAAACCCAAGCTTGTTAGTTTCATGGCGTAGTTTATTTCATAAGATGTTATTAATGTTTATAATTTCCTAATAAGAACACCTATCATCTAAACAATTAAATTGATAAACTTGTGAAAATGCACATTTATCTGATTCTGACAGAACAAAATTCTGATAAAAGGAAAACAATAAAATTTAAATTATCAAAAATTGGGATAGCAAAGGCATAAAGACCTTCAGCAAACATCTAATGGACAAAATGGCAACACGGAATAGATATCAGCACTCACAATTAAATAAAATACAAAGTCAGTAGTCTGGTCAGGACATCAAAGGAAGTTTAGTCTAGGTATGTAAGTTACAATCATTCATGGAAGTCGAAAGCCAAAATAAAAAAAAAAAGATCTAGAACCTGTTTTTTAAGGTCAGAAAGCAATTTCAGCAACAGAGCTAACATAAAAATTACAATTATTTACTTTATTTTTATTTCTATAAAAGCAACATTAACATTGCCAGCTGCAGGAAAAATGTATTGTGCCCCCCCTTGTCTCACTTGGACAATGCATATGCATGCATTATAGTTTAGATGTTTCAATGCCATGCAAGCATAAAAAGGTCACACTAGTGAAAAAGTCAAGTCAGGTGTTGCGAAATTCAACTGCCTCCTCTTTAAACAAGCCTTAACTTTTTGCTTAACTTTTTCTCTAAACCTTCTCTGGGTGAACTTTCACATTTCAGTGGAATAAGGAATGATTTCACACAGCACTGGGTAAAAGTTCATCTTTGGGAAAGTATGTGAGTAAAACTTCAGAACATTTTGAAGTGTGTGAATTAGTGCTCCTAACTCTGAACCAAGATGCTAAAGCCAAAGAAGGAAAAAAAAAATCCAAAAAACATAGTATTGATTTTTCTTCAGAGAAAAAAGAGTAGCTGTGTTTCTACTGATCTCCATCTGCTGAGCTCTCCCTTTCTGGGGCTATGCCTGTGCCTTCAAAATCTAGACTATAAGCTACATCAGGTCAAGCTATTAGAACAGTTCACACAGTGTTCAGGGTACTATTTTGTGCATCCTTGCTGACAGTCCATTCTCTTGTAGAAATCTTTCCTTGCTGTTAATCTCAGGACCTAGCCTTGTAAAAACACCACAGTGAAGATGTTCTTACTGGACCTCTCTCTGTCCAGTTCCCTACTCAGTTGCAAATGTGTGGACCCCGGAGCTAAGCACAGGAAAGCTGTGTTAGTGTACTGCTACCTTGATGAGAGCGGAGAGGTTTGGCTATGGGGTTGCACTGAGTGCCCTGCCTTTTTGGCTCAACTTAGCCCATTAAACTGGTACTTCACTTTAAATGTAGCAGCCGATTAAGAATTAGCTAGAGTTTCGGAGACATCACTGAAAACTACACTTAGGAGCACAAGCTAATTATTCAGGTTCCCCCTTATGATCTAGTGGTAGTCACAGTGAGAGGAGCCAGATCACACAGGGCTTCAGCGGGTCAGCCTAAAGGAGGGGCCTCCTTCTGGAGCAGAAATTGAAACATTTCAGCATTTATAAATATTACATCTAAATTTAATATATCTGTCCCCTGTCAGTTAAACCCAACCGAACAGTGAGTCATAATGGTCATTTGTTCAACAAATTGATCATTATAGGAATGTTTTGATAATTCAAATTTAAAATCAAGGGTTTACTTCATGACCAACAAAGCAAAAATTAATTGTTCAAAACAAATTAACTTTGTCCTGAATGTGAAGATCTTCAGAAATTTCATCCCTAAAAATCTTTTCTATATATGAAAATAATTTACATAAAGATTTATTTTTTTTCCTTGATCTGAAAGCATCTCTTTATGAGATCTACACTTAATTTTATTAATTTGGAGAGAAAGAAAACAGGCAGATGCGTAACTGACATCTTTATAAAATATTTAACAAAGATATCTGTCGAGGTTTTCTTTATATTTTTTTTTCACACCGTAAGATTCCATCTACTACTTGACATAGAAAAACAAGCAAGGTTTGAGCCTAATAGGAACAGTATAGCGGATGTCCAGAAATCACATCACTAGAGAGAAAAATTTGTTTTCTGACTTTCATCCTTGTGAGATAAGAAGAGATTGTTGTTAACTGCTCACCAAATAAACAGGACAGCTTTTAAACATTCTTGTGTCTTTTTTTCCGTCTGATCTGTGAAAACAAAACAGCTCAGCTGAAAATTTGTTAGTGTTAAGAATGGACTGACTCCATGCACAGAAAGCAATTGAGATCAAGGAGGAAGTCTTAGGTAGTCTTGATGGAGAAGAGGTAAGTGGGCTGAGTTGAATGTTCTCTTCTAACATGTATGAATGTTTTAAAAACTGGCTACACATATATCTGGAATAAGAAAAACTCATGAGTCTAAATAATTAAGGGGCAAAGGAAAATGGCAAAGGAGGTGAAACAGTTTAATAAATCTTTGGCATCATGTTCATTTGAAAGGAAAGAATGCATCATTTCAAAAGAAATCTTGAGACAACAGTAATTTGAACTTCTTAGACTTTTCATTTGGGTAAATTCATTGTGTTCAAGAATAACTCTGATGCATCAAACAAATGCTTTAAAAAGAAATGTAAAATATATACCTACAAGTACATGTAACTGTGCACATACGCATGCAAGTATAAATTTTATTAATGCATATATAATTTGATGAAAATTCAGCTATACATTTTCTTCACAAGTTCTTATTATTGTACATTAAATGCTTGTGATCCAGAGCCACATAACAAAAATCCTACAAAACCCAGCACCTCAGACATGCATTCAAGTCACTGTGTCTCTACTTTTTACCTGCATTAGCGTTAAAGGTTGCCAAGAAAAATTTCACGTACTATAAAAACAAATAAGTTTTTTAAATCTCTTTACTTGACACATCATTGATATGGTACTTCAATTTAGCACATCCCACTATCAGAAGTGCTTCAATTGCACAAACATCCTCATCATCTGAGAAGCCCAAGGCAATCCCACAGTAATGGTTCTTTAGTAAAAAAGGTATAATGCCTCCTAATGAATGGATCAGCACCAAGGCAAAGGCAAAACTGGAGTATTTATTTTAACAGATTGGAAGATCTTTTTTTCTCTCACATCAGCAATGAATGGTTGCAGTGCTAGCCACTTTCCTAGGAGTCATGCTTCTACCACATATAGATTAAATTATGTGCCTTGATAGATGACATTTCAATAGACACAATAAATGCAAACATCTTAGAGCAGAAGCTGCTTTTTTCTCCTCTTCACATAGTATTATATTGTGTTACATTACCATAAATATCTGCCTTTGGAGTCTGTTGCACGTGTTATTTAATAATTTTGTCATTTACTAGAATTATATTGTGCACAGAGGGTTTTCATCCCAACTACCTTATATTACTTTGAAGTCACTGGTCTTAAGTATCATTGCAGGGAGGATTTCAGATAATAGACCATATTGAAGCAAGCAGTTCTAATAGGCTATCAAATCTGCTAAAGGAAATACGGGTTTATTACAAATGTGTTGGCTTTCTGTAGAGATACCTGTAAGAAACTTCTCCAAAAATTTACTAGTGCCAATAGAAGAATATTCCTGAATATGCATGCTGTAATAAAATTAAATATGCCTATATCATGCCAAACTTCTACACAATTCTTCAATCAAACACTAGCAAATGAAATCCCTCATTGCTTCACATAAAATATGCACTGTGTTTATTCTTTGTTTGATTTGTGCAAGAAAACGGGGATGGTTTGGCTTCCACACAAGTTGCAAGCAGATATTGCAGTAAAATATATATTATGTACTTCAGTCATCAAAGCACAACATTCCTTCCTATTCCCCTTGCAGAATTAATGCAGCCACACATGGCCTTAGCTCTCATCAAACTTAGCACTACCCTTAGATGAGAAAAAAATCATACACTCAATCACTTTGTACTGTTGATAACAACCAAGAAGTCCACTCCACAAAATAATGTGACTGGGTCAGTGTGTGACTGAGTCTCATTAAAATTAAGGAGTCATCTTTATGTATAGTGAACAATTAACTTTATGCAAAACACCTACTGTACATACTTGCCTTAGGGCATTGTTTGTTATGAAAGACAAAATAAAACTTGGGGTCTTGATCTGTCAAAGTGCTGAGAAACTCAACTACTGTTGAATTCAACGCATGTTTAGTACCTTCTGTTCTTGTTTAAGTCAATGTCAATTTAGGGTACTCATCCTATCCACAAGGTTCTTGGAGACCTGGGGTTTGGGTTCTGTTGTTCTTCTACTCTGCAATGTCACTTCTCATACATCTTACACAGACAAAGCTCTCCTTTTAAAAAACAAACTCTGCCAATGCCAGCCATGTTGGATCAGGCACTTTTAGAGGGTTTTTCTCCCCCTGTTGTTGTCATGAGTTTTGAAATAATAAGAACATCAGACTGTTTTAATTTGTTCACAGTCTATGCCAAGCAATAGCAACTTGCTGACTTACAGTGATTCCTACCACATTTTGTAGTGCCTTGTAAAAAGATTACTGAAACATATGAATCTTTTTCTTAAACACTGTTAATAAAATATTAAATTGTGTATTAAAATTTTCAGACTGACATCCTCGTGTCTTGAATTTATTTATAGGGGAAATAAAAGAAAACTTTCTGAACATGCAGTGCTTTAACCCTGATATATATTAATATAGAACATGTTGAATGGAAGACAAACACATTTATGTTTATACAGTTCATGTTTCCATTATCCATATATCTTTACATAATTTAGAAACATGAATCACAGTAATTTTCCAGGCAATAAAAATAGTCGGTCTGAACCTCTTTTATGTTTATTGTATCTGCTTGTAATGTTAGCTTGATTTTTCATACTGAAATACATTTTGATTAGGTTTTGGAGGGCTTTGTTGTCTTGGTCTTTTTTTCTCATGTTTTACTTCTCTTCTCTGTGTTTTTATGTAAACATACATCCTGAAAGCATGACTCTAAAATCTCACTCTTCCAGCTTTGGTCAGGTTTACACAGTGCTATTAAATTTGTCCAGTTATAAAGAAATTCTCAATTTTCTCTTTACTAAAATATTGAATAACTATTCATCAACTGAGTGCATCAGTCCACTATGTAATAGCCATTAAAAAAAAATGTGTTTAACCCCACTACTAGGGGTTATCATCAACTATAGAAAATAAAAGCTTTCAGAAAAGTATAGGTTTTTAAACAATGGTGACTTAAACAGTAACATGTTGTGCAAGTGTTTAAATTCTAGCCTGTAAGTAGCATCTTTACAATCAAACAGATAGATTGTCATGTTAGTCACTTGTTTTCAAAATGATGTTTCTTTGCTCACTGATTACCAGTGTAATGTTACTAGATTTGTTTTTCACCGTTATAGAGTTTCTCTTCCTTTAGTACTTTTTACTACGACAAAATTGGACTTGGAGTTACAGTGAATTTGCATGAATCATTCTTTTTATACATTATTTTGCCCTTTTTTTGTCAGACAAATATAAATAAAAATATATATATCTACTGCCTGGTTTTCTTCTACAATAGTTATTCCACAGTTTATTTTAAATATAATTCTAAAAGACTAATTGCAAGATTCTTTTTAATACACTTATATTGCAAGTAGCTGGATGGAAATGCAATTACTAGCAAAAAACCAAAAAATACTCATACAAATGGGATTTTGATCTGAATGAGGAAAGCAGAACCAACCCAGTTGATTTGCTTTCGGGTTACATTCGTAGGTGTTATGAAAGAACTTCTGAAATAACTGTGGCTCTTCTAATCTGCTTTTTTGTTTTCATTCTATATCCTACCAGTTTTATTTTTTCTCTTTCTTAAGAAAGAATAGGTTTTGATATTGCCATCTATGAGATTTCTTTTCTTTCTTTCTCTCTCTTTTTAAATGTGAGAGAACATGTTGTATGTCCATTTCTCGTGGTTTATTTTTCCTTAGAGAATTCCCAAGACTATGCACTGACAGATCTTGGTATCCAAGGGGGAGTCTACTCAGAGGATTAAAGGCGAGAACCTCAATTAGACTATCTCTGATTTCTTCAGATGTTTTTTCTAATCTTTTAATATGGGATTAAAGTCAGCTAGAACTTAGCTTGCTTTTTTTCTTAGCTGAGATCTTCTTTGTTGCAATGCAAGCTAGATATATTTTTTGTTTCTCTATTAAAAAAAATAAGAAAAAAATAAAAAGAAAAGCAGGGGAAAAAGCTGATCTCATTTTCCTTAATTTGGTGTTATTCTAGTCCAGATGAGGATAATGAACTTTCGTCAGCTCTTATGTGATACTGCGTACAAAATAGCTTGATAAGCAATGTGAAGCATACACACGCTTCTCAATGATCTGCAGGAAAACTCCCTCAGAGACTGATTAAGCCCATGCTTGTCACAAGTAGGGGAGATAATTATGGGGGCTTAACAGTCTATATGGTGGATCTTTTGAGAGGAGAAGGGTAGATCTAAGAATGTCTCATGGATCAACCATAATTTTTAATATTACAGATAACGTGTGTGGTTTTTTTAGTATATCCCTGGAGCCTGGGTAGTGACTCTTCCCATAGAGTGACATCATATTACTTTTAGAGAAGATAAAAATTGTTCAAATCGGATTATCCCTAATTAGTATAATCTTATGAACCATTCTGAAAAGTTTATTGCACCCATGCTGGCAGTCTCTGATTCCATATTGAGAGCTTCTTATTACAATGTGTGTGCTAATCCTTAACCATGGAAATCAATACACAGTACATAAAAGTAATGTTGTTGTATTCCTTCATTTAATAAACTCCACACTGTACTCTCATTCCAAAGCTAATAGCTGTTTTTATGGATCTCTGTATATCAGATAACAAAATATTTCAACATTTTTTTTAAGTAAAGAATATGTCATTCCAGCACTAATTTACATTCATTAGACTAATATGTTTGTTAAGCAGTGCTGGCAATATTGGGGGAAGGGAGCTTTAGCAAATGTTCTTTACCCTTATTTATGAACACAAATATCTTGTGAATATGTAGTCCTGTGTATATATATGAAGTACTAAGCAGAACAGTGTATAACATAAAAGTGTATAACAGTGTCTGCTGTTGCTGACTGCAGTGGTGTTTGTGGATGCTCAATCCTCCAGAAACAAAGGTTCAATTTTCCCTTCAGACAGGTGTGAGTATCCTGCAGAAGTAGCTTTTCTTGTTAAAGGAGCATAAAGGTTTGAGAGTTTTGAACTACTCCCTCACAAAACCTTCTTAACATTTGACACTAGCACAGCCCAGAGCTATCAGCAAGGTGATATCCCACACCATTTTACATCCCTTTTTACCTTCTTCCTGGGTTTTCCTCACCTTTGCTAGTCACTTTTTATGTGTGAGCTAGTGGGCTGACCAACCACTCACTTGGGCTGCATTGCTCCAGCTGCTGCACTGTTATGCAGCCAGAGTAAAGTAGCTGTTTCTGCCTTCGCAGTGCGCAAAATCAGGACTCATATGGTATGTGTTTTTCACTGGAGGCACTGTCCTCTTGGAACAGGTTAGCCTGCACTGCACAGCAGGCCTGAGCTTTGCTCTGCGCCCCTCCAGTTGAAGGAAGTGCTTAACTATGCACAGCCCCATCATAAAAAAATGACACAGCAAATTTAACTCATAAGAGTAATTTTCTTCCTCCATTTGCCTTTCTGAAGGGTATTCAGAAGGGTATTCTATGGATATTAGATCCCCTCAGCAACATTATGGCAAGATCCCAAATCGCAGTAAATTGAAATAAAAGTTTAGTGAAGGTTTCACTGATTGCAGTTTGTCCCTCTACCTTGCATGTGCTTTTCTGTTTCTAGCTAGGGTGACACCACTCCTAAATTTGCAAACCTTATTCCACCTCTTTGCAGACAAAGCTAAAATGATCTTTGTCTTCCTCCCTCAGCAGAGGATGCAAAGGTTGAAGCTTCATTTATTTGCATGGTGGCACTGGTTTTGCTGCATCCATCTGAAGGTTCTTCACCACAGAATGGCAACAGGAGTGTAGAGTGTTGTAAAAGAGCAGAGGGAATCTCACTTATGATTATTTCTGGGTCTAATCTTGTAACAGAGTAAGGCCAGGATATTGCACTCAATAGTACCCCATGGATCAGTCAGATTTACTGAGACCCATTTCATTGATTTCTGACTATGAGTTGCAATTGATCTGACTACTCTTAGCTGTCCTCACAAAGCTAACCAGTGCCACTAATCCTCTTAAGCAGCAGTCAAGAGATGCAGATAAAAGCTGGTGATTCACCTTGGCTCAAATAACAGAGCTCTTAAAAAGAAAATAGAGGGTTCGTGCCTTGGATATAAAAATGTATAATCTGCATGCTGACTGCATGTTGTGTCACAGTGGAGCCTATTTCAAGGCTATTAATTAGGACAATAAAAGATTGAGAGCTCAGAATGAAACTGCTACTAAGTAAAGCAATGATTCTTCTATCTTTATATATAAAAACAGATGTAAAACCAAGAATAAATTTCTTTTGTACAGAATTATTGTACTTAGATGAACCTGGGAGAACAGGAGGCAGCTGCTCTTGCAAGTCTAACATTTTCATTTCAAGACAAAGGAAAGTGGTTTGCATAGAACCACAGAATATCTAAGTGCAACATTGTGGTATCAGCCACAGTATATGAAGCAGAATGATGTGTTAGGAGGAAATACTACAATCAGACAAAAAAGTATCAGAATGAAAACACCACAAAATAACATGAAGATAACCTAAACAAATGCAGGGAAAACAGATTAAACCTGCAAATATTCTCTAATAATATTCACAGGTTTTTTCACTATGCTTCTTGTGAGGAAACATAATGTACTTTACTGAGAAGCTGAAAGAAAGTGAAAGCCCGATGTTCTCCTCTGAGAGTGCTCACATGAGGGCTTTATCAGAAGTGTTCACCAGACTATCAGCAATTCTCTTTCACCTCCTGAAAAAAGTTTTTGGCACCTCATAAAAAAGTAAAAACAATACCATGAAAATTTGATGCTCAAAACACACACCACAAAAGGCAAATAATGATGAGTTACAAGCACACTTAAAGCAGGGTTATTTGTCAAGTCTGTATGATGAGATATGTTTGTGTAGTCAAGCAACACAAATACCAACCAAGCTCCATATGTAGGATTATTGGTTATTAAATGGGACTTAACTCATCAAATAAATTATTTGCTGGGAATAGTTCACCCCGTTCTAGTCAAGAAGTCATACTGTATTTAACATCTTTTCATAGCGCTAATCAAAAGTGCTTTCCCTTTTTTCTGCAGTCCTAGGAGGGAATGTAGATCTCTTTGCCTTTTTGTCACCCTTCTGTTCCCTTTGCAATAACAGGGGGCAGCCCTGCCACGTTCCCAACAGACAGGGTCCTTTGCTCAGGCTTGACTCCAAAGCCTTGTGTGTTTGAGGAAGGAAAAGCCATGTTCTGTGCCTCACAGTCAATCTGTGCTCCAGTATTGTGTGCAGGATGGACCCATGAGCCCACACTTCAGAAACTTAAAGAGGTAGTGTATTTTATCAGCCTAGGCTCCCTGATGGTCTCTGTAGACAAATAGGTAGATCCAAACAACAGTTCACATCTTAAGTCGGACCCAGTCTGCAGACTGCAGTTCCCAACTCCAGCTCCTCAGTAATCTACCTTAATTCAGGATGTGTGATTTTCCCCAGAGGTTCTCTGTGTTAGCAGCCAAAATACCTCCTTACCCCATTAAAAGGCAAAGATACACCATTTTCTGCCTGTGTTAGTGTTAGTTTGCAGAATAAAAAGTTCTTTTCAATTTACCCGGCTGAAGAAACCGATATAGAAAGAAAAAGTAGAAGTCTTAGTTATAACTTCTGAAAAATGACACCTTGTTATTCAGAACTCCCCACAAATAGTTTGTTCTCTAGTTCTTGGTTTTACAATTCCACAGTGAAATTTTCATCAGACCAGAGCATTCTGGATCCAAATGAACCAATAGGCACTAAATAATTCCAAGAACTGTAAACTCTTTCAAGTTGAATGATTTTTTTAAATTAAAAGAAAAAAAAAGTCTTAATATTTTGATCTTTTTACTTCTTTCAAGCCTCTTGGCTCATTATGGTCAGTGCCTGCAAGACAACATTAAGAAGGAAGGAGTTAACTGTAGCAGTCCAATTGCCATCAACCCTCATCCTATCACAACAGGCCCTGATCTCCCCATCTTTCTTATAGGCCCCTTTTAAGAACTAAAGGACACAACAAGGTCTCCCCAGAGCCTTCTTTTCTTCAGGTTGAACAATCCCAACTCTCTCAGCCATTCCACATAGCAGAGGTATTCTGTGGCCCTCCTCTGGACGCACAGCAACGGTCAATGTCTTGCCTGTATTGAGGACTGCACGGCTGGATGCTGTACTCTAGGTGAATGCTCATGTACACTTAGATTGGAGCAGATAAGGAGAAATGTTTGTGTGATACTATTTTCTCTTGCTGAAAAACAAACAGAATGTGGCAAAAATAACACAAAAATCACAGGAAAATGTGACTGTTGTGAAAATTTGTCAGAAAATTACAGAAGAAATAAAAAAATTTAGGTGCTACTGTCAAATCTCTTCAGCTATGGCTGTGTTGTTAAGGAAAAGACACGTGTAGCTGTGCACCAAGGCCAAATTACATAAAATAATTTACATCTTCTCTGCTTAGGACAGTCCCTTTCAGCCAGATTTGGCTTTGACATGAGCCTAAGGGGAGGAAGCTAACAAAGATGATTTGCCAATGATCAGGTATACCCTAGTACTATGTCTTAAGTAACCCATTCTGGTATCCCTGCTCCCTGAGGACACGGCTTGAAAACACTCTGTCCCCTATCTAGATCTGCTTGCTTTTCTTGTGCTCCTTTCCATGAGCTTGTGCTCCTGAGCACAGGAAAGGGCTACTGTGTGCCTGGGGTTTGACTCAGGAACTGGGACACTTCTAGTATGTATATATGGTATTCAGAGGCATTCTTGGGTGCACCTGTGTAGCATAGTGCAATCAGTCTGATTTCTTTTGCTAAGATAATCATATTGCTTATTAATGCTTTTACAAAAATAAGAATTTAGCACCTTAGTATCATACAATTTACATACTGCCTGAGTTTAAAATTCTGCTGCTCAGTCATCAATATAACTGTCATTAGTAGAAGTTCTCTGTAGTGGCTTGCCCTCAGCTGGACAGCAGCTGCCCACCAAGTCACTCTATCACTTTATCCTCAGCAGGACAAGGGGGGAGACCATAAGATGGAAAAAAACTCAGCGGTCAAGATAAAGTCAATTTAATAAAGCAAAAGGAAAGATCATGTGCAGAAGCAAAGGAAAACAAGATATTTTATACTCTACTTCCCACCAGCAGGTGACATTCAGCCACTTTTCAGGAAGCTGGACTGCAGTATGCACAATGGTTGCTCTGGAAAACAAATGTAGTAAATAACAAACGCCCCCTTTCTTGCTACTTTCAATTGGCTTTTATTGCTGAGGAGATTATGTTATGTTATGTTATGTTATGGAATATCCCTTTGGTCAGCTGTGCCAGCTCTGTCCCCTCCCAAGATCTTGCCCATCCCCAGCCTGTTTGATCAGATGGAGGAATGTTGGAGTTATAGCCCTGATGCTGTGTGAGCACTTCTGAGGAGCAGCTAAAGCACTGGTATCTTATCAACACCTTTTCTGCTACCGATAGAAAGCAGAGTACTAAGAAAGCTGCTATGGTGGAAATTAACTCAATTTCAACCAGACTCAATATAGCCTCATAAAGTTCAAACACAATAAGGTAACAGTGGGATGCACCTGCAATCTACCCTTTGACAGACAGCACCTGTAGTTAAAATGATCAAACTAAGTGTGACTTAAATAATGACGTGCCCACCCCAGATTTTGGGAGCATCAACACGATCTTTTAACACATGGTGTTATATTGACTCCTGCAAGTTAAACAGAAGTAAAGCTACAAAGAGTTTATTAACATCAGGCCAAAGAAGCATCAATTTCAGAAGGTTTTTTCCCCACAGGTGGGAAAGCATAGCAGAGCTTAGAAAAGATAATTAAGAGCTTTACCTGGAGAAAAACACTGTGTTAATTCTCAGATTCCTCTATGGACAGCACTGGAGGTGAGCAGCAAACAGGCTCAATAGGCTGTTAAATAGGACTGGCTGTCAAAACAAGAATTTGACATGCTTCACCATTTGTTTTCCCTTCTCATGAAATGAAAAGAAACTTTAGAGTATTTGGGAGGAAAATGGAGTGAGAAGGATGCTATCTACGAAGTAGCCAGCACTGCAATTGTGAGAATAGAAGGTGTAGAAATAACTTCAAAACTCCATTTTGCCTTTTCTAGAGCAGAGGTTTCAGAATTATAAACAAATCTTTTAGCCACTGACAGGTTTATTCACTGGGTAGAGAAGGATGAATAAGTCCAACAGAAAACCTCAACATATTTCCTCTCAAACTGCATGATTACAGTGACTGACATTTTCAAAGTATATTATGAAAATAAACAGAATGGTTTTGCCACTAAATTAAAATCGGGTTTACATCATTAAAGAACCTCATCTGTTCCATCCTGAGCTCATAAATTGATGCTGGCTTTTTTTAGGATCTGATGATGTCACTTGAGAACTCCTCTGAGCAGTTTATTTCACCATTCAACTTCCTTAAAGCTAACAAAACATTCAAGGTAGAACTAATTTCTTACATGTGAAGTTAATTTCCCTGAGGTCCCTTCCAACCTGGGATTCTATGATTTGTCCATCACATTTGAAAAATTGTGGCAGACAGGTGAAGACAGGTAATAAAACCCCCATTTTCAAGAAGGACAAAATGGATGACCCGGGGAATTACAGACCAGTCAGTCTCACCTCTGTGCCTGGCAAAATCATGGCACACATTTTCCTGGAAGGCATGCTAAGGCACATGAAAAACAACAAGGTGCTTGGTGACAGCCAGCATGGCTTCACTAAGGGGAAATCCTGCCTGACCAATTTGGTGGCCTTCTATGGTGGAGCTACGGAACTGATGGACGGAGTGGAGCAGTTGTCATCTACCTGGACTTGTGCAAAGCGTTTGACACTCTCCCGCATGACATCCTTGTCTCTAGATTGAAGAGACATCAGTTTGATAGATGGGCCACTGAGTGGATAAAGAACTGGCTGGATGGGCGCATGAAAAGAGCTGTGGTCAATGGCTCAATGTCCAGCTGGAGACCAGTAACGAGTGGTGTCCATCAGGGACTGGTGTTGGGACCGGTCTTGTTTAACATCTTTGTTGCTGACATGGACAGTGGGATTGAGTGTGCCCTCAGCAAGTTTGCCGATGACACCAAGCTGTGTGGTTCTGTTGATATGCTGGAGGGAAGGAATGCCATCCAGAGGGACCTTGACATGCTTGTGAGGTGGGCTGATGCCAACCTGATGAAGTTTAACCATGCCAAGTGCAAGGTCCTACACCTGAGTTGGAGCAATCCCAGGCACAGCTACAGGTTGGGCAGAGAAGAGATTCAGAGCAGCCCTGAGGAGAAGGACTTGGGGGTGTTGGTCAATGAGAAAATGAACATGAGCCAGCTTCAGTGTGCGCTCACAGCCCAGAAAGCCAACCATATCCTGGGCTGCATCAAAAGAAGCATGATCAGCAGGTCAAAGGAGGTGATTCTGCCCCTCTACTCTGCTCTCATGAGACCTCACTTGGAGTATTGAGTGCAGTTCTGGTGCCCTCAACATAAAAAGGAGATGAAGTTCTTGGAACGAGTCCAGAGGAGGGCCACGAGGATGATCAGGGGACTGGAGCACCTCCCATATGAAGACAGGCTGAGAAAGTTGGGGCTGCTCAGCCTGGAGAAAAGAACACTGTGTGGAAATCTCATAGCAGCCTTCCAGTGTCTGAAGGGGCCCATAAGGGTGCTGGGGGGGACTCTTCATTAGGGACTATAGTGATAGGACAAGGGGTAATGGGTTAAAACTTGAACAGATGAAGTTTAAATTGGATATAAGGAAGAAATTCTTTACTGTGAGAGTGGTGAGGTACTGGAATGGGTTACCCAGCGGGGTTGTGAATGCTCCATCACTGGCAGTGCTCAAGGCCAGGTTGGAGAGAGCCTTGGTTTAGTGTGAGGTGTCCCTGCTCATGGCAGGGGGATTGGAACTAGATGACCTTGAGGTCCTTTCCAACCCTAACTATTCTATGATTATATGATTCATTTCAGTTGTTATTGATATGTAACAATCAGATAATGAACTCTCAGCTAGTCTGATTTTAGGTACCCGTTGGTTGTTGCAGACCATGAAAGAAGCATCTGGGGGTTTTGGTGGGGTGTTTCAGATATTTTTAACATGGCTTTTGAACATTAGTAGCAGCTGCTACTAATATGCTTTCCTACTTTAAAACTGTCAGGTCTCTGTGGTAATATGACGCTGTGGTAATTTCTAGGCACAAAGAGGAAATTGCGAAGCCTTTTTTTGTAGGTAATATTGCTCTGCATTTTTTGTTTATTTTGTTTTAATCTTGATATTAATCTTACTGTATAGGTGGGATTTATTTCTCCTTTGTCGGTATCTGAATTTTAAATATTAATTAGAAAAAATATTTTTCAAGCATCACTTTCTGGAGAAAGACTCTACAGTAATTACCACAGATTAGATTAAATTAAATCCTACTAAAAAAAAAAAAAAAAAGCCCAAACTTTGAAAATGTGCAAAAATCTTTTCCATAGCATTCTGCTGAATTCCATACCAGAACTATTAAACTACATCTACCAAACTTCTACCATCAGAACAAGGAGACAAACAAAGCATTTCAAAAAGCTCCTAGTTTGTTAAATTTTAAGGATAGCTTCCTAGTGGGCAACACAACAATTCTCTCTGTATTGTCACAGAAATGGATAAACTTTTATTATTTCTGTTTATCTTATAAATGTCCATTGTAGTTCATGTTCTGGCACTTGGAGATCAGCTATTTACAGCAGCTGGTTACAGAGCTAGCACATGTGGATGTATGGGCATAATATCTGCACATTTAATTTTGAAAACCATCTTTTGTGTTGTCCCCCTTTGGACCAACCAAAATTCAGTGTGATTCTGTATTCCAGAAGGGAAGATAAATGGATGATGGAATCAGTTTTCTTTGATACATTTGTCTGAGCATATAAAAAGTCCTGGTTTGCATAGCAAAGAAGAAATCAAGCAGAGACTGTTTCATAGCTTGCCACTCTAAATCTCTTTCAGGCAACATTTTAACATAGCCTCCGACTTCCTGATTGTCTCCCAGTTTCATAGCCAAGAGCAGAGTAGACTTCCTTCAAGCTTTGTGCTTGCATTTGGGCTGCAACATGAACTCAGCTGCCTCTTACAGCAAGCTACTTGAAATAAAACAGTCTATTTAAACAAGTTTCATCTTGCAGTGTTGTTATTATTATTACCAACATCATCATCATTTGTAAAGGGAGTTTGTGTTATGAGATTGCCTGTGAGCTATCACAGAATGTCTCGTATAAATATAAGTTGTGCAAAACAGCTCACATTCAAAGTGTAAAATGAGAGACAACAGGTGGAAGAAGCCATCAGCTGGAAGGGAGCACAAGGGAACAATGAAGCAATTATGAACAGTTGATGAAGCAGCAGTCAGAGAACACCAGCTGCTTAACTATTGTGGGAGCTCTAATTACAATTCTTCTTGGGAGAGCAAATTACTCTTGGAGTGCTCTGCCCAGAATCCTCCCTTAGGAAGGAGTATGTGCTTTTAGAATGAAGGGAAAAGCAGCAGGGAGGAGTGCAAGGTCCCTGTCCTCCTTCCACAGCAAGGCAAAGCAAGCCAAGTTTGCATGTGTGAAATGCGCTCCTCTTTATGTATTTAGAACAATACAGTAGAGGTCCTTGAGCTGTTAACATATGGATCTCTAATATGATAAAATGTGTTATTTCAGTATAGATATTGAGCTATTAAGATAGATCATGTCAAAAAACTTTGTGTTATTGACTCCATGATCCATCTTAATGGCTTCTTCCCTTCGCAGTTGCTACGACATTCTATGTCAAAGCATAATACTGAGCCTTTCATTTGAAGTGTTACATCATATCCAACCTTTTCAGTTATTCAAACCTATAATGTCAGCTCATAGTATAGAGTCCATAAGTGGATCTTTGACAAGACGTATCACATCAATATTGGTAACAACTGCTATGACACTAAGCAGTGCTTAGTAAGTATGAAAAAAATACTACAAACAAAATGAATTCAAACTGAATGTGGACTAAACTGGAAGGATCTTGCGTACTAATGGAACATCTTTCTTTATATGAACATGTAGTCTTTCTGATTAGAAGTGTATAAATTCAAGCAAGGTTAAAAGGAGTGTGAGCAGCTTATTCCTATGTGCACTGCATAGGAAATATAATGAAACCTTTCAATGGGTCTTTGTTAGACTATTTTTTTCTCCTGTCAAAGCTTGCCAGGGTTTTTTGAAATTAAAACTGCAGTGCACCAGGTTTGACACTACTTCCATCAAAGGAGTTTTCTAAACTGCACAAAGAGAAATCACATGGAAAATTTAGTTCAAATCACTTTTGCTTTTTGTACAACTGAGAAGGCTTCTTTAGACTACTGTCTTAATCCTACATCCACTATGAGTACTGAAACCATAAAACTCTAGTTTTGTGTATTCTTAATACGTATTTGTACTGAGGGATGTAGGTGCATATATAAAGAAGTATTCTAATAACAGAGGTCAAGTTAACTCTGTGCTACTGGAATGAGGACATTTTCCCTTCCAGGATTTGCAACAATAAATAGTGAAGTGTTCCTATGAATCACCAAATTTTTGCCTGAAAACTGAGCAAGTGTAAGATCTAGAGCCTCCTCAGAAATGTAAGCAGCTATTTGCTACATGCTTCCATGTAGGGTTCAGAATGACCAGGAGTTACAGTCATCTTAGAACATAGTGAGAAGGATCCATTCCCTGGACCTTCTCTTCTCTTAACAGACTAAAACACCTCAAAACAAACAAAAAAAGAAAACAAAACACGAAAAACCTACATACACACACACAAAAACCCAAAACCAAAAAACCCAACCAAAATCCAAGCAACAAGCAAACAAAGAAAAAACCACAGAGAAGAGGAATGGCACTCTGTGCGCACATTTAGGACAATGAATCAAGTCCCTGAATTTGTATTTTTGCAAGGTGAGTGTGTCATCTAACCACATAATTTTGATTCATAATCATTTTTTACATATTCAGTGTCTAACAGATGTGCTAATATGTGTATCCTCTACTTTTTCCTTACTTAGTGGGACCGTGTACCTTGCTAACTGGATTGGAGTTTGACCTCTGAGGTGAAGTTAATCCATACAATGCTAAGGATTTGTGTATTCTAACTTGATTCTTTTGCCTTCATACCTGATCATGAAGTATATGAAATGGCAGTAGGCATGTGTTTGTGTGGCATAAGCAAGAAAACCAAGACCTAAGGGAGCAAATTCTGACCAAAAGAATCTTTTAACATCATTTTTACTTGTCACTGACATTGGATTCAATAACCTAAACAATCACTACTTATAATTTCTGTATCAGGTCTCAGAGACTGTAAATAGGTATATCTACCAGCTGTCTTCCTGTAAACTGACTGGACTCCTTTGTAAACATTACACCCACACAATGAATCAAGAACTCACTATACATGAAAATTATACAATATATACATGAAATAATAATACATGTTCATAAGTCATTACACAACTAAAAAACCCAAAATAACACTTCTTTTATGAAGGAAAGTGTATGAACACAAATAGTCATGATAAGAATAAAAGACTAGCAATAAAAATTCACATATACATATACCCAAGTGATTATGCTTCTAGAACTGGAGAAATATCAGTCAAGAAGATAATATACTCAATTAACCCATATCTCTAAGCTGAGAGCCATTTAGTTAGAAGTTCATAATTTCGATTGACTAATTACAGTCTTGCAGTCATTTACTTTTACAGCAAAATAAGTGAAACATTTAAATCTTCATTCAAAATGCTGAAAAAGATGAATTTTCTTCAGTCCTGTTTTCTTTGAGAAGGTATTTCTGTGTTTTTTAAAACTAAGTGCATATTTACAAAGCACTCCTGCACAGACACATGAAACGTTCATTCCATTTTATGAATTTTGTATCACTGCAATAAAGAAGACAAGACCACCTAGAAGATGTCCTAAAACTCATGGTGTTTGTTTCTGACAAGGCAAGGATACGCCTGCATATCTGACGTTGAAACGGTGTGACTGGAGGGAAAGTTCTACAAAGTGCAGATGAAAGTATAAGGGACAAATGGAAGAGCTCCCTGCTTGCTGCAGGCCATGGTACCACCCTACATGAATGAGTGGCAGAAGGCCAACAATGTCACACTTCAGCTACCAGACAAGAGGAGTTTATAACTAAAAAGAGTACTTGGGAGGGAGGAGAATGGAAACATCCTGTTTGGCACTGGTTTCATGCTTTGCCAATAACTGAATGTCTGTGTTTTAGCACTGAAAAACAACAATATCAGTGACCAATGTTATTTTAAACTTGTATTGCTATTATTAATTTCAAGCATACCTAATAGAGTCTATCAGGCTCTCCACCTGGGCTCAATTAATGAGCTAATCTCAATTAAAAGGGCCCTAATTCTATTCAGAAAAGTCCGTCTGCTGCTAGCAAACTCTTGCAGGAGGTTGTGCAGCAACCTATATGCCTGGGCACATGTGCTCAGCTTGGGCTGTCTTTTTCTGCCCCTACTCCCCCCCCATCCTACCCCCCAAGAACCCTCTCAGTACAGAAACAGGAGGAATTCTTTTTTTATTTGGCTAGAGTTTTAACCTGTAAGTGAAGCATTTGCTACAGACTGCTGAGATAAATACCTACTGTAGTGATTTCTTATTATGTACATGTTTAAATGTACTTTCTTATTAATGTCCCAGATTCCTGGGCCTTTGGGAAAGACCTCTGCTTTTTCTTATTGGATTTTGGCTTTCAGATGTTACATCAAGAAGTGAGTTACTTGCCAGGCTCTATGGGTCTTTGAGCAACCTGATCTAGTGGAAGGTGTCCCTGCCCATGGCAGGGGGGTTGGAACGAGATGGTCTTTAAGGTCCATTCGAACCCAAATCTATGGTTCTATGATTCTATAATTCTATGATTATTATGGTGAATGAAGTGAATATACCATACAATTAGCATTTGTGGAGCACTAAATCAAGTAAGATGCAATAGAGTGACGGGGCAGCTAATAGAGAAGTGGATCAGCTAATAGAGAAGTGGATTCTGCAAGATACAAAAGACAAGAAGAGACATTATTTAGTCAATATAATAAGCATGATACTCTTCTATTGAAGTTGAGGCAGAATTGTTAAAAAAATACTGAGTCTTCATCCAAGGTATAGTTTTACAAGTATATTTGGAGTTCAAAGTCAAGTCACTTCATTTCCACCTGCAGCCACTTTGCTCAGGAAAATGAAAGATAAAAATGATATTGTATTAATCTTTAAATATACAGTTACCAGTTCAATTCCACACAGTTATTTAAGCCAGAAGCTAGGCACAAAAGCTGGTATTTAAATATTAACATTCCATTCTTCCCTCAGAAATAAGAGTTGGGAAGTTTTTTAAAGAACTTGATAAGATTTGGAGTCATGGTGTATGTACACATGGTGGTTGATGCTCCATGTTTAAGTGCTGGTCTAAAGAACATTGAGTCAATATTACTGGGAACTGATTACATAAAACAAAAATGAAGCCTTGTGTGACAGCTTCTTTGAAAACTCTTACCCTTTGGACAAACTATTCACCGGTTCACTTCAAGGATTCATTTTCAAATTCATAAAGTTGTGTGTCAAAGGCTAGATGAGTTTTCTTCAATTATAATTCCTCAGAGCATATCAGCTTTCAGGAAAGATCAGATGAAGTGGATAGTAATTTCTGGTTTTCTTTGGATTCTGTTTTTAACATATGTATTTGATTTGCAGAACCTTTAAGTAAATGTCTCTATACTAATCTCTGCCTTATTTGGCATATTAAATGCACAGCCAGCTGTAAGATAAAATGCTTGAAGGCATTGCTGTTTGGAAAATGAAAATAATAAAGCCACAAAAAGTAGGCTGTTGAAAAATATGGAAATGCATTTCTAAAAAAATGTTAGTGCATCTTTACATTTTCAAGGAAATTTCTTATACAGGCAATCTTAACTTAAAGACAATCTAAGTAGTTATATTAACTTTCTCATATGCATTTATATGCTTTCTTAGATATATATGCATTTCTTCAAAGTTTTGAAGTGGTGCTATCACATTTCCCCAGCTTGCTCTTATACTATGGATTATTTTCTTTGCACACAGGATGAAGCAGAGAGCTGGCATCAGTGAGTAGCTAAACATACTTAGCCGTATTTTCAAAAAAGGAAAAAGGGTGTAAAAAACTGGAAAGAAATATGCTGGGAATGATGACATTTTTTTGTTTATTAAGGTTGGACACATGCTGTGTAGTGCTAAGGCAGGTGCCTCCATGAATGCTGTTGTGTGCACTGAGATCTTTTGTGGCACAGCACTGCATTCATCTGTTACATTTTGGAAAAAGGATGGGAGAAACAAAAATGTTTTGCTATCTTCTCACCCTAGAAATTGTTTGGAAAATACATGACAGTGAAATTTGAAAGTTATTGCTCTTTAGAAATAACTTAGGGACCCAACAATAAACCACATCTGTCTTTGGGATGGTTTAGCAACATCGGAGGAAGTGCAAGAGACACCTTTAGGAGGAGGGAAGCCATTCCCACCTTACTCCTAAATTTACAAAAGATAAATCCAGGTGTTAAAAAAGGACCTAACTCTAAATCAGTCACAGCACTTTTAAAACTTCATGCCTGGTGATATTTGACTACTGGTGTAACATTTTAGTGCCACCATTTTTGGTTCCTGCATTCACTTGCCCTGAAGCTGCTCCTGGTGCAAGCAGCTCCTGGTGCAACCTATATAATGCCAGTCATCCAGTGTGGCTGTTGCAGACACCCTATGGTGTTTCAAGGTGCCAGTCTGTGCACATTAACTGCAACAGCAACTTAAATGCTTAGCTCAGAGTATATACATAGACACTGGTCTTCAACTGGAAAGGTATCTGTCTTAACACCCTACCTTATATCTACGTATAGAAATTCTTGTAGACTCCATTCAAATAAGGTCTTATTATGAGATCCTATGCATGCCAAATAGACAACTAAATCTGCTGAGTTGACTGGACCTACTCACTTTATTAAATTTATGCACAATCTTAATTTTTTTCTGTTGTTCTATGAGAGCACCATAGTTAAGAAAATATTGGGTTTAGAAGTAGAATTCACAGATCCGGTCCAAGTAATTAATATTTCTTTCTATAACTAGCTCACTGTATTAATGTATTCTCACTTCAATACATGCACATTGAACTGAATAAATCTTTTGCAGACATCCTATAACACTAGATGGAAATGCTGTAGAGGTCAATGAGTAAATATAAGACTAATTTGGTTTAGCAGTTCTAAGGTGCATCATATATTTCATTGTCCTGTAAATAACAGTTTGTGAAAAATCAGAACATTTTCTCCTTCATAAATATAAAACATAGCCATGTTAACCAGATTTAGAAGTAGATTTCTAATTGTGTAATATGATGGCATACTCTTATTACCTCACTGTATTATGACACCTAACTTCACCAAAATGTATTTCAATCCCCTCAGTGCCTTAGGGTATAGGACATATATTCTACAAAGAGGTATTTGCATGGCTCCACGAGTGTGTATCAAAGTTCTGACAGTGCACTGAAAATAATTAAAATGCATTTGAAAGATCTGGCCCTGGGCATTAGTGTCCTTTTATAACATGCAGCTTGCTACAAAATGCAAAATCCCTGGTTTCCCAGATTATCCTACTGGAAAGATACTGGGCAAAAGTGTTACTAACCTCCAACAAGTAACACTCTCTACTGCATCTTTAAGGTGTGGTAACTAGATTTTTTTGTAATAAGCTGTCATATTTTTTCCAAAATGAATGATTTGTATGTCAAATATTCAAACATAGTAGTTCCTTGACCTCTGTTTGAGACAAATATTTTACCCTTCAGCTGAACTAGTTTAGTCTGTGAAATGTTAAAGGCCTATTTATATAGAAATATAAAATTATGCTTATGCTTGGTGTGGCTAGGAGGAAATTCTATGGCAATATTTGGGTAAGTAAACATGCACAGGAAGAAGGTATTTTTTTCCCCTTGACATTTTGATTAGAAACAAAAGTTTTCATTTACAAAAGTATCCACTGTGTTACAGTCTTTGTAATTTTCTGAATGCTCTCCTGTAAGAACAGTAGACTGAATTTTCAGGTCTAATTACTAGTACTACATTCTCATTCTATTTTGCACATCTGTCACTGAGTTTATGTCCTATTGTGGTCTTTTTCCTCTCTCAGCATCCACTTTTCTGTACATCCAAATGAAACAATTGATACTGTATTATGGTTGCTTTTCCTGGAGAGAAATATGCCCACATATGAGTCTATTGACTACTTCACTTTCAGGCAAGTTATCTTGTAAAAAATTATGTGTGAGAACTGGTGCATTCATTATGGCTGACCTGCTGGGATATCAGCAGTGTGGTAATGCAGGCTTTTTGCTTATTTTAGTCTCTGTAAAAAGCTTGTAACATATTTTGTTTATATTATTGATAATAACCAGGATTCATCTGGCATCATTCCAAGGGAAGCACACTGACATAAGTTTATTTTATTTCTCAGAACATATGCCACGGGTTTTTTATACTCTTTCTTCAGTGCTGTTTCAGGAGATCATCGCAGCACACATACAGAATTTACAAGTTTGAAAAGATTATGAAAATTTCTAGTGCCTTCTCATTCAATTACTGTTTATTGTTATTACATTCCGTTTGTCTATGTGAAGCCTTGGTACCATAGTGAGAAAGAGAAGGCCATTTTATACACGCAACTGATTTCTGGAAGGCAGAAACATTTAAAAACAAGTCAGAAGATATTTGGTACTGCATAAGGGGGAAGGATTTTGTGTGCAAGATAATTTTGTTTTTGCATT
Source organism: Melopsittacus undulatus (assembly GCF_012275295.1). Classification (NCBI taxonomy): domain Eukaryota; kingdom Metazoa; phylum Chordata; class Aves; order Psittaciformes; family Psittaculidae; genus Melopsittacus; species Melopsittacus undulatus. Next base: position 42,866,767 of record NC_047528.1, on the reverse strand, counting down.
AACAAGGCAAGTCCAGACCCTCTGGTTCATGTCTTACAGAGCATATCAGTGACTCAGGCACCTGCCTCCCAGTAGCACTTATCTTGAAGGTGATGTATTCTCATCTTCCCCTTCATAGCTCTGGAAATGAGCCCCTCAGTTAAGTGGGATCAGATGGTAATAAATTCACATAATTATACACTTGTTAAGGAGGTTAAGGTTATTTTGTTTGGATAACGTGACTGTAATTTATTTTGTCTGTATGGTTTGAGGTTAAACAATATTAATGGCTAGTTAATAGCCTAATGAGTCAGCTACAAACCATTTAGGCATGCAATGAACCTTTGCTTTTCAGTGACTCCTCTAATGAAAGATCTATATGAGTGCCTGTCTACTGTCACAATAGAGATAACAGGAGAGTCACCTAATCGATTGTGATGGTAAATCAATTGATCTGTAACCCTGTTTTCATACAGTGAAAAAGATATGGAGGAAACATTTTACTGCTCCTTTATTTCCAGCTGAATATCTATAAATAAAAGAGACAGTTCCCTATTTGAAAATATTCCCTTTAATACTGTGATTCAAAAGCAGGGAGAATCTGATTGATGTCCTATTTTATAGATGTCTCGGTTACTTTTGTCATTTCCAGGAGATTTAAAGTTCTTAGAAATTAAATATATGATGCAGAACATCAGAGAGGCTTGCTCTTCACTGTCATGTGTAAGGTTAAGGATTAAGATAAAGCTGATGTGTGCTCTACTTGTTCCTACCTCTGAACAGCATCCAAAAATGCAGTGGGATGATTTAGAAAGAAATTTGGAAATGCCATTTATAAAGAAAAAGTCTTTGAAGCTTCTTTTAAATAGAAATGGTATTAAGGAATGTTTTAAGACAGCAGTGTATGATATTGATGCTGCTTTTATATCCTGATTTCATGCTCTCCTGTGGGTTTCATTACATATTTTTCCTTTTTTGTGTTGTCCTTAGAACACACAGGTTTTTTCATCCTTATTATAATCACAAACCACCAGAAACACCAACTATCCTGAAGGCCCTGTCACACCTGTGTATTGATTTTTTTCTAACCACTTAATAGGATTTCATGTTTGTTTTTTTTAAAAAACAACAACAACAAAAAAAACCACAAAGAAAAAGACCCCATAAAATAACTCTTATTTTGCTTGCCTCATTCTTGATAACTCAGAAAAGAGCAATTTTCAGAAACATTCATCAATCTGCCCCTTCTCCCTTTGGAAAAGTCAGAGAACTTTATTTGAGGTACCCAAGAAGGGACACGAAAAAAAAACAGATAAACAATGTTTTTCAGTTCAAGTCTATCATCTGCTAAGCAATTCAGTTCAAGGATTTCTGATACCGTAGCTGACATGCAGTAGTGTATTTCTATACAACCCTGAAGCATGGGAGTTTCTGCCTTTCTTTTTGCTTCATTGTGACATGAAAGAGTAACTATGATCCCATACTGAAAATATCTACTAAGAAGGAAACCAAATTCAGATTCCTTTTCCTAGAAGTCAGGAAACCTTGCTTTATTAAATAGCTGACATTTGGTGGGGAGCTGTTACATGCATCATAGATAGGCAAATGATAAATGTTTGCTGAATATACAGAACAGAGAAAAACGATGGTGTGAGTTTGTAACCCAAGGCAATGTCTGTGCTCCAGAAGGTGCTTGCAATTGTCTAGTTGACAGGGAGCTGCTTTTGTGCATATACATAAAACCCTTTTTCCGTGTAAAACAGTATGGTTGTGCTCAACCTGCCTGTTAGTAATGATCCCTGATCCACCCTAACTGTCAAGGTGAGAGCTGTTTAGGGAAAATAATACTTGACCCAGGTGGAACGTATTCCAGGACCCTTCCAATGACTCCTAGGTAGAGATGATCAACTTCCAGGCCCAGAAGTGTTGCTTGATACCGTTTAGTATGCTGGGGGCAGACAGAGTCTGAATACCTAAAATCAGACACCAGATGAACACATATTTGTTTACCACACACCACTTTTATAAATACATTAAACAGATTTTCAGTTTTCAAAGTATTGCACATAAACAAAAACCAGTCATCCTTACAGGTGTCTGGGCATGCCAAACTATATTCTCATTATCTACAAATGAGTATCCTGTTTGACCATATGACAATCCACTGGCAACCCACAGTCATAGCGTGATCCTACAGAATATGCTAAATATCAACATTTTATAGATCTTATACCTCATTCAAGGGCCTATGATTCCCCTGTCTCCTCTACTTCAAATCATGACACGCTGATATTCAGCAGTTCCCCTGATAATGATAGCATTTTATCATTGCTTAAATGACTAGAAGAGAGATTTAGATATCCAAAAACAAATACAAGTTTTAGCCTTGCTGAAATGGTCCAGTATGGATTACTTCGATTATTTGTTTGCCTGCCAGTCGAACTGACTACAGCCTGGGGACAACAACAACATGAGCATCAGCTTGGTAACAGAAAACCAACTATTTCAACCCACAGAACTATCACCCAAGGTTATTGCTTCAGTATTTTTGCTGATGCAGTCATTGCCATGGATCACACAAAGGTACAGTCTCATTTTAAATATTTGTCCCTCTATACTGTGTTGACATGGAGACTGTTAGGAAAGAAAGAGCACTAAAATTTTTCTTTGTTGAAAGCACTGGAAAGTAGCTTAAACTACTCCCATACGTTGTTTTGTTTTTTGTTTTGGTTTTTTTTTTTTTTTTTCCTAAAAGCTCATCTGCTATTCTGCTGAGGCTAAAAAAAATTTATGTTAGACTATTTGGTTTAACATCCAACACAGCATACCTCAGGATTTATAGTTCCCTTTCCTTGGCTTCTAAAATACGCTTTAGCTGTTTTCCATATGGTCTCATCTCCCACACAGGATAAATTTGAACAGTTTGATAAATTATATCCACTGATGTATCATGGAAAATGTTTCTTCATGGATGAAAAGGGCACTTTTTAATCAGGGAAAGCACAGGCACAAGTCATCCTTTTTCAAAGGCATAATCTTCTTCCTACTGATAATATAGAACTTGGAGAAGACTTACTCCTGTACTTAAGGTGCAAGTTTAGGCACATGGTTACATGTTTAGTTTCCATTACTAGTCTAGGCCAGGCCCTTACAGTTAAATCTGAAGTCAAGGTTCAGTTGCCTAAACATAGATATTCTACTGCATTCCAGGCACCCTAAAGTTTCCGAGACATAAGATCTATAGATGAATTCACTGAACAAAGCTATAGGACTATAGAGATATGTGATTTCTCACAGTTATAGTTGGTATACATCTGAAATTAGGTATCTACATATGTGTGTCCATATGTAAGCCAGCTGTTGAGGCTTCCACATCACCACTGAAGATCTGAAGTCCATGTCTGATGCCTGACATTGCCTTTTGAGATGACCAAAATCTGCAGCTCCAGAGGACATGGATGGGCTTCTTACTATGAATTAGGTCTTTCAGGTCCTTCTGAAACTCTCTGACAGCACATGGACAACTGCATGAAGTGTAATGTTGAGAACAAGCAATACGGGCAGAATTCAGATATGACATAAGCATCTAATGTCACTTTAGACATCATATGATCATGAGACTTTAGACATCCTAGTTAGCGTCCATCTGCTGTTCCAAAAGGACACAGGTCTCCCACAGTTCCTATGTCATATCACTAAACCTCATACACCTTCCCTAGAACATCTCAAATAGCTCTAGAGGCACATGTGCAGGTAAGTGACTCAAGCCCTTAATTTCTATAACTGAACTAGTCATCTAGGGTTCACTTAGGGTCAAGAGAAAGATGAAAGCACTTGTGCGGATGGCATGGTTTTAATCTCATGCCTAAAATGAACCATTTCTAATGATCCCTAAAGGATTTACTTTATATTGTTTACAAAGGCAGTTCAGGCTGGGTAGCTCACATATGAATATATTCAGTGTTAAATGAGAGGACTCCTACTCAAAATGTTGTAATATTCATCTGTGCTCTGGCACAGGTCATGTCTGTACTAAAAGCCCATGAAGTCAAAGTTGGAGTCTTGCAAATGAATTCCTCTGAAATGTTACTAAGGCCTTGACTTTATTAACCAGAGGACAGGAGTAACCTCCTGGGGTACAGGAGCATTTAAAATACCGAAGAAAATTTCTTGTGACAAGAATATTACATGTCTTTTGACCTGAGTTACTCCAGAGGATCTTGACCTTCTCATACATATTTGTGCCTTATTTGGTCAGATTAATATGTTTACTTGAAAAATGCTCAAAACCCAGAAGCTTTATGGGAAAGAGAAGCACTTGAACAAACAAGGAATCATTATGATAAGCTTTTTAAAGAATATGCTCAATTCCAATAGATCTACATGGAGAGTGTCAATGCCAAAGAAGTTATATGTGTTTGGGAAGATGGTCATAATTGTGTGCACACCAAAATTACCTCAAATTTGGGGAAAAAATGTAGTCTGTTTTTAATTCCTCTAACTTCTAACAAGTGAAAGTAAGAGAAAAGAAAGAATAAGCATACAATATAAAATCACTGTATTAGTGTTAATTTTCATGGAAAGCATGGTGCAAGAACCAAGGTCCCTGCATATTTGGGTTTATAAACATTATCAGTTGCAGGGCATTCACCTCATTTAATTTCCTATATGCTTCAGTGGAAAGCTGGTGCTGAAGTACCTTTGATGGATCTTGGTTACAGTGATGCTCTTTGTAGTAGTTCACATTTGAGCTAATACATTAAATGTGGGACTCACAGTGGCCTTTATATTATGTGGGAGTCTGCAGCTCCAGGCACAGTCCACAGAAAACAGTATAATATCTCCTTCTTTTTTCCGCAGACATACATCCTTTGGGGGCAGTGGCAATCTTGATGCTTAATCCAATAGGCCATCAGCTTCCAAATGTAAATCTATTTTCTGAATGCCATAACTGAATATTAGAAAATCTTAAACTGATGTTTATTGCTCTTCAGACATTTCGGTTAGCTGGGCTAGCATGTGCTTTAAAAAGGTGTGGACTTGGCTAGCAGAAATATCAGCCAATATGTTGTCCATTTCTGAAGTTATCAGTTCAAGCATCTTATGAATATTCAGCTTACTGTCACATCAAATGTGCAACGTTTCTCCAGAAAACCCAACTTTGGAACTGATAGAGCAATCACCCATGAAAAGTCAATCATACAAACACCTGAGTAGAAATTTCTTTTTCTGTCCTCTCAGCATTTACGTGAACGGTAGGTACAAAAAAAATGACATCCCATTCCTTGATACCCTCGAAGTTCAGTTATGATCAGTTACATTTAGATTTATTTGCTTACGGAGAGAAAGTCTTGCTTAATAGGTATACATTGTGGAAAGAGAACATCAATTTATCCTCAGAAGGTTACACAAAATAATTTTAACCCAGAACTATTAGCAGGTTTTCCTTATATTTAATAATTCTATGTATTAAGTCTTTTGAATTTAAAACCTTCTAGCTAATGAATGTAGCCAGTGAATTTTCTATCTGATCAGTTTATTCTTCTTACTCATATCAGAAAATACTAAACTTAGCTAATTCACCAACCTTGTTTATATAAATGTAGCTCAAAAACTATTCCAATTATTTGCACTCATGGATCTGTCCCTCACCTTTTTTTCCCCCAAGTGCTCCATTTCATCCTTTTGTTTTTGAGGAAAGGGCAATGACATGTAAGAAGAAATAGTAGCTCATCTGTTATTGATGAAGAAGCAGTACGTAAAGATAACCTGTGATCTCCCAGAAGACCACATTGCAGTCAGATGCCACTCTCTGATTTGTATTCCTATTTTGTACTTATTCTCAAGGAGTCAGGACTTCATCTCACACAGAAAAGTTCCTCACATTTATTAAGTTTTATTCAAGTTGGTCTAGACTTCTTTTTTTCAGAATTTCACTGTCATCAACCAGCATAAACTTCCTTTTGTAGGGCAAACCCACACTACCTCTTTGAAAACAGATATTATTTGGAAATATCACTACCTAAGGCATTACAGAAGCAAGAACAATTACTTCATTCTAACTAGTTTATTGAGCATGACTTTTGTCAGCATGGTGGGTTGACCTTAGCTACACACCAGGTACCCACTTAGCTGCTCTATCACTCCCTTTCAAAAGGACAAGGGAGGGGGAAAAAATACAGGAAGACTGTAGGTAGAGATAAAGACAAAGGACATCACTCATCAAGTACGATCATTGACACAACAGATTCAAGTTGGGGAAATGAATTTAATTTATTGCCAGTCAAGCTGAGTAATATGAAGAGAAATCGGAACAAATCTAAAAACACTTTCCCCTCACCCTCCCTTCTTCCTTGACTTCACTCCTGACTCTTGTGCCTCCTCCCCTGGGCAGCACAGGGGGATGAGGAATGGGGGTTGTGGTCAGTTAATTATGTGTTGTCTCTGATACTCCTTCCTCCTCACACTATTCCTCTGCTCCAGCCTGGGGTTCCACCCATGGGACACAGGCTTCCATGAATTTTCCAGCATGAATCTTTCCCATGGCCTGTAGTTGTTCAAGAACTGTTCCAGTGTCGGTCCCTTTCATAGGATGCAGTCCTTCAGGAACAGACTGCTCCAGCATGGGTCCCCTGCAGGGACACAAGTCCTGCCAGAAAACTTACTCCTGCCTGGGCTCCTCTCCACAGAGCTGCACTTTTTCAGGTAATATTTTCCCAGACCCACCTCAGTGATGGTTTTCCTTTCAAAACCTTTATAACAGTTATTAATACATCCTTATAACGCAGAATGACTTGGGCCACAGCCATTGCAGGATAACCAAAGCCAAATGTGCTGATGACACCTCAGACCTTCCTCTATTGAACTGAGCCTGGAGTGGTTGCTACTCTATGAGGATGGTGAATACACCAAATATGACACTATCCTTCATTTATGGTCTCTGATGGTCCATTTTGCCAAGCAGCAGGGGACACTGGTACAGGTTGCTCTAGAATGAAAACATAACCGATGTGGTTCTGGGATTCCTTCAGCCTTGGTAAGCTCAAACAGTTCCAGTTTCAATCTCAAAAGCAGGATTGACAGAGTCCTGTGGGGTCAATAGTGGTCCATCTAACTGATGTTCTTTGGGCAGTCATTTAACATGAATGTGGTGAATCCATTTATCTTTTTCTGTAACTTTTACAGCAAAGTAGGAGCAGTAAACAGACCCTAATATTTAGGGTCCAACTTTGTTTTGTGAGAGTGGACTTTCACCATTATTGAATTTCCAGACTGGCTATATCATGCATTTACATTCCAGCTGGTATTGATTACACCTGGTTTGTGCCCTATTTTCTTGTAAGTGTTTCTGTATCCCTAATACAAATTTGGTAACTCATTCATCTCCATCTGACAGGCTGGTCCTAGCAGAGACGGAGGTCCCAGGTACAGCTAAGTGCCTGTCAGACCTTATTTCTGCTGGTGGCAACCCTACAGGTTGGCAAGAGGTATTTCTAATAGCCCATAACACTCTTCCTAAAACTTCAGGTAACTTCAAGTCTATCTGAGTACAAGTTCAAGTAATTTTAGTTTTTAAGAGTCCTATTTATCGTTTCTACCTGAGTCTTGAGTACTTTGGAGAATATGGAACAAGTAGCTGCTGCTGTATTCCTAAACTTTTAAACAATAAACAATAGTTTAATATTCCCACCGAAAAATTAGAACCCTTATTGTATTCTATGGTTGTATGCATGTATTCTGCACCTGGGAATGACTTCCTGCAAGAATGCTTTGACCGCTCCTGCAGTATTGGCTTTCCTGATGGGAAAAGATTCTACCTGTCCTCAGAGCTGATCCATGATTACCAGCAGGTACCAAAGTCTGCTCACGGAAGGTATGTCAGTATAATTACTTGTCAGTGTTTGGGATGAGAAGTATGCCCACGGTCATCATCCAACATCTTCTTTGGGTTTTGTGTCAGAAAATTTTCAATATGTGGGCAAGATCCCACAGTCCTTTTTATTGCCATATGCATTTCAGGGGCTGCACATATTTTCTCAACCTAGTTAACAACTCCTGTCATCCCTCCATCTTTTATCATGAAACCACTTAGCTGGAGTCATTAAATATTTTCATGGTAAAATGGATTTTCCCTCAATATTGCAAATTTCAGTTTCATATTTCACAGCCTCCCAACTTTTTGCTTGAGTCTGCTCTTCAGCAGAGGGAGCTGTAACAGCAGCATGCTCATGTACAGGTTGGTGGGCAACAGCTTTTGCTGCTTTAGCTGCCAATTCATTATTTCTTTCAGTTTAGCTGGATCCTTTGGTATGAGATAGATAGTATAGTACAGCAATTTTTCTTGAAATCTTAATAGAGTACAACAGCATTTGGATTTCAGTTCCATTAGAAATACTGTTTCCCACCAACGTAAGGCACTTAGTGAGGGTTGTAGAGGTTGCACTTCAAGTACTTTTAGGTTTCTTATTACTGCATAGCATATGTGTCATTTTCCATTCACATAGTACAAAGATCCATCAGTGAAAAGCATTAGATCTTTAGAGGCTGATCCTGCAGATCTTCCCATAGGTACCCGGAGTGAAACACTACCTTAGCACAATCATGATATGATTCATCACTGGAAGGAGCAGGCAGTAAAGCTAGATTGAAAACATTTTTTTCTTTTTAAATTATAGTAATTTAAATTAATTAATTCATAACCATGTGCTGTTTGTGGGGACAATGCTTGTGTAGCATGTTGCTTAAGAATCAGTTCTACTGCATGAGGGATACACATGGTTATTAGGTGACCCATAACTATTAGCCTGCTTCTTTCTATTCACTGTTGCTGCTATCGCTTTAATAGAGGAATTATTCCCTGCTGCTACAGCATCTGATTGAGTACTATTGTGGACCCAGCTTTTGAGTAAGAACTGGCTGGCTACACTTTACTTCTCATCCACAGATAGTTCAAAGTGCTTGGAGTTATCTGGCAATCCCAGTGCCAGAGAGGATGCTGAAGCTCCTTTATGGTTTTGAAATACTTTTATTTCTCTGGACCCCCATGTATAGGTTCTATTTCCTCTGCCTTGGTAGCTTTGTCAATGGCTTACTGTCCTGGGTCCAGCACTAGCAGTAATTTTCTTCTCCTTCATAGTAGCTGGTGCAGTGCTGTGGTTTTGACTTTCAGCCTGGGAACAGCACTGATAATACCAATGGTTTTAGTTGTTGCTCAGTAATATTTACTCTGACCAAGGACTTTCTGAGTCTCATGCTCTGCCAGCGAGGAGGGCAAGCTGGGAGGAAGCAGAGACAGGACACCTGACCCAAACTAGCCAAAGAGGTATTCCATACCACATCACATCATGTCCGGTATATAAACTGGGGGCAGTTACCCAGAGGGGCTAGATCACTGCATGGGTTGGGCTGGGTATCAGCGGGTGCTGAGCTGTTGTATTCTCTTCCCTTGTTGTTTCTCTCATCATTATTATTGGTTGCAGCAGTACTGATTTGTGTTATACCTTAGTTACTGGACTGTTCTTATCTCAACCCGTGGGAGTTACATTCTTTCAATTCTCCTCCTCATCCCTCCAGGAGAGTGGGGGAAGAAGGGGGGGGGAGGGGTGAGTGAGCGAGTGGCTGTGTGGTTCTGAGTTACCAGCTGGGCTTAAACCACAACACCTACTTAACGTTCCCAGTCCCAGTATTGAGGGCCTACAGTATCCTACTGCACCTAAAAATCCTTGCAATCGTTTTGTTACCGGTTGAGGTAATTCTGCAATATCCTGGACCTGCTAGTTTTTGTCCCTCTTTTAATAGGTGTCCTAAATATTTTACCTCCTGCTGACACAGCTGAAGCTTAGAAAGAAATGCATAACGACCTTTTTCTGCCAAAGCAATACATAGACAAATAGTATCTTTCAAGCAATCTTCATATATCTTACTGGCAAGTAACAAATCATCTACATATTGTACAAGTATAGGACCTCCAAGTAATATAATACCTTTCGAATTTTCTCCTTGCCAAGCTGGCATGTGATCTTTAAAAGAGCTACGGATTTCAGAGGTGGCTTGCTTCACAAACACACTCGCTGCCAATTCATTATTAAACTTTTGGGTTGTCATTCCCCCTTACATCAACAAATCCTGCCACAGTCTTCCCCAGCAGTCACTGGGGTGTTCCCCTGGCCTCTGTCTACATTCTTGTTCTTCAGTTCAATTTACCTCCTTGCAAGCTCTAATTGCATTTATTAGATTTCTAACACCCACCCCCTCTTTCACCCTGTGTAGCAATAATCTCTCTCTGCTAAAGCAGCCTATGCAGAGAGAAGAATGCAGTTAATTTTGTATTTTCTTTTTTGTTTTTTCTCTATAACAGGTGCTACCATCGCTGCTGATTGGCTCAGATTTGGCCAGTGGTAGGTATGTCTTGGAGCCAGCTGGAATTGGCTCTGTCAGATACAGGGAAAGCTTCCATTGTCTTCTAACAGAAACCACCTCTTTAGCCCTCATATCACCAAAACCCACCATGTACACCCAATACAGTCAAATCCTAAATCATAAATTTATTAAAATGTATTTTTTTCTGACTGAGATGTAAAGCAAGTCAGATCCTATGTATGGGTGAAAGAATAATCTAATAGTTTCACTTTCGGAAACAAAATATTTCCTGGGGTTTATATTCAGAAGTACTAGCCTGGTACCAAATTTGTTTGGGCAGTTAAAACAACACCAAACAGTGCTGTATGTCAATGCCTGAAGTTAGGCATAAATATCCACATTCAAAATACCTGGCTGATTTAAAAATCCTTTAAGACTGCAACTCAAAACAGCTTAAATAGTCTGAAAATCATTCTGTATAGTAGATACCTAAATATTAAGACAATAAGAATTACTGAACTGTATGATGTCCCCTTTAACTTGTTCTAAGCCTGCTGAGGTACATCTAAACAGCACCTCTTCTTATCAGGGTATCAAACATTCCCCCAATCAATTTCATATTATCTGAAAAATGGGTGAGAGTGCTTTCCATCCTATCATCAGAGCATTAATAAAGTTGTTAAGCAGTATTTGCACCTGTGTTGATCACCAAGGGATACCAATAGCCACTACCTGTGACTTGGTGTTTGTACCACTGATTGCAACCAATGTCAACATCTAAAATGTGGGTGTGAAGAATTATTGTTGCCAGACATTGTAAATCCACATTATCCTTGCTGTCCTAATGCAATGTAAGATTCCAAAGCACACTGAAAAGGAAACTTATTTTTTGCATAAAGCCTTAAAAACAGTCTGTTAAAGATCTTCCTTAATACATGCATTTTCTATATTTGTTGCCAGCACAGTTCTATTTGGATTTGATGGTCTTTAATTATCATGTCTTAAATGTCAACAGGGGTACTAAATACAGAGATATTAGCCTTCTTTTCACTATTCATTTGCCTGAAGAAAAATAAAGGTCATTTTAAGTAGGTAGTCAATAAAAAAAAGCACATATTTCGGCAGGCCTTTTTAAAATAAAGTGCAGAGAACAAAAAGATAATGAAAATCCATTTAAAAACAGCAGTCTATATCAGACCATAAATATCAAAACAGTTCCAGCATAAACAGAAGTCAATTAGTCAGCAAGGGTTCTGCATAGGGAAAGAGCAATACTTACAGGGTTGCTGCAAGTTCCTCATTTGATTTTGTTGATTCATGGCACAGCAGCCCGTATATAGCTGCAAAGATTGGCTCAAATTCATAACAGTTGTATTATAGACTGTGCAATGCAAGTGGTAACTGATGGTATTTATTAGTTGGTCAGAAATGTGTTGTTTAGTTATAATCAATCATGAAAACAAGCAATGTAGTAATATAAAGGAGAATCATATCTAGTAATGAACAAGAGATCCCTTCAGAGACATTCTTAAATAAAGTGGTTCAGCTATTAACCTGCATACCAACACACAGTATTCACAATCCTACACATACATATGTTGTCAGTGTATCTTCCAGGTATCTTAGATATCACAATTATCACTGCTGCAGCTTGCTAGAACCCAGCACCCCTCAGACAAAAATTAATAAGTACACTTGTGACATTAATATATTCTAGTGTTGGAAATATGAAGTGTAGAACATGATATTTGCTACCTTGGATGATATCCCATTTTGCATCCTTTCTAATCGTGTTTTTGATAAAGCACTTGTTGCGCAGAAGAATGCACTTTGGCCACACCATTTTGGGCATGACTGTATTTCTCAAACAGAGACATAAATATGAATGCCACAGAACTGCTAAACCTCTTTGTGGCAGACAAAAGTACTAAATAGCAATCATCTTTACATGAGCTGACCAAGTTGAATCTGATTGCTTGTTTTGTAAAAATACAATTCAGTAAGGTTTTGGGAATATTTAACTGTTCATGTTGAACGGATTTTAAAAGTACAAAGAAATTCTGGATGCATTTATATGTATACAACTCCAGAATATGTCCACTAAAATCCACCAAGTTCCTTAAAATTTGTACCTTAAATTAAGACCTTAAGCAGAGAAATGCTATGCAATTTTGAATTTAAAAATAAGGGGAAAAAAAAGAAAAAAAGAAAAAAAGACCTTTCTTTACATTCACTAGCAATAAAATTATAATGTGTATCTGCATGGCTAGTCAGTGTCTCTAGGCTGAGACATTCCATAAAACTCACAAGAATTTTAAATTATCTAAAGGTTCTTTTCTTAGAGTCAGTGTTTATCTAGATACATTTCTTGTTGAAGGTCAATAAAACTCTTTTACTGCCTCTACTTCTTCAGTATTATGGTTTGGTTTAATTTGAGTAATTAGATTTGATCTATAAAAATTACTCAAAAAAATCTTAAAGCATAACCAACTATGAAAACCCAATCACAGAGAAGTAAACGTTTAAAAGCTTATGTGATCTTTACAGAGCCTTACATTTACCAACTTTAAAAAATTTATTTTAATATCAATGATGCCCCTTAAAAAGACCTTTCTCAGGGAATATTTCTGAGAGTATCTAAAAAGTATTTTGAAATTGAAACTATGACTATTCATACCCACACTAATTCTAAAAGTTCAGTTTGGTTCATCAGCCCAAAGAAAGTTATATCCATGTGGATCTGATCAACATGGTTTGCTTTTTTAATTTCACATATTGGCTACTTGAAGCAATGAACTAAACTAAGTAAGTGGTCCATGCTGTCCTTAGGCTGGAAAACGTTGAGAGGAGAAAATGTTACTCTAATTATTTTAACAAGAAACAGATTACTGACACTTATAACCTTCTGAATAGAAGCAGAAATTAGTAAGACCTGAGAACAGTGCAGTCAGAATTTACCATATTTTTAAAAAAGTGGATGAAGCCCTCCAGACCACCTACTCTGGAAGATTCAAAAATACTGAAATTAATGTTAACTCATTTCAGGTTTGTCTATAAGAATATCATACATACAGAAGAAAATGAAAGTGGATGGAAGGGTTTTAACCATTGGTACAAACATCTACTGGAGATGTTTTCTCACTGTATTTCTAGAGACTCACTGGACATTTACTGTTCCCTTTGAATCAGCCTATTATCATACATGAAGTGTGCTAGTCAAAAATATTTCTGATGCTCCTTTGAAAATTATTGCAACCTGTTTATACATCATAGTTTTTCTGTTACATCAGATTATCAAATATGTTTGTAAGAAAGACAAGTATGGTATCTTGCAACGGATGCACATTGTTGGCAGCTGCTGATTGACTAGAAAACTAGCAAGAAATACAATTAAGTGAAGAATTAGGATTCCACATACTGAAGAAGTCTTGGCAATATAGAATACCTCTTTAGAAATTCATCATGCACTGACTGGCTGTTTATAGCAAGTAATAGCTGAAAGAATACTGTCAAAGTAATCTTTAAATATCAATTTGTACTTTCTTTATAGCAAAGTGCTTCTTTGTGGTTATAAAAACAAAACACACAAAAACACAGGAAAATTATAAATAAAACCATTCCTGAGTTTTTCAAAGCTATTGGGAATGAAAGTTGTGAAGAACGTTTAAGGTGATAACAGAGTTTGCCAGGGAGGCTTTTCTCCTCACACTCATTAAACTTACAGTGCTACTGTCATTTACACCAAGCAAATATCAAGAGATAGAATGGTCATTTAAATATGCTAAAGCTAATTAAGTAAGTGGTTTGCTATCTATCTATTCATCTAATCTATCTATCTATCTTATTGTTTCAGCTTAAAATTTAGGCCTAGCAGACATTTGTTGGGTGAAATTAAAATGAGAACACTGTATAGGCAAATAAGCAAATTGTATAAAACCATATGTACAATTTGATACAACCATATGTATCATGCTTGTTACAGTTTAATTTTAATACCTTTTTTACATTTCATTACTGAGAATTTTTCAAGTAACTGATCTGTTTTCCCCACCACTCTTCCTTAAAATAAATACACGTTAGCATCCTGATTAGTATATTTTACACATGTAAGTGTTTTGGTCACCTTTAAAAGATATGCCATTCATAGATTGTGCCCTTCATAATCTACTTCTGTGTAGCAGAACAGATATAGGTCGCATCCAGTTCTTATCCAAATAGGTGGCCTCAGACTTTTACTATGGGATTCACCTGACCAAATGCTGAGGCTGATAATTTGTATCTCAGCTAAGTCCCCCCTAGGCTCCTTTTATAGTCACTGGAGGGAAATCATCACTTCTAGAACAGATGCATCCTAAAGCAGACATCTGAAATAGATGGGCTGAATTGCCTCTAGAAGTGACTATTGCTTTCCACTGACTATAAAGGGATCCCAGGTGACAAGTTCAGAAGTAGATACTTAATGTTAGGAGGTATGAATCCCAATATCCTTGTAAAGAAGAGATAAATCAAAGTCACTTGTGAAATACAGACCAGTTTATTGTCAGAATTTGTACACACTTATAGATGAAGAGAAAAAAAGCAAAGAAAGATAACAAACATCAGACTTAAAATTTTGAAAGAAAGGGATTAGTGTGCCAGTTTGAATCCTGGGAGAAAGATCTTAAATCCTTTAAGTTGCTTTTGGAACTAATCACATGTATGGGTATAACATATTGAAGCATCTGTGTGGGCAACCGGTTAGAAGCATACCTGTCAATATTATTTCTGCATGCAAAATAAATAATTTTGGCAGTAGATGATCTGAATTCTAATTTCCTTTCTCTAGTCTTCCATAGTGTGAACTAGCCAATATGAAATACTATCTTTAGGCACTAAGGAAGATCATAAAATATCTTAATCTGAATCTAGAGTTGTGTATAGCTTGAGAACAGCAAATAAACTATAGTGATTTTTAATGTGAAGAGGAATATTGGGAAAGCTAATGCTGAAATAATTTACTGGGGTTAGCAGGTGGATTAAAAAGATAACTTTTTTTATTCTCATAAAGGGGAAAGAGGTAATGAAAATATGTGGGTTTGGGGTTTGTTAGGTTTGGTAGCATTGTGTTTCTTTATTTGAGGATATTGCAGCTACATGGGAGAAGAATGGCTAAAATTTTTAGCAATCACCTCCCAGAGAATTTAAGTGCTTGTAATGAGCCGTTAAAGGTAAGTAATTTAATGAAGTTGTCTGATACCAAAGATACTAACTGCACTAAAAACTGGCTGAACAGATTCACCTCAGAACACACACCTCTCAAAGCAGTGGTATTTAGGGATACACACAAGTGGATTGTACCTGTGCTATTGCCAAAAATGTATAGCCAGACAGCATCATGACGGTCAATATTTACACAGGTACAGGTCTTCAAAGGCACATGCCTAGAAAAGATCTAACAATGCTCATTGATTGATGCTCTGATCCCCAGTCCCTGAAGTGCTGCTTCTGGAAATGATATACAAATACTGTGGTCTTTGTTAGCTCAAAGTGCCTGCAGGTAGGCCAGGTACGGTATTTCGGGAATATATACAAGCACCAGCTGCTACTTGGTGTCTATTCTTTAAACCATCTGGTTTTGGGCATACACTGCGCAGCACTGAAGTCAGGTTATTGCTTGATCAATTCTGCCATCTAATGGCTGGATACAGACAGCCCTTTCCACTACTGCTAAATGCTAATTTTTAACTGGATCAGACTTTCTGCTGTCTGGTAGATATTTCTATTCCACATGAGGTACTGAGGCAGGGATTGTTTGCTCCCAGAAGACATATAACCATTCCGCAAAAGCATAATTTTTTCCTGTGGCTTCTTTACTCCAGAAAGTGAAGGAGGTAGGTCCCCTGCCATGCTGTGCAACTGCAGCTCGGAGGAGACACTGCTATGAGTTAAGACCACCTGGTAAGTAAAAATCCAAAAAAACTTCAAAGACCCTCCAATGCCAAAACCCCAGGAGGAGACTCCCTCTGGACCTAGCATGGCTTTGAAAGCAGACCCCCCCTTAATCCTGGCCCCTTCTTTATTGGAAAGCTGAAGCAATACCTCCCACTGTGCCTCAGACTGATAAAAAATACACAGGGAAAAAATGAAGTGATTATTTGTACTCACACAGAAACTACATTAAATTCACTTAATTATGCTGATTTTTGTATTTTTTCATATGTGCATTTTTATACATTTGTTTCACACCAAAATGTACTTTCATTTTAATTGCATCAAGCATCTTTGTTAATGGGCTGCTTGCAGTCATAACATGATGCACTGATGGATTAGCAGTAATCAAATATGGTCATGCTGCTTCAAATACCATCCTCCTGTTCCCACACATTCACTTTTCACAACTGGACGCTTGTGGGGAAGGATGTGCTTAAATGTGCTGGAAACAGTGGCCATCAGCTCATGTATGAGTTTTCCTTTAAATAAGTAAGTAAATAAAAACCACTTTATTTATTTTTATTTGGATATAAAACTCAATCCTCAATGAAATTTTACTTTGCTTGGAGGATTCACCCAAGAAAAAAGAAGGGCTCCCTGTGTTTGGTTATAGCTGGTTTCCTAGAATCTTTAAGATCAAAGGAAAAAAAAAGACAAATCAATGTGAGAGACTTTCTACTAAAATATTAGATTATTATTATTTGCCATGGGGATTTTTTTATATCATGCTTTCTAACAGATGTTATACCTCCCCCTGAAAGCTAACAACTGCATAAACATTGTGAGGGAACAAACTAGTGGGTAATGGAGTAATGTTTTTTTACCTTTAATATTTATTGACCTCTGTGATAGTGATATACCACTGATTAAAGGAGCAGCAAAATCTGGCCAAGGTACTATGACATTTCATGTATCCTAAGTTACTAGCCCTATATGGTTTCTCAAATCAGAGGCCACCTGAAAGATCCGGAAGGCCTAGAAATCTTCCACAAGAGCAATACAAAGCATGTAAAAAGAGAGAATCTTCAGTGTGGCCACTAGAATGGCAATTTGAGGGTGCCCAAGGAGCAAATGTGCTGTCTGAGCTCACTGGACTTTATGTCCACACATGGAGGTGTGGTCAACCAAACAGGATAAACAGAAACTGAGCAGCTGCTTTTAAAGTCTTGGTGTCATCAGAATTAGTGGACATAGAAATCCAAAGATGGTTGATAACATCTCAGTCTTTCTCGTGTAGCTCCTGAGAAGTTAAGGAGTTTTTTTTTACTGTAGAATAGGTGGAATCACAATCTGCATGTTCACTTGTAATTTATGATGTGGTATTATACCTGATTTCAACAGTGACCCATTTAATCTAATAGGCTAATAGTGATTTGAATCAACCTTTCTGCCATCATCACTCCACTGCCTAATTTTGCAGTCCTACCCACATGTGACATTTTACTTTCTTATCCAGACTGGTAATCATTTCATGTTACATAAGGGACATTCATGGAAGATTTAAATTTCATGTAGTCCAAGGGAATAATTGAAAATAGAAGAATATGTTACATATAGATGTTAATCCAGGAAAGTATAATTTTCCAAAATGATCTCTTGATAGAACTAAAGTTTGTCTTTTTTTGCCTTTTTTTCTTTTTTCTCAAAGTAAAAATGCAGCCATTTCTTTTAGAAACATTAAGGGATTTTTTATTATATCAGTTCTAATTTTGACAAGAGTGGAAAAGCTTTCAGCTGAAACACTAAATAGATCATATAAAAATATAATATTACAATGCATGATAGAATATAAAAACCAGAATAACATAAATCATGAAGCTGCAATAATTTCTCTTTATTAAAATGAAATATGTAACCAATTGCAAAGTAAAATATTTTTACACTATTATAACAAAGTGAAAAGAGAAATAATTCATTTATTCTTTACCCTTTAGAAATGTCATCAAGGGACATTTTTTTTTCTGCAGTATCTCAACTGCAGCAGAAATATATTTCTAAAGGAAAGTTTATTGTCGGTTTGTTGGTTTGGGTTGTTTGTTTGGCTTTTTTTTTGGTTTTTCATTATTTGGGAAACATTTATATATATGGATTCCATATGTAAATTAAGGATCCTAATGCACTGAGAACACATACTGAATGGACTCTAAGAATTCATTGCTTATATATTTCCCAGATAGAAGGCATACAAAAAATATAGAAATCGAAAGCAGTAAAGATCATATGGCACTTCAGTGATGGAGGCAGAAGGGAGAATCAATATACTGTGTGGGAGACATGATTTTTCCTCCATGTACCACCCCTGGCTGGTGTGTAAACTGATTCTCTTTACCCAGGAGCCTTTTTTGAGGGTACAGCCTTGTGCTTGAGCAGTCTAGGGCTCTTGACAGGCTTTACAGTGCCTATATAATGCCTACTTTCTCAGTTAGCTCCCTGCATTTCTGTTTCATCCCTTCACTTTATTACACTCTTTGATGTTCTGTAAGTCTTTGTTGACCTCTTGAATACTCCCCTGAGGGCTAGTGACATCCTGTGATTCATTTTAGGACCTTGTCATTACTTTCTGATGCCTCTTCAGCTTTCTTAAATACTAACTGCTACCAGCTCAAGCGTCTACACTTTAAAGCTCTTTTCTGCTCATCTTTCCTTCTTCACAGAGTTATCTCCCTGCTAATTTTTTACCTTCCCTCTGCCTGCATATGCGCACAGAAGATGGCTATAAAGAGGTGGAGAGCCTGAGGGTGTCCTTGGGAAGTTGGTTAGTATTCAGGATTCAAGGTTTTAGCAGGCAGAAGCCCAGAAAAAGGACAGGCAGGACGGTCATCTGGAGAATGTAATTTATTTTAAAAAATAACAATCAAACAAGCAAGTAGTTACATATATTTCTAAAAAAAAACAAACAAACCAAACATACAAAAAACAAACAAACAAACAAAAAAACCAAAAACCAAAAAACCCCAACCAAATACACAAAAGAAGATGGGGGTAGGAGGAGGAAAAAAAAAGACTGAAACCGCCTCACAGTTAAGCTATGTGAAACCATGACATTTCAAACCAAATAGAAAAACATGCAGGCTAAATGCAAGGTACTTAAGCCCCATCCTATGACATGACAGATCTCCAGCAGTACATGCTGTGTAGAAATAGAGCAATGTTTTTCTTCAAACCTGTTTTCCTTTTGTCTTGATACAGATCCAACCGTAGTTTACCTAATATTGCCATCTAGTGGTACAACGATCAATTCTGAAACAATCCTTTCAGAGGAAGGTACCATTCCATGATTTATACACTGATGTAAAAAAGATCTAACCAAAACAGAGTGTTAACAACAGCACACAAGAGCTCCTTTTGCTGGCCGATACATGCCCCAGAATATTCAGCTAATTGTGAGAGCAAGAACACAAGCCAGCAGAACACTGAAGTATTGAAAAAAAAAAGTTACATATAGGACATGCCAGTGCTATGCAAACACGCAAGACACAAAATAACAGCCTATAGCTGACTTCAAACAACGGGGGTAATAAACATTCTACCAATTACAACATGATCTATGAGTTAACATGATTAACCACCTCCACTAAGCGTGCTGAAGAATACACAATACCTTTCATGGTGAGGAAGCTTCATCAGAAACACTGATCCCTTAGCACGATAACCTGATAAATGACTTAAGCAGGGAAAGCTTAGAAGCGACATAAACGTTCCTCAGATCTAGCTTGGGTGTCTCCCAGTTAGTCTTTGTTTTCCTCCATTCCCTTTTCAGTCATGAAGGGGAAATAAATGCTTCCATGGGTGATTTATCCTACCCTAAATTGGCAGCCAAGGTAGTTCTGAAGTTGCCTATTTGTCTTCAGTGACTAAGAAGGGACCCTCAGGAGATCAGCCAATGTTAGCACCAACCTGAGCTGATCTTACTGAAGGCAATCATGGGCTAAGTCAGGAAAATCTCAAGGGCAAGATTTACTAACACAGATTTCTAAAGTTAGTTGTCTAAATACACAGCCTGAATTTACAAGCACTTGAACTTACTACTTTGTTCTTGATAGTTAAAGCTTCTCCCTGGCTATTTAATTTCCCCAAAATCAAATGCACTTTGATTTTGCACTTTGTAGTGCAAGGCTGAACCATGAAGGAAACCAAAAGATAATAAATTATTTATCTCTTATGTAGTAACAAGGCATAATGGGGCATGCTATGGGGTTTCTTATATAAATGATATCTGACAGATGTGAAAGCAAACTCTGACTTTCATATGCCTGATGTACACACAAAGGTTGGTCATCAGTAAGGAGACAAAAAATTTGGTGAGCTTCAATACAGACACCTCAGTTAAAGGGAACTGAGTCATTGACAACAACTCCTCGTTTCTCTTCACTAACTACAGAGAACACATGGTGAGTACACCAGATGTGGACATCTGGGCATGTTTCATTCAGTAACCACCTGGGCACACTTGAGTTTTCTCATGTCCAGCCCTGACCATGCTGGTAACTCTCCCCTAACTTGCTCCAGTTTATAGATGTCTTCCTTGTCCAGGGGGAGGGCCAAACCCATTGAATCTAGTGAGTGGAGGATAACTTTTTCCTGGATCTGCTGTCTGTGCTTCTCTTGATTCACCCCTGCACTCTGCTGGCTGTCTTTGCTGCCAGGGCACACTGCTGACTTGCATTCACCTCACATGCCCCCAGAGCTCCCAGGGGCTTTTCTACAGAGCTGCTCCCTGAACCATCAGTCACCAGCTTGTATTGCTGCCAGGGGGTCTTGTACTACCATCCCTGATTTGGTTGCCTAAAGGTTAACATGTTGAGACCTTTGAGATCTCCAAGTGAATCTGAGAAATATGATACAGCTTACACTAAACCTGCATTCTTCTGTAGTGGCAGGTGGGAGGGATACTAGAAGACATCTTAAATGGCTCTAGATGCTCATGTTTGGGCTAGAAGCATCTAAAGTCTGTAGCAGAATTCTCTGCTTCCCCAACTTTTAAGCTGTCATTGTATCCCATCCTAACCAATTACCAATGAGAGCTAGGCAAGCACGTTGTGAAGAATTGGCTGTGTTAAGGCATAGACAATACACTTATGCTGGGAGGGTTGTGAAAGACAAATTTAAATTATGAGTTATACAGAAGCACTAACAGATGCACCCTTTAGCCACCAGGAAACCTCAGAGATAAGATAATACACAGAGGGAATTCAGATAAAAAAGAGAAGAATGATTAGTGGTTATATTGGAAGAAGTGAAGAATAAAAGATGTAAGGTTAGCTCAGTAAGGAAAAGTCTCATGAGGCTTGGAAAAATGGAAATGGGGAGAAGCTGTAATATTTAGACACTTTCAAAATCTTTTACTTAGCTTTAGGTCATGAGTTCATATGCATTATATAATTTAAAATATCATAAAATATAATAAGGTTTATGGTAAATTTATCATTAGCCAGTATTTTATATTCCAGGTCTGTTTCCAATCAAAAGCTGTCAGACTTGCTTTCAAACCATAATATGATCCTCAGAGAATTTTATTAGCCCTGGAAGGAAGTCTGTGGTTAGAAAAGGTGCTTGGCATACCGCAGACTGCTTGGAATCTGACAGGAGAAGGACTATAAAATCCGTTATAGATCCATTTTGAAAGATCACAAGAGAAGAGAAATGTCTGGAATAGTTCATGCCAAAGGTCCCTCTAGACCAGTATCCTGTTTCCAACTGTGGGAAAAAGAATGGATATTTGCCAAGAGCTATGGAGGGAGCAGCAATATATCTCCCAGAGTACGCAGCCACCTTCCAGAGTTCTGAAGCTTCAGACCTTTTCGAATCACAGATATTTGTTAGCTCCTTCCAGATTTCTCTTCCATGAAGAAGAGGATGAAGTCTGATGTTACAGCAGAACTTGTGATGCAGAGCTACAAGCACAAACCCATATCCACCTACTTGTAAAATGACAACCCAGCGAAAGAATGAGTGCTTGCAATCACAGAACTTGATATAACTAGACAAGCACAACTTGTCATTGTTCTGGTACTTTTATACCTCTATACAACAGTATTTTGGATTTACAGAGAATCAGAGCCATGATTTTCCTGCCCTTTAAGATTCTTTGGGAAAATATTTTTACTCAAAAGTTTTGTAAAAATGTTGTATAACTTACATTGTATAGTTTTTAATACATTTCTGCATCTTAAGAAAGGTTTTATACTCCCAAGGGGAATCGCTGCTTGTTTTCTTTAATATCTGGACCAGCTGAAAATCCCTGACCCCAAAACTGATTTTTTGCCCATCACAGTCATCTCCCCAGGCTTTCACTCCACAACCTCACAATCCATATCCTTCTTCTGCCTCCTGAGGACCTAAGAAATATAAGCATTAGCACAAGGGGCTTTAGCACTTGAAGCTTAGAGTTTGAGGGCCTTGGGTTACAGTGACTGAGACTTCAGGCATCTTGTTAGGATCTCTGTTTAAAGATTTGCCTTCAAGCCAGTGAACTCACCTTTGAGATTTAGGATTTAGCCTTTGGGATTAGGGAAAGTCTTCAGGTGAGGGTTCTGGGACTTCTTCAGGTTCCTGGTAAGGGGATAGGCTATGAGTTAGCTTTTTTGCATTGTGGCATGTGTTAGCAAGTACCTTTCTAGTTCATGCTGGCCAAGAAATTGGTCTGTCTTATATTGACTGTCTTATACACAATAGTTGTTTGTTTTTCCATTTGTCATACACTTCTATTGAAAGTTTATATCACATGAGGTTTTGGTTTAATCTTCATTTAATTTAGCATACTTATACTAGATTCACTTGTTTCCTAGTTTCTTTTAATGCTTTATAGACGCTTGGCATTGGTGAGTTATTGAAAAGATCTACTGTATCATAAGTGAAAGCAGAAATCAAGACATTCTACCTGTGAAGCTAATTAAAACCTGACAGGGCAAACAGAACCAGACTGCACACAGATTGCACTTCTCAATTGTTACCAGCAGATGGAGCTATTGAGCCCACCAGACTGCTGTATCCCAACGATTTAAGGAGAAACGGGAATTTAAGCTTGAGTATTATCACTACAACGAATATGTCCGATTAAATTCTTTGTTGCCTGAGCTGCTTCTCTTATTTATACATAAAAGATTGCTTTTTATTTCTTTTTTTTTCCCGTAATGGTTTATTCCACAATTCTCTGCACTTGTAAAGGCTGCAACTCCTTTAACAAGAAGTCACAGACTATCTAACTTTCAATCATATAGAAGCAATAACCGCATAAAAGGAAGCTTAACAACCTCTTGGCAATATCTCACTCTGACTAGGTGTCCGTCGTCGTCTTTTTGTGATATATTTGTGTTGTGACTGATTGATAAACTGATCTCTTGCTCTGCTGTAATAACATACTATTTGGGCTGCCTTTGATCTCTCTGAGGTAGTGATGAAATCAGTCTGCTTTCAAAAGATAACTACAAAGCTCACAGTGTAACACACTAGCTACATGAAGTTTATAATGATAGATCAGGAAATGTTCTTTTTGGTCTTTCATCAACTCACTGTACACTTAAACATAGTAAAGAGTACAAAGTTCCCATTTAACATCTCAAAGAAAGTCCAAACCATGGAAAAAATTGAAATGGGTGGCCATGAAAAGTTAAGGTGTTATTTTCCTCTGTTCACTCATCACTTAAACTTGGTCTTACCATCACCAAGATTAAGGAAAAATAAACTTTTAAGGAAAATAAAACTACACTGTGTAGTGCTGTCTGCTGGCAGGTATTAATCCCATTCCAGATGATCTAGTATTTTCTCAGCATATGTTCTAAGTGTAACGGAGCATTAGAAAAATACACTGACAATCTTTGATCATTCTGTAACATAGCTATGACAAAGAGACTACATTTGTATGACAAAAAATGTGGTAAGGAATTTGGAATGATAAAGCAGCATAGTTCATGTTATTAAGTGGCAATGGGGCTGCAAGAGAAGAGCCAAACAATCTGAAACACAAATGAATTGATTGTAGTTTAAGCACCTGTGGTGCGAGTTGGATACTAGAGGCTGGAAGGCAAAACAGCAATTACTGCCCCAGAGTTGTTTCATTAAAACATGTCAAAAGCCCTGGGGCACATAGAGCTAGAGTGGTTCAGGTATGTGGGTTTATTGAATTGGTCCTGGTTTTCCAGCTAAAGGTATAAAATACAATTAGAGTCAATTGCACATTTCATTATAAATTAGAAGATAGAAAAGAAGTATCCTCTCTTTCTGTTAACAGCTCAGCTCCTGACTTTGCTCTTCTGTCGTTACTTTGAGCTCACTCCAGCCCTTGCTGGACTCACAAAGACAATTTGTTAAACTTTCAGAAAATTTCCCTTCTCACCCATCTCTCTGCCCCCCTCAAAAATGAGCTGGTTTGTGACAGGAAGTTATTTCAATCTACTGAAGCCAGGACTCCATGAGTGCTAAAAATCTTCAAGAGGAAGGACTAACCCATTGACACCAGGGTGAGAAAAGATTGGTGGTACTGCACCATGTAGATTCACCCTCAATTCCTGCCATAAGCGCAAACTGGATCATTTATAATGCATCTGCTTCCAGTAAAATCCATGTAGGATTTTTAATCATGCTGGTAGGATCTGCTGTTAAAATGATTACTAGATACCATAATAGAAACATTTTGAGTCATCACTACTGAAAAAGTGTATGCTGCTACTAAGCTAAGTCTAGTTAGTATAACTCAGAATTTGTCACACTCTTCACTCTACTTCTTCAGTTCATTATTACCCTGTTCTCTCTTCTTTCAGCTTTCCAGAAAATCTCTGCTTTTATAGATTAGCCAAGTAAGAACTATATTCACAAATGTGCTGACTTCTGATCTCTAGTACGGCAGTAATGATAAACCACAAAACATTACACAAAATACCTTTGACTATCAATTCTGAACTACATACGTATCATTGGAATCAAGTGAACACATTTCATCTTCAGTGGCAGTGCAGTTCAAAAGCACCTGATAAGACTTTGGTTTCATTTAAATCAACTGAATCAACTGAAGACAAAGTTGTCATTAGGAGACACAAGATTTTATGCTTAGAGGTGAAGGAAAATTTTTAGATTCTGTTTTTCCTTCCTTCCTATAAGGGAAAAATTAAAACAGCAAAGTTAATACACCACAATGAAATATCACAGGTTGTTACTTAACTATGGCCAAAAATGTGATACCTGTATTCTTACTGTCAAATTTATGTGAGCAGACATATTCAGAGAATGGAGTAGTACGGATTGTGAATTAAATTATGCAAAACTCATTTCTGTTACTTACAAGACTGTGGAAAGGTCCATCCAGTGAATTCAGGAGGGAATTTGAAGCATTAAAAGCTTAACAAAAACTAGCAATGGGAACATGAGAGTGAAAGACCGTTTTCCTCTCCTACCATGGGAAGCAAAACTGCTATTTATTTTCTATAAATACAGCACCTTCCATCTTCAAAACACTTGGATTTCCTTTTTGTTTTCTTGTTTTTCATTTATTTTCCTTTTTTTTTTCTTTGACAAATTATTTCTTTTCTGCTTGAAGGAAAATCTTGTAATTTCTAGTCCTAATTTACTCACTAGGAGTTTATATTCATTTATTGAACGTACATACCAAGCATGTAAATATTTCTTTCCCTCACCTCACATTTACTACCTCCTCTCACCTCTCATTTCATTAAGCAAAAGGAACCATGTTTTGCTCATCACCCCCTGCCTGAGAGATTCTCTGTCTTACACTGAATCTGCCCACTGTATTTCCACTTCTTCTGGCTCAATTTAATTTTTCTTGAATATAGGTGACCCAAGTGATATGCAGAATTTCAGTCACTGATAAGAATTTAAAGCAGTTTTACCTCCTCTAGGTCCCCCACTTAGGCACTGCAGTGCTTAGTAGAGCTGTCAGGGTAATCCAGATACCGCAAGTCTGGCAGGGTGTTTCAGAAGACTTACACTAGGCACATAGGCTCTATAAACAGTAAAGAAAGAAGAGTTCTTCTGAAAGCCTAAGTGAAATGCCTGTTTCTCACTGTCAGCAATGTGGTAGCTTGGTCCCTCAGAGATGAAAGCAGAGACCTCCCACACACTAAGAGCCCACAGTTTCAGAGTGCTCTGGTTTTATTTAAAATACTGTAAATTTTTCACCTTTTACTGAAGTTTTCAGTTGAAGGAATAGGCATGGATTTTCCTGGACTGCTGTGTACAGTTCAGGGCCCCTCAGTACAAGAGAGACATAGAAATACTGGAAAGAGTTCAACAAAGGGCCCCCAAGATGATGGACTGGAGCATCTCTTATAAGGACAGGCTGAGAGCTGTGGCTGTTCAGCCTGGAGCAGAGAAGACTCGGGGGGACCTCATCAATGAATATAAACACTTGAAGGGAGGGTGCAAAGAGGACTGACTCAGGCTCTTTTCTGTGGTACCCAGTGATAGCAGCAGAGGCAGTGGGCACAAACTAAATCATGGCAGAGCCTGGCTGAACATCAGGAACACTTTTTTTACTGGGAGGGTAATTGTGACCCAAGGGCACAGGTTGCCCACAGAATTGGAATCCCCTCACACTCAGATAGTAAGAATTTGTCTGGACACGGTCCTGGGCAGCTGGTTTCAGGTGTTCTTGCTTGAGCAGGGGGGTTGGACCAGGTGAACTCCAGAAGTCCCTTTCAACCTCAACTATTCTGTGACTCAGGGCCCAAGGGAGGCCAGACTACTTTGGTGGTTTTCACAGTAGCCCAGGTGCTGGAACTCAGCCCCACAATAAGATGATCATGTGTCTCAAGTCTCTTGAAAAGTGGATTGTTTATAAGAGTCAAGTGATATTTTTCCAAGAAGGAAAATTAGGTCTGCTACCAAAAAAACACCCCAATAATTCAGGTTAGAAAAAAAATGTTTTTTTTTTAAATAACTACCTGTCATTCTTTTCAAATGTTTTAAGTGTTTACACTGAGTGTTTACAGTCTTTTTCTTTCTTCAGAAAACACAGTGAAAATGTACCTGGTTCAGTAAATCCAGACAGATGATCTGACCACATTAAGAATAAGTGGATCAATTGTATAGTGTTACTGGAAACACTCATATTTTTAAATTACATTAAAACAGAGCCACTCAAAACTGGGGAGAAATTGTATCATTTGACAATATTTTTCCCCATTTTTGATTAGGAAAACCAATGAAGGGATTTTTTGGTTTTGGTGGGGTTTTTTGTTTGTTTATTTTGTTGGGTATTTTTGTATTGTGCCAGTTTATTTTTGATTTGCCAGCATGAGAAGTTTTTGGTTGTGGTTTGCAGTCCAGGAAATTCCAACAAAAGGTTATAGAAAACAGAGCAATATCAACACATAGGATATAAAATATGGACTGCTTAATGAAATACACTTGAGATACAATAGATGACTCAGGTCTAGGATAAGTGGTAGCAGAGATAAGGGTGGTAATAGATAACAAAGCATTATTCAGAATAGTCACTCAAGTAGTTACTGGAAGAGTCTTTCCAAAATGCAAAGTGCATGGGCCAGGGTGCTTCATGCTTTTATCAGCTCAAACTCAGACCAAACTCCCAGGTTGTACATTTGTATTAGCTCACAAAGAACACCATCACTATTCACTAACCCCTAAATTATAGCAACTTCAGTCCAAAGTATCCTGGTTCTGATGCAAGGTTTGTGGAGAACCCTGGATAAGTTGTCCAAAAGCCTGCTCTCAAGTTCCTGACATGCAAAATGAAGCTTATTATTCCTCTGTGTCAGGGAGCTACACAGAGGATAAATGTGCTTCTCTCTAAAGAACTCTTACACTGTCTGGTGCTCAGAGAATGGTCAAGAAAGTTCATTCAGTCATCTCCAATTTAAATGTCACCCAGCACAAAAACAAGGGGCCAAGACTATGGAGAATTAGTCAGAGAAAGGAGTTTGGTGCTCCCTATACAGCTGAGGGGGATAGAGAACATCTGTATGTCCAGTAGGGAGCTTGGCTTGCTCTTAAGAAAGTCTGAGCAAGCAGTTAATCTCTTGGGCAAAGGTGCGTGAAACACTGTTGAGTTCCCCAGATATTTCTGTCAACTAAAAATTCTCTTCACATCATGGACACCTGATTGAACATCATATGTACTTTGAAAATACACCCGTTGGTTACAACAGCACACACATTTGTACAATAGCATGCATTAAGAGGAGTTTAAGGAAGGCTATGTTTTGTAGTGGCTTAGACTAAAAGTCAGTCTATCTCAATTGACAGTGGCCAAGATAAGTTCCTCCCCAGATACTTTCACAGTGAGCAGCAATTTCTTGACTCATGATTTTTGAGCTAGTGGTGTTGTCCTTGATGTATTTTTCCTTTAGCCATTCAGCCAACCACTTTTGCAACCCTACCAGACTTCTAGCATCTACAACACCCTCAGGAAAGGATTCTGAAGAAGACCAGGTGACAAACCAGATCCTGTTTTCCTGTTTTAAATCAACCACTTCCTGTTTTCATTCAATACTGTTTATTCTAAATACACAGTATAACAGACATAAATGATGCTAAGGCCAGGGACGTAAATGTTCATGCTGAAAGTGAAAGAGGCAAAAGAGAGGGACAGTTTTAATCTGTGTTTACCTCAAAAGTTTTTGAGGGCAATAACAAGATAGCTGAGATTACAGCAACCTTGCTGTGGCACAAATGAGTAATTATAGTTGTCATAAAAAAATAAGTATAGAATAATAAAACTCTATTTAAAATTGCCAGTCTTCTTTTTTTTTTTTTATCCCACTCATGTTAAGTTACTTCAGTTGTAAAGAAGTAAAAAAGATAAAGAAAGATACCAGGAGACAATCATTCTTTTGTGTTTGCAGTATTTCAAAATATTGAAAGAAACAGCAACATCTGCAAGATTTCATGGCAGAAATAGATACAGTTTCTTATAATTTCTGTGTAGACACTCAAAACAAAAGATAAAGAACTCAAAAGTTTACAGATGACTCAAGATGCTGAAAGAACACACAATATTGAATAATTTTTTTCTAAATTTTAACTTTTACTTAATTTTTCTTAAGCATACTTCTATAAAGACAGCTGATATCACTGCTGAGCTGGATCTTTCTTGGATATTTTTGGATAGAATAGCAGTAGCATGTGATAAACTGCGCAGATTTAATCAACTGTTTCTCACATACATAATTATCCAGATTTCAAATATAGCCATCTTATTATCATAGCTATATAAAATGTGAATACATCTCTTCTCAAAAAAAAAAAAATCTTAATAAATAGGCATCTCTGTAGCTTCCTTACAAAGCTGCAATTCTTAACAAAGAGGTTCCAGTACTGATTAAATTAACAACACAATCTCTGCGCTTATTCTTCACAAGCTCTTCAGAAATTTCCAACAATGTATGGTACATGGAATGTAAGCTATTTCCATGCAAAGCAAACAAGAATAAGTTTCTGGTTTGGGCCACTCAGTAATTAGACGATAGCTACAGGCAACTGTAGCTAAATTTAACCTAAGAAAAGATACTTAGATAAAATATCTCTTTGGGGTCCTTTCAGTGTGCCTGTGTATAAAAATGAAAACAGCTTAATTTTTAAAGAAAAACAGATTAACCAGAAAGCAGATAAAAAATGCTGTGGCCATTCTCATTCAGAAGTTGATAGTGATTGAAGTAGCTGCAGAAGTTTAACTCAGTATGATACATAAAGCAGGATGAAAAAAGTGTCTGAAGTTAGTTGCTTTATATATAGCCTTATGTACTAAAATAAAGTTTATTGCTTTTCAGGGAATGCAAGACTAACTCAAATTTTAGAATGTGGTACATCCTTAAGCTTTGAATAAAGATATCCTAAGGATACAGAACAATATGTATATACATATTATATGCATGTAATGTACATTATATACATATGCTTTGCCTGTGCTCTTTACAAATACTGTATTAAGGTTTCATGAATACTATAATAAAGGTGAAAGCTGCATGCATAAGTTTCCTATTAAAATAGTATTGCTGCACAAATTATTTTTACACATGGAAATGTTATCACCAGGCTGAATAAGACTGGTTCCTACAGAGTCATCCTGACTCACCTGAGGTCCCATATGGCCCTCAACTGACCCTACAGAAAAACACACGCTCTCTTAAGTTTCACATCATATCTGCCAGCTCTGTGGTGATATCCCTAGCACCTTAGGAGATTTCAAATGCCACCTGATGACTGTGTCTTGGCAAGAAAACCAAGCTCTAAGTGTTAGTTTCTATATCTTAGGCTAAGTTTTCCTCAGCTATAGCCCATGGAAACAATTCAGCGGGCAGCTGAAATGACTTTGTATAGCACAAGAGAAAGCTTGAGGATTTATTTTACTCTTCAGAAGATAGCAAAGACAGTCTCAAACTTAGAATATAACTTCCTTGAACCAAAGAGCAGACACTCAAATATCCCCCTAACCCTAACACAGCGATTTCACTTTTCTGAGTATAAGGCTTCTTAATGCTCTGCTTAATGCTCTGTTAAAGAGTGCTCCTTTTGCAACTTGCAACCTCACACAGCAAGCAAAAAAGAAAAATCAAAAGATACAAAGAGTTCTACTTGTCAGTCGTCCCCTCTAATCCATGGTAGCATGCACATGGGCTCAGGGCAAATGAAATCAGGACTGTTGTTTGAGTCCCGGAGGAGCAATTAACAAAATTAAGCAGTCACTAAGAGACAGCTGCAACAATTTGACTGCCAGAAGGTGTAGCCAGAGTACCTTTGCTTTAGATGGCCAGTAAAGCACCATTCTCTATAACCAATTTTACTGATAAATTGAAACGTGATGAGGATTGTTAATCCTTTAATATTTAATGCAACAGTATAAATCTCATTACACTTTTATCTTCTTTCAGTATTCTGTCAAATTGGAAAATAGGCTAAATTTTGTTAAACCACAGACTAAACAGAACCTTAACAGCACCATAGCTCCAAATGTGTTGCTTCACTTGGTGAGACAGCATGCACCTAAATAGTGCAAGGATATCTCACAATAATAATTCTCCCATTTAACAACAACAACAAAAATAACAGACAAGCTCAGTTAGAAAATAAAGTTCAAAGGTGTTGGAATAAGTACTCTGAAGATAAAGAGAAGTCTTGCTGTGGGCCACCCAATTAATTTTGGTCAGTAAACTGTGCAAAACCTCTGTTCTCCTGTCCAATTTAACATTGTTCGTTTGTCAGATTACATCAATACTAATTAGACCTTTCTACTTTTCCTAAAGTTGTTTGTGATCACTCCTGCTAAAAGCATTCCAGGAAGCTGAGGTTTTATTCAGGCAAAAATTAGAAGTGAAAGTAGTTCTGCTTTATTGAGAGACTTGAAGACACATACTTAAAAACAAAACCTTATCAACAGTTTGTTATCCTTGTTCTGTTTAACACCTCTTGGCCTGAACGTTTATGGTAACTTGTTGACTAGTGCCTTGTCTTTAAGGATGGTCCCAAAACATTTATGGTAACTTGTTGACTAGTGCCTTGTCTTTAGGGATGGTCCCAAAAGCATTGTTCATTGTTGCCTTGTTATAATCTAAAATATTTATCTTGCATATTCTTTTAAATCTGACATGGTTTAAGTCCCACAGTATGCTTAGGATACTTTTTCACACATCTTAAATACCATTTATCTATGTTTACATTATTTACTACTGACAACATCGGTAGTGTCCCTGTCAATATCTTACCAAAGTGATCATCCTCAGAACAGTCCAGATTCCCAAGATCTCACTAGAGCATCTCCCGCACCCGAAGTAAGAACATTCTTTGAAAAAATTTTTGTCTTGTGGACAAAACACCTTCCACTCTGTCAAAGGCAATTTATTTCTGATTTCCCTTTTCTACTATGGCAATTAGCAAACCTTCAGATTAGTCAAGCTTCTAGAATACAATTATTTTCTAAGTAGACCACTAGGATTACTTCTGAGTAGTCAGGGCATGACATTCCACATACTACATTTCCCCACTTCTTTCACTGAAATGTATTCAGTTTCCATGCACAAATAACACTTCCAACTTATATATTTCTTATAAATGCTCTACTATAGCTGTCACTTCTTCAGAATTCATGGTTCTGCACAGCTTCAGTATTTTCTAGGTTTGCTCCTCATCAGTGCTTAAAGGAACAGTGGGCTCTGATATGACTGCTCATTCAATTTGGAAGGTTGGTATATTAGAAATCTGATACAGCATTAGCCTAAGGGAGGCAAGGAGGTGATGAAGAAGCCATCATAGGATCATTTAGTTTGGAAAAGACCCTTATGTCCAATCATTAACCTAACACTACCAAGTCTACACTAAACCATGTTCCTAAGTGCTACATCTATAAACTTTTAAATACATCCAGGGGTAGTGGCTCAACCTCATCCTGGCACAGTCCATTCCAATGCTTGACAAGTCAGAAGGCCTGTCCTGGGTTTAGCCAGGAGTGGTGCTAAACAAATACCACTTTTTTAAATAGCACGAAATCTTGAGATATGTGTGGCAAGACAGACTTGATGATCTTTCTTTACAACTTGTAGGCATCAACAGATTTTTAGGACTATATGACTCAGAACTTCCCTGAACCATAATTACTTAGATAAATCTGATTTACAAGCTGTGGAAATAGTGTTATCATTCATATCTGTTATAACCACTCCTAATTTTCATCTATCATCTGAATCATACTATGATATAATTGTTAATGGATTTGATATGTTAAGCCCAAGGCACATTTCACCAAGCTGTGGATTAAAAGGAAGCAATAATTGCATCTAAAATTCAGACTAAAATCTTCCATTGATGTCACATGCTTTTCCTTATAATTGAATACATTTTAATAGTGCAGGGGTAACAATTATGGCATTAAACATTCCCAGCTCCAACTGAAAGGATGAACAGGGCAAGAGAACAGTTTCCAAAGATTTTCAGGGTATGGACAACCTGAGAAAAAACAAATAAAAAATGCCTGCCTTACCTAAAGCTGTAAATACTTAAATATTTGAGTTACAAGTTTACAGGCTTTGTATGGCTGTTTGTATTTTGGACTGCTACTAAAATGCAAAATAGATTAAAGTCTCCTGTAGCAATTTTATTGCTAAGAAATAATATGAACAGATGAATGCCAAGAAAATAAACCCAATATATCTAATCTCTGAAAAAATTAATCTGGATAAAATACTTATTTTTAGGGCATCAAAGAAGTCTTATTTTTTTCTTATTGAAACATAGCTACACTCACTTCTCCTTAGGCTATGAAAAAAAACTTACCTTTACAAATTAATAAAAAGTCACATTACCAAATACAAGCAACTTGTATAACATTAATGCTTCATGGAAGAGATCCAGTTC
Source organism: Melopsittacus undulatus (assembly GCF_012275295.1). NCBI lineage: Eukaryota > Metazoa > Chordata > Aves > Psittaciformes > Psittaculidae > Melopsittacus > Melopsittacus undulatus. The sequence continues at coordinate 42,833,140 of NC_047528.1, read as the reverse complement.
AGATATCCCACTCATATTTATTGATACAGTTATATTTCCTTTTTAGACATGACTTATTTCCAGTATTTTACTATGGCTTATTGTATCACATAATTATATGCAACAGTTAAATATATTTTGAAATGTAAAATTCTAGAAAGGATTAAAATTAAAGAGTATAGTTTTATAAAATCAACAAAAAGTTTTGAACTTTTATGTCTCATGCTTCTTTCCCACTGAGATGTTCTTTAAAGTCATAGAAAACAGAAAAATATTGAAATAATTCCATGTAGCCATTGATTAAAACACTGCTACTTTCAACTGAATAAATTTGCACATAATCAAGGCTTTGTTTGTTTGTTTTAATCAAAATAGACTGATTTTGGATTTTGAGATGAAACAAAAAAAATCTCATAATTTTTCTCCTATGATGAAGATAGAATCATTACAGGTTCACAGATTTGCAGGAGCATTGAGGTTGAAAGGGACTTCTGGAGGTTTCTATTCCAACTTCTTGCTCAAAGCAGTGGCAGCTCTGAGGTCTGGCCAGGTAGCTCAGGGCTGCATCTAGTGAGATCTTGAAAATCTCCAGGGATAGAGACAGCACAACCTCCCCGAGTAGCCCACTCCACTGTCTGACTGTCCTCATGGGGGAAGAAGTTTCTCATGACATGCAGTCAGCACCTCCCATGTTTCACGTTATCTGTGCTGCCTCTCATCCTCCCACCATGCCCCATATCAATGTCCTGGCTCCATCACCTGCTGACTTCTCCATAGGTACCAGAGCTGCCATTCCTCTCTAGCTCTCTCTTCTCCAGGCTGAAGGAGCCCTGACCCCTCAGCCTCTTTTCACAGGGTAAGCACTCCAGTGCATAGCATCTGGTGCCCTCCACAGAACTCCAGTTTATTAATGTCTTTCCTGTACTGCAGGGCACCAAACGATATTGCACTATAGATGCAGTTTTACGAGTGCTGAGTAGAGGGGATTAATCATCTCTTTAAAGTGCTATCCTAAACCTCAGCATGACTAAAGAAAGCTTAGTTTTGTTTTACTAAGTAGCCTTTCTCGAACTGTTAGAAAACCATAGTGTTTTTCTCAAAATCCAGGAAAGATTAATAATTTAGGGAAAACCATACTTTTAAAAGGCTATTATTTTTTTAACTTTACATCTAGTTTTCAGATTCAACAGTGCATATTGTTGGCCTTCCCTGCAAATATTTTCTCTCTGACTTTCACCCCTGACTATAAACACTGATCAAAGGTTGTTAGATTCCCATAGCTAACTGTGTATCTCTTATCCTCTGCTATATGCTCAGATCAGCCTTATAAACCAAGCTAAAGCAGCACTACACTTGTACTGTGGAAGGTATGCTTTCTATTTGCCAACAGCAAAAACAATCCATATCCCATTAGCTACATGATTTTGATTTCAGACCAAAAATCCACCAACCATACAACCACACCCACCATATGCATAGGAAAATAAAAATTATAAAGAATAACCAAAATTCCCACAACATAAGCTTACGGGGCAGAACATGATTTCTCTACTAGAATATTAAGTATGTGGTATTCTTCAGCAATAAGGAAAGGCTTTTTCTTTGGAAAATAGATATTATTCCTGTTCTTATCTTGTCAAATGATTGTAAAATAGCTAGTAGGAAATGCTTCTAGGGCACAGATATTACTTATCCTCTTAATTCGTTCACTGTCTTTAAATACACATGCACCAGCAACTAGAATTATGTATGTCAGTTGGCTCCATTCATAGATCTGATGCCTGCAGACTGATAAAATCCTGAGCAATGCTGATGAGAAGTATGTGCCTCATGAAAATTGTTTGTTTATTTTCCTCATATCTGTCCAGGTGAGAGTTTGTTGTGTTTTCTTCATTTCAGTGTGAAAATCTTTGTGGAACCTTGACATATTTTTCATTCTTTTGTAATATTCATAAGTTTAGATGAAAAAAAAATAAAAAATTGAAGAATTACTTCATGATCATCTGCTACAAAACGCAGATTTTTCACCTTTACAAACAATGGCATCTAAAATATATGTCTATGATTCTATGATTCTTGCCACCTAGTTGCCTTATTTAGAAAATTCACAGTTAGAATCCATAACACCAATATGGAACAGAAGTACATCAAGTGCTTTTTCAAAGGCTTGTTTTGGTGTTGATTAGTTCAAAATGAACTGTTAGATGTGGACCATTTTGAATTATGTTTAACTGTAGACAGAGATCAGAACCAAAATTTAAAATGTACAGATATTCCTTCTTGAACTCTAGGAATTACAGTTTCTAATAAGTGTTAGGATTTCCTAAACTCAAGGAAACACAAAGAATTAGCACAGGTTAAATAGATGAACGCAAACAGCCAATGCTATATACCATCACATGTGCAGTAAATAAGCATACTACAAATTTAGTTTGCATGTTACAAACTCTAACTTAGATGTGAGGTCTTAAAATCACCACAAATGAAAAAAAAACAAACACACAAACAAAAAAAAAAAGGTGAAGGATAACTGTCGTGGTTTAAACCAAGTCCACACAGCTCATTACTCATTCCCCCCCCTTGCTCCCCCAACTACCAGAGAGTTAGGAAGGAGAATCCAAACAATGTAGCCCCCACGGGTTGAGATAAGCACAGTTTAATAGCTAAGGTATAACATAAATCACTACTGCCACTACTACTACAAATAGTAATGATAAAGCCAATAACAAGTGAAGAGAATACATCTCACCAGCCACCGACCCATAACTCACACCGTCCTACCCGACCGAGCACTAAGCGATACCTCCTCCATCCCCCCAGAGCTCCAGCCCTTCCGGGTCTCTCCTGGTTACATCCTGGGTATGATGTGCTATGGTATGGAATACCTCTTTGGCTAGCCTGGGTCAGGTGTCCTGTCTCTCCTTCCTCCCAGCTTCCCCTCCTCCCTGGCAGAGCATGAGGCTCAGAAAAGGCCTTGGACAAAACGAAACATTTGAGCAGTAACTCAAAACATACTTGCTATCAGGAACCGTTCTCCGCCCAAAATTCAAAACACAGCACTGCACCAGCTACCAAGAAGGAGAAAAATTACTGCTACTGCTCAAACCAGGACAATAACTCATAAATAAATCTATACTACTAAGGAGAAGAAAAGGTGGGGAGGGTTTGCTGCTCATTTTTGTGGTCAAGTATGGATTCTGGTGAGCTCCTTTAGCTCCAAGGGATGAGAAGGTGTTTCACCCTCTCATCCACCTAATGGCAAATCAGCCTTTAGGTCACACAAATGGAATCTGCCACTGCAATGTTCACACTGGAAATGAAATTCCGCTCATTCTTCATCAGCCAAAGATGGTACAGAAAATGATGGAGGAAAAAGGCAAATTAAAGAAAAATTAGAAAGATACATGCTAAACATGGGGTCATTCTATTAGGTAGTTTAGTTTTGTTTTGTTTTCCAGGAAAAACTCCCAGCACAGTTGCAAATTTAAGAGTTCTTGGAGAAAAATAGCTAGTTTTGTATACCCACTCAAAATCACTGTCTTTAATCAAATGAAAAGAAAGCCCTCACAAGTTATGTTCTAGTGATGTAACCTTATTTTAGTTAAAGAATCTGCAAAACTTGAGTCACTTTTAGTCTGATTTTTGAAAGCTTGAATACAAGATATATTTTTGTAAAGGAGGGACCAAGACATTTCTTCCATGAATGAAATTAAATCACTTGCAGTGTTCCAACCTTTATACCAGTAATTCACTACATGGTTCAGGAAGCAATAGAATAACACATGATGCTTCTTCATTGCTCTCAAGAGTCCTGCACATAGTCTTTCTGTGGATGGGCTTTGAGAAGTGAAGTTCCCTACCTCAGCCCTGCATGAGGAAAGACAAGATACACACATCATTATTTCAGCAACCTGCAATTTTATTCACCCACTTAAAAATACCGGGCAGCACATCAGCCAAAATTTATTGTTCCTCTTCCTGTGATTGTTTCACCCTTCCTGCTCTACTGCATCCCCCTTCCATCTTGGTCCCAGGCTGTTCCTAGCACACAGTCATCATAATGATCCAGTGACTTTCTATGACAGCTTTTATGTCATCATAGATTGCCAGTTTGGTCGCAGTACTGGCAGAAAAGCTGTGTCCAGTAATCAGGATTTATAGCTGCTGTCTTCCACTATCTTAAAACTGCTTTCCTTTAACCCATTCCCAGCTTCAGACTGTTGGACAATGAAAACCTATGCATTTGACTATATTATTTGTGACTTCTAAATTGGCAGAACATTTATCTAAACTTCCTCCCTGCAAAACAGTCATTCAACTGGAAAGGGAAAACATCCTTTCTGCCTCAGCTAATCTGTCAGAGGCAAAACTGCACCTTGGTCTCAGAGGAGAAAAGGTGACCAACACCAAACCCAAGCAAGTCCAGACTTTTTCATAGAGAGCTGGAAGTGTGAAAGCTGCTGCTCAGGAGCCACAGTCATGGAATAGAAAATCTCTCCCCAGTTCGTCTTTCCTCATTTTACCTACTTTTACCACTTCAATTTGTCTCCTTGACAGAAGACAGATTGAAGGAAACTATCTTTGTTTTCATTCTCAGCCTAGGAATAGAATTACACTAACACAACTAAAATGTCACCATTTTTCTGCTGCTCTGCTAGCTGTGACTTTGCCATCTTGCTGTAGTTCCCCATTCTCATCCTTAGAATTCTACACCTCTTGATTACAAACTATTATGTATGAAAAATCCCATGAAAGACTATGGAAATAAAGCAAGCAATGACAATCTGTTCCACCAGTCTTTTTGTATGAGGTGAAGATGTGTTAGGATAAAAAAAAAAGAAAAAATCTATTTTATACTTTAAGTTAAAGCCCTTTAGAAAACAATCGGCATTTTAATTGGAGCTGCTTATGTTATGAATTCTGTCATGTAATACAGGAATTGAGTTTAATTTTTCCTAGAGTTATTTTATCTTCTAGAATTTCAACATTAGTTTATGCAGAGAGATAACACAGTAGAGAATCTTTCACTAAAATTAAGTGTGTCCCAGTGGTTGTTGAACTGTATTTTCCAGTATTTCTAAAAGCACACTTCATTTCAAACAGGGATCTGACATATATAAAATTCCACCAACATTTATGACCAATGATTTAAATTAACACATATTGTCAAACACTCATTTTCCAGAAAGGCAGGGACTGCTGCAAACGTAATCAAATGCCAATGGAAATTGCCTGTCTGATAAAAATTAACTCTTAAATTAAAATACTTGAACAGTGGGATGGAAATACACTAGTTACATGTCGAGGGAACAGGAAAACTATCAATTTTTTTTTTTTTCAGAAATAGTAAGACATTCTATTAATATGTCCATGCTTGTTAACTTAAGCAGAAGTTGATGTTGTTGTTATAGAATAACTACTGACATGGCAATTATTTGAGATTCCTTAGCTAGTTTTGTGTTGTGTCTGAAATTTTGGTGTAGAAGAACATAAACAAGCCTTTCCTTTGATCTCAGTTAGATTATGATTTTCATGCCACAAATTATGCTTAGTCGAGTAAAAATCCAGAGCAAAATCTAGCCAGGATTATCAAATTGTGCTGCCTTTAGATTTAGATTAGATTCTTTTTTTTAATATAAATAGGAACTGAGTGGACTAATGGTTATTTAAATCACTGTGATTCTCTTTGAGGAATCTTACTATGCTAATAAAATGCCCTCTCTTTCCATTATCAGCATAACAAAGCAAGATCGTCACAAATTTGCACATCTCTTCCACACTAGCAAATTCATCTTCCGTTTCCCCCAGCCTTGTTTCCTAAACCCCACACTAACGCCATATCATCTACCTGTCATTACCTTGTTTGTCTCTTTTGTAGGTGACTGAATAGTCTGTTCCTCTAAAGTTCGTCTATTAAACATAGTCTCTTCGATTTGGGAGGATTGTTTTCTCTTGCCTTCCACACCGAGTGACTCCTTGGCTCCAAGCCTCCCCTGCCATTAACGGCTATTTACTCCTCTCTTTTCTTGTTGCCACTTGAAGTCCGCAAAAGTGATTCACTGAACTAACCGCCTTCAGCTTCTTCTTATCAATGAACCAAAACTACTTAAGGTGGTCCACTGAAGTTGCTTTGCATAACAGTATCCGTGCATCTTATCTAATTTAGGAAGCTAAGCACATAACATTAAGAGCTTTTATTATCCAAATCCATCAGGCAAACAGTGATCATAGAACCAGACTCCAAGACAACCGTTGTAGACCAGGAGGAAAGGAATACTAAAAGCTTGTTTTCACTGCAGAACTAGAAACCCCATTAAAGAGTTCTTTTAAAAAGCATTTTTTTTCAGAATGGACTTTTAAAATAAGATCGTGTTGATTTCTCTTACATTTTGAAAAGGAAAATACCTTTAAAATTGTTAAAACATTCAATTTCAAGGAGGTAAAAATGTTTTAATGCCATGATTTCAAATTGTCTGATCAACTGTATAATCCCATTAGAAATACAACATCAGTGACTTCATAATCTGATTTGGAGGAGAGTGGGGACCTTTCATTCCTTACCCTCCCTTCCCTAAATTCTTTTTAACCATCAGCTCTACAGTCAACTCCTAGCTTCTTTTTAGCCTGGCTCCCAGACACATCCCAATTCCCCTTTGTCTAAAGTAGTACTGCACTAAATCTGTGCTAATTGGTCCATTGCAGATTGAAGTTCCTCTAAAATAAGATACCAAACTAAAGGAATGCTGCCATTCACCACTGCTTTCTCACTATCCTTCCCTTGTTTTCTCAGGATACTGAAGTTGCCCTCAGCCCATAGGGGGCTGAGGCTGCAGTAGAGGTCATGGCAGGAAGCATGGATGTTCTACCAACATATTTGAGTGACTGAATTACTAGCATAGTCAAAATGTCTAATGTATTGGTTTCCACTCAGGTTGCTCACTGCTAGGGTAAATGTATCTGTACACAATCTGCAACTGAGTATTTTCTTACATATGTAACGAAAGTAGCAGAAGCAACAGAATTAACGCTAGGCAACAGAGAAAGGAAGCTCATGGATACAAGAAAGTTAGGAAGAAATTAGTCAAACTGCATTAAACACCACACTTTTTCTGCACCACCCTCTAACAGATGTGTTTTAATGAAAGTAGCATAAACCATTTTCATATTACCTTATTCACAACTGAAAACGCCAAAAAAATAATGCTCCCAAACCACACGGTTCACAGACCTGCTTGGTTATTTTTTGAGACATGTTACTTCAGAAAAGGAGCTCCAATGTTGAAATCAGAGACAAACTCAAGAAATTATTTTATTTAAACACTAGGTTGTCATTAATTCACAAGAAACAAGACATATTAATCTATCTATAGACCTCTATGTATAAAACTGCCATTTAATATTTTGTCAAAACAACAAAGGGTAAGCTTAAACCAGATTCTAGTAGTTGCAATGGGAAATAGGATAAACATTGAACATACCATTTTTTAAAGTTGTTTCCTCACTTTTCCATAAGGAAAAATTTTTCTCATCTTTTGAATATGCACCAGCATCCTGCTGGTTTACAATTTTAAAGCCACAACACAAAACAGAATTTAACAGAATTTGCAAATGAGGAGAACTAATTACAATAGCAATTACTAGTAAACTTTGAGCTAAAACAGTTTATTAAGTAAGGCCAGAGAAGTCAGATCTTTAGAATGGAAATTAAAACTGCTTTAAAATGCCATAAGGATGTTGCTTTAATGAGACTCAAACATGTGTGCTTGAAAGTTTGTTTTAATTCTGTTAAGACTTGCATGACTTACTCTGCTGAGCAAAATGTTTTTCACAGATTCATCCCAAACTGTCAGTTCTTAAGACCTCTAGACTCCTGAATTCGAGAAATAAGTTAACTAGCCTAAAACCCCAACAACAAAATAAAAAATAAACAACAAGCTTGAAAAATAATAAAATCTGCTGCAGGATCAAAAAATGGAGACTAAATATGGAGTTAGAATCTTTATATTCACATGCTATAGAAAATCTTAAACATGAAGTGGAATAACTGAACACAGAGCTTCTAGTATAAATTAACTGGCAAAGACGTTTAAACAGTAAATACTATGAAATTATCCTTGAGAAGTGTTTCCATAGAGTACTGAGAACTTCAGAAGGTTTGGTTGTTTGGTTGTTGGGTTTTGGGGTTTTTTTTCTTTTTTTTTTTAGTTATATTTGTATGAGGAAAGAGTTTATTTGAGAAAACATGGAGTATATTTATAGTTGGGAACAGCCTTATAACAAGGTGATTGCCTTATATGCAGGGTATTTGGATCACTCTGCAACACAGCAAAGACCTTATCCCATAGCCCCATACACAATGCCAGAAGTTCTGATGGGTGACCTTTTATACACGTGATCATGTGGTGACCCAAACTAAGAAACTGAGGATGGTGAAAACAAAACCAACACTCAAATGACCGGTTTTATGCAGGTATGCAAGATTGTTTTGCAGCCCCTCCTCAGCCCAGCTGAGCATCTGTGTCCCAGGGAGGGAGTCTGCCTATGCTAATGTAATGGCACTGCTGCTCAATGCTAACTGTTGACTCAGAGTAAAAAGTACAAACTTTTCTTTCAGCTGTATACACTACCACTCTCTTTTGGCTGCAGATATGCCACACAAATAGGTTAAAGGAGGGTCATCTCTTTCTGCTTGTCTTACTGAATGCTATCACCTCTTCCAATCTGCCATTTAAACTGCTTGTGTGAGGTCTCTCTAGACCATTTAAAGCAAATGCACTAATTATCTTACAGTCTTAACAGTAGGACTCATTCTGACTGAAAAAAGGAAATCTCTTACAAATTCAAATTAGATGGGGTAAAAATCCAAAGGGGTAGAAATCTCGAGAAAAGGCAGTGAGCTGCTGGTGCTCTGCTGCAAATCTCTTGAGTCAGCATCACTGCATTAAGAAGAATCCTCCTCTATGTACATTGGTATGTATACACCTCTAATTATACTGTTGAAAAGGGTACAGTTAGACAAGCAAAGGAGTCTGCCTTTACTTTCTAACCCATCTGTCCCTCTCTTTTCCTCACTTTTGCCAAATTTCTGTGATCTATTCCCTTAAGAGCTGATGGCAAAAGTCTTTTTATTCTTCCATTTTGTTTGAGCTGGTTTTCTGCTAGTTCACTGAGAGGAATCAGCTCTCCAAGTTACAGCAATGATAATATATTAAACAGTACCAGGAAACACTCCAAGGCACTGGAACTGGATTGTTTATGCTGTCTACAGTAAATTGTTATAATGACCCTGGTATGATTTTGGCCCAGTTTAACTACTTCTCTTCCAACTATTTGTAGGAACAGTGGCAAAATCACCATGGACCAGAAACCATCTCCCATAGAGAGCTTGTATATGGCTACCAAGCACTTGCAAAGTCAAGAGTGCAATGGATAGGGAGGGTGCTGCTCCTTGCCAGCTTGTCTCAGTGCCTGAGCATGGTCCTAGCCAAATATCATCTACTAAAAAACATGTAGCCCAAAGGACAGAGGTGCCCAAGCTTGGTGCAAGAGGAGGGAAGGAGTGAGCAGATAAGAATGAGCAACAAGAAAAACTGTTGAAGAGGAAACAAGACTGCTTCTCTCAGCAGCAGTAAGCTGTTACACAAGCTTATCCTGTCTCATATAACTGTATCCCAGTAGATATACAGTTTTGCTTCTCAGCTAATATCAATACCAGTTGGTGTAGGCTGCAACAGATACACTCAGTCAGCTCCATATCTAGTACAAAGACAGTTACTTCATGAAGGTGAAAAAGCTGTTTTTCTTTCTTTCCTTCCAAGGCTACGGCATTGTGTTGTCACAAAGTGACCAGTGGTTTGTCATTAGGGACACAACAACCATGTAAACTGTTGTAAAATGCTATATAAGTGGCTATAAAAAGTATTGAAATTTTGAAGATTCTTGGATCCGCCAATTTGCTCCAACAGGGACTTGGATGTAGCATTCATCAGGAGGACCAGGCCACATGTCAGCTATTTCAGCACTTAACTGACAAAAAAAAAAAACAACAACAAAATAAAAACTAAAAAGTGAGAAAGGAATTTGCCACAGTAGCTGTCATTAACCAAACACTTAATGCATTAATGGAGTTGAATGGCTTAAGTTTATTTCTGGAGGAATTCAAAGGTAGGAATCCCAAGGCCATTATAGCATTCATTCCATCACTTATAACAAGAATTAGAGGCAAAACCCAAGGGAAACTACTGTTAACTGGATGGGGGACAAAAAGGCTTTTTTTTTTTTCTTGTTTTTCCAATAGTTTTTACTTTTAACTTCTATTACCTCACTGACACAGTATGTGGACTCCTCACTCCTCAAAAAGGTTTTATCACAGCTGATGGTGAAGGGGCTTAAAGTGGAGGAGTCTTAAACAAGAGTCTTATCAGATATGGTATTTTATGCTTATCTTTGGCTGGTAGATGATGCAAGGAAAGATTGTGTCTGATCTTTCTGTTATGCTGTATTTATCTTTGTTATCCTTCTCTGGTTGATCCCACAGATTATAACCGTACTGCCAAATAAATAAATAAATTTAAGAGACTAGCCCCTTGCCCTGATGCTAAGTGCCTCAATTGACGCACATCCTACTGCTTAGGACCCCAGCAGAACAGATTCTTCTTGGAAAGTTGGCAAGATCTATCTTGTTTTGTGCTAGCGGGATGCAGCCTAGCAGATGCACAGTATGGCAAAGTGCTTGAACTCACTTCCTGGCCCTCTTAGTAGTGCAGATGCAGTCAGAGCAAACATGACAGAACATCTGGAGAGAAAAGATAGGATCAAAGAAACTTAACAAGATGAGAACTTTCTGTGTCAGTTTCTCAGCTAAGAGCTCAAGGAAACATGATCCAAAATTACATTCTCTTGCCTAGGTTTAGGATTAGGATTAGCTGAGGACTTCCTGACAGGGAAATTACCTCACAAGGACCTTGGCTTGAGCATCTGCATCTGATTCTAGAATGGAAATAAAAAAAAAAATAAAATAAAAATTCAGCTAAATAGATAACAAGCATTTAAACTAGGATGTTTGCATCAGTTACCCAATAAAACAACAAATCCAGGTATTTCTAAAGGACAATTAATTGAATTACTTCCTTCTAAGTACACCACACTCCATACACTGTCCTTAAAATTCTGTAGATAAAATCTTGTATAAAGATGCCCTTTACTTGATTGTTTTATTCAATAACCTGTCTTTGATTGTTCTTTAATTGTTCACATTTCCCTCCTCCTCTTTTCTTACTTGAGGTGCAGTGGTCATTCAGTGGAAGATAGACAATAAAAAGCCAATCACCCATTAAGAGGTTATAATCTTATGAAGGTATTTTTTGTTCCATCTTGAATTGTGTCATCAAAGCTTAGATGCCTTATGTTGTCCCCAGAAGTCGTGAGGAAGAAGTAGAAGCCAAGAGCTGATGCGCACGAGGGATATAAAAGTGCTCTAAACCTGTCATAACCAACTGCTCCAAATAAAGACCCATCTGCTTTGCATCAGTAATGTGGTGAGAAACAGCTGGAGGATCTCTATGGATCTGTCCTCAGTTATCTATAAGGGCCCTATATCCTCTTTACACTGTCATACTGCCTAGCTCAGCTGGCAGGGTTCCCACCTGTCCTGGACACCTTTGAAGTGCTGTCAGTATTATTAATTCCCCTCTTCAATCATTATCGTATTTCTTTTCCCTGTACTTTCACTACTGTTGTACTTTATTTTAATTTTTCTTTTCCTGTGGTAGGTCTTAAGCTATTCCCTCTTCTCCCCATATTAAGACATTAGCATGGAGATTCCATGCTGAAGTTTAGGGTGGACTGTAGAAATACATACTGACATCCCCATAAGAACCCATAGCTCAAATGCCATATTTTCAATAATTATTTAGTTTCTAGTAAACCGAAATAAATCCTCCCTCCCTGAGTCATTAGTCACCAAAGCAAGCTTGAGCCCCTCACATCAAAAGAAGGTTAGCGTAAAAATCATGTAGGGAATGCATCAATATTGTGAAAACAAAGCACTCACAGCACAGAGAATTTATTTTCCAGACAATTCTTATACTTTCAAAGCAATTTCCAAGCTAATCCGTTTGCAGTACTTTGAAAATATGTCAGTGGTCTCATTCACCTTTCAGAACTTTCTATGCTTAGAACCATTCTGCCATTCACAACCGTGTATTCCAAAGTATGCATTTTACTTACAACACAATCCACACAGATTCAGTGTAACTTTGAACATTTGCCCCTAGAATGAATCAACTGAAAGTAATGAATGCACTGCACTGTGGCCATAAGAAGAAAGATTGGCTTTGCCTAAGACTAAGAAATCTTAGGCATTTCTTTAGCTAACCTTATCCTGATAAACTTCATGCTGAATCTTTGTTAAATCCAACCTTCATAAATATTTTTATATTATGAGAACTAGGATGCTACCATTAAATTCAGACAAGGTGTTCAGTTACAAGTAGTATTAACATTTTAATACATAAGATATCAAGCATTTTTAATGCTGCAGGGCTATTAAAGAAAAACAACTCCATGAAACAAAAGTTGCTTAAAATTGTTTTATAAAGCTAATCTGCTCTTAAGCATCACAGGCAAAGTCTGTATTACACTTTACATTTAAAATTGTTTATATATGATTGTATTCCATTATCTCTAAATGAGGTGAGTTCCTCTAGGGTCATGATCTGTTTCTTGTCATTAGTTGGCATGTTCCACTGTGTATACAAGATAAAGTGTATTTGATATTCCATCTTTTTGTTTAAATTTACTAAGGTTGAAAGATAACAGAAAGTGATTTTTTTTTTCCATTCCAAGGGCTATCATATCAAATACTTTGAGAAATTATTAAGATTCCTTATTTTTTCTTTACGTAGTATGCACAGCTCAAGAAATACAGATTTTGGATGCCACATAATCGGAGTCCTGCTGATTCAGCATTTAATATTTAAAGTGCCTGCAACATATAGGCTCTCAGGACAGATGCACAAAAAAGTTTTTTCCTACTGCAAAACATCATTGTTGCTGCTTTATCATAATTTTATCCTCACTGTAGAAGCAAAAGCCTTTACATAAGGAAATATGTCAGGTGGAAACCAGCCTTTGCACACCTTGTCACTCCATCCTCTTCCACTGATGATTAAATAAGCCTTTGGCAGCTGTATCAGAAGCTTGTCTGGTTTGAAAACTAACCCGAAGTCAGACTGGGGAGCTAACAAACTGTCCATGAAGTCGCACAGTTGCGGGCATAGAAGGGTGGTGATATGTGACTAGTGTTAAGGGAAAAGCAGTGCTCTTCATCCTAGCTGCAGTGGGGACATGTTAACCTAAAAAGATTTGTAACATTGTACCCTATGATCAGCTGTTTGGAGGCAGCAGAGCTATTAACCTTTTAACATTAAAACGTGACAGCTATAAACAATTGCTATCTGCAAGATAGCAGCAGTACCTACAAATGACCAAACTGGACAGTAATTTGGGCTCATACCATGATGCCCAAAGTGTATGTTCAAAACTATTTTGAAGGTAGCCATGATAAATGGGACTACAGCATTCTCCAGCTTCTAATCATACAGGGACCATGCCCCAGAAGGACTGCACCCCCTGTATTCCACTTGCTGCTCAGCACAATCCACAGCTCTAATGTTTGCCTAGGTTGCCTGTACAACTCAAACTAATTTTCCAGAGAAACCAGCAACCTAAGCTATCATATTGATCAGAATTGAATACTGGGATGAAAGGAAAAACTTGTATTCTACAACTCATATTAAGTTAAACAATGACTTGTGTTTGGGGTTCCCTGTTGTGAAGCTTTTCCAAGACCTCTTTACACATCTATTCAGCAGTTTAGAAAACATTTATGTACCTTCTCCAATTTTCCTGAAAGCCTAATTTTCACTAGGTATGCGAAGAAATACAAATTGAGTTTTCTTTTGTGCTTTCTTCGAGCTCTGATTGCTCACAGGAAGGTCTGACCATGGTGTTTTCAGAGAGCCAGGATTGAAGTTTTCTCACTCATTGAACATATTCCACTTAGGAATAATTGCCACACTGGAGTAGGCACTCTTAAGCAGATCATCCTGCTGCCGGTTGAGTTTCCCCATCACGAGGTTCCAGAGTCATTCTCAGTGCGCCTTTGGCCCATTGCATGTTTGACGTTGCCAAGTAAAAAACAGTTTCAGCAGAAGAGTTAAATAAACCCTGTTTCTTCTCCACCCATCAGCACTCAAAAGCATGGGGGGTTTATTCGCAAATTTTAGATACAGTCTTTACAGATCAACTCATGCACAAGCTGTGAGGAATAGCACCTCATAAAGCTCAGGTAAATACTCCAGTGAGCCAGTTATTGAGTAAAGGAGAGAATGAAGACCAGATACCTTTTCACAGACTGATTTCTGTACTAGACATGATGCAGAATATGAGCAGATAGCAAATGAGATCCACCCATTAAAGACAGTTATGAGACATACTCTGGGTATGCCATGGGACACAAGGATAGGCTATGTGCCTCGATACCTAGCATTCCCAAGAAAAGGGCATTCCAGCAAGCTCAGAATGGCACACCTATAACAGGCATCTGGAGAGTGAGGTAACTGCTGAGGTATGGAAATTGAGAATTTTGAACCTGAAATTGTTGTAAGAACTGAATCTTCTTGTGGATCTAGGGTTTTGTATCATATTGTAATTATCCCACTAGGTACTAGAGTTTTTTTTTTTACATTCCAGTTGGAGTGGTTTTCATTTTAGAGGTGCAACTCACCACATTGGGTACCTTCACTTCAGCATTTCACTGGAGGTTTTCTTTCTGCTTCCATCTCACATCTGTTCAGAAGAACCTTTTAGGGGAACTCCAGGGAAACGGATATCTGTTGAATTTTTAACCTTAGTTCCTTTTTGGCAAATTTCTTCCTCACTTCCTTGGGAAATACAATATCCTCATGGATGAACTCACTATTCACAAAATGCACTTTAATAAATTATGTCGCCCGATGACTTAACAGCTTATTTTGGAGGCCGAGTAGACTTAACAAGGCCTGTAAATGATGGACTTAGAATAAGCAATTAGGTCAGGATGTATACAAAAGCTATTGCATAGAGCTGGACATTCTGAACACTTAAGAACTGGGTAGTTACTTTCTGATATACCAGCTCTATGGCTTTTCCTGTTGGCAGAAGTATCAGCTGTCACCAGTGGAGGGAGAGCTGCATCTCAAATCCCAGTTCTGCTGACACTTTTATCCATTTTGCACAGTTCAATTTCTCTGGCTTTTATGTTAATGGCGGGATAAGTGGAGATAGTATCAACTCCAAAACCCAACATTTACTGAAGTTACTGCAAAAAATACCATGAAAATTCTACGTTACTTAATTATAAGGCAAGTAACTATTCCCACCACATAAAAACTTACAGACTTTGTTTTGTTTTGGTTTATTTTCCCAGAGTAAAGTAAGGGGGAGGGGGGGGTTATAGAGAGATTGCCCTTTTGTCCAGCATACTCCTTCACAACTAAGTGGTCATGATTTTTTGGGCACCTTGCTACCCCTTAAATGAAGCTGAAACATAAATTTTGTGTACCCTTCTTTACACTCAATTTCACACACAAAAACACCCATCCCAAAGACTATCCCGTATATCAAACTCTAATAACCCCTATTTTACAATTGAACTAAAATATAAAGAGACTAAACATGGTAATATCATGCTTCAGGTTTAGGAATGTAAATGCAAGGAACATCTCTAAATTAGAAATAGTCAACCTAAGCTGCTTGAATCTGTCAGCAGGCAATTCCAGAGCGCAATTCAATTAACCTATTTTTAGGTACATTAAGAGAACCATAACCAATGTTAGGAGCTAAGGACATAGCAAAAATGAGTTCAGAACCAGAGTTCTTTACATCTGGAAAATTAGACTGTCTCTTATGCTATTCCACATTGTATTCAGGAAACAGTTGGAGATTAATAGAGATAGTCTAAAAGCACTCCTAGCCAGAGCAAATCCAAATTATTAGGAAGGAGACCTTTCCCTCTCTTAGTTTGCTTTTCTACTTACCTTTGTAGATATAATGAAAGTGTTAATATTTTTTTTACTTTTTTATTTTTTATCCTTTTCTTTTAATGAAAGTTAAAATTACCTATTGGTCCTGACCACATTTTTGCCTTTTCATAACTGAGGCCCCAGTTAAAATTGACCCTGATTCTAAGAGGAGAAAACAATAATTTCAAAACAAGACGCAAACGTACATATATAACACCTGTGAAGTGTTATGTGCAAGTGAATTTAATGAATCTTCTGACGCAGAGACACATTTCCAGTGTTCTGTTTTTTATGAAACAAAACGTAAGCAAAGGCTATTGAAATGGCACTAAGAATTGCTGAAAAAGTTTTCACAAAATATTTTTCCATCAAGAAGGACACAACTATTTATAAAGAAATAAAAACTGAACTACCATTTTAGTTTACTCAGCTAGTTTTGGCAGCTGAATTGTGAGAATAACACTTCACACAGATGTTCAGCAGAGGTTTCCAGATGCTAGCAGAAATGATGTCAGAGTATTGCATAATTCCCTATGTTTGTAAATTGTTGGAATAAACAGTCACATCTTTAGGTCAGTTATTAGTAACTAAATTCCTTCCAAAACTTCTGTGTTACGAACTGAACAGCACTGTGTATCTTACAGTTCATCTCAGCAATCTTATAAGCATGTGGGCTTTGGACATCTGTTCTATTCAGAACTGCTCATCTTAATGGTGTGTATAGTTGGAGACTGTACAAGAAGTAAATTAACCCATTACTTTTATCTATCCATGATATACCAAAATTATCTTCTGAAGGCCTGATTCTGACAATCACACATTAGCCAAAGGCTAAACTGCAGCATAGAACTTACAGATCTGTTTCTGCACAAAGTTTCATGCTTCACAAGCTGCTTCATAAAATAATTTCCTAAGAATAGGTGAGACATTTAACTGTGGCATGTTCCCCCATAGCCTTTATCTTCCTTAAATTTTGAAGCCAGAAAGCCAAATTGTAGTGTGTAGAAAGCAACTCCTGCACCTTTTTCTCCACAATCCTAGGCAATTCCATTAGATGGGAACACATATGAGACTTGGAGAGTTCATCTGCCTCTGAATCTCTTACAAAACATTTGCCATATTTTATAATTTTAAAGGAAATATGAATTATAGAGGAAATGTATTGACTGGAATGAGGAACTGATAGTGCATTTGATGATTGGTTTTGACAGAGTAAAACTGGCAAAACTGCTCTTGCAAGGTGGTTCAGTCACATTGCTGTGAGTCTAAGAATAAGGAATCGGAAGACAATACCATTCACCCCAGCCAGAATTTTCATGCTGTGAAAGGAACTCATCTATTTCAGATTATTTGAAAGTCAATGGGAGGTTGCTGACTCTACAGGCAAAGCACTTAAATCTCTTAAAACTTGCAAAGACATTTTGGTTTACTGACCCTCCCTAATCTCTCCACATGGAAATTTATGGAACAAAAGGGCATTGTAAAAGCAAAGATCAGGAGGGGGCATTCATTCGTGTACTTTCCCCATTTGTATTTAAGTCATCAACCTTCATGTAGATGTTAAACTACATATGAGAAAGGAGTATTTCATCATGGGTTTTAAACATATATGCACTGAACTGTAAATCAGAACAGGTTACTACGAGAGAAACAGAATGAAATATCATTTTTCTAGGCTGGTAACAAATGGAAAAATAAAGTAAGTGGGAAAAGGGAAAACGTGGGAAAAGTCTGTCTGATCAGCTATTAAGAAATAATAATTTAATGATAAAAAATTATAATACACATATACGTATTTGTATGTGTATTATAGCAATCACTAAGCTTAACTGATTTTTTTCAGTACAGAAAGCAACAATTTCTGAGAACTGAAATATAAAAGACAAATTAAATGTTCTTTCTATTTTCTCACTACCCTAAATAAAATACATTTTCCTAGCAGTTAATGCTCACTAATCAAAGTCTAGACAAAACCTAAAAATTTAACCTAGTCTATACTACCTTGATTAAATGACACTTTGATGTACTCTTCAAGTATTATGTAAGACCTTGAAATTCACAGCAGACATTCTGCTATATTATTCACAACGGTCTCAAGGACTTCTCTGGCTGCCAGGTCTGGAGCAATTCTGAAAGGGATTGGTTCCTGTTAGATGTTTATCCGTAGCATACCCATGAACTGAATTCATTGCAACAAAAGGGAAGTGATAACCTATCACCATTCTTCCAGTCCATGATACTGGGGCAGAGACCTCTCCTGTGACTTGTTGTCCTCAGATCAGCTTACTGAATCAATCATTCTTTGAAGACAATGAAGGAGCTTTCTCTGAGGAAGAAGCCACAAACCTTAAACAAGCTCCTCATGGGTGGATCATGGGAAACAAGCTGTGAGGTTATATTTATCTCTACCTACATTACAACTGTAATTTCTTTGTTGACAAGCTTTAAAAGTTTTACAATACATATTGATAAGTATGGGTCAAATGTTAGATGATAAAAGAAACCTGGAGAAGAGAGAGGAAAGACTTGCTAAAATTGAAGGCTGTTAATATCCTTTTTTTTGATAAGGATTCCAAGCTATTTTGAGAATAAAGTTCTTGATTTTCTACTCCTTCACAAAACAGCAGAACAAGTCTTCAAGGGCAAAATTAGTTTTAAATTGAGGCTTCACAACATGTGCATAGTCTTCTCTGATTTAATGAAATTCCAAATTATTTCTAAATTAAAATGAGATTTCACCATGCATATCACATCTTCCCTGAATTAATGAAATCACTCATTTTTTGCTGGAGGTTTGCAAAGGTATGGATTTGAATTGTAGCTCATTTTAAATTTGAATTTCAGCATAAGTATTTTTCCTCCATGTCAGAAAAAGAAAATACTTTCATTATCCCACAGAGTAATGGAAAAGGGCGGCCAAGTTTTTCCTCACTTGAGAGTGCCCATTTCCATCCCTGATTATCTCCAGAAGACATTGTACCATTTTTGTTTGCACCTGCACCTAAATAAATCAGTTCCATTGACTTAACTGTTGCAGAACCAGATACATATTGGAGATGATCAAAGCAGTGGATAATGAAGTCAGAAGTTTTCTGAGAAACAAGCATCTGCAGTTCTGTGGTAAAGGTCTCTGTAGTTACCCATATAGGATACAGCAACAGGGGCAGATCACCTGGCATCAGGTAGAGATGTCTGAAAAACGAGGTAGGGAAACCTTTGCTTGCAGATCCTAGGGGTCATGCCTTCTAAAAAGTCTATAAAGGGGCTCCTACTTAGTTTATTAGGCTAATGATTAGAAGGAAAAAAGAATGGTCCTGTTACAGAACTCAGGGCCTTTTTCCTGCTTCTTACTTTACCTATTAAAGCCTATTAAATACTATTTTTTTCAGTATTGTTTTCAATGTACTAAAAATATGTATATAAATGGCTCCACAATTTCTCACATAAATATTTGGCCTGAAATTTCCTGCTGTACCTAAACAACATTAACTAACATACTCCTATAATAGGCCTCTGCTACTGGATGCAAGTATTTATACTACAGATGAGCTAATACCCTTTTCTATCGCTGTACAAAGAAGTTCACTGACTGCCAAATATTTCACATTTCCTGTGAATACATATTCCTGAGCTATGTTATAGTTTGTTTACTGTATATGATATATTGCCATGAGGACATGCTAATTCCTCCTGTGCCTAAGAAATTATGAGTGTGTTTCAACCACTCTGGCAACAATATTGTTCAGGAAAGAAAGCGTAAAAACTCTACATAATTGCCCAGGACTTAGCAATTCATCTGTTAGGCTTTCTCCATCTTCACAAACATCTTGCATGACATCAGACGAACATTTATGCACATATCCTCACTGATGTTTTGGGCTCCTAATTTCCTGTGACTGGAACTGAGAAGCCATATCTGATAAAGAAGCTAGGCCCTAAATCTCACAGCCAAATTCATGTTGCTAAGGAAAAGGTTACTCTCTTGGGCTGGTTTTCACAATAAACTGTTCTAAGTTAACCAGTTGAAACCACCAGTGCAGGTGTGCATCAGAAATCTGTTTCTTCCAGATATAGAGTCATGCCTGAAATAGTGAAGATATCACCATGGAAGTAGACTTCACAGCCTTGAAACACTTCCTTGTGTTTAGATTTCGTATTCCTCTTTTTAAGCATGAGGGACTACGTGACTTCTTTTGTTCCTTCTTTCTTTTTTTCTTTCCTGAAATAGTGACATATTTTAATCTGAAAATTTGGTACCTGAGATATTCACTAGTGTCCTGGGTTCAGCAGTAGCAGTCATTTTTCTCCTTCTTAGTAGCTGATGCAGTGCTGTGTTTTTGACTTTCAGCCTGGGAACAGCACTGATAATGCTTATATTTTTAGTTGCTGCTCAGTAATGTTTACTCTGACCAAGGACTTTCTGAGTTTCACATGCTGCCAGAAAGGAGGGGAAGCTGGGAGGAAGCAGAGACAGGACACCTGACCCAAACTAACCAAAGAGGTATTCCATGCCACAGCACGTCATGCCCAGTATATAAATTGGGGGCAGTTACCTGGAAGGGTTAGATTGCTGCTCAGGTCAGGCTGGATATCAGTCAGCAGGTGGTGAGTGATTGTATTCTCTTCCCTTGCTATGTCCTTTATCATTATTACTATTGATGGTAGCAGCAGTGGTTTGTGTTATACCTTAGTTACTGGACTGTTCTTATCTCAACCTGTGGGAGTTACATTCTTTCAATTCTCCTCCCCAGCCCTAAGGGAGGAAGCAGGGGGAGTGAGCAAGCAGCTGTGCAGTTCTGAGTTGCCGGCTGGGCTTAAACCACAACAACCAGGAAGAAAGAGAGATGCATTTCTCCTGTCTTGGAGAGTGCCAGGCTACAGAATAATTTGGTGAAGGATCCCCTTCTTCCCGTACACTTGGCATGACTGACAACCCAAGAGTACCAGATTCTTGAGTCTGTGAAGAGAGGGAGCATATCAGATGTTAATACAGGTAGGGCAAGTTTCATGTAACTTAAGACATCTATGGTATAGACACTTAGATATCTAAGGCACTGTAGATATCTGCAATAGGTCACGTGCATTCCCACCCATGTTGTCTTCCTCTGTAGGCAAAGATGAAGGCTAGCCACCAAAATAAGGTGTCTAATGGCATGATCCCTAGGAACTCTTAGGAATGCCATGTAGATGTATTGTGTAGGCTGCTAATAGTACTGCCAGGAGTTTGAATTGTACTGGAAATACTTTATTGGTGATATTTTCATTAGTTTTCTACATCCAGTACATTCTGATAGTGAACAGTCTCCAAGAAGGAAAAAGCATAACCTGTGGTGAAACATAACCTAGTACAAAACTGTAGATGTAAGCATTATAACAAATTAGATAAGCAATACAATAACAAATTAGAAACATCTTTCAAAATGTTTACAAAAGCTTCTGTTCATCATTTACCTCTGATAAGCAGACCTTTACTAAACCTGACATAGTTAATTTAACCTTTTCATTTATGAGTTGCTGGTGAAAGATGTAGGTCCAGCAGAATAACTGCAAGTAGCATAAATCACACAGTTTTATACACTTGAGCTAGAGCAGAATAATTCACATATTTTTAAAAAACAGTAATTAAATATATGTAAATATGTGGTATTGCATATTGGTAAGTTCATTGGAATTTCTCACCTTTCTCTGCATGAAGGAACTCGAATAAATACTCATACAAAAAATACTTTAAAGTGCTTTTAGTCCAGGCTAATGTAGACACCTGTAGAGAGTAATGTAATTTGCATGATTTAAAATAATGCATAAAACCAACATGTTAGAATCATAGAATCACAGAATAGTTAGGGTTGGAAAGGACCTCAAGATCATCTAGTTCCAATCCCCCTTGAACACTGCCAGGGATGGAGCATTCACAACTTCCCTGGGCAACCCATTCTAGTACCTCACCACCTTAACAGTAAAGAATTTCTTCCTTATATCCAATCTAAACCTCTGCTGTTTAAGTTTTAACCTGTTACCCCTTGTCCTATCACTACAGTCCCTAATGAATAGTCCCTCAACAGCAACCCTCTAGGCCCCCTTCAAATACTGGAAGGCTGCTATGACATATAGCATAATTCTTAATTCTTAAACAGGGTTAAACTAACTACAGGGTATACTTTATCTATATTTTTAGCCATGGAAAATATGATGACTAAAAGAAAAATTTCCAGAGAATTTGACTGATTAGCTTCCTACAGTGAAATTTCTGATTTATTTTGCTTAAGGATAAATCTATAAGGTAGTATTCCCACAGAACTGACACAGTTCAAAATCCTTTCATTCTCCAAGAATTTGTACAGCTTTTCATGTTAATCCCCTAAATAAAAGAAAACAGAGAAAGAATAAGCCTGCCCAAGCAGGTTGTGTGGTTGTGACAGGATCTCCAGGAAACTTACAAGGGACTTTGCTTTTCTTGCTGATTTTGTGCTTCACATATTCAGGTAATTGGGCAACACTACAAAACTCTAAGGTAGATATTTACTTTAGATCAGTTACTCTGTTTTTTTTTCTCATTGACATCATATCAAAATTTGTTTTTTACTAGCTGTGTGTTATTTTTGACACCTTTTAACCTACTGTAGACTATTACATGTAAAGGCAAGTTTCTATTATTCATAGGAAAAATAGCATCCTTTTGAAAAGTACTTGTGGAAACGTGTAAGATAGCTATTGTCTTGTTTACATTAATAACTTTTCAGAGAAATATTGACTCAGTATTATTTATCTGTTGTAATCATAGAATCACAGAATAGTTAGGGTTGGAAAGGACCTTAAGATCATGTAGTTCCAACCCCCCTGCCATGGGCAGGGAGACCTCACTCTAAAGCATGCCATGCAAGGCTTCGTCCAACCTGGCCTTGAACACTGCCAGAGACGGAGCATTCACAACCTCCCTGGGTAACCCATTCCAGTGCCTCACCACCCTAACAGTAAAGAATTTCTTCCTTATATCCAATCTAAACCTCCCCCATTTAAGTTTTAACCCATTACCCCTTGTCCTGTCACTACAGTAATAACCTAGGTAGTTCTGGCTTGCCTGTCTATAAACAGTATATTTAAAATTGAATACATCTTTCTTCACCCTGTTGAAGTGACATTTTCACATGTGCTCTTGTTTTCTTTTGATGTGATATTAGATGTTGATCTGCTTGCCCAGCCATGTCTTAATTCCTTTAAATGACAAGCTATGTTTTGATTCTTAGCAAAATCTTGACCTTGGAGTACAGCTGGGTGTTCTACCAACTGGGAGTGTGGGAAATCATGGAACAACATTGCAGAGCTGAAGGAGCGTGGGTGTTCAATACGAAAGCAGATGTTTCCTTTTGGTGGTCCAATTTTCCATATGAGAAATTGAAGTCCACCCAACAAAATAACTCCTCACACACCTCTCACTTCATGGCACCTCACAAAATCTTGAGAAGAAAACCATGAAAATCAAAAAAAAAAAAAAAAAAGAGGTATTATCCCATGCCACTAGAGGCCAGAGAATTAGAAAACAAAGTGTGCCTCATTAGACCACCTTCTCCTACCCAGGCATTGAAATACGTTATAGAACCTTTTCTACAATCTTCAAGATATGAAACAAGTCAGACATTGAGCTTTAGTTATAAAATGAGAACAGAACAGTTAATAACTACTGCAAGCAGCATTTTTGGTACTGCTAAGGGGTGATCAGTTTGAAGGTGTAGGCCTAGTGACAGAATGACAAACTATTTTTTAGCAAACTCATCCTTCATTCTGCTGCATCTGCTTTCTTCCCATGCCAGTTTTCCTGGATTTCATTGCTATCATGATCTTAGTGCTGATAAAAATTGCCAAGATGAAGTCTAGTAAACAATAAAGGAGGAGGAGGAGGAGGCATAATTTCATACCATCCTTTACTAATGTGTAATACTGGAAAATAAAAATAAACATGAGATCTTTTTTAAATTTTCTGTGTAAGCCTAGACATGGTGAATAAATGTGTCCTATAGTTAACAATAGTAACATCAGACTTTACAGACAATAATAATTATTTTTAATAGCATTATTTTAAGAAATATTACCCAATAAGAATATTTTTCAATAATAATACTGAAAAACCAATACTAGGATTCTTCCACAGCCACACGTCTTCCTGGTAATGTCAAGTACCATTGAAGAGATGCACAATCAAAACCAAGAAACTATAAGAATAAAGAAAGCCTCCTACATACCAGGAGCACATGCATCAGGTCTAATCCTCTTTATCTTCATAGAATACTAACACATATCTCAGTTTTAGGCTATCTTTTCATGATTTCACAAAGGAAGGTGCAAGGTCCTGCAGCTGGTGAGGAATAATAATGGGAACAACCCATGCACAAATACAGGCAGGGGGCTGACTGGCTAGAAATCCTCTCTGCAGAGAAGGATCAGAGGTCCCACTGGACACCCAGTTGAACATGAGCCAGTGCTACACCCTTGCAGGAAAGAAGGCAGACAGCATCTTGAGCTTCATTAGTAGGAGTCCCATCAGCTGGCTGAGGGAACTGATCCTTTCCCTCTGTTCAGCACTTACAACAGCCCATCTGGAGTGCTGTATCCTGATTGGGATTCGCCAGTAGAAAAAGAAATAAGCTGATATACTGTTGAGTCCAGCAGAATGCCACCAAGAGGACTGCAGCACATGACATACAAGGAACTGCTGAGGGAACTGGGGTTGTCCAGTTTTAAGAAGAGAAGATTAAGGGCAGGTCTTACTGCTGTCTACAACTACCTGATAGGAGGGCATACATAATACGGATCCTGACTCTTCTTAGATGTGAACAGTGATAAGACAAAACGGACACAAGTCTGAGCAAAAAGAATTCTTGAAAAACTATGGAAAAGCTTAATACTATGAGCACAGTCACTACAGCAGAGTCCCCAGGGAGGCTGTGGACTCCACCTCTGCAGATGCACAAAGCTTGCCTAGATATGTTCCTCAGCAACCTGATCTAGCTGGCCTGCTTTGAGTGGGTGGTTGAACTAGATTGCCTCTCAGGGGTCTTTTCTAATCTGAATTATTTTGTGATTTTACTCAGTTTTCAAACTTTAAAAAATTTATTTTGATTTTTCCTGACCTCTTTCGAAGGGTCTAAAATGATATTTGAAAATAATTTTCAGATTTATGCTTTATTTTTTGTTCTCTTAGCTCACATAAAACCTTTCTCAAAGTTTGTTTACCTCTTCTAAGAGAGGTTAAAGGAAACGATTTCAGAGGAAGCAGCTGTTCAAATGTAGATAATAGAGTAAATTTGACCATCTTTTCGTACAAAGTCTTTTCATGCTCTAAAACTAAATGAAAATAATATTCTTTATTATTGAATCTGATCACCCATGTTGACACTACTTGAAAGGAAATGATCCAGATCAAATGTAGAATATCTCCTGTTACTGCCTACAATATATCACATTTTGTTTTCCTTTTTGTTCTTGTGAAAAACAGTAAATCTGCCCAGCTGAGGAGAACTTCACAATCACTTACTAAACCTTAGATTTTAACAGGTAAATAAGAAAGTTTTTTGGCTTGTAGAAGAATAGAATTGGGCATATGTAAGAGATATTCTTCATATCACACTGTAAAGGTCTAATCATGGAATAATTGAAGGACCACCCACATGAACAATGATTACTGTCAAGAATCTTGGTTTGCAGTTGTAGCTTTGTAAGTAGGATCACAAATGCAGGAATACAGTTTCACTTCAGGCATATAACTAAGGAACTGCTGTGAGAAGTGGTTTGCTTTAGAAGATATGCCAGAAACCAATTAAGGTCATAGAAGGTTCGAGAGAGACTCATATCACTTATTTTTGACCATATGAAACTGACCTGCCTAAACAAAGGTATTTGTCTAGTCTCCATCTAACAGAAGAAGAAAGAGACAGTTCCCTCTCAAAGAGGATTTATCCAAATTGTTTTAGGACAGGAGTGTTTTCCTGAGAGGCAGCCTAATTCTTTTCAATGACTATATCTCAGGCACAAGTATGAGGCAGAAGAAAATTGAGTTTTTGTTAATGAAGATGCAAGAAAAAGATTATTTATGTTTCTTCATTATAATCACTTTGAACTATTTTGAGGTACAGACCACTAAGTAAATGTTTCTGAGCTAAAGGCTGTTTATGTTTTCGTATCAGAAGATATAGACCAAAGATAGCCTGAGGTCACAATATAGAATCATAGAATAGTTAGGGTTGGAAAGGACTTTAAGATCATCTAGTTCCAATCCCCCTGCCATGGGCAGGGACACCTCACACTAAACCATATTACTCAAGGCTTCATCCAGCCTGGCCTTGAACACTGCCAGGGATGGAGCATTCACTACCTCCCTGGGCAACCCATTCCAGTACCTCACCACCCTTACAGTAAAGAATTTCCTCCTTATATCCAATCTAAACTCCCCCTGTTTAAGTTTTAACCCATTACCGCTTGTCCTATCACTACAGTCCCTAATGAATATTCCCTCCCCAACATCCTTATAGGCCCCCTTCAGATACTGGAAGGCTGCTATGAGGTATCCTCGCAGTCTTCTCTTCTCCAGGCTGAACAGACCCAACTTACTCAGCCTGTCTTCATATGAGAGGTGCTCCAGTCCCCTGATCATAGTTGTGGCCCTCCTCTGGACTTGTTCCAACAGTTCCATGTCCTTTTTATGTTGAGGGCACCAGAACTGCATACAGTACTCCCAGTGAGGTCACACAAGAGCAGAGTAGAGGGGCAGGATCACCTCCTTTGACCTGCTGGTCATGCTCCTTTTGATGCAGCCCAGGATACAGTTGGCTTTCTGGGCTGTAAGTGCACACTGAAGCCGGCTCGTGTTCATTTTCTCATCTACCAGCACCCCCAAGTCCTTCTCCTCAGGGCTGCTCTGAATCTCTTCTCTTCCCAACCTGTTGCTGTGCCTGGGATTGCTCCGACCCAGGTGTAGGACCTTGCACTTGTCATGGTTAAACTTCATGTGGTTGGCATCAGCCCACCTCACAAGCATGTCAAGGTCCCTCTGGATGGCATTCCTTCCCTCCAGCATATCAACAGAACCACACAGCTTGGTGTCATCGGCAAACTTGCTGAGGGCACACTCAATCCCACTGTCCATGTCACCGACAAAGGTGTTGAACAAGACCGGTCCCAACACCGATCCCTGATGGACACCACTCGTTACTGGTCTCCAGCTGGACATTGAGCCATTGACCACAACTCTTTTCATGTGCCCATCCAGCCAGTTCTTTATCCACTCAGTGGCCCATCTATCAAACTGATGTCTCTTCAATTTAGAGACAAGGATGTCATGTGGGACAGTGTTGAACACTTTGCACAAGTCCAGATAGGTTGGAACTAGATGGTCTTAAGGTCCTTTCCAACCCTAATCATATTCTATGATTCTAGATGATGTCAACTGCTCTACCCCTGTCCATCAGTTCCATAGCCCCGTCATAGAAGGCCACCAAATAGGTCAGGCAGGATTTCCCCTTAGTGAAGCCATGCTGGCTGTCACCAACCACCTTGTTGTTTTTCATGTGCCTTAGCATGCATTCCAGGAGAATCTGCTCCAAGATTTTGCCAGGCACAGAGGTGAGACTGACTGATCTGTAATTCCCTGGGTCATCCATTTTCCCCTTCTTGAAAACAGGGATTATAGTTCCCCTTTTCCAGTCATTGGGAACTTCACCTGACTGCCATGTTTTTTCAAATACAATGGACAGTGGCTTAGCAACTTCATTTGCCGGCTCCTTCAGGACCCATGGATGGATTTCATCAGGTCCCATGGACTTGTGTACGTTTAGGTTTTTAAGATGGTCTCAAGCCAGATCCTCTCCTATAGTGGGTCTAAGGTCTTCAGTCTCATAAAATAATCTAAGTGTACTCTCATTAACTTAGTTCTCTCTCTTGTGCAAATATGACAGAGAACTGTTTTGTATCGGTAATTAGTTTTCGACCCCAACCCCTTTATCTGTTATAACATTTGAAAGAAGGCATGTCTTTACCCAAAGGTTAATTACGTTATTTTTTTCAACATAACCTAATTGAAAGACTTTTCAGAAGGAAAATGTCTTTTTTGCATGTCATATTGAGAAAGGTAGGAATACAGTTTACATTCAAATTTTCATCAATACATTGAATACTTGAGACAGTTCTCTAAAAGTTCTTTATTTCAACAGCAATCATTTTTCTTACAACTTCTTTTACATAAAAATATTAAAATATGCATTTGTCACTATGCAAAATTAATTTTATATTTTTATTGGTCAAAACCTTGGGAAATCAAATTGACTTACAATTTTACGAGCTATTGTCATGGTTTAAAACCCAACCACAGTCTCGTTCACTCACTCCCCCCCTTTCTCCCCCAACTCCCAGAGAGCTGGGGAGGAGAATCCAAAGAATGTAGCTCCCACAGGTTGAGATAAGCACAGTTTAATAACTAAGGTATAACACAAATCACTACTGCTACCACCAATAATAATAATGATAATGATAAAGGAAACAACAAGTGAAGAGAATACAACACCTCACCAGCCACTGACCTATAACTCACCCCACCCTTCCCGACCGAGCACTGACCGATACCTCCTCCAAAACCCAGAGCACTTGCCCTTCCGGGTAACTCAGTTACATCCTGGGCATGACGTGCTACGGTATAGAATACCTCTTTGGCTAGCTTGGGTCAGGTCTCCTGTCTCTCCTTCCTCCCGGCCTCCCCTCCTCCCTGGCAGAGCATGAGGCTCAGAAAGTCCTTGGACAAACCAAACATTTGAGCAGTAACTAAAAACATACTTGCTATCAGCACCGTTCCCAGCCCAAAAGTCAAAACACAGCACTGCACCAGCTACCAAGAAGGAGAAAAAATAACTGCTACTGCTGAGCCCAGGACAGCTACATAGTCTGGTTTTGGATTTATCTTTCCTATCATTTGCCTGTTAAGTAAAAATCTCTCCCATGTTTTCTGCTGTGTCAAACAATGTCTTTCATATTGAGTTTATTTCACTTCTGAAACTCTTTATTAAACAGCTGAAACTCTTTATTAAAGAGTGGGATTGAAGGTTATATTTAACTGAACAGTAACTTACAATGATCTTCTAACACACAGAAAAATCTTTAAAACAAGATATACGGTAATATTTGTCTGTGTTCTTCATTTGATCATTTTAAACACCCAAGAATTGTTTTCAGAATGTTCCTCACTGTCTCATGCTTACTTTATATGCAGGGACATGATTCTCCTCACATTGTTTCAGGGATTAGAGACTCACTGTGTAGTCTGCAACCCAGTCATACAGAAATACCCGCAACAGGGACAAAATTATTAGGGGACTGCATGGGGGAATATTCCCCAGCCAATGATTAAAAGCCTTAACAAAGAGGTTTCCTCTATTCTGTCTCCATTTGCACAGGGTTTTACTATGAATAACAGCTTTATGAGTCTCATAACTGTTTTTCAGTAGAACAGATAAAGCTTCTTTACCATGTGGAATATCGAATCCTAATGGCAGAATAAGCTGATTATCATACCCAAAAACTTTAAAATATACTGTAAAATATGTATTTATGACTACAGCATTTCACTGGAATGAAACACAATCATTTCAATAATGAGATGCTTATTCAAGACTATACACCAAATAAAAGCAACACAGGCTTTGTATGAGATGGAGTTTTAGGACAGATAATTAAAATAAATGGGTGGGTAGCAAGGAGATAAATAATTTGACCAAATCACACACAGAAAAAGGGAAATGTAGTTAAGGATACTGTATGAAAACCCTGCTCCAGGAAAGTTATCCTTAAACCTTTAAAGCTTGATACTGAAGGACAAATCATAGGTCTTATTTGAAAATCCATAATGGCAATGCAAAAAAAAACGCATATAAATTTAGGCATTACAACAAACAAAAACTATCTAAGCTGCAGGATCTATTTTTAAGGCCTCATTCAAAGTAGCTATACTTAAACTCCACAGAGCTCAGATTTTCTGTGTTAAAGCATAAAGGGCAACACATTCACATTCAAGGATTCTATTTCAAATTAATGCTTAAACCAGGAAGCTAGCTTTTCTGGATATTTCGGCTTTGAAGCTCCAGTTGCTTCTTTCTCTAACTTCTTTTACATACCACACACAAAAGACATGCAGAAATCCTATTTTATTTTTCCAGTTTATAGAACCTAATTTTACAACTGTCAAAATGCCCATATTTTTTTTCTCCCCCATACCATTTGCTTCAACGTATATAAAAGGATAGTTTAACTAAAAAATGGAAATCTACTTCTACCCATTCTATTTTTTAAATTTATTTATATTTCTTTGTCACTGCACCCTCTTGTATCAACTGTTTTTATGAGGCCAAAAGGAAGGAAGGAAAGACTTAGTTTACAAAGCTCTGCTGTTGCTGGCACTAATATTATAACCATCAAGAGCGAGTAAAGAAGGAAGACACGAACTAATGTGTATTAAAATGTCTGCACAAAAATCGTTAAAGCTCAAGACTATAATTTTATTCTCACAAGAAAATGATGTTCTGCAAATTATATAAATATCTTGACCTATAACTTTTTGGGTTTTTTTAATCTAATGGCAGAGTTCATAAAAATTCCTAAAATTAATAAAAAATTACAGTGTGAAGAACTATGAATCCTTGGACACACAAATTATCACAATGATTACTTCATAAAATGATTTTAAAATATGTTTAATTTTGATCCCAGTTTGTTGCTCTTTTGCATGTAAATAAAACTGTCTATCAGAAGCTTTGACTCAGCTAACTACAGACAAAATCAAGAGCTTTTGGTTTTGGATAGTAACATGGACTTTGAGTAGCTATTCTCATTTACTTAATTCAGTAATTCAGGTGGAGTTTGGGGGATTTTTTTCAGATAACTTCAGCTAAGAATAAAAAATTTGGAAGATACCAATTCAAAAATCATGTAATGCACTAGGCAAATGTTAAGTATTGATAGAAGGTGCGAAAAAAATAAAAATAGCAGCATTGTACCCAAAATGTAGATGAGTGAAAGATGTCCCTGAAATTTGTCAGATATAAGTAGGAATATTGTGTAGACAAAATTGTTATGACTATCTTCAGTCTCAGGTAAGGGAATTTATGTATGAGAGGCACTCCGAGAACTGTGTCATAGCATTGTTGTCCAGGCTAGAGGCAGACGATCACTGTCCTTTCCTGTGAGACCAATGGCTTCAAAGCACCTCTATCAGAATGAATGACTGTAAGTCTCACATATCAGAGTTGGACCAAAAAGTTCTTTAGATGTAAGACATGAACATGAGGCATCAATATGCAAACTGGAGAAAAGGTGAGCTGAGCTTCAGTCTTCTACAGCAACTTACTCAAATAAAATAAAGTAAGTTGTGTGGAGGTTCTTTGGCATATTTTTATCAGAAACTGGGTAATTCTCACTTCTCAGTAACTCAGAAAGGAGTTAAACCTTCAAACAGTTAGTAGGAATTTACTAGATGTTGATTAGACTGAATATCTCAAATGCACCTGGGACAGTGTCTTGAGAAAAATGGTGGAAGTTTAATAGCTAGAAAAATAGAATGTGATAGGACAAAGATCTGGAAAAACTGCAACAGAAGATAATTTCAACATCTGCCACTGATGACGTCATATAGTTTTTCCATCTCTCATGGATTCTATAGCTTCATTATTTATGGAGAATGCTAGACTCTTTTTTTTTTTTGCTAGGAATGACTGTACAATTCACAGTTATTGACTGCACATTATACTGTAGACATTATTTGGACACAGCTGCTTTATTTCTCAAACTCTCTTAGTGTCATTAATAACTATTACAGAATAATAGAATCTTTACATGTAAATGACCTTTCAGACACTATTTCATTTATATGCTTTTGAAGGAAAGCAGTGTCTTTCAGTGGAATGTTTAGCAACAGTCATGTTTCTTTGATTTCCTTGACCACATATATAAATTTTTAAATATGCTTAAATGACATCTTATACCAGCTTAAATCTTAAAAACAACAAGAATCTCTTGTTTCATCAAATGAAACACATAGAGTAAGAACTCTAGGAATGGCTATAATATAACTGGACTTTTGTCTTTTCTCCAGAAGAGTTATAACTGATGAGGCACACCAACAGCTGCAAAGACTGTTCTGCTCTCAGAGGAGCTTTCAGCAGCATAAATTATGAAGCTGCAGTAAGCTCTGTATGGGCTAATGGTTGATCTTTGACCATGCTGACAGTCACAGCTCTGATCATCTTGCTCAGCAACAAGTCAAATTGGGCTTTGATTGTTGTTCAGAGCACAGTGAACAGTTAAACATATGCAACACAGAAACTCGTATATGGTAGAAGATATTGAGGAGTCATGACACAAAACCATTTTTGTGATACTCAATTCTAAAGACAATGTGAGTTTTATATAAAAAAACAAACACTCATAAATGTTCACTACCAGGCACTGCTCTGAAAGTACAACACTTAATAACAGGTTTCTTATCAGCAGTAGCTTGAAATGCTTTTGGGTCAAATCTGTACTAAATAGGCCTGTTTCAAACCACAATGACAGGACCTATTTCTTCTCTACATTTTTATTAGTTTACCCTCTTAGTAACTGGCCACTGATCAGGTAAGTTCAAAGTAGCTAAAGGCACAAGCTACTACACTTAAGTGAGCTAAGTTCTTTTTTGTAGATATTCTTACTTAGATGTAAAATGATCTTGCTTCCTTGTAATTTAATAATTGTGTTAATAAATGTTAATGTCTGGGCAAGCCTGTTATCTTTTGTACAACATTACCGTGAAAAAGCTAACCATTCTCTTCCTCTCAGTTCTTTTGTACTTGCCTAGAAATTATGGCTAATGTTTAAGCTAATTTTTATAACATTTTAGTAATAGCTGTCCAGCAAAGTGTGTTTTCTTAACGAGTGTTAAGAACAGGGGCAGAGTTTGTAACTCTGTCTGCATTAATAGTCCCTTCCAGATGCAAATTTTAGGCATAACTACCTAAAACACATCTGCTGATTAAAAAAACAGAGACAGAAGCCAAGCACACTTGATATCTTAAACTTCTGTAAGGCCAGCTATAAAGACCGGAAAACTGTAAAACCACAAAAGCCCAATCAATTGCAGAGGCCAATGCAAGCAATGGACCAAAGCTGGAATTTTATTTTTAAAGTAGAGACCAAATCATTCTGCCATAACTCCTTTGAAATAGAAAAGAAGGTTGGATTTGTTTGGTTATTCCTTTTTTCCAAGGAAAAAGCAAAGTACTGTGTGACAACCCAAGTTCATTAAGTTAACCTTTGATTTGAATCAGACTGACAGCAGAAGAAACAGGAGCACGCAGCCATTCACCTCCAGCCAGCTTCATGAAGACTTGGACTGCCTTCAGTGACATCCTGCAGCTCTTGGTGCAAACAAAAAGGGAAACATATCTGCTACCCTGCCCAAGATCTGCCAGTTACCAAGGCCTCCAGCCTGGTATTGTCAGACAAATTCTTCCAAATCCAAGAAGCCTACACTGACCACCTTTGTTTTGTTTTGGTATGCTTTTTTACCTTATAATATTTTTTTTAAATATCAATGATCTTCAATTATATTCCATTCAAGTACAACTTCAAATGTTTATTTGGGAAATAAAAGGTTTTGACATCCAAAAAACTTCTGAGTTTGAGAGATCTTTTCCTCTCTTTTCCTGTGCAGAGATGGAGAAGTTTAGGAAAATGTTATTTCTAAGCCTAAGAAAGATTTAGAAAAGGATGCACCCAGCCAAACATAAACCAGGGATTAAGATGTCACTAGTGTAGGTATAAGGCTTTATTCTTACTGAGTTGGAGTGTCTTCAGTTTAGGTACATTACCTCTGAAAGGTATCATTTAAACTGCAAGTGTTTTATTTGTTCTGTTGGTGTTTGTCACCCATGTTTAAGTAAATTTAAAATTCATTTGAGAACAACAAATACCATGATCCAAAAGTCTTCAAAACAAAGGAATGCATATTGAATAGGACCTGGGTAAAAGTTCTCATTTATGTTCAGATTCACATTTTATTAAAAAAAAAAAAAAGAAGAAAGAAAAGGGGTAGGGGGAGGAAATACTTAATGTAGTGACAATGCTAATCTTACATTTAAAAAAACCACCAAATTAATTTCACATACATGTCTGGTATATTTGGGACATGAGCATGGTAGTCAATTCTTTTCAGCAGATTGCAAAGTCTTTATTGGATAACAAAATAGATTAACAAAATAGCACTCTGGTAGGTGGCTAGAGGTATGTAGTTTTGTTTGGAACTGCAATTAAACGTGAACACTTAAGTGTTGTTTTTTTACACAGCTTCATCATACTCCTGTAACATATTAGACAATATACCCAGGCATCTAGAACAGGACTCTTCTGGCAAGTCAAAGACTAAGTTTGGGGCCCAACAGCTGTACAGGATATAAGAAGGGTATGGTGTGAAAAGGGATAGCTAAAATCTGCTAGGATTCCTTAAAGAAAGTTTGGAAAACTCTTAGAAAATGTAACAAATTCAAAATGTAGATGCTGAAAGCTGAACTTATCATTAGGTGCCTTTCAAACCCCAGTGTCTTATAAAAAACAAGCTCTTTTGTATGAAAGACAATACTGTCAAAATAAAATCTTGGTTGTTCTACAGTATTTTTTTAGTTGAGGAGATCAAATAATTTACCAAGCACTAAAGTAAAATTTATGGCATTTCTGGGAAGGAAGTTTTGGTAATCTCATTTTACACTTGGGATCATA
This sequence comes from Melopsittacus undulatus, assembly GCF_012275295.1. Taxonomy (NCBI): domain Eukaryota; kingdom Metazoa; phylum Chordata; class Aves; order Psittaciformes; family Psittaculidae; genus Melopsittacus; species Melopsittacus undulatus. The sequence continues at coordinate 42,798,317 of NC_047528.1, read as the reverse complement.
AAGACACACAATGGAGCTGACTTCTCTTGTAGACTCTGGTTCATGTCCAGATTGTAAATACATCCATGTCAGTATGTTAGTGTACAGGTAGGATTCAGACAGCTAAACAGAAATGTCAGGTGTCTTTTTGGGATGGCTCCTGGTTCCAGCTATTGAATCAGAAAGGCATAATGAGTCTTTGAGTGTTAATACTTGTATTTGTCCATGATGTAAAATGGCACTGTCAGTTTAGGTTGTGTGTCTTTGCACTCTCTGCTGAGCACTGCAGCTCTGTTCCGTAGAATACATGTGAGTGAGCTAAGTGGCTGCTGTGGTTCATGGAGATTTAGGGGACTGTTTAGTTTTCTAAACTTAGGTATTTACTGTCATTTCAAGTTCCCCAGATAATCTAAAACATCTTCACACAGATAAGAAAACCGTGGGACCTACCAGAGGCCTGCACTGCTGACTGGCAGCTGAAGGCCAGTAAATAGATCAAAACTTAGTCTGCAAAGTCTACTGCACTGAGAATATTAATTAAAATCTACTGAAATTGAATTGAAGGTAAGATTCTGGAAAAAAAAAGTGTTGCTAATGTGAAGTTAACTAGGAAGAGCTACATTTGTGCTTTGGGGCAACCCCACAAAATTTGTGTTCCGCTTTGATGCTATAAAGAAAATGAAGAACATTATCTTTCTTTACAAATTAATAGTGTCTTAATAGTAATGCTGTATTACAACAGATATGAAGATAAAAACTACTATGCAGTTAAATAAAGTTAAATAAAAATTATTAAAGTTGATATTATCATCTTAGGAGTAAAACTGTGTGAGAAGGGATCTTGTTAAAATTAGTAGGATCAAGTTCTTGCTTGACTAAGGATTAGTCATGGGACTGAGAACAGGTAATTCAATGTTTTACTATTTCCTTATCAGTTTTAATGCCAAAAGATAAAAGTGTTAATGCAATTTATTTATTTGACTTTGCCTCAGGCTTTGAGACTAACAGTAAGCAACAGTGATGATGAATACCATCATTCTATTTGATGAGGGATCCCTTATCAAAGGAATAAATAGTAAATAAAGAAATGAATGCAATTCCTTTGATAAACTATAATCTACCATTATTAATAAAATAAAATTATTTTTAAAAGCTGACTAAAAAGAAAGTGTGTCTGCAAATTTAATTGTAAACCAGGCTTTTTGCACAGGCCTGGTCACAGGCCAACCAAGATCCAGAGAAGGGCTAAATGAAGCAGGGGGATTTTTTAACTAAATGCACTGTTTGTCAAGCATACATAATGTCTGGTGAATGTTAAACACTCACTAAGCAAATCGGCAATGTCACATACCAGACTAGTAGTTCAGATGCAGAGAGAAGCCTGCAGCAGAATTTTCAAAAGCATGATCATAGCCTAGATATACTGTGGCTGAAAACTTATTTGAACAAAATGTTTCACATAGATGAAACAATGACTAAAATATGCTTTATTTGTTTATTTATTTATATATTTATTTTAACTGGGCAAAACCAGCTTTAATTTTAAATTCATGAAAGTTATAAAACTTTCTTTATTTACTTCTTTTGGAAGTTATTATTTGGAAATTATTATTTTGGAAGTTATTATTTGGAAATTATGTGAAATTTGTTCCAAGCCTGGAATATGCTACTTTCCTCAGGAATTTCTGATGTCAACCCTTCAACCAAAAGTAAATATCTAAATAAGTACATTGAAAAATTCTAAGTAGTGTAAATTGCAATATCTATGACATAAAATTAATACATTATTGAAATCCCAGTTCAAGCCATTACCATTCTCCAGAAGCACAAAATATCACAACAGAAAAAGATGGTATTCATGCTGTGCATGCTATAAACTCTTTCTTTCTTCCAAAACTAATCCACATTTGAGGAGTGTGTTTGCTATAGAACTTTATTAGGATAACCTGAAATATTGAAGGAGTAGGATGAGCTCTTTGAATCCCCCAGTTCAGTGAAAGGATTATTCTACTTTATCTCTCCATGAAACCATTATATGTTTAATCCAATTTAATGTCATGCAATGTCTTGGCATTGTGCTAGCATGCTGAGAACTGCAAATGTTCAGGCTGGCAAAAGAATTAGGTGCTAATTCATTGCCTGCCAGTTCCCATGTATTCTTTTTAAACCATTGTCTTGGTTCCTGGCTTTAGACATTTTCTGCAAAATAGATTAATGGGAGAATGCAATCTTTAGTCATAAACAGGAATTTAGTGTGCTCTTCATATTCCATTGCTAAATTTACCATTGTGCACCTGAATATCTCTCAAAAGGAAGAACTGTGAGGGAGTCAGTAAGCAGTACACAAAACTCAGAGCCAGAAAGCTGATAAATTGCATTTGCAATACTATATTGTAGCTTCTGCCTTGATTCTGACTTTTATTACACAGGTGCTGGCCAAGTAAATTAAGGTTAGGACATCACATTTAACAAAAATCTTTTACTCCTGTTGATGATTATATAGATTATCTCTCTATAGTAATTAATTCTGGATAACTATTAGACATACTACATGTCAGTGTAAAACCTTTTAGAAAATACTTCTTATCATGTCCAGCAATATTATCAGTGGTGTAAAACAGCTAATACAGCTAATGAGCAAACTGATCAGAACATTCATGGTGAACCACACAAGCAGTGGGCAGGCAAATTCAATATTATTTAAGAGAAAAGAGAATAAAAAAAGGGAGGAGAAAAAATAGTTGATAAAAGTCTTCTGGGTGGATAGGAAGAGTCTCCTTATCTTCCACACTCTTGACTGAGTTATTGATGTTATGTGATACTCTTCACATATATTTTGCTTGCAAATTATGTTCTGTTTTGCACTCAGCTGAATAAGAAAGGGATCCAAGGTCATCTGCATTTTCACACAGGCACCTGTTTTTTGAACACATTATGAATTGATTAAATCCTGTCTCAGACTCAAGATACTTATTTATTTCAGTGGAGTTAGGACCTTGAATGCCTGATTTACACATTTACATAATTTCTGAAATAGACCTGGATTTTCTGTGGCATATAAATTTTCTTATTTTATGTTGAATTTGATATAAGGTTTAGGGTTTCCTGATTGCCCACATGAACAACTTTTTGTAAAAAGTAGAACAGATGCATATTTTGTGGAAATAAAGATTGGTTTCTGTTTGAGAAGATGTTTTGGTTTCGCTTGTGGGGAGTTTTATTCCACAGAAAGAAGATAAACCAGATGCCACATTCGTCAAAAATTTCCTCTCTTTTTTCTGATGTATGAAATATTCATAAATAATTTTTATTGCATTGCCTTTTAGCCTTATGAATGTATTAATTTATGGAGTCTCACAACTTATGCATAGCTTTATGAAATGCTACTGAATATTGAGCATCATTTTTCACACAGTTAAATCTTATAAAAACATACAGAATTAATAGGATATTGTTTCATTTTTAATCCAACCCACAAGACATATTTTCCACTAATATATACATTTGAAAAGGAGACTTGAAGAGTAATTACTTATGAAATTCTATCGAAAGCAACATAAAAATAGTATGACTGAGAGATGTACCTTTATAAGGATAGTGCAGAAATAATACAAATTTAGTCATACAAATGACTAAACTGCAGTTAGCAGCTAAAGGAAATCAAAGTGGCTGGCCTTCAGTCAGGTGGGTAACTGCTCCTCCAACAGTTGATTCTTCTGAGAGGTAGTTGGAGAGTGCTCTAGCATACCCTAAGAGGCTTAAGATCCACAGATAAGTTAAACAATCAGGTAAAAAACTGATCATGTCACCTGTCAAAGCCTTATCTGACAAGATAGCAATGTTTAGATAGTAAACTCTATTTAAAAGAGGTTTATATTCCCCCAATCCTTAAATTGGAAAGAGATGACTGCAGGGAAAGCTCACATTGCCTAGCCTGCACTGCCTCTCTAGGTAGCATGGTATAAGGACTGATTAGTTCATATAGTTGGACCATATACCCTTGCATTCTAGCCATGAAAAATCTAGTAGACTGGAGGTCTAAACTGAGAGACGTTAATAAAAGAGTTTTCTGTGGAAGCTATAATCAGAGGCCAAAAATCCAGAACTGAAACACTGTCATAACTAAATGAAGAAACATATGTTCAGATCGGTCTCCTGAAGAGGATTTTGATGAAACATTATGTAGACAGAGGCTATAAAGAATATCAGAATTTCAAGATGGAGCCCATACTAATTCTTTCAAGTGGTTTAGCAGTTGCCTACTTTTCAGCCTGTTGAAGATTAAATTGCATGCAGAACCCACCCTACTCAGGTAATATTTAACTGAAATTGCAGGTGCATAGCTTCAGAGAAGGATCCAGATCACCTAACACAACCATCCAATTTCCTACAGTAGTAACTGAGATTTTGAAGTAAATCTGAAGCTTGGTAGAAAATAAAGTTGTCTTCCCAATAGAGGCATTTCTCTCTTCATTGAACACAGGTGCCTCCAGATGATAATATGTCCCCCGCTTCAACTAAACCTCTGTTCCTCTCAAAGAAAGCAGTAATATTCAATGTGGGTGCCTCTTTCTCATTCTGATACTCAGCAGTATCCCACCAGAGGAAGGTAATTTTTGCCTTTTGGCAGTCTGGTGACTAAGGCTGGAGCTTTCCCTAGGTGCAGGAGACAGAGGAAGATTGAGCCTGTTCATTCCCTGTGTTCTAAGCCAGTGCCCAAACCACCAAGGAACAAAGACTCATAGATAAGACATTTTCTGTCTTCTCTCAGCACTAAGCTACCAAATAACAACGCATATTTTACTGAAGTGACATAACCCAACTTCAAGAAAAGGTCACCTGCTGTACCCTATAGCCTGTTAATCAGAACATTCTTCAGTATTCTGGAGATGAGCATTCAATACCCTGCTCAGACTAAATCAAGCCAAGAATTATCTAACTCGTTTATTACTGTTCAGACTTCTTACCTAATACACGTTATTTCCAAAATATGGTGCTAGAATTTTAGAACATTTTTAGAGTTCAGGTACCTGTATACCTAATCCTGGATCATAATCCATTTGTTGGCAAGATTTAAAGGACATACTCTTAAGCAGTCATCATTAACTTCCTTTAAGCATCTCAGACATATTCTGGCTTAGCAGGAAGGTATTTAAGAAAAGCTGTCATGTAAAGAGTTAAGAAGTCCTTGAAAACTATTGACAATAGTTGTGATATGTATCAGGTGCTTCTGTACTCCAGCTATATTTAAGCCAGCTAGATAGCATCTACAGTTGTTATGAGTTCAAGTGGCTTTCCTAGTTTTAGGTTTATTTCCTGTGAAACATCTGGCCTTTGAATATCTATTATCATCCCTTTTTGGAAGTAAACTGTTAAAATGCTAATAGCTTTACCCACAGCAAAAATACATCCAAACATTACACATCTGTCAAGTCTATACCACTATCCCACACCGTCTTGCTAGATAGATAAAACTGGTTATGTAAATATCTTCTGTGATTCCTGTGCCTTCCTGAATGGACGCTACTAAATTTGAATTTAATAGGTTCTTAAATATTTGAATTTTAAATAAATATTTAACTTCTGGTGGCTCGTAAAGATCTGTCCTTTCATCTCAGATTTCTGTCATAGCCTCCTGTCAGAGTCTTCAGAGTTGACTCCACACTTGTTTATACAGGTTCTTCTTCCTGTGTTTTGACATCTTTTAACCCATGACTAAACCTGATAGTAATTCAGAAAAACATATCAACTGGCCTGTCACTTTTTTTGTGATGACGCTATCTTGATATTTTCTTTTCCATAATGTCTTGCCAAAGTTTTCATTTGGTCTATGGCCTTTACTTGTACTTCTGACTGCTGCACCTGCATTCAAGTGCTGGCAATGGAAGGACAAACATAAAGAAGATTTACAATTTAGTTTTCTTTTTATTAGTGTTGCCTTTGTAACAGCAAGTGCAACGTTGAAAAAAAAAGGAATTTGAAACATATATCTATAGTTCACATTTTTATCAATTCCTTCAGCCACTAAATAATCTAAATTCTTATCCAGTAACTTGGCGAAAGCACTGTCGTGAAACAGCAAAAATGAAAGATGAAGTTAAACAAAGGTTACTTCATCACATAAAAGAAAAAAAAAATCATGAATCATATTTCTGGACTGGGTTTCATTAGTTTCCTCAATTTTGATGGAATGAGAGCTATAATGAAGTAAATTAATAAAATTAGCTAAATAATAGCATAGGTTTTGCTTGTACATGTTGCTATCATACTGAAGGCATTATGTCGATAACCAATCAATATTCTCTATTTCATAGGTAGAAATATAGTTTTGCCAAAAGTCTTCAGGTCTTCAGTGCAGAATGCAAGCTATTTCTTCACAGAATGTTTGGGGTTGGAAAGGAACTTTGAGTTCATATGGTCTACCACCCTCCCATACTCCCACCTCCTCCACTCAAGTTGTATCCTTCTGGATCATAGAATCATAGAATAGTTAGGGTTGGAAAGAACCTTAAGATCATCTAGTTCCAATCCCCGTGCCATGGGCAGGGACACCTCACACTAAACCATATTACTCAAACCTTCATCCAGCCTGGCCTTGAACACTGCCAGGGATGGAGCATTCACTGCCTCCCTGGGCAACCCATTCCAGTACCTCACCACCCTCACAGTAATGAATTTCTTCCTTATATCCAATCTAAACTGGGATGGAGCATTCACAACCTCCCTGGGCAACCCATTTCAGTACCTCACCACCCTTACAGTAAAGAACTTCTTCCTTATATCCAGTCTAAACCTCCCCTGTTTAAGTTTTAACCCATTACTCCTTGTTCTATCACTACAGTCCCTAATGAAGAGTCCCTCCCCAGCATCCCTATAAGCCCCCTTCAGATACTGGAAGGCTGCTCTGAGGTCTCCATGCAGCCTTCTCTTCTCCAGGCTGAACAGCCCCAACTTTCTCAGCCTATCTTCATACAGGATGTGCTCCAGTCCCCTGATCATAGTCGTGGCCCTCCTCTGGACTTGTTCCAACAGTTCCATGTCCTTTTTATGTTGAGGACACCAGAACTGCACACAATACTCCAAGTGAGGTCTCAGGAGAGCAGAGTAGAGGGGCAGGATCACCTCCTTTGACCTGCTGGTCATGCTTCTTTTCATGCAGCCCAAGATATGGTTGGGCTTTCTGTGCTGGGAGGCCAGAGTGACAATGACTGTCACTTCAGTGATAATGACCAGCAGTGACTCTTTGTCCTTGCTGAGGAGTGTTTGCATGGAGCTGGTTCACTTTCACTTCCTAGGGCTGTGTTGAAATTATTGGAAGTTACTCCCAGTAGAATATCTGAGAGAACTGCATGCTTCATGTTAAACTTCCAGTCAAGGCTTGGTATGTGCAAACTTAACACTTTTTGCTATGTTTGCATCAGTGTGAAGACTACAGATATGAGTATGTATAAACAAAAAAACACATATAGACAAACATATTTGAAGATTGTACAAGTGTTTTCAGAGGAATAACACGTATGTAGCATTAATGATTTCTTCTTTCACATTAACCATCAGTAATTTTCCAACAGAATTGCCTAACAAGATGATGAAAGAAGAGGAAGGTGTGGAAAGGTTCACTCTGACTAGCTGTGCCATATGCTGCCTTCATAATGTTATCATTTCAGACTCACTATACTCATATCCTTAAAACACTGACATTTTTTCTTTTACATTTGGAAACCTAGTAGAGGATATTGGAAGGTTTTCAAGATATCTCTAACCTCTGCTCTGACAAGTCATATATAATTAAATGTTCTCCTTGGAATCCAAATAATATAAGCATACTTGTTAGCAAGAACTTTAACACTGAACCTTACACATCACAAATCAAAATGAGAAACTATTTGAAAGTTCAAACGTTTGTGAGGATGAAAAAAATAAATATATTAGCACTTTTTTTTTTTGTTAGCAGGAGCAATGTGTACCAGAAACATCATTCTCTAGCAGACAATTTAGACAATGAAGCTGGAGGGTCAATATTTATTTGATGAAGGGAAATGCAAAGATAGATACAAATCTCAAAAAAGTTAGCAGATGCTTTAAGTTTATGCATTCATAAGAAATTATCCTCATACTTTGAAGTGTGGACTAGAATACAGATGATGTACAATAATAAGTAATGGTTCTGGAAAAAACAGGTACAAGTAAATCAACTGTGATTTGTTGCTCGACTAATGCAAGTGCAAAATCAAAACAGACTGGAAAGCTTTCTTTTTAATTTCTTCTGCTCCTACTTTATGAAGAGGAATAATTCAGTCACTCTAGTTAGACAACTGTTTTGAAGTGTCTACAATGGGAAAGAGTGATGAGAAGTTCACTAGATATTGGGAACACAGCATATTCCCAGCATATATTAGTTCTCTTTTGAAACAATTGCTAGTCGTAGTTGAATTCTCTGTGCTTTAGGGAAAGTCAGTGACTCAGAAGGGAAAAATACCATGTTGCAGCTCTTAAATTACTGATTTTTGATGTCAAGTAAAACCACTCCTTTAGTAGTCTCTGTGTAAAATGCTAATAGAGCTCTAAATACACTTCAACAAGGAGATTTCATAACAAAGCAGGGGTTGTTATGTCTGTGCTTTTAGTCTGGGAAGGTGAGGGAATTATCTGGCTTCTTTACATTAATTTGCTTATATTATTTCACAAACACAAGAGAGTTAAAGGACATCTATGCCAACTCCGGTTTCTAGGAGGCATTTATACAAAAAGGTCAAATTATCCATGTCAGTCAATCTCTTAAAAAACACACAGTGCAATGGAGAAAATTTTTATTCTTATTTCTGACTCTAGCATTGGTGCACATTTGGCATTTAAAAAAATTCTAAAAAATTCATACTGAAGCCAATACTAACTCAGCTGCAGCAGTGACTGATATAATGGAGACAAGTTCTGGCAGCTTTTGCTGTTCCCACCAGTATATCCACTAATTCTTCTTCTTATGAAGAAATAAGCAGCACCATCAGGCTGAGCATTAAATAACTGCTGTAATCTGTACAAAACCAGTGTGATCTTGGTCATGAGAAATATGATTGCATAGAAATTGAAAATTTGACATTTTTTAACTACACTGATATAATGGTCCTGAGTTTTTTTGATAAAATACATTTGAAAAGAATCCTTCTTATCTTATTTGAACCAGGTACAAGGCAGTTGTTACATGTGAAGTCAGCTGCCTTAGTCATCAGTAAAGAATACCCAAAGGACAATTTTTGCAAGTAATCTTGGAAAATTCCTCTGAAAATAACTTTGCCACTAACTATAAAAGAAGCCTAGATGCCCACTTTAAATTAAATGCTTAATTTCAGTACTGTTCAAAGCAGGCAAGGTCAGTGAAATAGCTATATAATGTCTATAATTCTAATAGATAACATATGTAATACACATATAATTATGTGTGTATATAGTCTTTGTAAACTTGTCTATGTGTAAACACATTGGGGAATATAGGTAGATGTGTGTCTGCTTATGCATAAAAACACATATTACAGAATTTGCACGTCCTAACTTCTTTACAAACTTAACTAACACAGGTATACTGGGGCAGACAAAATTATATTCCTGGATATTTCAGTAGAAGCATGCTCTTTTAAAAGAGAAATAAATAATCTTATATAATGAATAATCTAAAGCTTTTAGGCTAGGACTTGCCACTGTACCAAAGAATATTTCCTTTCTGATCTCTGTTTCAGTTGCTTAAAGCTACACATATATTTAAAAATATTTAATAATTTAGTCACTTAATTTTGAGACCAGTCATAACATGAAATAGGAGTAATGCCACACAAGAGAAAGAGAAAAATGTGAGATTTTAATCCAGCAACAAAGAAATAAAGTGTTGTTTACATCTGGTGCCCAGTGAAATGATTTATTTTTATAGAACAATTTTCTTTTTGTCTGCTCATATTCCTTACTTGATCTAATCTGTGTTCTCCAAACTCCTCTTGATCATCTGAAACCCATGGACTTAGTTTCCTTAGCAATCGCTGACAAATATTCAGTATATTTCCTCAGCAATAAAAGTGAAAGAAATTGCATAAAAAGGATGCAAAAAAAAAGAAAAGTAAAATGAGGAGTCAAAGCTGTTGCCACTGCCACAGTGGAACAAAATTTCCAGATGTGTCATTAAAATGAGGAACTAACCACCAAATTCTGAAGCCAGATTTTACACTTCGATGCATGTGCATAGCTCCCACTCGCGTCATTAAGAAATATTCTTTTGTACCAGAGAAGAGGGTTTGGCTTAAGATTTGTAACCATATCACATTAAAAAAACTCGTTTTTCAGGTGAAACCAGATGCTCAACAAGTTGCTGTCATGTAAACCACATTATGTAAATATTTGGACTCATTACTTTTATAAAACATTTCAGGGTGAGCAATTTGCTCTATTACACTAGTCCTCTTATAGGGACAGTTTCTTGTAAATGGTCAAGCCAGAACATAACATTGCTAAAGAGCCATGTGGTAAAATGCAGGAAATAATGCATAGTGAGATGATCCATTGAAAAGACCCATTAAGGGTTCTATTGATTAATCTCCTGTTCTGCTCCACTAGCTAACACCAGAAAGAAGCTAAGAAGTGCTTATCAATGTTGTTGCAAACACCATATGCAATATAATCTTAACTATTCTTTATCAAGAACACAATAACTAAATCTCAATAAAGATATACACAGAAGGCATGATTGGTGATATAGGTTGGGAGATTTACTGCTGTTTGTGCAGTTCTTAGCATTGTATAATGATATGAATATGTCTATGGTAGGATTTAATTTGATATTCAAGCACATCAAATCGGGTGTGTATCAGAGTGCACCTGTGAACTATGAATCTGATTTCACATTGTAGACATGGTGTTAAATTCAATTGCCTAAACCTAGATGTACGGTGTCTTCTGTAGCATCCAAGGGCAGGTATGATCCCACACAGGGCTGACAGACAGGATACAGCATCTACATGTCAACTGGACCTTTCTAAGTCACATAAATAGGACAAATAGAATAACCTGAACAACCGTGTCAAGGCCTTGGCCAATACACAGCAATAACATATGTCCAGGAACGAAAGCAGCAAGTGCCATTTTTTTATTTTAAGGATCCTAAAATATCTGTACACACCTGATGGATGTGACTCAAGACCAATGGGGGACAAATGATTTTCCACAAAAGCTGCTGGAGAACACGTGGGACACTGTAGGAAATCTGAAATAGAACTAAATATAGATATTTAAGCAACTGCATCATGCCAAATGTAATCTGAAGAGTTACTGTATTCATCCTGAAGTAGGCATCCTAGGAGAAATTAATTTGGCTAAAGATAAGTATGACATTTGAGACTCCTTTGGGTCTTTGAGAAACCTTCACAAGTCAGGCAAGGTATGTGAGCAACATGAGACTTGTGTTTTTCTGAAGGGGCAGCTGGATACCTCTCTGGTTCTAAAATTACACCACTCACCTATCAGCAAGGAACAAGCTGCCTATCTACTTTAGATGAGCTGGAAAGCTCAATACTGCCCTCATAGAATTCATTGACTACAATGGGAGTTTTCACTGCATGTAGATTTTGATACTACAGACACATATATTTGAGTGACTGAATCTGGAGTGGAAATTAAGCCATTAACTAATATGGGGGATTCTGGTGCATCTAAAATTATTGGTGGAAAACTGGACAGGAGTATCACCACTACAATGAAATGTAATCTTTAAGTCAAACTTTATACCAGCCAATACTGATGCTAGAAGATATCTTAGTATTCTTGTAACTCCATCTTACCTCCAAACTGTGATACATAAGCCATATATTTTAATGTCCCTGTACAATGACATTTATTTGAAGCCCATTCTGCCTCATAATCATAGGCAGTGGTACTGAAAAAGTGGCTTTAATGACACACAAAAGACACAGAAATAGACTTGAGCCTTTGTTGCATTGAGTACAAGTCGCAAAGTGGAAATGTAAAAGTTCTTTGGATTACTTTCACATCATGAATAGTTTTTATCCCTCATTTATTCCATCTAATGTGTTCATTAAACTACCTAGTTTAGAGAAAACAAATTAAGAACTGGAAACTGAATAATTCCTAGGTAGGGACTTCACATTCTCTTAGTATGATAAAAGAGCAGAGATTTGGTCTTACATGTCCACCCTGAAAACCAGACAAATGTTTACAGGAGAGACAAATAAATGTTTGGTCTATTGCAAATAACTAGTTTACACAATTTTTCATACTGTTGTATACTCATGTAACACAGCCTAAACCTTCGAAGACTGAGCTATTTTACCTCTGTCTTTCTGCCAAATACAAATAAATGCTTTAGTTAACATTTAGGTCTTTACCTATGAAGTTTTGAACATGGAATCATTTTCCACCTGAAACACAGCTGTCACTGTATTTTAGTTATTATATCTTCACTTTAACAAGATAGAGATTAAGAAATTAAAAACCATAGAATTAATCACCAGAAGGTCAGATTTTGTACTCACTTGTACCAAAATACACCCCAAAAAGGACTAGTGAAGGCAATGATATATTTATATCACTGAAAGGTGAATCAAGCTCAGCGTATTTAAAGTGAGGAGGAGACAGATCCAAGGAACATACATTCCGAAAAGAATTACCTTCCAAATGAGGTAATATAGGTTTTCAAGACTAGAGATTGACAAGACTATACAGCAAGAACTTACATGATAGTTTAAATAAAAGGGCACTGCTGAGAATTATTCCAAGATTATTTCAAGCCCTAAATAAGTTTAAAGTAGAGCTCTGTTAAAGGCTCCAGCCAAGTCCAGTGCAGAGGACCAAATGTTTTCATGTCAACCTGGAAATGGACTTAGGTTGAGAAGAGTATAATGAATGGGGCTACCTAGGATCTAATAATTTCATTGGCAGGGTACCAGAGTATACAGTCAGCAGCTCTTAGTGTGAAATCAGTGGCTATGCAAAATAGTAAATAAAAATAAATCACTGCAATTTACAGAGTTCACCTTCAAAAGATCCTGAAAATTGCCATTTTTTGTCATTCTTTCATTTCAAGTGCACAAATTGCAGCCCATCACAATGACCATTTGGTAACAGGGAACTGAGGTTGCGTATTACATGCCTTGGAATACATGAGGCTTTTTCACGGATTCCTGAGTTGGGGGATTCTGAAGCATACATGAGAAATGTGGCATGGAAGTAGTCAATCATTCACCTCCACAAAGGGAACAACCCCTACAGACAAATATCTCCCAAACTGCACCTTATACTTGGTTCATTCACACTGAACATACTCAGTCTTGGGGCCAAGATCAAAGAGTGGCTTGGGAAGACACTTTCTTGGCAATGTAAACTTGACTTATGTAATATTTAAGACTGTGGTAGCCATTGCTTGGAAAATATAGACTGCAAAGCATGAAAGTGTGCACGGAATTCGTAGATTCAGAGCAGCCCTGTGGAGAAGGACTTTGGGGTGTTGGTTGATAAGGAACTGAACAGGAGCCAGCTTCAGTATGTGCTTGCAGTGCAGAAAGCCCAACTGTATCCTGGGCTACATCAAAAGGAGCATGACCAGCAGGTCAAAGGAGTTGATCCTGCCCCTCTACTCTGCTCTCCTGAGACCTCACTTGGAGTATTGTGTGCAGTTCTGGTGTCCTCAACATAAAAAGGACATGGAACTGTTGGAACAAGTCCAGAGAAGGGCCACGACTATGATCAGGGGACTGGAGCACATCCTGTATGAAGATAGGCTGAGAAAGTTGGGGCTGTTCAGCCTGGAGAAGAGAAGGCTGCATGGAGACCTCAGAGCAGCCTTCCAGTATCTGAAGGAGGCTTATAGGGATGCTGGTGAGGGACTATTCATTAGGGACTGTAGTGATAGGACAAGGGGTAACAGGTTCAAACTTATACAGGGGAAGTTTAGATTGGATATAAGTGGTAAGTTCTTTACTGTGAGGGTGGTGAGGTACTGGAACGGGTTGCCCAGGGAAGCTGTGAATGCTCCACACCAGGCAGTGTTCAAGGCCAGACTGGAGAGAGCCTTGGGTGACATGGTTTAGTGTGAGGTGTCCCTGCCCATGGCAGGGGGATTGGAACTAGATGATCTTGAGGTCCTTTCCAACCCTAACTATTATACGATTCTATGAATCAAAATGGGAAGATACAAACATAAATAAAATACATAATGACAAAAATGAAAGTGTAAAGTGTTTTCTTTGCCTGGTGTTCTGTGGTTTTCACCCCAGTGGAAGGATTAAAGATTCTTATCTCTAGCAGGTGAAAGGCCCACCAGAAAAACACAATCTGACTCACCAGTTGTCCTTTGAAGAACAGCCAGAACAAATACAGATGGCTGATACTGCACAGTATATGTCATCTACAGATAACGTTCAGTCTGAACACACGTTAGAATGGAAGAAAACTGAATTATGTAGATAATTTCTTAGTCAGCCTGACTTTATCGTATTCTCTTTCAGAAAACCACAAATAATAGTCACTTCCTGTAGAAGCTTTTACAGAGAAAAACCTTTTTAAAATTTCTTGTGGCATACTTTAAGGAGAATAGTATGAAATATAAATGTTCTGAACCAGTACCTTTCACAGACATCATGACAATCCTCTGATCAGCATTAATCATTCAGTTTTTAGTTGATTTTGAGGCAAGTAGAAACTCTGCAACCATTCTGCGTAGTGGCAGTCTGCCCTGGAAGACATTTTCTTATCAGCTCTGTCTTTCCTATATGGCTTACTGCAGAACACCACAGCAGGAGTTGGGAATGAGTGATTGTCTTACTATCTTTTCTACATGAAAGGAGAAGCTTGCTGAAATAAAAATATAATTTAGTTGTTAAATACAACGCAGTAGTTAGTTCTATGTACTGTAAAGGAAAGACTGTTCAAGGGAAGTCTTTCTTTCTGGTAGTTTATATAAAGTTACCCAGTTACAGCTCGCTGGCTTGCTATTTCCCATTGTTAAACTGCATTACAAGACTGTGAGAAATACATTGAAAACTTCCATAGCAGTTGCTACAGGAATGTTATGTAGCTACCGATGTAAAAAGAGATGGCTTGTGTGATGATGAGGGAGGGGAATGGCAATTCCACTAGACAACTCTCCCTCTCTCAAAACACTACAGAGATTCATATGGCAAAGCCATGATAAACTGTGGGAAAACAATGAATAATTGGCAGTCTCCTACAGTTGCTTCAGAACTCAGAGCTACCATGCAGCTAAGTGACCTCTGCTTCTGCTGGGTCATCAGGAGGTAACTAACAGGAGAAAGGCAGTAAATGAAGCATTATTGTGCAGGCTCTGCCTGTACTGTATCAGTTCTGCAGAAAAATAAAGGTTTCCTGTGTTCTCTTCCTCCATGGTCTCAATTGTACGATTAAGGGTAGCATTATGCTATGTGTGGTGTGAGATACTTTGCCCCAGGCTGAGCACTGGGAGGCTCAGGGAAACAAAAAGGCTCCCAGAATTATGAGGTTTACTGAATGAGGGCTTGAGTAAACTGCTTTACATCCGTGGTCTGGAACATATGGACTGACTGAGTGGCAATGTCTTGCCTGTTTCTTACACTGAGAGGGGGAAAGGGAGAAGAATGGTCCTGCAGTCTACCCTTCCCTCTCCAAGGTGTGTGTGCCTCCCCTGTGCTTCTCCCACACTTTACTTGGGCCCTAATTTGAAACACCATCCTTCCAATATTTAAGTGCATTTGCTGCAAATCAGTGACTGCATCTTGTTATGAAAACATTACTGGGAGGAGGCAAAAAGGTATATTGGGCTGGACAAAATGATACAGGTATATCTTGCTTCTAGATCTTCCTTATAAAAAGCTAGTTTATAAATACATAGCATTGTAACATGTCTTGCGGTGATATTCTCAGGGAAATGCTTAGCACATCTCTAGCAATAAAAAAATAATTTTAGAATACTGTGGTGTTTTGATTATGCACTAAACTCAAAATAAAGCAGACACACAAAATGCAGAATTACAATAAATGTATCTTTTGTTTGCTTTACGGTTATGATTTTCAGACAGTCTCATTCACTGTCATCATTTACACAAAGTCATAATTTACAGATTTAAATGTTCAATATACACCAAATAATGTTTTGCTCCAGCAAAACGTGATTGGCTTGTCAATCAAAATATGCAGTATGGTCAATATTTCTGATGCTCTGAAACCAGACCTGAGCATAGTCCTAGAAGTGTTTATCTTCCCAGAAATCCTCATATACATGAACAGACTGATTTAAATAATCCAGATCATTCATTTCAGATGAGATAGGTATGGCTGCACTGTTATCTTCCATATTCGGAATCTAAACTCAAAACTCATTTTTGCATTGCTTGGCCACATTCACCATTGAACATCTACATTTCTTAATTTAAGGCAATGGCTTTTACAGATGCTTTGGTCAGAATTGCACACTATATTTACACTTCCTCTGGATCTCAAATCGGTACAAGCCACTTGTTACATGCAAAGATTTAGCACTTTCATGACCCACTTAGTCACTATACTTCCAAGGATCCAGACAGTATTTTGTCTTTCACTTTTCTACTACAAATGAAATATCATATGCTTAATTGGAAGAAGGAGTATATGATATCTCAGAATCAAGAGCAGATTTGAAATAGCCATAGTTTTGAGCTGCAACCCTGTTTTGTCTGTAGCTTGCTAATATGCAGCATAAATTCAAATCACAAAACTTTCAAGTAATGGAACATGTTTCTCATGAAAACCAACACATGCTCCACTTACTGGCAGAGCTATTCTATTGGTCAGCAATATAAACTGTAGTAGCTCTTTTGTAGGCATTTGTCCACTAGATATAGTAGACAAAGTGCCAAATTTGATATGGCTGCAATTCAGTGAACAGGAAAGGCAAGAGTGATGTGTAAATGATGGAAACTATATGAAAATGTATGTGTTTACAAGAGGATAGAGGGAGGAAACTGAAGAAACAGATCACAATGGATAGAGTAGCTGAGAAATGTGTAAAATATCTGCTGAGTATCTGAAACAGAAAATGTTTTTCACAACAAGCTTATCTGACACAAGGAGAATTAGAAGTTTATCTCATTACATCTGGCTTTCAACAAAGTATCTGAAACCACATCAGCCCTGGCTTGGGTGGCCAGGCTGCTTTGGTGGTCACTTATTTTCCCATCAGAGACATCCAAGTTTATCTCAGATTAAAGTTCTACCATAATTGAATTTTATGATCTGCAACAACACTTTATTCTCATTCAGACTGCTGATATATAACCCTGAACATTCTCACAAGACAGGGAAGGTCCTGAAAAACAGGCCAAAAAATGCCATGGATGTTTATTTACATCATACCATTCAGCTATTGCACAATGCATCATCCTGGAGATATCTCTATTTATATTTTTGTTGGAGATAAGATGTATGTATTTATTTTTGTCTCCAGGAGCTGTTGATTAAATATTACTTGGTAACTAAACTTTAAGTTTGTTCAGTTTTCATGAAGTAATCTAACAATTAGCTTTTCAAATTTTGGATTAGACTCTGTGGTAAGATGCCAGAAAAACTGTAATCTAACAACTGAGTCTTTATATAGGACAGCTATGCTTAAACTGGAATCTCAGGGTTTAAAGTTAGTTTGCTATTAGACACTAGCAGAGAGAACCACCAGAAAAATACAGCTATTCTGTGTTTAATCTGGAGATATCTGCTCAGGTTCATAGCCTTTATTCAAACAAGACATTCAGGAAGAAGAGCTGGGCACGTCATCCAGAGAGGGATGATTTGACTAGTACTAATGTCAGAAATATATCCTTGTGTCTGCTGGTACACAGAAGGAGCTGAGTGACGCAACACAGCTGAGCATGTAAGCATACCACCTTCTCCTTACTTCAATTACAGCTCTTATGCAGCAAGTATCATTCATGCTTACACATTTTCTGGGTACATACGGCTCCTATACATGACAAGTTCAGTTTGGCCCCTTGCAGAATGACTTTGTGCATGTTTCCAGTCCCCTCTACTTTGACAAACACTTTAATCTAATACATTCCCAGCTGGAAGATTCGCTGCATCTAGCTGCCAGAAGAACAGGTCTCCATATCTGGATAGAGTTCTACTACTTGATTGTTTCTTAGGGGACCATGCAAGTGTCACACAAAAGCCATTCTTCAGACTATGAAACTCTTAATACATAAATCTATGCTTCTCAATTAGCAGTGACACCATCACAAGGAAAACACTCCAAATGAAGTGAAGAAAAACCTTAATGGAGGAATTCTGACAGTATTTGCAGATGCACACACAGAGAAGCTAGCCATGAGAAACTCATTGCCAGGCAAAATGTACAAGCACTTCATTTTCTAAATAATTGGTGCATGGTGAAATATTTGTGCACACTTATCATCATGTCAGAGATGCCAAGGACAATTGAACGTCCAAGGCATTCCTCAACTGAGATGACAAAAGCCCTCCACTGCGCAATTCAGGCTGCTATGGTTCAGTGAAACCTTTTATGTCACATGTCAGACAGACATACTCAAATGTATCTGCTCTGCATGACATTGGTGGCATTCCTTCTTGATAGCAATGGACTTTCATTTAGGCTGGATCAGTTAAAGCTATGTGAACAGGAAGGATATGAAGACCATATTGAGTGCAGTTTACCACATGATACACACACAGTCTTGGCTTAAAAAAGCTTGCAAATATTTCTTGTATCTGTTGGTTGTTATTCCACTTCATTGCCATTTTAGTCTCCAGGGGACATTGTTGTCTTAATATCCGTCAATAATTAGCAGGTGAAAACAATTTAATCAGTACTAAAATACCATGAATATATGACTAAACTGTATTCAGATTTTATTTCATACTAGCAGGAATTCTATTATAAGCAAGAACAAACACCATTTTGCTTTATCTCCAGCAGATCACTAAAGAAGAGAGCATTCCCTTCTGGTATGCTCTAATAGCCCCATGCCATGTCAGATATGCAAAGCAATCATAAATCCACTTTAGCTTGTTAGTTTACTGCTGTTTTCTATCACCAGACAAGCACAAAGCAACTGGAATGTGTCAGTGAATTTGGCCCTAAATCACACTTCTTTTTTCTTTTTCAAGTGGTATTTTTAAGCCATGCCAAATAACAGCATTCCAAGACACCCAGGGAAGAGAGTTACACCACATTCACTGACTTTCTAGCGTGTAGATGGTCTGATTCTCTGTGAAGTCCTGGATGCTTCGCACAGTTTGGGCAAAACAGTACAAGCCCATCTCAGCTAACTAGTTAAACAGAGTTCACTAGAGTAGTATGTACAAGTGCATACTGAAAGAAGTGTACCAGAGTTCAATAATCCAATTTCTTTTTTGTTTTATAAATATATTTTTGGGAATTAATTAAATGATAATTGCAGTGGAGGAAAAGTTCTCAAAATTTTTCAAGGAGGAATAAGTTTCTTCCCTTTCTTACGTTCTTTTTATTTTGAAATACGCTAC
Organism: Melopsittacus undulatus; assembly: GCF_012275295.1. Taxonomy (NCBI): domain Eukaryota; kingdom Metazoa; phylum Chordata; class Aves; order Psittaciformes; family Psittaculidae; genus Melopsittacus; species Melopsittacus undulatus. The sequence goes on along the minus strand of NC_047528.1, from coordinate 42,778,823 downwards.
ATCTACATTTTACTGTTGTTTCGTCAAGAGGAAGACCTGAAGTATGTAAGTGACAGTCAGGAAGATAAAGCTGCGCTATTAATCCAAAGTTAAAAATTAGATCTACAACAGGGTTAAAAAAAAAAAGCAGAGAAGATGCAATTCAAAATGACTGGTGAACCTAGAGAGACAAAATGTCTTTCTTTAGCAAGTCAGGGAAGTACATAAAAGTCTCTTTAACACCACATTCCTGAGAGACTGTGCCTGGTTCCATAGTCTGACTTAATGAAATGCAATTTCTCATCCATTACATTTGACAAAGATGCTGCTGTTATTAAAAAATCTTATTTCTTTTGTGTGTCATTCTATTCCAAAGAAAACGATGAGATAGTTCATACACCAATGGTTTGTGAGACATCACAATGTTATGAATGCTTCTGTGATCACAGAATAACTTATATGGCTTTTAAAACTATGGGACTTATATTGTTTTGCTTAAAGTAACAGGAAAAAGCAAGAATATAGCTGTTTTTCTCAAACCATGAATCATACTGTTAGTTGCTTTAAATAAGTGGATCAAATTTACTGCGTACATAAAGAAGAAAATTCTCATGAACACAAATACAGCAGCAACTCAATGTGATCTAGAGGAGGAGAGTATTTATACTGGGAGCCACCAGTTACCATGCTTGCTACTTAAATCTCCAGCCCAGCAGGGCTTCAAATACAGACAGCAATTAAAGCTAGTTAGACAACCAAAGGTTACACAGAGACAAATGAGGCCATAAAGGGGCCCTGCTTGTCAAAAAGTTTGAGAGTGACAGATCTTTTTTGTGTTATATTCCTCTGTTCCTCCTTCACAGGAGATACATTTCATAGGTATTTCACAGTGTTAATTTAGCAGTATATGTTTTCCTAGGGCAGTGTGAAAAAGAAATAATAAATCAGTCATGTAGAGGCTGGTATAGTTTAATGGTCTGATTTCACAAAGGTCCAAGGACGGACCTATAAGCCTGTATTTTTTGACTGATTTTTACAAAGCTAGTTATGTCCTGTCAATGACTTCAGCTTCTAAGAAAACCTTTGGTGATATGGCTGTGGCTATCTGTCTTTTATACAGCCATCTTAAAGCAGCATGGGAATGTGCTTTCAGAATATTCTATGTTCATATAGCTACCATGTGGATCAAGAGCCCACCTATGCATACCCTTTCCCTGAGCAAGCTATCACACAGTGAATGTTTGTGCCCAGAGGCTCTATACTCAATCATGAAATAGCCAGGAATGGTGCTTAGGTCAAGTGGCACATAAATTTCCTTTGTGTGTGCTCTTCTGAAGGCTTATTGTAGAAGAAGGTGTAATCAGTGATGTGTATCATGCAGCCACTGTATGTGTCTGTTTGCAAGTTTAAAAATAAAACATCTACTGAGAAAAGGGGGAAGTCTTAGAAATCACACATGTCCCAGGATGTCAGTTTCTGTTTAGATCAGTAGCTAGACAAATTCTCAGAAAACTTTCTGGAATATGTACCTTACTACTGTAACCATGATGATGGCATTTGGGAAATAGCCATGGGTTAACAGGATCACAGAACAATTCAGGTGGGAAGGGATCTTGACAGGTCTCTCATCCAAGGTACCCTACAATGCAGGGGTAGCTCTGATGGCAGATCACATTGCTCAGGGCTGCTTACATTAGGGTTTGAAGACCTGACTGAGCTAGCACAACCTCCCTGGGCAACCTGCTCTACTGTTTGACTATCCTTAAGGCATTGGGTTTTGGATGGTTCATTTTTTGCTTTGTACCACTTAGTTGCTTTTCTCTTGCAATGTACTACTGTTGGTTCTTGTTCTCCTGTCATGTACCTTCTTAAGGACCCTGGCTCTGCCTCCTGATAACTGCCCTGAGCCAGTGGGCTTCTGTTAGGTCCCCCAAGAGCTATCTCCTCTTCTGGCTGAACAAGCCCCCAACACTCGGCATTTCTTCAAAGGGCAAGTGTGAAAGCCCCCTAACATACTGATGGCCCTCCACTGGACCATCCTTAAAATCTGTACAATTGCATCTTCTGCACATGTGGCTGAGAGCAGAATTTGGGTGGAAACATGGATTTTTAAAGTTATTTAATTCAGTATGTATTTGAATACTGTTCTATGATCCAGTATCTACAACTTCTCACTTAAACCTGAGATCACTCTGCAGAGCATTCAGATGTTTCTCCTTAGACTTTCACATCAGAATGGATATACTTCTTTGGGAATCCATATTGTATTCCCTCACTTCCTTATCTGCAAGTCACTTATCTGGACTTTCACCTTTCTCCTCCTCACTCCCTCTTTCTTAATCCTTCCTTCTTTCCATGTCCCATCTTTTTTTCTACAGAAAAAAAATTCAAAATACCTTTTCTTAATACTTCAGGTGAGAGCACTTTCATACTCACAATGCTGTGAAGTTGTAGCACACCCAAATGGAAAAAACCTGGAGGTCCAACTTTGTTTTCTTTGGTGGGTCTAGGCTTATTTAGAAGAATAATAATAATAGTAATAATAGCTGTTGTGTATCTTAAAGCAAGAACTGGTAATTTGTGGGACAACTTGAAATGAAAAATACAAAATGAAACAGAAAAAAACAAACCCAAACAATCACAGCCATTTCTGACAGGTACAGAACATTTCTTTTCTGTGACTATTTTCAAATTTTTATCCCTTGAGTTAGTTAACATTTAAGAAAAAATATTACCTTAAGGCACAGGCTAAGACAATTTCTAACATATTTTAAGTCCATTATTACAATTCAGAAGATTTCAAATACTTATTAAAACCAGAAATATTAATTTTCTTATTTAAAGTATTGTTTTAAAAATAATCAGTGTTATGAAAAAGGATATACTATTTGGCAGCTGGTTGTCCTCTGCTTTGGACAGAAAGTTACGATTCAGCTTTAGACAGGGAAAATGAACTCTGGAATTTGCATGCTAATTTTGTATTTTGGTCCTTATTAAAGTGAGCTCTAAGTTATTAAGTAAAGCAGAGAAGCACCCTTACTGTGCTGGTAAGACTCTATGCATTCAGATGCTTCTTCTCAGAACTGAAATATTTTCTTCTGCTGTCTGGACTTCCATAAGAAAAGTGATATATAGAAAAAAACTTCTACTCCGTGCTGCCAAACCTTTAGGCCAGAAAGGAAAAGCATCCCAATGAGAATTATTGCCTCGCTAAATGGTCTGAAACTGTGTCAGGAGAAAAGGCTAAATTTCCCATTCCTGTTCCCTGTTTATTCAGTGCCTGGATAAAATCAAACACAACAAAAGTCCTGGTAGCTAGTGCGAAAGCCCATGGAGCTGATGTATAAAAAGCATTATCATAAAGCCATGGGCTGTCCATTTAGAGGAAGCGGCAGCAAAACCCAGAATGCATTAGTAGCCTCAGGTCTATAAAGGAATATAGGTAACAAATAGTCACTTTCCAGATTACAACTTAGACTCAGCTGTGCAGCTCTGTTAAAAGCAGAGAGTAAAAACTAAGTGAATTTGGAAATGTGGAAGTCAGAGCAAATTTTCTATGGAAAATGAGTTTTTCAAGTTATGTGATACCTGAGTGTAGTCTTATAATTTCAGCTTAAACTCTCAATTACCTACATAATTCCTGAGATGTGATCTAGTTCTTAGTTTAACTATACCAACATTTTTCCTCTTTTCTTCCTTACTTCAACTGTCTTTATGACAGATACCCACAAAATAATTGGTCAGACAGCACTAGGGAAACAGGTCCTATCTGACCCAGCCTCCCAGAGTCAGTTCTTTTCAAAGTGGAAATTTCAAAGGAGCAAGATAACTGCAGATGAACTGACCTTGTTTAAATATCTTGGGCAAAACAGAATCACTCATGCTGCATGCCAAAACCCATGCCAAAAATGGTTCTGTCTTAGGTTTGTGAAATACTTTCTTGTGAAATCTTTTATTATGAAACCTTAATTTAATACAGCACATTTCTGTAAAGAACTTGATTTTTAACTACAGTTTTCTAATAAGAAAAATTTTCCTGAGAAATGCCTAACTCCTTCTAGCCATGAGCAGGACATGAGCCTCCTTACAGTTAGACTGTCACACACCAATTAGTCGTATCTTCTTGGGAAACATAGCAGACAGAAAAGCAATTAAAAATTAGTTTCATCAATCCACAAATTTGTCTGGTTTGTACTGGTTTATGAGCGGTCAATAGCCAGTAAACTTGGCTCCTTCAGTGCAATAACAAAAGCGATGTGCATGACAGGCTAAAGCATAAAACCCTCATGCAGTGAGCCTCAGCAAATTTGCCCTGGCAAATTCCTAACAATTCTTCTTTAAAGCTTTGAATAAAAGTTGGATAAAAACGTCTTTGTTTTTTCTTCAGTCATGACATGATCTTGACTCTCATCAGACAATTAATCCCTTAGAGAATTCTAGTCCTCTCTTAGTGGTCTCTTAGAAGTGAGACTAGCATGGGCAGGGGAAACAAAAAAAAAGAGAGCATTGTACATTAACATCTTATAAGAAATTATATTAAAAGAGACAAATCAAACCAACTCAACATAAGAATGACATTATATTGTCTCTCCTGGAACAAATTATAGCTCTCACAAACATTTTCCCAAATCCTTCTGTGGTCTGGTCTCAGATTGTTGCTATCTTTTGGTCTTGTTTACTCAAAACAGTAAAACAGTAAATGCTATATAATTAAAACCACAAAAGTACTCAGTATTTGATGAGGGACATTTGGGATTAGATTATTAGCTATTCAATCTTTCTTTTGTTTGTCGTATTGTTTTTCTTTGGTAAGACAGCATCACTTGCTTGTATGCCTTGAAAAGGGCTCATCAGTATAACCTAACTAAGGATTTAGCCCTGAACAGAAATCCACTGAGTATTTGTTTAGCTGTTTTACTGGATCAGGAAAAGAGTGATCAGCATACTGGCAGATCAAATCCACCTGTATGGTACTTTGATGAGAGAAAAAAACTTACATGAAAACTCTAAGCTGTTGTGTACATTACACTTTTAGAACAAGCAAGCATTCAGGATTTGCTAGGGGAAAACACAGGCAGCACTTTCTCTCCTGTGTTACTGGAGAGACAGAAGAACAAATTGTTAAATTTAATCATAGGGAAAGAAAAATTGTCTGAGACCCTGGGTGTCTCACAAAGAACCCAAGTCACTTTTGAAGGGCTAAAAACTTGAGTGTATGGCATTACTAGCATTTTACTTAGAAATGCTCTAACATGCCCTTGTTGGCTCAGAAATTATCAATATGGAATTATTTTGGACTCATTATTCTTTTGCTGTTTTCTGCATTTCAGACACAGCCAAAGCAAAAAGAGCTTAGCACAAAAAGAAAACACAATTGTATGTTTAGAAGTTCAGAAGTGGAAACAGAAATATATTGACACATAATGACCTGCATAATACATTAACTTACAGAATTGTGCATTTAAAAGATCTTCAGTAATACAGAGGATAATCAAGTCCCTTGTCCCCTAAACTTGTTTAAGCAGCTATTGTTCAGTTTTACATGATTTTAGCAATAAAAATATAAGAAAATGTTGGCATCATTGCTGGTGGAAGAAAAGTTTTCCATTAATGTATTAGGTAAAAAGCAGTGTGATCTCTGGGCACAGAAATGATCCATTAGGTCTTCCAAACTTACCACTTGTCACTGTATTACTTTTCCTCTAACAGCAAATTGTTACTGCTGTATAGATCCTGCACCATGTGTCAAAATGTCTTACCTCTGCAATCCTCCTATTCCACTCTGTCCACACATCTGCATGTATTAAAAGACTAATCCTAATTCTAGTTCAGATGACAACTTCATACTCCTGAATCACCTAACATAGCCTTTCATTTTCCAGCTTCTCTGCAGAGCAGAAGTCTTTTATTGAACCATTACACTTAGGGGCCAGGAAAACTGTACAACCATGTATAATAAGATTACATCATGTTACTTAGGTTTCTCCTTAACTGCTTCTCAACATTGAAAGCATGAAATATAGGTTATTCCCTGCTTCTCACCTGTTCCATCTGAACATCAGGGAATGTTTTTTTAACGTGACAGTGACAGAGCACTGGCAAAGGTTGCTCAGGAAGGCTGTGGAGTCTCCAGCCTTGTCTGGACATGGTCCTGGACAGCCATCTGTAGGGTGTCCTGCTAAGAAGGGGAATGGACCAGATGACCTCCAGAGGTCCCTTCAGCCTTTCTCTGATTCTGAAACTGTGTGATCTCCAATGCTGAAAAAAAGAAGCCTTCAAAAAAATGAAGTAAAATTTTTCAAAGGAATAATGATAAAGAACCAAGTATAGGAAAAAAGCTGGGACAGAATAAGGAAGCTCCCTAAATTCAACTATTTAGCATGAAAATATACTCCGAGCTACATCTTTTTGTAGCTGTTCAGCTTATCCTATGCACCCTATGTTTTGCTGCATAAGCCTGATGAAATTTAGTCATTTGCATTTGTTTTTTGTGATAATTGAGAGTGAGGGAAGGCACAGCAGAACACAGACCACCTGGACTCCTGCGTGCTAATCCAGAATAAAACCCACATCAAATGAAAAATACCTGCCACATTTATCTTCTTTGTAATTTGATCCCTCTTAAATAGCCTGGAAACATTACCAAAGCCACTAAGAGCATCTGCACAAAGATACCTGAAAAGTGGCCACTCCAGGTCTCTGTAGCAGTGAGATTCACCTTATGGTGTCAGACGCAGCAGCTCTTTCAGATTCCATCTTCTCCTTAATAATTTCATTCTCTGGTAAAGCCAAGTTCTCCTTCCTTCTGGACTGATTAGAGCTTCAGGTGAAAAAGAGAAGTCCAAATCATTATTCACCCTACAGCATTTAATCCTTTTTGGTCCACAGCTTTCAAGAAGCTCTTTTATTAAGGTATTTTTTCAATTACCTGTCAGACAGGATCTTCCTATATTTAGTCCTGGATATCTGTGAGGATGGCTGTGTAATCTCTCTCTCTCTCTCTCTCTCTCTCTCTCTCTCTCTCTCTCTATATATATATATATATATATGTGTGTGTAATCTATAATACTGTAGATGCTTTTTTTCAACTTCCCACTGACTTAAGTACTCATCTTCTGATACCACTCAAAGCAATCTTCCAAGCCTTCATTTACACACCAGTTCTCGGGTCAGCCAAATTTCAGAATACTACATAAGTTATTCTCACTGGGGTTCACAGTAGTCCTTTGAGATGGAACCAGAAAATTTCCTTTATTTTCAGCAGTCCTGTAAAGGAAATATCTTGCTTGATCTGCAAAACACCCTAAAAAGCAAACCCCTGTTCTGTTACTTTCCTAAGTAACAATAGTTGATTAGCAACCAAAACACACAATTTGCTATGAATTCACTTAATGTTACTTTGGTTGGATATTTAAAACCACATGTTACAAAGATTTGTGATGTTTCTGTCAGGTCACGTTCACTTCAGACTTGGAAACTAGCTAAGTACTTAATGATATGTTTTCACACAAAACCATGGGTAAACTTTGGGAACCTTAGATAAACTAAGAGATGTCCAAGTGATTATTTAAAGGTTATTTGAACTTAGTCAAGTTGTGTTCCATGACAACCTCATGGTGTGAAGTGTCTTTCAAATACTTCCTACCTTTGTGTCAAAAATACATGAAAATAGTATTTTCTTAGAATATGCTGAAAGACACAGACCTAATCCAATGGCACATAACGCCCAGAAGCCATTAAAAAAAACAACCAACCTAAATTAACCAGATTTGATTAGTTTGATTTTGGAAATGGTTTTATTTCAATTCAGTTGATGTTCTGAACGATGAGTTTAAGTAACTTATTTTGTAAAAGTATTGGGAATTATAATGAGCAATTGGGAATCAGTTATGCTAAAGTAAGCAAATTCCTATGATGGCTTTGTTGAAGACCCTAACACCTTTGCATATTTTTTTTCATCTTTAGTAAGAATATTTACCAACACATAAGTGATCATTAAATTTAGATTATCTTTTGTGAGATGAAAATTAATGCCTAGAATCTTGCACCTTCAAAAGGCAGTCTAATTATTAGCTACCTTATCTAATCAAAGAGGTTTTAAGCATAAAACATCATGACAAGATTCTTTTAATAGCTCAGAAACAGCCAATAAAAATGTTTTTTCCTCACATGTGTAGAAATAAATCATTTGTATAAAATAGAAATTGCCTGCTGTGCTTTTTATGAAAATAACAGTAGCACTTCAGACAATGAAGCCAAGGGTGGGACTACTAACGGTTATAAATACAACATTAACAACGTCATTGTATTTCCCTTGACTTCCACACTTGTATCTCTGGGGAAATAAAGGCCCTGTTACTGACTAACTTGAATTCCTGTCATTGTACTTTGGGAATCAGTTGCTTGAGATGAAAACCTACAACATATGCCTAAGGTTATCATATTTGGGGTCATTCACAAGCACTGACGTATAGCTGAAAAAAAGTCTTTTAGAGAGAGACCTGTAATAAATCAAGGTAAACAACAAAACATGTGATAGCAGAAACTGTAGTGGAAAAGTGAAAAATGTCCACAGCATTTTTTTTGCCTTTTTTCTTTTTTCAATAGAAAAATAACCACACTGTACTGTGATAATCATAATATTTTTTAAAATGTTTTCAGCCAGTCCAAGGTGGTGATGTGTCAAGCATTGCAAAAGCACCAATTCAGCATTCCCTTCCCAGTATCTTTTCCTCCCTCCTGCTTCTATACAGTTAGTGAACCGATGACAACAAATCCTTAATCAAAATGCTTATCCCCTATTCTAGGTGTCACTTTTTCAACATTGTAAAGAATATCTCTCTGACTGTTCAATATTTTCCTTTGATCAATTGGAGAACAGACTTCTGTTTGTGTATTCTTTGTGCATGGCCCAGAAAAAGAGGCTCTTGTCATGACTTTGGGCCATTGCTTTTCGTATCTGGCCAGACACCCGTCTTTCCAAGAAATTTCAGACTCTGATGTAAAACAAGGATTATTTATGCATGTGTGTGCAGGTGACTATGCCAGTGATCAGACCATGTCCAGAACTATAGATTCAGACTGGAAAAAAATAGGGGTGTCAATGACTATAAAAAGTGTACACATATGGCTAAAGACAAGTGACAGTGAATGAGACTATCCTCTTTCAAAGAGAAAATAAAAATATTGGATGAAGCAGCAAAAGTAGGAACCTTTTGGAATGAGAAGTAAGGTTTATTGACATCAGAAAAGACCTGATTTGTGAAACAAGCCAAACATAGGACCAGATGTGCCATCTTGTACTAAGCCTTATAAAGCCCTATTGTGGCCCTGCATTTTCCAATCCACCCAGGCTCAGGACATTTTGGAAATCTTGCAACATAATTTCATCTTCTGAAACTTGCAGTGCCCATTGTGAACTCAGCTGAGGCTGACCAAACCTCTGGAATTTATTGTGTTTGCCCACCATTGTAAGAAGAGCTTTTTCAAGGCATGCCTTTGATGCCGTTTTACGTTGTACTTCTAAGCCTATTGCCTGTTGTGCCAACACAGACAAATATTAATGTGAATTTATTCTATTGACAAAGCTCCAGTTGAGACTAACTCCAAGCCAACAATGTATTTCACTTGGAACCAAGTCAGGGTTTAGTCTAGCTTTCTGGAAGCCAAACCCATTTCAACACAAGCAATTCAAGCCCTGACTGTTGTCGTTGACTGTCTCTTTTTTCAAACTCAGTACCTAAATGGACACTAGGCACTAAAAGACAAAAAAGGGCTAAAAAAAATAAACACTGCAAACTCCTAGTATATAATTCCCCTACAGAATTTGGACAAATCAGGCCTAAGTAATCTTGTCTGAAATGCAGGGAAAGAGAAAGGAAAAAGGAAAGCAGGAAGGCAAAGGAAAGGGAAAGATAAAAAGGGGAGATAAATAATTTGCCTCAGACAAATTCTACCCATTTACCAGTGGGGCTTACATGTCCTACTAGAAAGGCCTGGGCCTGCTCCTCAGCTCTGAAGTCAACTGCCGTAGTTAGAGTTTTTACTGATAAATGTTTTCACCTTCCACAGAATGGCGGCATCATTCATAGTTACCTCTTGGGAATGGACCCTCGTGTATTCTCAAATGTTCTGACATTGTATAGGCAGCTATTGCTAGTCAAACCATGTCAGGGACTACTGTAACAACTTTAAAACACTGTCACCTGCAGAATAATGCACAAGTTCATGCTTTCATACTGCTTCGCTTTCTAATAACATATGATGAAAAAAAAAAACCCATCTAAATTTAGAGCATTTTTGCTCTAACTTTCCTTTCTTGTCAATAGGAGAAACAAGTTCTTCAGATTTCATACGGCCCAAATCTCACTCCTGTTGGGTCTAGAGGTTCTAAGAAACTAAATTCTAAATACAAATGGCTCTGTTAAGTTTGTACATTAGTTGGAACTAAACTAGTCCAAATTACAACTCATATTTATCAAACTACTTGCATGATAAATTAAAATTCTCAGGTCAAAATCTGTCTTTGGCGTTATTTGTGCATACCCAACAGAGTCAGCCTAGGCCATCAAATCCATCCAACTTACTTTTTGCAATATTTAGATTTTTATGTATTCTGACTAGTTTTAATCATGTTGATGCTCCAGAGATAAAATTTCAGGTTTTCGGAGAACATTGCCTTTATTTTTAAGTGCAAAAAATGTCAGACTGTCAAAATCCTTTCAAAAATGTAGAGTATCCTGTGTACTTTATTTATGGCATATTTATTAAATATTATTTTATCCAGGAAAAATATAGCATTGGTGTTTTCACTGGTTTTAACTTTAAGATAATTGAATTCACCAAAGATATTTATTATGAAGAATCCTGTCCTATCTCTCCAGAAGCCCAAAGGGAATGCTATTATTGATTTCCAGAAGAGTAGGATTGGGTCCAAATTATCTGAATCAATGCCAAGAAAAATTTGTTTTGGTCTGATCTTTTGGCTAGTTCCTTATGTAAAAAATAGAGATAAAGGAAATGTTTCCTCTTGATGATGAGTATTAACCCATTTGAATCAAATTATGTGCTTACACTTTGGCTGCGATTTTAGAAACAGAAATTGCATGAAATTGCAACAGGCCATTGTGTAGAAAAAGTGATCCAAATTTACTGGTGACTTAACTGGTGACTAAAATTATACATGGTTAATTAATTGTTTAAGAAACAGATGTTAAGAAGAGGAATAACTGGTAAAAGAGGCAATATGACATCATCTGCCCTTGAGTGAATGTAAAATATATGTGACAAGACACAGAGAAAGATGAGGAATCTCAAGAAATGTAACAAAAAATGGAGAAAAATGTTTTTCTTTTTAACTTATTTATCCTATCCTAAACCTTCTTCCAGCTAAAAAATCAGAAACTGTTTCATCTCATCTAGTATTAAATGTCTACTAGCTTGAAAATAAAATCTGATCTAATCACTATACTCTCACCAGACTCAAATAAGGGAGAATAGCAGATTATCCAGAAGAAAAATCCTTTAAGAAATCTTATGCCCAGATGTAATTAATCACCTTCAGAGACAACTGATTTCATTCATATTAATAAAAGGTACTTCAGGTTTAGAAACAATGATGCAGATGCTGAGCTCAGAAATTACTTGCATACACAGTAATTTCTGAGCATACTTTTTTCTCCAGCATACTTTTTGTGGGTAAACAAGGAGATTAGGAAAAACAGAGATCCATTTTGCCAGAATCATCTTCTATTGCCCAATCATTGCTGAAGGTCCCATTTGCATCATACTCTTTGAGACACAACACAAAGCTCCAGAGATACCCTGTGGCCAGCCTGCAGAGACCCGTCAAGCTACACATAGCTCTCCACCTAGCTTTAAAAAACGAAGGGCTTCTTTTCTTCCCTGCTCCACAGCTGACAATTCCCTTACCAATCAGGCTGCAATGCTCTGTTGTTTTGCCAGAAGACTCTTTTCCATCAGCTGTTCATCTCCACTGCATTACAAGCAGATCCAGCTCCAACTCTGAGAGCTCCACCTGCTTACAGTTGAGGTGGCTCAAATTAAGTGGCTCAAATGCTTACACTGAGGTGATTTGCATTAAGTGGCTTGACTACATGTCATTCCTCCCTGTGCAGAAGACAGCTCCAAGGTCCACTGTAAACCTGTTTTCAAGGCTTCCCTGGAACCTGTAAGATATGTCTGTATCCATAAATAAGATTAGCCAGGGACCCAAGGATCAGTGTCATGGCACAACCTGCACATATCTAAACACTCTGCCCCCCACTCCAGCCCATACACACCAAATCAAGGTGTCAGTGTCCAGATTTCTTAGAGGAACAGTCGCTATCATGCATTTTCCAGGCCAGCACTAGCTGGAACAGACATAACCACACTGCTGTGTGTAGATTATCTGAAGAGTGAAATTCAGCTATCAGTTAATAAGAAACGGAATTACTCTTTCTTGTAAAGGAGTAATACTTCCTCTTACAAATCTTGCTCTTGTGCAATAATGTGCAAATCCATAATTATTCCTGGTGCTTAACAGACCAACATGTTCTTGAAGCAAATCACCTGCCAAGCAGGAGGCAATAGGTAGGACATGAAGCCTTCAGAAATCATGTCTGGCTTACATTCTTAAGAGCATGTTCATCACTCAGCTGTTGATATGTGGTAGGAACTGCTGATTACACATTTGCAGCTAACATGAAAAGTCAGGGAAAGAATAATTTTCTCTAGCTGTTCCCTTCCTTTTTATTCCAGATGTAAGAAATATATATATATACCAGTTTCATATTTTACCTATTGAGCTTGTTGGGATTTAAGATGTTAAAAGAGGCAAAGAGGTTGCTTAAAACAGCAGCTGCGAAAGCAATGATGAGAAAGGGGGTGGACTATATGTTGTTTTTAACAGTGAGGGCTAGCATGGCGTTACATTGGCAGGCTCATTGCTGGTCTGAAGTATAGCAGCATTAACTAACCCATACTGTCTTATACCATTAAAAGCAGCAGCAAATCTGCCCTTCTGCACTTATCACTCCATAAAAAAGGTTTAAATTTAGTATGAGTTATTTTTAACTGTTACATTTGTACTGACAAAATACTTTTGGCAAACTGGATGTTACTACAAAAAACCTATCATACAGCAGAGAAATCTACAATTGCATTCTTAAATGTTATGGCATCTTATCTTCTTTGTCCTAATTCTCATGGCTTTTTAGTCTTTGCATCTGGACTTCAGGCATAACACAACTATGAAAGAAATGTGCACTGCAGTCAAGTAATTTAAAAGAAGAGTTACATCAATGCAAATGCATAGGAATAATGTCTGAATGATGCAACTTGCATTTAACCATGAAATTCCCCTAAAATAAAGTGTCTTGTTTGCAAGGCCATTCTGTGTCTAACATAGAAGAAGGAGTGATCTTTATTCACATCATTAGAGTAGACAGGCAAGGAATCTGTGGTAAGGACATGGGCTCATGGGTTATCATTCTCTTATATTTAATCTAAAAATACAACTTTGGTACTTTATTTTTAACATAATAAAAGCAAGTTCAATCTGCTGACAATGAATAGGAATAGAGGAAATGGCTCAGATATAATGAAACCCTCTTTGACATTTCACCCAAATTAGAATGACCCTTTTGGAAGCTGCAATATTTGCACTTGCTTTTCTTCATTGTCATTTCATTTTCTTCCTCTAATGCTAGCCCAAAGCATAAGTGATGAGGAACCAAGTGAAAGATAGTTATTGCACAATTTCAGTCCTGACTAGAAGCAAACAAAAAAAAAAAAAGTAAAAATGGCCATGGACTGAGTTAAAGCTGGGTTAAAGCTGCATCCAAACAGTACCCAGAGCTGCATTTGCTAACCCAAACTGAATGCATACTCCAGTTAACATGTGGTAATGCAATGCTGTGAATTTCTGTTTGGTTATTTTTAAATGTTTACATCATCTCATTCTAAAGGACAGTGCATATGAATGTCAAACACTCCAAAGAGGGACACTGAGCACAAGAATAAATAAGTGAACCATTTGATCTGCTGTGCAGATTAATGAACATAGGAAGACAAAGGTGTGCTACAGTTGAGTTTGTAGGCCACCAGGAGGCTAGCACAGTATGGAGACTGGAGAATGAGAAATAAGCAATACAAACTGCAAATGATGAGAATGTTTCAAGGCAGAAGAATCTTGAAAACTACCAGATCTACTTGATTTTTTTTGAGCTGCTGAATACTTGTGAATTTTAGGAACATTCCTAGAATCTGCAGGTAAAAAACACTGATAAATTTATTGCCTACTTACAGAGTCTTTAATCAGAGGCAAAAAATGAAGCAGTAGAATAGAGGACAGCAAATATAATCTCTGAAGGGTAGGTGAGAGGTAGAGCAATGTTTGAACATCAGTTTTGTCAGAACAGGTATATGTGTCATGCTGTTAGCCTGTGAATCTGGGAATCTGGAGGTTTCTCTGGGCCTTGTAATACATTCATGTAATATTCAGATGCTTTGAAACAGGAGAACTGAAGAAGAAATCAGAAGGTTGCTCAGAGAAGAAACAGTATTCTGTGGCTGTGGTTTCCAGCAAAGTTCAAGTTCTTCTATGGAGATGAGTTCAAGGCTACAGAAAGTACATGAGATGTTATAGGAAGAGATATACCAAAAGCAGTAATTAAATGCCTGGATGAAAAAGCCAAAAAGTTCAGGGAAATGTGAAGTAAGTAGCTTTAGACAACAGTTAACAAAGGAAAAAGAATAGAGCAGAACCTAGAAGACTACTTTTGCACCTCTTGCAGGTTAGAGAAAAATGAAGTTTACACTGAGGTAGCACCATAGTAGGGAAGTTTACTTGGAAAAAAAATAATGTCAGTGGCAGAAATTCTCTAGCCTAAAAAAGTAGTGGGTGTAGTTGTAAGGAGTTCACTTCTGACTAATATTGGGGAGAATATGATTTTGCTTGCCTGAAAGCTTAAGAGAAAGAGATATAGGTACTCTTCTCTAGCAAGTACTCTTCTCTAGCAAAGCAAAGAAAGAAGGAAGGGTCATGAAGGTGAGGTCATGGAAAAATGATACATAAAGGTCAAGGATGGGAGAGAACTAAAAACAAGTTAGAGAGAACTTTTCCCTGGAGAAATCAAAATGTATTTTTGAGCAGGAAGTAGCTTTGGAGAGTTCCTCTTGAAACAAGAATACTCCGTTTCCTGAAGATAAAAAAACATATTGCTGCTAGGAGCAAAGAGGTCCACTTCAGAGAATGGTGGCTTGATCTGAGAACAAATATGTGACCAGGCTACTACAGCATCTACAGGGGCTTTTTGTAGATGTATAGACTCAAGAATAAGCAAGGTGATATTCTGCTAAAGGCTGCAAGTGCAGTGAGTGTCGTGGAGCACAGGTCTGTGCAAGCTGGGAACAAGAGCTCTTGGCCACAGTACAAAAGCAAGATGAACTACTGGAGAGACTCCAGCAAAGGGACACAAATATAATTAAGTGATTGGGGCAATTCTCTTATGAGGACTGGTTGAGAGAGCTGGGGCTGTTTATCCTGGCAAAGAGAAGGTTCATGAGTGATCTTGTTAAGGTATATAAATATCTGAAAGGAGGGTGTAAAGTGGATGGAACCAGTCTCTTTCCAGTGGTTTCCAGGGACATGACAAGAGGTAATGGGCACAAACTGAAACACAGGAGATACTGTCTGAATGTCAGGAAACACTTTTTTTACTGTGAATGTGACGGAGCACTGGCACAGGTTGCCACAGAGGTTTTGGAGTCTCCATCCTTGGGGGTGTACAGAAGCTGTCTGGACACAGTTCTCTGCAGCCAGCTGTAGGTAGCCCTGCTTGAGCAGGAGAGTTGGCCTATATGATCTCCAGAATTCTCTTCCAACTTCAATCATTATGTGATTCTGTAAAGAGAAGTGATGATAGCACCTGTGGCTTTCAAACCTACTGAAGGATCTTCTTGACTGAAGCATCAGAGACAGCAGGAGAAGCTGTCACACAAAATCACAACATTTAGAAACCAAAGCGGGTTACAGAAAACCAAACCAAAACAACTCCAATGCACCTGGGAGAAGAAAGTACAGCAAGTTCAAGAAGATCCCATTGTATAGCAACAGTGGTCTGTCTTTCATGGAGGACTTGAAGTTTGCAAGTCAATACCTGTATGGGTTATGTTAATGGATTATTTTAATAGTGACTGTGCACCTGAGCAGAAGAACTCACTCTGACCTTTAAACCCAGATTCCTCAGTGGGAAAAAATAACGTAAAACATGTCAGGAATGTTTTGAAGCCAGAATCATCTTGGTAATGTAAATAACAAAGTCGGATTTTGAGGCTTCTTCTGGAGGCCACCCTCTAAAACGAAAATAGCATCTCAAGACAGAATTCCTGTTTTCCCTCAGCTGATAACATATGATCTGCTAGCATTAAATATAGATGCATGCAAAACTGATATTCCCAGTTTGAGCCATATGAAGGGAAAAGTTGTGTTACTCCATGACCACATTTTTTAATTGGTGGAGACTAGATTTTGCTGCAAAACGTAAAAGATAACAATAACACATACCTGTTTTCAACATATTAAGGACTGTATTTGATGAGGTGTTGAAAAGACATGCATCTTTAGTAACTACAGATTGTCTGTGTAGAATACAAATGCTGTGTAGAGTACAAATCTTTCAGCAGTCCCTTGAAAAATATACTTAAAGTAGCCATCTCAGTGAGCAGCTACACCAATTTGAAAAACTGTGGTTTCAGGTCAATAGATCTGGAACTCCCAAATACCTCTCACCAAAAATGTGATGTCTAGGAGGACCCATGTCATCTTCATGTCATCTTTTCTGCTGATCTGCAGAAAAGAGTGTGCTCTGACCTGCTCCACATTGTGATCAGAGGAGCTACCCAGCTATTTCCATGGTCAACAACCAAAACTGAGAAAATGGCCAAGCACTGGCTTTCATTCACAGTCCAACTTTTTTTTTTTTAAATAAAAGTGAAGTGCTTCTTCAAAGGTCTGGACTGCAAGGGCCTATTTGCATATGTGAGATATTTTGATGTCTTGTAAGAGAAAAACATATCATCCAAGGATGTAAATCTGTAGAAAGCTTTTACTAGGTTACTGTGGCCATTTGAATAGCTTTCAGTCATCCACATAAGCAGTACTTACCTCCTGAGGTATATGACATCTGAATACTATTTCTTACTTATTTCCCTGGGTGAATAATTATTGCATTCTGTCAGTGTAGTCTGGTAAAAGTCATAAAATGATGGAATCATTTAGGTTGGAAAAGACCTTTAAGATCAAGTCCCTCTCAAGGGAGCAACTCCCTCACTAGAAGTGGAAGTGTCTCCTTCTCCAGCCCAAGCAGGGGATCCTAGAGATTTAGTAGCTAGGCAGCCATATTACTGCCCAGAAAAAGCCCCAGTGTTTTGTGTTGAGAACCAGGTCTCATCACCACCACTTCGGACTGACCCCACAGTAATAGATTTGATTTGGAGATAGCTGGAACCAACCTAAACAGAACCAAGTGTGAAGCAAACAAGGAGCCTGTGGACAGCCAGGTGTCTTGCACACGTCATCTCTCCTTAGCCCTCTGATATTTCACAGTATAGATTTCTTTATACTAGTGATTTTTTCAACTGAATGGTTTTACAGGTGCAGTTTAGAGTCAGTAGGTGGTGGTGGGTTCATCCTACACAGATGAACACTGAGGTTGTATTACATGGGCACACCTGCAGAAAAGCATGGACAAGTGCATAAATGCACCTCTTTTTAAGGTCAGACATTTTGTCTGGAAATGAATTTAATTCAGACTTGAAAGGCTCACCTGTAGTGATTCCTGTACAAAAACATAAACAATGTATGGTCAGTTATCACCTCCTTTGTAAAAGTGCAGACATTTTCCAGCAGCTGCAAAAGGTCCTATTTTTTAAATCAACTGATCTTATCTAGGTTTGCTGGGAGGTTCTGACCCAACTCCTACTGCAACTGGAATTTGAAAACAAACTGGGTCACCTTTATTCTATTGGGGTGGCATAGAAAAACATGTCTTTAATTTCTGTGCAATCCAGAAATGCTGCTCTTTCAAACCTGCAGCTACATTCCCAAACCTATTTCAGCAGCTTTTCCTTAATGGACAGCGATTCAGTGTATTTTATGCCTCAAGTTAGATACATGCTGCTATATTAATTTTAGAACTTTAATTTACCTTGCAATTTCCTTTGCTGATGCTGAATAGGAAGGTTGAGAGGACTAAGTTTTACTAACTGGCATATTATTTTAAATCTTCAAGTTAGACAGGAAAATAAAATTTCAGTTAACAGCCAGCCTAATGTAAAGACTTGAACTTCATTCTGTATAAAACCCTTGAACTCATATTAATAAGGAGTATAAGAAACAAATTTCTTCTTAGTACACATCTGATTGTCTTTCATTGTTTCCCATCTTGCTGTTTTAAGATAAAATATGAAATCATTTACAATGTACACTACATTAAAACAGGTATCTGCACACAAATTTCATATTTAATTTGTGATATCTACTGTTAATGTTTTATTGTAACCTTTTATGATAAAATACTTGTTGTTCCACTCTTTCAAGAATTGGGTTAAGGTAAATATGCTGCGGTTGACAGCCAACACTATAATTTATAGAAGTTGCTTAGCTATGTAGAAGAAGACACAAGGCATAGATACACATCACACTAAAAAGAATCTAATATTTTTTGCATAAATTTAGACTAAGGGGAAAAAATGAGGCAGATAATGTCACTCTTCTGTACCATCTGCCCACTACATAAACATGTGCAGCTACAAAACTGCAACATCCTAATTTCTTGATTTCTCAAAGTACATTTACTCCTTTAAAATTGCTGTTGTTAATGTTTCTGTGTTAACTTATAAAACACAGAAAACTATTTTCTGACTTTAATTGACCTCCTGCATCTAATGTGTGGCTTACACTGAGACAGCTATTCTTTCTATTCATCCCAGACTTGCCCCAGTTAGTAGGCAAATTTCCACCAGACTCAGTGAAAAGAAAAGCAGGTCTGATGGGGCAGATTTCCAAGGCTACTTAATTACTGAACAACATAAACAGAAAGTGAATGAAATTTGCAAAAGTACCTGCAAGCTCATGACAAAATTCCCATGGATTCAATGAGTATAACGACTTAAAATATACAGTTCTGTGGTGTGTCTCATAAGCTTGTTAATGAAAGGGTTTTCTGGTGCTGTAATGGTGACCACTTACCATGATTTATACTACATGGAACAGAATAATCTTTAAAGTCATTCTGGTGGTGATTACAAGTTATTCAGTCTATTTGCTTTACTCTCCCAATTAAAAAAAAAAAAAAAAGATAAAAATACTCAGAGAATTAGCAAGTATAGATGGAAATGTTGCATCTGACTTGTAATTAAAATAGTGACTGGCTGTAGTTCATATAATTGTCAACAGCCTGTGGGATGGAATGCACTGAAAGTGCAGAATATAATGAAATGAGTGTCACACAGTCTGGAGGACCTTTTAGGTGGTGGCCCAGCTTTCTCTGTTTTGTACAAACATGAGCTTTCCATAGGACAAGGGGTGTTTCTTCCTTCTAGGAAAAAAAAAAATAAAATAGCAGCAGTTTGCATAATCTTATATAATGAATTCCATACAGTTCAGTATGGAATTAATTTCATAGCGTAACTAGTAGAGGTCACTTAACGGGCACCGGTCTATTATATTTACAGATTATTTTTTCTTGTTGCAATCTAGATTAACCCTGTTAGTTGCTTCTTCATTTAAGCTACAGTTAAGTTGCCAAGATGTCCACTGTGGTCTCAGTGTTTAATATCTTCATCCTTGAATAAAATTCTGTAAAACTGTGCTTGCCTTTACTTTTTCATTAATTAAAGCAGACTTGGACCACAGCATTGAATTTCTCAAATATTCTAATCTTTGAAAAAACAGAGTAGAAACAAAAAGAGTGGTAAACTTAGTTACAGCCAGAAACAGCTCCGGTGCATTGTCACAGAGACCTATTTTGTGCAGTATTACAGAGTAATGTGCTTTAGGTAGCAGCAGCTGTACTGAGTTCTGTATACATTATTACTAGAAATTTCTTAAACTAAGTTGCTATTACTAAAACTTCTGAAGCTGAAGTAAGTGGCAGCAATGGTGGTGCTACCAAAGAGCAGCAAACATATTTCACGGAGTTACGTTAACAAAAATGTTAGCAAATAAATCAGTGTAGCTGCAATCTATTTCTTGTTGGTCAAGAGCAGCTCAGAAGCCTTTGAGGCTTAACAAGAACCTTGCAAGTAAAAGGAATGTTAATGCTATGTTAATGGTAAAAGTTAATGCAAAGATTCTCTAGTAAAAGTCAATACTGCATTTAGCAAAACATTGTTCATTTATGGGTGACTGAATTGGAAATTGAGAAAATGCAGAAGTGAAAACTGAAAAGGCTATGGTTAAGTTCCCAAGGCTCAGAATATTATAGGGTTTATTCTATGTTCACGTTTCTGTCACTGGGAGAGGAATCAGCCCCAGTGCTGCAAAGCGAATCCAGCTGCAAAGCACAGTCTGAAAAAGCCTGAACCTGAAAAGACCAGTATTCCAGCTGGAGTGCAATCCCAGTTTAGAAGTGACTCTAGTGCCTTTATTTCACAAGTACTGTAATATAAAATGTGGGAGAAAAATGAGTGTGCCAGCTTAATTAAGAAAATTAAGAATTCAAAAATAAAAATAAAAAAAATAAAAATTGGAAAGAGGCTCAATACAGCAGGCTTTTAAATGAAGATGGACATGTGAAAAGGAAGCTAAATGAGGATGGGAAAATGCTGTCTGCTACATTAGCTCAAGAAGGTGTTAGCAGGAAATGCTGTAAAGATGAGAGACCAGCAATTTTTGAAAGAAACATTTGGTTCTCTGTGTTTTCCCCTACAAGTATGGTAATAATTTAGGTGACTTCTGTATTGAAGCATTTATACATTCATGTTCTGAATATGATTTAGCTTCCAGCATGATTTAAAGAAAAACAGAACAAACAAAAAAAAAAGGTATGTAAGGATGCTGGAAACCACCTTTAAATTCAGCTCTTTCTAGTTAGAAGTGCAATTGTTTCCAACATTCAGAGGCTGTTTGTAGTCTCCATAAAATCCTGTACTAATCTCTTCAC
Organism: Melopsittacus undulatus; assembly: GCF_012275295.1. Lineage (NCBI taxonomy): Eukaryota > Metazoa > Chordata > Aves > Psittaciformes > Psittaculidae > Melopsittacus > Melopsittacus undulatus. The sequence goes on along the minus strand of NC_047528.1, from coordinate 42,757,674 downwards.
TCTTACGCTTCACTGAAGGGCGCAAGGACTGGAACGAGCTCGAGATCAGATGCGTTGCCATGGCAGTCCAAAGCGGCAGCTTCAGAACAGTCAAAATACTGTTTCTAACATAAGAAGAATATAAAAGTACCCCGGTTTGTAAAGCTCTTTAAAGCGTTAAACACGTAGGAGTTGCACAAGCAGCATATGTGCCATTGTGGATGTCTGAGTGAGGGCTGTCTGCAGAGCAGAATAAAACGCGAGTGTGAACACCTTACCCAGCTACTGGGAATGAGCGCTCCAGAGGACAAGGGGGAAAAGCCCTCTTCCTCTCCCGCAGGCGTCCTCTAACAATGCCAAAGCCCCTTCTAACAGTCCTTTCTGATTTAAAACACTCTAAACCCGCAAAATTACTTCATTGGGTTGCCACAGCTAACTTAGCACAAGACGGGGCCGGCGGGCTGCAAAAGGGCAGGTCGCAGTGCAGACCCAACAGGTACCGAGGCAGCGATCACTTCAGCCGAGGGGCTACCGACAGTTCAGCGGGGCGGAGCGGCGGGGCCTGCCGGCGGGCGGAGGGGCTGGGCTGGTCTCCGCGGGGCGGGAGGACGGGGAGGGCGGAGGCTGCGGGTGGGGTCTGGCAGTGACTGATGGGCCAGATGCTGTTGAATGTTTTAGAAAAAGGGGGGTGCCCTGCCCCGCTGGCGCGACTTTAGCCAAGGGAGTTGGTGCGCGGCTGACGGCCGCCGGGTCTTGCCACAAGCCCTATCCTTCCCGGCCCCGTGTCCCGGGGTGCTTGCCCATCGCCGGAGAGCGGTGTCAGCCGGCCCCGGTGACACGGAGAGGAGCAGGCAGCCACAGCCTGGGGCAAGGCAGCCGGCGGGGCGCGTCTCCTTCGCCCAGCAGGCAGAGTCCCGGAGGCGGCGGGCGGGCAGGATCGGTTCCGCTCCGCTCAGCGAGGTGAGGAGGAGAGGAGCGGGTGGCAGAGGGCGGCGGCGCCGAGCAGGTCTCCTGCTGGAGGGGGCTTCTCGCCCCAGCGCAGCCCCGCCGCCAGTCCCCGCCCGGTAGCAGGCAGCGCCCCGGCTCCGTCCCCGAGTGTCGGCGCTCCTGGGCTCGCTGTCCCTGCGGCTGACGCCCGGTCCCCTCTCTCCGCGCAGGTCGGCGCTGACGCCGGCGGTCGCCCGGCAGGGGATCAGCCGTGCCGCAGCGCCATGCCCGCTACCCGGCCGTGGCGGCTGCCCGCCCTCCTCCTGCTCCTGCTCCTCGGCTGCCGCGCCGCCGCCGAGGGCGGCGGGTCCGTGCGCTCGCCAGGCCCGGGCGGGCAGAGCCCGACGGCCGAGACCCCTGCGGTGAGGGGCGCCGAGATTAATGCCTCCCGCCCGGCCGCGCTGCCTAGGGGTGGGGGGGCGGCTGGCGGACGGCCGCGTTCGGCCTCGCCCCCCATGTGCACCGGTCAGACGGAGGTTAAGGAGACTTTCAAGTACATCAACACGGTGGTGTCCTGCCTTGTCTTCGTACTGGGCATCATCGGCAATTCCACGCTGCTGCGGATCATCTACAAGAACAAGTGCATGAGGAACGGCCCCAACATCCTCATCGCCAGCCTGGCTCTAGGCGACCTACTCCACATCATCATTGACATTCCTATCAACGTCTACAAGGTGAGGGGGGAGCGGGGGGTGGGTCCGGACCTGTTCGTGTTGCTTCCCGGCAGATACCGGGCACCGCACCGGGAGCCGAGGGCAGATGCGCCTCTTCTCTGGCTGGGAAGCCTTCGTGACTTCACCTCATGCCAAAAAGCTGATGACGGAGGGTGGTGTGGTCAGATGTTGTCCCAAACGGCACCCTCTCTTGAGCCCCTGGCCAGGCTCTGCAAGTCACCTGGAGACAGGTGCTGTCCCGGGGATAAAGGTGATGAATGCAGTAGGTAAATGCGCGAAGGATTCGTTGCTTCCCTCCTTTCTCCCGAGGAATGGAGGGGAGGGCACAGAAGATTCCTCTGAGTATCGCTCGGTCCCTGCTGCTCAGCTTGGGCATGCTTAGTCGTAATACTTAACTTGGGTCCCTACGGTCGCTGTTGGCATGGGGCCTTTATTCAGGAGCTACAAAGATCATTCAACAGAGCGAAATGCATTAGTTCTATATGTCCCACCGCTGTGAAGCGTGATGCTCTCCTGAGCTGAGAGCCCGTTCCTCCGTTCGCAGCATGGACAGCTGAGAGGGAGTGAGCCACAACTGCCCTTGCCCCTTGGTTACTCTGACCTTTGGAGTGGTGAGACTTGCCACAGAAGAACAACCTCTGTCTTGTCTACCCAGCTTGTGCAGTCCATATTTCCTTAAGAACAGTTGAATCCAGCCTCTGGTTAGGATCACCCTCTTAGGAGGGATGCTGCAAATAACGAGGCACCTTCTGCCGTGAAAGTTTACAGTCTGAGTCCTTATCAGTTACTGTTTGAAGTGAACATGAGAACCTTCACCTGTCATCTCCTCATTCATATGCATGTGTTTAATCTCTGGGGTTTGTTACTTTTAGCTCTGGAAAAAATATGTTGAAGGGAGTGGGTTTGAATTTAGGCTTCTTTATCCCTAGTGGTTGCTCTCAGAAGCTGCTGCAATGATAGAATCCTGTATCTTTATCCTTTTAAAGTATTGGAGTATTGCAAAGCAGGGAACATCAAAACTATTAAATTCACCAGCCAGATAATTTGGATTAGACGACAGTTTCTTCAGTTTCAGTGTTTTCTATGCTACATATTTATCATAGTCCTTTGTGAGAAGTGTGGACTCATCTGAGAGTGAAATTTATGAAATTCATATGAAAAATATGAGAAGTATTTTCTTTAAGCTGTTTTTAAAAATGCCTTTTTGTAAGCAAAAGGTATTGAACAAAAAAGATTTTTCATCTGTTCTCAGTTAAGTCCAACTGATTGATTCAATGACAATTGCTCAGTACAAGACTTTGCAATCTCAGTGACACTATTTCAAAATTAAATTAATCATAGCATGCAATGATATATCACTGTGCTTATCTTAATTTCATGTTATCAAGTGTATCATTCTGAGTAGGTAGGTTGGAGGGGGAGGAATAAGCCATCAGATTGCAAACTGATAAATATGCTACGAGTTGGATATTTATTGTGCTATTGATAATGCTAACAGCTAAGTGATAGCTCTCAGATGCTAAATCTCCCACGCTGCTGCTCATCTTAAATGAAGATCCCATATTAAATTTGTATTATCCCTTACAATAGTGAGTGAAATATTTGCTTTTTTAAAATAAGACTTTTGAATAGATGTGAGTTACAAATAAACCAAACACTTCCCACCTTCCCCAACATTAGACATTGTGGTTTTTAATAAAAAAGAAGAGTTTGTGTGTGGTTTGAGTTAATAACTTTTTATCCACTCTACATCCCATTTAATTCCACCCTCAGAGCACTGTTATGAGAGAGGATACAGTAGTGCAATGCAAAGCTGGCTATGATCACCCAGCAGCAGGGGAAGAATAATTGTTTGTAAGTCAACTATACTAAACAGTTGTAACTTGCAATTTGAAACATTTTAAAACTGGATGAACCAAATCTTCAAAATAGCCACCAGATTCTCAGATAGCAGCTGTGTGAAAGAGGGAGAGAATTCCTCATGTTAGTAAAATGTCAGCAGTTTACTCAACAACACTTGTAGTAGAAAGTGTGAAAGTGTCTGTGAATGCTTTCCAGACAGATACATATGAGAGACCACAGAATTCTCACTTGGAGAAGCATTTTGTTAGCTATTTAAAGTGATAACTTCAAAAGATGTCCCTGTGACTATTTAAGTGAATATGTGAGTAGCTGAAAAAACATAACAAATGAAAATTTACATCTCTTGTATTGTGGGGCTCTAAAGAAAAGCAGGTGTTAGCCAGATTGTGAGGCACCTGCAATCTAATATGTATTAAATGTTAAGAAAAGTCTTGAGACAATCTTTATGCAGTACAGAATGCTGTGGCAGTGTGGAAGCTTTGCAAGATTGCTACTAATTGGATATGAAGGTGGTCCTATGCCTAGTCAACTGCTTCAGTAAACAGACTTAAGTAAGCGTGTTTTTGTTAATTTGAGACAGCAATTAAAAGTGTGGACATAAGGAGCAGAAGGATAGAGTAGGTGGTTGGTGAACTTTTTATGTCCTCCTCTGCACTTAATCTTTGGAAAACAAGACAGTGGCAGCTTGTATACCTGACGGTACAGATCTGCGATTCTGGAAGGCTTATGCTCTTTTTCCCAGGTCAGTAAAGTTGGTAACTCCTACATGTGAAACACTAAAATAACATAAGGATTGGAAATTCCAAACTTACATTAGCTCTGCCCCTCATGCATGTATGCGTAATGAGATAAGAACATAGACTTTAAAAAGCTGTAATCAAATAATATAATAATATGCTTTTTCTTCTGATATATAGACTGTATTTCTTTCACTTTGTAATATTTATCTCTTTTATTAAGTCCAATTTATTGTCATATTCCAGTGGATTTTTAACAGGGGAACAATCTATCCTTTGTACACTTTTGTGTGGCTTTCTGAACTCTATCAATTGCTATGACACAGATGACTGAGGAAGCATATCTGCCTGGAAATGCTGTCACAGCTTCCTTTAGCTCAGAGTATACTGCAAGAGCAGAGGAAAAAAAGAAGAACCAGGGAAGGAATAAAACCTTGTCTTTATCCAAGGCAATGAGCAAAGGCCAAAGTAAATGGCCTTGATTTTATCTTTTTTTATTTATTTTTTTTTTATTAAGGCAATGTTTTTTTTCCCCCCCCCCCCCCCCCCCCCCAGTAATGTATTTTAGGGATTACCTAAAAAATACTGTTAACATAAAGCATTATTAAGCACTGGAAATATAAGAAAGACTAGATCAGGGACTACATATTCCCCAAAGGTGTGAACAGGCCCCTTTTTTAATCCAGCTGTGCTCTAAAAAGGGTGAGATTCATATGGAAATGGCTTTGTTGATGACTTCACTAGCTTGTAATTCAAGTACCTATAGGGCATGCATCATGATAAATTTCCAAGAAAGTCAAGGTGCTTATCTTCAGAAAACGTTGTTACTACTCCATATGACAACTCTTGGCCACTGGTTCTTCTGATGTTAAAGATAACAGCCATTTTATGAGGAGAAATGTATTATTTCCTTTCTGTCAACATCTGAACTACTTACTTGAGGTCTTGCAAAGTTCATCTCAGAAATCCTTACATAAAATATATTGATCTCTTGCCATGTTAAACTAGAAATCTGTTTTGCTTAGGATCCTTTTATGGTCAACAAGTGCAGCATACAGGCACTTAAGACGACAAGAATTGTCCAGAGGAGGAATCTGTCTAGACTTCACAGGCAATGGGGGGTAACTTTGTTCTGTAGTTAGATGGGAGCAATCTATTCTGAAGTCCAATCAATGAAGTAGTGCAAATGTCACTATGCTGTTAAAAGTACACATATATAGTTTTCATTATGGATCTCCAAACTCAAACATGTCAGTTGGTGTCAGTACAGATTTGTAAATCTATTTTTTTTTATTACATGTACATTTGCTGTGTATAAATTCTGTTAAAAGATGCATGTGACAATTTTCTAAACAAGTTTTCACCTTATTTGGGTTGTTGGGTTTTTTTTCTGTCCTGTGTTTATGCTTCCCAGTCTGACAGCAGTATGGCTGTCTTAATGCTTATTTTTGTTGCAGTCCTATAACTCTGATTGTGAAATTACAAAATTATTTTTATCTCAGCAACACATTTTGAGTTTTTTTCAATTTTCAGTAATTTTCAGTATGTCTGTATGCTATTACTTTATCTTAATTAAGCACTTCAAAAAGAAGTCTGAAGCGGAAGTTACTAATTAAAAACACAGGTTAACACTTCTATTGTAAAATATTCTCAGCTTAACTAGAAAATGTATTTTCTCATCTAGAGTGAATATCCCCACCCTGACATCATAATTATTGTTAAATACTAATCAGTTTTGTAAAGTCTGACTTATCCCTGACTATAAGCTTGATTTCCTGGGCAAATTTCCTGTTTGGAAAAATGCTTGCTCCTATGATATGCTAAAAAATACTTTATCTGCATGATCTCCACATCTCAAAAAGTATCAAGTGAAAATCTGCCAGTCATTTCACAGATACATGGAAAAAATGTTGCTTGTGCACTGGGTGTACAGTTGCATGTCTGATTTCCTGTGGAACGATGCATTCATGAAGATTGAGTCTTCTTACCCTGTGAACTAGGCTTGCTGTGAACACACAGCTAGGAGGAAATAGGTATTCCTGCTCTGTTTTGCATGCATTCATTGCTCAGCACTAGGACACTGGTGTAAGTAAGTGCACACTTTACTACTTCATGTCTGACTGTAGCAAGTCAACAGTTGTTGAATGGAGCCGTGGCATCAGCCTTGTGGCTAGTGGCCACAGCAGCTGAGAGCTGTTGAAAGAAGCGTATTGTGCTCCTATGTTGGCATATTGTGGCAGCAGATTATGAATATCTTTTTGTTCTTGCACAACCAAGAGGAAGCAGGTCAGGAATTGTAATTCACAGGTGTGTCTCTGAGTCACACCATCTCTTGGGGCTTCTTTCATAGCTGTGCAGCTTTCACATCAGTTTATGCTTAGATCTGTGTCTGATCTGAGAAAAGCGTTGGCTATAAGAGTGCATCAGAGGTATTGCTTCTTTTAAGCACGATTTCACTTCATTCTGCAGTGTATTCCCTTTCTCTTTGTTCTATTTCATTTCATCTTCAGCACATCTCTGTGGCTTAGGAGTTAAAACTTCACCCACATAAAATAAGTTACTGTAAAACACTGGAAAAGGTCACTCAGAATACAGCCAGTGGTAAACTTCTCTTGGCATTTTACTAATGAAAACGCAACATTATTTTTTTCTTTGCTGCCACTTGGCAGTATCTCATGGCTCTAAGTCATTTGTAAAGTGGCACTCTTTGTACAGATACACTGTTATAAATTATATGAAAACAGTTTTACCCATGCAAAATTGCATTAGGCTGCATCTGTACTTCACTAGGAATAATCATGGCTCACAAATACGATGCTTCTGAATACAGTGGATTTTCACAGTACTTTAAGGCAGTGTTTTAAGGAGATGGCAATACACGGAACAAACAGAAACAACAAAGAAGCATAGTTCAGCAATTAAAACATTCTGATTTTTCCCGTTTTACTTTCTTAACATTTTCAAGCTTTTGCTGCAAAGCGTATCATTAACTGCTTGCAATACCATGATAGAGAGACTTGTGACTCATGCATTAAAATGCTCAAGTATCACAATACATCAGCTGCAAGAGATAATGGAGATGTCTTTTCCAATCCAATGCAGGCAGCTGTGTGTCCATTCTGTTCCTGATTTAAGCTAGCTGAATGCAAGTAATATTTTGATGTTATGTTAAACCCAAGCTAATGCACCCTTTCTCTCAGTTGACCACATTCACTCATGCACAGCCCTATGCTAATCCAGCCATATGGCTTCCAGACTGGAGCTGGCTCAAATCCAGTCAGCTTGGAGCACAGGTGTGACTATCTGCACCTGAGAGATAAGCACTAGTTCAGGGAAATCTCCAACATGTGGCTGAACTGTTGTGATTTTAGGGAAGAGAGACAAGGGAGTGTCTTGGCATGTACACCAGCTAGTTGTGGCTGAAAGTCTTCAACAGAATGTGCCAACAGAAATTTGACCAAAGGTCTTAATTTCAGCTCAATAAAGAAAAAAATACATTTTGATTCTGAAATGCTTTCTTAATGAGTCATCTCTGGTTTAATATGTACACATGTACAATATACAACAGATACTATAAACAAGTATAAAATGTACTTGCTACCAAGTCATTGATTTCTATAGCAATTACGTGTGGTACGCTGGAGGCTCACTGCCTGACTATAAATTAGATGAGTCCAGGTGTCATAAGATAATGTAAAGCGTACATTTAGAACACCTGTAATGATTCACATAGCAATTTTAATAGCAGTTTGTTGCTATCACCCTCTTATACCAATTCAGAAGTCTTAGGGAGAGGCTTTACTGAAAATACTTTAATTACAGATTGAGTTATTTTTCCCACATCACATAAATAAAAAGATATTGTATGATTATTACAACCTCATCCGTACTTCCTCTGCTTTATTACTTTCCATAAAATTCTCAAGAAATATAAATCCCTAGAATTTATATTTCTGCTTCATTTCTGTGGAAGCATTATACTCTTTGTCTTACTTGAGTAGATCATTGAAGAAATAGAAGGTCCCATGTCGGCATATGACTAAATCAGATTTTGAAAGGTATTCTGGTATCTAGAAATACTGGTGGGCATTTTATTGGGATTTCCAAAAGTACATTGTCATGAAGTGTACTTATCTTTCTTCATGTTAAAATAAAATATTTAAGTTATTACCAGGGCTCTTAAAACCTGTTGACGGTGTAATTGTTTCTTCTGGGATGCATGTGTATGTGTGCTAAAGGAATTTGCTGAACCAAGTCAGTGTGAGCAGGCAACTCTGTGGCCATCAATCTTCACTCACTTTGGTCCCCAGCAGAATCTATACAGTATGATGACCTATTTCTTCTTATAGTACATCGGTATTAAACATCTGAGGAGCCCTGAGCCAAGGGAAAAATTCTGCAATCTCTTTTTGGGGTAGTTATAATTCTTCTTTCTTCTTCTTTTCCATATTTTAGCTTTCTAAGAAGTCTGAGGAGACCTGAGCCAAGGGAGAGATTTTGCCATCATCTTTTGGATAGTTGTTGTTCTTTCCTCTCCTTTTCCATTTTATAGCCCACAATCTGCAACAGATCCAAAAGACCTCGTTTGAACAAAGTTACAAAAAACAGAAATGGCCTTAGATGATGTTAACTAATTACAGAAAATCAGAACATTTACTTTTATATTTAATGATTGTGACTATTTCTTGGCATGACCTCTGTTCTAAGGAGTCTGGCTAGTTTTTAGGACACACACATTGGAAACTCCCTTGTGAAAACGCACTTCTTGACTAAGTTTTACACGGCAGAAAAGAAAAACAGTCAAAACAAAGGTCTATGTTTCAGCTTTAGGAATTAGTTTTAAAAAACAGTTTATTTCTAACTGTTTTCTTTTCACAGCTACTTGCAGAGGACTGGCCCTTTGGTGTTGAAATGTGCAAATTAGTACCCTTCATTCAAAAGGCATCAGTGGGAATCACAGTGCTGAGTTTGTGTGCCCTCAGTATAGACAGGTGAGACCCGTTTTTCATCATACTCTCTTAATTGCTTCTCAATATGGGCTCAAATTTGTTTTTCTACTTTGCATGCATAAGTGGGGTTGCCAGTTAAACCAGGTGGGTTTTCTTATATTGTTTGCAAATGCGTGCTGTTGCTTCAGGTACCGAGCAGTTGCTTCTTGGAGTCGCATTAAAGGAATTGGAGTGCCAAAGTGGACTGCTGTTGAAATTGTACTGATCTGGGTTTTGTCGGTGATACTGGCTGTTCCAGAAGCTATTGCATTTGACATGATTACGATGGAGTACAGAGGAAAGGATCTTAGGATCTGCCTACTTCACCCCACACAGAAAACATCCTTTATGATGGTAAGATGCTGACATTTACAAAATCTCCAGAACAGTTCCTTCTATCTTCTTAGCATTGCGTGAACTGTAATTTGTACAAGTGTAGGTGAATATAATGTTCAAATGAAATACTGACAAATTCCTGAAGTATATTGGTTAAAAGAAGAGCACTCAGAAACTTTTCCTTTTTGTGGGCTTTGGGCACAGTACTTGTCCTGTTTTCTTATCTGTAACCTACACCTTATAGAGGCGCTTTTCTGGACAGACTGATCAGGTAGTTATAGCATACTTTCCAAAATGCTTAGCGTTCAACTCCTAACAATAGCTTTGCTTTTGTTTTCTTTGTAGTTTTACAAGCAAGCTAAAGATTGGTGGCTGTTCAGCTTTTACTTCTGTTTGCCACTGGCTATTACAGCATTTTTCTATACTCTTATGACCTGTGAGATGTTACGAAAGAAAAGTGGGATGCAAATTGCTTTAAATGACCACTTAAAACAGGTAAAAAATTATCCCTGACAACTCTGCTGTCTATAGAGAGGTTAACAATAATACCTTTAATGACTTTACTTTTATATCATTATTCTGTTCCTGTATGATGACTTCAAGATTATTAGTAAGAAGTTTCCTAGTAGTGGTGTTGCTGAGCTGTTATATATATATATATATATTTATTTATATCTATATCAGAGCCCTCAGAAACCTAGGATTTTAACTTTCAATCACAAAACTGGTGGCTTGTGGGTTTTTTTTCTTGTTTGATGTTAATCCTTCAGGTTTTATAGTTTTTATTTCTTCGTAATAGTGGGAGCTGGATATTTTGTAATGAAAACTGAAGTCGTCCTCTAAACCTGTTAACTATTTTGAAGCAATTTCATGCTGAACTATAATGAGGTTAGCAGTATATGTTATCAGGAAAAAAAAGACATGCTCAAATTTAGTCTAAGTTAGTAGTGCACCAGACACAAACATGTTATTACTCATACTTTTAAAAATTGGATATACAGAGAATCAGGGCAAGACATCTAAAACAATAGAAAAGATTGAGTACGCATTCCAAGAGAATAAGGTATTTGATGTTCTTCTAACTCCTGTGTTTTGATAGGGTTTTTATTTTGCTTATTGAACATTGGATATTAAAAGACAACAGCAATCAAGAAACAGAAACTATAACTATTCTGTCCAATTTTCTTTTTTCAGAGACGTGAGGTGGCCAAAACTGTGTTCTGTCTGGTACTTGTTTTTGCCTTGTGTTGGCTCCCACTTCACTTAAGCAGAATATTGAAACTCACTATTTATGATCAGAAAGACCCCAACAGATGTGAACTTTTAAGGTGAGATTGCAGAAATATAATGCCTGTGCACTGATGGCATTTTACATAAGACTTTTTTGGATGTCTTAATTAACTAGGTTACTCCGTGTGTCTGAAATTTTCCCTACTACTTCATCCAGACACTCTTGTTTTGATCCAGTAGCAAAGTCAGAAAACTATGAGGAATCCCCTTGTTTGCCCCGTCTTCCTCCTGATCCCTTTTGGGGCTGTCCTACTGTCTTGTGGCATTATGAGGGTGGAGGGGGAATTTCTATCCCCATTCCCTTTCAACAGAACAGCTAGGATTAAATCTGTGAAGAAAACCTTGTGAATATTTCCTCCACAAGCTATGGTGCTTGGACCTTCTGAAATTACTTTCATGAGAATGATCTTACTGGTTAAACTTAATTATTGAGCACAACTGTTACCTCCATGAGTTAACCCTGTTGATATAACCCCCCTTACTATTACGTTAGCTAGTGTGGGTTGAATGAAGCCGAGTCAGATTTTCATAGTTGCAAACCTCTATTAAGCCTTTTCAGAGAAAATGAGAAGTGTCTCACTTTAATTTCCACACAGCTTTTTTCTTGTGATGGACTACATTGGTATTAACATGGCTTCACTGAATTCCTGCATCAATCCAATAGCTCTGTATTTGGTGAGCAAAAGATTCCAAAACTGCTTTAAGGTAAGAAGCTGGTGAGAGCTGCTCCTCTGGTTAAAAGATGATGTCAGCAGTAAAATTCATTCCTTAGCATGCAAAAGTGTTTTAAATGGTCATTAAATTTCACTTTAAATTTTAACTGGGTTATTGTAGGTGTTCTCTCCCTGTTGAAGCTACATAGAAAGGAATTAAAGATTCATAGAGACAAAAGAGAAAGCAAAAGAGTGGAGTGCATAATAAACCCTTTTGGCACCATGCTAAGCAGTGGTACATCACTTCCTGACACCCAGCTGGCACCCAGCCACTTATAGATCACTGACAAAGCAGACTCAGACTGTGCTGCAGAGATAACTTAGCCATATCCTCTGCAACCCAACAGGGAGAGTGCTGACCCCAGGTTCTCTGGATCCTGATGGAGTGCTTACATCAGTAGGCAGTTAGGTAAGGCAGATGGTGCAAGTATCCACTCGTTCCTTTCCAGTGCCAACATTTTGAGACAGAACTGTTTGTAGTTTTCCGTTGGTTTGCATGAGCAGTCCTGGGCCCTAATTCTTCACACAAGATTTAAGGCTTTGGATCACATGTGGACTGCAGCCCATCTGTCTTTCCACCTTCATGTCCAGATTTTTTATTTTTGTGGCCCCTGATGTCTTCATACACTGTATCAGAGTTATTGCATTGTCTACCACAAATTCTTAAGATTTTTCTTTTTTGCTAGGCATTTAACTATTGGCCACTGCTAGGCTTATTGCCTGGCTGTGTTGCATTCGTTACCGACTATATATTTCCATCAGAAACCAATCAGCTCTACATCTAGTAGCATTAGTGTATTTATTTCCCAAATAATGGGAACATGTTGCAGAGGCTTTACTGTCAGTCTTGTCTTCCCCATCTACATTGCTGGCCCCTGAAAGAGTCACTGGAACTGGGAGCATGTAAGAGATCTCTAGCTTCTTGAGCATGGAAAGAAGTGGATATGCCGGATCCCAGATGGACTTGTAGCACCCAAAGGCCAATCAGTAGCATCAGCAAAAAGTCTGCAGTATATCTAGTAAATGTATAAACTGTGTGTAGGTTTTCACCATTCTCCTATTTGGTTCTCTAAATAGCAATAATAAAAAAATAGCAGCATCTTGCCTAGGAAGTATAGATTAGAGAGCATGCATTTTGCCCAAGAAAAATTGCCAGAGAAAGGACAACAAGGAGTCATAATTTTATTTTCAGATGCATTTAGGAATACAAACTAGACTTGAAGTGGCATGTGTGTGGCCATTATTAATATATGTAACTCAATATAACTATTCCTGCCCTTCAGCACTCAGGTTGCTAATGGAGCATCACAATAGTGATAATTTGAGCAATGTGGAGCTTAACCTTGTTTGTTTGCTGACGTTGTAATCTGAAAATGGCAGCTTGTACTTTTGCCATTTCCTACTGTACCACTAAAGAAGGGCAGCTTTTCAGTGCATTTGCCACATGTGCAAAACAAAATGATGTAAAATGTTTATTCCTTTTATTTTAACAGTCATGCTTGTGTTGCTGGTGCCAGTCCAAAGATCTGTTGTCCCTGGAGGAAAGGCAGTCCTGCCTAAAGTTCAAAGCTAATGATCACGGATATGATAACTTCCGCTCCAGTAACAAGTACAGCTCTTCGTAAAACAAGCATAAAAGATATGTTCTCCTATGTTAATGCTGGTGCCTTTTTAAGTAAAAGTGGCAATTACTTTTAATGAGATGGTAATGTTTAGAAAAATCTAATTTTGTGTTTGCACCGAAAAAGAACATTAAAAGAAATTGCCAAAAATTCTGTCACATTGAAAAACACAGATATTTATAAAATTGTCATTTATGGAAAATGAAGAAAAATGTAGAAAGAACAAGTCATTGTTAGCACTTGAATACTTCTGAATCAGCACTTCCAAATGAAACCCGCTTCCTGTACATTAAACGATCATTTGTATTCACTATAACAGTTGTAGGAACTGAAGTCACAGTAATTACTGAGCAGCATAATGTTAATTGGATCAAAGCCATTATTATATATAACATAGTGTATTATCTTTTATAAAGCAGATTAACCACCATCACTGTTGTGGGGTTTTTTTTAAATAAAACATGAAATATGTTGTAATAGAAGTTGAATGTAAAAAAAGTAGAATTTTATCAGGGATATTTTAGAGATAGTTAACAAAAATATTAAAGGACACAGTTAAATCACAAGTGCATTTCACTCTGATTGTTGTTTTTACCTATTAGGGTTAGAAAGAACCTCCTATGGCCTCTATAAATACCATTCTGTAACCACTGTGCATGTTCATTGCATTTGGCAGCACTCTGGGTATCGTCCATATCACTGTTTCCATATTATTTGTATTTAAAGACAATGGAGGAAAGAAAAATATACCAAAAGTAAAAATTAATACTACTAGAACCATACAGGTGATGGCTGGTATTGGAAATCAGCTATTTTGAACTGAAAAAGAATTGATTGTATCCTGTGTAAACAGTGGGCATTCATGAGAATCATGGTTCTTTACTTGAGATACTTTGCAACAATTTACAACTGTTTTTACAATACAAATACTGTCTTGGGGCAAAATCTTCTGAAAATAGCAGATGCAAAGAAACGTACCCAAGGAAATCAGAGAGCATTTGATCTTCTATTTTCATTTAAATTTAAATCTTCATAAAGAAAATTGTTCACAAACTGTACTTGTAGAGAACAGTACTATGTAGTGCAGTCATCTCTGTAGTTCTGTGTTTATGGGGTTAAGAAGATGTGTGATTAGTTTCTGCTTCTGTAAATAGTTTAGTGAAGCATAAATAATTGTAAAGTATTAAAATATGGGCAGGACCCTGCAAGAAAACAGAAAGGTAAAGATGCCTGTAGTAAACATGATGTGTGTTGCCGGGAGCAATGCATGTTTTGTACATACATGATAGGGCATTCTTTGGCTTTTCATTTCCTATTAATTTGTGACAGATGTCCCCAAAGATTTATTAACATATTTCGTGCACTGAATCATACATTTTTCAACAAAAAAATGTCATATAACATGCTTTTTATAAGAGACATGTTTTCATTAGTCATGGTGTTTTATTGTAATAAAAATATTTATCAAGACTCAGGAATTGTTTTTTTTTAATTTCCAAATTTCACGTGCGAGGATTTTTACTTTTTTTCCCCCAGTTTTTATTAACTGCAGGTTTTTTAATAAAGTGCCTTAAATATGCTCAGGGTGAAAGCAGTTTTCATTAAAATGTTCAGTTGATGTTACCCTTAGATAGGTGTCATCTCATCTGACTTTACGTAGCTACAGCTTCCTTGCAGACAGCTAAAAACAGGAGAGGTGAACCCCATTCCTGGTATTTACCCTGTCAAAAGCTAATAGGGGTATGCTTCTATAATCAAGCTCCAGACCAATGCGCATGCATTTGAGCATGGGCACATATGTGTTTGTGTGTGTGAGTGTGTATGCAAGTGTATATAGAATCATAGTTGTCTACCATTAGGTTGCTCTTACCATATTTCTGCAACACAAACACCCAAGTGCTACAATGCTGAACTTTTATAAATATAAATCTATTTAAAGTTTCATTCTTTACATTTTTACCCAAACTTTCATGGAAACTTACTCATGATAAGCCATGAGTATTGCTTCACTTCACCTTGCCTGCATCTATTTCTGTGAAAAGCATTTCATCTGTTAAGGATGGATAATCAATTAAATACTAAGTTTGATACTGATCAGTATTATTTTCATCAAGTTATGGCATTACAATATTGTACATGTATATTATCATTATTTTTATTTAAAATATAGCTGTTGTATTGGTAACTGTGTAACATATTTTTTGGTTTTTTTTCCTGGACTAATTCTTTAAGACAAGTCCTCTCAGTCAGACATTTAGATTTTGCAAATATACTGTCCACTTTTTGGAGTTAATATATTCATATTAGTAGATTTTTTGTATTCTCTGTTCTTATAAAGTTCTAGTTAAGATAAAATCTCAATCCTGAACACAGGCATTTTCTCACTGAAATCAATGAATGTTTAACTATTTGATTAAGTTGGAACAGAATCAGGGCACAGCAATAGTATTCTTTCAAAAACCCAGCTGATGTGCTACCTTGGACAAGGAGTTGTTTAGAAAAGTTAGGGGGAAAAGGTAAAATCAGCTCGTGGGGGTAAACCAGGAAGTCTAAGGCTCTTTAAGCCTTAAACAGAGTCACAGCAGAACAACTGCGGGGAAGCACATGCATCTTTATAGGAGTTTGATGTGCTTGCCCGGAGTGGTGTGACAGAGTAAGAAGAATCATCTGTCCCAGTGGCCTGAAGAGTTGACACAGCATGGCTTAAGATGAAAAAACAAACTTGTAAGTAACTACATCACATCTTTGTGTTTTGACCTTCAGACAGCAGTTAGAATTTACTTCCCCAGCTGCTCTGAATTTTGCCTGCACACAGCTCTCTTGAACTTAAGAGAGAGGGTATTTTGAACCGAGTGGACTGAACTGATAACATTGGTACTGCACCTCAGAGAATCAAATGCAAAATGTGATGGTCATGGAGCATCTGCTATGAGCTGTGGTATTTAAGTGTCCCAAACAGCTCTTAATCAACATGTGGCTGGCTTAGAAAAGAATGTTGTATGTACTAAAATATTAAGAGGATTTTTTTTTAAATTGTTTTGTATAGCTCTGTAAAATAATTCTATATTTCATTTTCTGTGGTCATTTAAAATAGCAACATTTTGGCTCAGACAATGTAAACATGCTAAAATATTTGTAAACATACCAATAAAATATTTGTAATTTTAATTAATAGCAAAACAAAGTCTCACCTTTTTTCTTCTAGGGGGTCCTATTTAATTCTTAAGCAGTGACAGTGCTGTAAAAAAGAAGTAAGCAATTCAGTAGTAAAAAAGCTTTTGGGTGAGCTGGTTTTAGATAGCTAGTTGAAAATTGGAGAGCTTTCAGGCTTGCATGCGCATTGTAAAGTTGCCTGATATTTGTTGGAACAATCAGTCATGCTTGTCTTTGCTCTATTTGTTTTTGCTCAAAATGTCAGTTGCAACCTCTTGTCTACACATCCATATATAGTCACAAATCCTTCTGTCTTAGGGACATCACAAATAAAAGGCACAAAACATTTAGCTTGTTAATTTGGGATTGGATGCACTTGATGCTAGAATATGTCACATGAAAACTATTACCCCTTTGTATGCTGATAGTGTAATTTTGTGTGTACTTCCATTAACCTTAAAGCAGTGGAAAACAGTATCAGACTAAATATGGTGATTCTGGTTAAATATGTATCTTTATATGCTTGCGTTATCTGTACACCCCAAAATGTGTTTGCTGCAGCTGCTGTTTTATTCCAGATAGTTATGTTCCCTTTTGTTTAATCGGTGGCCTGCTGCATTCAGTTAGATTTGTCTTTTTTCATGGCCCCAGGTCTGTCAGCACATTGTTTCAAGTTGCCTGTTCCTGGAACGGAAGCATCTGTAGAGATGAGGTCCCTTGTAAGTAAATGTTCTAGTTATATCTCTTACGGCCTCTTCAGTTCCTTTTTCTTCATCTTATACTATGGTCCAAAGTCTTCACCAACCACTCATGAAGAATTTTATATATATGTATATCTTTTAAGATCCTACAGCTCTCTACAGGTAAGCTATAGTCTTCACAGCCCAGCTAACTTACTTCCTTGCCACAGTTTGCTTCTCTAACTATTGGTCTCATTCACAGTTTTATGTACTGCAGTCTTGGCTCTTTCATTGAAGGGATTAACTGCAGCTTGTCTGTTTTCTAAACACACTAGAATTTACATAGCAACATGGATATACATGTAGCTTAGGTTCTTCAAACACCGACACACTAACCGCTCTTGAGAAGGGTGGATTTGGCACTGGTGTTGGTGGAGCAGGATGGTCCAACTGGCAACTTGTGGTTGTGTCTGGTCCATAGAGTGGTTCACTTTTTACTGCAACTTCCAGCACCCTGTTGCTCAGACCATGGTCTTCTTGTAGTCTGCTTTTCTTATGGAAAAAAACCTCATCACTCAGAAAATTGTTATAACCAAAAGCAAAACCTTCAGAAATTTGTGTTTTACCTTTATCTTAAAGCTCCATGAAATCTCTGTGGCAAGCCACAGATGTTCTGATGGTGGGAGGTAGTATCTGGAACAAATTTGCCATATTAGTGTGGTAACTAAGTTAGACTATACAGCTCAGCATAAACCTACATATGTTAAGGGATATGAGAACACATCAAATAGTAACATGAATAACACACAATATTTAGATGATGTCATCACTGGATAGCTACATTTATAACTTTAGTATTACCACATCTTCTTCACAAACTGTATTCTCCAAGATTTGCTTCTCCTTGTTTTGTTCTTGGGGGGAGAGCATTTGTTGTCCTTTAATTTCCTGGAATTTGCAATAGTGGCTCACAGGTTTGGTTATCCTGATGAAAAAGATCAGTGGTGAAAACAAAGGGAGTGGGTAATGGCTGTCATTTGAAGGTGCCAGGAAAAAGAGTGACAAGCCCCAGGATCACATCTTCACAAGAAGGATGGATTCAACACATGCTCAACCTTTGTAAGGGTGGAAAGAGAAACATGGCAAGCTAATAAACCAAACCTGGTGGATGTGGTAAGTTTTAGTTGGGGCTGCAAAAGAGATAGCAGAATTCATGCAAATTGGATTTTTTTATTTTTTAATTAAACTGAACCAGAAAAAGCATCATAATTGCCAATGGGTTTTCACAGGACCAGACTGGACCTTGCTAAAGGTGCAGGAAGCTTTCCCCTGAAATGCATATATAGCAGGTAGCATGTCCTACAAATCTGGACCCATTGGTCTTGGTAACATAGATGTAATGTGAAAGTTTCAAATGCTGACTAATTATGCACTACTCACACTGAATGACAAAACTATGAAATGAAAATATGTATAAGCATTTACTAAGTGCTACTCATAAACCTGAGGTTGCAAAGAGAAACGATCATGAAATAAGTTTAGAATTTTGTTACTTTAATAATTGTCAATTTAATTATTCCATAACTTTGAATTTTGTAACCATTATGAACATTTTATGATAATAGAAAAACTTTTTTTTTTAAAAAAATAAAGAGTAGAACTTTATATTCTGATAGGAGATAGAAACAGATTGAAATCTGAAAGGAACCGTGACATGAATAGTTTGTTTCAAGCACCTCCATAGGTTGTGAAGATACTTCCTGTAGGACTAACTATTAGAATTCTCTTGTGAAATTGGTATTGTAATAGTTAATATACAAATCAAATGCATTTAAAATACTCTATAAACAGATCTATGCATATATGTGGTTTTACCTGTGTGTGCACATGCACACAAAAATACATAAATTACGTAAGCCAAAGTGTTGGTTGCAGTAAAAGAAGCAGAAAGAACTAGTTGGGGGTAAAAATACCAGAAATTTGTAGTATATATGATTTACTGAGACTTCCAATATGCTTTTGCCTACTCAAGAGCTTAGAGCTTTCATAGAAATAATCAACTTTTCCAATTATTAAGGGTCTCACCATAATTACTCCAGTCTTTCCAATGAGATGCAAAACCTGGAGTGCAATTACATTTCATGGCACTCTTGCAAAAGACCGGGATTGCCAGCTGTGGGCTCTTGGCCAATTTCCAATTTAAATAATTACAGTCTACTTCCTCTGTTCCTCTCTTGTGGCTTAGAAGAGCGCCCTGCCCTGTTCTGCAGTTTCACACTTTGCGTGGAGACATCTGCTCCGTCTCGCGCTGGAGGTGACTGTCTTTCAGTGTTAGAAAATGAGAGCCTTCAAAATCCTTTGTCAGTTTGCAGAGTATTTGGGGGTGTTTCAGAATTAAAAGCAGAATTTAAATGTAAAATCAGTATCTTAACACTCAGAGTTTCTTTCAGTATGTGTCAGCTCAATGTTAAGTGGATTTAAATCACTCAGTTTTTTTTACTGACTCTGTTAAGGAGTTTTATAAACATAGATTTTTAAAGGCTTTTAAATCTTTGTATATCATTTATTTGTATAGTTAGAAAGATTTATTATGATCTGGAATCCATTAAATAGTACTAAAGTACTTTGAATAGGCATTAGGTATGTCTACAAAGTTGAATGCAAAAAGCCAGGAGCTGCCTAGCTCAGTATGCACCCAGCTAAGACTAAAGTAGTTGCATTACTTCCAGAGCAGAACAGGCTAACTTTCATTCAATTCAAACCTTGGTAGATCCTAAGTGATGTGTAACTACTTACTAAGTCAAGACTAAGCATCTGAACCATTAGACTCTACAAGTCTAACAAGATTGTCACCAGTTATAGGCTTTATTTAAAAAAAAAAATAATTTAATGAACTGGATTTGATTGTGTTTCTTTGAAGGAATCAGTGAAGAACTGGCAATAGTAGGGTTAAGGTATTTCATTACTTAAATGCACTTTTGGAATATCTCACAAATACTCCATAGATATTGAAAGGTTGAGAGAGATGAGACTGCTTATCCTGGAAAATAGAAGGTTTAGGGAAGATCACATGTGTATAAATACCTGATGGGAATGAGTAAAGAAAGCAGAGCCAGACAGCTCTCAGTGGTGCCCAGTGAATAGACAAGAGGCAGAGGACACAAATTGGAACACAGGAAATTTTGTTTATAAGAAAAACATTCTTTAGTGGAAAACTGGAACAGGTGGAACAGGTTGCCCAAGAGACGCTGTGGAGCCTCCATCCTTGGATGTACCTAAAGCCTGATGGGGCACAGCCCTGAGCAACCTCTTCTGCAGGTGATCCTGCTTGGAGTGTGGTGTTGGAGTGATCTCCAAAGGTCTTTGCCAACTTCAACAATTCTGTGATTCAAATGTCACCTATTCTGTCAAGTAAGCAATTCCTACCTGAACCTAGAAAAGCTTCCACTGTAGGAGAATGAGCAGATAATTAGATAGGCAGGGCACTGCACTTGAAAAACATGGAGACCCCATTTTTGCCATTTTCCCATTTCAGCTCTGGTCAAGTCTTTTTGTCAGTCACTTTTCTTTGACTACAAAGATGCAGGGAGATTAGAGATGATATGTAGATTTTTTGATATGTAGTATTGAAAAAGCATAGATGTACTT
Organism: Melopsittacus undulatus; assembly: GCF_012275295.1. Taxonomy (NCBI): domain Eukaryota; kingdom Metazoa; phylum Chordata; class Aves; order Psittaciformes; family Psittaculidae; genus Melopsittacus; species Melopsittacus undulatus. Next base: position 42,737,004 of record NC_047528.1, on the reverse strand, counting down.
ACAACAGGAGTCAGTAGACATTTTGGAAAGCTTTTCTTACAGTGCACCAAATCTTTGGAAAAGTTGGACAGCTGAAGCCAATGGAAGTTTGCCAGGCACAGATGTGTTGACGTGTAAGAGAACTGACAGGACCTTCTTAGAAAAGCCCCTTCAGGGCATAATTTTTTTAAGGGTACCATGGGAGATCTATGTGGTAGTTGGCATGTTGGTTTTATGAGATATGAACAAGTTGAATTCCACTGAGTGATTTATTTTATGTTATTTTATTTTATTATTTTATTTTATACAAATGCATGTCAGGTATAGTGCTAATAATGTTAGATAGGAATATTTACTTTTTAGTTTAAAATAAATATACAAAGCCTGCATGTTTTTTCTGTAGACTTTAGTATATATGGGGTTTGTCTACCCTTTTATATCCTTCAACAGGGATTAAGTTATAATTGTGTCTTCCATTGCATTAACTCATTGTATAGCAAAAATGAAGCCCTGATCTCTCAAGATTTTAGTTTTCTAAATAATTTTTTCTATGGCCTGATTAAATAAAATGAACCTCATGCATCTTTTAGAGGGTAAGAAGCAAAAGACTATCTTATTTGTAAAGTGACTCCAGTGATAGTGCATACACTTTCCTCTATTTTGTCCTGTTAACAGTAATTTGCATTTAGAGTGACGCTGAAGTAGTAATTCTGTTCTTTTGATTTTGCTGGGCTTCTTGAAAAGCAGGAAGGAAGTTGTGAAACACACATTATATATATATACAGATGTCAAATACAGTTAATGAAGATAAGCAGATGCTTTCCTTAATGGTAATTAAACAAGAGGAGGGTACACATTGTCCACTTCAATTAAGAATTTTGTCTTCAAGGCTCCATACCTGACAAGGCATGTCAGCTCCTTCATGTCATTTATAGCAATATGCTTTTTAAATTATTCCTGAAAACACCACCAGACTTCTACGTAATACAGGATTACAGATTTTCAGCTGCAACTACAATGTAAGTACTAAAGATTGTGACTTACTTTGCCTTAACAGGCACACAACAGACACAAACTACTATTGAATATTTGAAAGGCATTCAAATCAAAGTTGTCTTACACTGGAACTCTACAAAATATTTGTACATATGATTCACCTTTCAGTATGTTCCAGAATGAGGTTTTTCTCTTTTGGCAATGGTAAAAATGTTAAATAATCTTTATATATTGATCCATTACTACCTTCTGATCACCCTGTTTGTAGTACAGACACAAGCCTTTACAAAGTTTCACACTGGTGACTGCAGATCACCTTACTCTGATTCAAAGACAGTTTTGAACTTTATCACCTTCTAGAATTCTTCCATATTCTGTTTCATATGCAATTTATTCAGTGTACACTATTATAATCAACCCAAGCCAATTGTAAAAGTACTGAACAAAACTATGTCTGTAAATGATCATTGCAAGGTTTTATTTGAAATAATCTATCAACTTGACAGAGATGACTCCTATTTAAGTATGATTTAAAAACTATGTATTTCCTGGGTTCACTTTAAAAACAACCTTATAGTGATCACTTTTTAGATAAATCTTCAGGGTATTCATGAGTACACCATGTGAGACAAGGTCAGAAGGCTCAGAGAAATCAAAGTCTAACCTCTAAGCTAGTCAGTCTATTTCTGTCTCATGTAAATCAAATATATCATTGCCCCATCCACTGCATATGCAAGGTCTCTTTCACAGACCCTTCTTTCTGTTCCTGTTCATGCTCTTTCCAAGCAATACCATAGTACCTTCTGCCAAAACTACCTTTCCACTCTGAGTTTGGACAGCATGGATTGTGAGACACAATAGGAGAGGAATGGGAACTTTCAGAGAGCTGTCCTCTGGGATCTCCCTTTCTCTGAAGTAAAAGACAAGCAGGATTGGTGTCCTTGTGGTTACTGCTTTGAGCCGTTGACTGGAGGTTCTGGGCCTGAAGACTAGGCTCCATAGTGTTGAACTGAGTAGCATTCAAAGGAGCTGTGTTCAAGGAAGGGAAAGGACCTTAGAAATCTATTCTCAGGGCTGCCATATGGGCAGCTCACTCAGTGGCTGAAACTACAACCAGGCACTATGTGGTGGTGTGGACTCCATAGTTTCACACACTAATATCCCCATCAGATATTGGAGGATATTTCAAATGGAGATGGATTTAGTTTCTTCCAAAACTAATTGACTTTGAAACCACTGAAATTGCCCTAAGAGCCAAACTAAATCCCAGCAAGTGAAGAAAATCAAGGGGTTTACTTCAAAACCCACCCTACTGCTCTGAAACAAACTGCTGTAGACAGAGACAGAAGCTCTTACTTTAGGAAGACTGATTCTTAAGGCACCTAAAATTTAGATACAGATTATTCTCTTGGCCTATGTTGATTTAAACCACATATGCTTTCACTATTTATGTATCTATCCTTGGCGTTCTCCCTACTTTTTGTGTAATTCCTTTCTATTTTTCAGATTATTAAAGTGTTTCTACACTTGCAGTTAGTGAGGGAGCTGTAATTTTAATTCTGAATTTTCATTGCATATTTATTTATTGGAGTTGTTTATTTGGGGAATGCTTTTTAGAAAGATGTTGCAAAGTTCAAAGTGACTATAATGTCTAGGAAACCCTTTTTTAAGGCAGAATATATAATATATACCCCAAGCCCATACAGGTATCAAGGAATCAGAGAATGTGCCTGGAATATTCCAGGAATCAGATACAGTAATGCAAATAATTACTTGCATGTTGCAAATATTTATGTGGTGTAAATAAAGAGCGAGAGAGGTTCTGGTGCAATGACTCATGTACTGGCTGAGATGATAAACAATTACAAACAACTGTGAAAAGGTCTCCATTAGATTTTTGTAATTTCACAATTTTTCACAGAAGAGTTATCCATTTTCTTGTCATCTATTTCCTTTCTCAGCATAAATAATGTCACAATAAACCCTCTGTTCAGTGTTTCTAATTAAGTGATACAAGTATGGACATCACACACAGTAGAGCCAAAAAACATCTAAGAAAACCAGGAACAGTGTGTCATGGTGTGGCTAATATGTTAAGGGAACCAGACACCCTGTAATGTCTCGGCTATCACTGATGTCTGGATACATAAACCAGTTTGAAATACCACAGTGCAACTTACAGTAATGACTTTCATTAAATAGAGAAGCACCTTATTGCAACCATTTTTTAGTACATGAAAACATACTTGCTTAGGATTTACAGTGATCTGTACATACAACAAACAGCTGCACAACCCTGGTTTGTGTGCAGCCAGCTCTACAAAGGGAAGCAGCATAGTCACATTACCAGAGATGATTGATTGGCCCTTGTGCATGACATTGTTAATTAGCCTGAGCTCACCAATAGAACACCACTGTACTGGTTATCAGATCTAAGGTAGCATCATTCCTATATCATGCCATATAGATACAGACACCAGCTTTTTCACAGCACAGTGAAGAATGGAAATATCCATACAGTCAGAGATAAAAAGCAGAAGAAACCAAATATCACCATCCTGTCTGATCCCATCAATGGCAGAGTCCAAGAGTTTCACAGGATTATTTCTACTTTCAAATCCCCTTGAAAATGAAAACTTGTCTTTAGAAAAATGCCCAATCTAGATTTGAAAGCTGACAGTGATGCCACACTTCCTCAGTGAATTTATCCATTCATTTCATGGATTGTCAAGAAAAAAAAAGCTTTATTTTTTCTTTGAATGTTTAATTTCACCTTTTTGACAAAGGAGCTTGTCAGACCTCTGATTGCTGAACAGCTCTTTGCTATTTGTCCTCCTTTTGTGTACCGTGACCAGTTATCCTTGAGTCATCACATTGATAAGCTAAGTAGATTGAACTCCTGGAGACTTTCCAGGTCCTTAATATTCCCATGGCTTTTCTGTGACCCTTCTCCAAATTATTCTCATCCATCATGAATTCTGAACACTAAAACTGGACATGCTATTCCAGTAGCAATTGCTTCTTTGCCAAATGCAGCAATGACTTAACCTTTCACTCCTGTCCAGTGAATACACCTCAAGATAACATTTGCCATTTTTTCTCCATGTGGTCTCAGTAAAGGGTTATAACATGCTTTCTCAGAATCATTACTTCACAGGAAGGTCCTCTCTCCTGTTTTTTATGACTTACATTTTTGTTCCTACATGTTAGACCCTCTATTTGCCTGTACAGAAATTTTGTTTGTCTGTTCTTGGTTATGTAGTGTCCCTGAACACTCTTTATCACTGATCCATCTCTTCTTAATTTTTTACTCCTTTTATCTGCATGTCATCACTAAATTTTGCCAGACAAAATGTTATGTCTTTTCCTGCAGTCATTTGTAAGAGTGCTGAATGGCATAGGGGAAAAAAGTAGTCCCTCTAAAATCTCGTGGAAAACATAGATAATCAAACAAGACACAGATACACTCTTAGTTACAGTTACATATGGAGATAAACTATTTCATCAATGTAATATGTGCTACATTGACCTGGTTTTCCTAGTGTGTTAATGAAGATATTATACAATGCCAAGTCAAAGGTCTGCCAGAAGTTTCTCAGTTGTCCAAAACTGGATCTTCATTCATAATATTCAATAACATTGCAAAGATGTAATCTTCTTCATTTCATTGATTGTAGTTAGTGATATTAACCTTTAACTAATCAGTGCATGTGAATCCATTATTTGGTGTAATACTGTGGTCCGACTGCCAGGGCTGCATTATCCAGGTCTGGGTTTTTATCCATTTTCTGTTTCAAACTGATGGCCCAGTGTTAGCTTCTCTCCAGTCCTCTGGAATTTCCAAGGCTTACTGAAAATCAACACCAGAGGCTCTTTAAAGGAATTTCAATATTAATCTTGACAGGGATTTGGTTGCAAGATTATCAGAGCTGCTAACTTAAAATCAAGTGAAGTCTTGCACCTGCTAGTTATCCTTAGTACCACTGGAGGATATTTAATCATCATCACCCAACAGGAAGACAGCATTCATTTTTTCCCCAGTCCACAATACTGAACTGAAACATTTACAGAATATTCTGTGCTTTTCTGTGTCAACTATTGCAATTCTGCTAGGGTCATCTATGCTTTATTATTGTTGGTATTGGTTTTATTTGGATCTACTCAGAAAATACTTTATCTTTAACCCAGATGGTTACAGGCTTCCTCTTCCATTCCTTAGTCTTCTTTCATTAATTTTCTTTATGTGCTGACCTCTATGCTGTCCAGTATTATCACTCATAAATGTCTTTTATTATTTATTCTGCACTGATTTCCCCTACATCCAGACTGCTTCTTTTTCTCAGAAACAACTCTCTGTCTTCTTTGAAGAACTGTAGCTTTTTCAATGTCTAGTAAAATATTTCTAAGCAGGTCCTAGTTATCATTCATATTTATTTTCATATTGTTTCTTCTAACTGTGTATGTGTACTATGTTGAATGATAAGATACAGTACTGCACATACAACTAAAAGATGCAGAACTGAATGGCAAAGGCTGTTGCTCTCAGATGAATTAGGCATGTTTGAACAAATATCTGAAAGCTACGACTTATCTTGCTGTCTGATCCAAGGAAAAGGCTATCTTTCCATTCTTTTTCTTGGCCCCATATATCTATGCTGCTATTACGTATGCGACAGTAATGTTCTTCCAGTTAGCCTTTGTATGAACTTGTTTTCTCAGCAGTGGCTGAGATTTCAGACATGAAATCTGCCAATACAATAATTTCATGTATTAAAAAAAAAATGAACGGCCTTTAGGAAGGTTATATATATACACATATATACATATATGTTTATATACATATATATTTCTTTTTGTCTTCTAAGATGCCAGTTGTCTCCAGAAATCCCTTCCTCTGTTTTCAGGACTCATGGACACCAACTGCTCTCCCTTTGTCCACATAGCCAATCATTTTATCATAGCAATCAGACTTGGTCAGTGTTATTTAGCCTTAGTAAATCATAATCTTGTCTTCCATGTCCCTGGAAATGACCTCCAGGAGGATTTGCTCCATAGCTTTTTTACAGACTGAGGTGGGACTGACTGGCCTGTAGTGTCCCTTCATCTTTCTTGAGCTTCCTGAAGAAGTACATTGCATTTGTCTTTTTCATGTCTTCAAGAAAATCCTGTGGTCTCTTCCACCCTTCAAAGATGGTGCTAAGGAGCATCACAATGACATAAACCAAATCCATCTGCAATCTTTGATCTATTCTGTCCATTCCCATATTTTTGTATATGTCCAGTTTGCTTAAGTGATCTCTAAGTCCAGCACTGTCTACCATGGGTAGCATTTCTTTCCCCCAGACTCCGCCACAGAGACTCAGGAAGCCTAAAAGCAGACCTGGCCAGTAAGAACCAAGGCAAAACAGACACCAGGTTAATCTGTCTTTTTTGCATCCTTCATTACCAAGTCATCCACCCAATTCAGCTGCAGATCTGCATTTTTGCTGGTTTTCCTTCTGCTCTCAATGTACTCACAGAAGTTTTTCTTGTTGCCTCTCCTATAGCTCGTCAGTTTAAAGTCCAGCCAGGCTTTGTCTTTCCTAATTTCATCCCTTCAAGCTCAAGCAATGTTTCCCATACTCCTCCTTCGTCCATCCGCACTTCTACTTTCTGTGTATTTCTATTTTGTGTTTGAGCTCAGTCAGGAATTCCCTGTTCAGCCAAGCTGGCTGCTTGCCACACCTGCTGTTTCCTGCACATCCTCTTGTGCTTTGAGGAGCTGTGCCTGGAGATCACTGCCCTGCCCTGCGCCTTTGAGTGAGGGCTTGCTATAGAAGGCACTGCCAAAGATTTTAGTGTTTCTACAGTTCTGCTAGAAGAACAATTTATATTAATGTTTCCTAATCCACTTCAGACAAAGCAAACAGGTGAACTGCTTAAACTAATGAAATCAGTCCAAGTAATTTTTCCTGAGTTAGGGAGTACTCAGAAACTACTTTATTGTCTGGATATAGGGCAGTAAATGGCATAAAGCTGGTACCAAACAGTGGATGGGAACAGGCCCCTGAAACTCAGGGCTTGTCTTCAGCCTAAGCTCAAATTGGCAAAACTTAAGAGCAAAATTAGGAAAGGTTGATCTGGCACCAACCAAAGTGAACATTTTTCAAGTTATGTCCCAGACTCCCTCTGTAACACACAAATTTGTACACAAATATATATATATATATACATATTTCTAATAGTTGAACAAATAATTTTAAATCCATTTTGTTATTTTAAAAACCCCACGTGCCTCTAGATACCTGGAGTATTTTGGTACTGTTTCATCATGACATGCTTCATTTTCTATTAAATACTTCGATACTAATTCACCTGGGAGTACAAATGATTATGAGAATAATGTCAAACACAGATTTCAGGCCAGATCAGTGGCAGGAGTTGAGTTCATCTCAGACAAGAGTAATACCATGATCTGGATTACAGGATAAGCCCTCAACTCTCAGAAGAAAAGTAGAATCATTTTTTTTTCTTTCTTTTTCTGTGGACAAAGCCCTGAAAACATCTGCAAACTAAAAATTACTCTTATGGTTACTAGCTGGTCTTGAGAACTATTTGTGTCTGCTCCTTGTGTTTCTGCTGGATATCCACATTGCTGGATATAAGTGCACAACTGCTCCAACAGTGATTGTAGTGACATCTGGTTGTCCTCAACAGCAGTCTTGTAAAGTTTCTAGAGTAATAGAGCTGGAAGAAACTCTCTGCAGTTACAGGTAGGCCTTGTCATTGTGCAAAAACACAGTTCTTGGCCTTTAACATGCCGTTGCCCTGTTGCTAAAAATGTGTTCACTAAGTGGTGTGTCTTATTGACCATCACTGCCAACTCTGTGGTTCAGATCCACATGGGAATCTGCTTCTCTCAAACCCTTTACCCAGACATGACATGGAGTATTTTTCAAACCCTTGGTGGTGCACCTTCTTCATGAGTGGTCTGTATCTCAGTTTATTAGGACTATGATGCCTGTTATGTTAGTCAAAGTTTGGGGGAGTTCACTGGTTACCCTGGGTTTGGTTCTGTGATACACGAGAGGCCACTCACCAGAGGGCACATCAGCCCTGTGGGATACCTCTGCCAAAATCTCATGAAATGGACAGAGTCCTGATCTATCTGTTACCAACTAAACCACAACCAACCAAATTTTGTATTTACAAATAGAAGATAAATTTCCAGTCAATTTCAATCACACTTCTACCAAGCAACCAAACTGATGGGGGAAAATATTATTCTGTTCAAGCATTATATTTACTATAACAGCTTTTATAAAACTCAACCACAAATATTTTATAAACCTTAGGGCTTCAGAAAGCAGTTAAATGCATCAATTTCCCTCTTTATTTCAAATACAAACTCTTTTTTTTTAAAAAAATTATTTCCTGGTTAAAGATTCTTATGTTCTCTCCGATGTTTGTTTTTTCATGATGCTTTTGCAATTAAGTAACCTTCCCTTTACTGGAAATAGCATTTCATTTTTCCCTCTCTTCAAACATCCTAGTCTGCAGATGAGCAGGATACAGAAAAAGACACACCTACTTACTGAATCTAAACATGCCCGAGTTATCATGACATCTTCAAAGTGCTCCTTTTCCTTCCACTCTGCCCCCCACCCTTGCTGCCACATACATATTACAATTGCTTTTGATGTCAATGTGTCTGGATTCCTGGTTCTAGTGTCAACCATCATCTAGAATACTTAAAAGAAAAATTGAAAGAGGAAGAACAAGTCAGATGAGGTCTATCTTTTGTTGTACAAAGCCTTGAGAACATGAATCATTTGCCCTAAGAAACTGTGAAAATACCTTACAAGGCCAAGGACTAAGAGCCAAATCTAGATCCATGATTTTATATACATAGCATAAATTGGTGCTTTGAGCTACGCTAGAAATCAGGAACAAAATAGATACATTAATGAGTATTCTAATCAGGTACCAGCCATGCTAAAGCCCATTTGGTGGTTTTCAGTTGCCTAAACTGACTAGAATAATTTGAGATGTCTTACACTCTGCCTGCTCTCCCCAGTGTCTTTTTCTGTGTGCCACAGTTGATGTGCTCAGTGTGATGGGTGATGAGAAACCTCCCTGAGGTCTCTGGGTCATCTCCTGAAGATCTCTCACCACCACTTATTGACACAAGACCACATTCATAGTGACATTTTGGATACAGTCCCACACCTGTACCCATGAATCTCCTGTAATAGTCTGCCCTTAAGCATGCAAAAATTGCTACCATTTTGGCACAGCTGAGCAGCTCAGCATATATCTTATGTTTATATAAGCAGGATTTTAAATTAAGATTATTTTCCAATAAGCCCAGTCTGGCAGGTAGACTATGCACAAATAACACACTTCTAAGGCATAAATTCCACGAAGAATACAGCAGTCATGACCATCTTCATTCTGAAATTCAAACCCAGAATATTTGCTATGCAAAAAAAGGCTATTCACTATGCAAAATAAAAGGTTATTCACTGTTTCATTCCCTTAGAGACTTCTGTAGAGTAATTCAATGGATACAGTACTTTCTAAAAAGTGGGGATACACACACACTGTTTTCAAATGTCAGTTTTCATTTTCTCACCAGACATCAGGCCACAAGATGGTGGTGTCAAGAAGCAAAGATTATCCATCCCTGCTGTTCTTCTATGCCACTATACAGAAGTCGAAACTGCAGTCAAGATTGATTAGTCTGGAGAAGAAGCAGAAAACTGATTACTCTTCTCCAGCAATTAGGACACTCACAAATGTGGGATTCTCATTCCTATGCCAAAGTCTGAGTTTGACATAAAGCAGTCACCAGCTAGCATGAGCACAATTTCCCTTTCTTGCTGAATTATGTAAAGCCCTGAATATAAAGAAAAAAAGCCTATGAAATCTATCTCTCTTCACCAGAAAGAGAATGCCTCATCAATACGTCACAAAAGTCATCACTAAAAAGCTGGATTTGCTTTTTGTTACTAAATTGTATCTATTCAAGTCTTTATTTAGACCAAGGAGGGTAAGGTCATTGTAAATCAATCATCAGAAGTAGCTAACTCAGAAATCAAATTATTTTGGATTACTACTTGTATTGCTTGTTAAATGTGAAAATGAGCAGAAATCCACTAAGCTGTAACTTGTGAGGCAGGCTAGGAATCAGTTCAAAATTCACATTTTTAGTGTGGCATATATAGCAAAGACACATCAGTGTAACCCCTAGCACACATACCCACAGATCTCAGATTGCTGTTGGACAGTCTTTTACTACTCTTCAGACAAACTGTGAATAAGACTGACTTTACCTGAATATCATGTGAGAGATTGCCTCGCAACTCTGGGATTTCTGTCACTGTACTCATGTCTATTTGCTGTTCTGCAAGTAGATGATTTTTCAAAATTTGTCTAGGGGTTTTAATATCTTGAACCTCTACAAAAACATTTAAATTCAATTTAATTTCCAGTGCTCTATATGATCTTTTTCCAGCTCTAAACAAAAATAAACAATAAAGCATGTCTTAAATTTCAAACCTAGAATTGCACAAGTAGGTTCTTTGACTTTAAGTAAATTTATATAATATTTTAAATTCTAGCAAGAACTGTGGAAAGCATTATGCCTTCTTGGTATGCAGATTCTTTGAACTCTTTTAAATAGAATAATTGATTTAATCTGATATGATACATTGGGTATTTTCAGTCTCAAATCCCAGATGTAGTCAATATATGTATTGTGCGAGAACACCTTGTGGAACCTCTGTGAAAACCTAGCCACTGCAACCAAGGGGAACTTCACTCTTACCACAAGGCTGGTAAAACCAGCAATGCGCTATCTATACTGACAGGTGGTCTCTCAATAAAGTCACAGAACAGTCCTCAGGCAAGGAGACAGCATTCCTACTCCAAGGCAGAGGACCATTACTTTCCAGATTATACATTGCACACAGCTTTTGCCTGGTCCAGGCAGCCAACAAAGTATGGTGGATTTTTACTGTTCCTCAGAATTCCTGAAAATACACATAGTTGTCACTGACCATGTTGCTTCCATATAGCTTCATTTTCTGCCTGGAAACTTAATTATGGGAGATTTAAGAGAATTTTCAATAATCCAAGATTATTCATCCAAGATTCAGTGTGGAGATCCTCAACAATATCCTGATCTCCTGTCTACATAAACTGGATTTAATTGCAGTATGAGTTAAGATCAACTGCATAGGAGGTTCACTGAGAACAGAAGCTATATACAACACATTTTTTTGTTTGCACTCACATAAGTGAAATAAATAGCACACACACACAAAAAGAAAAGGAGGCATTCATTGTCTCCTCCAAGCACAGGACTAAAACCCATACAATGATTAGTAGGCATACATTTGTATCATCAGAGGTTTGGCCTGTGTAAATCAGGCTTCTTCCAAATACTTACTAGATTTTGGAGTGGGCCAGAGACCACTTTCTGTAGACATAGTGCAGCCACACTGGTGGAGGGCTAAGGGAATTCAGTTCTATGGATGTAGACCACTCTATTCTAGAGAATGCTTACAGGCACGTTTAGTTTATGTGCCTAATTATAGCGTACGGGTACAACTATACTACTAAGTAGAGAGAAACAGAGTGAGGTCAAACACTAGACCCCTTCATTATAGCCTTTCATTAGTGGCTATTAATTAGATTTCCTGGACATGTTTTGTGTTGCTCATACTAGCTCTCTGCAAGACAAAGTTCTAGAGATAGGCTAACCCTAAGCAGCTTGGATGTTGGACCATCTCTGCCACTAGAGAACTAGGAAATAACCTGTGGTTCAATTTGACTAAGGTATAACCTTAATTGGTGAGGGACACCAGCATCTTACAGGTATGATGGAGGTACTGATAATACCTCATAGCACACTACAAATCAATCCCAGATAAGTCAGTGAGGTACTCTTCACATGCAGCATAACACAGAAAAAGGATGTGAAGTATTTTAGCCTGAGAGAACAGGGACGAAATGAGTGATCCGCCACTTCCCAATAGACCATAACACAGGCAAAGAAGATCATGCCTTTTGCTCTCCATGTTGAAACTGGACCACTGTGCAGAAAGGACCTCAAGACCCATGCAGCCAGAGACAGCATGAGAAACAAAACACCTTGTTCAGTAGATCAGGGATACAAGAGCTACCCAAGGGAGTTTGTATTGTGGTCCATGCATCAAGCACTGGTGTAATCCCATAGTTTATTAACAAAAAGTGTTTGAGCAGTCACAGCAGAACAGAGCTGAACTAAATATAATGAACTGAACCCCATGTTTTCCGTATGCTCAGTGTAGCATAGGCACCTAGAACATTCTGTATGGGTTTCTCTTCATTTCATGCAGGTATCTAAGGACTTTCCAGAAATATAGGTGCTTACAGTCCACAGGAGTCACTTCAAGTATCATGTCTGGTAGGCTTAATAAAGATGGTTGAGGTTGGAAGGGACACTGGAGGTCTCCAATGTTTCCATTGGCCTGTAAATTGATCAATGAATGCACTGACAGAAGACAGACATTCCTTAACAGTATCAGACAGCAAAGAGTATATTATAAAATAAATTGTTAGTGGTATCTAGTAAACACATCATGTCTTACACACTATCGTACTTTATTGGAATGTAACAAAAATTAGAACACATGAAGACAACTAGCAATTGTATTAATAACTTTGTTTGTTGCTTACTGAGTTACTTTAGTCATTCTGAATGAGACTGAAGGACTAGTTTGGCAAGTCTCTCTGAAGAATAGGTACTTTACATTTAACAGAAGCATTATTAGTTTGCCCTTTAATACCCCCTGTACTTCAAACCTGACAGCAGTTCAGCATTCAGACTCCTCTGCACTCAATCTAAATCCCATTAAAGTCAATGAAAGTGTCTCCCATTTTAATGGGATTTAAATCAAGTCTTTAATCCTCAGTGTCTGTGTCACTCACAGAGAGAAATTTACGAATGTGGGTTTGTGATGTAGATACTGTTACGATGGGATGTGAATGGTTGCCATCAGTGCAAGTTACTATGAAAAAATCTTTGTGTATCTTCCTTATTGATAAGAGCATAAGATATCCTTTAAGGAAAGCTAAAGCAAAGTAAATAAGATGTAAAATCTTGAAGCCCTTCACTCTGTCAGATCGACACATCTGAATGGATTCATCTGCTTTAATGAACTTGCCTAAAAGTTGGAAGCTAATCCTTCAGGTTCCCTTCAAAGGAAAAGGAAGAGTCACCTCCAGAGACAATTCATTTGATCAGTCTTAGATTTGTATTTTCAGCTGAGATGAACAGCCTTATTTTGATACTTATTTCTCAGCATTGATCATACTGGAAAGCTTGAATGGATGACTCAGAATTGGGTATCTAATTTTTAGATGTCTATAATTAAGGCAGCTATATCTCACCGCTTACTGTTTTTTTTTTTGAAAACAGTAAGAGGTACCATTTTAGCCCGGAAAGTAGGTAGTTCACTTCTACTGTGCTGGTGTTCGGTTCCATTTCTAAGGCTAGATGCAAGGAGCATAACACACTGTTTTGACTTGTGTAAGAAGGTTGCTTGGGTTTGGGTTTTTTTAAACTAGAATATATATTTTAGGTAAAAAAACCCTGTCTTAAAAGACTATATATATATGTATACCTATGTATATATATGTATACACATATATATGTCACCCCCATCTACAAGAAGGGTGTAAAGGAGGATCCAGGAAATTATACACCTAACAGTCCTACTTTAGTATCCAGGAAATTTACAGAACAAATTTTCCTGGATGCTATCAGAAGTCAAATGAATCATATGGGAAAAGCCAGTATGGCACCAAGGGCCATTCATGTGTGACAAACCTGATCACTGTTTATGAAAAAGTAATCTGCTTGGTTGATGTGGCGTAAGCTGTGGACATTAGCTACCTGGATCTCTTCAAGGCTTTTGGTACAGTTTCCCGCAGTCTCCTCCTAAAGAAGCTGATGTGTTATGGAAAAATATATTTAAGATTCAGCTGGACAAGGTAGATCATCTTGTCTAGACTGTGCTTTTGCCAAAAAAATTTGGAGCAGATAATCCTTGAGGTCCCTTCCAATCTGGTAGTCTATGACATACTTTGAATTGCTGAGATATTATCATGTCTCTTGTTAGGCTCTTGCTATGCTTAATCATCCTTACTGCTAAACATATTATCTTAGCTCTGGTAGAACTTTAACATTTCTTTAGTGTTTGATGTAATCCTTTCTTATTTTGTAGTTCACAGTTCATATGTTCGAGATTTACATTATCCCTTTTAATCATAGCAGTATGTGAAGATCTCATAGATAATTTGCCATTCACTGAAACTCCTTAGTGCTTTTAGTCATGTTGCTTTTCAAGGCGCATATCCTTGAATAGTAATACAGTTTATATTCACTTGTTCCATAATTAGCTACATTATGAACTTGTCTCTCTCCACAGAAGAAACTGTGAAATTACTCTGCTGGCAGAGCTATTTTAGCAAAACAAGATATTAAAGGAGGTTTTCCACCATTGTATCTACCACACCTACTTTAATGACACTAGATAAGCTATTGTCACTAGAGCTGCATTTTGTGTGGACAGATATATATATGAGTTTAGGGTATGTGATTTTTTTTTTTCCCTAGCTCAGCTGAGATCTCAAACTGACAGAAAAACTTTCTGTCATAGACCAGATCCATACTGAAAATTTTGCCCACAGAGCTTTTCAGATAAGTTAGGTTGGGGAAAAAAAAACAACCCAATCAACCAAAAAATAAATCCCAGTGTACACAGAGCTTTCAACAAGAAGTATTTTTTGGTATACAACTTGGTAAGCTCCACTAGTAAAAACACTTACTCCCCTCTTGCATGTTTAGACACTTCTGTACACTCCTTTCTAAGTCTTTTGTTGTGCCATCCCGAAAAGTCATTCTCTTGTTGCTATCACAGTACTGAAGTGTATAATACCAGTTTGAGACTAACTTGCAATATGAGCTGCATGAATGATCTTTCCTCCCCAATATTCATTTATTAATGTTCTTGGCTATTGCCAAAATATGCCTATAAAATTATTATTACGAGAGTTCAGTTGTGGACTATGTGATGAGATTACTTTGTTATATATGTTGTAGTTATTGAAGCATGCATCTTTAGTACTTTTTCAGCCTCATATTTGAGAAAAAAAAGAAATTACAATTGCATAGAGAGGTAACTTTTTTGGGGGTAGATTTTTTTGAAGGTATTAAAAAAAATGTGTCTAGGACTAAATTCTCACTTGTAAACTATACAGTGGAATACATGTCGAAATACAGGAAATAATATAAGCCGTTAAGTCACATAGGAAATATATAGCTGGGTCTAAGCGAAAATATTCTTCAAGACACTAAATTTTACATATAACACATATTAGCAGGTATGGTTTAAGCTGAGGAAAGAGTTATGGTGACATGTAAACCCAAGGATCTTGAAAAGATGCATTACTTTATTGGTATGAGAAAGACTTTTATGTGACTCAGGAAAAGTTACCTGTGGATGAAAGTCTCTAAGATCTTTCTAGCAAAAACATGGTCAATTGATCTACCCTTTAGGAAAAAAGCAAACAAACAAAGAAACCAAAACAAAACCCCCCAGAAATAAGTAAGAAGAGTGAAGTAAACAAAACTCAGAATCAGGAGTCAAATTTTAATTTGCCTGTGGGACCGCTGGAGTGCTCATAGCTACCCAACCGGCAGATGTAACCACAGCACTGGCATTAGTCTGCTTGTGCCTTGTCATTACAATGCTTCCTTTTGTCTGATGGCTGCAAATGTTTGACAGTCATTAGAGAGTCATCCAAGGAAATACTTCCTTTCCATGTACAAGATCCTTGTCGTGGATTTTTAACACTGAGCTTTCTCACTAATTCAGCTATCATTAGCAAAAGAATAGTTTCTTACAGCCTGCCTCTGCCCTTAAGGGTCTTTTATAAAGAGGACAGAAGTTCTTTGTTGTCAGTCCTTCACACGTTATTAACAGAGGTTTAACAGAAAGAAGAGGGGCTTGTTACATGCCTGCTGCAATTTGTCTTTTTTTTTCGGTTCATTTAGATCTTCATCTTGTCCAGCCAGAAGATGGATTAACCCAGATCCACGGCCACTGTTTCCATACTAAATATAAAATGAATTTGAAAAAGGCAGACAGAATAATCTCTTCCTGCAAAGAGCCGGATCAGCTAACGAGACAGTGAATATTCCTGCATGCCAAACAACATTTTCATAAAACAAACTGCTGTGCGACAAATTAAAGTAAACCTCAATAATATGCAGACGTATTATTTGATAATTTCGCTTAGTTCATGTCTTTACTTTTTGTCTCTGCTGCCTAATTCTTTCCATGCTACCTAAGCACATCCATCTCTGAGCCCCCCGTTGTCCTGCACAAAGCAGTAACTTGCAGCGATTGCTTCTAATCCTATTGCATTTGGGCTTGCAACCTGGTATCTGCGATGAGGCTGTCAGCTGGTGTAAAATGGGGTTGCTCTGCTGATGACAGCAAAGTCAGGCTGACTCGACAGTAGCTGAGCCCCAGCTTCCTCAGTTCTGCCTTTGGCAGGGTCCACGCACCAACAATAACTTGCCATTTTTTACAGTTCTAGCAATACTTTTGATGAATTTGGGACCACTCCCAGCATGAATCACAGGCAACTATCCAGCAGGGCTGCTCGGGGCAGGAAACTGTGGATATTTCCATGACGGCCCAATGAGTCACTTAGCTTTCTGTGAAAATTTCTCGTTGATCAGAATCTCATACAGGGTTGATTAAGAAACCCAAAGAGACACATACATAAAAAGGGGAGTTCTCAGCATGGGAGCTGGTGCCACACATCATGCTGATGTACCAAAAACCTCTATGACTTCTTAAACTTTCTTCAGCTGAAGGCGCATGACGCTCAAGAGTGCCTGAATGCTGAAGCCTAAAGTTAACATCGCTTAAGAGCAGTCTATCCAGGAAATGGCCTCTAACCTATCTTTTTCTTAGAGTACTAATTACATGTTCCATTTGATAACAAAATTAATTCCTGAAAAATCCCATCGCCTACCAGTTCCCACTCCCTGTTATATTTCTTTGCCCTGCCCTGTGTTCAGGAACCATCACAGGGATGTGCCAGGTCTCTACAGTGACCTAGGCAGGAAAACAAGAGGGTAAAAATAAGCGTCCTAGCTGTACACCTTGCCAAACATAGCTATTGTGATTTTAGAAATAGTTGAAGTAGGAGAGCAAGCAGCTGTGGATGGACAGGAACTTCTCAAGACAATTTCAGCACTGAAAAAAAATATCTGTAATGTGTAACTATGATTAATACCAAAACAAGACATATGGGGATGTGGGAAGCATTTAAGTCTTCTGTATCACAATCACTGACTGCAGTGCAGGTCTACTGGTCTAGCTCACAGGAAACAAGTTAGGGGATGCTCTCTCCCTACAGGTGAAGTTCTTCCAACTATCTGATCAGTTTGAGCAACCTCCTCAATTCAAGGAGGGTAATAGGCTGGAGACAGACTGAGAGAGCTTGGCTCGTTCAGCTTGGAGAAGGGCAGGGACACCTTCCACTACATCAGGCTGCTCAAAGCCCCATCCAGCCTGGCCTTGGACACTGCCAGGGATGGAGGAGCCACAGCTTCTCTGGGCAACCTGTTCCAGTGTCTCACCACCCTTACAGTATATCGTTTCTTCCTAATGTCTAATCTAAATCTACCCTCTTTCAGCTTAAAGACATCACCCTTTTTCCTACCACTACATGCCCTTGTAAAAAGTCCCTCTCCAGATTTCTTGTAAGCCCCTTTTAGTTACTGGAAGCTGCTCTAAGGTCTCCCTGGAGCCTTCTCTTCCCCAGGCTGAACAAGACAAACTCTCTCAGCCTGTCTTTATAGAAGAGGTGCACCAGCCCTCTGACCATCTTTGTGGCTTTCCTATGAACTCACTCAAGCAGGTCCACATCCCTTTTGTGCTTGGGGACCCAGAGCTGAACACAGTACTGCAGGTGGGGCCTCACATGAGACAGAAATTATATCACCTCAAGCATAAACACGAGAAGTATAAATATGAGATAACCTCAAGTATAAACTACAATCAATCTGAACAATTTGACATGACACCTATACAGATATGAAGAACACTTATGCACATGGAAATAATGATATAAAATGCAATAACTTTTCAGTACTGTGATCAGGGTTAAAGTATGTCTAAAATACAGCTTTTGTGTCTGTGACCAAGCCATGACAGGTATAGGCAAAGATTGCGATTGTCTAAAGCAGTTCTCTAACTGGGTTATGAAACAGCTTAAGGCGGCTGCACAGACAGAGCTTTTGATGCCATTCTCCTATGCCCTGTTCAAGCCCATCCCAGCTTTCCCACAGCATACAATGGCATACAATGCCTGCAGTGCACCACCAATGCTGGAAAGCTCACAATAAATTTATTTGAATGCTCAGCTATTAATTTTTGAAATCCCATAAAAAGCTGATTATTTCTTCTTTGTATCAGCAATTTTACTACATGGGGAACTACAAGCAATTCAAATTATGTATTTCTGCTGCTGAAAATGAAATGTCACTTTCAGACCTCTGAAAATATCACAGACTCCAGTAACATCAACAGTACCCTATTGTTCACAGTTGCAAGTAACACATAACCCATTCACTTGTCTGCTCGAACATTAAGGGACGTATTCTCTTCCTCTTTCTGTTTCCCCTCCACTCAGCTGCTAAAATGACAAACGGAGGCCAGCTGAACGCTACAGGCATTTTTATTGAACATAAAGCTAATGCCTTCATATGTTCTTAGCAAAACAGTAGTGCAGGCACACTCAGCTGCTTCAGAGCAATGAAGCAACATGGAGATGCAAGTTGGACTAAGAGATCAGTGCCACGTCCCATCAGCACTGTGTCTATGCTGCTTCCTGATCGTGAAAGCAAATGGAACTGAAGACCAAGATGCTGACAACCTCTTCCTCAATTACTTTATTTGATTAGGGCTCACAAGCAGTTTGAGTACCTAGTCACCCTGAGTGCTGATATTTAGGGTGACAGCTGGGAAAAACATGTTCGAAGTTAAGGACCCTGATCAAGGCAGTGGCGGAAGAATACTTAACTGACAATCAGCAGCAGGGAGGACAGTTTTTCTAAAATGGGACTATAAATTATTTAGTTCAGAAACAAGGACTGTACATAGTGTAATGATTGTGGCAGTAACCATAAAATACCCTTAGATATACATATATACATTAAAAAAAATGCCCATCTGTTATGAAAAGCAATATTCATAGCACAATAGATGTCAGAAATAAAACATTGAGAATAACAGTAGAAGAGATAAGGAGAATTACCTGGTTAGCATCATTTACTATCCAGGGATCTTAGGCAATTTGAGACACTGAGTGTGTAGCAAAACAAGAAAGCCATGACGTTTGTTCATCCTTGTACTGGTGTCTAACCTAGGATTGCATAGTGAAGGGAAGAGAAGCTTTCTGAAGCACAAGAAGCTGGCAGTAGTGCCAGGAACAGAGGACTCAAACCCCAGGACCACTTCAGCCTCCAAGAGTCTTTAGGCAGTGCTACCACTTTCTGTCTTGTGTGTTTTCAAGTGAAATTAATGCTCTCCCTATGTGTTAACCAGTCTGACCACTGTGAGTGAGCCCTGATTAGAGTAAATTTCAGAATCTGGGTTCCCACAGGTCTAGAGTGGGAAGCTTCAGAGAATATGTGGAATCTTGCATTTTCAGTGCAAGTCTAATAGGATTGGATGTTTTCAAGGGCTATCAGTTATGTATTGTAGACATCTTTAATCTCCATTTTGAATGTTGGTATAAAAACTGAACTAAATCCGGCTGAATACACCTAAATCCCAGTATGAACATTCTAATTTGACAGTGTCTTTTTGAACCTTAGCATAATCCCAAATTATATTGGTTCTCAAAATGCATTAAGCAAAATTGCACAAATGCATGGCTATTGTAGAGAAGGTGGTACATGTAAAACCTTCAGACATGCTTTGCTAGTGCATCCCAGGATGACAGAGTTCAGAGAAACCCTCCTTTAAATTGTGCGATTTGCCTAGATGACTGAATCTATGTGAAATCATTGAATCATAGAACCATATAATAGTTAGGGTTGGAAAGGACCTTAAGATCATCTAGTTCCAACCCCCTGCCATGGGCAGGGACACCTCACACTAAACCATATCACCCAAGGCTTCATCCAGCCTGGCCTTGAACACTGCCAGGGATGGAGCATTCACAACCTCCCTGGGCTACCCATTCCAGTACCTCACCACCCTAATAGGAAAGAATTTCTTCCTTAGATCAAATCTAAACCTCTGCTGTTTAAGTTTCAACCTGTTCCCCCTTGTCCCATCACTACAGTCCCTAATGAAGAGTCCCTCCCCAGCATCCCTCTAGGCCCCTTTCAAATACTGGAAGGCTGCTCTGAGGTCTCCATGCAGCTTTCTCTTCTCCAGGCTGAACAGCCCCAACTTTCTCAGCCTGTCTTCATATGGGAGGTGCTCCAGTCCCCTGATCATCCTCGTGGCCCTCCTCTGGACTTGTTCCAACAGTTCCATGTCCTTTTTATGTTGAGGACACCAGAACTGCACACAATACTTCAAGTGAGGTCTCAGAAGAGCAGAGTAGAGGGGGAGGATCACCTCCTTTGACCTGCTGGTCACGCTCCTTTTGATGCAGCCCAGAATACGGTTGGCTTTCTGGGATGTAAGTGCACACTGAAGCTGGCTCATGTTCATTTTCTCATCGATCAACCAAGTCCTTCTCTGCAGGGCTGTTCTGAATTTCCTTTTTGCCCAACCTGTAGCTGTGCCTGGGATTGCTCCAACCCAGGTGTAGGACCTTGCACTTGTCATGGTTAAGCTTCATGAGGTTGGCATCAGCCCACCTCACAAGTGTGTCAAGGTCCCTCTGGATGGCATATGGCCAGGATAAAAGGCTATTCACCGTGAAAAATATCTAGCTGAGACTCCATTTAAACATCATAGTGAAGCAGTATTCATATAAAATATGTATGTGGGAAGCAGAAACATTCTTTGTACAGAAGAAATATCTTGTTAAAAATCCTGCTGCACTTCCACTAAAACCAGCAGCAGATCATCATACTAGGCAGAGTGTACAAATCTGAACTCAGAAGGGAAAGCAGGAAAAAGAAGGGAAAAAACAGCAGTGACCTCCCTCTTATACTTTAGGAAATGCTTGTTTGGAAGAGTTGCATGAGAACATACAGACTTTAATGTTTTTGATTTCTTATCAGGCTGGACCAAGCCCAAACCAATAACCTCAAGGTTAAAAGCCCTACATGTCTTTTCCACATTCCTAAACATTCCAACTCTTCCTACTAATAAAATGTCTTATTCAGAAGTCCACACTACTGAATTACATATACCTTGTAAAAACAATTAAGTCTAGACAAGAATGTTGTGAGGTTATGCAGGAAGAATATTGGAAGGGCCAAGGCCTCATTAGAACTTAATCTGGCTACTGCCATAAAAGGCAATAAAAAATGTTTGTATGAATATATTAGTGTAAAAAAGTAGGGTTATGGAGAATCTCAACACCCAAATCTGTACTTTTGTGTTAATTTACTATAAACTCAATAAAGTTAAACTCACAGGGGCAAGATTGTTTTGCCTGCAACAGGACAACAGGAGAAGCTGTCTTCAGTTGAGGTTCTGGAAGGGAACCAAGAAGATGACAACACTTCCACAAGGGCTTTATGCCCTATGCATTAGGAAGGAGAAGTCTTTGTTTCTGATCCTATCCATGATGCCTGTGTGGGCCTTTCCATAGGCCAGCAGTGGAGTGAGAGCTAATTTTAACCAGATAATATCATGGTGCCTTCTTCCTTCAACTCTCCACGTATGCAGGAAGCATACTCAGTTTTACTCTTTCTGGAAGAAAGACAGAAAAAGGATGGTGGAAAGGTTGTAAACAACTTGCATTGTAGCATGAAGAGGAAACCAAGTGCTGGCAAAAGCACTTGTTTCTAGAAAGGCTTATATTCAGATCACTTCACAAAGCTGGTGTTCCTGTTTCTGCAATAAAAGAACTTTCCGACAGGTCAGAAGTTTGACAGAAAGGGTGTTTCCCTCTTTATCTCCACCTGAGGCTCATATTTTATTTCTGAGCAGGATACACAACAAGTATTTTGGTTTTTTTTTCCCCTTTTCTTTCTCCTAGAGGTCAGCAATTGTGTGAGAAAGAAGGGCAAAACAGGTGAAACAGAAAAACATGGCATAGAGCCTGGATGCATACTTCTATCCACATGTCTTCCTTTGCATTTGTTTAGAATTTCTGATCACCCAGCATTTCTAGTCTTAAAAAAGATTAAAAAAAGAAAAGAAAAAAAAAGGAGAAAAAGAGAGGGACAGGGAGCTGTTGGGAGAAACCTGTCCTGGGTCAGTTGGTGGCATTTCATCAAAGTTGTAAGTATGATTCAGACAGAAAAAAAATATCAGTAGTTGTAATTTAAGCAGAGAGCGTAAAGAGGAAAGTTACTATTGTCCACAGTAACCCACAGATCCAACTCAGTCGGGATGGGTCTAAAAGATTCAACTTCACTGTGGCATGAAAATGTGCATTAAAGAATAACTACACCTCATAACAATGTAATCATTTCAGAAACAGGCACTTTTAAAAGGTTAAAAGATAAATTATGTTTTTATGACTCTTTTCCATGTAGCCATACAAAGAAGTCAGACAATTTTGTTACGTCAATGAGGTTGACAGCTTTACTGAGTACATTGTGAAACAAATCTTCTTTGCTCTATTTTCTGCACACCTGAATTCACTGCATAATAGGATCACTCATTAATGCATATACTGCATCTGAAAATGTCAGTATTTCCAGTTCAGTGAAATTTTTGTTTTACTAATTCAGTTCTCTGTGTTTAGCTGTAAATATTGCATATTTTAATACTGAATATAGTTTAGATCAAAATGTTGTTTAATTACCTAAAATGTGCCTTTACTACAAAGAAAAGAAGTTCAATATATAGGAAAATGAATGTGTAATTGTTAACATGTTACAATGACGAATGAGTTGAGTGAATGACATTAATATTATAGGGACACATTCCAAGAGACATTAGTTGAAAGACCTTTATGTCATTAACTTTAATGGGACCCCTTCCAAAAGACTCAAGTTGAAAGAACTCATGCCATTAATGTTATTGGGAGTTATTAAAAAAAGCCCAAATAGTAGTCGAAAGAGCTTGTTTTAGGATGATTTATTTGTTGGTTTAAGGAGACCAGTTAACCCTTTTGTTATTAAATGCTGGATTTAAATGCTGAATTAAAATTCATTGTACTAATGGCTCTGAAGGGAGCTGGGGTATCCTGGACTAATACACACTAAATGTTAACTGCTTGAAATCATGAAAGTGTTTTTCTGTCTTCTCCAAGCCCCTTTACATAACTATGTTCCTTTTTCATGGCATAAACACAAACATTTATTTTCTTGGTCCTTCACAGCTTGGTTCTTCTTTATTTCTTTCATCTTGTGTTTATCATTGACATTACTTTAGGAAATGCTTGTTTGGAAGAGTTGCATGAGAACATACAGACTTTAATGTTTTTGGTTTCTTATCAGGCTGGACCACGCTCATACAAATAACCTCAAGTTTAAAAGCCCTACATGTCTTTTCCACATTCCTAAACAAATAGTAAAAATGTTACTATTACTTTTGAAATGTTCTCTTACTCCAGGGCAGATCATGCTCCTGCAGACAAGTTCCCAAAAGTTTTAATTTTTTGTCCTGTGCTTTTGGATAGTAGCTTGAAATGCTCACTTGCCTTCTTCCAAAAATGCCTTTACATGATACAGGATGCTCTCTGTGTACTTCTCTGTGAATCCAATGCTTGAAAGTTTTCTTCTGTCTCTTACATGATGAGATGATAGCCTGCATGTTTGTTATGCTGGATAATACTGTGTTGTAGTCCTGTTTTGTTTCCACATTTTTCATACCCTTCTCTCAGCTGTTGTCTCAGATAATTTTGAGACAGGGCCTGTGTTTTCTGTGTTTGTTAGAAGAACACCAAATATAGAGAAGTCCTAGCCATTGCAGAATTCCAAATAATGTCTTATCTATACTGTCATGTTGCTGTGTACCATATTTCACACTCAGGTCTTAGTCCTTTGATCTTCATGGCTACATACATTTTATTTATCACCCAAGATACCATTGTGGGGTGGTGTTGGAAGGGCAGGAGCCTAATCAGTTCCCTTGCTGGGAAAAAAAGAATTATAAAAAATTGCAAATATGAACTGGAAAACAGTACATGCCATGGGTTCATTCCTATATAAAACATAAAAATAAATCCTGGCAGATTTGGCTTCTTCAGCCTGCAGCTTCATGGCCTTGTATGCCCTTCCGATTCTCATGCTATAGACCAAAACAACATGCCTCAGCCTTGGCAACATGCTACAAAACATTCCTGTATTAGATTGGGAGGTGGCTGTCTCATTTGTGTCCATTGCAGAATAGAATTATGCTAAAGAGCATTTAGAGAAGTGCCAATGGGGGTCAAGAGGAGATCAGCACTTCTGGTTCCACCAGTTTAAATTCAGAAAACATCATCTGAAGCCAAAGAAAGAAGCTGGAATTTGAGGGAAGTTTCAGCATTTCCAAAATATGCACAACTTGGATGGAGAAGTAACTATCAAATGTCCATGATTCCATGTTCTCAGGCCAAAGCCCATATAGAGGTGCCAAATTCCAAGAGACAGGTCTGCGTCTCAGCATCTCCAGACATCCCAGGGCCCAGCTGTGCAACTCCTCCCACAGGAGCAGCCTCCAGATCATGGTAACCATGCTGGTGAAGGCGCAAGGAGGAAGTAAACAGGCACATGGTCATGGCATTCATGAATCTCCTCACTTATCAACTATGCTCTGCAGGATCAGGTAGTGATACCTCTACTGATTCACACAGTTGTAGGTCGGTAGCACTGGGAAATCTGGGAGAAAGCATCCCTTCAGTGTCTTACATGCACTTACTGCTTCAGAGAGGCCAAGAGCACACCAATTCATGGACAGTTGGCAGAAGGGTCTTCTTACCTTTATTCTGAATTATTTGCCAGAGGACTTTCTCTCTCCAAACTGGCTTGGGGTGAACAGGTCCCAGGGCAACTTCCTCCCATGGCAGAAAAGCACTGATGTTAGTGATACATCTTGCTGCTGTAGGGCAAAAATGAGCTCCCTACAAAGAACTCTGTGTTCCCACACCTACCTTAAAGTTTTGGAGGTACTTTGAGTATCCCAAGTCTAAAATATAATGCTGCCATCCTAGAGTGCTCCCTAGTCAACAACTGCTGTTCAACAACGAAGACTGTGGCTGCCCCCCTGACAAAGTGAGATAAAGGGTAATGTCCCAGTCCAAACAGCTTTGTCTGTCCACAGACAACCCAGTGTCTACTCCTCCTGTGCTAGACATCATTGCTCCAACACACAAGGTGTGAATAAACCTGGAATATTCTTCACAGCTAAAGACATAACACTGCCACTAACATCAGCAGCCACAGCAATGGACAGATTATGTAGCAAGTCCAAATAAGACGTTAAGTGCCTGGGTCTGTATCATGGAGAGAACTGGAGAAATTTAAAATTCAGCTGGTCAAGGTCCTGAGAAACCTTATCTAAGTTGACCCTGTTTCAAGCAGAGAGTTGTACCAAAGCACATCAAGAGGTCTCTTCCAACACAAATTACTCCTTGATTCAGTGGTTCAAACACTCATCTATGCTAGAATATCATCACAATTGACTGTAGGAGAAAAAAAAACCCAAACACTTAAATTAAAAGACCCATTGTAGTCTAAATTAAATCATTGCTAGTGACTGTGATGGTACAACATAAAGCTTGAAAGTTCTTCGAACTCCATGTTCATTACCTACTTTCTGTTTTTCTATCTTCATTACATATATGTGCTAAACAGAACATATACAACAGAGAGCATGGATTAACTTTCAAATTACTCTAGATGCCGTAATTTTCCATGTGGTAAATCATTCTCTATACATAACACATTGTGACAAATAATATATGTAGCATGAGACTACACTATTTTAATGAAAGTCTACATCTTCCACTAATTTTCAAAGAAGGAAACACATATCTACAGACTTAGACATGAAATCCCATCCTGTAGTCTCTATTTCAGGGTCAAAGTATATTTGCAGCTTCAGTTCAAATAGAAGATGTGTTAGTAATAGTCTTAAGTGTAATTGTATGTATCCAAACACAAGAACCTGTGTCAAAGAAACAACTTTCTGGTGTCCGACACATAGCAAAGTACTGCTTCCCTCTTGTTATCCCCATCTTTGACTCTCTTCTTTCTACCTTAAAGTCTGATGTTGAAATGCATATATATGGTATGCATATCTTATGCAGACCTAATAGAAGCTCAAAATGTGCCCTAAGAACCATTAAGAAACATGGAATTAACTTTAATTGTATAAATACACAGTCAGAGAAAATCTCAAGACCACATAAGTCAGAAAATACATACACATGACATGCAAGGGAAGGAAGAACATACGAGCACAGCAAACATTAGCTTTGTTAGAATTGTTATTATTGGCTTTATTTGTTGCTTAGGCAGGTGGAAAAACAAACAGGATAGGAGTAGATCTGTGAGAGCAAATGGTAAATCTGTATGGACATCAGGTTATACAGGCAGCAGAAATAAGCTTTTAAAGTCATCACTATTTTAAAGCTTTCAGGTTGCACAGTTTCTGCAGTGGCTTTGTTGTCTTTACTCTTTGGCTGGCTCAGATCTGCAGCTTCTTTTGTAGGTGTTAAAACTTCTATGGCAAAGCAAGACATCTAAGCTCTGTTCAATTTACTATCTGGATGGGCAAGGTTGTACTCCCAGATGTCTGTATCACAATGTGTTTAAGCACAGTAACTTCTGTTCAGTTCTCATTCCTAGTTTTCTTTTCAGTGCAAACTGAGAAAGCTCACTTCAGTCCTAGATGCACTGATTTCTAGCCCTAGTGTCATCTAGACACAGCCAAAGTGTTAAATAGACATAGACCAAGTGTCATCTAGACATAGCCCTAGTGATTCCTAGCCCATACTTTATGGTTTGAAATTTATACATCTTTGCAAGGGTATTTAAGCATCAATTGCCTATGCAGAGTATGAATAAAAAGGATACGACTTCTAAAAAGTAACAAAAGTAATTAGCAGAGGGTGGCCTCACCAGCCAGTTCAAGAGTGACTTTCAGACCCAGACGGAATTTTGATTTAAGGACAAAAAGAGGTCATTATTACACTCTTGCTATTATAAACCAGACCATACAGGTCATTTAAGGATTAAAAAGCCTAAGAAAACCAGAAATGCTTTATAGGCTAAGAAAGTTGGGGCTGTTCAGCCTGGAGAGGAGAAAGCTGCATGGAGACCTCAGAGCAGCCTTCCAGTATCTGAAGAGTGCCTATAAGGATGATGGGGAAGGACTCTTCATTAGGGACTGCAGTGATAGGACAAGGGGTAACGGGTTAAAACTTAAACAGAGGAAGTTTAGATTGGATATAAGGAAGAAGTTCTTTGCTGTAAGGGTGGTGAGGTACTGGAATGGGTTGCCCAGGGAGGTTGTGAATGCTCCATCCCTGGCAGTGTTCAAGGCCAGGTTGGACAGAGCCTTGGTTGATATGGTTTAGTGTGAGGTGTCCCTGCCCATGGTGGAGGAGTTGGAACTAGATGATCTTAAGGTCCTTTCCAACCCTAACTATTCTATGATTCTATATTGGCTCAGCTGAGCAGAGGTATTGAGGAAACATTCAAGATGTGTTGCATATGCCAGAAGAGCAAGCCAAGTCAAGCAAAAGAGCCCCTATTGGCACAGGAAAAATTGTTCCCTGAAGCAACATATGCTTAGATTTGTTTAGATTGGCCAAGAACATAAATGTACTTTTTTTTCTGGATTAAGTTCACTAAGAAGCAGTATTTAGTGAAGTGAATACTGACAAAGTACTGCTAGTGCTCCCTTAGTCGTAATCCATCAGTGACTTTGAAAAAGTTTACTGCAACTAATTTACAGGCTACAACAATAAAACCAGTTTGCCACCTTTAGACATTTGTTTTAGAAGACAGGGAGAATTATATATATATAATGCTTTTACTGATGATAAAGGTCTATGTCAGAGTTTTGTGAAAGTATAAATACAGCTATATGCAGTATGATCTGATGGTAATAGAGTTCTCAACAATCCCTTGACTTGAAACACCATA
Organism: Melopsittacus undulatus; assembly: GCF_012275295.1. Classification (NCBI taxonomy): domain Eukaryota; kingdom Metazoa; phylum Chordata; class Aves; order Psittaciformes; family Psittaculidae; genus Melopsittacus; species Melopsittacus undulatus. Next base: position 42,708,758 of record NC_047528.1, on the reverse strand, counting down.
TATGAACATGATGGAAATCAATGATCAGAAAACAAAGAAGATGGAGGAATCACAAAGTCAAATTAAAAGTATCTTATGTCATGCACTCTAATCATATAAAAATTGACCAAATTTGCACAACTTCCCACCTTTTCCTGTTTATACTGTTGCTAGACCCAGCCATCTAAACCTCTGATGGACTTCAATACAGTTGTCTCACATGCTCATGAGATTGGCATCTATAGACAAATGTCAGTATCTCAATTTTCAGGAGAGGAAGTAGGTGTCATTCAGCTTGACTTGTTTTTTTTCTTTGAGATAGTCATTATTAGGCAGTGTTACAACAGATACAACAGATAGATCCCAGGTCCTTAATACTGCAACTCCAGTAAAATACCTCCTAATCCTTCATCCTAAACTGGGAGATATAGCAGAAGCAAGTAACCAAAGCACTAAATCTCTTGTTAGAAGAGAAACAGGAAGTGTATACTTCAGGGAAGGAACTGTACATTGCTTCTGCTTTTTTGTTTCCCATCCCTCCCTTTCTGCTTCCCTCCTTTCCACAAAGCACTGTTTAAATAATCTGTTCATTTGATGGGTTCATCACATACATCTGCAGAAGTATTTGTCCACATAAACTAGGTTTATTTTGCCAGGTTTCCAGGTGGATATTCAATTTTTTTTAGTAGAGAGACTTCTAGAAGCCTTTTGTTGCTGTCAGTAAGGCCTGACAAAAAGATTAGCGTTTTTACATTTTATCTGGGAGAATAAGATGTGGTGTATGAAATCTTACCTTTAAGATGTTCATCTTGGGAAGTGTGTCACTGATCCAAATGTGACCACATTCGCTGATGTTACATCTAAACTGCTCAACAAAATGTGACACTTTGGTTAGCCTTATGTCAGTTGGCACCAGCCTTCTTACCTGAAACTGGCTTAGGACTAATCTCCTGGAGATTTGTCTCAGAAGCAGCTAGTTGAAGCAGTCCAGAACAAAGCCAGCAAATGAACTAAGAATTAAGAGTTGTAGATCATCTTGGGTATAGCTCTTTCCCTACACATCTTCTGCTCAGCAGTGATGACTGAGCCCTACCCTCACCTTTCAATACCTACCATGGAAGTGAGGTGGCACAAACATACAACTCATGAGTGTCTGCACCCTTTTAGAGGAGGCTTAGGAACAGCTTGGTAATAGGTCTTGCTATCTGCCAGGGGGATTGGACAGTATTTGAGTTATAAGGTCAAATTTTGTGCTGCAGAACAGAAAAGCAGAGAGCAGAAGTAGCATGGCTAAGTGCTGCACCTGAAACCAGACCAAATTCTCAAAGAGAGATCAGAGTCTGTCCAAGCATTATGGAAAAGTTGATTCTGAGCTCATACCATTTTCAGGTATCAATGACAGTTGCAAAGAGCTGCAGTAATGCAGCTCAAGAAAGCAGATGAAGTCACTCAGGCAGAAAAATGGTAGCTCTGGTAGCTGGTTTGGATTGATCCTCAGAAAGCTCTTGTATTTCCAAGCTATTACCTGTACAGAGATCCTAGTACATGGCTTTTAACTAAGACTGTCAGACTGTAGTCTTGCACCATAGTTTAATTCTCTGTATGTAGTGTGCTGCATCATTCACAGGACACACAGCAAAGTCCCAGGGAGTTCTTCTGCAAGTAGCTCTGCAGAAACTGGCACTGACACAGAAGTTCCTGAGTCTAAATGTTAGCAGGGAAGGTGTTGACAGCTCTCTGGAAAGGTTTTATGATTAGGAATCTCAGGACTGTCAGCCACCCTGCCCAGAGCTGGCTTGGAATGATTCCATTGCATTAGACTTTCCAGGTTGTCTTTTAACAGATTATTTGTTTACCCAGATAATCTCTCTTTGAGAGTGACTGTTTTGCCAAAGTGAGAAAGTGACTGAGTTGTCACCTCCAAGCCTGTGCTGTACTTGCATTCTTTTGGTTTAATGCAGATTTAAAAACATCCAGGCACTATAGAGCATCCAGAGGACTTCTAGCCATGATAGAACACATTTCTGGACCAAAAGCTGCTAGAGGTATTATGTTACATGAACAGTCAGCTGTAAGTTGTATCCTGTGGTGTTATCTTTTGGACATGTGAACATTGCCATTTAAAAACTAAAACCTGAAGCCCTCTACTACGTTGCTCACACATCTTACAGGTGTTATTAATTATCCTCTGTGACATAAAAATATTTTTCCTCTTCCAAAATCTCTTACAAACATGTTCTGGAGATTTTTTTTTTCAGTAGTACATTTATCACGCTTTCAGGCACTACCTTTCTGAAACATTTAAGTACGTACAGGGTGTACTGTCATGTCACAGAATACCATCGGACCAGCAGTAAACATAAACTGATCTACAGAGTACCTCTGTGCTGCAGAGCTCCTTGAGGCACTACTTAGCCTAATATAAATATTTTGCTAATATAAACTTCCAAAATATATACACATGTACTGATTAAAACATATCACTTAAAATTAAAAAAAAAAGAGAATGAAAAACAAAAGTGTGAGGTGGGGGTGGGCTGTTTGTGAGCTAGATAAACCCAAAGTCACAGTTGTTTCGAATGAGCATATTCAAGTTCATTTAGCTGGTGCTGGATCAATTACTTTAATGCAAAGCACGCATTTGTCACAGGTTGGGAAAGTTTTCCTAATAAGTAAGTCCACTGCTCTTAGATGAGACTAATCCCTAAAACACTCTATATGATTGAAAATAGAAGAATCTGGCTTTCGCAAGTCAGGTCAAAAACTACTATAATCATCAATCTCCCCAGACACCACTGAGAGTAGTAATTAAATGTTCTTTGATTGGAACGGGAGCTTAGACATGCAGTTCATTTGCAAGCATTACATTCAGGCAGTTACAGTCTGGTGTTAAATCTTATTCCTAAATGGCTTAAGTGGTTAAATTTTGAGAATTTAGGACTCCATTCAACAGTTTAAATACAACAGGGGACCATACTGGGCCTCCTTCCTTCCGTTAGGGAAGAACACAGGCCTCATACAAATCCTCTGTTTTATCTTCTCGTCCCATGTGAATGGCTCAAGACACTTCATGGCAACAGGCAACTGTGTTTAGACAACTGAATTATCTCCTATATGTCAACCTTTAGATGAGATGACCATTATCATGGAAGTGCCTGCTTCTCTCTACTGACTGTAGAGAAAGAATTGGTGGCAGCTCACGTACCAAAAGTGAGCTGAATTCCACTGTAGATGATTTGTGTAAGGGTATTGGTGACTCAACAGCAGTTGGAGGATAAACTTTTCTCATTTGAAAAATCCCAAAGTAGAGCTAAGTAAGTAAAGTTCACCCAAGTCTTTGTGTGCATCCAGAGACAGATACCCTGCCGTAAAGTTGTGTCAAGTGTATCTCCTTGAAATGAAAACAAGGAAAGTACCTATGTTGTTTCCTATAAAATCATAGAAAAGTTTGCATTGGAAGGGACCTTCAAAGGTCATCTAATCCAACCCCCCTGCAATGAACAGGGACACCTTTCACTAGGTCACTACCTGTGGCTCTTGTCCTGGAGAGAGAGAACTGTTCATGATGCTAAGCTTATGGTTTCCAGCTATGTTTCAGTGTTTCTGCGTGCCAGTAGCCATGCATTACCTACTAATGCAAAAGCTCCCATACCACTATTGTCCTCCATGTTTTCCTTGGCCTTACAGGTTGATTGGTGCAGGTACTCTCCAGGTATAACATTACCCCAAGGAACTTCGTCTTGGGTAGGAGAGACTGCAGTTGCAAACCTCAAGTCTAACAACAAAAAGCATGTATTTGAGAGGAGCTCTGGGGAATAACTGTTAAAATATATTAAAAATAAAAACTCCCAACCACCAAACAGCAAGAAATTACATTAGCTATAGGGAATTTCAAAATAGAAATGTATCAAAGAACTCATACAGCCATGTAAGGAACTCGTTCTTAATAAGATGGGTTTTGTGGTGTGTTAAATCAGAAAGAAGTTGCTAACAAGGATGGGAAAATCATGCATCTTGTATACACTGAAAGTAGTTAAAAGGTTCATCACCTTCATGGAAAAGCATGAAAACCAAAGAAAAGGGGGCTGGGAAAAAAAATGGTTGTCACAGTAAAATCCAGAGTTGAAAAAATCACATCAAAATTAACTCTTTACTCTGATAATTAACACCTTTCGTTAACCCCCAGGAAAGCTGATGCTGGACTTGGCTTTTATATCTTCACATCTTTTTCAGATCAGTTTTTTTGAATTTGCTTCAACCTAAGTGCCAAGAGTTTCCATTTTCTATAGCCAGTTTTCCTGAGAAGAGCTTGAATTCCAGCACTGTCTTTTCTCTAAAAATCACCTTTTCTCTAAAACCCCCGTTCTCTCCTACCATGCTGGAGTATCTATCGGTTTTCATTACTCCAAGTAAGATCTCAAGGGCTATCCTCCCACCCTGGCGCTATTTTGTGGTGGAGAATTACCTTAATTTTGCTTCATTGCTTCCTAAAAATGATTCTGTTTTCTCAGAGTTTTTTACTAATGGCTCTTTCATTTGTAGCGTTATGGATAATGTAAAATACTTCTGCAAGTTCTCTCTTTCCCAAGTCCTATCTCCCGTTGCTTGCTTTGGATTTGCAAGTTTTCAAAGTATATGATAGCTGCTACACTTTCTATTTTCTCATCTGGAAGTGCTTTGCCTGCATTAGATCCAGCACTTTGTCAGAACATTTCACAACATAAAATCTGAATGTATAACAGTGGAGTTGAGATTCATCACCTGTAGTTACTAATATCTAGGTGAGGAAACTGAGGCAGAAATGAAAAAAATCTCTTGTCAATGGAGAGAAGTAAGTGTTTCAGAAAGACTGAATTACTTTCTTGATACATACTTCCCCATACCGACTATGTAAGGAAGTGACATTCATATTGCAGATACTGTAGTTAGATGCCTGACTTTCATGGTAATACTCCAAGAAAAAAAGGATTATACTTTTAACATAAGGTAAAACGGTCAAGTTGAAGCCAGGAACCTCTTGTGGATTTACCTCTGTTTATTTTGCATATATTATAGTAAAGCCAAAGCAATTGTACTGCTGTCAGGCTGAGGTAACTAATGGGGTTAGTATCAAGCCTTGAATTTCAAGGTAATATTTTAATGATTTAAAAAAAAACCCTCTCTTCATAAAAACTAGAAAATTTAATCTTGCATTATTTTCTAGGGATATTACTAACTTCAACACAAAAATTAGACCTCTTCATTGCCTTGTTCTCCCTCTTAGGACATAGATAATTTATATTCTTTGTGTACTGAATGAATACTCAATTGTCAGAAAACTTTTTTTCTGACAAAAGACAGACAACCTGATTTTCTTCTCTGTTATCTCTTAAGACAGTTCTGTTTCTTTGTAAAGCCACTGCACATCAACATCAGATGTATCTATCTCATCAATATCTGTTTAGGAATGCACAAAGTGAGAATTTTAACTTTAACTACTGAAGAAACAAGTGGTTTGTATGACTCCAGGAGTCAGAAGTAAACAGTTTGTGAGCAGAAACCATGGAGGAGCATACTTGTGTAATGAAGAGGAACAGCAGTAAGGGATGACAAATTGACATTTAAGGATAAAGAATCATAATTTGGCAGAGTGCTGAAAACAAAAGACATGATGAAATTAAAATCTGAGGACAAATGTCCTAATGCTGCTTAATTAGTATGATGGGTGCATCCCCTGTTGCCTATCAGCACCTTATTTCTGCACAGATTCCAGTGGTTACTTGATTAGCTACAGTCCATCACATTTGCTGTATTCCACCTAGAGTAACTTAGCGATTGTAGTGCTTCTGACATGTTTATTATATGAGCATTGTAAATATTATAGGTGAGCATTGTACAAAGGAGACAAAGTTTTTCTTCCAGTGCCATTTAAGTTTTCCCTAAGTTGCCCATGGACATACACCAAATGACATTGAATTACTTACTTTAAACATATAAAAGCACCTATAAAAGCACAGTTGTCACTAAGAACACTGGTGTTTGGATGAGATGTACCTTAATTTTGACAACAAAAGAGTCTTTTAACTCAGTATAAAAGCAAATGTTAGACTAGCAGGAATCTTGAAAGCATGGACAGCAGCCTTTGCAACCATCCCAGAGACCTTAGGAAATGACAGATATATGTTAGATTGGAGGCAGGATTCCTCTCTCTGCAAAGTCTGATCTAGTTGCCTAGGTTTTCTCTGCTTTAATGTCGAAAAAGACACTGACACCTCCACAGAGAAGCTAATGTAAAAGAGAAAAACTTCTCCAAACAGAAACTTCATTGAATTGCATACAGATCGACTGGATCCTATCTGGATTCAATTATTCATGAAAATCCCATATGACTAGCTTGGAGGAGATGATACCTAACTTTTGGATGGTTAAATTTAGCTTACATAAATAATACCTTTAAAAATTATGTTTTGGGAATAAATATTTTTTATGTTTCAGAAATGGTGAAGAACAGATGGCAGAGAAACATCAGCACACCTATAATGACACTGAAAGAGTGGGGAAGGCAGGGAAGCCAGCAGGACTGAGCAGCATGCGTGTTTGTTCTTTATCAGTTGATCCACTTGCCAGATTTTCTCTCCACTCGGATTAATAAATCAAATACCTAAACCTCCTTTCTTATTTTATTGCTTGTTTGTAGTGTTTTAGGATTTTACTGGTGCTGAACTGTGAAGACAAGAAAGCAATGAAAGAGCAGACATATAGAGTAGGCAAACATTACAAATCAAACAAAAAAGAAAGGCACCTTTTATATTCAAACTATAACCCACAAGCAATATATGCTGCTGGAAACAACTCATACTAACTAGACAGTTTTTGCCTTAGTGCAGTTACTGCTGGTGACTGCTAAAACAGGTTTGCATTTCCACCAGCAAGCTGATTATGACAGATTTAGGTCGAACCCTTGAGGCAGTGATTTACACCTGCCCTGGAAAACTGAATAGGCTAAGAAATACAGATGGAATCTTGCACTGTATTTAAAGTAAAGGGATAGATTTTTCAGTGCTGTTGCAGTTTGCTCACGATATTAGCAGTTGTGCACAAAAAAGCTGCCTTCTCCAAGCTGGAAAGCTTTTACCTTCTGCCCTTTATGTTTAAAATATATGTGGCCAGTTGCCTTTGCTGGCTTTTGAATTTGCTTTGTGTAATTTAGCCACTCTTTCATATAAAATACTTAAAAGTAAAAAAAAAATACTCAAGAAAGCTTAGAAGACATACAAACAATGCCAATAACCACTAAGTTATCTCCATCGATGAATTTCCTATCTTCCTATGTCTGCCTCATAAACTTTAGGCTATTCACATCCAATAGCGCTTTGCAATGTAATAGAAGACATTGCAAACGCAAAACACATTGCTTGTGTTAAACCAAAAACAGTCCATTATGGTACCACAGACCTGTAGGTCCTCAGATTCCTTCACATTTCTACCACAAGCATGGGGCCCAGATCCAACAGTGAGTTCCCCTAGGCGAAATCCTGTGTGCAGAGCAGGTACAGAAATTCAAGCATTCTGAATAATGCCTACTGACAGCAGGCAGCAGGCCATCCAAAAGACACCCCAGATCCCAAAGGGCACTCTTGTAAACCACTTTCTTCTTCACCTGTAATCAAACAGCGGAGCTATGAGAGTTGTGCTTTGACCAAGTTGAGTCCTCCCTCACAGGGTCCCTGCTTAGCAAACCAAGAAGCCGTGTTTTGCTCTAACTGAATTTGCCAGGTGGTCTTTGAGTGCATGCTCACTGAGAAAGCTTTCCAGTGCCACAATCCCACAGAACAAAAAATCACATTGTTCCAGAATTAAACAAATCAATAATCCCCTTGAAAACAGAATATCTTCTTTGATTTTGTGGACATCAGATCAGACGTGAGGCACCAAAGTCAGAAACATTTCTACAACAATTTACTATTGTTTTACAGTCTTTAAAGGGCAAATGTAACCAAATAAAAACCTTAGTAAGCCAGTGTAAATAATAAATCACCATTTAATTTAAAGAACCTTTTCCAACTGACAGGGTTGTCTTCCTCAATCAACAAGCAACACACCCAACCATACCTGAAGTAAGGATTGCTCCTGAATATAGATTACCTCAATCTGAAATTCAGTAGTCGGTACAGAGAAATGCTTGCCAGGAAGGGATGTAACAAGAAGTAGCATGAACACAAGTATGCTATATGTTACATGATTTTTAGAATTGCTTGCCACAGGTTTTGCATTAAAATATTTAATGTTCAGGAGGGAGGCTGTGGAAAGGAGACAGTGGAAGCAGCCCCACTGCATGAGGTAGCAATGGAGCCAGAGCTCAGGAAAGAGGAACACAGTGCTCTGGCAAGAGCACAAGAGAAAAGAAAGATGGGATTAAGAAGAAAAGTGAGATTAAGAAGAAAAGAGAAATGCATAAAACATTTTCTAAATTAATCTCTCAAAGAAAAGGAAGAAAGTGCATTGAATGCACTAGTGAAATGTTTGGCAATAAAGCAAAAATGGAAGGATGCAGAAGAACTTGTACCCAAACAATCCTTGAGTGACCGAAAAATAATTTGTGATAGCTAATAAATAGGAAAGATAGAGCTGGAATTAAAAAATTAGTTCCCTTTAATATAATAAAGAAAATACCTTCCCAAACAATAACTTGACAGGAAGGCAGAGAAGCTTTATTAAAGATTAAAAAAAAATAATGAACCAAAGAAAAGTCTCTTTCCCTGTAGTTTTGATAGGAGTACTCCTTAAACTGGAAATAAGGAACCACACACCACAGTGCTTCTGCTTTTGGGTGTTCCTTGATGGCATTCAATATTGAGAAGGATTTGTTAGATGCCTTAAAATATGTGTATACTTTGGCTGTTGCTGCTCATGACTAAATGTGCTTCATTATAGTGAACTGGATACCATTTGGGTATATATTATTTTGGGGATAATATAGTTAATTCTTCTCAGATGTTTGAGAAGCTACTCCCCGACCTAAAACAAATGTGATTTACTTCACTGAATATGAAAGATCTGCAGACATATGTTGGGGCAAATTTCACCATTTTCAGAACCATAGATGTTGGGGGAATACCACAACCCTACAAACCAAATAAATACAAATAAAAGCTTTTATTTTCCCTACACTAGGCATTTACTTACCCAAAGAGGAAGGAGATATGTATTTTAAGTCTTAGGTGGCAAAGTATCCTATTATCTCAGAATCAAAACTTTCAGACTCGTGAATGTTTACTCTCCCTCCCATCCTCTGGGCTATCAAAATGCAATGCAGTTTACCAGTGCTCTGGGGAGTATGTGTCATGCACAAAGCTTTGAAAGTTCCTGTTTATTCTGAGTGGGGATTTGAGATCCTGGGATACGGATCATAAAACTAGGTCTTTTTTCTTTCATATTTTGCCAGCAAGACTGCTCACTCTTCTGTGGTAGCATAAATACATATATATAACAGCTTTTGGATCATTTGAAAGACCACATAAATGGAAGTTATAAGGAAAGTAATGAAATTTGAGAGTCATGTATAGCTTGTCTGTCTGTAAAAGATGACAGTCGCCTACTTTAAGATTCTAAAGATCTCTTATGAGCAAAAATATTCCAATTAAAGCATCCACAGACAGCTGTTTATATTTTTAAAAAAGACCCCACAGTTATCCTGTGCAGCACTGGTAGTCCTAGCGCTAAGAAAAAAAACCCTAAACCAACAAAGCTTTGCAATATTACTGAGTCATATGTTAGTGTGACAACTCCTGTTTATCTTAACTTTCTGCAGCTTTAAACATTAAATCTAAGAGGGAGGAAGCAGGAAGACAATTTAATGGTCAAGAATAGCTGGTGTGAAAGGAAGGGAGGGAGCTTTCCCCTTGAGCTGTTAACAGATAACTTGCGAGAGTATTGCTCTTTCTTTCAAAATGCTCTTAAAATCAGGGATAGTGATTTACTGAATACCCAGGTTCTGGTATTCAAAAGAATTAATTTATGCCAACAAGATTTTTTTTTTTCCTTCAAAGACCAATACTCTGCTTTTGGCCCAAAAGAATTTTTTGAAACATGTTTCACAAAATGAACAAGAAGATTGTAGGTGACCTGTGCATGTATTCTGAGTATATAAATCTTATTTCATGGTATATTTTCTATAACGATTTTGAAAGCCAGTTTCTATTGCTCACAATAGCACACATAAAAACAAAATGAAAAAAAAGTTCAAGCAGGTTCTTTGCATTCAAGTAAAAGAGGGTTGTTTTCAGGTCTGTATTTTAAAATGGTTTTAGAACTTACCTTTTTATGTATTTATATTTCCTTCAGGGAAGCAAGAAGATATTCCAGTATTTTTAATAACTGTGCAAATATCCCATTTAGGCTTTTTTTCTGTTCAGTAAGAGTAATGAGGAACAAAACAGACCCAGCTGTGCTGGGCTGTACATGTACAGTGATGCATTTTCTCTCCACACTTAACTAGCAACATATAATATACACAGCAGAGCCAACATGAGAAAAAAACAAATCTGGAGGTTCTACAGCCCTTCTTATCTCTACATGATTATGAGGACCTAGCCTGTATAAATCTGCAGTCTTACCACTAAGTGGAATGAAGATTTAAAGCCATGTACATTCACATACACAGAAGCCACAGGAGTGGCCCATGGCATCCTTTTTTCCAGTACAGTAATGAAGTTACACACTGTTGTAGCACTTCCACTTCCAAATTCACTTTCACAGCTCAAAATGAAGCCAGCATGTGATTAAGCAGACATATATTTGCCCCCCCCAAAAAAATGGGACTGATAGAAAAGTGCCCTACAATTATTTTTTGTGCTGAAAAAGCTGAGGGCTGGTATAGCACCCCTGCCAGAGACAATCTAACATTTCTTGAGCACTGGTTTCTGATTTATGTAGAGGCTCACAGGTAGGCATCATGTGATTGATGGCAACCTCTGTTGTGAATGCAGCTTTTCCAGAAGGCAGAGCACTTGGCACAAGCCTGAAAGTCATGAGACTTCCATGAGACTTGGACGTTACCATCTGTACCTTTGACCTCTTCTGTAAAATGGCAAGAACTGCCACTGTTCTCTGAATGGCTGCTAAAAAGCTTAACTAATCACTGTTAATAAAGTACACTGAGGCTTTCTCACAGCATGAGCATTTGGTTCTCTGAGACAGAAACACACAGAAAAGGAGGTGTCTTAATGCAGAGTCCCAATTCCATCTTAGAAAACTATTTTTTTTTAGGATTACTAAGACACTCAGAAGATCCTCAGAAAAGCAGCTGCACTGAAATCTGCTGAAATAATTGGATGTAACTTATTAAAAACTGTCCTCAGGTTTTAAGAAGTATCATTTTAAAAACATTTGGGAACTGGAAATTAACATATGAACTCTTCGACTCTTTGGGTTTAGAGCAGCCCATCCTGAAACGGTAATTAAGTGCTTCTTAATGAAATATACATTGCAATTAATTGCAGGTATCTATTTTCATGCTTTCCTGAATAGGAGTGATACCAGCATTGTTTAAGAGCTTTCTCAGTCAGGTTCCAACTGCAGTTGTTATTAAAACAATCAGACAGATAGGGTTGTTTCTGAGGCTTCAAAACAGAACTTCACATCCCCTGTGTGTAGTGAAAAACATCTATTCAATGTTCATCTCACAGAGCACAAGCTCTCTAAACATTTTTGCAACTTTATTTTCACAGTGTTCATTTCCCTGGCATCTGCAATGATTAAAGAGACTTGCTCATCTCCAGCAAAAGCAATAATGTTTTTGGAATATCTAAGAATGAAAGCTGAAACAGCATTCAAAATACGTCTTGAATAAATGTTCAAAACCATATCCTTAGGGTATTTTCCATGTTCCTGGCAAATCTAGTTTGCGTGCATCTGATAAAATGGTTTGAACTACGGAAGTTTAATACTGCAAAGAATGTTTGAGATGCTAGGACATGCCATATGACAAACTCAGAAACTCATGATGCTCCTAGTTTACCAGTTCTTGCCACTAGTCAAATGTATTGAGCTGGACATGCATTCACTTTGTCTTTCTAGCGACAGGCATTTACAGTCTTCTTTCCCAAGTTTTGCCTCCTATGTGTCTCAGTAAGCCTGAGGACTTTCATTAAGTTGTCTTTGTTACTAACATGGAATATAGAGCTCCCTGAACTATTTTTTCTAAATGGTCAAGATGATGGTGGATGATTTTTACATTGCTGAAGTGAGAAAGCAAGGCATTTATAACAGTGAGGAGGGCTATTAGCAAAAGAAAACTTTCTTAGGGAAGGTATTTTATGTTTTTCTCTCTCCTGAGCACTTCAAATCACAACTAGATGACTTCCCAGAGATTCAGTTAAACACAGAGGTCAATGGTAAGTGGGCAAACTAAAAAAAAAGGAAAGATTTTAATCAGTATGGCGTCATAAAAGCAAACCAAATCAAGCCAAGCCAAGCCAAGCCAAGCCAAGCCAAGCCAAGCCAAGCTTAAATGCTTATATTGAATGCTATCATTTGAATCGGAGGACTCTTCTGGGCAGAGATGCCCTTCTACAACCACTTCAGTAACTGTCACTCCAGTAATGCTGTGTATGGTATGTATAGTCCTGCCCAGAAGGGAAGAGCCTGAGGTATTTATGAAAGGTACACAGACACTGGAGACTCTAGGGTAGTGGGAAATGTAGATAAAGTTTCAATTTATTTAATCCTAACAGGAATTTCCTAGAAACTAAGTAATTATATTGCACAGCATACTATTTTAAGTTGCAACATTCCATGTTCTTCTACCTGTGAAACTTCTGCTTTGCAGAAATAGAAAGTTTCCTGGTGTTCCAGCAGTGCCTGTTGCTGGTGGCTTTGGAACCATGGGGAAGAAAAAGAAAACCTTTTCACTTCCCTTATTCTTTGGGCTGTCGAAATATTTAACTGGTATTTTGGCTGATGTGCAGCTCTGTTCAGAAGAGAAAACTGGGGTTATGTTAGATGACAAACAGCAACAGTTCAATTACATGTATCCCTTCCCATGGCAGGAGAGGGGTTGGACCTAGATAATCTTAAGGTCCTATCCAACCCTAACCATATTGCTATGACATTAGGCTTGATTTAGATCCAGAGGAGACTGCATAATTTCAGGTAGTAAAATGTTGCCTGATTTCTTTCAGGACACAGAAACTGAAGATGTTTTCTTCTGGAAACCGTTCAAAACCAATGCACCCTGAAAGCCTCTGAAAACAGCACGAACCTCTGTGGAAGCACTTCATAAAAGTATTTGCAAAATATTTGTGGATGAATGTCTTTGCCTTTGGCTATTACATTCCAGTTTTCATCTGCAGAGCTATAGAAAGGAAAACGTTAATTTCGCATATGGCTTAAAGTATAGCAACAAAATACTGAGGTAATTAACATAAGGGTTTAAGACTGCTAATTTTCCCTTCCATAATCTTCCCTCTCTGGTCACATTTTGAAGCAATAATTACAACTCTTGTAAGCTATGTCCAGAAAAAAAAAAAAAAACCCAGACAGAAACCACAGGTTCTGTCTGCTGATGTTAGTAAGTAACATCTGCATTAACGTTTACTATGCTGAGTACACCTAACAGCTGCAGCTGCTTCCAGGAAAGTAGCAGTCAAAAAGGCTATTACAACAGATGCTTTTCAGATCCTCCTGCAGAACATGATCCTTTCTGTGATAATATATACAGACTACATCTACATCTTGCACACATCTTGTACCTACATTTGTCATGACTGCTTTACAGTAACATATGTGGTAATTTTTCCAAGCTTCTTTTTTGGTTTTGGGAGGTTTTGGGGGGGGCTTTGTTTGTTTGTTTGTCTTTTGGTTTGTTTTGGTTTATTCTTTGAAACAGAGCCAATAAAAGGATCTGTAGGCATGTAAACTACGTGGAAATTCCTGTATTTAAGAACCATTACATCTATAACACTGAAATAGTCCCAGGAGAAAAACAAACAAGCAAAAACAAAAAACCCCAACACACTGTTCCTTTTCCTTAACCACTAGTATTCAAAGTTATGCAGCAACTTGTGTCCTCTCTCTGGCCCAAAGTTTCCATTAGTTTTTTTCTATCCAGTTCAATGAGGAAACCTCGTGACAGTGTTACTCTTCTGGGATATGAGCTGTGACATCCTAGAAACCAGGTCTACTGCTTCTTCAGGAAGCATTACAGCCATCAAGAGCTATATAGAGGGTTACTATCTTGGAGGCTATCTTTTCAGATTCAAGCCCTGCCGAGTTCTAACAAGGCACATCTTTACTGCTAAACAAGAGAGTTAGGAATTTAGGCTACGAAGCAAGCCCACGAGTCATCCACAATATTTAAATGTCAGTTCACACCCTGGCACCCTTTCAGACTGCTTCAGGTAACTCTCTCTAAGATCAGTTTTGTTCCAGAGGGAGCTACCCTTGGCTGCACAGCCATGAGCCAGTTTCTGCCAATTGGCTTTGAGGTCAGGGTTTGGCTCATGGCCCCTTTTTAATTAGCAGCATAAACATAGCTTCAAAGAACATATGTGGGTGTCAAACCTCATTAGAGGATTTGTGGCTGTGAATCCCAAGTGAGCAGAGTCATCTCTGTTGCAGACTTAATTCAAGTACCTCCAGTGTAGGAAAGGGGAAGGATTTAATTAGCATTTTTTATTAGTTAGCCCTAATGGGAGCACTACTCTGGGTGTTTCTCTTTCCCTTAGCAGTTAGGATGCTTCCTTATTTTACTTAGGATTTTGGACTACCTCCTAGGGCAGCGGGAACATCAAAGGTAGGCATCACATACTGTATCATGTAAGCATCCACCTCCACAATCAGATTTGCCCCTACACTCCTTCATGGAGAATTTTTCTTTCATGGGTTTTCACCAGGCTTAGACTTAATCTCTGCTCATGAAGTCTCTGCTGATGCAAATTTAGACAAAGAACAGAAGCTTCCTGGTTGGAACAGCTTAGAAGTGGTTAAGAGCCCAGGCAGGATAGAAGCTCACACACTACGAAAAAAAGCATACAATGAGATTCTAAAACGTCAATTAACAGCATCATATTCCTTTTCCTTTTCTGCTTTTTAAGTCATCATAGATGCCATAATTCTTGCTCTTTCTTTCCCTTTAAAGGGTCAACACCAGCAGACAGATGACCACAGTTGTGTGGCTGCTGACTCAGAGTCCTTGATCTCAGAACTATTACTTCAAGACCAGCTTCTGTGGTAAATCCAAAAAAAGAGAGGATGCCAAAGAAAGTTGCCAGAGACATTTCCCTATCAAGTACATGCAATCTAAAACATATCTGAACTGCACTATATAAAGTATGGCTTTTTTTTGTTTCCTATTATGTTGGCTTTTCCTCGCTTTTCAGACTCTTAAGCTCCTCAAGGCAGGGACTTGTTCTTGATTTGACCCAGTTTTACCTCCTTACCAATGCCATGTGCACAGCAGCTGTACAAGAGGCCTGATTCTGCAGGAACGCTGCACCAACCATCATAAAACAGAACAGTAATTTTGTTTACAGTCATTGGAAGACCACACAGAAAAACACTGAAGTGCTTGGTTTCTGATGGAAAGTGCATGCATAATCAGTATCAACATGAAGTGTCCTAGCCCAGATGTTCTGGCTCACTACTACAATTGTGAACCACCTTAATATAATAATAAATACAGATGAACCACAATTCTCTCAGTTTTCTCCCATCCTCTGTCCTTTCCTCAATCTTGACAGCTGGATTAGCAGCTAGCATATATAAGACTGGACATTAAAGGACACTAATTTTTCCTCAGTCTAGACAAAAAAGGTTCTGCTACCTGAATTCTG
This sequence comes from Melopsittacus undulatus, assembly GCF_012275295.1. Lineage (NCBI taxonomy): Eukaryota > Metazoa > Chordata > Aves > Psittaciformes > Psittaculidae > Melopsittacus > Melopsittacus undulatus. The sequence continues at coordinate 42,692,967 of NC_047528.1, read as the reverse complement.
GACATATCATCTTGTCTCTGGAACATCCCAGAAAAGTCCATTGACCTTCTAGATAAGAATCAGCATGTGTAACATAAGGATGAGTTATATAGTACCTTTTATTGGACTTCTAAGGTCTCTGGAGATCTTTTAAGATAGCCCTCCATTTACAGCACAAAGGAAATAGCACAGGGCCAATAAATTGGCTTGAAGTTGTCACTTTTGTATTAGATTTTAAAATAACAAAAAGAAAAAAGCTAAAAAAATATAAATATGGCTTGTGAGGTAAAACAATATAAAATTTCTGCCTCATCCATACTGGTTCTCATTGTTCATGGAATAGTTTTTACTTTTCTCCCTGTAGAAAACTACTTGGGCAGCTCTGAAGTTGCTACAGAAGATTGAAAAGCCATCTCTTCTCAGAAACAGGCACTTAAGCCAACAACATAAAAACATAAAGAGCTTGGAAAGGAGAGAGAACAAACAGAGGGGTTACTTTAAACACCCTTTCTTGTGCTGGGGTTTGAAGCTAGTGAGGAAAACACACACTGTTGGTGTACATCATGGATCAGTACCTGCCCCTTTGCCCTCAAACACAGTACTATTCCCATCAATTAGCTGCATTTCTGATTCTCTTTCTCCCCTTTCCTTCCACTTGGGTCTGTCCTATTTTATTCCCTGACATGAAGATGCAAAATCTTCATCAACCTACAAAATAAAGAACAAAACTAAACTTGCAACAGAGCATTTGCTCATTAACTAAATGCATCAATAGCACAAAATAATCCAGTCTCCACAATAAATATCTGTACAGGGTTTTTTTTTTTTTCAAATGTGAATTAGAATGTTCTATTATTTCACTGCTTTTCTTTATTGCTAAATGGTTGCCTGTGTTCAATAGCATCAGAAATTATTATCTGTTTCACTGTAGTTCCCATAAAACCTGAACAGTCTTATACTAGGCTTTATGCGTACATGGTAAATTTGTTAAAGCAAGGACCATTTGAGCAGACGCTTGGTAAGGAAAGAACATAAAAATGATCAGCCCTACAGAAAATGTCTGGGGAAGGCAAGTGAGGTTTTCTAATTTCCAGTTTACTGTCCTGGCTATTTGCTCCTGTCTCAGAATTAGTTCTGCAATCCTCTTGCAGCTGAAAGAGTGTTATCCCTACAAGGTACACAGAGCTCGGGCAATGCCCTCACCTAGACTGCAGCTGCTTCAGACAAGGATTTCTGGTTTTATTGTGTAGAGTCCAGCTTTCTTCCAGCCCCTAGACACTACCACAGCACAAACATTTAATCCCGTTATGCAAGTGTGGGCATGTCAAGCTTGCTTTGTGGTATTATGGAGGTTTTTGGAAAATATGTTCATTTTCACTGCTTTGTGATTTTGTCAGCAGGCTAACACATGCCAGGAGACAGTTTTTCCTGTATCTTTTCTCTCCCACAGGAAAGCAGACAGAAAAAAAAAGCAGCTATTTCACAACAAAATTATCTGTGGAACTAAAGAAAAGTTTAAAAACGAAGGGCAAATCTGCAGTTCACTGCTTCACAAAGGATTAAAGGAATATACAGGAGATGCACTTTATAAGTTCTCTTCAAGGAGACGGCCTTCTTTTATGTAAACTGCCTTTCATCTTATCATATATTGTTCACAGTGAGGATATAAAGTAGACAGGATATTGAGTGAGGTTTCAAAATGATGCAGAAGGAAACAAAGCTCTTTTCAGCAGTTTATGCTCTGAAACACTGCTGAAACGCTCCAAGGTTTCCACATCTCCATTTCTTTCTTGGAAGTATACTGTGCTTATGTAAACCCAACAAGCACCTGCGATTTATATTTTGGAGCAAGTCATGAATTTCTTGAGCAAACTCTTGGTTTGGTCTATATGGATGCCATAAACCTATTCTTGCTACTCTTGGGAATACTGTAAAGACTTACCACAATGGAGTCCTCTATTATGTAAATACCTCTTGAATGTAGTTTTTGCTGTGCTGTTTTATGCAGTTAACATAGATTTTATGAATACCTGAGAATTTTTAATCAATATTGGCATTTATACTCAGTTCTGTATAACGCAATTGGGTGCCAGGGAAAACTATCTTTCCAACTGTCTGGAATAGCTTGTCAAGTAAATAGCATTTTTCTTCCTGTTTCCTTTGGAAAATGTATCATCGATAATGCAAAACAAACTAAACATTATTTTGAACAGAATGTTCTGTACACCAAGTTTCAAATGCCACAAAATACAGAATATCCATGTTCAGACAGTAAATTTCATTCCAAGCCATTTTCACTCAATGGCATTGCATGCACTGCTTTCAGAAATGGGCTCTAAGATACTGCCCTGTGAAAATACAATAATGAAACCTCAGTTTAAATGAGACTTTAGTAAAAGAATATCAGGAAGATACAGTTTAAATGAGACTTTAGTAAGAGAATATCAGGAAGATAAAATTTGCCCAGTGTGTAATTTCAAAGGTGCTAGAAGTTTTACCACTTTAGCTAGACATAATTCTTTTCTGTGGGAGTGGTGAAACACTGGAAGAAGTTGCCCGAAGAAGTTGCCCAGAGAAGTTGTGAATGCCTCATCCCTGGAAGTGTTCAAGGTCAGGTTGGATGGGGCTTGGGGTAACCTGGTCTAGTGGAAGATGTCCCTGTCCATGGCAGGGAGGTTGGAACTAGATGATCTTAAGGTCCTTTCCAACCTAAACCATTCTATGATTCCAATAGTAGCTGCAAATACTCAGTGCTCCAGAAAAACATGCTCATAATGTAAGACTGCATAAATACATTTGGCTCTTCATCAAAGAGCACCACTTGGTAGTGTGCTTCCAAACTATAGGGCTGGATAACAAAGCCACAGATTTGTTATGGGCTATCAGCTACCAGACTGATAGTACTGAACTAGGTAAGGCAGATGCACGATCTCCTTCTACCCAACTGCAGATCTGCATCTGCGTGAGACTGTAGCCAAAGTAATAAGATATCTTAAGAAGAAAGATAAGCTCCACTAACACTTGGCATAGCTTCTGGATCAGACTTCACCCACATCAATCAGATGAGAGCATACTTAACAGGAGTCAGGCCCATTGGCACGCAACCAAGCAGCTGTATTTATAAATTTGAAAGGGTCCCATTTTACAGCATTGATGCTGTTTTGTATCAATTGGAAATATCAGGAAGATATTGCTTGAACTCAGGAAAAAAAAAAAGAGAATCTATCTCTTGTGGAAGAAGCAACTGTCACCCCATGAAAAGTACAAGGATGTTGTTAGGTTATGTAGAAGGTCAGAAAGGTGAAAGCACAGATGAAACTAAAACTGCCATAAAAGATGATAAAAAGTACTTTCACAAATACATTAGCAATAAGAGGAGGGCCAAGGAGAACCTCCATCGTCTACTGGATACTAGAGAAAACATAGTGACTGAGGATGAGGAAAAGGCTGAGTTACATAATGCTGCCTTTGCCTCAGTCTTTAATAGTCACACCAGCCATCCTTAGGGTACTTAGTTCCTTCAGTTGAATGGCAGAGATGGGGAACTGATTGAAGTCCCCATAATTCAGGAAGAAATGGTTAGCAACCTCCTGCTCCACTTGGATGCACACAAGTCTATGGGGCCAAATGGGTTACACCCGGGAGTGCTGAAGGAGCTGCAGAGGAGCTTGCTGAGCCACTCTCCATCATTTATCAGCAGTCCTGGTCTGACAAGTCCCAGAGGATTGGAGGTTGGCAGTCTGATGCCTCTCTACAACAATGGCAGGAAGACCCTGGAAATTACAGGCCTGTCAACCTGACCTCAGTGCCAGGGAAGAACATGGAGCCCGTGATCCTAAGTGAGATTCTAAAGCACGTGTGGGAAAATGGAGGGATTAGACCCAATCAGTATGGATTCATAGGGTAGGTCCTCCTTGACCAACTTGATCTCCTTCTATGACAAGATGACCCACCTGGTCAATGAGGGAAAGGCTGTGGACATTTTCTCTTTGGACTTAAGTAAAGCATTTGACAGTTTCCCACAATGTTCTCCTGAGGAAACTGGCTGCTCAAGGCCTGGATAGGTGTATTCTTTGCTGCTGTGTATGTATATATAATCAGTGTTACATAGTCCAGTGCAGGCGGTGACTGCCTAGAAAAACATGGATTAAATCAAACACATTTTTATGATTTCTTTTGGCTTAAAAAAAAAATCACATTTTCTAAACTGAATTTTCTTCTTAGTTTTTCAACTTTTACTTCAGTTATTCACATTTAAATGAACTGAATGAGAAATAAGCAACATTATATAAGGAAAATGGATTATATGCTGATGCTGACTCAGGAATACCCTAGATTTGGAAACAGCATAAGCCTCCTAAAGAGGTCAGTAGTTACTAAACATTTTGCTAAAAGGGCGTTCAATGTTTTTATCGGCTCAGTGAAATTCATAATCAGAAATCACTTATTTTGAGTATCCAAAAATGAGGCTATTAGATCCTCCTGTAGGAAGGGGTAAAAAGCAAAGTGGAGAAACGTATCAGTATTTTCTCTGTTTTCTATTACTGAAAGAAAATTATTCCAAATAATCTGGTTTAGGTGTATTGTAGTTGATGTCCACATCATGCTTTCTGCTGCTACTACTGTTGAAAAGTTCAGTCTTGGATACAGATAATATACCTTTTTTCAGTAACATCTGTGTGCAGACTGCAAAGTATGAAAGTTGGCTGGATTGCTAGAGCTCAGTTTGGGAATTTGGCTGCAGGCTTATTCTGTCTATAGATCTGGCCATAATGACACAGGAATAATACTTGATTTTTCTAGGGGAATGACAGAAATCTCAGGGGCAAGGAGTAACTGAAGTGAACAGAAACAAAAGAGGAAATATTGTTTTCATTTTTTAACAAAGAAAGATTATTTTCATTCTTTAACTCAAATTAGTCACAGTAGAAAAATATAATACTACATGCATAAGTATATGTAAAGAGCTCTACAGAGCAGACTGTGTCTGAAAAGACAAAACATTACCTTTTGGCTACAAAACCAAGTTTGAGTACCATAGTCTAGCTGGACTCTGCCCCAGTAATTAGCCTCTTTTAAGCACTCCACCTTGGCAAATGAACATCTGCTCCCTGGTACCTTCACAGGGAATAGTAGGCAGCGATGGCTGTGCATCTGCGTACCGCGTGTGCAGCAAGCACTGAGCTCCTAGGAAGCATCAGGGCTGCTGCAGTTCCAGACTGCATGACCAAGTCTACTCCTACATGTGTAATAGCCACAAGGGTGTTTTTCTGTCCAACCACAAGAACAACTTACGTGGCTCAACTGGTTTCAGATGTCCAGCCCCTCTCTACATTAAGAGGACTGAATACAATACTGCACCACCAAATAGCTAATAAGACTGAAGACAGTGACAGTCACCTTCATTGTATGTATTTGTCACATTTTACTTCAAGTAAGAGCCACTTTATGGACTTTAGATGTTATCTGTTGTCTATCTAATTGCAGTTTCATATAATTTCGATAGTTTCATATAATTTCATATAATTTCTATAGCTGTATCTGGGAATTGTGTACATCTTTCGACTGTGTTAGAATTTAAGTTTTTTCTACACCTCAAAAAAGTCAAAAAGTCTATAGAAGAGATTAACTTTTAAAGTATTTCTCTGCAGAAAATTTGAAGGTCAACCATCTTCTTAACATGGTTCAAAGAGCCCAATCTATATGTTTATTCGTTTTCTACATGAGCCAGTGAAAGACGAGACTACCAGTTGCTTTTATATGTATGTAACTGCCTACTATAATTTCATACTCTGCTCAAGGTAATGCATGAATGAAGCACTTCATTATTCACATTTAGCACTTAACCTCCCTCATTCTCATTCCCACCCCCCCCCCCCCAAGAATGCACTATTCACATCTCCAGATCTAGGTGAGTATGTTCTTTGTGAATGTACCTATCAACATCTGAAAAAATATCTTCTCAGCTACCTCATCTATTTGTAGTCATAAACATCACTGCACTGGTTCACATACTTTCAATAATGAATAAAAGCTGCTAAAGTCACAGTGCAAGATGAGATGGCCACAAACATGAATAGTTTGAGAGACTTATCATGGTAAAGCAAAGGGTTAAATGTGACCCAGAAGCCATGAACCAGTTTTCAGCTACTTCCATGCTGAAAGTACCCTGTCTTGCCACTGACTGTGCCAAAATTATTAAAACCTCCCGTGTAGCATGGAATACATGCAAAGAAATTAGCACTTTATATCACTTACATGGATCGGGGAGCCATATGAGCTAGTAATGACCAAAAAGTGATGAGATCTGCAAAAGTGTGTCATAATGACATTCCAAAATACAGAGTCACTGTTCAGAAAATGGCAGCTACAGTAGGTTTCATATTATGACTTATGAACTTCCGACCTTTCCCTTCCCCCCTTTCCCCTGATGGGCTCACGATGCTTAAAGTAGACTATCATAGCGTGCTGCTTGGTATTGCAAAGCCTTCAGTGGTGCAATCATGAAAATGCCATGCAGATTATGCTAAAATCAGCATTTAGGTACCAAAGGACCCCCAATGCCTTTTTTTAAAAATTATTATTTTGTTTATGGGTAAAGCCACCTAAATGTTTGGCTTATATAAAACAGGAACAAGGCTTCAAGAATGAATCTATCTGATCTCCCCACTTCCTTTCATGAGACGCTTTGTAAAAAGTGTTGCTGAACTAAACACGTACAAATATAATCTCTCAGGCTTCTTTAGGTCAAGGCCAATCCCTTGAATTGCCATTTGGAACTAGAGGTGTGACCCTGCTAAGGCATCACTGACTCTGGCATTAATTACTAACTTCTCGGAGCTATGAGCATCTCTTCATGACTTAAACGTCCCTTCCACTGTCATTAATTTAGATTAAGTGTAACTGCTTACCTTGCCATGTGACAGCTGAAAGTCCCAACAGACAGATGCACTGAGGACCTGCTGGTGCACCCAGGCTGGTGAGCAAGGAGCAGAACTTGCTAACTGGTGGGATCTGCAGGCAGAATGGTCAGGAATCACACCAGCCATAAGAGCATTTGTAACCTCTGAGAGGTTGATGTTACAAGAAAGGCAGGAATCTGGTGACAGCAAGAGCTAGAAGTGTAGACAACAGGAAAAAGATGGCTGAGCAGAAGGGCTGGTCAGCTGGGAAAAAGGAAACTAAACCAGACCAGCTTGGACATACCCTTTTCAACACAACGGTGACAGGAAAAGTCATCCAGACTTAGTAATTTCCTTTTTTATCCATGATTTCTCAATTGATAAGTCATGCCTGAAGATTAAACACCACAAGCCTTTCGTGTCACTGCCCCAATTCTTTTAAAGTATGAAACCTCATCCACCATTCATAGTAGATATTTAAATAGTGTTTTCCATATGAAGATGCTAATTTTTAGTATTTGTGTTAGCATACAGACAGTCTAATGTCAGGCCTGAAATCCTACTGGGCTTCACGTTATACAAGCACAAAGGAAAAATACAGGAATCCAGGTCTTCAGCAACTTGCAATTTAGGTACAGCAATAGTCATCAATCAGAGAAAGGAAAATTGGTTAGACAGCATCTATTAAAGGATTCAAGAGCAGTAAGAAGACACTGTTCTCCTCCTTTGAGTGGTACTGTACCGAAGAAAAAGCTTTCAAGGAAGGACATGCAGACAAATAAATATGGAGACCCTTATGTTTATGAGAGACTTTCCCCACAGTAAGGGACAATATGGAAGGGAGCTAGGAAATGTTTTGCTTGCAACAGGTGCAATGCAGGCTGGCATCATGGATATGGGAATCCATGCTCAATAAGAAACTACTAAAGGGACAGGATATTGTGTGTGGCTTTCTAAAAGAAGTTAATAATCTTTTTAACTGTATTACACAGAGAAGAGAAAATCAGTAGTGATACACAAGAAGTGGTCAAAGCAGTGACATGGTGAAAGCAGGGAGAGAGGAAAATGATACTTTAGAATAATAAAATAGTTAGGGTTGGAAAGGACCTTAAGACTATTAGTTCCAACCCCCCTGCCATGGGCAGGGACACCTCACACTAAACCATATCAACCAAGGCTCTGTCCAACCTGGCCTTGAACACTGCCACGAATGGAACATTCACAGCTTCCCTGGGCAACCCATTCTAGTGCCTCACTACCCTCACAGTAAAGAACTTCCTCCTTATATCCAATCTAAACTTCCCCTGTTTAAGTTTGAGACCATTACCCCTTGTCCTGTCACTACAGTCCCTAATGAAGAGTCCCTCACCAGCATCCTTACAGACACTCTTCAGACACTAGAAGGCTGCTATGAGGTCTCCACGCAGCCTTCTCTTTCCCAGGCTCAACAGCCCCAACTTTCTCAGCCTGTCTTCATATGGGAGGTGCTCCAGTCCCCTGATCATCCTTGTGGCCCTCCTCTGGACTTGTTCCAACAGTTCTGTGTCCTTTTTATGTTGAGGACACCAGACCTGCACACAGTACTCCAAGAGAGGGCTCAGGAGAGCAGAGTAGAGGGGCAGGATCACCTCGTTTGACCTGCTGGTCACACTCCTTTTGATGCAGCCCAGGATACGGTTGGCTTTCTGGGCTGTAAGCGCACACTGAAGCCGGCTCATGTTCATTTTCTCATTGACCAACATCCCCAAGTCCTTCTCCTCAGGGCTGCTCTGAATCTCTTCTCTGCCCAACCTGTAGCTGTGCCTGGGATTGCTCCAACCCAGGTGTAGGACCTTGCACTTGGCATGGTTAAACTTCATGAGGTTGGCATCAGCCCACCTCACAAGTGTGTCAAGGTCCCTCTGAATGGCATTCCTTCCCTCCAGCGTATCAACTCAACCACACAGCTTGGTGCCATCGGCAAACTTGCTGAGGGCGCACTCAATCCCATTGTCCATGTCACCAACAAAGATGTTGAACAAGACCGGTCCCAACACCGATCCCTGAGGGACACCACTCGTTACTGGTCTCCAGTGGTGTGGTCAGAGCATTTGCCAGTGAAGACTGAGGCAAAGAAGCCATTCAGAACCTCAGCCTTCTCCAAATCCAGGGTAGCCAGTTCTTCCAAAAGCTTCTGGAAAGGGCTCACGTTTTCCCTAGTGTGTCTTTTATTCATTATGTACCTACAGAATCCCTTCCTGTTATCTTTCACATCCCTAGCCAAGTTTAACTCTAACTGGGCCTTAGCTTTCCTAACCTGTTCCCTAGCTTCCCAGACAACATCCCTGTATTCTTCCCAGACCACCTGTCCTTGCTTGCACCTTTTATAAGCCTCTTTTTTCCCTTCGAAGTTTCCTCAGCAGCTCCTTATCTATCCAAGGAGGTCTCCTGGCCCTCCTGCTGCACTTCCTTCTGGTCGGGACGCAACACTCCTGAGCTTGTAGCAGGTGATCCTTGCATATCAACCAACAGTCTTGGGCCCCCCTGCCCTCTAGGGCTATATCCCATGGAACTTTACTAAGCAGATTCCTGAAGAGGCCAAAGTCTGCTCTCTTGAAGTCCAGGGCAGTGAGCTTACTGCACGCTCTTCTCACCATCCTGAGGATGTCGAACTCAACCATCTTGTGATCGCTGCATCCAAGGCTGCCCTGGAGCATCACATTTCCAACGAGCCCTTCCCTGTTGGTGAGCACGAGGTCAAGCAGGGCACCTCTCCTTGTCGGCTCCTCTATTGCTTGCAGAAGGAAGTTGTCATCCACATAATTGAGTAACCTCCTGGATTGCTTGTGCCGGGCCGTACCGTCGCCCCAACAGATGTCAGGGTGGTTAAAGTCCCCCATGAGGACAAGGGCCTGCGAGCGTGAGGCTGTTCCTATCTGTCTGTAGAGTGCTTCATCCACAGATTCCTCTTGAACAGGCGGTCTGTAACATATCCCCACAGTAATGTCTCCCATCGCTGTTCTCCCTTTAACCCTGACCCAGAAACGCTCTGTTGACTGCTCACCTATCCCCAGACAGAGTTCCATACTCTCTAGCCTATCCCTAACATAAAGGGCAACTCCCCCTCCCCTCCTGCCAGGCCTGTCTTTTCTAAAGAGCCTGTAACCTTCCATTCCAACACTCCAGTCATGAGAGCCATCCCACCATGTTTCTGTGATGCCTATTATATCATACCCCCGTAGATGTGCACACATCTCTAAGTTCTCTTGTTTGCTCCCATGCTATGGGTGTTTGTATAGAGGAACCTGAACCAAGCTCCAAAGGAAGCCAGCTCATTGGCTGGAGTGGCTGAAATATCTCTACAAGCACTTATCGCTATTAACAAAATATCGCTGCAAGCACTTATTATATTATCTTATAATAATCTTATAAGATATAATCATAATAATCTTATTTAATATATTATCATTTTAGTTTGGATAGATCTCTTGATGAAGACACTGCAAGTCCAAAGATGACTTCAGGTGAGGAGGTAATGGATGAATGCCCTAGCTGCAGGGATGAGGAAGGAAAATTATTAAGGACATTTATTATGCATGCAGGTCTTTAACCTACCCAGAATATTAGGTTCTAGAAAAGGCAAAGACATTTATGGGGCTGAATGACTGGAAATGTAGAGGTTTTATCCCCAGTGACTAAAAAGGGAGGGGAAAAAACCTTAGAGAAAAAGGTTGAGAGTCGTGACTCTGCCATCAGCTCAAGAGCTGAGCCCATCTACAGTTTCAACAGAAGGAGGCAGCCAATTCTGGGGATGCAGCAACAAGGACACAGGAACGGGATTTGCAGTCATGGACCAATAGAGAACCACCAAAGAGGGAGCAAAGAGAGAGCTCTCAAATGTTCCCTTACACTTAGATATTAAGTTTTGGTTGTGAAAAGTAAGTTTGAGTCTTTACTTTTAAAAATAACCGAGTGGCCTTTCTGTTTGCAATTGCCCTGGAGGAGATTCTGCCTGTCACAAAACTGAGCATGACAGAGGTGGTTTTGCTGCATATTTCATATGGTTTGCCCCCAGTTACACTTCAGTGAAGTACGTGACACTGTGCAGTAGTACCTGGGTTAGTTGATGCTAATCTCAGGGGAGACAGCCAGCTCCACCATCAAAAGGCAAACAGCAGCAGTACCACAGCCTGTGTTTGAAACCAGTGTGTGACTCTCTAGATTCTTTTGAGAGTATAAGAGATCAGGCTTCTCACATCTTGCATTTCTTCCTGAAGTTTGATGGTATCCAGTGTGACAGACACTTGATAAAAACACTTAGAACAGCAAAGTTATAAGGTTACCAAATCCTGACATGACGTATTGCAAGGGAACAGGATAACTAAAACAGGAAAAACAATGGCATCTTAACTCAAATAGCTCATTATATCCAAGATGCTTGACTCTCCAGTTCACATCACATGTTGTAATGTGAAATTTAAAAATGCAAATCACAGACAGTTGGGCACCTTCCTTTTACGTGTTGGCATCATACATAAACAGCACTGGAAGAAAACACAGGCACTGGGTTCAAATCAAGAGCCTGGAAAATAGAAGAGCTTTAACTACTAAAAAGAAAACATTTTCAAAGTATATACTGCCCTCCCGTGTACAACCCAGTATTACCTCTAACAGTTGCAACCTGTTTGTAAAATCGAGAGTACTGTAGGGTTGTGATGTCCCAGATAATGGAGGAAAACAGGTAAAATCTTGGTGCTAGGGAACAGTGAAGAGACAGCTCTGACCAGGGCTGGCACAGACAGCAACGAGCAAAAGCTATCATTGCCACTAGCTTCTAACCATGTTTTATGAAATAGATGGTGCTGGTTCCCTAGCACCAGGAGCCCTGACAGTTTATTAATCTGGGAGGTTCTGCAGCCCTCGTGTTACAGGCAAATATCAAAGCACTCTCCCAGCCTGGCTCTGCACCCCTGTCACAATCAGTCTGAAAGCAAAGATAAACAATTAAAGACAACAGTTTGTACACAAACGACTCATTGCTTTAACCAGCAGTAATTTCTTCCAATGAAAGCTTCTTATGAGCTAAGTCTGGGACACTCCCATTTAGAATACTTACCTGTGTAGAGATAATTTAATCACTGGAATATTTATTGACATCATCTTCAACAGTTCTGCCTTTTTTTTTCTTTTTTTTTTTGATAAAGTGGATTTAAACTGGATTATAAAAACTAATGTGAAAAATCATTTACCTCTGGTAAACAATATCATGCTGTGCAGGGATACTGCTGCACTATACAACCACTTCTCAGTGTAATAAAGTTTTTACTCACCACTAAATGCTTCTCCGTTTTTCTTTAGCTTAACCATTTAAGACAAGCAGGTCCTCGAGCAAATTCAGAACAAAACTGAGAGGAACTCAGAGCCACAGTGAAAGACTTACTTGGTACACAGTCTGTTTCCCACTGTAAGTCACATTTGCACTTGCAGAACTTGAACACTGAACTGAAAAAAAATCTTAGGATCATAGCAAGATTGACTAAAAAATAATACATATGTGTTTGATGCATACTACGGCTTCGTAACACAATTAAAAAGACACAGAAGTTTTCAGCTGAACTTAGTTGCTATTTGCAAAAATCCAGCATAACCTTTACAAATACTAAGTAATAAAAACTTTAGGAGCTAAGTAGATGTCAGTTGCTAAATTCTGACAATGTTTACACTGCACACTCAAGGGCTGCATTATTGCTGAAATAGATTCTTTATTTCTGAAACATTCCAAAACAGCAGTATACACAGTTGTAATCAAATATTAAGTCATATGCCATTATAAGAAAGCATTGATTAGTGCAATTGGATTTTGTAAAAGGTCTATAAAAAAATTTATTTGCATTAAAACTCATTTTCCATAAGCAACTGTTAATAAAACATTACAATTTAATTCTTTTGTAATAAAGTACTGAAAATCAACTGTAGTTTTAGAGACCACTTTGTAAGTGCAATGTGACTTTTGCTGCCGTTTTAAACACAAAACACTATGACAATTGAACAAATGGTGAAAGACCAACAAAACCATGCTGACCCAGCTGGATGGAAATTTCCAGTGAATGCTACTTTTTTTGTGCTTCTGAAACATAAATATACTGCTTTGTATTGCCAATGGTACCACTTTGTAAGATATGCTCCTAGCGCTAAAAAAGTACATTACCCCAAAAATATTATTTATGGCACAGAAAAGTTAAATTATCTCTCTGTTGTTCAAGGTTCAGGCAAGTTTAAATGAACTTAAGTATACAAAATAAACTGTACTGGAAACACTAGAAAAAAATTCAAGCACATACATAAGTCCCCCCAAATTAAAAATAAAATGCATGATGACTTTACACTAAATAAATTAACTTAAAATTTCAGGATGGCAAAGCTGCCCAAAAGCATTATCTCCTAGTTCTTTCCAAGGAAATATTCTGGAACTTTCTTCAGTTCCAAATGCCAACACTGTCATTGTTAGTGTGGTAACAATGCAGCTATTCAGGTAACTGATTAAGTGCAATATTTAGTACTCGGTAAGATGTTCATTTTTTAAAAATGACATTGCATTATGGATGGTTACCTATCAAAATCCCAGGGGAAATAATACTGCATGACTCTCCTTTCCCAAACCATTGTTACCCAGCCAGCTGGGTAATGAAATCCACATTATTTTCCACTGTTGATGGGTATCCTTCAATAGCAGCCGTCTCTCCAGTTCCCATCCCGCATCGTGCTGAGTGATGAAAGTGGTTTTGGAGGCTGAAGAAAACTGTATTAACCAAATGACAGAAAAAGGCAAAGGAAGTCATATTTCATGTGAAAGATCAAGGTAAGAAACATCATTTACTTCTCCAGTGACACTGGCTTTATGGCTTACTTAAGGACTTTGGTTCATTTCTGGCTTCACACTAATGTAAATATAGAGATCTACAGTGAAATTAAGGCCACTTCCAATGAGACCCCATTACTATTCCTGGTCTTAACAGACTAAAAGCTCTGTAAAAAGGAATTTGGTGAATAATTGTCATGATGAAGAGACCCCATTACTGTTCCTGGTCTTAACAGACTAAAAGCTCTGTAAAAAGGAATTTGGTGAATAATTGTCATGATGAAGAGACCTTTCTAAATGGGAAGATTTGTGTTTTCAGGGCTAAAGATGATAAAAACCTTTTTTTGTCACTATGGTCAGCAAAGATCTAACAGGAATATCTTCATGGTTGAATAACTCTACCAAATCTTGCTCCAGACCTTTTTATCCAAGACCCATGACAATGTTTCTACCCCACTGCTGAAGTCTGAGAGCCGCCATTCCCAGCACCACCACTCCAACCTGGAACTCACCATGCTCCAGGCCCCCACCCTCACAACCAAGCTGCCTCTCTCACTAATCAGAGAGTGCTTATTCTTATTATAAAAAGTTTCCTGACCACATTCCAAACTCTCCAGGTAACTACAGTGTTAGCTGTACCTTTTAAACCTTTCAAGTAAGATTAAAAAAAGGAAAACCAACCATCTGAGTCTATGTGACTGCCAACACACTGCTGATGGGGAAGGTTATCTCTAATTTGCTGCAAACTTATTTTTATTTCACCAGAATTTGCTGAAAAGAAAGCATCTCAATTCCATGAAACTGTTTCTTATAAAGCCAGGTCTCAAGCCTTGTTCTCACACTTTTTCTGTGAGAGGGCTTAAGTAAAGAATAATTAACTAAGTTGAAAATAACTAAGAATGCCACTATATATCCTGGGCAGTGAACAAGAACATGTGCCAGCATTGAAAACCATCTCAAACAGGCACAGGCTGTCAGTATAATGCCCTGTGGTTTGAGATAACAGGTTTTGAGGGTCTGTAGTCCCTTTCTACTTTTCCATCACCAGCTGGATTGCAGTGACTGGCTCCAGCACAAGGCAGCAGGAACAAGCAAGCCTTCCACCTTGGCTCAAGAGCTGAATTTACACTGCTACCATGCTTGCGCCTGGTACCTGGGTTGATCCAGACACAGCTGCTGACTGACTTCTTGGCTTTAGCTGCAACCTGCCTCATCACTGTAAACCTGTCTGGAGACTGGGACTGTTGGCTGACCCTGGTCACCATCAATAATTCTCTTGGTTGGTTACTGTAAAGCAGCCTAGCTATCCTGCTCGTCTCCCAGTACACCTTACCATGCTGCCTCATATAAGGATAGAAAATGGAGGGCTTGAAGGCAGGGGTCTGCAAGAAGGCCCAAGCATAGAGCTGGAGAGGGCTGAGGGATTATCTGGATCCATTCAATAGGAACAACAAAAAATGTGCTGCCTCACTTGTAAGGCCAAGAAAAGATGGACTGTACGGTTACAACTTTTTTACACTGCTTGTGGATGCATGAATCTCAAACAGCAAGGAGAAAAGTGGTTAATATTTAGCCAAGTTGTTATCTTGTCTATTATAATATATTTTACAAATTATCTAAAGCACTCCCTTATCCTGTGTTTGATCCTATGCAGTATTTACTGAAGTTCCCTAATGCAGGTCCTATATAAAGTGTCTAACAACCTATTTTAAATAGCTTAAATACCAATAATTTGGCTACCTAACAGCCTGGCCATAGGTATGAAGACACACCTCTGCTCTCAATGTGTACTTCCCTGAACATCTGATTTATTTAAAAAAAGACCTGTTCCACTTTCAATCAAGTAATGAACAGAAACAGTTTAATTTTTCAGTCTAGACTCTTGACTGATAACATGAAATATCATTCCTTGGAATAACCATGGTGACAAAAATCAACAGAGAGAAAATCTGCTTCTGATGGCTGAATTGCTTCCAAGAAAATTCCACATGAACTGAAACTGCCCTTATTTTTTCACATGCATAAATAAAATTAATCCAGGGTCTTAAAGAGCTCCAATGTGCCTGTGCTTTTAGAGATGTATAAACCTGTCGTTCCTACAGTGCCAAGACCATCCATCATCAATGACCACTGGTCTGGCTCTGTGGCAACATAGGATCCTGCTAAGGTGCATTTGAAGGTACGGACAGGAGCCCTAACTCTCTGGACTATAAATAGTTTCGTTACTGATTTGAACCAGCTTCTAATAAAACCAGTGTTGAGAGTGAGGTGTCTCACCCTCCCACTGAAATCTCAACTTTGTTTTTCTTTAATATTGTCTGTTGGATGCAAAGTTACAAAACAGAAAGGACTGGTCTTCATGGCCTAGGAAGTATCTTTCTCACATGTTGCTATGAAAGATTTAAGAGCTCTGCAGAAGACTATGAAGTGGGGGAAAGCTAAAAAAATATGCTAAGAGAACCACCCACTATAAAGAGTTCTAACAGACAGAGCTCCAGCAGAGAGCAAAGGAGGTTATAATAGAAATCTTATGGTATAGGCTTCATCAAAGAAGAAACCTAATGGCTCTTTATGAAAGTTTCACCACAGTTGGTCAAAATCTGTTGTCAGTCACATCAGTGTAATTCCCAAGTAACTCAACCAAAGTGAGAATGTGAGCAATTTAAGTTACTCTGGATTTGGCTAGTATCTAATGAGAAGTATAAAAATGGTGAGATCTAAACAGCGACAATTCATCAAAGAGAAAACCAGGTGGTCATACAGCAGGCCCTCACATGAGGAGGGATGCATCTGATGGGAAGAAGTAGTTGGAAGAGTTGATGCAAATTGATAGACATTTCTCTTTGAGAAACTTCATCACCTATTAATTACAGAACATATATAGCTAAGAGTATTTACTCAAGCTCTATGTTCTGTTCTCTTTATTCAAGTTTATTTTAATACTCACCCTAAAAAAATAAAATCATTTGAAAATTAAATTCTCTTGGAAAAAATGCAAAAATATATTTGCTTAACAGCATAGCTCATTGCCAAGTATGTGATATTCCAGGATTCCCTGTTTGTCTATTGTCTACCAGATGGAGTTGAAGAGATGCTAGTTCAACCCAAGACTGTATTATTCAAGACAGTTTCTTCCTCACAATGCCGTAATGTCACAAGCTGTATTTTTGCAGTCTACTGCCATTCACAACAACAGGGATGCTTTGTTTTTATTTCTTACTGACAGGTAGCAAATCATTCTTACTTCTATGTGATTATATCCTATCAATTATCATAGTTTACTAGTAACTACCAGCAAAAACTGTTCACTGTTTCTGGAAAGAAATCTTTACCCATTCAGTGACGCAGCACCAGGAGCTAGAAAATCTTCTGGTTTACAGCCCCCCAAAAAAACCAAACCAAAACCAAGTCAACCAACCAAACAAAAAAAACCAAACACAATCTAAGCCAAGCCATCCACATATGGAAGGAGGCCTATTTAACTCTTACCTTCGTACTGGCTGTGCAATTTTACTTCTGGGGATGCCACTCCCATTGATGGCCAGTGATGGTCTTGGAAGAGCACTGCGCCCTGCAATCCCTTGACTGGCAGTCTTGTTTGGCATTGGGATCCCAGTGTTAGAATATAACTGCAGGTTATTGGACACTGGAATGCTGCTGCTACTACTGCTACTACCTTGTATGGTTGGGCTTACATATGCAGTAGCTTTGAGAGGCTGTCTGGCAGACACTGGAAAATGTCCCACACTGTGAACTCTGTGTTGAAGCTGTCCTGGTGATGGAACTGTAAAGAGTGGTAGAAAGGGAAGGAGCAAGGTCAATATGCAACAGATGGTGCTAGGTAGTATTACTCATTTCTAAGAGAGATATGAATAAGGATAAATCATTATATGTATCATTATGTATCACATCATTATCAATTTATTTACTAATTAGAAACTGCTGAAAATCCTTGTATTCAATACTGTGTCTAGTAACACTGCAGTGAACTAAAATACCCTGTCCCATCCCCCTCCTGAAGCCCCCCCCTTCTTTCTCCCCTCAAAAAGGTTTTATTAGCTATTACAAGCACACTAATTACACCTTTACAAATAGAGCTTTAAGTAGGAGAAACTGCTAAACATATAATTTAATTAGTTAGACCATCTAGATTTTCATAAGTTTGCCGACCATAACTGTATCTTGTTTAAGGAATGTCGCATAAAGCATTATAAACATCACAGAAGTTTCAGCTTTATGTATAAAAACAACCAAAAGGCTATAAAAAGATCTTGAATATAACAGCATATTCCAAGGCAAACGTTATGCAAACTATCATTTTAAATCAATGCTACGGGCTCCAGAAGCTTTATATATAGATTTTCTACACAATCCTGCCCTCTGGTGTACAACCAGACATGCATCTGTTTCAGAGGCCACATATCAAAAGCAAACTGTCAAAAGCCTGAAGCACATAAAACTAACACAGCACATACAGGCCAATCCTTTTTCAACTCTCAGCAAATTATTTAAAGACACGTTCTACATTAATAATTTTAACATCCACTAGATCAATTCTCTCTTTATCCCCCCATCAAGAAGCCACCTAAACTGAACGTACTACAGAGTAATTTTAATTCCCCCACTCAACAAGTATATTACACTTGAGGACATAACCCTCTGTTTATCATGCTTGCTTAGAAGTGGTTACACTTCAGCAGGACAGAGGTAATGTATTTTAAGACAGTATTTACACAGTGTACTGTAAACCCAGCATTGCATAAATTACCAAGAAAAGCAGTTTTCAATTCTAGTATCAAAACTAAAAATATAAGTTTATAGGAACTAATTGCATTACAGTGCTTCTGCACTACTACTACTACTTACTGGTATTATAATTTTAGTTTTATAGTTGCCACAAAAGGAATGGGAAAAGAAATTTAAAAAAAGGAGGTGATGAACGTCTGAATACTGCATAGCAAGACTGGCAGAATCCACTTTCCAAAACAGAAACTTTAAAAATCCCAAGTTATATTAAAATCTGGTGCAAAAGGAACACAATCTGATTTTAACTTTTCATAAAGCAGAGGATCAGTGACTGGGACATATATTTTACCATTCTGTCAATTCCTTGCGTGCAGCCAAAGAACACAGGTACTTACTACATGACTGCAACCTTGAAATTCCATTACTCGCTCCATGCAAATTGGAGTCAAAGCTCTGACTGTTCCTCACAGTGACTGGAGAACTAGCAAAGCCAGCACTGCCGTTAACAGTGGGGGTACTTGGCATCCGAGCAAGGTTAGGCATGCTTCTTCGAAGTTTATCTGAAGCAAAAGAAGACAACGTTCATGGTCATGTCAGAATTTCCAACAAACAGAAGCAACCTCTGAATAATTTCGGCATAAAATAAAAATTAGAACGAATTAATTCAACACAAAGAAAATTTTTGCTCTTCAGAAAGAATATGAATTCATTATTGACAGCCTACTAACTGAACCCTACTGACTACTGTAACAGCAAGATTATTCACAAATAATTCTAAAGACATCAATATACAGTACATTTTTGGAATCACAAGGATTTAAACACTGAAGTGTCATAATAGGAAGAGTTTCACATAAATGTGCAAAGTAGGTCAGATGAGTTATGCCCTGAACGTGCCTGTTTCATTGCAGTGAATACAAAATAAGGCTGCAGTGAAAGTCAGATGCATCTATGCTGTGGATGTATGTCTAAAGACAGGTGAGATGAGTCTATCCAAAGTGACCGAAGTCTTGCTTTCAGGTGTCAACAAGATGCTAAAAAATTCCACTCAGTACCTAACCTTATTAGCATGTTAAGTTTCTGTAGATGGCCATGCACAAAACCTGCTGAGTCTTGATGCTTTTCAGTTGATTTGAGTCCTTGGTTGACATCAGGATTTCCACATCTGGTGGTTCTCCCTCCTACCCCACTTGTGGTGCCTGATTTGGTGGGCTTTTTCACAACAGGCCTGTAAGGATCTTCCACAGGAAGAAAGCTGCAGATGCCTCAAATGCTTCTGGGTCAGGTTCAACAGCTAAGGCAAGTACCTAAGAAGTTAGAAGATGTCTGCACCTTCACTCATGCTAGCTGATTTGGAGAGAGAAGCCAAAACTAAGTCTGATACATTAAGAAGACTTCCCAAACACAACAGCATTAGATAATCCAAGATGAAGCTCTTTTGGTCTCTTCTTCCACAGGGCCAAAGGATGACTCTATTCTGTGCAATCAGAGGAGAGTGGTGGGGGCAGAAGGGCACACACTGAATGACCTGATATGAGTTGCCTCCTGTGACGTGACAGACTTCAGTAAAGGACCAATGTGGGGAAATAATACGCAATTTGTTAAACTGCAGTTGACACCACAACTAATGCTGGCCTCTTGGCCAGGTTCACGAGCACCAGTGCTGTGCCCCTCAGAGGTGGCTATGTTTCTTATGTATCATGATATCATGGTCAGCGTGGAGGCCACCAGCTCCTGCCCATGCCACAGGTTCCAGTGCCTGGCAGATGTCTGCCTCCAGTTCTTCCACTACAACAGAAAGCAGGGGCATACTTGTCTTATAACAGGCAGCTATGATGGCTCTCTCCAGTGGCAAGCAGGGCATTTCAATATTGATGGTTTGGATTTTTGCGCAGGAAAGACACATCACATGGCTTGGAACTGCTGTTCTGGGCTGACCCCGTAGCTCACACAGGGCAAGTTGAGTCCATAGAAATAACAAACTGACTTATAAATCTCTGTTCATCAGTCCACATACATATATAACCTATTTAAGCACCAGCATGAACTCCTCTAATCCTTAAAGCTGCTAACAACTGATGACTAATAAGAATTGACAGTATGGATCTAGCTATACAAGGTATTAATAGCCACTAACAGTAACTTTAATATCTGTGATGCCTATGTAACTCCAGCAAACAGTCACAGCAAGGCTACAACCCCAGCTGATTTTTATGACTGGTCCTCATGATAAGAATGATACAAAATCCTGCAAATAGTCAAAAACATCCTTGTACTTCAAAGGTCCAGCATTTCTAATATTCATGTCCGAGGTCCCAATTACTAGTGCCTGTCTGCCCTGGACACTGTACCACACACACTAGTCCTGTGATGATCTTCTCTTCCACCTCACCTAAGGTTGACTTTCAGTTACCACAGGCAGTCAAACGTAGAAAAACATTGCTGTCTAGGAAATAGTTTAAACATTCCCATTAATTAAATATACTACATTTTAATATTTTTTAAATCAAACAGTAGATATGGGAGGTAAGATAGGGTGGGGTTCAATGCAGCAAAAGGAGATGCAAGGTTTTAGTTCCTGGAAACTACAATACAACCAAATCCTAATAAAGTACCAGCTTAAGGGTAATCCTTCATCAAAGAGTTAGGGCTGTTGTGCTTCAGTCATTCATCACTAATGATGGCAGGCTGAAACTGTCAGTGGTACAGCAATAAACATTAGCAAAGGAATTATCACTGTGGTTCAGTCAGGTGGTGAGTATTAATCTCACTCATATAATAATAATAAAAGAGTTATCAGGCTTCCAAAACTGTCCTGGGGATGAAAATAATAGCATCATACAGCTACTATGTAACTATTTCCTGAAATAATCATGATTTTGCAAACTAGAAAGGAACTGTCTTCCTATGATGCAATCCTTGGCCCAGCATGGCAGAAAAATCATGAATATGGGATGTCCACAGCTACTGTTAGTTTGAGCCTAGCCTACTCTAAAATCCTAGGTTCTAAAATCCTCGGTCAACATTACAGCACATGGCAGAAAAGGTCTGAGTAGCAGGATGGTGGCAAGGAAGATGGTGCTGCGTAAAATAGTTTTTCTAATACTATTCATGTGTCATGTCATATAAGCAGAATTCCTTAGACTCTACATGCTTTTCCAGTCAGGAACTGTATCAGCCAACACAGGCATGATCTGTGCCTTGAACTGTCCAGTGGCTGCAGCTACAATAGCAATAAGAATAGGTACAGAGGTAGCTTGGATTTCGTCCATGTCATGGACATCCACGTCCTTTGCCTCCTGTTCATTAGTCCCTTCTCTTTGCAGCAGTCTGCTCTGCTGCTGATTCATTCAGTCCTCAGGCAGCAGGTTCCTGCTGCACCTGCAAGTTCTCATCCATCAAGCATCTGTGTTTACTTCTTTGATGGGTCCTTGTGTCTGCTGAGATAAATGGCCCTGAAAAGCAATGAAAATAGCAGGTCAGTTCTGTGTTTGGGGAAAACCCAGAAATGTTTGTCTTGATGACATTCTGCAGCTTTCATCTCCTTGGATGATGCATCCTCTTTTATGTTTCTTGAAGTCTCTGTCACCTGTTCCCCTCTTAAGAACAGTGAAAAGAGTCTTACAGATACTTTGTTTGTAAATGGAATGCTGGCTTTTGTGAGCTTGAGCAGAAGGTGCGAGTTATGAGATTTTAACATTATTTCAGGCCGCCAAGACACAACTCGAAACAAACTTACTGGAAATATATGAGAAGAAAACAAAAGTGTTTTTCCAAGCTGCTAGTAGCAAACCTTCCCTTTCTAGAGCATTCTGTTCTCCTATGATTGATAAGAAAATTAACAGAGAGGAAAAATGAAAGAACAGAGATGTATTCTCAGGTAAGAAGTAATTTGCCCAAATTGTCCTGTTTATGATGAATGCTGAAATTTGCTACAGTTTCTGCTACCTCTTCTGCACTAATCTGGTTCAGTGACAAGCCTAAAAATATCAGTTGTTTACAGTTTGTTCTGTTTGGAAGTTGTTGATATTAACACTAGCAAGGAACTCCAAAGAACCTGTAACTTCTACAGCATCCACAGTTATTGTGACCCACTACTGAGTCTCAATGATAATCTAGGCCAGAGTATGATGTTTAAGTACGATGCAGCCATATAAAACATCACAGATAATCTTCACCTTTCCCAGGCTTCTTTGAGATGTAACAGCATGACCTACAGACACTGTAGTATTGATGCATTTTAAAGTTTGAAGAAAATGCAAATTCACACAAGGGAGTTAACCAGGAACTGTTTATTACCACCTTCTCAGAATAGTTCATGCATACACACACATGCTTGTCACTTCATGAGTGCTGGTGGCACACATTGCCCCTTTTTCACATATGTGCAGCAGATTGATACACCAAAAATCACCTACAGCATGTTTACGCTTTCTCCCCTATGTGGCATCCATGCTGAATTGCCTGTTGACTACAGCACAGGAAAAACAGGGAATTGTGAAATACAAGATCTTCTGCCCTTTCCTGAAAATGTGTATCCAAAAGCACAGATCATATCCACCACTGGTGAGAAACGGGTCAAAAAGTGGACAAAAGTGTCCTTTATTTTGTCACGCATTCCACAGAATTACAGGAAAGACAGCAGTTTGCCTTTTATGCTCAGATGCTTCAGTTCTGATTTTTTTCCAGCAAGTTCTTCCCCCCGTGCTGTTTCTTCTCTGAAGTCAGTCTGGGATCCATGGCCCAGCTTCTTTCTGGCAGGCCACCAGAACAGGCATCACCTGCTTCTCTCTTCTGGTCCCAGCACTGCTAGTGGCTGCCCTCATTTCACTGTTTCTATTTTTTTCCTTCTCTGACCTAATACTATCACTGGCCAAAGATTAATGTCCATATAGCACACAAACAGACCTCACCCTCAGAGCAAAGCTGCCCCAGAAAAGGTACTCTTTTGGTGGGTTGCCAGGCTGGGATTCTGTAGCAGTTCTTGATAGCTAACATCTTCTCTCTGCCAAAACACCTCATCCAGTGAGGCTCTCCTTGCAAGGAGGGCTTAAGCTGACACTACAGCCAAGTGTCTCCAGATCCATTTATTCACTCATTGTTATTCTCTGCAAGTGTTGTCAATGTTTTATTTGCACAAAAGGACTCACAAACCTTGCCAAAAGTGCATGATCATTAAGGAATGTGATACAATGAATCATAATTATTAGTGTCTCAGAAATCTGTATCATCTTATTAACCTATGTTAGCAGTTCATTACACATAATTAAATCCTTCACACAAGCCCTGCAAATTCAACTGTGCCTTATTCATACCATATGCACAAATAAGTTAGGAAAAAAAACATACGGAAAAAAATCTGTGCTTTTCTATTTTAAATATTATTTTGTATTATGTAGTTATTCAGAGTTTGTTCTGAAATCCTTAACAAACTTTCAGACTCAATTACAACTTCACCTTAAGGGATTAATCTCTTCATTGCTGAAGACCAGAGTTGAGTATCTGCATTACATTCATTATGTTTATAACATTTGTGACATCCCAAATACACCAGGGTCTTGTTAAAAATAGTTGCAGATACAGCAAATTAAAGATTTTTCCATTATGCTTCCATGACTTCTCCCCACTGATTTCTATTCTCAATACAACTTCAAAGGTGACAAAGTAAGGTTTTTTTCCTCCTTTAATAAAATCTGCAACAACTTCCTACAGTGAATTCCATTCCTCACTGAACAAGAGAGGTTCTGAGCAGAAAAATACTCTGTAAATTAGTAAGAACAGACCTTTACCCAAACACACATATCAATGTTAGTCTATAATGAACTGGTATCTAAACACCAGACTACTGTTCTTGAAATGCTCCTCTTTTATTTCTGCTGGAGTTTGCTTAAAAAACCACTCAAACAAACAAAACCCAGCAGCTTTCCAAATGAGGCAAGGGTGTTGGAACAGCTGATGATGATCATAATATTTTCCCTGAGAAAAGTTATCCTGCCGAAGTATATGCAATCAAGTAACTCAAAAATAGTGACTTCTGGAAAATAAAAGCAAAATTTTCCAAGTGAATTGTATCTGTGGCCTGTTTATGACAATATCAAACAAGTTAAAAACTTTAAAATCAACCTGAAAAGATAATGTCAAATATACATTCAAATTAACCAAATAGCATGCACTGCTACTCAGCAAAGAATGTATTTTTCATCTGCCCCTTCTTACTGCATTATCATAAACTCCTTCTTTAGCTGAAATAGTTTATCCAAAATACATATTTTCCAATCTTCAGGTATTATTAAAATGGACACTTTAAATTGCACATGAAACAAAGGGTACCTAGGATAAAGTTTATGAGCAAGCTTATCTCAGGATCTGGTAAGTGGGTCTGAACACAAGAAGATCAATCCCATTTTCAGTATCCTGTCAACCCTGCATTTTGACTCTATGGATGATTTCACAGCACGGTAGTTTTGTTACTTTCTGTTTCAGAAAATCAGAAGAAATAAAGGGCATAAATATCTATTAAAAAAGAGTAAAGTGAACCAACAGAAATAAAAATGCTTAAAAAAAAGGTTAAAATGGATGAGATCACTTCTGTGTCACAGTAAAAAAATAAGTGTACATTTTTGGACAATGCAAAGCAAGAAACAGCTTGGTTTTATAACATTTGGTGGTATTTCTTATATAAAATGACTAAATATAACTATTCTTGATTATTAATAGATTTAGCAACATTTTAAGTTGCTAACCATGAACTTTTTCAAATTAGAGGAAGGGCAGAGAGGTATAAATGTAAATCTTTCCACTGCCAAAATACAGAAAGATTTGTAAAATTATAAAACACACTAAGAACCTGAACGATAAGAACCTGAATGTGCACAAGTCCATGGGACCTGATGAAATCCATCCATGGGTCCTGAAGGAGCTGGTGAATGAAGTTGCAAAGCCACTGGCCATCATATTTGAAAATCACAGCAGTCAGGTGAAGCCCCCAGTGACTGGAAAAAGGGAAATATAACCCACATTTTCAAGAACTGGAAAATGGGTGACCCGGGGAATTACAGACCAGGCAGTCTCACCTCTGTGTCTGGCAAAATCTGGGAGCACATTCTCCTGGAAGGCATGCTAGGGCACATGAAAAACAACAAGGTGCTTGGTGACAGCCAGCATGGCTTCACTAAGGGGAAATCCTGTCTGACCAATTTGGTGGCCTTCTATGATGGGGCTACAGAAGTGATGGACAGGCGTGGAGCAGTTGATAACATCTACCTGGACTTGTGCAAAGCGTTCAACACTGTCCCACACAACATTCTTGTCTCTAAATTGGAGAGACATCAGTTTGATAGGTGGACCACTCGGTGGATAAAGAACTGGCTAGATGGTCGCATGCAAAGAGTTGTGGTCAATGGCTCAACGTCCAGCTGGAGAACAGTATGGAGTGGTGTCCGTCAGGGATCAGCGTTGGGACCGGTCTTGTTCAACATCTTTGTTGGTGACATGGACAGTGGGATTGAGTGTGCCCTCAGCAAGTTTGCTGATGACACCAAGCTGTGTGGTTCTGTTGATACACTGGAGGGAAGGAATGCCATTCAGAGGGACCTTGACACACTTGTGAGGTGGGCTGATGCCATCCTCATGAAGTTTAACCATGCCAAGTACAAGGTCCTACACCTGGGTCGGAGCAATCCCAGGCACAGCTACAGGTTGGGCAGAGAAGAGATTCAGAGCAACCCTGAGGAGAAGGACTTGGGGGTGTTGGTTGATGAGAAAATGAACATGAGCCGGCTTCAGTGTGCACTCACAGCCCAGAAAGCCAACCGTATTCTGGGCTGTATCAAAAGGAGCATGACCAGCAGGTTGAAGGAGGTGATCCTGCCCCTCTACTCTGCTCTCCTGAGACCTCACTTGGAGTATCGTATGCAGTTCTGGTGTCCTCAACATAAAAAGGACATGGAACTGTGGAACAAGTCCAGAGGAGGGCCACAAGGATGATCAGGGGACTGGAGCACCTCCTGTATGAAGACAGGCTGAGAAAGTTGGGGCTGTTCAACCTGGAGAAGAGAAGGTTCTGTAGAGACCTCATAGCAGCCTTCCAGTGTCTGAAGAGTGTCTGTAAGGATGCTGGTGAGGGACTCTTCATTAGGGACTGTAGTGACAGGACAAGGGGTAATGGGCTCAAACTTAAACAGGGGAAGTTTAGATTGGATATAAGGAGGAAGTTCTTTACTGTGAGGGTGGTGAGGCACTAGAACGGGTTGTCCAGGGAAGCTGTGAATTTTCCATTCGTGGCAGTGTTCAAGGCCAAGTTGTACAGAGCCTTGGTTGATATGGTTTAGTGTGATGTGTCTCATGCCCATGGCATGGAACTTGATTTCAAGGTCCTTTCCAACCCTAACTTTCTATGATTCTATGAACTAGACGGAGTCACATTAGCTAATTGTAACAGATAGCCAAAAGCTATTTACCTCCTGTATCTCTTGGATCTTAAGTGATCTATTTCTGACCCACTGATTACAGAATCTCTGAAAACCAGAATGCCTTAAAATGTTCACAGATGGAATTTTTCTGATGTAACTTAGTGTTAAAAACCATTCAGCTGATTTAGCCTGATTTAGGGAGAGGGTATAATTAAATAAGGCGGGGGGGGGGGGGGGGGCAGACTGTATGCAAAGCTTTTCTTAGTGTATTCTTGCTAGAACTTGAAATAAAACTTCTTAGAAAGCAGAGCTAGCCTACATGTTACAGGTTATGGCTGCAGAAATGTTGTTTAAGAGGTAACAACAGGTACACCTACAGCCTATGCTACAAGTGGCCCCAAACAGGTCTTAAACATATCTTCACATATTTCACACCTTAACATACTTACAGGTGCCCATATCTTCCACTTTATGACAGCATTTACCAGGAGCTTTTCAGCTCCTGAACAAAGGCAAGCTGCTGGGGCCTGACAATCCATCTTGTGGGAACATCAAACATATTATCTAAAACTTCAAAGTTCTTGAGAAAAAATGCAACCAGGTGATAAAATTTGTAGCCTTTTACATGCTTTCTAGTTAACAAACTAGGAGTCTAGGGTTTTTAGTGCCCTGTAAGTACTTTCTGAGACATTTCCATGTCAGAATGCAATGCTTAACGTCCATTGACATGGAACACGAAAAAATCATTGAAAAAGTATCTGGGGACCATGTAGAAAGATCATTAGCACCAGATCCTGTCCTCATTCCTGAATCAAAAATGCTCCATAACCTTTCTATCTCCCGAACATTTCTGCAAGCCCATCAGCACTGTCCCATTCTTGTACCTCACCAGCAAGAAAAATAACGTTAAAATTAATATGGCACATGTGCCGTACCAACAAACTTCCATGTTGCTCTATCCTATTAGTGTCAGCCTTCTTTTTTACAATTAGGGTGGTAGAATACTGGCACAGGTTGCCCATAGAGGTGGTGGATGCACCATCCCTGGAGACACTCAGGGCCAGACTTAAAGTGGTTCTGGGCAACCTGATTAGTTGAAGATGTCCCTATTCATTGCAGGGGGGCTGGACTAGATGATCTTTGAAGGTCCCTTCCAACCCAAACCATTCTATGATTCTCTGATTCACATACTGCCACTTGTCAACTATATGCATCTTACTTTGAATGCAAGTGCTTTTGGCACCAACCTGTCCTGACATATTTGTCAGGAAAGCAGCATGCATACCTGTAGTGCTCTATAAATAGCAACTTTGTGGGGTTTTTTTGCACAAAAGATTTGTTTTCTTGCCCTACCATGAGCTGTAACCTGTAATGTTACAAACAAGACCCTGACAGAAAACTGACTGTTTTGAATTAGCTTGGGGAAAGTAAGATATAGCAGAAAGAAGAAAACAGTGATCATAATAAGGAATGAAAGGAAGGTAACAGCAACAACGGAGCAAAACTTAAGTCTTGAGTAAGCACCAAGAGACAAATTGTCCAGAGACTCTGGAATAAATATCAAATGCAGTGCAAAAAGCAGCAATGGCCCAGGATAGTTTGGGACTGACATTATCTCCCACTATGTTTTTGCCACCAGACCTGGAACAGGAGCATGGTGTTGACTCCTGCTGTAAACACTCATTGTGGATTCATTGCATTAACAGCAAAGTCAGCAATAAGAAAGAGAATGAAAATCTGAAAACCCTATTTTGTATTTTACTATATTCACAATGGACATGAACAGGCCATGCTCAAAAGCCCAATCTGTTCTTCTAACTGCCTATTAACCTGCTAAAAGATGCTCTTCTTTCTTTTTATTTTGTTCTTCACTTGTGGTCACCCTTGTAGCACTCTAAAACAGACTAAAGCAACAACTTTTATGGTCAGGTCACAGATTACATTTTGTAGCAAATGACTTAATAACATACCTCAATCTTTTGCACAGGCTTAAACTGTCACAATTCAGGGGCTGCTCTAGCTGTCAAACACCAAACACAATTCACTCTGTTGACACAACTTGATCTTTAAAACGACACTGTCACTTTGCACAGAGAAAAGACCACTTCTCAGAAAAGCATGCAACCCACCTCCATTAATCTTATTTGGTTGCTGCTCTGGAGTTTGGGCTTGAGGAGAATAGTAGGGCTGCTGATAAGTATTTGAAGGAAAGTGTGGGGAGGTAGAGCTCCTCCTGCAGTCCCGGATACTGGAGAAAGTCTGTGAGTGTGGAATCCCTCTCTGGAAGGGGGAACAGCGAGTCAACCGTGGCTGGGGAGGCGGGAGGTGGTCAAACTCTTCCTCATCCTCAAGACTATAGCGATCATACTCCTGGTCAGCACATGTCCCTTTCTTTCCTGCATGCAGACTGACGTTGGAACTGTGCCTTGACACAGATGCTGAAGTCGAAGCATAATCTTGCCTAAGGCCTGCAAATTCCAAGAAGAGGATAATTCATCTTCTGCTAAGTAACTCTTAACATGCACTTCGATCTTGAAAACTAAGCAGAAGAGTAGACATAATTTTACAGCAAGAATTGGATTGACTGTGTCACCAGGCTGAAGATTTAAGGTACGATTCATCTCATCTAACTTTCAGTGTCTACCTTTCAGGCATCTAATTCTGAATTATTTCCCTCAAGATCCCTTTTTAACAAAAAATAAAAATGCAAGAATACAGCCACCTCCAAAATGTAGTACCTGTGAGAAGTCTTAGATACCTCTCTCAATGCAAATTGAATTGCCTTCAGGAGGCATCTATTTCTCTGCCAACAGAAAGACTACATGAGTATTTTTTAATTAGAGGTATTAACACTCAGTGTATTAGGTTTCCAAGTTATTGCTATTAAATTTTTTATATTCATGCAGTGAAAATGCTGACAATGACATTTCCTAAACTTATAACCCATGTAAGGATTCTGGCTCTCCAACCTCTCTGAAACAGAATTACTTCCTGCTAGCAAGACAAGGCTTAGTGGTAACCTGTCTGACTTTTAGACAGGTAGGCACCACCATCCCTTCCAGCTCCCCTTCTCAGAACACCAGGTTATGAAAACCATCCCACTATTAGCACTGCGCCAGAAAAGCATGTTAGCTCCAGGTCAAGCATGAGGGAAACATCCACATCCCTTGTAAACCCCCACAGCAGCCAGACAAAAGGGATGCACATCACATTTCCAGGAGCTGAGTATCTCTGGCAATAGCTGTGGATAACAGCCTCGCTAGATTTACAAAAAGCCCTCATCTTTGACAGATGTCTTTGCCTCATAATCGAAACTTCTTAATACGCTTCCACCCACCCTCAAGTGGGAGATTCTATCCATGGCATTGAGGAGAGTGTGCCTGTGTATATGTATAGTACTATCACTTTCCACAGGATTAAGTGGACAACAATTGTCACGTGCTCAAACACTCTATACTAGCTGCTACAAGGATGAGATACAACCATTACACTTGACAGAGATGAGAAGAACATAGTGTATTTCCTTCCAGTTTACCAATGACCTGATTGCTCAAAGAGGAGTCTTTTTTACACTTCGCTCTGAAGGAGATGAGCGCAGCTGGCATTTAACCAATGCAATCCTTTGTGGTTTTGATAGTCACCACTTTACTTTTTTTAAACTATTACAACTTCAACATAATATCAGAAATTTTCCCAGCTGTAACCACACACATTTGCCAGCTAAGAGAGAATTCAGCTATCTTGGAAAGCCTCACACTTGCTAATTTCTCTGCTGAACATAATGAGTGCCACCAGATGCTCAGCAAGTTCAAGTGCTCACAAGTGATCACTCCAACTTGTTCAGTCTGGTTTGCTGCAGCCAGACCACAGCTCTACTTTTTAATTAACATTTTATTTTTATTCTATTTAATCACTTATTACTTGGTATTTTCCTTCAGTCACCTCTGAATTTCTCTTGTTTTTCAGCACATCGCGTCCTCCTTGATGTCTTACTTGGCATTCATAGGAAGTGAGAAAGACACTGCACTTACTGTCTGAGTGACTTCTAAGTCAAATGGCCTTTATGAATAAAGACATTTTTCAAAAATTACTATCAAGCCAAACTAAAATCTATGTCAAACAAGCTTCTGGGCTCAGATTTGTGCATAGTAACTAGTCTTAAACTGAAATGCTAAATTTAAATGCCCCAATTCAGGATTTAAAAGGGAATTAATTTAAAAATTCATCTGACACAAAAAACAAAGTAGAGGAGAAGAAATACATGAGAGCTGCTTATTATTACCTGTCTCATAAAACATATGTGTGAGAAAAATGCTTTAGCATCTTTCCTTCCCAGAAATAAAATTATTTTAATTAATGTGGTAACACATTATAAATCTTTTAAATCTAAATGTACTCAACAGATATGGAGCTACACCAGTTGGGATTCTGTAAAACATACGTATCAAGTGTTGGGACGATCCAGTACTGTTAACCTGAACCCAGCAATGTGCATACCTTATTTACACAGGTGAAGAGTTTTTCCACCTGCCACTCAAGAGGTGAAACCACTTACGAAAGATCCACCTGACTGAGACCAGACTGGAGCAGTTTTGCCTGTTCTGGGAAACCTTCCTCAAACTGTTTTGGAAAATTAACAAAAGGCACCTACTCTCCTCCTGTAGACGAGCCATGATCTGAACATCAGTGAGGTCCTGCAGCTTGTATCCCATGGAGATGGAATCATCCTCCAGCTCTGAGGTGCTCAGCTCACTGTCTATTGATGACTGTGGGCTCAAAGGTGAACTCCTAGAAAGGTAACCTATGTAAGAAAGCATAACCTTTAGTTTGTGACTGCATCTGTCCATCTTTCATTCACTACTATCTGCCCTTTATGTTACAGTACCTTAAAATATTTTCTGCATAGTAGATAAAAACTTTCAGAAGCGTATTGCAATCCACTAAGTTAGCAGAAGTGTTTTGATTCTTGTGAGATGTAGTAAGTGTAGTAATGGATCATGAATTCCTCTGCTTTTTTCCAAAATACCACCACATAGCCCAGCAATGAATAATTTACCCAGTACAGTTCTGACTGATCTCAGATTACTTAGTGTAGTCTAAACACATCTGCATTTGAATACTTCTTATGGGACTCTGGTTCTCCCTACTTTGCTCTGCAAAGCAAGTGTGTGTCATACTCAGTACTCAGATTCTATTTCAGAGTCATTTAACTAAGTTTTGCAGGCTGGGTTTGTTTTTTGGGGGGAGGGGTTGGTTTGTTTGGTTTTTTGTTTGTTTTTTTTGTTTTGTTTTTCTAATTCATTAAAATCATCAGATAAATCAATGACAACAATTAAGACTAAACATTATGCAGCACCAGAGAAAGCATTGCCTCCTTCAGAGAGCTACCTTTTGGAGAGGGGTCTGGGTTCTACTTGCAGTTAGTTGCGTGAGCTAGTTGTTGGCCAACTTTAAAGACAAATTCTTCCAATAAAACAGTAAGTTCCTTTCTAATAACCTCTGGACCACCAAAGGGCCACAGCTGCCTGCAAGGCAAGAAGCACTGTGGCTATGGCTCATCAGCTGTGCTCATAACACAGATGTATTTGCACCCTCTGGCACTGCTGAAAGCAGCCACCTAAAATTCATCCTACATTCAGCTGTTCTCTAATAGTATCTCCAACAGAAAAGAAGATGCTGGGGATTACTTTGCTTTGGAAGGACTGTAAGCAGTAAACGTGTTTGCTTTTCTTAAATTTGCAAGTTACAACGGTCCTCCGGGCTTTGCAGAGGTAGTAACACCTGTGCCTATTTGGTGCAGCAGTGGGAAGCTAGACAAGATACCTGAGGATATCTCAAATAGCATGAGACACCTTCATTTAGGTACTAGACTACATCCCATTGAATAGGGGAGTTCAGATATCTTGCTCACACATACACCTACACCAGGCATTCAGTCTGGAGCTGTATCTCACCCACAGTGCCCATATCCCTTAAAACAGGGCTTTCTGCACTGATTTCACACATTGAAAAGAACAGTGGGCACAGATCAGTGTGACACTGAAGCTAACTTCCTTAGACCATGCCTGCTCCTGCCAGCAATAAAATTTTAATGCCTCTTGCCAAGATTATTTTCTCAGCTGCCACTACAGTTTAGTCACAGATACAAGCTGACTCCTGATACTTGTAGAGAAGGAAAAATGCAACTCTCTGCAATTTACAGCTCACAGAAAGTTTACATTTTTCCTAAATGCCTATGTCCCCTGGAAATCAGTGGTGAACATAAAATAATCTTGGATTTATTATTTAAAGAATACCAGTTTGAAAACAGCCATGATTCTGTTGCCTGTTTTTATTGTAGGAAAATGCTCCCTGCTACTTCATTACACAGTTGCACAAATGTTTCTGTAGACAGAAGGAAGGGGCACAGTGGGGCAGAAATGAGCAGTAAAGGGCAGGCAAAGCTGGAGACTTTAGCCTGACACAGTCACAACTATGCTTTCAGGTAAATCACTACTGAGAAATAGGCTCTGTTTAGTAGCACCACTTTCCTATGACATACTGCATAACACAGAAGATAACCTACACTACTAGTTAATTGCCACATTTTAGGGTTTTTTAAAAACATCTCCCTCTGAGGTGAGAGTCTATATACAATCATCAAAAAAGTCATTGCTGTTACATGCCAGGAAGATTAGATTAAACCAAGCAATTTTGTAAGCACCATAAATCAATAAAAAGATAAGCATTACCTGTTCGTTCAGGTGTTAGTATTGCTTTACTGGAGGTTTTAGAGAAGCTGGGACTGTTAAAGCCATTGGTATATGGGGTGAGTCTTGCAACGGGACTATAGGGAAAAGCCAAGGAGACAGATGTAGAGAAGAGGTTCCGCCATCGGCTAGCTGTTACAGATATGAGGGAGGAGGGGGAAAAAAAAGATGTTCCATTATGAAGAGAATAGTTCTGGTCAGAGAGAGAAAAATCATCTCATCTTAATCTGTTCATTAGACATATTTTACTTACAGTAAAAGGAAAATAATGGTCACAGTTCAGCAGCAAAATAAAGGATCAGCACAGTCTTCTATATTTAAGTGTGCTCCAAAAGTTTTCTAGCAAATGTCTTGATTGCCATTTTCTATGTATACACCATTTTGATGTATATTCATCACATACATGACTGGGTGCAAACACACAAAGTAACAGAGGAAGTAAAACCCACTACAGTTAATAGAGAAACACAGATTACATTTGTAGTGCTCTTCAAGGAATTGTTCATGGCAATCAATCATCACACAATTGAATTAGCAGTTAAATTATTGGTTATGGGAGTTCAGAGACACAGCAGTAAAAGACACTTAACCATCAAGTGCTGAAACCAACTGTAATTCCACAGCGAGGTTTAAGTTACCGTATTTTCTCTCTTCACAGCATCAATTCCTGATTACATTAAGTATGAAGTCTGCTGTTTCTTTTTACTCTCCACTCATTGGGTTTTGGGTTTTGGTTTCTTATTTGAGGATTAACCAAATAATAAAACAGGGCATCTCTTTTCCTACATACTGTTTACAGTAAACTTGGAAGAAATCTGGTCTGCTCAGTAACATCACAAATTGCTCAGAGCAGACAAAAAAAGCTAAAGGCTTATTTAAATTACATTTTCTTAGCTCATCCAGTAAAATATGAATACAACTGCCCTTTGGTTTGTTTATTTTGTAACATGCATTCAAAAGGCAAAATAAACAATATCCACATGCTCTTCAGAAATTAAATGAAGTGGGTTTAATTAGAAGGAAAAGGCAAAATTTAAAAAATGTGAATTTTCAGAGAACCCAAACAGGTACAAGCAAAGCTTGTACAGATGAGAAACAAAGTATAATATCACATAGTAATTTGTGACAGAATTTATTTTGTCCTGATAGATGTTACATACAGTGACACAGGGAGCAAGCTAGGAACATAGCTCTACCTAACTTAGAAATCAATGGCATAACCTCAATCCTTACCAGGTTTTTGTGGTGTCAGATGCTACTAACTGGTTTTCAAATCTAGAAGGGCCTCAAAGCCCCCAGAAGCTATTCTCCATCACATGGTTAGTTAATACCACAAATCTGCCATCTTATTTGGACCTGTTGATTCAGTCACTTTAAACACGGATACCCAAATAGCATTCAGGCCCTCTCTATTTTAAAACCTGTCACCAAAATGATTTAACAGGACATATGAACTATTCCTTCTTGCTAACATCAGCACCAAGTGGCCATGGAAAAATCAGGGAAGTGAATCTCATTGGCAGTCTGTCAATCATATCCTTGCAACATTTTGGAGTAATCAGTTCAAAATATGCTACTTCCACCTTTCCCTTTGGTTTTGACCCACTCAAAGCTACTCCTGGAGTTTTAAGGAAGAAGCAGCTTTTCTTATTCTTCCCACTAGCGCTACTAAGCTCAGAATGAAGGCAGCTACCTGATTCCAGCACTGGCACAAAGCAGTTTGCCAGGGAAGAGAAGTACCTGCAAGGGTCAGTCTCTGTGGGAAGCAGCTAAACTACACATTAGTAAGATATAAAAATTAAAATTGTGATCTTTGCTGTCCTCTCATCAGAGAATAATTGTAACTTCTCATTTTTGATGATTCTTGATCCTTAAGAAGCTTAAAGAAACCTCAAGGTCTGAGACCTTAACTAGGAGCAGCATCAGCACCACTTCTAGGAAACTGCTTGATGCCAAGCAGCACAACACAGACTTCCTGGCAGTGCTATTTGTCCTTTACATCCACTAGCATGATCGGGTCAGAAGTCAGGCACACAGGTGTTCCAGGACAGAAAGGAGAGCACATGCAGATGGACACCACTCTATAAACTAGTAACTAACACAAATTGCTGGGAATGAGATCAGTTTACAAGTAGTGAAAACCTGCAAATTGATTTGAGGCATTCCCTGAAAGAAATCTGTGCAATAGAGTAGTTCTCAATTTCATATTTGCAGCTAATGTTTGTCATTTCCACTAGAAACCATCAGTAAGGAGCAAGCGCTGGCAGTTCCTTGTGATTTTATTTTTGTGCCTAACGTAAGATCCTGCTTTGTAGCAGCCTGATCATCTGCCAGGCCAATTAGCTGCCAGCATGTTCTCACCCCAGATGTGGTCAACCGCACAGCACAAATAAACATCATTCATTACCCTCTACAATAACCACTGTGCACTGGCCCACTAAGCACAAAGCAACAGCTACCGCGACTATGAAAGCAAGAGCCCACGTGAAGAATATAATTAGTATTTATGGCAAAGCAGATTTCAAACTCCTCTTTCAAATAGTGTTTTCAAGTAAAGACGGACAAAGAAGCCAAGAAACTCTAGACCAATCTCTCTATATAATGAACCAATGTAAAATATCCCCAATTCTGGAACTTTCACCACCGTGCCTAAAATGAAACTTCATAGTGTTCAAGCATCAGCACAGTAATGACACTTTTCTGGCATACAATTAGTTCCATTGTTCAGGATCAAATATAGAAAGGAGTTTTCACTAGTTTTCCAATGAAAATATCAAAGTACAATTAAGACCTTATTTTTATAATTTTCCTGGAGATATCAAAAATGCTAAAATAGATAAAAATAATAGCTCCCATAGAAAAATATCAGCAACTACATAAACATCACCATACTGACTCCCGTGAATAATCAGCATTTGGTAAGAACTGATGGAAAATCTCACATGAAAGCCTGAATAAGTAAACATCTACAGAATTGCATGGCTCAAAAGGAATGAAGCACCCTGCAAAACCACAGGATGCTGTACCATACCTAAAGCAATTCCTTTACTAAAAGCATTTTCTCATTTAAATTATATAAAGTACAGGATTTCTAAACATATATAGAAGAATTTTTTGAAAGTGAAGAAAAAAATTGCTATTCAAGTTAATGGCAATATTAACAATCTGGGACATGAGGTAAAAATCAGCACAGATTCTCATTATGTTGTTTTAATTTTAATTTGTTGTTTTTAATTTTACAAGTACAAGTCCTCTACTTGATGAATCACATACGCCCCATCCCTGTAAGTGTTCAAGGCCAGGCTGGATAGAGCTTTGAGCAACCTGGTCTAGTAGAAAGTGTCCCAGCCGATGGTGGATGGGTTGGAACTAGATGATATTTCAGGTCCTTTCCAACCTAAATCATTCTGTGACTCTGTAATTCTATTACTTAACAATATTAGTGTAGACTGTGCAAGGGGACTTCTTTCAAGAGTTAGGAAGTAGGGGTCTCCAAAATACAATTTAGTGTACATCCTCGCATAAACAGATGGACAAGCACAGAGGTTTTGTGAAAAATGTAACTGTCTCAGCATTCATTTTCCTTCTGCATGCACAACTCTCCCCACATGCACAGGTCCAAAAGCAAATTTTCTAAGCAGACATAGTAGCCAAACTTGGCTTTCCAGCTTCCCTTTTCTGAGAAACTGGCCAAATGTTATGTTGAATTATTAAGCTCCAGGCATGACCTAGGACCCAAATGTCTGCTCCCTCCCCAGCTCCCATACTCAGTGTCCTGGGTTGAGCCGTAGCAGTCATTTTTCTCCTTCTTGGTAGCTGGTGCAGCACTGCGTTTTGACTTTCGGGCTGGGAACGGTGCTGATAGCACCTATGTTTTTAGTTACTGCTCAAATGTCTACTCTGCCCAAGGACTTTCTGAGCCTCATGCTCTGCCAGGGAGGAGGGGAGGCCAGGAGGAAGGAGAGACAGGACACCTGACCCAGGCTAGCCAAAGAGGTATTCCATACCATAGCACGTCATACCCAGGAGGTAACCAAGAGTTACCCGGAAGGGCTGGGGCTCTGGGGGGTTGGAGGAGGTATCGGTCGGTGTTTGGTTGGGCAGGGTGGGGTGAGTTATCGATCAGCGGGTAGTGAGGTCTCATATTCTCTTCACTTGTTATTTCCTTTATCATTAGTAGTAGTAGTAGTAGTAGTAGTAGTAGTAGTAGTAGCAGCAGTAGTGATTTGTGTTATACCTTAGTTATTAAGCTGTTCTTATCTCAACCCATGGGAGCTACATTCTTTGGATTCTCCTCTACAACTCTCCGGGAGTTGGGGGAGCAAGGGGTGAAGTGAGTGCACGGGCTGTGTGGCTGGCTTTAAACCACGACACTCAGCAAGTGCTATTTTATATAAACTGCCACTTTGATGCATTTTTATTCCATTTGATGGATTCCTAAGCAGAATCCATGAGCATACAAGCTCTCACATTTCAGCTAGCTTGAAAACACACTTTCCTGAGCAGAAGACTCATTATCATGTATTACTATATAAGGAAACCTGGAACAAAATACATGGCCCCAGATTCTTCGGCCAAACTATTACCATTTATTAAGGAGAATGTTTACACCATTTAATTTTCGGAGCCTTCAAATAAGAAATTAGGAGCTTTCCAAAACAAGGAATGCTTACCAAAGGGCACTGTGAATGCAGAAATTTACATAGGAAGACTGCACAAATTCACAGAAGAGGAATCCACCAAAGGTTAATAAATCACATCTAAACCAGAGTTAACATCTGGTTCAGCCAGTCTCTGAACTGGAAATACAACGAGCAGGGTGTTAGGGCAGGCATGTATGCTCTTCCCCCATATTCTCACTCCCTTCCAATACCTATTTATTGCAATTTTGAATGCTGGAACCTGCGTCACAGACACAATGAAGATGCTTTAATGTACAGACGTTGATAGTTGACCTAGTCACAACAAGACACAATATACTCTGAGAAAAAGGATGGGGAAGAATTAATCTCACCTCTACTTGAAAAGGTCATGAGCCGTGCCTGTTTGTCTGCACTGCCTACAAAGGCAGCACAGTGTGACTGGCTCTGATACAGATCCCTGCATATATTCAAATGAAACTCACTCTGACAGTATTCATTACAGAGAACAATAAACAGAGCTTAAAAACACATCTCAGAGACTGCATTCAGTTTTCCCTTTTTCTAAACAATTGAAAAAGGCAACTCTTTTGCAGCACTAGAGCACTGCAATGCTTGCATGCATCCTGTTGAAATAGCTGTAGATACCCAATTAAAGTGGCTGAAAATCTTTTTTGGCAGCAGCTCCAGTTGGAAGGGGAACCTTGCTACCTCCCTACAGGCTAATGCTTTACCCCAGTCCTCCCCATGCCATCTTCTTGGCAGCACTGGTACAATGTCCCAAGTACAGCTGTCCTTGACAGACTTCATGCTCAATTAGATCAATTTTTCAATCTGTATTAAAAAGACGTTTTTGTTAATTTATTAAAAAAAAAAAAAAAAACAAAAAACAAACAATGAGGACCTCCTCAATGGCCTTTGCCAGCAAGATGGAGTCAAGTTGTACTAGAGCATTTAAGGAGAGATGGAGAAGCAGAAAACAGAAGCAGGAAGGTGAGGCTGCTGAAGCCCACTTTGCCTCCAAAAGAAATAAGCGCAGCCTCCACAATGTGTGTAAGCGCAGATGAGATTAACTCAATGTTTGACACCAATTGCTTGTGTACACATACAATGCAGAGCAAAACACCACCACTTTCATTGCATTTTAACAATTATCAATAAAAAAGGAACAAAATGATAATGACCTTACAATATCACTCAAAGGGTAAAGGTCTGTCACTACAATGTGCAGACAGTGCACATCAGGCAAAAGAAAAATCTTCCTCCAACCCTTGTTGTGCCAACTGGATAGACTCCTGTCTCTGCTGACTCTGGCTGTAAGTTATCAAATCTCTAGTTAGGCTCACACAGCATGTAGTGACTGAAATAAGCTAAGAAGCCATTATCTAATCACACAAGTAGATCAGAATGGGCAGCAGTTCCTAGAAGCACAAATGAAGTTAGAACAGGACATATGTCCCTGCCAAAGAGAAAGCAAGTTACATTCCTGTGTAAAGGGATGAAATGAAGACTCAACCACAGTGATGAGGCACTGGAACAGGTTGTTCAGAGAAGTTGTGGATGCTCCATCCCTGGCAGTGTTCCAGGCCAGGCTGGATGGGGCTTTGAGCAACCTGGTCTAGTGGAAGGTGCCCTCCCAATGGGTTTGGAAGGAAATGATCTTTAAGGTCCCTCCAAACCCAAACCATCTATCATCTTATTCCAAATGTAGCAGATCCACAAGAGACTGGGGTTGGTTTATAACATATAGCAGAGTGTCCAAGAGCCCTGCAGAAGACTAACTGCCTGTAATCCAAAGGGAAAACATTTGGCTTGGCATAATTTGTGAAATACTTTACATTTTCCTTTATAAAACAGTTCTATCATTGCTTACACATACTGTAACACTGTGAGAGACACTCATACTCTCTGACGTCATCATAAGCAAAATCTGAACACTCATGCCCATTGCATTAAGCACTGTGAAACTCATCCCAACCTTATTTTCCTTCATGAATTCATTACCTTTGGTAACTGCTTCGTCTGTATTTCACTGACTGTGATAGAGCAAAATCCCACAGAGTACTGTAGAAAGTACATTTTGCAATCACTCAGCACTGGTTTAAATGCTGTTTGTCACAACACTCCACAAATAGTAAAACCAACTAAATTTTGTACAGGAAAACATCCTTTTGTCCTTTTCTTTAAATGCTGGTTCTTTGAAACATCTCACAGGTCTGAGAAATGGTGTGCCTGGGTCTCAGCACATCACTGCTTAATGGCAAACTTCGCCTGCTATATAACTGACACCCTTTCAAACCAGTGGACATTGGCTCTACAGACAGTGTGATATTCTCTCTGGTTCTGAAGCAGTTAAGGGAATGTCCACCAACAAGCAGTAGCAAGGAGTATGAAGCTGGAGGACTCATCTCCATAGCCTCCATAATTCAACACTTGCAGAATACTCATCAGAGACGCTTACCTAGGATGTGGCTCTCGCACAGTAAAGTATTGCTGACCTGCAGCTTGACAGCTACTGTGCTGGATTACTAACACCACAGTTCTGTGGTATTATCAACTAGGAAGACCTAAATCTGTGGTGTCTGAATTAACATATTGTCATCACCTCTCAGCGACGTGCCTTTAACTGCAATGGGATGTGTAGGGTTGTTTGTATGGTTTGTGTTTTACTGTTGACCCTGCACAAAGGTTATATACAGCTGTAGAGTGCTGACCAGAATATACATAGTTAGTATTTCTATTTCTGTACAAAATGTGCTGTTACACTACTAATTTTAGGGTCTGCTATAAAGAAACAAAGTTTAAAGTCTAAATCCAGGCCCATAATCTAATCAAGATTTTCAACAAAAATGTTAATTAAAGTTCCTTAACCAGGGGAGGAGGCAGAAATTTCTTCCACTTTGACACAGTTACCAGAGTTGCTATTTTGAAAGACTCTGCAAACCACTTTACAGGAAGGATCTGGGGAGCTGTATCTCTACAACCCTTCTCAGGCATGTCCCCTGGGGTGTTTGAGCCTTCTAATTCACCACTCTCATTAGCAGAGATTTGGGATCAATAGAGAGAGAAACCTAGTTTCATACATAAGGTTAATAATGTAGGTGGGAGGTTGCTTCTAATATGGGCCCATGATCATGATCTGTGCACTTCAGTGAGCACTTAATCCTAAAAAACATCCAGTGGTAAAACTGACTTAGAGAAATCTGGCCTGCCACTTCTTCAGACATAGTTATCTATTATTCAGGAGCAGCCTTTCAAACTACTAATCCATCTGGTGCACGTACTGGGTATGGGACTCTTGTTACAGGTCCTCCTCTTCCCCAGACACAGAGCTCTGTCCCTTGGGGCTTCCCTTAGATGTGGAATTTGCCTTAGCATCCAAGAGGAAGGAGAAGCAGTTTCATGTCCCCTATTCCTAGAGGGGCTTTCTTTACTTTTGTACAAGACATGTAGGTGCAGTGACATTTTTGAGATGCAGTAAAAGCTAGTAATCTCATTTTTGGACATTTCTCTGTCAGATTACTCCTGAACTAACAA
The DNA here is from genome assembly GCF_012275295.1 of Melopsittacus undulatus. Lineage (NCBI taxonomy): Eukaryota > Metazoa > Chordata > Aves > Psittaciformes > Psittaculidae > Melopsittacus > Melopsittacus undulatus. The sequence continues at coordinate 42,651,165 of NC_047528.1, read as the reverse complement.
TTATGATAATTACCTGTTCAAACCTAAACAGTGGAAGTCTGGGTTAGATATAAGGAAGAAGTTCTTCACTGTGAGGTGGTGAGGCACTGGAATGGATTGGACAAGGAAGTTGTGAATGCTCCATTCCTGGCAGCGTTCAAGGCCTGGGTGGACAGAGCCTTGGGTGACATGGTCTAGTGTGAGGTGTCCCTGCCCATGGTCGGGGGGTTGGAACTAGATAATCTTAAGGTCCTTTCCAACCCTAACTATTCTATGATTCTATGATAATTTTCCTGGGCATCTGTTTTCCAGCATAATGATACTTGTTTCCCCACAGCAGTCCACTTGCCACATCCACCCAATTCTTCAAACTACTTAAAGATCAAATAGCCTGTTAGTGCAGGGGTATTTTGCCAATACAATATAGCAGGATGTGTAAATGACTCTTAATACCACTACACAAAGTTGATCTTTATGTCAACATCCCGCAACCATTCCCAAAGCAGGTAATGGATTCATATATTTTCACACTCTTGATGAACAAAACTATGCTACATTCAGGTTTCCAGAACAGACCTGATTCTTCCAAAATTTGAACAACAGCAAGAATACCATATATAGCTCTATTGTGTGTCAGAACCACTGCATGGCATCTAGGCAGGCTTTGCAAAGTCCTCCTCAAGCAAAATCTCTAACTATGGGGAATTGAGCTTCAGAGTTTTAAATAGTTTGTATTGATTGCTGTCAGCCTAATCAAGAGCATGAACTCATCCTATTTTCAGTCATGCGGGAACCAATAAATACTGAAACTCATCTTGCCATATTTCTAACCTCAAATATAAAGCAGAAAACTCCTCTCAAAGTTATCCAACATTCACTCCAAAAAGTTTACAATTAGTAGGCGAAATACCTTCAGGAACTAACATAAGGTCAAATGCACAAACAAGAAGGACTTCTAGAGATTTCAGTAGGTTTTGGATCACCATGGTCTTTTTCTTACTGTGTTTCTACTACTACATTTTTCCATTGTTTCTATCTTGTACATGAGATGTAATTACAAAAGATCATTTTTTTTTACATACTATTTATTTAGTTACCTTCCCTCCTACTGTAAGATTAGAGACATTTCACTTGATTCTTGTCTTAGATTAATTTTACAGTGGTGGAAGCTCTGCTTTCAGCAGAATTTCAGTTTACCATACACTTCACTATTAAGTGAAGGCTGGAAATTAATTTTGCTTGATGACTAAAAATTATTACAGAAGCTATTGTATGGAAGCCAATCTGAATTCCAACAGCACAGAAGGGGAGAGACCGAGGAAACATTTTGAAACATGCAGCATGTCCTCTGTCTTTACTAAACTCTGTGGTCTGTGTTCACATCAACTACTTTCCAGTGTTTAGATTTGACCTCCAGTCCTACCTCACCAGCTATGCTCCTCTATGTCCTTCCCTGTCACTGGAGGAAGAAAGATCTCATGCTCCACAGATGTCTCTATTTTTCAATTAGTCCCCAGTGTCAACCCTGAAGTGTAAGACTGCTTAAAAAAAGCTAGTACAAATCTTATTTGAATGTATTTCTAGCAAATTTAACACAGAGAAACAGACACATATGGTAGCTAGAGAAGATATAACCTGAAAGTTGAAATAGAGGAGTATCAGTTTATTCATTCAAGCTGGATCCAAGTGACAGCTATACTGATATATATTATTGTTATATTATCCATGCAGCACTGCATTGCAGTGTGTGGATGGAAGCACTAGAGCTAGGCTGTTTGGCATGCCTGTGCGTGGTGTAGACAGGTTGTAAGCACTGAGAAGATTAACTCTTAGTGTCTACTTATGTTCTGATAACACAACAAGGAGGGCTGAGGTAATCTGTGTGCCTGTATATGCTCTGTATACAAGCATACCCTTCAAGGCTACTAAGAACACAAAAACCTTGTACCTTATCAGCAAGCTGCCATCTACATAGCAAAAAAACCTACAGGTTTTGTGTATTTTTTAACTTCAGTCTGAGAAGGAAGCCTGGTTTTAAAACCAGTTAAGCTAATAGAGCTTTTTTGTGCAGAACTAAATCTCCCTAATCTCTTGCAACTGTACATTAGATGTCTCCAGTTCAATCAGCCAAAAGCAATTCTAAAACCCCAATGATAATAGTGCACCCACTCTTTTGGAAATACTGTTTTCATCCCTTAGAGAACAACAGCTACTTTGTGATCTCTTGAGTCTTTGTGTCTTTGTACTGCTACATCTAAGATCGTCAGTGCCATCATATTTATCTTCCTGTGCATTCAGTACAGGAGCTGAGTCATCACAATCACAGCAGCCACAAAGAACTCTGCTGGACAGGCTCCTTTTTTGCAGCTTTGGTCTCAGGAGTTGAATAAAAGATAGGAGAAGTCAGTAGTAAAAGCGCCATTTAAGAAAGAAAAAACACCACCACAATAAAATAAAATTGTATCAACTAAAACTCGACAAATATGTAATAGTTAGGGCAAACACGGAACTGTAGTGTAAGCAAATTAATTCAAAACCAAAACCAAAACACACATTGAAAGGATTATTTTTGAGAATAAAACAGATTTTATTTTTTTTTAAATAGATTTCAAGACAGGCTTAGCTGCCATTCACAACATGGAGTAAGAGAAAGGGTGCCTTTGCCCTTTCACCCTGTGAGTCCATGCTTAGGGGACTTCTCCAGGATAAGGAACAAGGCTACTTATCCCTTCTCTGCTTGATTTACAGAACAGGTATCAGTTCAACTTCCCTTGCAGATCGGAGATCAGCTACTACACCATGTGCCCTTATGCTCTTCTGCTGAAGACAGCCTGTTCCTTTAGACTATCCACTGAACTAGAGGTGAAACAAACCAAAAAAGACTGTCACAAAGTGGCTAGTGCACTCCTTCAGAGAAGGTAGATTAATAAGAGAGAACTTCATTTCCACATGCCACAAAGGATGTACAGCAGTTCTCCTAAGTGGACATGTACTATACTGCTAACCAGATAATGCTAGCAACAATTTGAATCAAAGATGTATATTTTTGTTTAGAGGAACAGTTGGCTGAAGAAAACCAGAGCTAATTACATTCCTTAAATTTAAAATTTTTGGTAGTATATGTAATTCTTTTTTTCATTTTTAAATTACCATCTGCTAAGCGAGATAAGGGATCCATTCTGTAAATAACAGACTCATAGAAGGACAATTTCCCACCCTTCTCTGAACAGTATAGGATCATAATTACCTACCAGGTGTAATTCAAATATGTGTCTCTGTTGGGATATAAATCTCTTGAACATTTATCGTAACATAAAAACAGTAAAATAATTCAGATATTAACCCTAAACTGCATTTTTTTTCTAACCTTACTGGTGAGTTCTGAATTTTCCCTGCATCCAAGAAACACCTATAAACACGTTTCACAGTTATTCACAGGTTAAACCTCTGAAAGAAGGGTTTTGAAGAAGGCTTTTCTGTCTACACCTTCTTATTCTGACACCCTGTTCCAAGATGCCGCACTCCCTTTTTTTGGCACAAGTATACCTGCTCCCTATACTGAATCTGACTGGAAAAACTATAAGTTAGGCTTAAATCGGGGTCAAAAGTAGCACTTACCCTCAAGGACCCCTGTGGAATTTGGATAAATACAGAAGGTGTCACAGTTATGTGCTGATTATGAGAATGTGTTAACACTATCACCCAAAGCAGAGAAATAATACAAAACCCTTAAAAAAAAAACCAAACAAAAAAAGATACTATGAAATAGGTTCTCATACTTCTGAAGCACCAAATAAGGAAAAAAAAAAACAACACAAGAGTTAGGATTAAGAAAAGTACTGATAGAAGTTTAAGTGACTATCAACTATAATAAAGTATTCAGAAAACATAACGTTGTGTAGAACTAAGGTTCAACACCAAGCTAGGGTAAAATGAAGAAATACTAACCAAACAGTTACTTCTAGGAGAATGGATGAAACGACATAGAATCAATGAATCATAGAATAGTTTGGATTGGAAGGGACCCCCAAAGATCATCTAGTTCAACCCCAATGAGCAGGGACATCTTAATCTAAATCAGATTGCCCAGACCATATACAGTCCAGTCCTGTCTCCAAGGATGGTGCATCCACCACATCTCTGGGCAACGTGTGCCAGGATTTTACCACCCCCACTGTAAAAAATTTCTTCCTCACATCCAGCCTGAAATCCCCTCTTTTAAAACCATCATCCCTTGTCCTGTCACAACAGGCCCTGATAAAATGTCTCTCCCAGTCTTTCATATAGGCCCCTTTTAAGAACTGAAAAGCTACAATAAGGTTCCCTGGAATCTTCTCTTCCCCAGGCTGAACATACATATGTTTGATATAGACACCATTATTATTACTGTCATGGGGGTCAGGGCTTCTGCAATGACAGTTTTTAGCTTAAAAAGACAAGTCTCTTCCAACTCTCTAGAGAAAGACAGGTTTCTCCTGGCACTAACTCAGAGAACATTCCTAAACTTAAATTCCCTTGGGGTGACTTTAGACATCACAAGAGACTCCCTGAGTACCTCCCAGAGGTACATACACTCTAGCAAGAACTGTGCAAGCATTTAATAAAGTGGCAATCCTTTTTCCTTGCAAACAAGTAACATAAGTGTAAGCAAACAGAAAAGGAGAGAGGAATATAACATTACCAATCAAGAGGGACAACAGGGAAAGCACAAGAATGGCACAAGAGACAAGTCAAAGCATACAACTTGCAGAATGACAATCAATACAATTATAACGCTGCTGCCACATCCTTCTGCCCACGTCTTACTTTCAAGATAAAAAGAACTCTACAGTATCTTTAAAGAGTTTCCACCACCAGAACCTGTCACGTCCACAATAAGCAGAAGTGGGCTTGGACAACAAAGCTCGAGAGGTTTCTTCAAGCTTCTCCATAAAACACTATTTTGTTTCTTCCAAGTAAAATTACCTCAGATTTAACAGCACCCACACGGGCCAAAAATAAAACCTCTTTTGGACCAAGTCCAATACAGTGGGAACATATGTGCCTACTTACAGACTGAATCTTTTTTATTTAGAAATAAAGACTCATTTGTGATTACAGTGAAGTATTTCACAGTGTTTCAAAAGACATTTAATAAACAACCCTGAGGCACTCTTAATGTCAGCTACATAACTGCAACACGTGAAGCAGAAATGACAAAAAAAGAAAACTGGTGACACCATGGAGCAATAGGCTGAAGCGATGACTCCATACCTCCATTCCACCATATTCCATGCTGGCCTGTAAATTGCTCCCTTCCCTAACCTTCCTCAGGATTGGGAAGGAAGAACAAAGAACACAGAGGTTTTTCTAGTGTTTCACAGATCTACTTGAGGGACATGCACCTCTAGGAAGAAAGGACCTTAAGCTGTTAGGATGCTGAGCCCAGTCCTCTGTTTTTGCAGGCAACAACACAACAGACAACTAAACTCCTATCACATCCTACAGCCCACAAAACCATTCCCTGCACCCATAACATACTTAAGAGGTGTTATGAAGAAAACATTGCCTAAAGCTAAAAATCACAAACACATGAAGTGCCAAATAACTCTAAAACTGGGGGAAAAAACAACAACAAAAAAAAAAGATATGCTACCAGTCAGATGCAAATTCTTAAGACTTAATACTCAATCCTACTTGAGACCAGTGAAACTGGAATTGCATTTTATGAGTCACTCCTGAAGGATACAACAAACAACAGCCCCTGGCCCTAACAGCTTACTTAGATTTCTGACACAAATCTTTACATGGCTTTCAAGTGGCTTTAAAAGAAGTGGCAAGTAGTTAATGCTACTCCAAGTCCATTCACATGCTGAAAATATAAGTTATCTTGCACCACTTACTTTCTTATATGCGGATAACTCTTCAGCAATATGACAGCATTAATATAAAGTGCATACTGAATTTTGTTATATGTAAACAGCAATTTGAAATGGAACAGACAAAGTAATGAATACATACTGCTGTATGACGCATGAAAAACCATAGAAGCCATATGCCAACATTCTAATCATTTAAAAGCTATAGCCTGAAGTTATATCTGGAATGAATGGGAAAATAATTACAATTTTTCCTTCCAAAACTCAAAAAATAATTCTTTCAAATTAGCAGGTTACATATTCAAGTTGCCTGCATAATAATAGCTGTATCATTGAAGAGATTAATTCAATTTCATTACCAATAAAAACAATGTCTATTAAAAAAAAAGTAAGACACTAACACATTTCTAAGAAGAAAAAGAAATTAAGCTTCTGTCATAGGATTGCTTCAGGAATTCTTCGCTACTTTTCTACCTTCCCAGACATGTGCTCTGAGTGTTTATGATGTCCACAACTAAGTTTTGCACCTAAGCTCTGATCACAGTCAATGAAGACCTACAGCTCAATTCAGCTGCCCACAGGTAGGCATATTCTGCCATTTAGATATCCACTCAGGACATTTCAAGGGCCTCAGTGCCATATGTATATGGACAACCAAACCTAGCCCTGTCTTTCTATTGGCTATAATGGGATACTAAATACTGGTTGTATGAAGGTATGCCAGGAGATGACTTGTAACCAGATGCAACATGAAATGTTGCTCAACATAACCAGGAACAGACTGTGAACAGGTCACTGCTGTGAGCCAGCCATGTACTTGATCAGTCTCTACTGCATGCTGAACTCTCAACTATTTTGCTGCACAAAGGGTGTTGTCTGTGCCGTGTGTGAGTGCACAAACGCACATGCATGTGTGAGAGAGTTCAGCAAACGCCAAACCATGCTAGCCAATTAGACAGACAAGAGGTCTGGGAATCCATTATTGAGCAACTGCAGGGCTATAGGCTTGGCACTGGAGAGACTATGGGTCTAGGCCAGCTACCAGATGTCCACATGCGCATGTGAGATGCCAATAAACATCAAGTCAGACTAGCCAGCAAACAGGACCAGAGGTCTGGGGCCTGGATACTGCCCAGACAATAGATGTAGGGGTCAGCTACCACAGCATGGGTGTCGGAAGCCAAACAATGGAGGGAACCTAGGTCCAGGCAGGTGGCAAACTTGTCCATGTGACTCCACATGGACAAATGAGAGTGTGAGACCTGCTGGCAAGACTCAATCTTAACAACTGGCTGGACATGAAAATAGGAAACTGTAGCAGCCTCACATCTAGTGGACTGGAGAGGAGAAATCTCCTGGGTCTGAGACTCCCAATAACTTCAGCTCTGGAGAAACATAGCAATGCTGTCCTTGCGACTTGAAGTCCACCAGATTTGGGCACACTAAACACATCTTGTATGCTTAGACAGCTTCATTTAAACACCTGCAGTCTGGAGCAGAGCCCACCCTTCAGCACAGAACAGCAGGGGCATAATTTAGCTGTCTAAAACTAGAATGCAATGGCATCTGAGGTGCTCCAGCTGGTCCAGTTAAGTGAGGCTGCTGTGCAGGTCCTGTAACATACATCTGCCTCATATAGATATTTCAAGGACCCAAGACCATGTCAAATTGCACTTATTATCCTTGTTAAGGTAAATGAATCATGGCCAAAGTGATTGCGCTGTTAAATTAGGTATACCAGACACATGCCTAAAATTAGGTGGAATGAATCTGGGCAATATGTTCTATGAATTAAGTAACAAATGTCTGAGATCCCAGGACAAGGTACTTACAGTCAGACACAATGGGAACAGCTCCATGTCTGGCTCCAGTAACTAAGACACAAAAAATCTTTCCAGGCAAAACTGAATCACACAGACTTCTCCCTGGGATTCATATGCAACACAAAGCAGTATCCCATGTATCTCACTTACAACTAGCAGACATGCACTACAGTGTTCGTATCACTTCATCCATGTATGGACCCTGGTACTATTTGTGCCTATCATAGAAAGATTCAGATGAGCTACCAGTATGTGAAAAAAACCAAAAAGACCCCAAGTGTCCCTGTTCTGCAGAATGAACTTAGGCATCTAAACAAATGATTATGGGCAGGGTCTGAAGTGCAGTGACTGAAAAAAAGGAGACAATGAGAAACGGCCTCTGAATTAAAGATATCAGGGCTAGTCTTGCAAAACGCAGCAGGTTTTCAAGACTTGCTAAAAGCATAAAGGAATATTGCCATCTAACTCCTTCCAACGTCAAGTACTCCCAAGTTTCTAATTAGTGGAGAGAAATGAGTATCCCAGACTCAGTTCAGACAGTTGCTAAAGAATGGAGGAAGACAGGTTGGATGAATTGCCCCTTAGCTTCTCCAGAGTCAATGGACAGTTAAGTTTTTCCCAGGTATCTAATTCAAATCGCTAAGGTTAGCTGAAGTTACTCATAACCTTTAGCACCACAAAAAGCCCTCTAGTTACAAATCCTTACCCTACTTAGATACAACCTGTGCTCCAGCAGCTGCTGACAAAACTAAGCGAGAAATTAACTGATCTTCTCTCCTATGCCAGCTCAACTCTTTCCTCAGTGGAATTTATCTGACTGCCTGAGGACTTAACTGAAGTTAGCCACTGCTACCTCTCTGTGTGCAACCATTTCATAAATGTGCATTTTGAGATACAAGTTAACTTACCCTGAATTAATACAGCACAGGTAGCAAGATCAACATTGTATGGTTATGTAGTACCAATCATAGAACAGTTGGAAGGGACCCTAAAGATCACACAGTTCCAAACCCCCTGCCATGGGCAGGGACACCTTCCACTAAACAAAGTTAATTAAAGCCCTGTCCCAGATGGCCTTGAACACTCCCAAGGATAATGGGAAAGAAGAATACAAGAGAAGCTGTCTTTCTTTCCAAATGTAAGAAAACTTATTTGGTCCCAGTCAGAATGTATTTGCAGTGTCCCTTTGTGGTAGGAAGGTGCACAGGGTTAAATATACACAGGCATCAGCCATCTGCTTCTATGAAAAAAGCTATCCCAAAATAGTGTCACTGTACAGATTTCTCTGGTGTTAGAAAGTGGGTTTGATCTTAGCTCAGCCAGCCATGTAGACTCGGTTTACAGGTACTTGGCACTGTTTGGGGTTTCTTTGGTAACACAAAAATTTAAAAATTTTAAAAAATACATAAAAAGATTAAATAAATAACTAATGTATAAGCTATCAGCTTAATGTCACTTTAAAAATCAACTGTTGCCCTGTATCAGTTTTCCGTAACATCTCACACTTCAATCATAAAATATTCAAGAACATGTTGAAGTATATTTTGTGACTTATTTTCATATGATTCTTTAAAATTAGTAAAAATGTATTTTTTACATTGCTTCAAATGCTTTTCAAAACAAGAATTACCCAGGTTTCAGCCTCTTTTGTTCAGAAAAGCAATTTTCTGTCCCACAGGCATATTTATACTACTTTTCTCCCTGAGATTTCTCAGAAGTGTAAATCTCTTAATGAAGTATTCCAGTGTAGTGTTTGATCAAGCCACATTCAAAGACTTAGGGACCCCATCAAAAGCGAACATTCCACAAGAAAGCCTTTTCTATTGTTGTAAGTTTTACAAATATATTCCACTCTAAAAGTAAAGTTAATAAAATAGAAGACTGAGGGGAGGGCCACAAAAGAAAAAGTATATCCTTATGCCTCAAGTATTCAGATTAGAGCTTACTGACTATAATTCATTGCTAGGGAGAATCAAAAAGGTTATATTTTATTACAAGGATTTTGGTATGAACCCTTAGGTAAAAGCAAACTACTGGTGTAAATATTTTACTTCCATGAAATATGCATGGAGATATGCTGGATGTGGAACACTCAGTAAAGCAAGTGCAGATAGCTGACTTCTAATATATTAAGACGTGACATCAGCTACCAAGGAGAAAAACTGCATGGCACATTTACAGGACTATGGACTATATCCCAAAAGTAACCAACCAAAAGATACTTAGGGGCCATGCCATAGAACAGTCTGAACAAAAGCTTCCCAAAAGATGCAATGCTGTAAGAACAAGAACCAAAGTGCTCCCTGAAAGTGAAAATATGGAAATACACCTTTTAGTAAAGAGGCAGTGCCACCTCTGTGTATCACATGGGGGAGGTTCATCTACATTATGAAATGTTATTCCCAGGTCTCTTCTGCAGACATCAAAAATAAACAGTGAAAGTCAGCATGTAAGAGAAAAACTGTAACAATAACTAGGGCTAGCAAACAATTGGCAAGACTCAGACTATCAGGAACAAAAATGAAATGGCAGCTTCCAGCACAATGCAGTTTTGAAAAGATCCTCTTTTCCATACAAAAGGTATTTTCAGAGTATAAGCTTTCAAGTACCCTCAGGTCCATCAATAAATCCGATGTTTCTTTTGAATGTCTATCCAGGAAAGTAGCTGCATACTTCGGAAACAAAACCAGTGATTAGTACTCTGCTGGATAACACTAACTGTGCCTTTATTTTTAGTGTAACTGTCAGGGCTGATGCTACTACTATTGCTTTTAGACATATGCTGCGTTACAGACTCTGAGCCTATATGGCAAGAATAAGTTATTCTTATATTAAATAAACCTACTGAAATCCTCACGTAAAATTTGACAGTGTTTATCTAGCTGTTTAAACACTCAGGATGAGTTGATAATCTCAGCTCAGCAGCTAGCATGAATTAATAGAGCACTTATATTCTAAAATAGGATGGGTATCTTCTCAACTGAGGTAAGATCCAACACCACCTCTTCGCAAACCTTTAGATAAATTTCAGAACTCAGCATCTTCTGGCACATGTAATGACAACTAGAAATCAATTCCAAGAAAATATTTATGAGCTGCATGACAATCAATGCCCAAATATGAAATTAAATTCTTAAATAGTATGTATAATTTAATAAAAAGCAGAAGTCATATCTAAGAGCTATATTAAACAGGCAAGAGATATCTGTGAAATGAACAAGTATTTGATCTTCTATGCATTTGTTGCCATAAGGGTTTTCAACCAAATATTTCTATCTTGAAGTGTATTTGCAGAGCAGAAATGTTCCAGTAGGAGAAAATACTCTGAAATACAAGCAGAGTATCAAACCAGATGCAATACACAAATCATGATCAGCAGCTGCATCAGAAAATCCAGTGATATCATCATTTGCAAAACCTCTAAGAACTGCTTGGAATTATGCAGCTGTTACAACAGGTTACATCAAATAAATGGAATCTAATAGGAAATTTCTGCTGTGCATGGATGTGTGCCCTCCAAGGACTAAGCTTGTAGTGCAGCAGAAGACAGCTACACATCCTGTCCTCTGAGATATTGCTTTCCCCGAAAGGTGCTCCTATGATGACAGAAATTACAGTTGCTCATCCATCACCTCTTATTATCAGAAACATTTAGAAAAAGGAACCAAATCTGTTGTGCCACTTCTTTCATTCCTTTTAGAGCTTTAGACATTTTATTATTTATGATGGAAGCAATGATCCAATCATCTGCAAGCTCCAACATGGTCTCATTTTACCCCAAAAGCATTTTACATAAAACTTTATATTTCCATTATATATGAAAAATAATTATGAGAAAAATATACTAAGACTAAATCTTGTTAATCTAGTCCCGAGTGCCACAACACACATTTTTGATCTATCAAAGGACAGCAAGCAAACATGTATCAGAATAATAAAAAAATCCCACCTTGCACTGGGCACAGCACTGGATCCAGCTCAAGCACACAAAATAAAAGCTTTTATCCACTTACAGCATTTTCTGTTTGATTCTGCTGTTAACAGACTACAGCACAGAAGTTCCCTATGACAGCAATTCTTCACAGTTGATGAAATACATTTTATATCTTAATGATTACAAATTAAATCACTTCACTGTGAATCCCTGGGAAGTGAAAGAGAATTAAGAGAATTGGACAGGATCTCACCTCTTTCTCTTTAAGCAAGAAGTTGCACATCCAGGCAAAAAAATTTCTGCCTGGAGCCCTACCAGCTGTAATACTGTTTTTTCCCAAGTAAAAATAATATACCATTGTTAAATTAAACAATTTATTTTAGTTTGGGTTTATTCTTCTGGGTATCTTATATGCTTGGCCATCAAACTTGATGGACATCTGACATTGGGATCCAACAGAATAAAGGCTAAAATGTCACTGATGAGATTCTTGGGGTTTGTGAAATCATTAGCAACTGGAAAGAAACTACAACAGGTATGTTTCACAACACACCTTATCTCTCTCTAGATGACATAACAGCATTCATCCTGAAGTACATTACTCAGTTTAAGAAATGAAGCAGAGTTTAATCTTGAAACTGTAAATTACTGCAGCCAACTGCAAAATCTACAGACTTCTGTTGCCTCCACTTCTTAAACATCTGAAGCAAAACTTCTGAATAAGAACTCATCTAAGCCAAACGCTGAAACTAGCCAATATTTCATATTCTCCAAGAAAGAGAAGCTTTCTGTCTGGAAGGCTGAATTGGATGAGATATGCTTTGAGGCCCTGAATAAAAGCTGAGCTCCTACAGACTGACTCCTTGCTAAGCCTCTTAACTCCTCAGTTTATCCACCTGCCTCCTCCAGAGCATTTTACAGAAGTGAAGCTATACAGGGTATCTCCAGCCAGGCTGTCAGTCAGCACTGTCTCATCCATTTGAGAGGGGCTATATCCATCTGCACCAGCTAGGAAATTTACACACCGCATCTCTCTGCTAACTGGGCTTAAAACTGATGTGCCCCAAAATCTCCAAGTACTAACAGGAAAATACAGAAGAAGCTCCATCACACTGTTAAGACTGTTATGTGGCCCTGCTGATTTGAATGAATCTAAAGGAAATAAAATAGATGGCAAGATTAAAAAACAAAGGGAGAGGGAACTGGCCCTGTGGTAGAGAGAGAACTGCTGTAAACAATACCAACTAGAAAGGTTTCAAACAAAGGATGCTTGAAGAAGAGCAAAAAGAAAAAAGGTGATCCAGATCAGGTCAGGGAGAAAGAAAAAAATAAGAAAAAAGAGACACAAACATTACCCAGACACTATAATTGCTCATGGAAAACAGGAACAATTCCGAGCAAAGATCTTATCATGAGGTTACATTTAACTGTCATCTTCCTTAAAGCTAGCATGCTTAATCCACAGAAACAGGGTTTGTAATAAGACTAGTTCATTATGAACACGATAAAAGCTTTACCTACTTAGTGGCAGACTCTGTCCAAGTTCTCACAGGGGTTCACAGATGAACCACCTGCTGGAGACCACCACAGTGCTTATACCCATAGAAGATTTATTCCAAGATGAAATATTACTTCCACAATGAAATACCTGAAGCAGTCAATTTCACTCAAGAAAAAAAAGACTGCTGAGCACAGCAAGGCAGAAAGTAAAAGAGCATAATTCAGGTGATTCTCCAGCTTGGAAGACCAAGTAATCATTGTATTAATTCCTTGCCTAGGACTGCTTTGCCAGGTGTTTCTCACAAGAGTTTTAGCCTTGTTATGACCTATCTTAATGCTGGGATATTTCAGCCAGCAAATTAATACTTTTATGAAAATCAAACTATAACATAATACAGAAAATTTACATCGGCAGGAATAAATGAGCACAGATTTAAAAATCATAAGAAGGCAACAGGAATTCCTTAAAACTGAGAGAAATAGCCTGGCAAAACTTTACTACTTTTGGCTCACAGCTCCTCTTTCTGCGTGCACATACTTAGATATGCTGACTTTGCAGACAAAAATCATTTTTTACTGCTTTTTATTTCTATGTGCACTATTGTGCCTAACAAGCAGTGACAATCTAAACTGGATTAATTTTTGGCTAATGCACCATGAACAACACTACTAAACCAATTCTACCTATAAGCCATTTCAGAAACCAGGCACTGGTACTTCATAAATGTTTTTCACTACACATTTAATAATTCTCAAGTACTTCAGTGTCACCATTGACTCTGTGCCAAACAGAAGAGGCACAACTAGATTTCAATGCTCTTTCAATGCTAAAATGCTCTTGTAAGACATACGGCTAAAAGAGGGAAGACAATGTCCACCTTACAAAGTTTGCAATTTTAGGTCCAGAAAAGAATGACATTCTTACTGAGATGCTTTTACAATTAGGTTAAAATTATATGTATGTATTTATACACATATACTTACTGATGAGAGTGCACTGCAAAACAAACCCCAGGAAAGTCAGGTTACAGAAAGTTTGTTGCACTTTTAAAACAAAATCGTTAGATTCTTACAACAATCTCACATCTGGTTTCAAACTGAGGGAGAAATAAATATTGTGGAAAAAAAACCCCTTCTACACAGTTAGGGTAAGAACTACAACATTGGCTCATTACATATTATTTGTAAAGGTATAGGTGATAAAATCTTTAGAAATACAAGAGTTAATCAAGTCTAATGGAATTATTAATTAAAACAATTTAGGATAGAATTGCTGCAGCAGAAACACGAGCCTATTCCCTCCTTGAACATACTGCTCCCATAAGGAATTTTATACATGGCATGTAATTTCTCAGAAACTCTGTACAGAGCCCAGGAAATGCATGAACCCATCATGAGTAGAACATATGGATTAAATCAACCCACTGTCAGCATAACATTGCGACATATGTCACTCACTGTGACTTCTGCACAGAAAGTGATTGAGCTTGTTTCTGCATTCATATTACAGGCTTGATTTAGTTGCCCATACCTAAGTGTTCTTGCTCATCTGAGAGGCCCTTGAAAGGCCAAGATATCATTCAAAGGTATGGCAGATATGACACAGGACTTGTGGAAGGTCTGCATCTGTCCTGAGTGGAAACCAGAGTAACTGAAGTCATCTCAAATGGCACTGAATACCTATGTGGGGCAATCTAAACTGAGCTTCTCCATGAAAGTAAGTTCCAGACTGCAAACACAGAATGGGTACGGCCTAATGGGACCTTAATGATCACCCAGTTCCAACACCCCTGCCATGGGCAGGGATACCTTCCACTAGACCAGGTTGCTCAAAACCACATCCAAGCTGGCCTTGAACACTGCCAGGGATGGGGCATCCACCTAGGGATATCCTACACCACATAGACAACAGATGACTAAATGGGAGTTGAGTGTCAAGCACCCATTACTGGTCTCAAGAGAGCTACTGACTTCATTTTGAGGTCATCTCCTACACCTCATCATCTGAGCATCTCCCCTGATTCCTCTGACTCTATGGACTAAACTCCCACTGACTGACAAGCATGGACAACAAGCTCACGCTACAGACGCCTAGGTCAAGTGTCTAAATCACAAGCCAAATTCCACCCTAAACCTAGACTGGATGACTACCAACATAGGAACACAGTTTAGCCCACCTAACTTAATGCAAATAAGCTGAACTAAATATTGCTAGGACAATAATCACTGTATAATCTTTTATAGTTGATGTAAAGACAACTGCTGTAGAAACTGATTCTGTTAAATACCTGATTTTGGAATACAAATCCACAGCTACCCAGCTACACATACCCTCCAAAGCATACAGGAACATGCTCAATCTTTTAATAATGGCTGTAGTTAGCTTATACAGCCATATGTTCATATTGTAATTAGCTTTATTCCTTTCTCCTGTCACCTACACTGTTCATTTGCTGCTTCTTTCTTAGTGAGTTATAAACCTTAATATCCTATCTTAACCACTTTCTTCAACAACACTCATTACAATCTTAATAGGATCCTGGGTGGTAAAAAAGGAACAATAATGCTGGCTGATAATTATTTAGAACAAAATTCAGCACATCCAGCTATAATTCTACAAGTTCACTGGCACCAAACAGCCATCAGATAGATCCCAGTCCTTGAGACTACCGAGAGCCTAACAAAGAAGTGCTAGTAGTCATGTTACAGCTCTTCTTGGTCTGTCCTGTACTCAGCAAAGTCCTGATAATACATTAGATGTGGATAAATATGCCTTTAAAAATTTATAGCACCATAATAATTTTGACTTTGCAAAAGAACAAAAGCATCACTTTTCAAATCTTGATAGAGACACCAACAGTAAAGTTAACACCAATGTTTTCTTGCCAGGAGGTTCATTATTTTAAGCAACGGATAAAAACTGCCAAGTTTAAAGGACACGAGTTATGCAGAGGAAGAAAAGGATAACAAAGGAGAAGAACACTTTAAAACATGCATGAGCAGAAAAAAAACCCCAAACAATAGTTAGCATTTAGCAGAGGAAAGCTTTCATATATAGAAAAAACTTGCATGTGTGCCATCTGTAGAGCTTGCTATATTGTGAAAAACACCAAACACGAGTGAAATACCAGACCAGAAACGATAACTTGCTAGTCAAGAAATTTAAAGAATAAGATTACCTTGTTCCAATCTGAAGCATAGGGAACGTTTTGCAGCCTCTATCTCAGGACTTGGGTGGTCCAGAACACGCCTGCACCACTGCAGGGGACTCAGTGATTTCTCTTGAGGAGTGAGAGTCTTGGTAGGCAAGATATACAACCTTAACCAAAATACACACAAATATCAGGAAGATACACAATACTTAAAAGTTTACTTCTGTATTCCCACTTTCCTGCCTGCTAACAATGTATAACAGTGCAAAGGCCTGCAATATGATATCTAATAACAAAAGATATTCCAAAGTAGAAGAGTTTTCACTAGTTTGATTCCTTCCCCTCTGAAAAAGTGGTGGCAAAATATCAAGTCTACAGGTCTGGCATGTCAAAAAAAGTTCAAGCAGATTTCTCATAAAAATCTCGCATCTCATCTTTCTGAAAATCTAAACTTGTTTTTATCATCTGAATTTCAGCACTGCTCAAAGTTCCAATGCATTAGGTGCTGTACATACACCAAAGGAGCTGTCAGTTTTCCCTTGCGGATTTAACTTTACTGGAGATTAGATATTTTCAATATTGGATTTCACATTTAAATCACAATTTCACTGTTAACTATTTCCCTTTTTTACCTGTAACAATTAAATCAACTTGCCAGTGTTGCTGATATTCACACACAGTATCTTGTCTCAGGCAAATCAAATGTTGTACAAATCACACTTTTAAAGATTAGAAAACGTGCTGAGAAACAACGAAAATCCAATTTTGATATTCTATTCCAGCAGGAAAATAAAAATAAGGGAAAAAAGCTAGAACACATGTGCTATTCTCAGACAATAGTAGGCGGCTAATCAGATGGTCAAGCACATTAGGAAGCCAGGTATCAAATCGGGGAAATTCTTGAAGCTGGGCTCTGCCTTGCCACTGTTGCCTTTGTAGATTAGTGGGCACAAGTCTTGCTGGTTCCCCTGGGGGAGAGCAAGTCTCCCAGGAAGGAAACTATTCTTGGTCGCTGGAGACCGCTTGCAGCTCCCTGGCCTGACCACTTCGCATGACATCGATGAGGCTGCAGTGAGAGGAAGTTTTTTCAGGTACCAGGAAAACACTCCACAGGCTGCAAGGAATCTGGGCTGCACGCAGTGGAGCAAAAGGCAACACCTAAAAAACCCGAGGGATTAGCTCCTCAAAGAAACACTAACAGGTAGCAGCCTTTCACTTTCGGGGTTTTGGCTCAACAGCTACGCAAATCCCCTGAGAGCAACCACTCCCCAGTGCCTGATCAATGGGGGGTTTTTTTATCCCTTTGAAGTCAATCAGCACTCTCTACCCAGCTCACAAGGAATAAACATCCTTGCTGTGATTGCTATCTCTCTCAGCAATCCCAGCAGAGATCAACTATTGAATTTCTCCAAGGAGAGGACTCATTTCCCCTGACTTCCAGCAGTGCCTGGCTACATATTCAAAAAAACAAAAAAAAACAAAAAAACCAAAAAAGACAAAAACCCCAAAAACTGAGAAAAAAGGAAAAGAAGAAGAAGGAAAAAAAAAGGCAAACCAGAAAAGCTTTCATCTTTCCTGTTAACCTGAAAAAGTGCTTCAAAAGCTGAACAACTGAGTTCGTGTGAAAAGCTGAACAGCAAAAATAGGTTGGATTTGTCTGGAACGATGCTAATTCTACGGGGTTTTGTAACTACACAGGTATTCAAGGACTAAAATTACTGATCAACAACTAGGATTGACTCATCGCCTCTGGCTTTCCAGATCGCAGTTTGCTTTAACGACTGACATTACAAACAAGCTCCAAGCAGCCAGCATCAGACCGCTGACCCTTCATGGACAATAACAGATTTAGCCTTGAAATTAAAACGTTCAACAGCTAAAACAACTCACTCTTAGTGGAATAAACTGACTAACAAACCCCTGCCATTAAATTCTGCCTGATATGAAGGTAAATTTTGCCCCCCCCACATCCCCACCTCTCAAGCACTTAGGATTGCTTCCAGAGGCTGAAAGGAATAGGAAACTGATGGAAATCATAGGAAATTGTTGGACAAGTAGAATATTGTACTAAGGCACATAAAATAACAATGACTGTCCACCAGCCTGAAATGTAAACAGGGAACACATTTTGTTTAACAGGACAGGATCAAATAAGCTTGGTATTTCTTAATGTGAAGGAAAGTTAGGGGTTAGGACTAATGCAAAATTTGGTTCGAGTCTGGACTGACAACCCCAAAACAGCCCTGCGCAGACTAACACTACGCACAATGAAAGAACACTGGCACAAATTTCCATACTTGTTGATGACTCTCAAAAGCAATTTTCCAAAGCTGCAGCATGGTATTATTTGTACCGTGAAGTACAGACAACAAGCATTCAAGAAATATTTATGCTATTCAGCTTAATTTGTAAATTTTTTCTCTTGTACCAAAACCACGGATGCTAAATGCATCTCAGAAGTGCTATACTATATTTTATTTCCAGATGACATAAATTTTAGCTTGATTTGAAAACTAACCACATAAACACCTACCTTAAAGCTTTGACAGATCTTTAAAACAGTGCTTTAAATATAGCTAATCCATAATTTATAACTGACACTTTAGAACAACTGAGCATCAATTATGTTTAACATGGTTACGCAGCCAACGATTTCCATAGCATTCCAGCAGTATCCCTATAATGTTTGTCCACGTTGCTGACAAGTCTCGAGGAACCAGGTTTACTTATTTATATCTCCAGTCTATAACTTCCCCCCCCTATTTGTTTTTAAGAGAGCCCAATCATTCCTCTAGGTCGATTTTATTTTCTGTTTTATTCATTCGCCATTAATTTCTGCTTTATTCAATTTCCTAGCACCCAGACGAGCCTTTTGGAGCTACATGGGCGCCTGAGATACACAACCAACCATTAGATCAATATCTAAAAGACAAAAGCGCTCCCAAATCCCTGAAGACAGGAGACAACTGAGCTGAGATTTTAAGATGGGGAGGCAGCCACTGCTCTGATAAAGGCTTTCCCGGAACAATTCTTCTCTTTTTAATTCCTTATGTAAACAGGAGGCTGAAACTAGGCTGATATCTGAAATTATAGAAAAGCGATCTTCCTCGAAGTGGGGAACAAGCGCAGATCCCCTACCGAGAGCGAGACGGGGCGGCAAACGCCCAACCTGACCCTCATCCCGGACACGGGCCCCTCCCGCCAGGCGGGTACCGCACTGATGACACATTTTAGAGGGGAAAAAGGTAGATTTAAGTTTAAACAGAAGGAGATCGGGGGGATTATTTGGGGGTTAACGGTAAGCGGAGCCTGGGGAGCGCCCGCGGGGTGCGTGCTGCGGGCACTCCGGCCGGGGTCCGAGGTGCGCAGGCGGGGCGGGGCGCGCCGCATGTACCATGTATCCTCGTCCTGTCCGCAGCAGCCATCCTCCAGCTCCAGCACCGCCACCTCGTCCAGCACAGTGGTGGCCGCCTCCGACCCCGAACCACCGTCAGTGTCCTGTCCCCCGCCGCCGGCCGCTGGCAGGCCGAGCGTGGGCTTGAAATAGGCGAGCGGCTCCGGCAGGCCCAGCACGGCGGCGCACAGCAGGGTGGGCACCGGCCCGGGCAGGCACGGCGTGGCCCCGCTGCCCGCCGCCGAGGGAGGGCTGGCAGGGCGCAGCCCGCCGGGGGCCCGCAGCAGGTGCGGGCTGGGCGGTCCGGTGGCGACCGCGACGGCAGCGGCGGCGGCAGCGCGGCTGCGGAGCTGCTCGTTTTGCTTCTCCAGCTTCCGCACCAGCTCCTGCAGCTTCTTCACCTCCAGCTCGGCGCTGACGGCGGAGCCCGCGCCGCTCCCTTTCACCTCCGCCATCATCGCCGGCTTCAGCAAGGCAGCCTCCATCCCGCCGCCGGCACCACCGCTACCGGCACCTGCTCCGCCGCGCCGCCGGAGGGCAGCGCCCGGCCCCGGCGGGAGCGCCGGGAGTAGCCGCGCTGGGGACCCTGCCCGGCGCTGAGCTGCCCGACCCGCTCCGCTGCAGCTCCTACGCCTGCCGTCAGCGGCGGCGAGGACGCGGGTGGGATCCCCTCATCCCCTCCCACTCGGGCAGCCGAAGCGCCGCGCACACGCACACGACGGGAACAAAGAGGCGCTCGGCTCCCCAGCCATCGGCCCCGGGGGAAGGACGGCGGGGCCACCTCCCTACGGAGCTCCGCGGGCAGCCCCGGGGCCGGCTCAACGCCCGTCATTAAACAAAGGTGCCGTCCCCGCACCCCGCCCGCGAGCTGGAGCTGGCCCAGGGCGCTGCTCCTCCCGTGAGCCGCGTAATTAGAGCCTGGTGGTGCCAGGGTTGTGATTATGCAGATTGGAAGTGTGATGGGAATGGGAATCACAAATAGAGGCTTTGTTGGGCTTGAAAGGAACGAATTCGGCCAAAAGCAGACGTTCAGGGGCTTGAAACGTGCTGATTCTAGGAGTTTTGATTCTTAGCGGGGAAAGCAATGTATTTTTAAAGCTGGTGAAGCCAGGACTGAGCCAAGCACAGCAGAAAACTGCAATTTTTTATGTGTACGAGATGGATTTTTTTACAAGGACATGTAGTGATGGGACAAGGGGGAATGGCTTTAAACTGGAAGAAGGGAAATTTATATTAAATATTAGGAAGAAAATCTTTGCTGTAATGGTGTTGAAACAGCAGAACAGGTTGCCCAGAGAAGTTGTGGGTGCCCCATACCTGCTGGTGTTCAAGGTCAGGTTGGATGGGGCAGCCTGGTCTTGTGAAAGGTGTTCCTGCCTATGGCAGGGGGATTGGAACTAGATGATCTTTAAGGTCCCTTCTGACACAAACCATTTTCTGATTCAGTGAGATGCGCTCATACTGAAATTTGTAACATAGTCTAGATACACAGATGGGTTTGCAATGTTCCAGGTCTTTGGGAGGGGGAAGAATGACCTTCCCTCATGCTAGTGTTTTTACACTGTCCTCCATTTCTCAGTATTCAGAGAAGCCATTGCTTGTGTCCCTTCATCCCACCCAGCAGGTGAGCAAAGATTCAGTGTTGCCCAAGGTAGTTCAGCCATCGCACAACCCTTGCGGGGTTCATTTCCCCTAGCTACAACTACAGGCCACAACCTCTTTAAGTTACTGTCCTGAAGCCTCCTAAAGCTCTGATATAAAACAGGGAACAAATCTCCAGGAGGGGTGTAAGCTGCTCAGCCAGCCACCATCCACTAATAATAGCTATCAGTTTGCCACTGCCCAGTTCATGAGCATCAGCTTTAGGCAGAGTAGTAGCAACAACAGCCACCACGCTTTTACGGTGCTTCGTTGCTGTTTCAGGTTTCTGGTGTTAAGGAGGAACAAACGCCAGTTCTCTCTTCAGGGCATAAATCAACTTAGAAGTTATCCAGCTTGTCACAGTTTTCTGTCTTGTTTCTAGTTGGGAAACTTTCTTCTGCACGTGCACAGGACAATGGCACTGTTGTTTGTCAGTCTTTTAAGTGTTCTTACAGTGCAAATAATAACTGCTACTACAGGAATGGCTGGAAAGGAAGATAGAGCAGGGCACAAAGTGCCGACTTCCAGATAATGCAACTTGTGTCACTAAACAGATTAAGTACCTCCAGCAGTGTACTACGGTACCAACCAAATAGTGCTTAATACAAAACTTTCATTGCATCTCCTCCATCCCTTTGGGAGAAAGGAATAGAAAAATGTTGAGAATATAAAATCCGTCTGGCCCCACATGCTGGATTTGGCTGGGCTAATTTTCTTCATAGTAGCTGATATGTAACTGTATTGTGCATTAGTGCTGGAAACCTGATAACAGGATGATGTTATATTTACTGCTGAGCAGTGCTTACACAGAGTCAAGGTGTTTTCTGCTCCTCACCCCACCCCACTAGAGAGCAGGATGGAGGTGCACAAGAAATTGTGAAGGGGACACAGCCAGGACAGCTGACCCCAACTGACCAAAGGGGTATTTCATACCATATAATGTTATGCTCAGCATGTAAAGTTGGGGGAAAAAGAAGGAAGCGGGGAACATTTGGAGCGATGGCATTTGTCTTCCCAAGCAACCATTATGTATGATGGAGCTTTGCTTTCCTGGAGATGGCTGAACACCTGCCTGCCCATGGGAAGCAATTCTTTGTTTTGCTGTGCTGGTGTGTATGGCCTTTGCTTTCCCCATTAAACTGACTTTATCTCAATCCACAGGTTTTCTTACTTTTACTCTTCTGATTCTCTCCCCCATTTCAATACATGAGCGAGCAGCAATGTGGGCTTAGTTGCCAGGTGGGGTTAAACCATGATACCTCAATTCTACTGTGTGTCATCAGAGTGAGTAACATAATCCTGTTTTCACTACTACAGATGTAATCTTTATTCCCATAAGTGAAATTAAGAATTGAGTTTCTACATCTTTAGCCCCAGGCAAAAGTGGGCTGTTATCACTAATAATGATACTAGCCTTAATTCTTACTTCTTATTCTTATTCTTAATTCTTAGAAATGCATAAACTAATCCAGTAAGATTGTAAGGTGATACAAATTATTAGCAGCACATGTAATAATAAGTTTATTAGACATCGGTAATATACAATGGAAAAAAAAGCCAAGAAGAAGTTTATGACAGTAACAGTGCTGAATGATGCAAGGAGGTGGAGGAAATACTCAAAAGAAATTCAAAATGGAAGAATGACCTTTTCTCTTTGAACCAGACAAGCAGAATTATTTAGTGGGCCAACAAAAAACCAAACCAAAACAAAACAAAAAAGCAAACCAGGAAATAGGGATCATCTGATTTTTTAAAATTGCCAGAACAGTGTGATCAGAATATTGCATGGTTAAAAAGAAATCTAATGCAGACACCAGTTTGGAGAAACACAAATTATTCTCCTCCCAATGCTGACATTACTAATGAATTGTTAATGACCTCCATTCAGTATCCCAACTCTAGCTGATGAGTTGGATCAACCCAGAACTTCATAAGCGCTTTCCAAACCACAGCAAAGGCTTGATGGTTCCATTTATTTTTTAAGGCATTGATAAAATCTGTTTTATACCCCAAACATCCTAATGTGCCCATGAAACCTGTTATTCTTGGACCCGAGAAATTAGTAGATCTTTACTGGTTTAGGCCATATACAAGATATGCTATAGTACATGATATGCTATAGTAGAAATTTCTGAATCAGTATAGTTACTAATAGGCTCCCAATGCAGAGAACAAAGAAACAGGAAGTCTACAAATCCCATCTGCTCTTCTCTGATAATAAGCCTGTTGCTTTATGCTGCAATAGCTGCAGGCTGGACCTGCCTTTCAGGCAAGCCAGTAAAGAATTAATTGCAATAATCCAGTCTGGGCTGTACAAAAGATGGGTTACAATAAGGTCAGAGCACGGACGGTAAACTCAAGTCTGCTGAGATTATTTTAAAGCACAGTGCCAGTCTGAAAAATGACTGTGCAAGTAGTTTTATAAAAATAGAACCACTACCATGCCAGCAGAAGTTCATCTAATACAGTATTCTGTCTTTAACAAAGGCTGATAGTAGCTTCATAAGGAAAATATATGAGAAACAAGAAAATATTGGGGGTTTTCTCCAGCTTTCTGAAGTTCACAATTTGGGACATCTGGACCATTTATTTTTGATAGCCACCAATGTGTAATAATATTGGGTTTGCCGAGCCCCATTTTTAAACCATTTAAACCTTGGGACTCTCCAACACCCTGTGGCAATTAGTGCTGCAATTTAATTATGTATTGTAAGAAAAACTGCTTCCTATTATCTATTTTAAATCTGCTGCCTAGTAATTTAATTGGGTGCCCCTTCTTTCTGGTTTTCTGAGAAAGACAGAATGATTAATCATTCTCTATTCAGCTTCTCTTTGTCATTCATGACTATATAAAACTCCTTTATTTCTCTTCCAGGCTGACAAGCCCTAATTCATATAGCCTTGCCCCCACAGAAGTCGGGCTGAATCTCCCATTGTTTCCCATCTCCCTCCATAATGAAACCTGAATTTTCTGACCCATTGTTTCCTTTCTGTTAATACTGCATGTTGTCATAACTTAGGGAAAGACTGTGATAAAAAATTCTTGTAAATCCAAATACACTCAGATAAAGAAAACAGCTTAACCAGAACCATATTGGTTCCTTCTGAAACACTCATATATTCATGAGCATACCTTGATTTAAAAAAGCTCTATGGACTCTTCTCCAACATATCCTACCTATCCAGATGCTTCTGTATTCTGTTGTGTATTATAATCTGTACAAATTGGCCTGATTGATAGAAAATCAGACTAACAGAAACGTAGTTCCCCAGAGCAGCTTTCATGTTTTTCAAAACTGATGTCCCAGCTGATGCTTCTACTTTGTTTGGCACCAAGCCTGCTTTGAGTGATTGGGTAGATCTCTGTGAGAAGTTCAATAATGTCACATGTGAGCTGCTCTAGAGTTTTTGCATAGATACTACCAGTCCTAGCAGTTTGTTTTTCCTAAATTTATAAATTTGCTCTGAAATACTTGAGCAATTAAACATTTTCCTGGAGTTATAGCATGGATTTTTTCATTCTCCATGTCTCTTGCAAACATTTTGACTTCCTAGCTGTTGCTAATTTCCTTTAATTGACTTTCTCTTTTTCATATAGTTTCTTTTTTAAACTACCATTATTCCTTCTGGCTTTTTCCTTATTGAATTAATATTAAATTGAAGTACATTGTAATCACCATTAGGATGTATTTTTCTGTAAGATTGAATCCAAAATTGTGTCATTTTCAGTGAGCCCCAGTTGCTCCAGAAAATCAGCATTTATGGTATCCAAAGATATTGCCCATGCATTAAGCTTAGAGTCTGTTAGTCTGTAGATCAATCTAGGCAGAACTATCCTTGGCAGCTCTAATCCAATGGATTCTTATTTTATTTTGACTCATCAATTCTGTATCAAATAACTCTGACTTTCAAGTGCATTAATCACTTCCCTTCCTCATAAAGCATCAACCTGAATCTTACAAATCAGGATGGCCTGTTTCTTTCTAGTGAGTCTTCATCAAGAGCAAAGACTAATTATGCTTTCAAAGAAGCTTAAACATTTGCATTGCCTCCAGTATACAAGTATATTGGAGAGTATAATTTGGTTCACAGAACCTTACCGCTGATGAGTAAGAAGGAGAAGGTGGAGGGGGAGATGTGAAGTTCAAGGTTGGTAATAAATGAGCTGTTAATGTTAGAGTAAAGGTTCTGAAATAGCAGCTTCTCTCCAGGAGGCTAAAAATCCATGGCACACATTTTGCCAGGAAACCAGATTTCAGCTTGATTTGTCTCCAGGGAACAGTGGCAGTTGACACAGGAAAAATGCCTTATTTCATGCCAACATACTGGAGGATTCAACAAATTCTGATCTTTATATATATATATTTTTTTTCCATCTTCTATCTACATGTGCTTGGAGAAGCAGGTTCAGGAAATTGCTATTGTTACTATCCGAATTACTATCCATTTGCAACTCCATCATATAGATAACTAAGTGATTTTTATTGTTTGCAAAATTTTAGTAAGTACAGGCCAAGGCTGAATGTCTTACGGTAATGTAAAATGTTTTAGAAGTTACCATGTTAAAAAACTAAACAGCCAGATTCTTAGCATTGGTTATGTGAGATATTTAGTGAAAAAATAAGTATTACAAAACCCCCTCAGTCCAGCAGTAAATGTGTTTTTTGTGAAGGTGCATCGGAGCAGTACTGCGACCATGTCAAAAAAGCATGGGAAGTTTGTAGTTGCTTGGAAGGTTTTTCTTGTGTCAAAGTGGTTGTGCTAAGTTTCCAGATAGGGAATGGTTTCAAAAAATAAGTACCTGAACTTTTATCCAAGTTCAATTTGATCAAACAAAAATCTGCCGAATATCCAGAAATGCCCATGTAATTTATCTTTGTGATTTGTTTTTCCCATCAGAGGATCTAAAACCTAACCTATCATTCAAAAACCTGTCCTCAGTGGCACACTCAATCAGAAAAGATTCAATAAATGACAGAGAAACCTATAAAGGAATTCGGGTACAGTTAGAAAACCTAAATCTAAACTTGTTTTCCAGACCCTCTCTTCCGTATACTATGTAATGTGCAAAAGACTTGAAATCTTTCCTGCCACAGATCATGAGATCAGCATAAAAATCTTTGCCATTAGTCCTGGGTGCAGGTAGTGATGGATCTATCAATCATCTTTCCACCCCTGGGTCCCTTTTGTTCATTGTGGAGGTGTACAGTCAATACCAGATACACCTCTAAGTCTGGGGGAGGGCTGCTTTATAATCAGCCCTTTCTGGGACAATCTGTAAGTAGAAGAAATGTAGGGCAGCAAAGGCATTTATTAGTACACTCTCTGGATTGATGAAGGATGCATGAATTGTGGTGTTTCTAAATATTCTTATCTAGATCTTTTCCTTGTGTTCCAGTTTCATTATGGGAAGCAATGTGCCTGCTGTCTCCGCTCCCCTGTTTCATTTATGTTTCTACTGAGAAGATCCCAATTCTGAATTAGAAGGAGGGGAAGTTTTTGAAGAGTCGTGGTGATGTCTGAGTTAAAAATTGGAAATCAGAGTTCTCAACGCATGTTCTCTTCTCTGACTGAGTATATGGGATGTCTCACACTAGATGAGAAGAGGCAGAAAAAATACCGCTTCTTTCCTTGCTTTCCTCCTTCAGCTTTCCACAGATGTCATTCATGTCAAAACTGGTACACCTGCTTCCATGGAGAATTCTGTGGTAAGAAAGCGGGTATTTTGCCACAAAAGGCTTTTCTGTTACTTCTGCTTGTATGTTACTTTGGTAAATTTATAAAAGCAATGCTCAAATGCATTATCAATTATATAAACAGATAAGACCAATGTTCAGATGCATTATCAATCGTATAATTCTATAGATTTTCCAAATCATAGAATTTTTAATATGCAATCAAAATGCTACAAGTATGGTAAGTTGGGTTCTCATTCTTAATTCCAAGATTCAAACTACGTATGGAGATAATATAATTCAAAGTTCCAGGACTGGAAACTCCCTAGAGGAGCTAGAAGACATAAAAGTACACCAACATTTTCTGGAATATGTGCCTTATAGTCAAGTTTGGCTGTTGATTTCAATGGCACCATTATTTATGGCCACACTATTACGCTTTAAATTCCTATCCCCAGTTTTCAAAATCACTGATTCTACTTGTTCTTAATTGGCTTCTTTGCATAATGTTTTCATCTTAATAATTTCTCCTTTTTCTGCTTCTTTTGGGTATTTTGACATGTGAACACTATTTCTGCACCCTCTCCCCTCCCCCCATTTGGAAAAAATGGCTTGAATGCCAGAAAAAGCTTTGCCTTTTCTTTCCAGAAGTGATTGTTTCTTTTTTCTTTCCCCTTTTTCCTTTATTTTTTACATTGTTTTCCTGAATAGGTAGTTTTAAAATGTTGGCTGCACATTGTTCTCACCACAATAGCTGTCTAAGCTTCCTAAACAGATGTCTGATGACTGCACAGCAATGCCAAGTCTCAGACAAGTGCTTTTGGCATGATCATACTCATATATTGACTCTAACAGGACAAAACCAACCAATTTTAAGTCTTGGCACAGGCTGCAAGATTATAGCTGTCAATTTATAACTGACACAGTTATAAAAACTCCACGAAGAACAGTACATTTACAAGTAGCTTGCTTGGAAAGGGAATGAAGTCTGTTTTCTTGAGCGATTTATGCAGGTGCAGCAGTACCACCCAGAGGCCACTGCTGTGCTGGGCACTGCACAAAACAAGGAGTTAGTTCCTGTCCAAAAGGGCTCAGATATTGGAAAGGCAGATAAGATATTAAAGCTTAGAAGAGACCATATGAAGACATTTCTAGTAATCTCAGATGAAAACCCCAAAACTTGCACTCTATCTGCATCCTACACCATCCAAATCTGGGTGCAGACACCTCCTCTAACGTGGCTAGAAAGGAACATAATATTAACAGGGATAAACAGAGGATCGTTCAGACTGCTTGTAATTATGAATTAGGCCACTTAGATGAGACAGGGGAATTCCAGGATCTGGTCTCTGCTCTCAGAACTGTCTCTACATTTTCTATTCAGCAGTCATTCCTGAGGGGTCAGTAGGCACCTAGTGATTGTGTAGGCAATGCAGCTATCCTGCAGGCCATGGGCTGTAAGGATACACCCCCCACCCATATCAGGGAACATGGCAACAACGCCTGGTTCCATACACTAGCCTGTTCCACTGTGTTACATGACATGGTCAAAATAGAGATAAGATGGGGGAGAAATTGAACTTGATCCTCCCACTTTCTGGGCCAGTGATCTGTTCAAAGAGGAGAACAGCACCTCCCTGATTTTAAAAAACAGTAATTATGAGGAGATTTTTGTGGAGGTTGGATCTTGGCACTGTGTGCCAAAGACGTTTTGAGAATGTCTGCAGGCTATTCTCCCTGA
The DNA here is from genome assembly GCF_012275295.1 of Melopsittacus undulatus. Lineage (NCBI taxonomy): Eukaryota > Metazoa > Chordata > Aves > Psittaciformes > Psittaculidae > Melopsittacus > Melopsittacus undulatus. Next base: position 42,622,468 of record NC_047528.1, on the reverse strand, counting down.
AATGCAAGGAATGTTTCTAAATCCCAATTTTACTGATGCAAGAGATTAGAGCTGCATTGCTTAGATCAAGCAAAACAGAAAACAGGACTGGAGGCCTTTGAAGTAAAAGAAGGAAAATTGGATTTAAGACCTCAGTGATTCTGCATCCGTTAAGCAGCTAAACAGAGCTATTTTGGTCAACAGTCTCAGACTTGGGCACTACCTAAGTATCAACACTACCTGAGTATTAAGTGTCTTTATCCATTGTCTTTATGGAATGAAGAATGTCTCTACTGTTACGCTGCTTGAAGAAAATTGACATGTTTTGGTGCAGCAGATGGAAAAAAAAAAACTAAGATTTCTGCCTTGTAGTCTGACACCAACCTGACTGGCAGCTAAAAACACCTCGCAGTGTAACAGAGTAGCTACAATGAGCAACATGCAAGTATGATCAGAAAGCAAAACCAACCAGGAAAGTGGATACTTTTCATCCTAAACAACAGGATTATGTTAAAGTATGAAGGAAAGCAACCGGAGTAGCAGAGTTCTGAGTGAAACAATCCCGACACAACACACATCTCCATAGCAAGGAGTGGGGAATAGAGCTACTTCTGAATAAAAGCAAGGCCTCTTTGATGTTGACCAGCTCTTTACAAACATAGCTAAGGGGGCTCTACAAAGTAACAGAGAGCATATCTTGTCAAACTCAGAGAGATGCTTATTTTAAGAGGAAAAGGATGTAAGTATCAGTAGCTTTGAAGTAATTTACGTATTCAAATACATCAATATATATTACGTGCATTATTTAACTCCTTTCCTCTTATTGCTTGATTCTGCCCCCTGTAGAGCTATGCCCCAGCTTTGTAAGATAAAGTATCCATTACACACTGAAAAAATGGGCCTGATGAATCAAAAACCCCCACATAATTTAGTACATCATTTCTCAATAGAGCTTTTCAGTCTAATTTAATGCATTATTGAAGATAACATGTTCATTAAAACAGCTGCCAGCAAACCGTTCATTTGGATTGTTTCATGGAAGCACTAGTCAAAGAGAAATAAAACACCACATGCTAATGAAATGCAAAAAGGACAAAAAAACAATTCAGTTTTGATACATTGGTATTGAGATGTTAATATGATTTTTTTTTTAATGACTACTGCCATGCTGGCTTTTATATGGTAAATATGAAGCATCACAAACCCGGTGTTTCTTTTCAGCAAACTTACAACATATAATAAAAAATAACAAAAAAACACATGGCAAAATTACCAGGGTTGTTCAGCAAGTATGAATTAACAAGCATGGAATTATTATTTATTGTTTCCTATTGCAGCTTCTCTCTCTGTGAGCATTTAAGTAGCAGATTTTTGGATACAGACTTTGCTCCTGGTCTCTAGTGGAATGAACTGAAATCTCTAATCCTCTCAAATGCTAGGAAGTCCTGGATTCTAATGAACTGGCTCAAATGAACATCCAACATCTTCCACTGTAACAGCCCAACATTAAAATTTCACCACTACTTTTCTCCACCTGTTTTGCAAGTCTCATTGTTTCCTGGTGAAGCACAGGGTAAAATAACAAGCATAGTTTAACTAGAATATGCCATCAGCAAGAGACACACACCAGAAAAAAAATATCTGTAATAAGTTTATTAAAGCTACTGCCATTAATTAATAAGAAAATTTAATAAAATTAACAAAACAAACTATCTACTGTTTCATGGGTCCTTTACATATCAGTCTGAGCATCCTTCAAGCCAGGCAAGACAGATTACATCATTATTCAGCTGCAGACCCAATTGTATAAATTACACAGACATCCATACCTCCTGTCTCCACTACTGAATGTGCAGATGAGGAGAGAAATTTTGTCTGAGGCAGCTATTCAGCAGTCTAATATTAATCTATGGCTTTGGCACTTTTTGCCCTTCTAAGCTTCTGCAAAGGTCCAGCAGCTTCCGAGCGCTCTAGGTCTGTCATGGTCATATCCAATAAGTCATTTTAAGTTGAGATGTAGGTAGTGAAAGTCAGTTCTGAATAACCATGATCTGAAACATCTGGTGGCAGAGACTAGTAGTCAACACCTTTGTTTGTCTAGCAAATGACTGAATTATTTATTATTTTAAACAAATAGGCAGGTAATTATTGAGTGTTGTGGAAACATTATAACAAAGGATGAACTCTTCTTCCAGTTTCTATACCTTAATGAACATATGCTCTTCAAAAGGAAAAAAACCCAGTGCTTTCACTGTAGTGTCAAAGGAAGGAGTTTATCTGGCCTAATGTAAATCTCTAGAAATTTGAGCTATTCCCTCCAGATTCCATTGCAAACCATGGAAAATAAAACATACATTCAGAGCATGGTTAACATCACATTAAAGTAGATGTTTGCGATCTGACCAATTGAATCACTTCCTAAAAATGTCTACTTCTCTGTATGAGTATAAAGACAGAATAGAACAAGTGACTTCAATGTCTGCAGTATAGATGTTTAAATTTAAGTGAGATGAATCCATCCAAGGTGTTTAGATACTCTGCTTAATAAAGTAGGAAAGATAAATACAACATAGTGGCATGCAAAGTATGTATTTAATGATTTCATGGCAGCTACTAAGTGTGCAGTTATTTTAAAAAAAAGGGGGTATGCAATAGTTACCAGAATTCCAGAGACATGGGGTGGGATACTTCTAATTGAAACCCTCGAGCATTTTTTGTCTAGAATTCCTCTGCAGTAACAGAGATGCATTTTCCAAAGAGGATTTGTTCCATCTTAAAGTTATCATTTAAGTTAGTTGGGAATAATCTTCCTCTGCAGACTGATGTCTCTCCTCAAAGGCAGAGTGAACCCACCTCACTCTGTATCAAAACAGTAATTTAAACTGAATAGCTGACTTCTAAATGATTAATCTTTGATGAGATTAATCCTATTCATGCTACATAAAGGTAACAGGTCTTTGAGGAGATGTGTTTTCAGTAAAAAGAATACAGCCCCTTCAAAACATATGTGTAGGTATATCCTGCTGTTCAGAAAATTTTAATAAATTATCATTAGTTTTCCATGTAGTTTCACAAATCTGATAAATATACTAAACAATATCTTGTTTTGCTTCCTGGAATGTATGTATTAAATGGCACCTAGGTTCTCAAGCACTTAATTCCTTTGGGAACCATGCAGTGGGACTGCATTTAGAGTATTTGTTCCTAGCAGTAAAAAATAACCATTTTCCATAGTGGTTTGAATTAACAGGGCAATACACTTAAACTAAATACTAGTGGAACTTCTTTATCACGCTGTATGTCAAGTTAGTAAATCCACTTTTCTGCAAAAGAGAAAAGATTGATCAGAAATGTCAGCACATCAGTATTCTCTAAGTGGCACACAAGGAAACTTTAGATCATAGAATCATAGAATAGTTAGGGTTGGAAAATCTACTGAAGTCCCATCTTGTAATTTGCTGAAATGGGATATGTCACTTTATAATGCTTCACATACACATACTTGGTCTGTCAAAATGCCTTATTAATTTTTAATTGGATTAATTGCAAAATTCATTCTTCCATCAAATTTTGCAATGGCATAGTAACACAAAATATTTTAACAAAACAAATTGCTTAATATAATTTTAGTTAGGATGATCATATCTCAGAAGTACATTGGTGAACACCACATTATCAGAACATTTCATCTACATTTCCATTTGTCTGTATTTGGTACAGGGGTACTGATTTTTAGTGCTATGAATTAATAAATACCATGAACAGAGAAGACTTAAAATCTAGCAACTTCTAGAATAATTCATAAAACAAAAGCTTCATTCTTCAGTGCCTTGCACATTTGTTTACTCACTATGCTCCTCACAAAAGTAAGAATGGTACTCACAGTAGGTTATTTTCATTATGATTGAGTAGATTTTGTATCTTCTCTTTGTTCATTGTTCACAATTGTTCACAATGACTACATTAGGTGAAAATACCTCTGAACCCTGGTTTATTTGTTTCAATAGAACAATCTGGTTTTCAGGTGGCCTTGCAATTAATTCTTGTTACTTCCTGAGTAAGATGCCATTGACTCACTGTAGGTGTCTCCATTGACAGCGGAGGCAGGACTCTACAGATTTCAGTGAGACCTTAAGAGATCTTCCTCACAAGTACCTAGTAACTATTATGTCTAGAACCTGGGGTTGGATATCATCCTAACTCAGTCTTACTGAATGAAATACTTTGTAAAGGTTTAAGTGAACAGAAATGAGAAAAGCAACAGCTGTGTGGTAATATATTGAAGTTATTTGAATGAATTTCTCTACACTCTTGTTCTGTTTTCAGTATAATACATCTCGCATCTTACCTTTAACTTTGGAATAGCAAGGCTCACAATGCACAGTTTGTCGGTAAATCCAAATGCTGTCTCCTGCTCTCAGATCTTCCAGTGGTCTTTTACATACTTCACACTTTGACACACAAGTAAAAGTAACAAGAAAAATTAAAATGAATCCTTCTCTAATATTCATTCCCTGCATGCTATCTGTTAGGAAGTAAGCAACCACAGACCAGAGTAAGGGTTATGAGTAATGCACTATCAGCTAATCTGAACTCTGGAAGAGCAGTTTTAATGAGCAGTCAATTATACATCTGAATATCTCACCTTTAGACATCTAAAAATCAGAAACCTAAGTCCCAACTGGTTCTCTAGGTTCTTATTATACTCGCCAAACCATCCCTTCCCCCAGACATTTCCAAGTGTACTCTTTCTGTCTTAGTCTAGAGATTTATTCTAAAATAAGATTAATCACGCTTTTGAGATCCTTTTGTTTGTTCACTGAGTAAAGGAAGCACGATCAGACTTAATCCAGCTCAGAGTAGATCTTAGACAATCTGAACCTTCAAAAATATTTTAGACTGTATCTTAATCATTAACTATGTCCCCCATTATTGCAGAATCTGGACACTGCTCTCACTAAAGTCTCACAGATAATTTTTGAGATAGAGAAGCATTACCTATATTTCACATATAAAAATACACAGATATGCACAGAAGTTGAGTTCCCAAGATCACAAGGAAAGCCTACAGTGGACCAAGGAGCAAAATAATTTGATCTATAAACAAGAATCTTAACACCATCCATTTTTTTTGCAATCTAATGAAAGAATAACAAATTCAGGGTTTTTTTTGATATTTTATCCTCTGATAAGTGAAAACCAGAGTCTTCCCATAATTTTCATGATGGCTCTCTATTCAGATAAATTTGGACTAAAAATCTTTATTAAAATTAAAAATTAAAAGCCTTACCCAGAACACCCTTTAGCAGCTAAACAAATAAAGAAACTGTGTGATGTCAACACCATGGACTTAAAGACAGTGGGATTAGATCAAGGATCCAGACAATATGCAATTGCCTTAGATTACATGTGCTCACTGGGGCTAGTATGAAATTTCAACTGAGAACTTCGTGTTGATTAGCATAACTTGTGAGAGTACTAAGCAACTCGGGTTTTTATGTTTTACCATATTGCTTTTTTTCTATATCTTTTCTACACAAGCTGTTATTATTAAGGTATTATTAAAATAGTCTGCTACCTTCACTAGTTTTATGTTTCCTTGTATAAGTCAGCAAAAGGATGGTCATATTTTCAAAGCTTTGATCACTAAGATTAGCTAGCATTTTTATACAGAAAAAAACCCTACAATCTGGCCTATTTACTCACTGAACTTCTAGGCCAGGTTGGACAGAGTCTTGAGCAATCTGTTCTAGTGTCTCTAATGTCTCTGGCCAAGGCAGGGGGTTGGAACTAGGTAATCTTAAAGTCCTTCCCTACCCTAACCATTCTATCATTCTATGATTCTATAATTACTTTTACAAGGAAACAAAGACCTCATGCTGCTGCCAGCTACATGTAAATCTCTAATGGATACAAGGTATTTGTAAAGAGCTAAATGAATATTAATGATAGGAAATTGCACTACTTAGTTAAATACATAACTACAAGCGTGAACCACAGACCTACATTAGCTGTTTAATTTTTTTGCCAATGCTTTCATAAATGAGTAGTTACACAAAACTTAAGCTGAACTTTGCTGACCAGAAATGTCCCCACTTGAGAATAGGTAGCAAAAAGGATATAATTTAAAAGTTAACATTAAATATTTAACAGATAATTTGGCCAATACCAGTGTAGGAGTGTTAGCACTCCTAACTGTGTGAAAAGCCTATTCCTCTTTATGTGGACTGATCTATCCAAAAAGGATAGAAGCAAAGCAGAGCTTGTATTTACATGGAAGAAATTGCATTTCTACTGCTCACAGAGCTTAGAAAGCCTATATGAGACAAAAAGCATATGTAACTTCATACATGTTAAGTATAGCCTTACTGCTGTATTCTGCTTTGGGTTACTTTTCATGCAATAGCTAGGTAGAAGGACTGCTATCAGAAGCAGAAGTATATGCAAGCTGGACAGAAAAATGAGCTATGCTAATGTGTGATTTTGACAGTATCGTTTGTTAGAACAGCAAACTCTGTGTTGAGATGCAAGTGGGATTAAGACGAAGCAGAAGGAAAACGGACTAGAGGGCTGAGCACTGATAGGCATACCCTGAGAAAAGTTTAAGAGTGAATTTTAGGTTGAGACCTAAGCTTTGGAATGACAAGCAAATTTTTTTCTGTGTTTTCATTCTTATTGGAAACAAGAAAAAAAAAAGAAACCAAATATAATTTGTACTAGAATGAGAAAGACACATCCATTTTCATCAGTATTTTATCCTACAGCAGAAACTATCTGTAAGACCCAAATTTTAACCAAATCTTTGATCCTAGTAGGTAAAGTGATTTTACCTCTGACTGAAATACATTTTACTGATGCCTTTGGGTGTGGCTTCTGCACAAGCTATAGTTATCCTTAATCAAGGACATCTACAAAGCTTCACAAAAAGAGAAATAGAATAAAATTTTACAATATGAAGAAAGTGCAAGTAGGAAATAATTAATCAGACAGAAGCCTGTGAAGCTGAAGCCTTATAAATGTGTAGGACACTCAGGGTACATTACACTGCGCCCTTTATTCTCCTTGCAAGAAAGGATAGACAGGGAGAGGGAAAGTAGAGGAAGAGGGGAAGAGAGATGAAAAGAAAGAGGAAGGGATTGTGTAGGGTAAGAGAGACTGCTATTTCCTACATTAATCTTCATCTCCAGGGTGCAAGATTTCCTCTTCTCCCAGGTGGAGAAGGCCTAAGGCCTAAATATTCTCCTATTATCTGTGTACTATAATGCAGGTATTACATTCAAATGATATTTGTTAATAGCAGGTGAAATCCTCTTACCTTGAAGCAAGTTGAATGACAGCAAATTTGCAAGGCATCTAAGATCATTTTGGCATCTATGCCCAAGGGCTTCCTGCAGTATGTACATATATCTTTTCCAATTATACTCCTGTGTATATAATACAACATCGGCTGTCAGAAAAAAACCTACCATTGAAATCTCAAGGAGAAAATTGATAAGCTTAGGACACTAGGTGGGAAAGACATTTGTATACTGTACAATGGCCATAAATGGAAAAACATCATGTGTATGTTCCTTCAATTCTAGTTGACAGCTGTAATATACATGCTCCTGTGATGAGCAAATTGCTGAGCATAATAGTCAACTAGCAAAAATACCTTGATAGAAAGGATGGTCTTCTTTGGTGAACTGAATGATTTCAAACAATAATGAGGCTGTATTAAGCTGCTGAATGTCTGGGAGCATGTATACTAAATGGGGGTGAAGTGGAGGATAATGATTTTAACATTTTAATCACAAAAGAAAATTGGTAGTTGAATTTAAACTGCCGTCATTTGATCAGTCTGATAAAGAACTGTCTTCTATGTTGCAGAAGAGCCTGAAAACATAGGCAGAAATCCTACCTTCATTGCAGTTATAGTGAACACATGCATAGAACAGCCTACCTGGCATTCATAACAATCATATTTTAGAAAATTTTCTCACCTCTTTTTGCACTCCTATGTGGCATCAATATGTACTTTCCCTAGATGTAACTTTTGGTGTGTCTAATATCAACCGGTCTGGCTCCTTTTCACTCAGTAGTAAACCACTGTACTAATATTTAATCATGCCCAGAGTCTTTTATACTTACTTTGGAAAAGAAAAAAAATCTTTATTTCCAAGTAGTTGGGCTGAAAATAGTGACCACATTTATTTTATTCTTTTTGTTTTCCATGAGGTAAGCTATTACTGATGAGCAAATATCCTTCCTATATTTGGGAATATTTTAGCTGGTCTGAAAACACAGTTTTTAACAGCATTGTCATGTGAAGCTGTTCCTCCACATCTGTACACAGAATTGGTCATTACAGACACCATCCCCAACAAGGAAGGAAATTTTGCAGGATAAGAAGCTGCCCAAGGTAGAAACCTACAGTATCACAAAGCCAACTCTGTCACTTAAGGCATTGGCTATTGTTTCTATAGATATTTTAAAATGTCAGCTGTGACAAGGCTAACATAACATTAGGCTGATGAACCGTGGTAATGATTTGACAGCACGACCCCACTGAAAGGGAGCTCCATATGAAAAGCTGTCTGACAAGCCTAATGGGGACTTCCACTGCTCTCTTTTGTCTGAATCACAGAGTCACAGAATCTCAAGGGTTGGGAGGGACGTCGAAAGATCATCTAGTCCAACCCCCCTGCAAGAGCAGGGTAACCTAGAGTACATCACGCAGGAACTTGAATGCTTATGCAAAATGTCTGTGTCCTTTAGTATTCTACAATGTTATTAATGTGTACTTACCGATCAGAAGTGGAGTAAACAGTTTTGATAGTATTTCCAGTTATATTTTTGTCATAGGTACCATATGATGATTTGCTGTGAATCAGTGAAAGAGCAGCAATTAGTAAACAGTACTTTTTATTTTTAAAGGTTTCACAACACTGATGATAATATGCAAATAAAAAGAATGCAAAATGCTTGTAAAAAAAAAGAAAAATATCATCATACTTGATGATAAATTATCTTCTTCACAGCCATCAAGAAAAATATATAAAATTCAAACAAAGAAACAAACAAAACACAAATTAGAAATATGGTGTCCTTAAACCATGCTCTGTTGCTGAATGATTCTTCAACATTTGAAAATTAAATCCATAGTTCCACTGAGCAAAACCTACATGATAGGATTGGGTTTGCCTGTGCTGAGATCCTAGCCTAAATGATACATTTCAGGAAATGGTGACACACTGCTTTTTTCCCCTTTTCCCCCCTCTTCTTTCACTAGTCCTCAAAGAGCTGCCAAACAGCCAAACAAAAGTATAATACCTCCCTCAAAGTAGAGTCAGGATCTTTATAATACAGGCTGTTCAATGTGAGATTTGTGCTCACTACAGTAACTCTATTGTTCCTTGTATCAGAATAGGAAGGAATATACTGAATTTAATTATCAGGGAAGCTAAATCTTCCTTTGTGACTGTCCCAGTTCTAGCTGCTTAACTGTCAGCTTTGTTTGCATAGAAGGGATGGGCATGTATGTGACAGCTGAAGAAGTCATCTTGCCATACATGTTTTGAACATTTCTGAACTGATTTAATTATCCTATTCCTCCAGAAATTCATAAGGTATATGGTAATTATTAAATGTTTCATATCACTCTTGAATAATGTTTAACAATGTTAGGAACCATTTTTTATAATCATGTGCATTTGCAGAACATATCTTTTTCAGGGAAAGTATAACAGACTTAGCATGCATGTGTAATGTGTTAAACAGCCCAGATGATACACTTTTCTACATACCTGTCTTTTGTAACATGCATACGTTTTACTTGATTTTTATGCAATACCAGAAATGGATTAAAGTTGCACAATTGCTGAGAAGCTTAAATGATAACTGTTTTATTAACCTTTCATAGAACATAACAATGTGCTTGCTACTTAATAGTTATGTAGCAAACCTGGGTTTGCTCACCACAGAGAAAGTACCTCCTCAAATGAACACCCAGCACTCCATTTACCTTTCAGGCAAGATGAAAGCACCTTAATAAGTAGGAAAGCAAACTGAAGCTAAGTGATCACATTTTGAAGGAGTTTTTCTGGCTATTTTTGCCCTAACCAAGCTAGACACATGCACAACACTTGTCACAAGGTGAAATATATTGGTGGTGCAAGTCCCTGAAGTTTCCTGCTGTAGTGAAAAGCAGCATAGGAATATGACCTCTCTATTCCTGCAAAGCATGGGCCTATCTGTGCTTTTCATGATTAAGCTTCCCCCCCCCCCGCCAAGTCTTCCATTTAACTCATTGTATTTAGCTGCAGAATCTAGTGCTGAGTCAGGTTGACATTTCAAATCATCTAGTTAAATCAGGTTTGAGATAAAGGCAAAGTGAGTCCTATGCATTGCACACTCACCATAATACAGCCAATTTACATGCAACTTGCGTAAAAATAACACTGTTTATCTTATAGGAATTGACTAGAGAAGAATGCTTTCTTTCCTCAGGTGTCCTCTTGTAGACAAGTGTCCCTTGACTTTTAATAACTGGCTAGAGTACTATGGTGGAAATACACAAAAACATACACATCCACATCTTAAAAAAATAATTGTGCTGTGTAGTAAAAAAACCCTATGAAACTACAGCAAAAATATTTTTAAAGCATCAGTTTCTAGTCTTGCCAACAGAAAGTGTGAGGAAACTCAGAACCTTTCAAATAAATGCATAATCTGACAACTTGACAAGACGCTAAGTTAAAACTGAGCCATGATGCAGCCTAAGACTGCATATCTGATCAAGTACTTTCTTTCAGTTCATATCACCCACTCCTTTACTTGCTATGGTGTGATTCGTTTATACAGTAAACAACTCACCAACAAATACTCTGTAGAACCTATTGCATAAACCCTGAAAGAATAACCTGCAGAGACCATTCATTTAGTAAGCTTTCATGAATTAAATTATGATTAGAGCTTCAGGTACAGGGTATACATATTGCCAATGTGCTTTGTGAAGCACATTCTTTGCCCTGCATTCTTGCATTACTGTTCTCTATTTTAATTTTCAAAGATAATTAGAATATTACACTTCAGAAGCTGTATGTCTGCAAAATGCTAATTATTTTTTGTGTGGAATGTTCATTTAAAGTCTTAAAATTGTATGTTGTTTCTTTTTTTCTGTTGTATGGAGTTTTGTTTTTTCCTCAGCCAATTTATAGGGTTGGCCTGAAAGACCATGCAAAAATTACAGAATACACAAATTTCAATCACCCTCCAACCTCCTACAGCAAATGTAAGAAAATAAGAGAGCAAAGACCCTGTGCTCAGTCACACCCACACCAAGGGTTAGGTGTGCATAAACTTAAGGACTGGGACATTGGCCATGGTTCCTATGAAGTACCAGACTGTGACTATTTTACTTGTTAGTAAGGCTCAATAGAAGTTTTCTTCTCTTTCTCATGTCATCAGCCTTGATTTAGGCAGTTCACGGCTGCCATACAACAATACAGCACCTTACATATGAGATTATATATTTAAATAGTCCTATTTATATTAATATTTAATTAATCCACCTAGATGGGTGGGCTGGTACCAAAGGGTGTTTTTTCTAATTGAAGAAGGTCTTTTATGCAAAATTATTTATTATAATTTTTTGTCATAATTCTTTAAAATGTATATTGACTGTGAAGAAGCATATATTTCCTTTATTCCAATGATTTCCTGTTACCAACAGACCTTGTCTTTAGTTAGCTCTACACAATATCCCTACAACACATTTTTCACTCAGATTTGCAATGCATGTGCTTATAGAGACAGAATACACCCAGAACAAGAGTATTTGCAAGAGAAATGTTTTTTAAAATAGTTTGTACCTCGTCAAAAAGTCAGAAGCCCACATTACAGTTTCAGTGATTTGGATGAGAGATGATACATGGGCTCAGATTCATCCCATGTACTTTTAGGAACTTAGCAGGCACTTAAGTGTAATGTTTTCCTTACAGCCTCTGGAAGAAATAAGCTCCCTGAGAGTGTGATGTATCCAACATGCAGGAAACGCCTTTCCTCTCTGATTGTATAAGAATTCTGGCTTAACTGCTCTCCTAAATTTCATGCCTCAGCTACATCTCTAGAGCTACACAGGCTATGTCTTATGCTCTCCACTCTGTGTGCTAGAGCTATGCTCTGTGGGCCACCATGCATGGGATCTTGGAAGCAGAATTTGGAAGGGGGCTGGCATCTTTCCAGAGACCAGGGTAAAGTTTCTAAATATCCCTGAAATTTCTTGCATAGATGGGTTCTCTTATTTTTTTTTTTTTTTTCAAGAAATGCCACTTCAGGTGTTATGGTTCTCAATATATTGTTCACAGTACCTGGTTTTTCTTTCACTGTCACCATAGTAGTTTGTTTCTGGGAGATTATTTAGAGCCCTTGGAGGATTTTCATATGCTTGCTCAGTTATCCTAAAAAAGAGAAACCATACAATATGAAAACAAACACCTTTTAGAAATCACATTCAGTTACACAAGTTTCAGTTACACTTAACAGCCATAAATGTAGAAACTTGGGCTAGAAACAGTAGGTAAAAGAAATTTGTCTTTTTCTTATGGTTGTTAAATTGTTGCTTATGAAAAATAATGGAATAAGTGACCTATAATTTTAAGTCCTCTAGTTAATGCTGGTAGATATATTCATATCAGAAACTTCACCTAACTTTAATTGAACTCTGATTTCCTTAGAGTGCGTACTGAGGCTATCAACTATGTAGTAATGTCTGAGTAGTTGATAGCACTATGCGTTTTCTTGGCAATATTCTATAATGTTTTATTATTGGTTTTACTATATCTTAGTTTCAAATTTATTTTTATATATATATATAAAATACAGTTATGTTTTTATTAGAAATGACCAGCTAAACAGATATGTAGAGTCATTTTCAAAAGTAGGATTAAGGTCCAAGTAAATGAAATGTTGCCTCCTGCAGTTTTCCCTGCCACAAACATGACATGCAACCAAACATAACAATAAACCTTGTCAGATAAATTACAGGATTTAAGGAGTAAGTGCTAGTAATATTTTTGATGATTACACAAAGCAGCTCAGACAAAGGCTGCTCTTGTTTGGTTCTGCCAAAAGTTATATTCTGAAACAACTTGATGATTATCAGCCTTAATTCTGGATGTTTGGGCTGCAGCTTGATTTATTTCAGTGAACATGCCAAGGTCTGAAGCTTTGCTAAATGAACTTGCTCAGTGCTGATCACTGTTTTATATGCATAGCATGCTACATGAAGCAGCACCCTCTGTTGTGCCTGACTCCTAATCTGTCAGGCCCCCTTTCAGAACTAAAAGAGAAACTCATTCACCAGAGATATTCAGCATATGCTCCTCTGGTCAGATTGTCAAATGGGACTGCTAGAATAAATAGTAAGTTTTATATTAAAAATAACAAAACTGCTAGCTAAGTTCTTCCTTTTCATTTAGATATACAACTAAATGGAGACTCAAAAAGATACCATCAGAAAGGTACCTAAGAATATAATACTAACTTCACTTTAACTGAGCAAAATGGATCTTTCTGCAAATAATGAAACTTAGTAGCAGTGAAACTTTCAATCTGTGAATGTGTTTACTTATATTTCTTTGAGATGCTAAGATCTGAATTCACAAAACACCTAGATAAGCACAAATATACCTATGAAGATCTTGTCACCAGGCATTATCATTCACTGCAGGAGATTATAGGTTTGAGTCATTGCTTATTATCGAAATACATGCAGCTATACTCTTTTATCTGGTTAATCAGGCATATTTTAGAAATAATAGAGATATCTTACTCAATTTATGCAAATTCTGCTCACTCACTTTAGGAATTCTCATTTTCTGGTACCACACAAACCAGCTACAGCTCTTGATATTGACTCTAGATTTTAGGAATAACTGTGAATTGAGTCTTACTGCTTTGTACTTTGATCATTAGCAGACTTCACTTCAGTGTGATCACCAAGGGCCTCACCTCTGTGAAAGTGAGGAAGACCTCTGAATTAATCAAATTATTTGATTCAAGCTAAACATATTAAATGGGTTGATTTATTTATGTTGAAGAAGAGAAGTACTGTATGCAAAAGAAAACTTTTCTATGTATTTCTGACTATGACTATGTATTACAATTGTTTAAAATCCTAAGTGTTTAGTTAATCATGAAGCAAGAGTTTGTATTTAGTTATATACTAAATATTAATAAAATAAAATTATTTCATTATTTATTAATGTGTAAGAATATTTAAATGCTAAATATTTGAATTTTTATAAATAATTGCTGTTTCCTAGCCTGTATTTGATGAGGAATTGTAAAAAGTTAAAATTCTATGGTTTAAATCAAATAAAAATAAAAATTTTGACTTCTCTAATGATTTTTACAGAACAGAAAAAAATATAAAATGAAGACTATACTGCAATATTTTCCAGTTTATCTCAAGTGTGACACTATTCAAACTACTAAAAAATGCTAAGTTCTTTGTAGTATTGTAAGATAATTCATGTTGGAATTCAGAGTTGTTGAGAGATATCTAGTTCAACCTCCTGCTTGAAGCAGGGGCAGCTCTGAGATCAGACCAGACTGCTTGGGACTTTTTCTAGTTGGGTTTAGAAAGCCTCCAAGGACAGAGATGGCCTGCTGTCCAAAACAGCTTCTCCCAGCTTCACAGCCCTTCCTATAGCTGGCCTGGGCCTTTGTTGATTCAGTTTATGACTGATGCTTTGCATTGTGTTGCCAGGTGAAGGGCCTGCCTACATCTCCTGTACTGACTATGGCTCTACTGTTTTAACTTGATAGCATAATTTCATTCAGTACAGGAACAAGCACCATGAGCTATGGAGATAGCTGCCAAACTGAGTTCTTTGGTTTGTCATTATACCCAGCCCTATTCCTCTCATAAGTGCTGTTATCTAGGGTTGTATACAATCTCTATTTTCGTGTATTAATATATGTCACCCACACAATATGTTAATATAAATTTACATTAGTATTTTATAGTAAATGATCTGTAATTAAAAATAATATTATGCATTGAAGAATTTTTTAAAATGAAAAAAAATGGCAACATTGGCTCTCACATGCAAATGAATAATTATACTAAGGAAAAGATTAATTTCTTATTTATTTATGATAATGATATTCCTCTTACATATTTAAAAAAGACAATTTTTGGTTTAACAGAAAATTTCACATTAATTTAAAGAACTTCAGTTTAAAGAACCTTTTTCTTCTACACTGAGTTATTCATATTTACTACCTGTATTTAATGAAGAATTTTTAAAAGTTAAAATAAAAAAAAAAGTTTAAATCAAATAAAAATATTTGGCTCCTGTAATGATTTTTACGGAACAGAACCTATTCTAATTTCCAGCCAACCACCAATATTTTATAAATATATAAGGGAAACATTATGACATCCTTGCCTCTTATTTTTCTGACCAGCAGTATTTATTTCAGTAAAATCCTTAAGGTCTTCTCCTCTGAAACAACAAACAAGAACAACTGTTAGAATATTGCCCCTGTGTGAGAAGAGGTAAAGAGTAATAAAGGAAAGAAATATATTTAGGCCCACATTTAAAAGGAAAAAAGTAAATTACTAGTTAAGTTTATGTTTAAAATCTACAAACAGTTATGTTATTGACCATAATGAGAAAATATGTTTACAATTTTCTACTAGCAAATTAAAGTTCTGTACAGTTAAATAAAAATTATCATCTAGAACACCCAAGAAAAGGAAAAGGCTTTGTTTAATCATATCAATGCTGCAGTGTAAGATTTTTCTTTGCCAGTGAAGACAGTGAAGGATAAACACGAACTTTCAAATAACTTAGTATTAAATTACAGGTTCCAAGCAGCCTAATCCTTGTTCACATCACTAATTTGCAAAACAAATTTATGTTTTTTTTTAAAGAAATGTCTGCTTCTTAAGATGTCACTAAAATCATGTCCAAATGTCCACATATTTTTGCTTCTGGAATGACAAGAATTTATCTCTGTGTGTAATCATAATTAACAAAGCATTGATTATGTCTGTACTTATAATAAAAATTTAATTGCCCAAAGACTCACAAAGTTTACATAGAAGGAAACATTATTTTAATTTCATAAACACAAACTAGTGGCTAGTTTTTCTTCAGGATTTTTATTATTGTTATTATTAATATTGTCATCATCGTTATCATTATTAAATGGTTCAGTGAATTAGAGAATGGAATGTCCCATGAAAAGCACTCCAGCTAATGTAAAAACCTCTGATTTTTGTTAGGTAGAAGTAGGGAGCAAAAGCAAAAGGCTAAGTTTGCTCTGTGATAAGTTGGTCACTTCATAATAGGCATATTAATCTTAAAACTTTGGATGCCTCCTGTACTTCAGTAGTGCCTCAAAGTCTTGGAGTCTATCCCAATGAATTCTCTGTGAATTGCAATTTGCAAGTTATCTGCAGAATTTTGGTGTAAGGAGTGACAAATATTACATAGCTCTTACTAGCACAGTACCCTGCCAGCTCCTCCTCTTCTGTGTGCTTAAGAGCTGCTTACAAGACCACAAGAAGCTTAACTTGAAACACACTGAGCTGATGTGCTCTTCAGAAATATAAATTCAAGCTGTTTTTTATAGATCACTGCCCTTGCTGTCTGAAATGTTTTGTTACACCCTGCTGCAGCAACACTTATCACTCATGAGCTCTACTGTATTCAGTTTAACGCCCCTTCTCTAACTGCATTAAAACCTTTCTTTATCAAGGAAGCATACCAGACATGTATGGGAGTTTGCCAAATTTATTACGTGCTCAGCTGTTAGTACCCATGATAGTTAATTAATCTGTATTTTTATATTCATTATTCTGTATAAGGAATGCTATTTATTAATCTATAAACATTTTACAGATGTGGAATGTTACCTTTCCTGACATTCTCATGGTTACAAACTACTCACTGCCTTAGAAAAGCAGGGCCTGAGAAGCTTTGAAGACTTACTCCTTGTCACTTGTGAAAGAACTTGGTTTCACTTTGATCTGGTTATCAAGATTTTGGTTCCTTTGGAGACAGAACAAAACCAGATCAAATCATAATTAGTATAGACAGTGGTCAATCAGCCAAGTTAAATACTCACTTAAAAAGAAATTGTAATTGTCACATTCTTTATGAAAAACAAACTGATAAAAATTTCAAAGCATACATCATTTAATAAATCAAAGATGTTCATAGGCATAGCCACATGCCCCCCATATGCACATTAGCACACACTTCCTGGAATAAGAAGACCAAATTATGTTTTGGAAACAACAAGTTATACCTAATACTTGTGTTAGAAGAGATAATTCCCACTGAACATGCATCATGGACAACTTCAAAGAGTTCCTGACCTCTAACATGCCATAACAAAAATCTTTACCAGATAATTCAGTCAAGTGTCCCTGGTATGTGGATGAACAATTTTTTATCTAAAAAGTAACCATGGATTAACTTTTTTTGGCTAAATCAGTTAAAAAGTCCATTATCAAATAGCTAATTATTCTTGTATCCTCCATTCTTTTATGTGCTTAGAGGTATTTAAAATAATGAATCTCTAGTCTTCTATAAAGCCTACAGAAGCTCTGCAGTTGCAGCTACCTCAGTTAGGCTTTTTATGGGCTATGCAACCCTCACATATATATTGGCTGCAATGTGGCATATTCACCCAAAACATAGAAAACAGGAGATTTGGGACTCCGGTTTATTCTGGCTGCAGTCATGGGATTCTATGCCGTTTACTCAGCAGGGTTATCAGTAGACTTTCCACTTACTGCTGCTGACTTTCACAGTGTGAAGCAACAGAAAGGCTGTGACAGTAGCAGAGCTGTGCCCTGCAGGCCAGCACGCTCCTGTGTCTGATTTCAAGGGAATATATAAGCATTTGGAGAGCCAAATTCCACTACACTTTTTATGAGACTTAGCTCAATAAAACACATACATTCGAAATTTTTACTTACAGCATGGATATAAAATATTATATTCACTTTTTTACAATTTTCAATATCATATTTTTAATAATTTCTGGGAGTTCTTTCAGAATCAGATAAATTAGTTGAAGACACCTTCCTATTAAACAAAAAAATTAAATACAGTGCAGATAAAATAAGTTCCTACCACAAGGCCCAAATATCAGAACTTCTGTTAATCTCTGTAAGAAATATTAAACTATCTTAGTATACGTATATCAGATGCTAAATAATTGAATTAATGATACTATAAAAATTTAACGTAGAAGACTAGGAGTTTATATCACTTATATACTTGTTATAGGTGACATTTTCTGTCAACAGGAAATGAACAAATGCACTCAAGGTCAGCAGAAAGTATTCTGGTTTTAAAACACAATCTTTTCAGGTTTTCACATGTATTTTAACACTTCCCAAGTAAGTTCAGATTCGTTTTACCTTCAGTTGCTCTTTTCACTTTGCACAGAGTTTTCAAACAAAGAGGAGTTATCTAAAATAGTTCTACCTTGACCTACTGCTTATTTGAAAATCATAAAAACAAAAAAACACAAATTTCCAATAATTTCAGAATCATTCCTTCAGAAATGTGCTTACTGAGCCATATTAATCCTTGGTGCAACTTGAGAGATAGAGGAGTTAGTTCCCTTCTGTAGACTTTAAATCGTCATGACTTTGCAGCCAACAGCATTTTTTTTACTTCCTCATACATTATTTTCAGTGCTTTGAGCATCCCAGTGCATTGACTTGCAAGGAAGATTTTATTCACTGTCCAAAGGGATAGTAACAAAAGTAATAAAAGTCTAGGCTGCATGTGCACTCCTGACAACTACCAGCCTGATTTATAGAACGCCAACACTGAAGAGTCCTAATAAGTGAATATAAACAGTTGCAGATGCAGATTACAGCATGAAAATGCATGCTGACTAGCCTGTTCAGCTATGCTTTATGGTTCCTATGGAACAAACTTCTGTAAGATATAACTCTTAGAAAATATTTATTTATTGCACTCGTCATACTTCTCGAATTTTCAGCCTTATGGAACATCTACCTGATATGTCTGCAGCAATTAATTAAAGTTGACATCTTGTGAGTTCCTTGCCTTGAGGTGGTTGGCTAGTGCAAAGGAGAGGTCATGGGATGTACAGCTTAAAGCTACTGGTTCGAGCATAGTTCAGGTTATTAGCAACTAAGTTAAAGTTTGAGAGCTGTTATTTACGGAAGGATAAAATGTAAAGCAGGGCAAGCTGCAGGATAAGTAGGAATTTATTTGATTAGGTTCAGGGCATACTTTTACTCTTTCTTTTTATCTCTCCTTGTTAGCTAAGCTACATTAACTTTAGCAATAGCACACAGCAGGCACCAGCATTGCTATCACCACATATCTCCATTTCACATTAGATTTATCAAATTAGAAAGGATGTGCAATACAGAGCCTAAAGAGAATTTCAATTTAGGTTTTGCTTGAGAGTTGTTAGCATGCTGCAAAACAGCAATACAATTTATACCTTTCTTAATACTTCTAAAAGAGGTATAAAATATTAAAGTGGGGAAGAGACCAACACATATGTTTATACATTGAAGAAGATCCTCGATTATCAGGATGTCTGATGCAGTGAAAGGCTGTTGTGGGAAAGTCTTCCCAGTTGCAGGTATAACTGTTATTTGAAAAAAATAAGCTATTTCAATGTCCAAGGCTGACTGAATTGAGTTCCTATCTCTCAAATTTGTCAGCATGCCTTCAAAATATAGATGATGATGGAAACCAGCAGGATAAAAATCCTATACAAAGCAGTTTAGACAAACTTTGGGAAATATCGTTCAAATGCGTTAGGTGACTTGTAAGAGAGCCTGACATTTTTCATAGGTCATTCCAAAGGATGCCACCTTCAAGCACAGTATTTTCAGAGACAGTCATTACATCACTGTGTATATTCTGCCTAGGGTGAGTGTTTTTTTAAATGGATGAAAATCAGTAAGGTCAGACTGCCTGCCAGGAGGAGAGTATATAATTTGTTTATAAATTCAGGAAGATGATGAAATATTTTAATACAGCCACAGGACATGACTGGAATTTTTCAGGAGCACCTAACTCAGCATAACAAATATATATGCTTGTATTCTATACAAAAATATTGTGACAGCAGTACAAAGGACTTTGTATCATATTTTGCACAAAAAGATCAAGGATTGGAAAAATCTACTAGTTTATTATAAAATAAAAGCATTAAGGCTTAGATTAAGATCCAAGTGTACTTGTTATCATCACTGCAGTGTG
This sequence comes from Melopsittacus undulatus, assembly GCF_012275295.1. Lineage (NCBI taxonomy): Eukaryota > Metazoa > Chordata > Aves > Psittaciformes > Psittaculidae > Melopsittacus > Melopsittacus undulatus. Next base: position 42,602,222 of record NC_047528.1, on the reverse strand, counting down.
GAAGACAATTCTATTGATTCATTTACTTTTCCCTTTGTAAGCAACTACCTCAAGAAAAAAGTCTATTAAGATACCATTTCAGAAAAATGCTTAAAATAGCACTATCAATCTACGAGAAAGGCCCACTCTGGAAGGCAGAAAAACCTATGTGCGCCTGAGTCACTGTGGGCCTCATGCTATAAACTTGTGCTTAACTTCATGCTTAACCATGAATTTTGCTGCTGCTGCCTGCTATTTTGCCTCCAGCTGTTTGTGTAAAATAGGATTAGAAATTGGACAATTTATGAAGAGAATCCAGCAGAATAAAGAGCTAGCAAAGAATATAAGTAAAATAGGTTTACAAAAAGCTGTCAAGGCAGGCTGCATACAAAATTTATGGCTTAGTTTAACCAGACACTTCTATTCTGCCATATCTTGGACCCCCTGTGCCTCTCAGACACAAACAAAAAGGGAAATTATTTAGGGCTTCTGTGACAAGCTCTCCAGAAATTATCAAAATCCCAAAAGCTTCCTGTTTCTGACCCTGCATCAATATCAGCAAATATTCTTTGATTTACAGAATCATTGTCTTTTGTATTATCACATTTTATTAATTTTAGGTATCTAATGTCTTCCTTGATTTAATGTACGAAAGACCTATGACGTGTTCAGTAAGTAATCTTTAAAAGTATAAATATGAATGTCTGATGTAAACACAAAGTATGGGGTTTTTTGTTTTTTCTCCTTTTATGCTCTGTACTAAAAACTTAGAGAAATTGAGTTGTCTACATTTTGCTTTCAGTCTGTGTTTGAGTTCTAACTCAGTTCACTTGAGATGAAGATCAGTACTTTTCAGCCCTTCTGCTCTACAAAATATGTTTGTGTATCTCACTTATTTAGACGGATAATAATTCTGTAATTCTGGTTTAACCGGTGACAAGTCAGATCACTATCAAAAAGGAAAACAAATGAATCCCACCCTACAGACATTCAAGAACAGCTAGTAGCTTTTGTTTTGGTTTTTTTTTTGTTTTTTAATGGTTTTTTGTTTTAGTCTTGAAAACGCTCAGATAAAGTTTCAGATGGGATAGAAGCAGCAAACATGTGAACCATGTCCATCCCTACATAAAAACTGTATTAGTTGTTTGAGAAAAGCAATGAAAAGCTTTCTAACATATATGTGAATTCTGAAGAGAATGAGGGAAAAAAAAATCAACAAAAGTAGTTTTTAAAAATTTTGACCACATTTTTCTGACTGTCCTTAATGCTGAGGCCAAGTTGAAAGTGATCCTGGACATGTGTGGGAAAGAGAAAGAAATTTTAAGCAGACCCCAACCACGCTCTTGAACTGCCAGTATCAGGCAGCAGCATATGTGATCACATATCCCTAAGTCATTCAGTGAATGCTTACTTAAACTGTGAGGTCTTGCTGAGCTCATTTCTATTTCCAGATGTTTCCAAATTCCTGTAGGCATTCTTGCCTTGTTACCTAGAATTTCATCATCCCTCTTTGATGATGCACAAACCAGTTGAATAATAGCCAAGCACCAATATTGTCAGTGTTGTTCTGTAGACCAGAAAAATGAAGGACCACACAAATTTGCTGTAATGTCTTTAATCAGTGGGGCACTTCATGTCAAATTCTAGGGTACTCAGTGAGGTTTCAAATCTACTCACACTCTCATCATCAGCATCATAATGCAGAGGCAGATCTATTAGAGTAATGCATGGTATTTTTAATAGATTTCCATCTGGTTTATGATTAAAAGCCCTGATCAGGTTTATAAAACTATTGAGGTGACTCCCTATTTCTAATGGATGATACTCTAAAATATATATAATGTTTCTAAATGTGATAACAAACAAGTTGCATCTGTTGTCCTTTCTTCAGTGATCTCTCCCAGCTGAGCTCCTACAAAGCATTCTGATCAGTGTCTTCTTCTGACATGATGGGATATGCAAAGATCACATTAACCAAATCTGGCTAAAACCTTAAGGGCATTTCTGACCTGCTCATGTCAAAACAGAAGAAGACAATAACAACTGATGGCCAACTGGACCTTCTAAATCTGACCAACTAAAAGAGTTGGTCTAAATTGTATTAAGTATGTCAGGCCTCTCACTGGATAAAGCTAAACATCACGGGCCCAGCTGAATTTCGATGTGCCATCAATGGCTGCTTTACTCTGCCTATGTCAGACTTTTCAGACTTTTCATGTATAACTGAAAATGAATAAAGAAGCTCTTTGAGAAAAAAGTAGCATTTATTCTGAAGCAGGGTACATTTCCTTCCACACCGCTATGCTCACTAATCAGTGCCAGGAGCCCTCATTCAGACCTTTCATCAATAACAGCCAAGGACAAGAGAACAGAAGAGGTCTGCAGTCAACTGTAAAAGCCAATTTATACTGTGCCAAAACTAGTGCAATGCTAAGCCCACAAGATTTTGGAGTTAAATGCAGAGTAAGAAGATGTTGATCAGAGTGTTTAAAAGGACATGGACTGGGAAAGATCAACAAAAAAAGATAACTCAGTTTTGCATGGAGAATATGTATGACCCTGTAAACACTGTATTAACTTTTCAGTCAGGAATAATGGTCATAGATCACTTCACATGAGCTCTGCAACAGCAAATCAATTATATCAACACGCAGAAAACCTGTAAACCAACATTCCACTGAATGCTGAATCTGTCAGAATTGGGAGGCAGAAGGTCCCTGTCACTAGGAAGTGCCTTCCTCAGAAATGCAAAAATGTGTCATCAAAAATTATTGTATAAACCTGTACTATCAAAAACAATCTAGAAAGCGTAAAGCCACTTTACCATAAACAAAAAAATTGTCATTGTACCCAAAGCAAGACCTGGCTGTAGTTACAACTACTGAATTATGGGTATGTCTACATGAGTTCTGTTTTAGTATCCTTGTTTCCAACATTTTTTGAGCAACACAAGTGCTCTCCAGAACATTTTAGAGGTCTCCTGAAGGTCTCACTAAGAAATGAAAACAAATGAGAAAGTAATCACAATGGAAAAGTCATAGAATCATAGAATAGTTAGGGTTGGAAAGGACCTCAAGATCATCTAGTTCCAACCCCCCTGCCATGGGCAGGGACACCTCACACTAAAACGTATCACCCAAGGCTTCATCCAACCTGGTCTTGAACACTGCCAGGGATGGAGCATTCACTACCTCCCTGGGCAACCCATTCCAGTGCCTCACCACCCTAACAGTAAAGAATTTCTTCCTTATATCCAGTCTAAACCTCTGCTGTTTAAATTTCAACCCGTTACCCCTTGTCCTGTCACTACAGTCCCTAATGAATAGTCCCTCTCCAGCATCACAGAGGAATACTTGGTGTGGGAGTCATGCCTTCTAATTCTGGTCATCTAAACTTAGTCCAACCTAAGGTAATTCTCTAGGATGTTTCTAGTGACTGTTTGGGATTGCCTATCTCGCTCCATAAACCAGATTTATCTTTTTCATGTAATAGGAACACATAATCAGCCAGTGCCTTAAAAGGTATCTACAGATTCTTTCAGTTTTATGCTTTTGCATCTCTAGAACAATGAGTTTTATAAACAAATGTTCATTTGGGGGACCTGACATGATGAGTTTAATTCCATTGGTTTGGAAAATTCCAAGTCAATACAAATTTACTTTCATTTTTTAAATAATTAAAAAAACCTCTGTATCTTATTTTGCTACTCTTCAAAGTTGTCAATGTTGATAGACACAGAAAACTGTGTCCTTGTTACAAGAAATAGTTGAAGTAATGTGTCGTTCTTTCATGACCTTTTATAATGAAAACTGTCAAAACATCTTGAGTCAAATAGGGCTATTATTAAAAAGGAGCATAACACAAATATATTTACAGCATTGTCTACATTTTCTACTATCTGATAGGAGTAATTATAGTAAATTACCTCTACAGTGTAGGACAATCCTGTGCATTCAATGCCCTGTACTTTATAGGAAATAAAATACTAAAGAGCTAAGAATATAGTGTCTGCTTAAATATGTCGCAAAAATATTGCAGTTGCTTGTTTCTGCTCCCTAGAAATTGTGTCTCTTACACGCATACATACAAATACATAGCTGAAACATTTTCTTCTACCTAACTCTGCTATCAATGACATACCAAAAAGATATTACTTATGTAAAAGTTTCTACAATTTGCCCTACAAAGTGATAGTCATCCAGTGGTAGCAGACAATCTCACTACAGATGCTTTAAGGGCTGAACTGGGATTTCTTTCTACATTCCTATACAGCTCCTGTTACCATCAGTTCAAAAGTTTCTCAAGTAGGCCCATCACAAATTCTGAGATATCTATGCAAAATAAAAGATTGATTCATTACTTCTATAATTTATGAACTCTTGGAAATATTTTTTTAATTATTCTGCCTCTTTTGGTGGTAATACCTTTCTACTGCACTGGTAAATGTGGCCCACTGTGCCAAGTATTGTTACTTTCTGTACAGATCATATGCAAGGAAGCAGTGTAGTTGAATACGAGTGAACCCCATTTAAAAGCATTAATAGAAATACGTAATTTTGCATCCTAACTGCAATTGTTAATGAAACGTTGACTAAAGTTGTGTTAAACACCCTCAGGATGTTTGAAGTGGTTTAATAAGATTGCCCACAGAACATGGTTCTTTAAAATATTCAGGCTTTTAATCACTTGCAGTTAATGGTTGCTACAATTCTGTAATGGGATATCACAGGGTAAGCATCTTGGATTTCAACTGAAATGGAAATAAAACACAAAAAGGACTTGATAAGTAATGAATATAAGACCTATTGAGTAAATCAGAAAAATGTCTCTGTATGTATCCAGTGCAGTCCTCATATACTGCTGCGTTTGTAAGATACCAAGAGACCTGATTTGGGGACAACCCATGACAAATACACAATTAGTGAACAGAGGCTATCTTTACTTTTTCTGCATCCTGCCTACTTATTCTGTCTAGGGTACCTATAGATGCCCTCACTAATCATGAGATGTCTATTCCATTCTGTTAATGATGTCCAAAAGGTGGAGATCCATATGTCCCTGCCTTCAGATATGCTATATGTTATTATATACTCTATATACTCTATATACTATATATACTATACTATTATATACCATACGTTTTATTATGGATCCTAAGTCTAACTGTTTTACTTGAGAACAATGCAAAAATATCTTTTTACATTAACAGAATCAGTGTTATGTCTTGTATGAAATAGTGCACAATAAAGCTCACAATTTTAGCCAGAAGAGATTGTATCTGACATACTTTTTGGGATTCCGAAAGATGTTAATTGCATTGCTGACAAGCTTGATAGAAAAACAATTGCCATTTTCCACTTATTTTCCACTGAAATGAGTTCATTATTCCTTTAACATCCCTATCAGAATCATGAGCGAAAGACAAATCAGCAATTAAGTATGACTAAAAAAGTGACCTGAAAAATCTTTCCATTCTAAGTAAAAATATAGGAAATTAAAGGATGTAAGAGAAAATGTTATTCTAATAAATGTCAGTGTTACTAGAAATGCTTGTTGTGTAACTGTTTGCTTCCCCTGTGTAACATGACCCTTTTTGCCAAAAGTGTAGTATTTATATGACATCTTTAGTAGAAAAAAGGCGCTTCTGCTGACAGCTGTTTATTGCATTTTTGGTTAGTGTAAATTTAACAAAAATCTGTAGTTTTATGAAGCTAACACAGCAGCAGCAGATGGACGACAGCTGAAGCACCAGCCAAATGTAAAGGAATTATAGCAGGAGTAGAGAGGGCTGAATTTTGCCTGCTTAAGATTACAGGCTACTTATAGTTTATATACTGACACAAATAGCTCTAGCAGCACAATGTTGCCATAGAAACTTGTAGACCAGTAAAATACTCCTCCAGCTTTCCACCAATGGAGGGACAGGAATACAAAGCTTGATATGGTAATGAGAGCCACCAGGGGATGATGAATATGAACTGATTGAGGGTGCAGGTTAAGTAAGACCTTAACAAGCCTTTAGGAGTGAAGAATGGTTGTGACTTCCCTAGTTAATATGCTGGCATACTTAATTCTCTAAGATCTCCCACATTTGTTGACAGGAAGATATTTCACTGAAATATTTCTTTTTTTCCTAGGGATTACACTGTCAGATGTCTTTTGCATGTTTTTGCTAACGTTTTGTACTGTTTTTACATACTGGGGTCTTTAGGGGAGAGGGGTACAATATAAAATAAGAGAGACTGTGGCTTCAGACCTCACAAAACTGTACTTTATGAATAAAATTAAGTAAGTTTAGCTCATTTAAACTGATTTTAGTGTTTGCACCATTTAATAATACCAGTTAAAAACTGCAAAATGGGCTACTGTAATTTTCAGTCCATGTGTAGAAATCTGCTTCTAGTTCACTCACTAATTGCATATGCAGGCATTTTGTTCTGTTCAAGGACACAGTCAAATCTTTCTCATGGTTGTTGCTGATTGTTTTCAAAAATACAATACCTCCATCAATACAGAAGCTTACAATTTGCTGGAATTTCAGTTAAAAAAACCCAATCAAACAACAAAAGCCACCAAACCAAACAAAACAAAAACTTTCTATGTCTTTTCCAGCAATAGTTTTCATGGTATTCTGTAGCCTTGACAAGATACATTAGTACATGTGCCATCTAACTCATACCGCAAGAATAAGTCCATCTGTTTAAACATACTAATTTTGTCACACTAACTGTTATATGTTGGGGTTTTACTATTTAAAATGTTAATGCACAAGTTGGGTTTAGGTTGTTTTGGTTTTTTTTATATACATAGTAGTGTGTAGATATTATCACTCCCACAATTTATTGAAAATATACTATATAATCCATAGCACTGCAATTCATCTTTTTCTAAACAGTTGCAGCAACTATCTATATGCTGCTCTTTAAGATGCAGGCTAGACAGACTGAAAGAATAAAAAATGAGACATCTGCGGTAACTTAGCAAGTCAATAAGATGGAACTCAAAGTTTGTGCTTCTAGGACTAGATAAATGCTGCATTTATCACACACTATGTCCAAATGAACTGTCAAATATGGAAATCAAACAGATTGGGTACTTAATATCACATTTTTCAATGTTTATCAAAATATTGTTTTGATTATATTTGCTTGTGTTACCTTGCTGTAGCTTGATCATTCACCTCAGTCTTGGATTTCTGAGTGGTCACCTGTTCTGATGAAGAGGCATACCTACAATAGAAATGGTGGAAACATGTTTAAGGCAGACAAAGATATTTGGAAACATTATAGCATTTAAGTGACTTACCATTATAGATATTCTATCTCTTATATTTGTAACCACAATGACTTTGGATTTTCTTTGAAAAACATTTGTCTGTTTTTTTCTTCGAATATAAGAAAGTTGGGGCTGTTCAGCCTGGAGAAGAGAAGGCTGCACAGAGGCAGCTTTCCAGTACCTGAATGGGGCCTACAAGGATGCTGGAGAGGGGCTCTTCATCAGGGACTGTAGTGATAGGACAAGGGAGAATGGGTTCATACTAAAACAGGGGAAGTTCAGGTTAGATATAAGGAAGTAGTTCTTTACTATGAGGGTGATGAGGCACTGGGACACGTTGCCCAAGGAAGTGGTAAATGCCCCAGCCCTGGCAGTGCTCAGGGCCAGGTTGGACAGAGCCTTGGGTGATCTGGTTTAGGGTGAGGTGTCTCTGCCCATGGCATGGACGTTGGAACGAGATGATCTTAAGGGGGTCAGAACTAGATGATCTTAAGGTCCTTTCCAACTCAAACTATTCTATGATTCTATGATTCTATAACATATAAATTTCTATAACATGTACATAAGGAATGGTATATGTATATAAAGAAAAAAATATACATAAAGAGCTAAGCAATGTTTCAGTGCAGTTGATTGCTCTATTCAGTGAGCACTTTGAAAAATTAGTATCCCAAGACTAGCTGCTTTGCTAGTATGGATGTAATGAAGTGGAGTTTCTTTACTGCTTCAAAATTAAGGAACTTTAAAATATTTTTTGTACTAAATAGATTTTACTTATTCAGTAAAGACTAACAATTTACTTATTTAGCAAAGTATTAAAAAAAACACAACTAAATAACTACCAACCTCATTTTCCTACTTTAACTTGTTTGTGTAATCAGTCAGATCAGTCACTACAGGAATAAAAGATTTATAAGAAATTGCAAGAATTTTAAGAAGGTGGTCAATAGAATTGGAAAGGAGAGGTAAACGCTGCTTTAGAGAATTTTTTTACTTGGATGGCAACTAAAGCATGAGAAATTGTGTAGCTGCCTTAATTATAAGGAGTGAAATTACAGGTTGGTTAAGTAATCTTTTCCTTATTTAGAACCATCTGAAATGCATATTTAATTAATAAATTAATTTAATAAATATATTTTCTAAAATTAGAGCAATCTTTGAAGACACTCAAATAAGTTTAGAGTACTTTATGTCAATTCATCTTATGTCAGTACGTTCTATTACAAGTCTTTGCATGTGCAGAGATTTTTAATTTACCACTTTCTTTTTCTTTACATTCCTCACACTCTCTTTTTTACTCTCTCTTCAGAGCACTGTTCAATATAAAGGGACATTTGCATTATCAACATACATAACTGTGGAACTAAACTTGTGAAGCAGCTTTTAATTTTTAATGCAGTTACAGTTGATTTTCCAATTTGAATAAATATCTAGTGTTCTAAGCTATGTGAAAATAATAACATTTCTGCAAGGAATGAAGTCTTAATACACTTCTGTGGTACTAGCTATAGAGGAACCCTCCCAGGTAAATTATTCAGTCTTTGTATTATAAATAAATGTAAAATGATAATCAAGGTTTGTGCATGTGAGTGTGTTGCATTTATAAATCTACTAAGAAGCAAAGTAAGCAAGACATACGTTGTTGGGGCCTCTGAATTTTCTGAAGTGGTCCTAGAGAAAGAAAAGAGTAAACAGTTCAGAAACCAAGTAGCAAAATTCTAGTATTGAAACACTTCTTTGCAAGACTTTAGATTAATGAACAGCAATTAATTTTACTTTTCTGTCCTTCAAGGTGGCATTATTCTTTGTTTCTTAATGTGGAACATAACACTTTCAACTCACTTAGCATAATACGGAATAATATTCCTTTTATGTTATTAAGACTATTATTCTTCAATTAACATTCTCCAGTTATTCACTCTGGTCATTGGTGGGTTTCTTTCAGCACACAATTCACAACCAAAAAACTCAGTTACAGGTAGCTGCTTATATTTTTAGCCTCAATTGCAATCTCTTTTAAGTGTTCTGTAAAGTGTGCTTAATCAGCTTGGAAATGAGGCAAAGTACTTTAACAGTTTACATATCATGCTTCACTATAGAAGGCTAGGTATCAGAATCAGAAAAGGTAAGTAAATATAAACGCTGACCAATCCTCTCTCCGTGGAACCCATGATTGTTGAATTCCCTTCTTGAGGCAGATCAGCCATTCTCATATTTCAAGAACAGACACAGCTCTTTGCTACACCTGTCTTTAAGACTGAGAGTGACCTTTAAAAACAGGTTATTAGCACCTATGCATCTTTGTTTCCTGAATCTCACTGGTGAGTAAAAGTCTAACAATTATTAGCTATAGTAATATTCACAGTATGAAACAGCTTTCACATGTTCAAAGCAGTTTACAAAGATAAGCAAAGAAATCTAACGCTCATCTCTGTTTAACCAGCTGTGCTTGGTGACATCATTGCTAGCCGACCCAGGAAGAGCCATGAAATCTTCAGAATGAACATGCCTGTATTTCAGTCTTCTCTGACTTGAGAGCAGAGGAGTAACTGGTACTTCATATACTCAGCCCTCAGTCAATGCTGGACATCAAGCTGCTAAGAGCCCACGCCATCTTACTTATCAAACTCAATCTGTCAATAATTGCCCTGTTGGCTCACTCCCCAGATCAGCTTTAGCCAAGAATTAGGAAATAACTAGCAGTCATCAGTACTTACCTTTTGGTTTCCACTGTTTCTGTTGTGGGTTTACTACTTGAAACTGGGGGAGGCATCCAAGATTGCCTGTCAGTGTTAAGAAATATTTTTTTTATTATTAGTTTAATGCTATGGGGGCTGAATAGTGTCCTATGAATGTTAGAATGTCAAAAGTGATGAAGAAATACCTGGAACTTTTCTTAAATTACGAGTATTTTGAAATACTGAATGCAGATACTTCTAAGACCACTTTATTGTTTGTTTTGTTGTGGGTTTTTTAGTTATTGTTTTTTGGTTTATTTTTCCCCAGACAACTGAGTGGAATTGGAAATAATATAGTAATTTTAATTATTTTTGTAAAAAAAAGTATTCTCTGACTCTAGGTTGTCTTACCTATAATCTGAATGGTACAAATAAAAGGATCATTCATGTGAAGGACAAAAAATAAAATGCACAAAGGGAAGAGTGTCAAGTATCAACCCAAGAAACCCATTCAGGCTGGCATTAGAAGTCACATAAACATTACAAGCACTTCCACTTATTATTTTTTCTTTAATCAAAACTATTAATCCTACAACTGTTTGTGAGGGAAAAGCAGTTGCACCATAAACATTGCAATTCAGTGATGACTTTTCATATCTTCAAAGAGCCTGAAGAGGACTATGGGGTGGAAAACACCATAAACTTCCACCAAACAAGCAAAGCTGTCAATATGAAAATGATATTTTAATTTCTACTTCCAGAATTCTACCGATCATTATTTTTATACATGAAGTATGGAAAGGAGATCGCAAAAAGAATTCGTGCCTGGGAAGGACACATAAAAATATAGCCATTGTCAGCAATACATTTTGAATCAGAAACATAGTTTTTTCTTTGTTCTAAACCCTGTTTTTATTCTTGCCCAAAGAAATACAGATTTTTAAAGCTAGCTGTTCATTGTACAGAAAACCGTGTGGTTCATACGCACTCAAACAGTACAGGCTTAAGTTTGGCATCAGAGATTTTGTAATTACAGTGAGCTAGAATGCTTTAAATTTAGACACTGAAAAGGCATATGGTAGCTGAGTTAGGGGCTGCAGCAAAGTCACAGCATCTGTTGTGCTATGGTCCACCAGGCTCACAAAACTGGCTCTACAGAGGTTAACTTTCAACACAGTACTCCCATGGAAAAAGCCAGAGCATGTAAAAGTTTCATTCTAGAAGCTTGCTGAGGAGTTAGAGCATGCTAGAAGAGAAAGCTGGTAATGCTCTTTTTATGTAATTGTGACATGCTACTGAGGTTTCGTAGAGTGCTGTATATTCTCTGGCAACCAAGCAGTGGTGGTAACAAATACCTTTTTTTCTTGATTGGAGAAGTCGCAGCAGTGTTTGTGGATGCTGCATTAGAAGTCCAACATTGTCTGTTAAGGAAATAAATATACTTAATTCTTAAATAATTGTATCATTGTGAATGACAAAAAAGTCAAAAATTTATTGCAATTCTTAATGTAATGACAGTAACAGAAGAACAGAGCTTTGCAAACTATGTTATTGCTCTTTGGCAGGAAAAAAATATATACTACTTAAGTCTCACTGAAGTCCCACTTCAGAGTTCATGGTAAGTCTATTAAAAAATCATCCCTAGACAAAATAAGATAAAATCCAATTTATATGATGTTTCATGTGTCATCATCACCATGATTTACAACATAATGGTGTAAAATTGTAACTTATGAGAATGATCTCACTTGAACTTTAAATGCCAGGGACACTCATTTACTCTTCAGAGTAATATCTCAGCACTTCACAAGATGACATTTAATTGCTGTGCTCAGCCCTCAATGGCATCTATATTCACTGTAATTTATTATTGATGGAACAGTACTGACAGCGATATATTTGTCCCTTTACATTTATAAGTATAGTGGCTGAGCTCTTCTGACTTCCATTTTTTAAATACCAATTTCAATCAGCTAAGAACTGTAAATCTTTAAGAAAATAAATTTTTAGTGCTGTGTAGTCAGATACAGAAAGTGTTCATCTCTGCACCTCAGCAACTTATTTTAATAACATGTAAAAAATATTTGTGCCAGGTTATTTTAAATGAAAAATCAGTTTCACCTTGTTTTAAACAAAAGACTGACCTTCTGACAAAAGAAAAGCCTTCCACTGGAAAAACCAGTTACCCTGGCTATCAAAAAAAGCGTTTCCTGTGTTTTGGTACTCAGGTTTTCTATTGGCAATATTCAATGTTTTTTTTCAACTGGAAACATTAATTGCAACTCTTTTGTGCAGTCTTTCCTCAGCAATACCTGTTATGTTTGGTAGAATTCATGCAGAGAAATGCAGAGCTCAAGCACATGCCCACACTGAACTGTTTTCAAAACCCTCTTACTCATTCTGGTTTTGTATCTAAAAAAATGTGTTTCTTAAATAATTGCTTTTCTGAGTGAATGTGCAATCTGAGGTAGTCTCTTAATCTATGTGGAGAAATAGGCGTTTTAAAGGTAAGTTCTTCTTCTAAAGAAAATATCTTAGAGACATCAGATGAATTGTCCTCCAAAAGACCCTTTTTCTCCTCATTGGCTACAAAAAGGGTCTATGATAACCCAGACATAGAAGTCAGCATTTCAGATGTCAGGTGTTGAAATTAAGCCTACTGTTTGGATATATGCCATACAAATAATGTCTCTATATATTCTTGGCATGTCCACATAATCAAAAGTTATGATATTTTATAATACTTATGTGATAATGCATGATAAATGATCCATCATAATTTCTGATGCATAATACATAATACATAGATGATTAAGTTTCCAAAAATCATACCTGATGCTTTCCTTATTATTCAGAGTTGGGGACTTGTTTATTTTATCAGTGTCACTTTTGTCTGGAATTCTGTCAGGAACAGAGAAATTATTTATAATACAAACTCTAGATATGAAAAAAAAAACCAACCAAAAACCCACTTCCAGTAATGTTAAATGATGGAGATATTTTTTGCCCTCTGCACAGATTTAAAATTCCCCAATATCAAAAAAAGGCTAGAACAGTACCTGAATTAATATAAACTTAGTTCATTAATATCTGAAGAGTTTATTTGCTCACTAAAAAAAAACTGTTTTAAAAGGTTATGTTCAAACACTAATTGATATACTATATCAAGCCTCCTTGTTAACAGTTTATTGCAACTCCTTTGAATTCGACCAGAATGCTAAGAACAAAGCAATGTTTCCTCAAGTGGCACAAACTATTCCTTTTCCCCCTCCCTCACCATCCCTAGAGAGATGCAACTGTCTCATTTTCTTTACAGCTTTTAAAGATCAACCTGCTGTGGCAACACTCAGGTGTAAAATCCCCAACAAATCATGGTAGTGACCTACAGCAATAACATCTAGCAAGAAGTAAGATTATTTGTGCTTGAATTGCTTTCATTAAGCCATGAAATTTACTCTTAAAAACTACCACATGATTTTTCAAGCCCTTTATGGATTCCACAGCTGTTGTGTAAATCCCAAATTTTCACAGAAAGTACCATGTAGCTACCATAGCTAAAACAGCTTAAGCACTTATTTTATTTCAACTTTGTTCTCTTCTATAGAATACCTTTTAATAAGAACAGTGGGACTATTTAAAGCTCAAATATAAAGTGACGTACATTGAAATAGGTCATGTTGTGTTAAATATTTGGTTAAAACAATTGATTTATATACAGAAATTAAAAAAAATAATTTGACAATTTATTTACATATAGAAATTATTTAATTTTAGTTATGTCCATCTGTAAACTGAAGTTATAGATACAAAATAATTAATCCCAGAACTCTAACATTATGTACAAAATATTTTGCATCCTGTCCCCAGCCAAGTATCACAGAATACTGTTGTATTTAATGGAAAGCCTTCAAGGGAGCTCTGGGACACAATTTGCACCACCTTATGCTCTGTGCCTTTTTCAAATCTAATTCTAATTGGACAAATAACTATCATGTCACGGGCAGCTTGTGGCTGTGGCCAGCAGTTACAGTTACTCGAAAGATCACTAGAGGTCCCACTAAACTTGCTATAGCATTGCTGCAGATGCAAACACCAGTGTCAGTTCAATTCACAGCTAATCGATGAACCACCATTTCTTTCACGCTTCGTTTTCTATTTTCAGAATTTCAGCACAGTGCTTAAAGCAGTTCTGTATTTGTTCATATTAAAGACTTGAAGGGTCCATCTGGCTTCCTACTCCACTGCTGCTTAATTGTAACAGAGGCTTTGGAAATAGTGAAAGAAGAAATGTGAGTATAATGTTAACTTCTCCTTTTCAGCTTCTGATAAGCAGTGGTTGAAGAATATCCTCTGCTTACACCCAGAATACTGTTTCCAGACACCTTTGGATCACTGATCCATTCACTCATCTGATGTTTTCCTGAACCAATTTAAATTTCTGGCGTCCACTATATCCTGTGGTGTTGACTCCAACAATTAATTTATGTGTTAAGGGAAAAACAAATGCTCTGGGGTTTTTTTTCTTTCTTTTCTTGCTTTTTTTAAATTATTTTTATTTGTTTTGTTGTTTTTTTAAAAATTATTACTTAAACATTTTATAGAGTATCCCCTCATTCTCACAGTGCAGCAATATAACAGAAAATATCACCTCCTTACTCACTCTGTCACTCTCTTCCAAGTTAAGGAAACTTTGTCTCTTCAAACATTCATCCCAATCATCATTCTTTCTAACCTTCCTCTTAACTTTTTTTCTGGTTGTTGTAGTTTCTTCACACAAGTGAAAGGCTGCATTCAGTGTTCAAGATGTGCAAAACGGGTTCATACGATGACTGAACAGTGGTTTCAAAGGGTTAGATTAATAAAGAAGAGAATGAAAGTGTCTCATTTGCTTCAGTCCCATCTCTTCAGATTTAATTGCTGTAAGTGCAGTTAAGATTTATTCTTCCTGGAAGCTATTCTGGACTCAGTAGTACTTGGAAAAATAGTAATGAAATTTTCATTGTCACTATATTATTTTAATATTTCTCCCATCTTTTGTCAAATGCTTAGTTGTTAATAAGATGAGATAAATGAAAAGATAAATGAAATTTTTCCTCCCATCTGGAAGGCTGCCTGTGATTATCTGTAAAATGCAATTGTTGTCTGAGTTATGATGTGTAGATCTGCATGCCGGTACAAGCATATGTGTACCTACTGTCATCAAGCTATGGAGTGCTGCTAGTAATTTAACAGCTCTTGGTGTTTTCTTGTGCTTGCAGCCAATGTTGCATGTAGTCATCTGCTATATCTCTCCCAGGTCCTTAATACTGAAAGTGATGTTTAAATTTTGTAGATATTGGGTTAAGCAAAATTAATATCAAACAACGCTATTTTTGAACATTGATACGGCAGTCTCCAGGACTCAGAAAACTGTACTTAATATAGCTCCTACATATGTTTTCACTGTCACATTTACACACCCAGTGAACTCAAAATTACTCCTATACTCCTTAAATTACTTTTTTTTAATTAACATGTCAATGACCATTTTGTCATTTTGAAACCTATCTATTGAAGAGACATTCATCCAGATACAGATCCAGATTCTTTAAATCCTTGTCTTTTGGAATATTACAGTCATGGCCAGAAGAGATACAGAGCAGAATTGTGAAAAGATATTCCAATATCTAGCTTGCAAACAGGTAACTCCTAAAGGCCTTCTCCTAAAGTACAGAACACTAACATTTTACAGCATCTCAGCTAGATAAAATAATTTTCCACATAGACAACATGATTTACTATAATTCTGTAAACAGCTCCGAGAGATCTCCAATACCAAGGTAATTTTTCTCAAGAACTGTCTACTAAAAGCAGTCCTTCAGACTTTATCCTACCTCCCAGGAACATGCTCTTTTTTTTTTCAGCTCTGCCTTTTAGTTTTGAACAAGAAATAAAAATAAAAGAATGCTTCTTTTTCACACAGGCAACAAAACAACCAAGTCCTGCAAAGTTCATGCAAACTTGGAGACTTCTGTACTACGGTTATGCTTGCCAGAAATAATTTTTAAGAAAATAAGGGAATTGTGCCCAATGGAAAACATCCTTCATAGAGGAAGCAGAAGTACCAAACTGGACTGCAGGGTACAAAAAGGTGTTAAGAGATAATACATCACCACACCTTGTAATGCATTAGGCTGCAAGTTTGAGGAGATGCATCCGTTACAGAAATGCCTGCTGGCAATGGGTGTGTACAAATTAATCCTAGAATGGTTATATTCCAGTTTTGAGAAGACCAGTAATGAGTAAGGAAAAATAAACTTCCTTATTGTGATCATTTCAGGTAAAGCCATCATTATTCACTCAATTTGTGGACATATTCTGCATTAGTTATCATATATACATATATATATCATATACACTATATATAGTGTCTATTCACACCTATAATCCTCTTTGTATTCTCTGTCATCTTTTGCACATTAAGAACCCTTTATGTTAGATATTTGCATACATGAAAACATAAAGACAATCAGCTTAAAACCTAAAATAATTCAGACATCTTACTATCTTGGCATAAAGACACATAAATAGGTACAAAAGGACAATGTGATTCAGTGACACTGTAGAAACTGGAATTGTCCTATGACTTCTTAATTAGTAATCGGGGTTTCTATGTATGAAAATCAAGCCTTAAAAATACATTTGAAGTCAATGAAAATAAGATAAGAGTGACATAGCTGACATATTCTACTTGAATTTCCAAAAGCTTCATAGAAATTTGCTTTAGGAGCTCTTCAACAAAGTGATCTCCTATGTGGTAATAGAGAAGGTCCTTTCAAGGATAAGTAACTGCTTCAAAAGTAGGAAACAAAGGTTTAAGGTAAATGATATTTTTTCAGAGTGGAAGGAGGGATCTGCATAAGACTTGTGGTTTTCCATATGTTCATAACTTATCTAGAAGAGAAGGTGATGTTGCTTGCCAGTGACATTGACTCATGGTAGTCAAAACAAATGCAGACTGGCAAGGTTTTCAGAAGTCATCTGCTAACATGTCAGATTACTAAAATGGCAGATAGCATTCACTTTTCTTAGATGCAAAGTAATGACTGCCAAGAAAAGCAGTTGATCTCTGAACCATCTATAATAATTCAGGAAAGAGGCCCTGAAATTATATAGATAAAGTTATAAAAATGAAAGATATTCTCAGCATCACTCAAAAGAGCAAATTCCATATTATTGAGGGAAGGAACAGCAAATGGACCAGAAACCACTGTACATATACAAGGTGTGTGCCCATCTTAAATACCTGCATGGAGATTTGGACCTCCAGATCAAAAACACTACTGTGGAAATAACAAGATACAAAGAAGGCCAGTAAGTAAATTGAAGTTAGGATAGTTTCCTCCTGATGAGTGAACAAACGCAGCAGGATTCAGCAGCCTACAGAAGAATCAATGGAGGGCTGATATCACACAGATGCATAGCCTGTTCTGTTCCAGGCTTCTATGGAGAAGGTAAATTTTGCATAACAGTTTTCCATTGTTTCTTACAGCAGAAGTAAAGGTCATCAAATGAAATAACACAGTGCTATGATCCAACTAAACAAGTGCACTTTTTCCACACTGTGTACTAAAGTGCTCATACTCATGGCCTCTGCATGTTGTGGATACTGGATGTTAATGTGGGCTGAGTTTTGAAGATGCAATGCAGAAAGAATCTGCAAACACAGGCATGGTCATGTTTAACAGAGGTCAAGGCTGAAGAGGACATTCAAATTAAGTGCCTGCATGTTAAGCATATTATCCTGATATTTGTACTGATCATGGTATGAAGTGGCAGTAAGGATTTACAAAGAACTAGAGGTTTAGCTGTGTTGTGCTTAACTATCAGAGAAAGGACTGTGATATACAGTTTGAAAGTAGGAAACGGGATGAGTGGTTTTCATTGATGCAGAGATACTTTTATGAGGACAAGAATGCACAGAAATTGATAGAGAAGAAGAAGAGCTATATGTCAAAAGAACCTTTTCTCTAATCACATTTCCATTTGTTTCATTGGTAATTCATGAAGAAAAATTGTCTTCTACTTGGTGCTTAACAAATAACGAAATTTTAAAACCCCACTGATTTTATTCATGCTTTCATTTTTAAGACCTCTGCACAGGTATGAGAATAACTAAATACAATATATACAGAAAAAAATCCCTACCTGTCCAGGGTAGTATCAGACCTGTAACGTCCAAGTACAGCTTTCTGATCTTCCTTTTCATCTGTGCAACTGCTATAAAAAATGATTAGAGATGCCACTTTGGTTACTGTTTTTATTAAACAACTCATCACCAAAAAAACAATATACGCTTCTCAAGATATCATACATTATTTCAGACCATCAGGTGTCAACACATCCAACCCTGCATGAATTGCAATGATCAACCTAACAGTTATTGACATTGGAGTTGGATTTACAGAGGAAAGATGCATAGACTAAAACTGAACAAAGCAAGTTCTTGCTATAAACAGGATATAGTAAAAGGATACTCAGTTTTCTTTGACAATATCATTAGAAAGGTGTGCAGATTCGCTACTGTACCTGTGTAGGCTATCTTGAGATTTGTATTGGTTAAGCACAGCCCTTCCATAGTTTTCATCAGCACTTCAAGCAAAAGAAAGACAGTAGTTAGTTAAAATTTGAGTATTAAAATAGAAAATTGTTACTTGGCAAAACATTTCTGTCCTCAATCATATTTCACAGCTTTCTGCTATTACTATAATCACACCAGCTACAGATCTCTGCATTAGATGACTCCAGACATTTTGGAGTAAGAATAATCTCTTCCTACATGCTGTTCATGGGCCAAATAATGAAAGCCTACTCTTATGGTGGATTTTTTACTGTAATGGAAGTCCTGGTTTGTATTAGAGTGAATTTCAACTGATCCTGGTTTAAGCTCCTTAAAAGAACTTGCTAAGATTCATAATCTTCATGCTTGTAAAAGGAAAATGTTAGATATTAGTCCTGCAACCTAGATATACCAAATGGGGGATTTTTCTTTTAGAGCAGAAGCCCTTCATTAAATGATCAGCATTCAAAAATCCCAATTAAAAACATAAGGAAAATCCAGCAAACTACTTCCAAAAGGCAATCAATACCTCATCAAGATAAGCAAATACTAGTTATTTGATTAAATTAATGTAATTCCTGATCATATAATTCAGGAAATGTAGACACTCCAAGACAGTGTACATGGCATACTGAACTAAATACAGAAGAAATATATTTCATATCTTTCTTACTTTTCCTCTTCAGGTCTCTTCTTTATCCAGCTGTTATCTTGCAAAAGGGTCCGTCGTTTGTTACTATCATGACTAGCCTGTTGTCTGCTTTTAATTGCAACAGAGGGGCTCTTGTTATCTGCAAATGCAGAGAAACACGTCTTGAAAAGGAATGTATGGAATAACTTTGGAAACTTAATGTACTATTAGAAAGGCTGAAATATGTAAATGTTTATCAGAGTTTGACTCTTCAGCAGTCATTCCTGTTTAGTGCACACAATTTGCTTTGAAAGTTTGCGGTTTAGTCACTTCAAACTTCAAGGGACTGCAGAAGCCCCATTTACAAAACTAAATTCAGTTTCATCCTTAATATGAAACAGCTTCATAAACTTTTAATGTAAACAAATATCACAAATCTGATAAATTGATTATGAAATATACAGAGAACAATAATTCCAGGAACGTCAAACTAATGAATACTGTTTCCTGAGGCATTGTTTGTGGGTTTTGAATTTACAGATGTGTGACAGGATGCAAATTTCAAAGCAAAGCTAATCTTGAGATGATCACATGGTCCTCCACCTACATTCACAGCTCACTGTGGGTCTATTTTCAGGTTTCTTAGAAGGGTCATGCTCCTTCTGAAGCTTTTTCCTCAGTGCCTAATGAACAGTTCATTTTCTAACCAGCTACCTAGTTTTACTGAACTTTTAATAAAAGCAATACATTTAAAACCTACAACTTTATGTCAAATTTAACTAAAATGAGTGTATGGTTTCACGTTACTGGGAGGAACTCCCATATACACTTACACACTGTGTGAACATGGAAGCCTTATTTACTTTTGAAAGCAACCTAAAATATCCTTGTCCAACAATGCTGATATTTAGTATGTTGAATAAGTATCAATACAGTGTTAATTTGATTTGTGAGAATAAAACTTCCTCACTGTATTAGAAAGTTAATGTTTATCTCAAATTCAGTGACTATTGTCCAATATCCTCAGTTCGTTTTCTTCCCACCTAAGTTTTGTATCATCAGCCTATTTGAAGTGAGGGGAAATATTGTTAGAATCATAGAATAGTTAGGGTTGGAAAGGACCTTAAGATCATCTAGTTCCAACCCCCCTGCCATGGGCAGGGACACCACACACTAAACCATGTCAACCAAGACTCTGTCCAGCCTGCCTTGAACACCACCAGGGAAGGAGCATTCACAACTTCCTTGGCCAACCTATTCCAATGCCTCACTAACCTCACAGTAAAGAACTTCCTTGTGATGTTTTAACTTTCCCCTTTAAAATGGAAGACTAGAAGTTGAGCCAAAATAGAAAGTCCATCATTGAATTGTGATATTTGCCCCAAACCTTCTCAGAGAAAAGATTGAAAAACTAAATGTGCAAAACCTTTGTCAATAGCATCCAATTAATCAACTAACTGACTAAGAATACTGAGTTTCTTGGATGTTCCTTTAGAGACCTCCATGATTTTCTCCAAGAATTCCTCACTCCCTGAGTGCTCATACAAAAGGAGTTTAACACCATCAGATTTTAGGAGATGTCACTATCTGGTGTTCAGTAAGGACATTTGACTTTAAAGATTGTGTATAGGAAGACCGCAGAAAAAACACATTCAGCCAGTATTAGATCATTTGTCATAGCTGTGTTTCTGTTGTAATTTGTAAGAAAATGTATTTCTTGCTTTTAATATAAGGACTTCAGCTCTAGCACTAACATGGAAAGATGACAAATTGCTACAGTGAGTGGAAGACCAAATTATAATGAAGCACAAAAAAAAATCATTTTGACTGACAAAGGCCAAGACTGATTTTTTTAAATACATTTTTCTCCTGAAAGCAAAAATCTGCAGTGCAAAGATAAAATCCAGTCTAAATGTACATCTCACTGTAACCCAAACTGTGTCTGTTCTTATATGTTGCAATTCGTTGTAGATACATCTATACTGACAATGAAAGGACAGTGAACAAACTAAAGGATTGGACTCCTCATTCATGTTTGTGCAGCTGCAAATATTCTCTGACTCTTCCTGTGTTAGACTGAGCTGCTAGAGAAGTGACAAACATTTAAGAAGCATGGCTGTGGATAGCACGGATGTGCGTTTCTGTCTCTTGGCCCTGATGCCAGTGTTTGGCTTTCTTTTATGAGCAGTATAGATGCAGCCTCAAGGCCATTAAGAAATGAAAGGCACATCATAGATGAGATTTGTAAGAATGTGCTGACAATCATGATAGGTTAAGAACAAAAAGTCATCTATCTTTACTGCATGATTTCTGCATCAGCCTGTTCCCTGCCAATTGATCTAGCTTTTCTCTTAAAGGTATTTATTAAAATCTGACTTTAAAGACTTCAAAAAATTAAGACATCCCAGCCTCACTTGAATAGCTCCAGTGGCTCATTAAAATATGTATCTACATAGGCAAACTGAAAAGAAGGACCTCCACTGATTCAAACAATAGCATTGTTTCATAGTCACTGTCAAGAACTGAGATAGCTGTAACTAGCTAACAAGACTAGTTTAAGGGCATTTGCTCTAAATATTTAGTTTTGAATATAATGATAATACTAGCAATGTTGGGATATAACAGGAACTTGATATATTGATAGGCAGTAAACCAACTTTGTAACATTCAGTAATCAAGGATTTGAATGAAAATCCAATATTAAAAACTGTACCTTCCTGTTCTCAGAAATATTTAGGTATTTTATGTTTGGTACAATCATTTGCATTGAAAATAATAAAAATAAAAGTTAATTTTGGAAAGTAGGAAAAAATGTGAGTTCAAGCATATGCATTCCAGAGATAAAACTTCTCTGTGGTTAGGACAGCTTATGGCAGCTAAAGGGGTGGAAATGATTCCAGCATTCCTTTCAAAATAATGGTTTTAGCCAGATGTTTTCAACTGTCCGCAATACATTTTAATCTGTGCTCTATTGTCAGGCGTAACTTCCTCTGAGTCTTGAAGAAAAATTCTTCAATGACACAAACATAATAGAAGCATTTCTGTATAATCAGGAAGTACTCAGTATATATCTATTACAATTAAACTTGCATGTATAATATTGGCTTTTTTCCTATGACATTTTAAGAAAACTATTATCTCTTACCCTAAAATCACTTGGATTTCAGAGAAATTATGGCTTTCTTAATTGCTTAGTGCAATTAGGAAAATCTCCTATAGAGGCCGTAGCCAAGGAATATATATTGTGGTTTATTTTCATGAAACATCAGAAGCAATTTGCTAATGCATGAGGCTTTGGGTTTGCTGAAGAGTACTAATTTTTGGACTAATGAATTGCCTCCCAAGTTTCAATTAAATAACTAAATATAGATCTGATACAACAGTTCAGGTCACATGAGCACAGGCAGATGGAGTTTATCCCCTCCTTATCTTGACAATAAGAATTTTATGTCCTTAGCATTGTAGAGCCAAGCTGCTTCCCACCGTGGCTGCACGCATTTTGCTGTACTTAGGTTTGGCATGTCCCACCCAAACCATGTCCTCGTGTACCTCAAAACCGTTCAGTCTTTAAAAGTATTTTGCAGGTTCCAGGGAAACGGAAAATTTCATCGCATTCCCAGTTTGTTTCTTGACATTTCTCTGCATAGAAAGCAAACTACAGCCCTCCTCAAGCTTCATCCCTCAAAAGGAACAAACAATCCTATCTGACAATGATTAAATATCAATTCTCTCCCCTCTTCTTATTTTAATTTTCATTGATTTCTCCTCATTTTCCCCAAGTGAGACAACAGGACGATACCAAGACCGTCTGTCCACGGCCTTCCAAGCTGCCATGCTCCTGTGGGATCACCAAAGCAACCACAGGGCTCAGTGGAGGCAATCACTGTTTTGCACCACACTGCCTGGCTCCCCTGCTCACTACGCTGCCCAGCATGGTGGTTTAGCCTGAACCTCTGCAGTGAAACCTTACAAACACCACTGCTAGCTTTGTGACTGAAGCAGGTCCTGGTGTGAACCTTATAACCAGCCCATCAAAGCTTAACAGGGTTGGTATGTCCTCTGAGGGAGCTGCACAATGAGCATGGCAACGCTGGGAAAGGAGAGAGGCCATGCCTCAATCTGTAAGTACCCTAAGAGCAGAAAATAAAGACTCAGTATTACCGCTTTTGTTAGGAGCCTGTTTTCGTATGCTGAAAGCTGACATTTTATTCAGCGGGGTGTCCTTCTGTGGGAATCTAAAAGAAAACATGAAAAATAAAACAAACAAAAAAAGAAGAGTTAGCAGTGAGATTAGAAATCATCCCCAAAGACACTTTAAATTCATTTGCCATGCTGATCACCTCCTAGTGCAAGTTTAGTCTAATAGTAGAATGACTTAGCACCAGCTGCCGACATTTTTGAACTGAATCTCAGGCACAGGAATGGCTTTTCTCTCCCTGGTGATGACTGTGTGTATCCCTGCCCTGTGTTTCTGCCTGTCACACTGCCTCTTCCTCCTTTTCCTTCTCAGGAGCTCCTTCTCTGAGAGCATGTGGGGTGGTAATAGCCTCTAGAGGGCAAGACAAAGTAATGAAGATTGGGGTGAGCTGATTAGCTTAATGGGAAGATGGTATCAGCTTGTGGCTCAGAGCACTGCCTCAAGCTAACATGGGCTCTCCCAGCCCCACTGACAGGTCTCAGAGCTTCCATGGCCTGCAGCTAATGTGGGGGTCCAGGACAGAGGTGGTTCTGCGCTGCATCAGTTTTCCAGTCACTGACTTCTTCCCTTGTTTCAAATCAGGTCAAAAACTGAGCATCCAAGACTGGTTGACTTAAAAAAATAAAATAAGTATTTGAGGGTTGAGCCACTCAAAGGATTTCATGTTATCCTTTGAAACTGCGAAAGCATCTAGCAGAATGATAACGATATTTCAACAACAAAAAACTCTCCCTTAGGTCAAAAAAAGCAAAGCCAATCCTAACATTGAAGAATGTGGACAAACTGACCCTCTTACAAATGAATTCCTCTTTAAAAAGCAGCATTTTCTAAGAAAACAAGGTTAAGCTGGGAAGCTCCCAACCAGCTCCACTGGTCAGGCTGCTTAATATTTACAGAAGCACTAGAAAACATTTTGTGGCGGAAGCAGTCATTAAAAGTCAGAAACATTCCTGGTTCTCTCAATGACATAGTTGTCCTGCTTGTTTTGCAGACGTAGAGTGTATTGCTTGCTCACCTAAAATAGGGTGGATTGAGAGCCTGGAGCCTGTGGCTGTTCCTTTACTGATGGAAGGTGAAAAAGATGTTTAATTTTGGCAAAAGCTTAGGGAAAATACCAAAAGTAACACTGTAACCATATAAAACTGTGGTTTACACACAATGAATTGCACTTGGAACAGATTTGTCTTTTTTATGTTTTTAATGCCAGACAATTCCTAAAAAAACTTATCATTACCAAGCAAAGAAAGTAGGAAACCAATATCTGGATGTAAACCAATACAGGTCTTCTTAGCAAGTAAAGATATAAATACAAAAAGAATGCCAAAATCCAAAAGTTTGCATATATCGTACCCAGTCATGAAATTCCAGATGTTTGTAAGAGTTTAAAATTCTGGCATGTTGATTGGAAGGTTCTGACCACGCTCCTTTCTTTTAAACTGTTTGTATCAAGCATGCATTGGCATAGTGTATGTAGAAAATGTGACTGTTGGATCTTGTTTCCACTGAATAAAAGTATGCTCAGGGCTATGACGAGCCTTATTTATTTTGCAATAGGTCATAAAACATCTTACAAAGTAACTGGTATAAGGTTTTGAGGAGATATGCTCTGCATTTCCTAGAAACCATTCAGGTAGGCTATCAAAGCAATTGGTTTTAAATACTAATCGATCTTGCTATAAGTTTTCCTGAAGTGTCACAAGATGATGGAGAGGACTCTGATTTATTTATGTTTTCAGCTTAGCAACAGCTGGACATCTGATACTGGTTCTCATTTCAGTCAGTCCCATGACAATATGAAGCTTGACATTTCAGCACGTTTCACAGGCAGTGAATGCTGTGACTTTTTCATCTAGAGAAGAAGAAAGAATTATTTTCTAATAAAAACTTTTAAAGCCATTTCCCAAGGGAAGTGAATCATAAAACTTGGAAAATGGAGCCACCTTTTGTGGTAATTAAACCAAATAGCATAATTGTAAGGCTTAGATAATCTTGTTAAAAATACACATTCTGCAATTTAAATATTTCTGACTAAAAAATGAGAAGGAACTGCTACGTAGACTTCACCTTATACTATAGCCTTCCTTCCCACAGATTCATGATGGAAACAGTTTCTCACAGAACTGGCAAGGAAGTACCATACACCTTTGTTAAAATTAAACACGAGAGACTCAGGCATTTGTTCTGAAACAGAAACTATCACCAGAGTAAAAAGTCCATACATTTTGAGGCTTGCCTTTAAAATCGACAGAATAACTACAAATGTATTAATGACACAATTCCCGCTTGTATCCATGCATGTCAAAAGAAAGGCCAGCAAGCACGCTTCTTTTATCCTCCAACATTAAATTGAAACTGTGTTTTGTCTCCTGGCCTGTATTAATTTTTTAAAATGGTTTTAGGGCAAAACAATATTTCTGCTGCACATATGTACAGCATCAGGCATAAACTACTACCTAGTCTGGCAGTTTGAAAGTAGTATGCATAAATGAATATAAGAATCAGGCACACTCCCTTCTACAGTCAGCATGGAAAATGTGCCAGGTATTCTGAAATTTCAGTCCTACATAACACTGCCATATTGTCCTCAAGGTTTACTTCTTGCTTCCAGACTTTCAAGTTGTATATCAAAGATTAAGCCATTCAAATTTAAAACATAATTTAAAAAAATTTTCCTAATTTTAATCTCTAGCACAGACAATCAAGAATCATCAGAGTCAGATTTAAATTTCAGGATCTTGAACTGAAAAGAATCTTGCATAAAGAGGAAGAATACAATTCAACAAAGCATTTTTTTCTTGGTCTTCACTATTGTGGATTAAGCGTGTGTATCTGTGTATGTGGAAAGGGGAAATGACAGAAGATGTGAGGATCACATGAGTTTAAAAACTTAGGGCTCATAAAGATCTGGAACGACCACATTATACAAGCAGGTCAATGAACTGCTTATCTTTAGCCCATGGTTCAAAGGAGTTTGTTTTTTTTTTAAAAAAAAAGGTTGTTTTGAACTTTGTAAATGAAATTGCAAGACAGAGAAGTTACAGGCTTCTACAGTATCCTACAGCAGTAAATTATGTGCAGGCATTCTTAATAAGAGCTCAACCACTGAAGCAAAACAACCCAGCTGGAATGCAAAACAAAAACAAACAGGAATGCAGCTCCAGCATAATTTGAATTTAAAAATGAAGTCGGGAAGCTTTAAAAGAAAATTAACATTGCCTCAGCCAGTCCAATCAGCAGTTCCCCGAAAGTTTTAGGACATGCCAGTCCTGGATCCAGACCCTCTCCCATTTTGGGGGAAAACCAAATTCAGTCCCAAAGAAATCCAGAAAAAACCTCAGACAGGGAAAGTCAAATGCCCTTCCAAACTGGTAGCTAGTTATTCAGAAAGCAGCACAGGTGTCCAGTTCTGCTTTTATCACAAATAACCATATTCATATTTCTGTATCTCCTTTCCACATCTTGCAGCAACTGACCAGCAGAAGACCTCAGACCTGTCTTAATTTTTTAAAGCTAGACCTACTAGTTTTCAGCTCGTGTGAACACACCCATCCTTCCAATACAGAGTCCTCCTGCCTTCCTTCTTCTGTTCTTGGCTGTAGCTTTCTACATAATTAGGTTTCACATGTATGCATTGCTGTATTTAAAAAAATACATAAGAATAACACAAACATTTCCTATAAGAATCATGTTCTCCACATCAGACTGAACTAGTTACAACCAAAAAGTCTTTGTTCTTTGATTTCTAGCTGACAGTGATTAAAAACTTATTTATAAATATTTAGTTGATATGTATTTTGCTTCTAATAATATTTCTTTCCACAGCTTAGAGGTACCACATATTATCACCCTGTATATAAAGTAACTCAACACATGAGTAGTGAGGGAGTGTCAAGGGAGGTGAATCTTCTCCTAAAAGTCAAAACATTTGTTTTTATACTGTAGTTTTTAATCTAAAACATTGCTGAATGTGAATGCCTAAAATATCAAACTTCCTTATTAATGAACTGAGTGACACAAAAAGTTGTAGATGAACAGCTAGTTTTAAACAAAATAGTATCAGAATTTTCCTGTCTTCCAGCCGCTCATGCTGCTTTGGATGGTAGAGAAGCTACTGGGTTTGGCATGTCCACATTAAACGCCAGCAGATGTCTTATACATGGCTCCACACAGCCACAGATTGCTGACTGATTTTCAAAAATATCTAATATCTGCCATATGAGAAAGAAATTTTATTTATCCCAAATAGGAAACCTTCCACCAAAATGTAATATTTTTAAGGGCTGTTCTGCTCAGAAGTAAGCTAAACATTCAGTATCTTGGGAGCAATCAGAGTGCAAAATTTTAACATTATCCCATTGGAAATCTAATTAAATATTAGGAAATCAATTTCCCATATCCTTTGTGTTTTAACCCATTTGCTTGCTTTTACTGTGTTCCAGGAGAAATTTTGGATAGAATGACTATTGGTGAACAAATACAATGAAGGCTTACTTCACCTTTACTGTTTGTTTGTTGGTTTGGGTTTATATTTCCCCCATTGTAATGGTTAATATTAAACCTATACAGCCTGGATTGTTTTAATTTATATGAGATGAATGTGGAGAATAGGACATTTAAAAAAACCCCACATTTGATCTTACTTAATCACGGTTATGAAGTCCATGATAGTATTTCCTTGCCTTTAGTTAACGACTTTCATGTCAGGTCAGCAAATTTTGTTATTTTCTTCATCATTTTTCTTGAATATAGTAAGATGTGTGAGCAAGAAAATGATTAAAGTAATTCTGACTTGATACAGAATAAAGATCTCCAGGCCTTAAAAAAAAGGCACCGGGGAGACACCTCATTACACTTGTCCTTCTAGATAGGCACCCATAAGTCTGTGAGTGAAATCCTCCTCATTTGGAAGTCAGTATCAATTTTGCTCTTCTCTACATCCATCATTTCGCCCCCCAAATATCAGAAGTGCTGTGACTGGGCTACCTATACTTCAGCTCAAATAAGAATCCCTATTTCTAAACATGGCTGTACCTCTTGATTGCAGATAAAGGCTGTTTCCCAAATCATCATCACAGTTAGAGCCAGCCAAGGCTGTACCATCCTTCATACCTTCCAACTTACTATTTCAGTCAAGCATATGATCTCCTCAATGACCTTTATGTCCCACTTTGTCAGGTGCAGATCTGTATGTATAAACTGGGCCGTACATTTTTCCCTACACAATTGTCATCAGTATCCAGTGCTGTCACTCAAGACTGTAGGCCAGGACATGAAATAGAACTCAGCATAGTACCAAGTGTGTACTCAGAGCTTAAAAAACCCCCACCTGAGTATAATTTATATGCTTCAAAATTAGAAGTAATGTTATTCTCTTTTTTTGGTTATTAGTCTTTTTGTCTTTTTGCTGAAAAGTACAGGTAAAAATAACTACGTTTATTTTACAGACATTAAAGAACAACACAAATATGTTCCTAGAATGACTTTTTTTTTTTTTCAGGAGTTGCATGTCTGGGCAGTAGCCATATAATACATTTGCAAACTTCTGGAAATAATATATTGTGTTTAAATAAGTACTTTACAGTTTAGGCCACAGAATTAATAACAGCTCTCACAGAGAATAGAAATAATGTGTATGTGAGTGAAAGAGAAAACAGGCAAGGTTAGAACAGGCGAGGTAGGACTAGAGAACACATGAATGTATGGCAGAGATCATCTATTTGTAGCTGAAAGAGCTCTCAAAACTGGTTTTTCAGGACGTGGGCGGAGGAGATTCTGTTTTGAAAGAAATTAAGCTTTGGTACTGTCATTAAATGTAACATCAGCTGCTTAGTCAAAACCTAAATTTGTACATGTTTTCAAATTAGTAATATATGATCCATTCAAATTGATTCTTTTTTATTGTTTGTTTTTAAAGGATTGGGGGGGCGAGGGAGGTGTTAATTTTAGTAGAGGGTTTGGTTGGTTTTGGGGTTTTTTTTCCAACTTTTTCACTTTTCTAGATTTTTAGTAAAGAACCCTTCCTACTTACAAATGAGTACACTTCATGTAAAGGTATTTTATTGGATCATAGCAGAATGGGCACTTTTGCTGTCTCTTTTGCTAAGGTGGAAATGAAAACAAACTGTTGCAAATTTTTTTTTCTAAAATTATACATGTGAAGCAAATTCAAGTAAATGAGGTTTTAATGCTTTTTAATTTTACATAAGAATTTTAAAGAAATAATAAAGAAAAATAAAACTAAGGACAGTGCAAACAATACATTAAAACAGCCATTCATAAAAAGTGGTCTGAACAGTGAGCTTGTCAGCGGGGAAACAGCATTCAAATAAAATATAATTAGCAATATAATGTAAGTAATGAAGTAATTAAAATAATATGGCCAAGAGAAGATGCCAGAAAGGTCCAAGGAATTTGAAATGAACCTAAAATGAAACACTTTGAGAGCTGAATTTTCATAGTCAAGGTCTCCATACTTCTTGAAAATAAGATTCTTTGAAACAGGACCATAAATTGGACACTAAGAAATCACAGAACACCTGAAAATGTAGGACTTTGCATGTATGGAATATAAACCCAGAAAAGTAAATGCCCTTACCTAGAAGTTAGTGTCCTAGAGTTGTTCAGTATGGTAAGTCAACCTGTAGATACCTGAAAATGAGGTACAGTCAAGGCAGACAGAGAGCTGAATTGTCCTTCCCCATCCAGCTGTCTGAAAAGTCAAGAGACTTCTCCTTCAGAGGCTGAGTCACTTAAGGAGGAGGTAGGAGGTGTGGAAAAGGGTGGCACCTTGTAGAAATACCAGATCAATTAAAAGTACAGGTGAGTTGTTACACTTCTGTGCTTGCTGTACTTTTCAAGTGCAGTAGGGCGGGTTTCACAAAATGAAATGCTTTCAGACCTTGAAACAAAAAAACAAGCAATTACTATTTGGAAAAATGTGCAGCAGTCATTTGGATTTCCCACAGAAATGTACACTTCAGACTGACTCTCAGCTAAAGGGTTTCAGATATTTTATGCAGGTGAACACGAAGAAACACCGTATTTCATCAAAGGAAAATTCTGCAGAAGTGTTACACACACTGTAATCCAATATGCATTAAGCATTTACACTGTTTGAGTATGTGGGCAGAGGCAAAAGATCTGCGGAGGGAAACTCCCATACGAGATCTTATTGTAAGTCTCCCTTATCTGTGCCCATCTGCATTCTCCTTCAGCACAGGCAGTAATAAACAGAAAAGGGAGAAGAGACTGCCTTCCTTTTCCTTTCTTTAAAGTGACTGCAATACATTTCTCTGTAGGTTAACAAATGCCTTACTATTAATAAACACAACAGCAGGGAATCAATAACGTCCTTATAGGAATTATGTATACAACCCTATGGTTCTGTTTAAGATACAGAATCTGTTCAATGTATTTTATACAAGCCCCCACTTCTTATGTATCTGGAGAGCTTTTGCAATTAAATATGTGAGATGCTGTTATACAAGATGCTGGGTAACCTTTACTCCTATTGTCTTTTGTGAAAGTTAAGAAAACTGACACAAGTTAACTTAGTTTCTCTTTAGCCATGTTTCTAGTCCTTACTTTTGTTGATGGTTACATCTTCATGGGCTTGGTACTTCATAGCATGAAGTTGTCTAAACATTGGTTATATCTGATGAAATAGAGCTGATGAAGCAGAGCAGCAGGCAAGACAATACCAACTATAAACTACTAACTACCACACGCTTCAGAATTAATGAATACAAGCAAGCAAACATTTCTGAACTTCATACATCTCACTTCTGTGTTTCTGAATGTGAAAAATACCTATAGCAGTCCTGGCATGTTCAGGTACACTGCTTTATATGTTCATCTTTTTATGATCAAGAAGCAAATATTGTGAATGCATCTCTTTACAGACATACTACAATTTTACAATTGTGGCACATATGCCTCTCAAATGAAACAGATGGCTTTCCTCATGAGAAATGCACAGAGGGAATTAGTTTAATTTAATTGATTAGCCCATATCAGAATTTGAATTATGTCTCCCTTATTCCCCAGCTGAAGCACACACAGTATTCTGGACACAGATTTTTTAGCAGTGTCAAAAAAGCAATGCAAAAAGAGAAGTGAGTAAGTATATGCCTCTGTATTGACAACCAGTGATTTCTAATCAAAGGAAGTAATTTACTCAATCACAAGGCTGGGCCATGCTTTACTATTGATTTATCAGAGCTGAAGGAATTTTTTTTTTAGTTCAACCAGGAACAACAGTAACTCATTTAATATCTACCTATAACTATAATGCCTATATAATCTGCTTGTTGAGAGTTGGCTACATACTCTGCTTCTACTTGCCATTCCCTTAAGAATAAAGAGGAACTTCTCTGAAAAATATACAAACACAAATGGCCACATCCTCAGTGGATATAATAGGATATAACTCCTCCAAAATCATTCTGACAGCTTGATTTACATTAGCAGTGTGCATGGTTTGATATGATTTATGAGAGAAAACAAGAAATGTCTTAGAATTCCTCCTTACAATAACATCTCTTTTAGATTCATTAATAACAAGCAGTAGGGACACATTACTGATTAGTAATCAAAGGTCACTATCTCTTGCTACTTAGAACTCTAGCATTTTTTGGAGGCCATTCCTAACAAGCTCATTTTAAATAGCGTAGGCTATTGGTCATCCAAAGAATTCTTAAAATGCCTCCTAAGAAACTGCAAGTAAGGGATGCTGAACTTTAAAGTAGAGCACTGGCAGAAAAGAGAACATAAGTAGTTCAGAAATGTCATCATTTAGATTTGAATAGCTTATTCAGTGTTATTTAATTTAATTTACATTTTTAAGTACAAAGCATACTTCAAAATATTATGCTACTGCCACATCTTTATTGAGCTTTTATGTAGATTCACAAGAGATAGATGGGAATGAGCAACGACCCAGCAGACAACGTTTTGGACAAGTATTCTGTGGCTCCTCCCAGAAAAGGAGGAATACATTAGTGAATGCATTTTTCTCATATACTCAGTCCTCCAAAAGAAAAGTCCTTTAATACTTTAGACTTTCCAAGCATGACTGATAAACTATTGCTTTCTGGGCTATAACATGCTATTATTATAACTGTCCTTCCAAAAGATTTAAAGATATTCTAGCAAGTGGTGTTTAAGTTTTTTAGTTTCAAGATACAGGTAAAATAGCTATATTTATCCTATGAAGTTAAACATCCCAAAGCCCAGTCCCAGAAGACAAGTGACATCATGGTTTCTATATTTATCACTAAACTTACTTTCCAAAAAGAACCATGTGGCCTCATCAATGGTCCAATTGGAAACAGGCTTACTAATAGGAGACACCCATGTGCAAGGGTTTTTTTAGAGATAACTAATTGGCAGGAACAAAACTGTGTCAAGCACTGTGCATGATAGTAGGATGGACAAACAGAGGCTATTGCTCAAGCCCAGGCCCTACCTCCTACTTAGTTTACTAGTATGGTCATACTCATCGAATCTGATTTTTCCAAAGTGAATTGTGTTCAACATAACTCATAGCAAAAAATGACTAAAACTAAACACTCTAAAACATATAAATAGGTGTTGGCAGTGGATGATGGACAGCTGCCAGACAGCATTTAGCAGGCAGATACAGCTAGTTAATGTAACCATTATCTGGGAGGTGAGCTGTACATCTGTGCCATCCACACATTTTCTTTCTTAAGCCTGGTCTAAGATCACCTGTATAAGTAGGCAGCAGTTCTATCAGGTTAAGTTAAAAGGAGAAGGGCCATTTAAGGAAAAAAGAACCCAGTGCAACCAATACAATACTAATTAACATAGAAAAGGAAGTGGTGCTCAAGCATAGGGTGACACCTTTCTTTTGAAGGTGACTAACACAGGACTGCTCCTCCCTTAATTCTCAGTCCAGCCCTACATAAAATATGGGGATGCTTGGACTTGTGCTACCTCTATGTACAGAGGTACTTTTCACCCCCGGTCAAAATAATTATCCAAGGGAACATCTTGCCTATGGGTACACACTAAGAGGTACATATGACTCAGAACCAGATTAGAAATGGTTGTGTGAACCCTCTGCAGCATTCATCCCTGCAACAGAGATGGAGAAATAAGGAGTATGGTTATTTTTTTTTCCATGGGCAGGTGACTCCTATTGGATTTCTGTAACTTTCCCGTGAAGATTCTGGTCCTGCTCCTAGACAGACATCTAAATTAAAAACAAACTACAGATGGAAACTCCCTTTCTCCATGGCGTCCTAGCTCATATTAAGGTGTGTATTTAAAGATGTATAAGAAATGTCCTCAGCAGCTTTGCAAAAGGCAACTACTGGCAGTGGCAAGTACCTGAGAGGTTTTTTTTACAATTTTATTCCTCCCTCGGTGCTCAGAAAGTCAGAATTCCTCTGCTTAATCCATATGCAAGGCTCATCTCCAAGCATGTCTAACCTTATCAAAGGACAGGATGAAAAAACAACAGCCTACCAATTGGAAAAGCCATTTAACCTATGTCTAACCTCAAGTTCTAATAATTTTCCTTTTGACAGCAGCCCATCTTTATCAGCAGACTACCTCAAAAACCACATTATATTTTTCATGGGAGGGAACACAATTGCTACAGCTTTTGTAATCTTTAAATATTCACTGAAGAGAGAATAGTGCCACAGCCCTTTTACTATAATATACAGATGTTGGTCCCACCACTGTCTAAATTAATATTTAGGTATGACATATGGAATTCTTCTTATATTATATTTTTCATTGAGTAATTAAAATAGAGATAAAAATAATTTTGTAATATCAGGTAACAACAGCAGTTGTGCAGATGCATAACAAGTTGAAGCCACTTTCAAAAGATTATGTTACTGTTAAAGTGAGTACAACATTTCAGTAAGTCTGATGCGACATACCACAATGCTCGAGGGATTACGTTGCGTTTTACAGATTAACTTTTGCCAGCCTAGTTTATATTTCCTATTGCTATTGCAGGTTGCCATTCCTGGGGAAGACCTTTCA
Organism: Melopsittacus undulatus; assembly: GCF_012275295.1. NCBI lineage: Eukaryota > Metazoa > Chordata > Aves > Psittaciformes > Psittaculidae > Melopsittacus > Melopsittacus undulatus. The sequence continues at coordinate 42,567,840 of NC_047528.1, read as the reverse complement.
GCTGCTCAAAGTAAGGTATGCAATCTGTTGTTTAACCACACCTTCCTGAATACAGGAAGAAGCACTGACAGGGCTTTTTCATATGCATTTTTTAAATGTGACAGTGCAGACATATTTTGCAGCCCATTGTTCTCCCAAAAGGTGTGGCAAAGTTCATAAACTAAAGAAGGAAATAAAAAAATTCTATAAATAGCATGTGAAATGTCTAAATCTCTTCGCTGCTTCTAGTTGTCACAGAAAATGGCTGAGCAGTGGCTTCTGTTTTCCTTTCTAAAATTCTTGGCAGAGAAAAATGCTAGTCATAGCAAGTGCCAGCATTTTTCATGGAGATCCACAATCTCCAATGTCAGTGGGCCTGATTTGCCCACAGTTTGAATACCTCTCTACTCTGCAAATGAAATATCTTGCCGAAGCCTCTGAAAGCCTGGTCCGTAGTATGCTAACTTTGTGTATCTTGATCTTGAATCACTGCTGTTATTACTTTACATAAAGAACACAAAGAGCTACTGATAAAATCAGTTATCTATAGAAAATTGTGCTAAAAATACAGCTAAATCAGGTGACATCTATGTGGTACCAGTTGAATGGCTGTAACCAGCTTTATAATTTATGTTATTGATAAATAGCTTATTTGTTAATGAATTATCTGTTATCTGTTAATGAATTATCTGAATTACTTTTCTCTCTATTTTAATTACTCAAAAGAAGTTTCATATGGGTGGCTAAAGAAACGAAAATCATATTCTGACCAATAGAAGTGGGAGTGTGAGAATTATGATTAGATGTGCTTTTTTTCATCAAAGAATATGAAAGACTATAATATCCCCATCACCTAAAAATCCTCACTGGGAGACTTCTGGAACAGAACCAAGTGTTGATCTCAGGGAAAGCCATCTTGTTAGAAGATGTTAGAGGAAGAGAAGATAAGGGGAGGAATCTTCTTCCTGCTCCCTATCTTAAATATTCTGATAGGAACTAATTGGTCATAGGCGCTGTGAATACATACGAGACACACCACACGCACACACCCAAGGCTGTTCTTTTATGGTGCAGATAAGATGATGTGTCAGATCTGCCCCATAAAATGATATCCATGTGAGGTACTTCAAATTACACCTATCTGATAGACTAGATTTCTCTCCTTGTCCTGGTATTGTGCTGGGATTATTTGCTAGGGCTAAGTAGTCTTTTCTCTGCAACGATGATCCTTTTTTCTATTATTTCGATCAAATTAGTTGACTGAAAACTTGGTTGTCATTTGAAAACCTATATGGAAATTTTGTAGCAATCACAAAAAAGCCCAAAACCACCAAAACCAGTTCACCAATATCCCACCTATTTAATGAAATCTTCATTTGACAGGTGGGTTCCACAGTTGTGTTGCTGGCACACCTAACTGCTATGCATGCCAGCCAAATGTAACAGATTGTGATCCTGTTCTCTATCCACATCAAAGCTAAATATGACCTTGGAAGAAAGGTAGGTTTTTTCCCATTCCTGGAAGATGCTGGCTCTGGTACAGTTAGCACAGAACAGTTTTCTGTAGAAGAATTGTTAGAAAATGCATTCCAAAATCAGTAACTGGAGAAATAAGACAAAGACAAGAAAATGGGAATCAGAAAGGATGGAGTAGGACTTAATAAAGGTTCAGGGAAGTACAAAAAGATTATCAAAGACACAAATTACTTCTCCACACCAGGAAAAAAAAAAGTATCAGCTTTTATTGTGGTGAAGGGATACCTGAAAGGTGCTAAGTGGTCTAAAATATCACAAACAGTATGAAAAGTGTGCATTTCAGTTCCCCCTAATGCAAGAGCTATTTGGCATCAAAATTAAACTAGTAGGGAGAAAAAGGAAAATAGAAAAGGGAAAGAAAAGAGATGCTTCTTCTACAATATCTATACAACCTGTCCTTGCTGCAAGAAGATGTTTATAATACCTTGTGAGATGCAACATTTTATTTGTATACATGTGTATCTGAACTTGTGTGTGTATATGTAGTTGTGTACATACAAAGATACTTATGTGTGCATCCATATATAAAACAGTTCAATGAGAAACAAGACAAGTTTGTAGAAGAGAAATCCATCAATGGTTACTAATTAAACAAATAATACTTGGCTAAGACCCTATCATGTAAACTGATAGAAACTGTAAGGACACTTAGGGAAAGAAATCTGTATGCTTTCCCTGTTCTTCCACTCTTTCTTGAGCATCTACTTTTGGCCATGGTTGAAGTCAGAATGTTGGGCTAAAGAGTCTTTTGGGATGAACAAGGACAGCTACTCTTGTGTTATGCCTCCATTGTCAACATTTGTATAAGGCACATAACTAAAATAGCATTAAAATTATTTCCTAATTCTGTTGATGTGAACAATTAGCAACACAATCAAAGCGATTCAGCATTGCTATTTGAGTTTCTTCAGACTGAATTTCTTCTCTAGTTACATGAGAAATGTGGAGAGTAGGTATATATTTAGAGAACCCTGTATTTTATTAGCACATATTTAAGACCCTTTACTTACTCATAAATACCTTTGCAGTCAAATAGTATTACTCATCTGTTCAAATAACAGATAAAATAGAAGGCAGATTTATGATATGTGTTGAAATGTAGGTCATCTGCAGTAGTAAAATAGAAAATGTATCACAGAAGTGTCATCTTCCCTCCATGTTCCCCTCCCAGCTTCTCTAGAGAAGAATTCAGCTGTCTCATTGTCCTTGCTTGTCGACAGAAGTAGAAAGATTAACAGCATTTCCAGGTATATTCCAAAGAATAAATTTCTTGTACAGATTTCAATCAATCACAAACAAAACTATGTAAAAAAAAAAACAAAAAAAAAGGAAAAGAAAAATCTCCTGAACTAAGAGACCTGTAATTAGGGCTTCAATGGCCTGAAGCACTGAAGAAGTAACTGAGCTCTCTTGTCTTTACAAAACACTTGTCCTTCCATAGAAACTGGCCAATAGACTGTTACAATGGTGAGAAAGTTAGTGCATTTTATGTATCAGCTCTCCTTCCCTTTTCTTCTGTGTAAATCATATTCTTCTGCATAATTGCTTTCAAAGCTGTGAGTACCTTGGAAAGAATGTTGGCAGAAACAATCTTTTACATGAGTTTTAATGTTCAGTACCCAAAGAACTGAGCTGAAGGTTTTTTTCATTTGTTTTTGTTCCTGCGGTTATTAAGTGTAATGAAAACAAGGCTGGGCTTTAAAACTGGGCAATTTCAAAATAATTTGGGTCATATTACAAAGGAAAGATCAGAACAGATTATAATTATCTGGATGTAATCATAAAGTCTCAAATCAGTTCCTGACGTTCCAGATCCAGCCATGGTGCTGTAGGAGCATACTGTGAAGAACCCAATAATTTCAAGTGTGAGTTGCTCTGGATCCTTGTGCAGGCTATTAGCCTGAGAAAATTAAATGTTAATTAATGCCTAAGTAAATAATCTGAATTCTACTCAATAAAAGCAGAAGCCAAACTGGTGACAGCTATTTTCAAATACTCGTTTCCTCAGAACTGGGCGAGACTTTCCATCATAGGCCCTATTTAACAAAAAAGCTAAGCTACATCAAAAGCTAGGCTCCTACCTCTACATTTGTCACTTAAGACACCCCTAATATAATCTCGCTCTAATGCAGATGACTAAAGTAGGTCAGAGCATTGGGCTCTACAGGTTACTATTTCTCCCCACTTTCTTGAAAGGGAGCCTAAGATGACAAGTCAGCTGTAGGCATCTACACCGTAAACACCTAGACATGTCAGATGAATCCCATATAATGGCATGATTTCAAATAAAATTCCTGCTTTTGCAGAAAGCAACGACTTCTTGCCAAATTAAAGGCAAAGGAAACAAGCATGCAGACTTTTTTTTTCCTCTGTGTCTAGCCAAAACTCAAGTCATAAAGCTCATTCTGCAGCCTCAGCAATACTACACCTATACTACATCAAAATTTGTCTCATTCTTAAGCAAACGGCATGTCCTGTGATGCATGGTAGAAAGCTTCCCTACTGCACTGTGGCCACTTACACAAAAAGTGTGACAAGGAAACTATAATCTGGCCATGTGGGAGTCTGACCCCAGAGAAACTGCAAGATGAGAGAAATCAAAAGATCATTGTGCTTTCCTGAGAGTCACATCCCTTTCATTCACAGGTACAAAGGACATATTCCTTCTATTTTTAGAATAAATACACCAGATCTTTCTGGATTTGAATCCCCTAGCTATAGCAACAGTAAGACTTGAATTTTGGGGCTTAGCTAATTTACTTGTTGGTAACTGTTTTTATGCTACTCAAACCAACGAGCTGCAGACAAACCAGTATAAATGAACCTCTAAGCAGAATGTCCATAGGATTGTGCCTAAATGACAGTATTTGAATCTTCTTAATATTCATTTTGACATATGCAAATCCTCATAATATTTGAAACTTTTAAACTCATACTGCTAAACCCAGGTTGAAGCAGAAAGCTCAGAGTTAGCGAGCTATGTTGTAGCTAAATTGGTTGGGTGTGTGAAAACAGCCATCACACACTGGAGAATAAATTGCTGGGTTTGGTTTTTCTTGATTTGCAAGTTGCTATAAGAGATGCATGTTTCCCAGGGAGTGGTGAAAAGTAGGGGTGTGTTAAACAGGTTTAAGAGCATTTTAAAGAGACACTGTCAGGTTTGAGACGTAATAGATTCTGTGTACCTCCTCCTTCCTTCCAAATAACATTTCTTGTTTCTGTGATTACAAACAGCTGAGCTGAACCCTACCTCTCTATTTGAGTGATACTGCAAAATCCAGTGTAGCAGTTACATGTCACACTGGTCACTCTCTCTTGTCTTTTTTCTCTTTTTGCCATCAGTCAGGAAATGAAATTGCCAGAATTGTTCTTTGCTCTCCTTGGCGAGCAGATTCACAGGCCATCAAGTTCAGACAATAAAATCTTGCAGTTTTCTTTAAATATAGATGTGGTCAGAACAAGCAGCACTTGGATAAAACTATTTCTCCACTCACAGTGGTACAGAAGTTATTTGCTAGTGTTGCTGGGGCCACTGCTTTAAGATCTGAAATAACCCAGCCCAAAGACTGGTTGTAAGTTCCCAGGACCTTTGGCAAAAGTCACATAATTTTGAACCTGAATTTTCATATTTCTCGTAAGTTTTACATGGAGAACGAACACAATTTAAATCTTTTATACACATAGCATTGGCTTTGAGCCTTGGAGAACTACCTGCTATTTTCTCCTTCTGGGTATCTTACTGGAACTAAGGATAATTCTAATTGAAAATGAGAGCAATCTTTCTTAAACAGATTTCACAAGAGATGACTGGAATACCCACTTCAGTCTCTTGCTTAGTGCAGCAGAATAGAATTAGCAGAGAACAATGTAAATACAAACGTCAGCCTACCATTATTGCAAATAACACTGAAGTCTATGCTTGGAAGGATTTAACCTCAGTCTCAAGGAAACATTTTTAAATTACATTTTTCCTTCAGCTTGTAAATATGCTAAATTTTGGATCTACCCCATGGCATTATACTATAATGCTTACAGTGCAATGTGACGTTCTGTATAACAGAAACATTCAAGACCAAAAGGTCCAGTATTTGGTTATTTGAGAAAATACATATTTTAAATTCCTCCTTCCTAAGGTAGTAAGAGAGCACCATGACACACACAAGAACCATTTTTAGTCAGACCAAAACTTGGTCCATGAAAAGAGCACAGCCTGGATGTGACTCGCAAGTGCCGTTGCCTGGGAGAAGCAGAGCAGACAGAGACTGAAGTTTGGAAGCAGGTGACAAGGAAACTGAAGAGGAGCTGAAATAAAAATGAGGGAGAAAGATGATGAGAAAATAGGGACAAGCAGAAAAGGATCTAAAATGTCAAAGATCAGTCTGATCTCATATACTGACAATGCAAATCTGACCAGAGCCGTGCTCATGAGTTGTTTCAAGAACTGTATCCTTGTATATGAAGATTAATGTTTCCTACACTTTTTGAGCAAAGATAGAGTGTTTGTATAAAAACCAGAACAATTATTTCCTTGGAAATTTTGCATTTTTTAGAAAACATCAATGCAATCAAATGAAGAGAGACAGGATGAGCAGTGATGTCACATGAGAACTATGTCATGGCATGTCAGCTATTACTTCCACATGGCTTGTGATTTGGGCAGAATAACATCTGAATTATGCTCCTGAAGGAGCAAATAAAAGCAAACACAAGGGATGGTTGTTTAGCTGCAAACAAGGAAACACAGAATTTGATGACAATGCCACAGACAAGGAATCCTCAGAAGTTCATGCAGAAGGGCAAGTTCAATTATATCTTTTTAACACATTTTTCTCAGGGTTTTCAGAGGTCAGTCAAAGGTATAACTGCAGAGACTAACCATTCAGGAAACAGCACAGAGATTGTTACGCATCAGTCATTTATCTAACTGTACAGTTCAGTGATCCAGTAAATCAGTGTTGACAATAGGTTTTGCAGTGAACAAGGAGGGTGTGGTTTCATTATCAGTTTAAATCGATCTTTACCACATTCCCACCAAAAGAAACGGTTGTGCCTTCCCTATCTTGCCTTTGACTGTGCTCTCCATGCTCTCCAGCTGGTTCCTTAGATCAGCAAACTACTACATCAGCTTCCCTCTCATCTACAAATCACACCTAGCTCAAATCTCTATGCATACATACATTATTAGAAACATAACTGGGTAACATGAATAATTTGTCAATTATTACCCATTCATCTTCTTTTCCTATGGAAAAAAATTCTGATCTCAGCATTCATTTTCATATTAGTGGTCTTTGGTATCTTTCAGGCACTACTGGGAAGAGTAAATCTTGAGGATGGGATTTGAATGGCAGGCACCTCTACCACTTTAGGTATTAAGGAAGTCATCTGAACTCTAAAGCAGTCAATGACTCAAAAGAAAAAATGACATACTTTCTTATGTTTCTCCACCACTACCTTTGAAGACAGACTGTACTAGTTTTGCCTGGGATAGTTTTCCTTCTAGTAGCTCATATTGTGCTGTGTTTTGGATTTGTGACCAAAACAGTGCTGATAACACAGGGAAGTTTTAGCTGTTGCTGAACAATTTATCTTCACAGCATCAAAGCCTTTTCTCTTTCTCACACCACCCCACCAGCAAACAGGCAGAGGGTGTGCAAGAAGTTGGGAGAAGACACATAACTGAGACACCAACTGAGCAAAGGGATGTCCCATACCGTGTGATGTCATGCTCAGAAAGAAAAGCTGGGGAAAAAGAAGAAAGGGTGGACATTTGGAGTTAGGGCATTTGTCTTCCTTAGTAACTGTTAGGCATGATGAAGCTCTGCTTTCCTGGAGATCACTGAAAACCTGCCTACTGACAGGAAGTGGTGAATGAATTCCTTGTTTTGCTTTGCTTGTGCACATAAAATTAATAATCTTTGCTTTATTCTCTTTAAATCTACCCATGAATTTCTCACTTTCACCCCACTTTTACCCTTTGGATGAAGATGATGAATAGTATTTACCCCAGTATTAAGCACTGGGATACACCACTAGTGACTTCCTTAGATTAGATTCAACCATCTAAAGCACAGGCGTTTCTTCTTCTTATGATGTGTTACAATTTCTCTTCTCCCTAAGTGGTATGTACACTCTAAGTTCCTACTTCCCCACAGTGAAGACCAAGCCAGAATTAATACATTTGAAAAACAGTCCAAGCTCACTCTCTGTAATTACGTACATCTTCTCTTTATAGGACAGTGCTAACTTGCTTCCTTCCTCTTTTTATCCCATCCTTGCCACATCCCATCTCTGACAGCCGTGGTAGGTAGAAAAGATTAAGTGCTTCCTTGAGCTCTTCACTTAATAACAAACAAGAAGGAAGGAGGTAATCAGCCATACATTGGCAACTCTATAATTATAAAGTCAATGAAATGTAAACTAACTCAACTTCTGCCTTCTAATTAATTTATTGTAATTACTAAAATGTACTGATTTATTTTCATTCTTTTGTTGCAACAGAGATGACTATTACAAAGTTTGAGAAAAAGAAGTACAAGCCCAAAACCTGAAATTCATACACAGGAGGATGTTTAAATGTGAGTATAAATTTGTACTTGAAGCTAAGTAGTTGAACATAATAAACAGGCATATTATATTGCAATGCTTCCACTGCAGCAAATAGGATTTAGTCACTTGCAGTTTTGTGCAAGTAATAAAGATGTTGCTCTGTGATGAACATTCACGCTAATCTGAATACGCAGGCACAGGATCTCATCAGCAGTAGTAATATGAAAGGAAATTCCATAGCAGCTTTGATCTATTCAACAAGGTACAGAATATGCATTCAGGCAAATATATGACCACATAGTAGAAGCAGACATCATAGATAATGTACAGATGAGGGAAACTTTAACCACTGCTTTACATATTTTAATTCCACAGTAAGCTTTGTGTTTGTAAAAAATAAATACCAGTTTACTGAGCTTAAATATGGTCATGGACAAAATTAATTTTCCAGATGACAAACTTTTTTTCTACAGTTGTCATGAGCAGTGTGCATACAGAGAAGTCCCAGCTCTGGCCCCTGAGCCTCTAAACACAAGCTAGCCACATGTCCCTTGTATTACTTTCTCCTCTATTTGTCTTTGATGGAGGGGTCCTTAGTCAGTACTTTGAAGTAATGATGGTGGACACCTATCTGTTTCTCGTTCCAGATGGATAGAGCTCAGAATAAGGCACCTACAAGCCAGATGTTACACATTTTCTTCCCTCAGTATTTTTGTACTGACCACTCCTAGGTGACTGTGCAAACACAAAGAGAATTTCAGGTGGCTCCATATTCTGGGTTCTCTGACCTCACACATCACTTAAGGCAGGCAGAGGCAGCCTGATTCAGACCTTTGCATGCCCATGGAAGTGGCAGACAGTTCACTTCATCTTCTGCTTATGTGTGACCTTCCCTGAACTGCTCTAATGTTGTTGGGACCTCCATAGGCTGTCCACATAAATTGAGGGAGAAACTCAGGACTAAGGCAGATGCGAGTTCTGAAATCCTCACAAAACAGCACCAAATGCAAGGGGTTAGATTATTTCCTTGTAACAGATATGAGGAATTATCTGCTTACCTCTATCAGTAGATAGGGATTGGCAGTATGTGTGCTTAGATATGACCAGGTGTGAATATTTATTGGTCTTGGGCTGGGGTTTGCCGTAGCTATTGCTGCCTCTGCCTTCCAGCCCCATGCAGTGCCTCCAAGTCACAGCACCTAATACAATTTGTTACCCTGAGGCTTCAAGGAAGAATCAGATTTGAAAGCTTCTGCTATATTTTGTGATCACTCAGTACAAAAGACAAAAAAATCTGTGAGGGTTTTTTCATTATTTCTGGTACGATAAGATGAATCTTCAGGAGGCTGCTCAAGCTGCATGAACAGATTTACTATCTTCATGCTAGAGGGAGAGTAGTGCCTTTACTTCTGACTGCAGGTCCTTGCACCTTCCTCTGAGCTCTGGGCTCTGTCAGAAACAAACTACTGCCCTGTGTGGTGTATAGGTCTAATCTAGTGTGTCCATACCTCTATAATGCAAAACACTAAAAGTAGAAGTACCCTTCTTTCCACCAACTTTCACAACAGAGCAATTGAAAATAGGATAGAGCCTTTGAAAAGTTACAAACATCGAAGTCAGGTTCCCCCTCACTTTTAACTGTAATAATTGATTTAATTGATTCAGTTTTCCACACTCTCTCAAAACACAAATATTTTCATCCAGACACTCATTAGCCCAGAGATCACAGAATAGCACAATATACACAAGCCTGAAGGTGTTTCATACTGCTAATTTAATTTAATCACAATCTATTAGGCATTTACATAAATACAATCCTACATGGAAGTATGTTTTTATTTTGCCAAGGGCAGTTCCTTGAAGGATGATAGGGTAAGAAATACTAAACATATTATTACAAATAATTACTTAGAGGTGAACATACTAATTTTAATTATATTGGGTACTCTTGAGGCTTCCCAGAGTTTTCTACCTGTGCTAGTTTATAGTTGCTTTTTGATACTGGCATTACTTGTTTTCTCCCTTAACAGAGTTATACCTTCCACTCCTTGGAAGGACACTGTTTCAGACCACTCTGCCTGAAGTAATATGAAAATTCAGATAGTCTTCATCTCATGGAGCAACTGCAGAGAATAAAACAGCCCTCACCTGACTGATCCAAGACAAGACCCTAAGCTCTTCAGAGGTTGCCTGCTACAGTGCAGAACTACATCCACAACAACCCCTTCTTTAATTTACATCTACTACCAGGTGATTTTAGGATTCAAACTAAAGCCAATCTATGTGTCAATGAAAGAAGCTCTCTTTCAGGAACAGGGCTCTTGGGTAACAACAGATAACAGTAAAATAGATGTTCATTCTCTGCTCCATGTATTCTCCATTTAAAGTACTATTCAATTAAGATTATTTCACAAATAAGGAGAATTTGCCTGTAAATAAAATTGTTTTTTCTATTCAAGTAAGAAGATTGCACAAAAGACACTGGCCCAGACTTAAGCCATTCTGTAGCTCAGAGTTCACAGTAATATTCACAGTGGAAAAAAAAATCCAATGTTTTAGAAAGGTGGTTCTGCTAGAAAACTGCTGACTTATAGAGTCCTATGCACTTAGTCTTTTGAAAGGTTAAATAAATTGTTCTATACAATGAAATTTAAATCCAAAGCTGTAACTCAAAACCTGCAACCCAACTCTTTTCTCTCTCTAGAATAATGTAAATTCCATAGGCAGGCAGTTGTATTTGCAGCTCTCTAGCCATATTCATCTATGCTCTGCGTAGGTACTTGAGTGGTTTGGAGCAGCAAAACCAGGTGAGGAATACCCAGAGGTGATACTCCCCTGACAAATACCTGGGAAGAGTTTGGTGCAACACATGTTTTCAGAGGCTGCCTAACCCAGCAGTCAGTGCTGAGCACTTCAAAAATCAGAGTTGCCGCAGACGGTTTTATTATAAAGTAAATGTGATCACGACTGGTGCAGTAGCAAGGGATCTCTCTTCTTTTGTTCATAGTTCATGACATACTGTTTCCTTTGTGATTTGTATCCAGGAAAAGAAGGTGGCCACAACTGTGCTGCCTCCTATCTAAGGAACCAGTTAGTACACTGCCTTGAGTAAAAGACACTGAAGTTTCTTCGTCTGGGCATTAACTCATTTATATTTTGCATCTGGTCAAAGAGAAAGCACAAGGGAAAAGCAGGAGCTGAAGAATTTTTTCCTAAAGAAAATGCCCAAACTACAAATTCTGAGAGCAGGAGGTTCTATCTCCCTACACATCAGATGCTCAGAGAATTAACCATCCTGTGTTTTTCACGTGGTGCCTGTGGTACAGCTAAGAGTCATAGAATCATAGAATCATAGAATAGTTAGGATTGGAAAGGACCTCAAGATCATCAAGTTCCACCCCCCCTGCCATGGGCAGGGACACCTCACACTAAACCATATCACCCAAGGCTACATCCAACCTGGCCTTGAACACTGCCAGGGATGGAGCATTCACTACCTCCCTGGGCAACCCATTCCAGTACCTCACCACCCTAACAAGAAAGAATTTCTTCCTTAGATCCAGTCTAAACCTCTGCTGTTTAAGTTTCAACCCATTACCCCTTGTGCTATCACTACAGTCCCTAATGAAGAGTCTCTCACCAGCATCCCTGCAGTCCCCCTTCAGACACTGGAAGGCTGCTATGAGGTCTCCACACAGCCTTCTCTTCTCCAGGCTGAACAGACCCAACTTTCTCAGCCTGTCTTCATATGGGAGGTGCTCCAGTCCCCTGATCATCCTCGTGGCCCTCCTCTGGACTTGTTCCAACAGTTCCATGTCCTTTCTATGTTGAGGACACCAGAACTGCACACAGTACTCCAAGTGAGGTCTCAGGAGAGCAGAGTAGAGGGGCAGGATCACCTCCTTTGACCTCCTGGTCACACTCCTTTTGATGCAGCCCAGGATACGGTTGGCTTTCTGGGCTGTGAGTGCACACTGCTGGCTCATGTTCATTTTCTCATTGACCAACACCCCCAAGTCCTTCTCCACAGGACTACCATGAATTTCCTTTTTGCCCAACCTGTAGCTGTGCCTGGGATTGCTCCGACCCAGGTGTAGGACCTTGCACTTGTCATGGTTAAACTTCATGAGGTTGGCATAAGCCCACCTCACAAGTGTGTCAAGGTCCCTGTGAATGGCATTCCTTCCCTCCAGTGCATCAACAGAACCACACAGAACCACACAGCTTGGTGTCATTGGCAAACCTGCTGAGGGCGCACTCAATTCCATTGTCCATGTCAGCGACAAAGATGTTAAACAAGACCAGTCCCAACACCGATCCCTGAGGGACACCACTCGTTACTGATCTCCAGCTGGACATTGAACTGTTGACCACAACTCTTTGAGTGTGGCCATCCAGACAGTTCTTTATCCACCGAGTGGTCCACCTATCAAATTGATGACACTCCAATTTAGAGACAAGGATGTCATGTGGGACAGTGTCGAATGCTTTGCACAAGTCCAGATAGATGATGTCAACTGCTCCACCCCTGTCCATCACTTTTGTAGCCCCGTCATAGAAGGCCACCAAATTGGTCAGGCAGGATTTTCCCCTAGTAAAGCCATGCTGGCTGTCACCAAACTATTTTGTGCTAGTTGTAAGAACAGGTAAATAAGCAGAATTGCGGCATCTAAATTTTGCTACAATGATGAATAAAATCCATCTTATAGCTATCAGAGTTACTGCCATGCTTGTGTTGTATGACGTGCTGTTTGAGATAAGCAATATCTGTAATTTTTACTTTTTTGCAAGCATATTTAACACAAAATATGAGCAATTTATTTTGTCTTAGAACATGAGATTTAAAAACATCTCTTTTACCGTCTATATATGCTTGTATCTGCCCATAAGCCTCCTGCTACATTTCACAAGGGAGATCCATGAGTTGTGTCTTCAGCCTCTTGAAAAATAATTAATCTCATAGCTCAGCACTAAAATGTCTCCTTTTTCCTTCCTGCAGCACAATTGAGTTTTTGAATCCTCCAGTTCTGTGAGTAGAGTTCTATAAAGTGTGAGAAGTACTTTATAGGCTGATATACATGGGGAAAGACTCACCAGATGAGTCCACCTCAAAAACTTCCAGGTTTTTTAGCTACCCCCCTTTAGACTTCATCTTGAGCACACAGTTGCCTGTGAGAGTAATGAATGCTTCTAAATGACCACGGTGTGGCTCTTTTTATTTTTATGAGTTAATTTCTCTTCAGTTAACAACAGAACTCATAAAAATTACATCCACAAGAGGGATTCTCACATTTAGATCAAATAACTGATCCTCTTGTTTCAGAACAGATCATGCACCAAAAGCAGTATGACAGTCTTCACAGACTTTAATCTGGGAGCTGGTGGAAACACCTTTTTATAAAAGAAATAGTTAACTATTTCTTACTATACCCATTTGCTTATTTGTAATGCAGATTCCCTAAAAACTGAGACCGATACTGATTTGCAGTTAATTGATTCTGGAACGTACTTACAATTTAGTGCAATTTTCAGTTTGAGCACTAGGTGGAAACAGAGCAAAGAAGATAAGATTCGTTACGAAATCTTCAACACAACAAATGGAAGCGCTTTCTGCAACGCACATCCCAGAAGGGAGAAATGGCAGCTTAAATCTGCTTCATTTTACTGGGGACATCTATCGTCATTTCTTGCACACAAGAATAAGAAAATATTCTCCTTAGTATTCTTAAAGTTGAATTTTAAATTTTCTTTGCTTTCCGATTGCTCTAAATGTTGCAATACATGTATTCAGAGTGCTCAGATATATTTCTATTGATTGTTGTTCAAGCATTTCAATGGAAATTCGTACCTGAATTAGCTATGTAGCAATTTTCCCTCTATTGCTAGTCCAGTTTTGAAACACTTTAGGCTGAACGTATGTTCAGAGTGAGCTGCTGTTGTCTGCTGCCATTTGCTTGTAATAGGTTGTAAATAAATAAAATAGTGAAAATATAAATGAATGCTTTCCGCTCATTTGCTGAATGCTTACGCAACGAAGAAAGTACAGCTAGAAAAGTCACCCTAATTTTACTTCTCTGTATAACCCAGTTCCTGGATATAAAAATAATTTTACTCTAATTCTATTTTTGTTTATTTATTTTTTAGCTGAAGAAAGAGAACTGCAATGATATTTAGCTTTGGGTGGTAGCCGTCTTTTAGATATCATGTTGCTTGTGGAAAACTCCAGACAAATCCATATGCAGAATGCAACTGCAGCAATATCCCTATAGAAATGAGGAGGGATGATGCAGCACTACACTGGAAGCCACAAAGCAGAACAGAGTCGCATAAGAGCAATGCTGGTCCAAGCATGCGTGATCAGGATGGGACATCCCAGCAGTCTCATCTTACTTCCAAGAAATTATTAATCTTAGTGTAAGACCATTCATATGAAAAGATACAGTCATGACTTATGCAGTCTCAAAAGAGACTGACCTAGTCATCCCCCACCAGTTTTGCTACTGTCCACAGAGCTTGAAAGGTCTGGGTTAAGAAGCTGGGATAGTAACATGGGACATCTCTAGTTTTATTTAAAGTTCATGATATGCTGTTTCATTTCGTGATTGATACTCTATTTATATCAAGAATTAATACATAACAAGGTGATGGGTTTCCTGCAATATTTTCACTTCTTTCAGATTCTTCTTAATTTTTTAATTAAAACACTGGTGACCACCAATAACTTGTTTTATTTCATTCTGCATGTTTACACAAGTTCTGCCTCTTTGCCCACCTTTTAATGCAATAAGAGGGCAGATACTATATTCACAGGCCAGTTTTACAAACAGTTTGAAACAGATTTCAACTGCCTGAGGTGACTTAGTCAAATGGCTTGGATGCCAGAGCTAGTATTCATACTGGTGGAATGTGAGTCAAAATCTTATATGAACTTGAAACCTGTTGAAGCCTGGGGAGTAACTGAGCCTATTGTTCCTGATCCAAGTAAATAGAACCTTCTATCTACTGGGTAGATATATTTGATATGTTAGATTTAATGACTTAGAGGACATTTTGTAAATGCTGTAGGAACAAATACTAAGCTAAACTCAAAGAGTAAATATCAAGTAGGTACACAAGGCCTATTGTCTGTATTCCTGCAGAAAGTGTGTGTGATGGGTATAAGGAAGCTTAGATAGGGCAAGATATAAATGCAATTATAAAGTAAAACCTTCTGGTTTGGAAGGGGGTTTAGGATTCAGTTCCCATTGCCATTGAATTAAACCTACCAGTGGGATACTGTATACTTCCTCAAAAATTTTTGAAAATTAAGAAAAATAATAAAATCTGTAGAGCAGATAATGTCTTAGGTCATTGTCCCTCACAAGATGATCTCAATTCTTATCATTAAGGTCATTTTTTGGAAGAGAAGGCATGTGTTAAATAGTGTGGAAATCTTGCAATACAATAAAACAATGTCAGTCATCTTTCAGTTACAACTGAAAGGTAATGAACTCGTAAATAAAATATATCAATTACTAAATGCAGAATAGCAACACAACTTTAAGAAACTAAGTTCTAGTGTATGGTCAGTATTATTTCTCCTTGAAACAGTGTCAGAAGACACCGGCATGTCTTTGATTTGTCCTATTATTCCAACTCTGATAAGTATGTAGGAACTGGATTTTATAACCATTGGACTTTTTAGTACAGTCTAGCTACACAACTGAATAGTGTCCTGATGCCAACTTAAAGAAGTTATGCATCAGTGCTGAAAGGAGAAGAGAAAAGAACATTTCAGGACATCAGAGCTGAGATTACAGATGGCAGAAGTTCATGGGAAATGTTACTTATAAATTAATCAGAGGTTGTATGGAAAAGTCCTGGGGTAACAGTTGGACTTGATGATCTTAAAGGTCTTTTCCAATCTATTTGATTCTACGATTTTATGAAAACACTGAAAATCAACACAAAAGCTCTTTTGTTTTAAAAAAATTTATTTCAAATTAGTTCCCATTTCCAAGTTCCACAGGTAATACTATAATATGGACTTACCAATTTTGGCACTGAAGAGTATCTCGGGAGACCTTTCCAGATGCAAAAACTTCCACTGCTTATAAAGTTGCTAAGATATTGACCACTCAGTAGAGGACTCCTAATGTGCCTCTGGTTACTACTTCTTACTTAGCTAAAATCCTTCTTCTAGCAAGATTCAAATATCAAGTGAGAGCTAACCGAAAGTTTGCCTCTGCTGTTCTCTATCTATCTTGCTGGCAGTTGCTGTTGGTGACTGAAAGTGTTACTAGGAGTGGTTTTGGCTTCGAATAGGATAGTTGTGAGTCAACGTGGGATAAATCCAGACATGCCCAGCTTTCCTCCTGCTCTGTAAACAAAGTGATCCGATACAGAAATCTGACTTTGATGATCTTTAGATGTTATAAATATATCCGCCTTTCTGACACATAAAGACTGTCTTCATACTGAACCCAATAGGCATGTGACACAGGCTATTTTTTGAGGCACTCTAAATTGCAATGACTTCCTTGCCTGCAAGGTCAAGCACGAGTGATAAGCATCAAGAGAGAGATCCTGGCTGCTCTAAAGCCAAAAGCAAAATCCTATCTATCTCAACAGAATAATGGCATTGTCCCAAGGAATTGCACACCACTTTGGAGGAGGCTTCCCACAGAGTCCATTTTCTTCCTCTCCATCTTACTCTTTTGGCCACTTTGCATCTTCTCCCATTTTCGCTTCCAGGCAGTTTCTCCTAGCAGAAAACCCCTCATGACAAATTTCCTTGTCCTGTTCCCACTGTTACCTCAAACAGGCTGCATTTATATTCTGGTTTGGTCAAGTTAAATTCCAGATAATAGAGTAATCTCCAATCCTTACACACTATTTTTTTTCAGGTAAATTACTACACCAAGGTCATTCAGCTGAGTTCTTTAGAGCATGTCTTCATGCTATACATTATGCAGATAGTAATTTGCTCTCGTGGGTTAATATCAAACATTACAAATCTTGGCAGTGTGGAATATCTTCTGCAGACAGACTGGATTTTAAGCACATGACCAGCAGGATTCTGTGTTCATTCACTGAAGCTACTAATTGCCACTGTAAAATGGAATTGCATATATAAAATTTTAAAGGAATATATTCCACAGACAAACTGAAACTGAGCTTTTGCAACAGAAGACATCAGGAATATTTCTTTCAAATGTATGAAAATAAGCTGGTTATAGACAGAAACAGACATACACAGCCATATTCTTTGCAGACTCTATCTAATCCTGCTATCTGCAATAAACTGAACATACAGAGATAAATCCAGTTTTCAGTAGGTTTGTAAGAATATTCAAGGACAAATGTAGACATGGAATTAAAGAAATAAGAAGACTGACTCCAGCGAAGACAGGACTTCTCCATAGTGTCACCTACTTATCCACTAATGAATCTGTGGGGTTTTGTCCATACAAGACTGTAGAATCACAACCATTAAAGAGCACACTTTGATCTGTACCCTGACATCCTGCAAAGACCATTGAACTGCTCTGAATTTTGTTTATATTAGAGTGTGTTTTTTTAGATAAAGTGGATAATATTATAATTTATTAGACAGTGCAATATACATTCTGCTTTATCACAGATAATAGAGAACTTGTTCTTAGCAGCAATGCTGCATTTATAACAGCTATTTGCAGAATTTGTATGCAGGGCATAACAAAATTTGCCTATTACTCAAATCAGGCCATGCAACTGGCAGGCCATGGAAGAATTCTCAAATGGTCCTCAGCTCATTTTCCATCATCCTTTAACAGTGTAAAATTTATTTGCCATTGGATCTTAGAGTAAACAGCTATAGAGTAATCTCTCCCTTAGTTGTCAGAGTTTGACAGCCCTTGATTATAACATAAGCATCTTAGATGCAGAGCTGCTGCTTCAAAGATACTTTCAGAAGTACAAGCCAGAAGTCGTTTATCTGTGTAGTTTGCTTAGCTTTTGGAAGCTGATCCTCATCTTTATAACTAAAAGGCACTGAAAGTAATTTATTTTGAGCTCTGTATGCACAGATGTATGCATGCATGCACAGACTAACTACTTGTGTTTTATCCAGTTACCACGTCAAATATCTTTTAGGTTATTTAACTAGACTGATGGACTGAATGATATTATTACAAGTGATTCTTGGATAGCATAAGCTATGACAATATTGTACAACCAAATAAAATAGTATCTGAGAATACTCAGTGGATAGTACTGAAAATACCACTTATACATTAATATATTAGGTTGACACAATAATTTCCCATCAAACTAGTTCATAACCAACAATATTTTAGAATATTTAGCACACTTGATAATAAAAGCATAGTGAATTATTAAGTAGCAGTTTTAACAACATTTTAATAATGTAACAGTGTCTATTTAATGTCAGTAATGACTGTAATTCTACAAAACAAATACTGCCTGTGAGTCTGTGATTCTCGGATAGTAATTCAGGACATGTTGATTTTATAATGTCAGTTCTTCATCACCCCATCAAAACCTTTGATTCAATGCCCCTTGCAAAATGGCAGAAGTTCAAGAGCATATCAAGGAGTGGAGAGCTTAAAGCACACACAGTCACTAACAAGTATTATCATGTACTCAGAATAATTGCTACTAAAAAAAGCCAGCAGCATTTTAATCTTAATTCAGAATAACTACATTAAGCATCTCTCTGACGTTTTTAACTTGAGGTACATAAAAACATTTCACTTCCCAACTGGAATGGAGGGAACTATTGAGGAACTCTTATTTACTGGCTTTTCCTCAAAGTACTGAAGAAATCACAACAGACTTCCAGTTAGAAGTAGACACAGCTTCTCTTTCACTGTATAAAACAATTTAAAGCCAAGTTGGATTTTGACTGCTAAAGTGTCTTCTTATAGCTGTGCTTTGAATAGACGCCTATTTATTTGGCACATGAAAAATGAAATCTCATTTTCCTACACCAAATGTGCAGAAGCCTGTGACTGCTTTGTGTTCATAGTGTTGTGCATTAACCACCTGTACCATGCCGTCAATGTCTCTAAAGAAGACTAAACTCTAATTATAAGCACACATACTATATATAAATTGAAATAGCCTGCTTTTGGTCTTGAATAAAGAAATAAGAAAATCAATTAGTCCATTACAATGCATTACGGACACGTGGTGTTTTAATACATTAATAGAAAAAATGGAAAATTTGACCTCAGGTGGTGGGATTTTTTTCTCTCATAGAGAGAATATATGCCTTCATCCATTCTTCACAATTTAAATGAGGCGTCCTAAACCATTTCAAGCCAAAAAAGTACAAGTGCCAGTCTTAAAGAAGGCAAGAAATTCTTGTAACATTTGCTGTGAACAAAGCCAGCCCCAGTAGCTAAACCAGAAGGGAATATAACGTAATTACTTCCAGTGCTCTCAGGGGCCTTGCTCATATTCCTAACCATGAGAATTAAAGCTATGCTTCACTCTTCTCATTAACTAAGCTGTTTTTTTCCACAGGTGTGATGTAAGAAATAAAATTATGGAGGCAGGAACTGGCTTTGGGAGGACTGTCACTGTGTCACTTAGCTTCACTGTGCAGAGTGGGTATATGTGAAAGCCGCTTGTTCACAAAGTAGTGGGGAGAAATATCTTTTCTCTTGCTTTGCTAGTGGAGAGCGTGCAGGCTAGCAGACAAAGAAGTCAGCTGGTCACTTCAGCTTTGCAGATCTGGTGATCTCACCCTCTCCTCCCACTATTACAGAGTAAAGAGCTGCTACAGTTTGACTGATTGGTTTCATTTTATTGCCTAGTCTCCTGACATATGAGAGAAAATAACATCCAGTTCTTGGCTGCTTGAATTAATTTTGATTTACTGGACACAAGCCAGCTGGTGATGACAGTGCTTGGGATAATCTTCTCCCTATAGAAAAAAGAAAACGATGCTGGACAGTTACATCAGAGCTTTTTAGCAAGGCATTAATAAATCATGTGAAGATTTTTGATACTAATGATTACTCACAAGCAATACTTTAGATCTCAAGTTCCCAAAAAAGAACCAGGTGCCTAAAAGCATGTATTTCAATGATTTCTTGTGAATTGAGAATGTTTGCCTACTCTGTACTCTTTGATGGTATGAAATGAATTAATCACTTATAAAAATACTATTAAAAGGTTGTTGTTTGATTCAAAGTTATACTTGTATGTAAGCAGAACTGGTACAAATAGAATCTGCATCATTGTAAGAATCATTACTTATGAGCAAAGTGCCTAGGTTCATTCACTGCTTATTTGATAATAGAGTTGAAATTTGCCTAGCAGGCAAAAATAATGTTGGTAAACACCCCTGGTGGCTAGACTGATTATCTGCAGAAACCGATGCTGAAAAAAATCTACATGCACAAAATCTATGTAAGAAATTTGTGAGAGAAAAAAATGGGGAGAATGTTGAATAAACTATTTCAGAACTGTGTCACTTGATCTACCTTGCTATTTAGTGCACTGGCAAACTGCTGCTGCAGAAAAAATGATACAGTTTGGGTCTTGTGTTTCTTCATCACTTTATGGCTTCTGTCCAATTCTGGATGTTCTGCCACCCCGTTTCTCTCTTGCTTTAAACAAAAGCCTCTTTTTTGACCAATTGTAGCATGTGCCAAGACACAAGACAGATGATCCAATGGTGCAGTTGAGCACCCTCAGAAGACATCTTCTTACTGTTGGGGAAAAAATTATCTCTGAACTTGTGATTAAAGAAAGGATTTACTCTTCCTTTATTTATTCTCATACTGCAAATGAAGGGCAGCTGCCTCAGAATGTCCACATACTCTTAATCCAGAGGGAAGATGTGTGATTAATGCAAAGGATTAGGCAGGGGAAGATACAGATTTTTATTCTTTTCCTCTACTGTCTCCTGGACAAGTCCCCCAGCTGTGAGATGCATTGCTTCCACTCCTTAGTGGAGTTGGCAGTGGTAAATCTCCATTAATGAACAGAAGCTTTAGAAACAAAATGAATATTTATGTTTGATTATTCACTGTTTTCAAAGGACATTCTCAAGTAACTTTGGTCCTCCTTTAGAAACAAAAGCATTTCACTACTTTACAAAGAAGCTGCAAGGATGGACAGGAAGAACACCATGGGATACCTAAATTTCTGAAAATTCAGTGCCCCTAGCAGGTGTCAAGCTACTAACAGCAGGGAAGGTGGAAAAGGGGTTGAAGAGTTCCCACTGTTTGCAGAACTGGGAAAATAAAACCAATTTCCTCTTCCCCACTGTTGGGAAGAAAGTCTCACTACAGATGTCACCACACTACAAAATATGTCTTTGCTGCCAAAGGGTTTTCAGGGGCAGCCTTACACTAACATGTGCTGGCCAGTGCATCCTGATACCATTTTGAGATGGCTTTTTATCAGTGTGGAATTGCGTTTCATTCATTTATTTACTGACCTGGCACTGAATTAGTCTCAAAAGGTATCTCCTCACTGCTAACAAATAAGGGTACGTGGTGGGTATGATCTATGTTGCCTAACTTCTCAATGTGGATTCATTGTGGATCACACACTAGCTCTCTCCAAAGCAAATCTGCTAGAGATGCAACAAGCCACAGGCAGGGGGGACGTGAGCCAGTCTGTAGCAATATGGGTTTGGGAACTGGTCCTTAGCCCTCTTCTTTTAGCAGTGTAAATGCAGCAAAAGAAGGAGGGAAAGGGAAGGCTTAGGATGGTGGGAAGGCTTTGGATGGTGGGAAGGCTTTATATCTTTTTTATTTTCACGTCAAACTGCATGAGTAAATAAAATGTATGAGTTAGAGCTATACAGATACTCTACAAAACAGCCTTCAAGACTGACATATTCTGGGCTTCTTTTTCTTTTAACAGTTTTTACTGTAGTAGAAATATGTGCTCCATCTCCACCCCCGAAGAGTTTCTGACATAACCATCAGGGCTGTGTTAACAACTCAGAGTGACTCAGTAATATTCTTCTGCCAGATCAAACCAAACTGTCCCAAACCAAGCACAATGACGTGTCAGTGAGACACTTCAAATATGCACTTCTGAAAATAAACATTATCCCTTCATTCCTATGACCTTACAGGAAGAGTCACATCTTAAAGACAGTCTTGAAATATTTCTAGGAAAACAAAAACAGTGATCATTATTGGCCAAAGTTATCCCCCTCCAAAATATTATTTAGCAATAGCAGTTTAAATGTGATAATAGATTTATACCAGAAATAACATTTATTGATATTTTTTCTAAAGTCTATTTTTGTACAAGTGAAATGACTCTATCCAATGACCATGCATGCAATATCACTCAAAAGAAAAAGAACAAAATGAAAAATAAACCCATTCACTTTATTATATGGTTCTGTCATCGTTTCTTCTAAATCTCAGAGATATTTATGCTTAAACAAGAGTCAGACACAGTTCATCATGTTGTTTCAGCTCTACATTCGTAGCAGTACAATGTCATTAGTCATTCCCCGAACCACAGCCATTAGTGATTGAAGTGACCTTTTAATGTCATCACGTCGTACCCTGGTTCCTACTATCCATGGCAACAGACTAATGCCAAACACACAATTATGACTTCACTGCAAAATGTAGCAAAGGAGAAGATGATTTCCAGTTGTAAGCTAAATTTCAGAAGGCATAGGCCTAGCCTTTGCCATCCAAATGAATGTTAGTTGCATTTCATCTTCAAGTCATTCAACAGTCAAGACTTTACTTTGGTACCTAAATAAAAGATTGGTTGTTTTCCTTGGGCAGAGGAGGGAAAATAAAAATGGACAAGTCATAGAGAAACTGGTGTTTGATCCAGGAAGCTTCCAAACCAATGACGGGTTTTTTTGTGAAGCTGATTGGAGGGACGTGGTTTATCTTCCTTCTTTACCCTCACCAAAAAACTGAAGGTCCTAGGCTTGTGGGGATGGGGGGTATAGAAAGGTGTGAGTCCATTCAAGATAATGTAGAGCTCCAGCTTGAACTGCATCCCAGCTGTATCCCCCATCCCCCTGAAGGAGCCACTCTACTCTACATCACTATTGTAACATGATGAGAATAATAATCAACCCTCTTTTATTTGCTACAGAAAATTAATTTCACTCACAAGAAAAAATTACATAGGAGTTTGAAATCAAAGCATAATCACATCAAGATCATGCATCAAGAACTGAGATGTGTGACTCAGTTTCATATCTGGACCTTTCTCTCTAATAGAATTTAAATGAAAATTCAGAAAGAATTAAAAACCTCATGATTATGGCAGGGGTTTAAAGGTCTATAGCATCTCATCTCTGGTATAAATCCACAGGCTATTGCGGCCAGAGTCCTGTGATATTATAGCACTAGCTAAGCACAAAGGGCTTAAAAAGACATGTGTGAAAGGGAAATTATTTTGTAATTGAGAAGGTTCATTCCCCAGTGACATTGCAATAATCAAACAAAACAAGAGAGATACATTCGTAGTTTTAAATTTGTCTTTATTCAGACCAATTCATAATGAAATAAAAGAGATATACTGAATTAGATAATTTCCCTTCAAAAGGACCAAACACCACTGTGTAAGGAATTACTTAGGAAGCTGTCCCAGAGCTTTGTAAAATGCAGTGTTGGGAAACTGAGCATCTGTGGTTTTATATTTCAGGGATGATGCAAGATTTTTCAACCTTTAAATTACAGCTTGTGCAAGCAGTACTCTGTTACTTAACTCTAACAGATTTGCAGATGTGTCCATCTCCAAGGTAATGGCCATTGCATTTCTGTCATTCAAAAGGCTGAGATTCAATGTAAAATCAAAGAATGAATTAATCCTACCCTCTCATTCTCTAAAAGGTTTAAACACCAGTTGGAGGGATTCTAGCAAAAATGATTATAATAGATTTTTAAACAGATACTCTTTAAAGGGTTTACAGAAAAAGGTAAGAATTATTCATCTCTATTTTAGAAAAAAAAAGACACAAGAGGGCTTTACTTGAGCCAGTTATACAGGCAGTGGGTGTCAAAGCTTAGTATAAATCTGGTCCAAGGTCTAGGCCTTACTATTAGTTCCCTCCCCCTCTGCCCATCCCGTGAAAAAATCCAATATGAGAAGATAGACAGAAGAAGGAAAGAAGGGAAGAAAGGGAGGAAGAAAAAGGAAGATTGGCTCTGGAAAGTAAGAGCTGACAATATTTTATGACAAGGCTAACATACATTTTTCTTTGTTGAACATGAAACTGACAAAAAGCTGCATATGTTTATAATTGATAATATCTGCAGTGATGTAAGCTAAAATAACAGTTCCTTCTCAGGAATGAAGGCTGAGTTCAATGAAAGGACATAACATAGTGTGTGTACAACCGCTGGGAAACACCGACCGGCATTTTCCCTTTTGACCTGACACGACAGTGCTACATTTCAATAGGAAACATTGCCAAGTCTCCGTTCAGCATGAAAACAACATCAAGGGAAATATTCTGTAGCAAACAAACAGAACTAAAAATTGTTTCAGTAAAAAGGAGTCATGCTTAGAGCCAACAGCATCTCTGAAAGTCTGTTTATTGTGTTGCCTCAAATCTGACAGGCCCATGATGAATTAAATGAACTACAATTAAAAGAAGTGTTTGGAGTGAACTAGAAAGGCTTTGTTTCCTTTTTTCACACTAGGACTCAGCTGATTTTGTACCTCATCACAAGATGCAAGGATGTGACTCTGCTCTACTTACTGCATGACAAAATCATAGAAAAAAGGCCATGATAAAATTAGAAATAGAAATCTTAGAAACTTAATATTATGCAAGTTACTCCTTAATACAGTAAAAACATTTTTTTGTGCACTTCAGCTTCATGATTTGGAGCTTGTGGCTGTCAGTTTACAGGAATAAATCTCAAAGGTGAGTCAGGTTTGTGTGGGGCTAAGATAGACTGCTGCCTCAGCTCTCTTAATAACCTCATTGCACTGGATTGGAAAAATCAGGCTATTAATCTGCCCTCTCTGAAATAAAGAAAATAGTATCTCTTACTTGTAAACACAACAGTTTTTGCCAGTTTGTTGAAGGTGTTAGTTGAAATGAATCTTCGGAAAATGAGACTCTCTTCAGTACTGTTTTTCCTGCTGAATGAAAATTTCCAGACTCTCCTTTGTAAAACTCTGATCCTTAAGACATGTTTTATTTCCCAGAAATGACAGAGAACAAAACCACTGTCTGTAAAAAACAAGAAGCACCACTGTCCCTGTGGAGCAAACCCAGACTTCTCTCCTGAGTAGAGAAGGGTACACTGAAGAAGTGCTTTCCAAGGGATCCCCACCTCACTTGTACTGACACTTCCTGGGCTGGAAGGGGAGAGATGAAGATTCTCCACTTGGAGGTGCTCCACCAGCTCCAGAAGAAACTGTGGATCCAGTATGACATCCAGGAATATCCTTAAAAAGAAATCCACCTGATTATTATGTCTATAGTGACAAACTGACAGACCCTGACACTGCTATTTTGCCATCTACTGTTAAACAGCTAGAACAGACCCTGGTATGGTTCTGGCTCTGACCAGCTAGCAACCCAATAAACAAACCTTCAGCATATATCCAGGGTTAGAAAAGGCTGGGGACTATTTCCCAATAGGTAGCTTGAATGTAGCAAGCTTGTTTATGAGACTTCAGTAGTACAAACAAGACTATTCTACACCAGCTGGCCAGGGGACTGATGCATGGATTCTGGCACTGCTGAATTTACAAGTACAGGAGTTGCCCTTGTGTCTCATGTGTTGATGGGACAAAATCCGTAATATTTACTGCTAGGAATGGGATGAAATCAGTATGACTCCTAACATTAATAGCACTTGTGGAAGGGCCAGGAGACTTAGAGAGGTGAAAAAAAGACCCAGTTTATATCCTGTGGGTCTGTAAGGGCCAGTGATTTCAGTAGTCATGAAAGCAGACGGAGTGAATGGATGTGCTGTTCTGAGGAGAGAGAGGAAACAGCATCCCCTGATTCCTCCCGCCTCTGAGCATTTTGGACATTTAAAAGTCTGAGGATTTTTTTATCCCACAGTGTTTGCAGATGTGGGAAATTTTCGAGATTTGAGGTTTTTTTTTTTAATGTTCCTTTCTATTTTGGTAAAGCAGCTTTCCATGCCTTTGGGAAATGTTTGCATTATAGCAAGCTGAGGTGAGCTTTCCAAGTCATGGACCTTTGCTATAAATTCAAAATACTGAACAGACACTCCCAAATTTGCCAATTTTTAGACAAACTATTATGGTAAGTCAAGGGCTAATCGAGCAGATTATCGATCATTAATCGAGCGAATGTATATTTATTATATCATCACTCTTTAAAATCCTTAAAAATAGATTTACAACTTGTAGACAAAGTTGAGCAGCAAATTCAATAGCAAAAATAAACCCGCTTTAGTAATTTGAATTTCCTGGAAACGTTAACCTCCTCTCAAGCTGCAGTTACAAATCCTAAGCAGTCAGGATGGCAAATTCTAATAATTGCTTTTTCTCCTAGAAGAGAGCGTAATTTTGTATCATTACAGCTTTTTGAGATTATTCAATTAGCCAGGTTAAAAACCTGTTTCCATTCCCTTCAAAATTACTCTGAAACAAATAAAGATTCTTTCAATTGCACTTCTAAATGAAGAAAAAACGTATTTAGACTCATTAGTTTTAAATTCCTTCCCTCTATCATTCTTACCACAACTAAGTCAAAAGAAGCTATTAAACACTGTCCCTTCTTTAGGAATTCATTAAAACAGATTAAATGCTTGGTTTTGACTGTTTCTCTCATTTAATTAGTAGATAAATTTAGTTTTGGTACACACTGAATCACTAAAGCATATTAACAGCTATTTCAGCAAGGTGTTAATTTAAACCCCCAAACAGAAAACATTTTGCATGTCCCTGAGCCAAAACTGATGTGGATGTTTTCCTTTTAAATAAAATGAGCTAAATTAAATGTTGATTTTATCTTACATTTACTTTCACTGAAGTTTCTACATTTCCTGTACTAACCTGTTCTGCAATGGCATTTTCACTAATAAATAACACACTAGATTCTAATGAAAGATAAAAGATCTTAAATAATTTCTTACTGCTGTATGAAATAATTGCTTCACCCATTACCTCCTCACCACATCTTGATTAAAATGCCACACCTATGTAACAACTCATAACAACATTATTTAGAACGGACATATTTAGGGAATGTAGGTCCCCCTAAGCAATTTGTTTCCAGCAGGAGTCTCAAGAAATTATCATTTTAATAGAGATATCTTGAATGTGGGTTTAAGATGGTCAGAGAAGAGAAACATCTATGTCCTAGTTTGTTGGTGTCATTTCTTGTGGCACCTGCTGTCCTGATGGCAGCACTGCTTTTGAACTCAGCTCTACAAGGATGCTGTACCTGGCAAACACAGGTTATGGGTACATCTGAGCTGTCAGTTGGGCTCACTCCTATTGCTCCGGATGCTCCACTACATCCTGGAACAAAGCTGATCCTGACAAGTCTGAATCAACTAATGAGTTCATACCACAGCAAGCCAAGGTGTGGAACTATGTCAGGCTACAAGGTGCCAAGTACCACAGATACACCAGAGATGTGAATGTGAAGTTAAAGATGAACAGAAAGACATCCTTCAGGACTACTTTTCTTCCTACCTGAAAGTGGCTGGGGTGGAAACAGTACTGTGACAGAGTGTATGCCTCTGTACCCAACACTACAACACCAAATTTTCTGCTTTACTGCCCCAAAAGTCATGTAGACTCACCAGTCACCTTCTGGTTTGGTTTTAACATCCTTTACACGTGTTTATCTTCCATACATATCCCAAGTGTCACACTAACTATATCCTTATGCCTTTCATCTGCTTCACCTCCTTAAGGGTCCCAATCCAGTAACTGATCAGAAAATAAATCTAACTGCAATAAAGTGAGGTTCCACAAAAACAGCAATTGAGTCTTGTAATTTTTCTTCATGTACCATCCAAAGGCAAATTATATAAAAATCAGAGCACTCACTAGGACCTGGGACATAGTTCTACCTCCCTCCTGAGCCTGATGGAGGCTCAAATCCGCATCTCCTGTCTCTGAAAATGTAACCTAACTGTTGGGCTAAGGGTCATGCAGAGAAATGAAAAACTGGCAGTTTTCTAGCTCCAAACACTAAAAGAAAGAGCATCTGAATCCAGAGCAGCTTCATAGTGAAAAGATTTATCTCGGAGGTGGAGAAGGTGGGTTTGACCTCTGACTCCCTTAGACCTAAAGCAGATGAGGGGCCTGAGTCTCAGTTTCTTAGTGCTTGGTTATGCGATGAAATGATAAAAAAGGGAATGCCTCTAGGAGGTGAATCTTAGTGGTGAATCTTATCACAAGTAAGTAGAGGTAGTTATCCCAGAGAGCATGAGAGGACTTCAGACTTAATTTCTGAGCCAGCAGTGTCTCTGCTGTCTGCTCCCTGCTCAGACCACTGGCTACTCTGGATCCCTTACTGAGGCATTTCACTGTTTAGATAGACTACACACAGAACATTAGATCCACCAGCGTGCTTGAAAGGTAGGTATTTTGCCATCTTTATGCCTGGGTTCCTAAGACCTGGATTTATCTGATGTCTCTGGGCATTTAACTGATGTGCGTAGAGGTTTTCAGTAGTCTATTAAGAGCCTGGGCTCTAGAAAGTGTCTCAAGTCTGAATTACTATCTGTAGATGCCCCTGGGAACCCATTAGACTTCCTAGACTTAGGTGCATGCCTAACCTCACACAATACATCTCTAAGACAAGCAAGACACCAAAGCAACTGCCTGCCTTGGTTTGCAGATGAATAAGCTACAGTTGCAGAACCCAGAAGGGAACTACTGTGTGCTCCAGCAGCTCTCCCCTATCGGGGCAATTAGGAATAAAGGACTGCAGAGCATGCTA
The DNA here is from genome assembly GCF_012275295.1 of Melopsittacus undulatus. Lineage (NCBI taxonomy): Eukaryota > Metazoa > Chordata > Aves > Psittaciformes > Psittaculidae > Melopsittacus > Melopsittacus undulatus. The sequence continues at coordinate 42,538,892 of NC_047528.1, read as the reverse complement.
ACTTATCTCCCACTGCTGATTAGTTTGCTGACAGAACTTGGTTCCTAATTTAGGTATTCTAGGAGGCCAAAAGGGAAATAGAATGAATAGGCGCCTTTGTATTTATCAGATCTAGTCCTGCACTGGATTATATCACTTGAATCTGTATCACAGAATTTTCTATATTTCCCTGCCTGGTACATGAACAAATATTTCAAGCTGCTGGAAGGATTGTGTTTTGTTCTTTTGCTTATTTAAAATATAATAATTTACATATATACATAGATGTGAGTCAGAGACCCATTCTTCTGTTTATAAGCTACAATGTGATTTAAAAAAAATGCATTAATTTATTTATAATTATTATATCCTTGAGCTGAAAGACAAAGGATTAATGAAAAGTATTTACTGATGGTATGTGACATCAAAAGTGACTGGTTGCAAGCAAGGTTAAAAAATATTCTTCTAACTTCATTCTATATCTTTCTTTAAATTCCAATGGGTAAGAAGAGGACTCCCTTAGAAAATTGGGTTTTTTCATGTGTTACCTGTTTTGAGTTGAAAATTCCAAAAGTTATTGCCTTACTAACAGGGAGCTACATTTTGGCCAAAGTGCAGCAAAAATTGGAGGTCACTGCAAAACTTCATCTTACAAAAATTAATTGCAAGGACTTGTTCAAGGATGTAAGCTCTTACCAGTTGGGTGACCCAAGCCTGCAAATTAAATTCCATTCCTGAAGAACAATTCACTTTTATTGCTCAGAATTACAAGGAAAACTAAATAAATTGTTAGATATCCCACAGCTGAGCTAGTGAGAACTTTGGAATTGCTGTCAGGTACACTGAATGAGTTTGCTGAACTACCTGGCAGTGCAAATAAGACCACAGTGACACAATAGGCCTTGCACTGACTTTTTTTGGTTTAATTTAATGGGAACATTGTTGAGACTTGCAATCCTGCAGAGGCAAAAATAAGAATAATAAAAAAGGCTCTGCAATAAGAAACAAGGCACAAAAGCAACCATAGAGCGCTTGCTGTGCCAAATCAGATAATGTAGTTGGCCTGGTGGTGTCATATCGTGAAGTACTAGTCAGTCTTGCTTTAAATGCTTGCTCAATGCAGAAGCACTATTACACTTAGAAAGTAATCTAAAACCTGCAGCACCTCAGTTGTCTAGGTAGAGACCTTTGAACAGCATCAAAGGCATCAAGGGACCCCTGAACTGCACTGCACAAAGGGGTGGGTTTAGTCCATCCTTTGTTTTCTGGTCCCTCCTAGATTTTCCTTAGCTGAGGTACAAAGAAGATACAGAGCTTCATTCTGCCCCTCACATCTACCTCAATGAATCTTCTAATAAGCCCTTGTAGAACTTATCCCAGCCACAGTGCTGACACTGCAATGTGTACTTATCAGTAAGGGGTTTGGTTTTTTTTTTTGCTTATCTAGCTTCATCCTAGAAATTCTGTCTTTTAAACCATAGATATAATTCCATCGGATAATAAGGTAAGGAATATTATTAGCAGTTAATACTGAAATTAAATAGGCATGTCCTGGTCTGAATCTTACTAAGTTATTTTTCTACAAGTTTGGTGTTTATATATTTACATTCCATAGGCACATGGCAAACCACTGTAAACATTTATGGTCCTTTGAACAAGGAGACTTGAAAATTAGGAGAAAGTAGGTTTCCAGTGTTGCAAGGAAGACTGTGAACACTTGCTTTCCTAAATGAAATGTGCCTATTTTCACTTTGAAGGCTTGCCAGGTGGTAAAAGTGAATTAAAGTACCTGGCAAACACAGGTTATGGGTACATCTGAGCTGTCAGTTGGGCTCACTTCTATTGCACATGTGCACATGCTGGGTCTTTCATGGGATGGAACAACTTGGTCTCCACCCAGCTAAAACTTGGAACTGACTCAATGATAAAACCATCTCAGGGCCTGCTTCACTAAGCATTATGGGTGGAAGCAAGCCAGCTCCCACCACCTCCACCTGGCCCAGGCTTCCAACACCATGCTACTAGGCAGTGAGCTGTCATAATATATAACTCCTTATGCAAACACACCCTTGGCATCACACACAAATATACCAGTGTTAGAGATGCCTGTGAGTAAGTGGCTGCAAGGGATAGCTGCTGCCTCCGTGATAGCCAAGTGCTAGAATATGGCCAGGCTGCTCAAGGGGGTGTACAACAAGTTGCAAGATGAAATTCACTGGTTGGAGGACTGGGAATCCATCTCTGGAGCAGGTGGTAGTACCAACACAGACACAGTCATCCTTTTCTTGCTGGATCCTTACAGACAGAGGTTGTACACAAGCCAACCCCAGAAAGCCTGCAAGTGAGAGAAACCTAGTGTTGCCAACTAATGAAATTTATTTGAAGCTCCTTTCCTCCCAAGTCTTAGCTTGAGAACTAGTATCAGCTGGTCTTGTACTGAATGCCTTGCTTACTTGACTGGGGGGAGGAGGGTGTTGTTTTGTTTTTATTTTAATGAGTGAGACGGCCTGTTCTGAATGCTGTAGATCAGGTTTGGTTAACTAGCATTGCTCCAGGGCTTCACGCTGTGTAGGGATTCTGGCCGTGCACAGCTTATTTCTTGTTTGGTGACTCCTCCCTAATTCATTTTCCACTTTCACCCCAGTGCCTATTTCTATTTTCTGTGCTTTTTGTGGTTTTGTCCAAAGGCAGGTAATAACCTGCTTTTTTTTAGGATCCGAAAACAACTTTGTTATTTATATCTACTCTTATTTCTAATTGTATTTTACTCTTCTTTATGTCAACTCTGTGATAACTTGCAATGCCCCATCTCATAAGAATGCAAACACCTTGTTCAAGGGTTAGGGTTTTTTTTGGGGTCATTAACAGCTATGATGAGACAATAACACTGAACTCTAGAGAAGACTAGTAGGCATCATCTATTCAATACATTACTCAAAACTGGTACTCTGTAGCTTTATGAGATATTTTTCAATCAAGGTAACAGAATTTATTGCAGAATTATTGCATTTGGAATAAATATTTAAAAGAATAACAGATGACTTTTAAAATAGTTTATTAAAATCCACACAAGAACTGTACCACTTTCTTCCTTTCACTCAGTAATACGTTCCAGCAAACCCTTCACTGAATCATTAGTGTAATGTAAACCCACTGTGTGCAATGCTTTTCTTTTACTTTCTTTTATCTGTATATTTTTTTCTATATGCTAGTTCCATCACTAATGGAGGTTAAAACAGAACTAACTGAAATTCCTTTCAAAATGCCTTACTTCTTCATTTTTTACTGAAAGGTAATCTTTTCTGATTTTGTTAATGAGATAGCTTACCCTGTTGGCATTTTAATTTAACTTAAATTTATAAGCCCTTCCTGCTTTTACAATGTTTATAAATTTGGCGGCCTGGGGGGGTGGGGGTGGGGGTGGTATTTGGAAGCTTTGGAGCAGTCCTTGCCCCTGCCTCAACACTCTGAGCAGCTCTCTAAACTTTTATGGTTGTCCTTGCCATTTTACATTGTAGTCCCTGATCTCAGATTTCATGAACTCATTCAATCTGTCCTGGTTTTGGCTGGGATAGAGTTGATTTTCTTCCTCGTAGCTGGTACAGCAATATGTTTTGGCTGTAGTCTGAGAATAATGCTGATAACACACTGACGTTTCAGTTGTTGTGACGTACTGCTCATACAAAGTCAAGGACTATTCAGCTTCACCTGCCCTGCCAGCAAGAAGGCTGGAGAGGCACAAGAAGCTGGGAGTGGACACAGCTAGAACAGCTGAACCAAACTGGTCAAAAGGATATTGCAGAGCACCTGATGTCATGTCCAGTATATAAACTGGGGGGGGGGGGTGGGCTAGGGGGAAAGCTGGCTGAGAGCCAGATGATTTTATTAAATACAAATATTTTACTATAACTGGATACATTATTTCTCATTTTTTCACTCAGTAACACTATCATAAAGAAGCAGGTAAAGAATCTCAGAGTTCAATGGATGGGTTAACATCTATATTCTAAACTTGTTTTCTAATCAATCTTCAAAAGCCCATCCATGATGGTTTGTTAAACAGTGATTACCTAAAATTCTCTCACAAGAAAATTATTCTGTTACTAAGTCTTTCATGCTCCTCGTATGCTATAATCAAAGTCTATTGAAACTTCATTTCTCATTCATTTTATCTTTCCCGAGACATCTTCCCAGCCAGGCTTTACTTTCACTTCACATAACATTAGCAGTGCACATAACCACACTATTCTCTCTGTCTTGCACCACCTGCTTTCTCCTGCGTTGTTTAGCCAACTGTAATAAAATGTAAAAGCCCTGGAGTGACAAGAAGCTAGTGCTGACTTTCTGTATTGGTAGGTTCAAAACTAGACATTAGTATCATAGTTGTGAGGTACACACAAGCCAGCAGCACACTTTGGTAAAAGATGCCAAAGATGGCAAACAGCATCTAGAGCTGCATTAACAGAAGAGACAGCATTTGTTAGACAATGTGAATAATACTGTGTCCAATTTTGTCCAATTCTGTCCCTCAGTAGAGAAGGCATCAATAAACTGGGAGGAGTTCAGTGAGGACAACCAGGATGGTTGAAGCTGCACTTCCCCCATGAAGAGAGGCTGAGAGACTGGGGCTTGTTCAGCATGGAGAAGAGATGGCTCTTGGGGAACTTGACAGCAGTCCCTGGTACCTACAGGGGTGACAGGAAGGAGATGGAGTCAGGAGTTTCACAGCACTGCATGGCAGGATAATGAGTGGCAGCAAGCATAAACTGATGCAAGAGTGGTTCAGGCAGGATATGAGGAAAACCTTTCTTCCCCATGAGGGCAGCCAGGCATGGAGCTGGCTGTCCAGAAAGGTTGCACTATCTCCATTCATGAAGGAGACAACTGGATAAAGCCCTGAACATTCTGGTCTGATCTCAGAGCTGGTCATGCTTTGAGCAGGAGGTTGGATTAAAGACCACCCAAGGTCATTCACATCTGAATTATACTATAATTCCACGATTACAAAGATTTGCCACAGACTAGTATAATCATGTTATATCATTGTCATAGATCCCCCTATTAAAATTGTTCAGACTTACCATTTAACTAGTTAGCAAAAAATACTAAACTTATAATAGTAATAGCTCATGGTGAGATGTACAGCTCTCGCTCATTTCATATACCCTTTGCTATTGTGTAGAGACACTAGAGCACATTCATGCTCTTGTTCTTTGCCTTCTGTCTCCTAGCAACTCCATCTGCTGCCTTATTTTGTATGTTGGAAGTACAAGTCAGGTTTCTTTTTTTTAGTTCAGGGAAAGCTGCTCCTTCCCTGCTTCCAACCTCGCTTAACGCACAGTTTTATATTTTAGATACTGGCACGCCTTTTGCCCAAATAGAGTTCATTTAATTCTGCACTCTTTCACGACCAGATCCTCTTTTCCACAGATCTAGGTGAGTTCTTTATCCATGGCTTCTTGGCGACATAGGAATTCTAGTGACTATCAATATTGTCAGTTGCCTCCAAGACTCGCTAATCCACCTTGGGTTTGAAGGAATGTTTCTGTTGTTTTTTACCCCTATTGTTTGGTCTTTCATGAGCTATAATTAGACATTCTCTGGCATCCATAAGTCACACAAATCTCTATTACTCATTCCCTGGCACATGACATATTTCCTTGCCAATATTTGTGGAACGCACTGTGAACTGAGTGGCACTGAGAAGTAGGTAATAAAGAGTGCTTATCCTGTACATGCTTGTCAGTTACACATCCATTAAATTTAACTCATCCAGCTCCACTATGATATTTGTATCCTTGAGTACAAGCGATTAACCATCACTGCAACATAATCTCTTATCCATCCAATGGATAAAACTTCATAGTATTAGGTGATGGATAGAAAAAAGGAGGGAAAAAATCAGTCTGCACTTGGAGGATGACAGTGTCTCAAGAGAGCACATTTCACCTTCACTTAAAACATTTGATAATTTGCACATAGAGGGGTGACTTTTATCCACAAAATAACACGCTGATCCTAAGACTTCTTTGTGGCCTACAGAAACATTGTGATGACTTTCATACATTTTCAGCAGAATTGAAGCTACCTTTTGTTTCAGAGGTCACTGGTTCCATAGCGTGAGTATTCCCCCTTCGATATCTTTAGTCCTTTTCATAGCATGTAATGTGTATGTTATTTAGTCATCTCTCCAAAGCTCCCCTGTTGATCTTTTCAACTACATCAGGCATTGCCTTTTCTGATATCAGCAAAAAATATTGTTGGGCTGCTCAGTTCTGGATTGGAGATTATACCTAAAATTTTAAAAGATGGGTTGAGAGGGAAAAAATAGTATGTCTTTATTGAATCTAGGTTAGATTGCCCCCTAAAACAGAATCTAAAATGAGACAGCAGCAAGTGCAGCAGCTAGAAAGAATTTTTTCTGGTGAACATTCATGAAATTTAAGCTTTATAAATCATCATTCCTAAGATTCTCTTTTGAGCTATAGGACTGAATTGTAACACTGAAGCTTTATTGATGTATGGATTATAGCAGTTTTAGGAGAACAGATTAAAAGGAAAAGCAAACATCAAAGTGTGTAACAATACAGTAACCTTCCCTTATACACTGCACAGACAGTTTAGCTGCAGTCCAGCCAAAATATTTGACCCCTTTATATATGACTCCTAATAAGGAAGGGTGAGTTTCGAGAAAACCCACACAATAAAGGTGTCCAGGATTTTTATTTTAAAAGCATTTCTAAGCGTTAGTTAATGGCCAATGGTTAACAATACAGACAATTGCTGAGTTGGTATATAGGTTATGTACTCATCTATAAAACTCCACCTAATTCCAATATTCTCAAGCTCGAATATTGCTCATTGCCCCTTATGTCATTCTGGGGTCTATTGAGGTTGCATTGTACAGAACCAATAATCATATAACAGTTAGGGTTGGAAAGGACCTTAAGATCATCTGGTTCCAACCCCCTGCCATGGGCAGGGACACCTCACACTAAACCGTATCATCCAAGGCTTCATCCAACCTGGCCTTGAACACCACCAGGGATGGAGCATTCACAGCTCCCTCGGGCAACCCATTCCAGTGCCTCACCACCCTCACAGTAAAGAACTCCCTCCTTATATCCAATCTAAACTTCCTCTGTTTAAGTTTGAACCCATTACCCCTTGTCCTATTAGTAGAGTCCCTGATGAAGAGTCCCTCCTGAGGTACAAATAGAAAGAAAACAAGCATGGGATACAATATATCTGAGGGTTAACTCCTGTAGTTGCCATTAGCAACAACAAAATTAACATGTAAAATGGATATAATAAAATATATATTTATTTTAATTGACAGAGAATAGATTATTTTAAAATAAACAATCCTAGCAGGAAAAAAGATGTAACGAAAATATGATCTTTCTAAGATTTCTTTTTTAATTTGCACAGCTGCAGTCTTCTGCCATAGCGATCCAAAAGAACATTAAATACTAGGCAGCTGACACTTAAATCATATATATCTTCTAGTTCTCAGCTCAGCATCTGCTACATCATTTTAGAGACTTGAAAGTGTCTAGGAAGAGAGACCAAGGATTAGAAAAATGCATGTTTTAAATAGAAAGCATGTATTTTTTAATGACAAAAGACTATAGGCCACATTTCATTGCTATGACACAGCAGGACACTCTGAAACTCTCATTTTAACAGAAAGAAAAAACTGTCTCTACAATAGCAATTTGGAGGCAATGACTACAGGAAAAAGAAACTTGACTAGAACATGTCAATTTTCATTATCAGTGAAAATGAGCATGTCCATTTTTCCAAAAGAAGTAGTAGTGCAGACAAGCTGTTTCTGAGTGGGTAACACCCTTAGGTACCTCCAGAAATGAGCTCAGGGAACCAGTTGTCTTTCCTGTGTTGCACTGATTTGCAGTGCCAGAGAAGAGTTGTTATTTCAAGGGTTTCCTCCTTAAAGTGAAAGGATCTGATTCTTCTCGTACACCTATGGAAATCAGGGGATCAAGACAATAGAGTAATGCCAACATTAAGTAAAGGATGAGAGACAAGAGCGCGAATATTGCTTTATTTATTATCCCTTTCATTAAAAGGATTAGAGTTAATTAGCCCGGTCAGTAGTCAAATTAAGACATTCCATGCATATCTATTTAACCTTTCTATTATGTTTGTCTAGGTTTTGTCTCTATCTGTCAGGGTTTCTATATTAGATGACTTTGGCCCACATCATTAGAAAAATCAATACATTTTATTTTAGAATCAGATCAAAACACTGTAGCTCAAAAAAATCAGAACTGTAAAGCCTATTTAAAGCCTTTCCTCTGCTAAGGGAAGTTATACATTTCTCAAAGCACTTTATAAACCTCAATACTAGACTGCAAAAACACTGAAGAACTAAAATCATATTGAAGCCATATTGACAGCCTCTAGACCTTAGGTGTCCACACTGCCTAAGCAATGTGTACTCCCTGTTTCTATTTTGAATGGGTTAACCCACAATGGTTTTGCCATAGAGAGAGCTAACCCTAAGCTGTGTGGATTTCAGCCAGTCCATGCCATTTGACTCCAAGACGAGCCACAAATTTGACCCCGTTTGACCCCAAAACGAGCAATCAGTACTTCACAAAACAGACATATTCAGTGAGGCTAGAATTTAGAGGCTGGCTCTCAGCCCCCAGAATGGGGTGAAGTGGTGTGATTCCTTCACAAGTGCTCAGGGGCTAACGATGCACATGCTAACTAGTCCAGTGTGGTCAGCATATAAGTTTTCATGGAGATTTTCCTAAAACTGATGAAGTTACTGAGGCAAAAGAATAAAGATCCTTTTTCTTCCTCCAAAATTCCTGTTGAAAAAGAACAATACCCTTGTTTGTCTGTTTTTCTAGCCAAATGAGGAGAGGCTTGGTCACAGCTGGAGCAAGTGCCTCTCTTCAGTCAGAATTCATCACTGGGAAGAATTTACTGATAGTTATAAATTAAAAGCATGTCTCAAAAGTCATTCCCATTTCTTAAAAAATTGCTGGAGGGTAATGGAGCTGTGTTAGGTGATTTTGGCTGAACTTTCCACATTTATCCAAACCATTTCCATTTTTTAGACAGTAAGAAGGTCGTCTTGGCAAAGAGGGAATACTCTCAATCCTTCCTGCTCAATAAAACAATTACAACGTGGCAGGGAGTGGCAGACAGCACAAAAAGAAAACCTGGTCTCCAGTTATGTTCATTACTCTGGATCCTAGTTTAATGCAGGTACTTCATGTAACCCAGTGTTAAATTCCTATCTTTTTAAGATTACTTTTCCCCCATATTTCTTACTGACCAGTTGTAGTAGCTCTTTATTTAGCTTGCTGGGGTTTTATGCTCCCCATTAAGAAGCCCTAATTCTACACAGACATGCACATGTACATGTACACATAAACACATACACAAACACAGAAATACCTGGTGTGCTACAGAGGGATTTAACTGGGCAGCAATGTCCTTCCAGGCACGTATTGTAATAGCACATTTTGCTGTGAAACCAGACCAGCTGTAGGAAGCTAGTTAGGTGTTTTTCAAAATGTTAGTCACGTTGCTTGGTTACAACACATAATATTTAAGAACTTGAACACAATAGACCTAAGTAACCTGGTGCAAGAAATCATCTGAAAAAGAAAATCCTGTCCATCCTACCACAGAACTCCTGTTTTGGACAAATACAGACTAAATTCTACAGAAGACTGCATTTTTGCCACTCACTTTGATAAAACAAGCTTTTTATGTTACACCCTTGTTGACAGTTCACCCACTTTGAACAGTAAACATGACAACTCATTTCGGAAAAAGGTGAATTTGCACATTGATTTGAAAACTGTGAAGCACAAAGTCCTTTCCAAAAATATCTGAGGGTTTTTGCTCTCAGTGTGGCAGGACTTATTATTCCTTCTCTCTTCTGCCATTAAATGATACCTGGGAATAAGAATTCAGTTTTACAGTGCTAAATACATACCAACGATAATGAATGAAAGATCCTCAGTTTTGACAGGTTACTTTTATAGCATTAATTTACTATTTCCTTATGAAATATCTGTACACTACACACTTAACAAGGATGTCCATAATCATTCAAATATTGATACAAACCTCTGTCTGTTGCTATGATACTGCATTCATATTCCCATTTAGGTTCTAAGAACATTTGCTGTGTTGTTTGCTACAAAAAAAAGGCAAGAGAAAAAATGGCTAGTTTTATTTTCTCTCCTATTTAAGGAGAACCTAAACCAACTCATTATACTCCTCACCCTCCCTTTTCTTAGAATTGCAATGCTGAAGATCAGCATTGGGTGTGCCAGTTTATTTTTAACCTAGTTACTATAACATTGAACATTACTAAATAAAAATTACACATAAACTCATATGATGAGATCTACCTGTCTGATAGAGACCCAGCTCAGGAATGGTTAATGATGGTTTTAATTTCCTCTTCTATCTGTGCCCAACCTGACAATTAAAAGCAGCTGGTAGAATTGGGGAGTTGGGTGTGAGGATTTTCTTAGAGGTATCTTGCTGGTCTTGTGGGTTAAAATGAAAATATGGGGAAAATAACTAAGTTGGGAAGCTAAACAATAGGGGTCAGATAAGGTCCTGCTTCCCTACCCCCTCCCCTTTTTTTAACCATTCCATTTGAAGCTCGCTCTCTGGTTTGGAGTAGGTTCTTGGACTGTTTCTCCTGTATGTTACTCTGCAACTATTTTAAGGTAAGATGCCCTATTTTGAGAGGGTTGGTGATGGAGCTGCTTTAGCCTGAAAATGTGTATCTTGTCCAGTACAGCTTTCTGTTCCTCCTGAGACTGAAATGCATAGAGGACCACCTACAGCTATGCAGTGTAGCTCTGACTTTGTTGTGCTTTACCTCCTTTTCTTCTTCAGTGGGGTAGCCTTGTCATTTTTTCTCTTTTCTACAATTTGGGTAACTCTGGTGGGTGAAAAGTATTAAGCAAAGTGGTTGTTCAGATCACCACAGGAATGAGAAAGGTCTGAAAGGGAGCAGTGATCTTGGAGAGGAAAGAGGGAGGTGTACCTTTTTGCAGCATCTCAACCGTTTTTTTCTGGTTATCTGTTGGCCCTGTCTGTAGTTTCCTTAGATCCCTACAGATCTTCCCCTACCCTCTCTTACCTTACCCCCATGGGATCCCACCAGCTTCCTAAAAACCTGCTCCTCCACATAAATTGTCTGTACTGCCAAAAATGTTTGAGTTAATTCTGGTCCTTAGCCAGAAGGGAAGAGGTGGCTTTGGAGATAAGGCAGCAAAGGGCTAACAAGCATCACAGTGGAGAGAGGTCAAGCTGGCCATATAATTGCCCAGATTATATAGTAGGCATCTGCAACCCCAAATTCCCTGTTGGATGGGGATTAATCCTCTAATTATATTGACAGGAAGCATTGTGGGTGCTTGTGATAAGCACATGTAGAAGAGATCTTGTGGAGATTGTTGGAGTTCTCTGTAAATATAAAATTGAGTATTTCTCCAGTGACAGCACTAAGCAGTCTGCAGGAGGACACTTAAGCTATGTAAGAAATAAGCCTGGGGATTGAGGACTTCTGTAGGAATAGCAGTGCAGCCACCTCTCATAAGATCATACTTTCAGAACAAAGGTGCTGTCTAAAATGGATAAATTTATTGTGTAACTATTGTGGCATAACAGCATTAGCAGTGGGTTGTTACACTGGTATGATTATGGGCTTCTACAAATGCACTAGTGAATTTTCCTGTGCAAACAAGCCTTATAGAGGGACGTGCAGTATCTTTTATTGTTCCCCAATGAAAAAGTGAAATGTAAAAAGAGGAGTGTGCACAATCTGTCCTTTGAAAGGAAAAACAGCAGTTCTGAGTGTCCCTCTTCCTCTTAGGCAGACGCAAAGGACTCAAAAGCAAGCCTGTTGTATGACTTCTTCAGTGTTCCTTACCCCTCATGTTAATTAATGCATAGCACTGAGGAGGAACTAAATCCTGCTTGTTTTACTAGAGCAAATGATCCCATTGACTTGAATTAAGCTACCTGCAAGATTAGAAATATAAGGATTAAGACCTGGGTGTAGCAAATTTATTTCACTCGTTTTTCAAATGCAAATAGTTGTCTCTCAACTGTCAGCTTGATTGCCTGTTGGTTGTTTTAGTGCAGTGAGGCCCTGATTCTGCTCCCTGATTGCGTCTCCTAAACTGCTCTGTACCACAAACAGGCTGCACAGAATAATTGGCAGGGCATTGGAACAATAGGTGTTCTAACAATTTTTTAAATATACATATATATATTGATATATAAATATATCTCAAAAAAGACAGGAAAACTTTCTAACAAGGAATTTGTTTCATTAATTAGTTGAATCCCTGAGCTTCCAGCTTGCAGTGTGGTTTTAGACCTTGTATCCCTTTAATGTAGACAAGACAAGCTTTTGCTCATCTCTCTCCCCCTCTGTGATACTGAGAGATACTGATACTTGATATGCAGCATGGGAAGTCTTGCATTATTTTACAACTGATGCAACTATCTTGTGAAACCGCTTTGCAGCTCTTTCATTAGAATGTCTTCACTGAGTTAAATACATTACTCAGTGTTAACTATAACCAAGAACGTATTTTGATCTGAAATGTCATTTTAATCTGTAATCTATCATTTTAAGAGATTTAATAGTTATTTTGGGTGGAACAGCATTGGCAAGGTATTGTTGGGTTTTATTTAAATTATTTGAAAAATGCAGAACAAGAGTCTGTTACTGTGTTTATCAGAAGTCTCCTAGTGTCTTGAAACTCTGCCAAATCATTCCTAATTGTATGATGTATACCTTTTCTTTACCTTTACAGCAATGCTGAATCTTTCCTCAGCTTTTCTTCAATCATTTACTTGATCAGCCACTAAAGCTAAAGTTTAGCTTCTACTAAACAAAAAAAAACCCAGAACTACAAAGTTCCTCCCTTGGCCTTTATTAAAACATTGTTAAATAAAAAAAAAATAAAATAAAATTAATGTTATGTTTCACTGAAAATTACTGCTAAATGAAAGCAGTGACATGCTGTGATGTTATATATCGTACCACGGAGTTGAGTTCTAAGAGAAACAAATGAAAACAAACAAAAAAAAAAAGAGGAAAACCAAGAAAAAAATCAACTTAGTAAAGCACATATAAATATTGAGGCTGTTTTTAAGAAAATATGATATATATGTTGTCATTTAGAGTGTCTCAAAATTGTATTTTTAAATAACATGCTCTAAAATAGAGATCACTTCTCTACACTACAAAGTGCTTTTGGCTTTGTAGCTGGATGAGTGACTACTGCCTGTATCCTTCTGAACCTAGAAATTATTTGAAAAATGGAGCTCACTAGAAGCAGCACATTCTGTGTAACCCTCAGAAACTGAGAGATGCTCCACAGGGTGTTTAGATGTCAGGCTCACAGCTGTGTTTGCCTACTTGGATTCTCCAAAAGTCAGTACCCCTGTGTATCTGCCATCCTGCTCTTATTGAAGAGTGAGAACTCAAAAGTTGGCATGGTTGCCTGAATCAATACCTTCTTTCTTGAAGCTTTAATGTTGTTGGTTGTTTTAATGTCTTGCCAGTACAACCTTCCTGGCTTTGGGTTTATCATTGCTCTGTCTCAACTTGGCAGTGAGACTCCTTTGAGGGAACGGAGACGGTGCACCCCTTAGAAGATAGGAACCTAAGATGCCAAATCATCATCAAGTTTAATAAAAGAATAGGAAAAAAACCCAATAGATTATCTGGCAGTTCTAATTTTGCAGCAAGGAATACTGTGGAGTGGGACATTTTATGCCCATGTGCTTTCTGCAAGAGCATTTGCTGGACCAAGGGGGGAAAACCAGGCAGTACTGGGGTTGTATTCAGCACAGTGCTGTCATGTGCATGGTCACATTTCCAGAAATACCACACAGCAATTTCTCTGTGCAGCAGGTGGAAGAACTAATCTTATGTGGCTAATCATTATTTCCTTCCTTGTATTCACAGTAGTACATGGATGCTATCATGATTGTCAGCATTTACCAGCTGTGGAGAAAAAGAATGTCAAACACCTGGATCATTATTTATTATGATTGTAATTTGTAATGATATCTGTAATATTTGCAATTCATAACTCTTACTCCTGATTTGTTTCCTATCACGTGAAATAAAACTATCAATCATAGTATTTATACATCACTTCTCGGGAAGAAAGTCTTGGGAGTGTAATATTATTAGCATTGGTAATAATTCCTGTGACAGGTAAATATGAATTTATACTGACAGCAAGAGTAGCAACCTGGGAGAATGACTGAGGCTTTCACAGTTAAATTCTAAAATAACTTCCCCAATTCCTGTGTCTTTCCCTAACCTGCTAATTTCAATAACTACCAAAAAACTTTTTCTTTTTTTTAAATGGATTATTTGTAATATTATATATGGGTATTCTCTGTGCTTTTGTGCTTATTTTGCTTGAAACAGCACACTGGTGCTTAATGTAGACACCTGCTACTTTTAAGAGAAGAATAAAGGCTAGGTAATTTTTTACTACTTAAAAAATATATATGCTGTAATTAACAAAACATAAGCAAAAAGCTTCACGTGCTACTCCCTAGAAATGATCTGTATTTTAAAATAACTTCAAGTGAAAATACAAAGACCATCTCATTTAACTTAACTGATTTGCAAACAGTCTTCAGGCACGGTGTTCCATCCTACACATTAAATTGGTCTTTTAAAATATTCATAGATCTAAATTAAGTATTTGAAATAATTTCCATTTTGAGTCTCAACATGAATACTAAAATCCCAAGGCAACTCAGAACTTTAAACCATACTTTAAATTTACTGATGACTTCTTAAAACTATGGTAATGCTTGGAACTTAAAACACAACCAAACTTATTAATAGTGACCTATATTTTAGAGGAAAAATTATAGACAGATGGTTGGCTTTTAGATTAATCTTACGAATGTCCTTCTCTTCCAGTTACAATCACAAAGAAATTCTGCATCTGTCTTATTGCCTGTGTTGAATTGAGAAAGGAAAATATTTATTGTCTCTTGCATAAGTTTTAGATTTATCCTGTCAGCTGAAAATGAGGAGGAATCACAACATGGCTTCATTACTTTCCAGTGAAAACAGGGAAGACGGATGAAGCTACATGGACCACTTGTAGTACCAAATACAAGTACACGCAGACTATTTTTATAAGAATGTCTATTTCAGCTACACAGCTCCACACAATCTCAGCCCAAGCAGATTGTTAGTTCTATGCAGAACATACCAGCTCAGGTTCAAAACCAGCTTTGGCAGTCTCTGCATGAAAATATTGTAAATTGGGCACTCAAACACCCTGACCTTTTGCTGCAGGACAGAAGATAGAGCACTGGCACAAGGGCAACTGCAAGTTTCGAAAAAGGTGCTGAAAATAATGTCAATTATTTATGTGCACCTTACCCACACGCCACCACAATTCAAGGTGATTTTTTTGAGTGAACATCATGCCAGGAACTTCCCAGAAAAATCTACTGCACCACATTTGTTCTGTTGCTAATGCTGGAAATCTTTGTAACAAACTCAGAGGGCAGATTCTGACAAACTAGATGAGATTAAGGTGACAATTCATTTCCCACAGAGGTGGGATGGGTAGATGAGTTTATAGACTGCAACACCTTCCGTGAAGATGGATAAGAACAAGATGTGGCAAGTCTTTATTAAACTTAGAAAATATGCATGTCCATGACTTCTGAAATTCATTTCAGATTTTTTTGCAGTTTATACCATAGTTCTACAGCTATTTGTTTTGAGTCTAAAAGGTTAAAGTCAACTTCAGCCTAATGAATACACTGTATTACAGTTTTGCCGACTTCCACCTACTGTTATAGAAATGCTAAGAACAAGTAAAAAGATGAAGAGATATTTTTTATGAACACACCTGGGTGCTGTTCTGGGTACTGCAGTGTTGAGTTAAAAATAGTATGCAGTATAGCAAGACAGTACCAGATCTGACACCCTTTGCCCTAACAATCCTCCAATGCTGTTCCAGTAGGTATTGAATTCTTCCCTGTCACTAACCTTTAGAAGTCACCATGCCTGCCTTAATTTTATTCCATTAAAAAAACATGCTATTGGAGCCATATCACAGCCTTCAAGTTATCTCAGACACTTTCAGTCAGAGTCAGAGGCATTTGGCAGTATAGATGTGGTCATGAAGTCAAGCCTTGCAAACACAATGTGGCAATGAAGGACGAGGAGAGGGAAGGCAATGGAATTATAACTAGACACACTTCACTTCTTGTGATTGCAATGTGGTCAGGTTCTGCTTCTCTCACTTGTCATTTCTCACACCCCTCCAGCAATTCAGGGATAATTAAGCCTTTCCCTCAGCTGAGGCTTTGAAAAATTTGAAAGTCTATCTCTTGCTTAATGCAATAATTTTGTCTCTGCAAGCAGGAAGCCTGCTGCTGTAAGAAAAGACAGTTCTGAAGGACAACCTGCTTGCAAAAAGATCTCTTCTTAGGCAAAGCCAGAAGCCCTTTTGGTCTTCCATCAAAGAAAAGTGTTTGCCTGTTTTGACCTTCCAGAAGTTAAATATCCCAAGATGGATTCAACCATATTACTTTTCAGAAATTTATAATTCAGTGTTTTACTTTTTACCCAAAGATCTCATTCCTTACATTCTTAAGGGGTTTTATTTAATTAGAATTTAGCAGGGGTCTTTCAAACATCTTACAAATGTTTTATAATAGATCTGAGTGTGAAAAAGCTTCTTGTTTTTCATTGTATCAGAATTACACATTCTGTTACCCTCATCTCATGGTTGTTATCTCATTTCCATCTAAGATGCTTCAGAGGGTGGCCTCTAGTTGCAAGCTTGAATAAAGCACAGATGTAGCATGTGCTTGTTTACTTATGTTCTAAACTTGAATGGACTGTCAGTGAAGTAATTGCTGACAAATGAGCTCAGGATATAGGGATGCAGACATGCTCTCTCAGCTAATGTGGTCCACATTACATAGTCTCAAATAGCAGGGAGTAATGGTGCTTGCAAATGATCATTCTCACTCTGGTTGGGACAAGGAATTTTGCAGCAATAGTACCTTCCCAGAGAAAACCATTGATACTGCAATTCTTAGTCATTTGTCTCCAGGATGCTTTCAGGAATCTCCAAGGGAATTGTTAGCAGACTGCAAAAATCAGCTGTCAATTTGAAAGATCCCCCTTCCTCTTTTTCTCCTCTGCAGGGACCAATTCAATGATTTCCATCAAAGATTAGCTTTTAGCTGCACTTCGTACAAAATTCTCACAAAAAATAAATGAACAGAAATAACATTCATGAGCATGTTACTACCTGTTTCCTTTTTTTCCATTGGATCATGGGATGCCACATGAAGCAAGTCTTATTTTAACAACACTATTCATCTTCTCTATTGAGAGTTGGCATCAGATTTTCAGAGGTTCGAAACATAGAATGTAAATATGTATCATCTTATGTATGCGATGTCTGCATTTTCTGCATTATTAATCTCTTTCCCAGAGGAAGGTACAAGCTACCCTGCTGCTAAGTCATTAATGAACTTCTGCTATCCAATTAATCAGAGGAAATAGCTATGGGAATGGTGTCTTGAGAAGCTACAGAGGTATACCCCTGAAACATGCTCGATTTCTAAACTTTAGTGTTGGCATGAAATTCCTAATTTAAGTTTAGGTCATTAACCAGCCAGGTAATTCTGATCCAGTGTCAGGATTAGATGTCTGTGATGGGACATGGGTCTTACATCTTCTAGATGTGGGAGTCTTAATCCTAAGAGAGGAGATGCAGGTTTGAACTCCCTGAGAGATACCACAAATCTCCTGCCTCAGCACTTCTACTTTCTCAGCCCAGTTGGCTATCTAAGAGCTGCCTCCCACTGTTCTTCTAACTGCTGATGCAGTGCTTATTTCAGGAGAATTATTGATGTTGTTACTTAACTGCTGATGTTCCTAGACCAGCAGAAATATGCCCTGTACATGGAATAACAAAAACACATGTATGTTGAGGAATGGTACTGTGTAATTGTATGCTTTTGTCTATTCAATCACAATTGTCATAGGAAATAATTAAGATTTCTATTTTTGGATTATAGTTTCTTGTAGCTAGGAGTTCTATAAATAAAAGGTAAAAGGAATTATTTCACAATATTTAGTACAATAAATTGTTAGGTATTAAGAACCACTCCCATATCCAATCAGAACAGAGAAAGGTCACACATCCAGCTGGATAGACACAAGTTTTATAATTTGAGGCTTTCACAGTAGAACAGTAACTCATGTAAAAAATAATATATTAAAAAACTAAACAATTAACCAAAGTCTGTACTTTGCTCAGATCCCTGAAGACAGGCCTATCTACTCCTTTCACTCTAATCAGCTACCGAAGAACTTTCTCCTTGTGAGCTCCTTATATTAAACTGTAGCCTTATTTACATTTTACAACACATATTGTAAATTAGATCTAGCAATGGATGCTTGGTTCATTGAAATAGTTTTCAAGCATCTAGAAGGCACTCATCAACAGATGTTTTGCTCAGTCAAGCTTTCATCTTGCAGTTCAATGT
Source organism: Melopsittacus undulatus (assembly GCF_012275295.1). Lineage (NCBI taxonomy): Eukaryota > Metazoa > Chordata > Aves > Psittaciformes > Psittaculidae > Melopsittacus > Melopsittacus undulatus. The sequence goes on along the minus strand of NC_047528.1, from coordinate 42,520,325 downwards.
TCATGATGCTTCATGAAGGATTTCTTATTAGAATGTATATTTGAATGTATGACATGTCCTCTAATCACAAGTAAAGCATGTGTGAACAAACTAATTTGTGTGCAGCAACTACTTGCTACTTCTGATTTATAGATGACTGAGACATTAAATTAGAAACAAAAATGACATCTTATTATTTGAGTTGCCAGTATCGTAGATATTTATGAATAACAAGTCAAAAAATGTGGCAGTATCTTGGCTAACCTTGACTGATACACATATGCAAATTATGATATTTTAAAATAAGCAACAGCAAAAATTACTCAGTTAAGCTAAAATTTAATTGCTAAACAAGAGTTTACATAAATCTCATCCTAATCAATAACACTCAAGGATATTTTAACAAAAGAAAACCATTAGAAATAAAAGAGTTCTTTTGTTATGCAACAAAAAATGTTTAGCTAAACACATAGACCTTTATATTAAATAGAAATATCAACTCATTTTACAGTGTGATACTGTGAAATGATCATCTCCTGGATCATCAGGACATGTTAAACTGATATCAACATGTCACCTTTCTCCTAACAAACTTTACAAAGCACATATCACACCAGAAATGTGTAAATCATTTCATGCCAAGTACACCCGAAGCTGCTATGTCCCACCTCATAAACATTTGTGGAAATTATTCTGCAAGTACTGCATGAGAAAATTCAAAGGAATTCAGTCTGAATAGACAGAATTATAGCAAGTATCAATATATTTTTATGCATACAGTCTTACAGTCTTTTACCTGCTGTAGTCTCCACAGGGTCTTAAAAAATTCCACCTGCTTTGATCCAGCTACACAAGCCAATCACACCTCCTCTGCAGTACATTCCAGTTAGAGTAACTCCATCTCTTATCAACGAAGTTTCATTTAGGCTGTTAAAAAAAACATAGAAAATATCATTAATTTTAAGTTAAAGAAAATAATACAACTTTTAGAATACATTAACTATGAGTCTTTGGTATTATTACATGATTCCACAACATATTGCCTTGTATTAACCAAAGCTAAAATTTCTCTTTCGAAACTGTAGAGAGGAGACTCAAGGGAAGGCATACAATGATAGAAGATGGCAACATGCCATTATTCTTTTGTTGTCATAGGCAAGAACACAATCATGTGCCCTTTAAGCTTTGTTATTCAGCCTGCTGCTCATATGGATAACACAATCAACCACTTCTTTCAATCAAAGGAATGGAAACAGAGTTGTCTGCATTGACAGAGGCGCTATGACTAGACTGAATTTGTGAAATCCAGCTACTATATGTCCCAGACTAACATGCAGTTCTAAGCTTCAAAGATGAAAATATTCTGTACTTTGCTCTACACTTACTGTCTTCTAGCACATCAAATTACTTATGAATATGTCGAAAACAGTGGACCAATTGATTAAAATTTAGAGAGATGAAAGATTTAATTTTACTGCTTGCTTTAAAAGATATCTTTAGTGTGGCAGAAATTTATTCCCTAGGCAATAGCTTTAACTTATTAATATATTTTACTTCCTACCTCACAAATATAGTGCACACATACTGCATTATTAATAGCAATAGTATTACTACAAACAGCAGTATACTTGATAAATTCCATTTATTCAACTTTGAAGATTTCTTTTCCTTTTGTAATTTTTCTAATGCTCAGTCCTATTTACACCTGCTGGTTATTTCAAGAGAGCTAAGAGCAAATTCTCTTGTAAATTCTAGGAAATGTTTTAGTATTCTTTGCCCCTTTTTTAACTCATCTGATTGTTTTTAAAAAATAGTAACATCTGCACAATTGATAACTGCCAATGTAAATTATTTTTGATTTTTAAAAGGCAGATAGAAATAGTTTCAGGCAGTGGAGTGATCTTGCTGAGTCTGTGTTTTTACTGTCTCTTCTAAATTGATTACAGTATTATATCAGGAAAAGGGGATTATGGCTAGATTCAGAGAAAGAACTTTAGCGCATCAAAGCACCATTACATAGACTCAGAGTCTATGTAATGCAGAGTCTGCTCTTCATGCAGAGTGCTTGAAGAGCTGCCTGAATTTAGAGCAGTAAGTAGGCTATCCTAAAGAAAGCTTTTTAAAATATATTTTAAATAACTACTACATTTGCGCATGAAATCCCATTCATCTATATGGAATTCACAGTCTACATTTTTATGCTACTAGTGTGTGTCTCCACTCTGTGTATTAGCCTTGCAGATGGAGCCTTTCCCTATGATGTAGAAGATGCATGTTTCCTTCCCTTGTGTGCCTGAGATCACACATACTTTGTACGACAATGTGTAATATTTAAGCACCTTGATTTACAGGAATTACTCAGGGTGCCAGAGATGTGATGGGTACTAATGTGGCCAGTGGGAAGGTCTAGGTGTCTCTGGACAGCAACCTAGGCACTGAATAAGTAACTAGCCTGGAACAGGGGTGAAAAGACACCCATATAAATAAACACACACAAGAGATCTCTTTCATACTGCAGATTGCATAACTATAGCCACTAAGGGCCTACAATATCTGACCCTTCGTATGAAGTAGGCAACTAGTTAGGCAGGTTTGACACTTAAAATATGCCAATGAAATTCCTCTTTTTCATAAGGACTTAACAATTGGTACAGTTTCCTTCATATAGGTCTTTGATTAGAAAGACAGCACAGGTCCCTCCACATCATCTGGGCTGAAAACCCCACTCACAGGATTACTGAGTTGTCTGACGTATCGTCTATACCTCCATTTCACATTTTTGACTGCAATATATTCTGCTTTCCAGAAGAACAGAGACACCACTCCCCAGGCAAACTAAGATACTCTGATAGTGGGAAGGTGTTATTATGAAAGGTGATCTGTGCAACTGAATCACTTCAGGCAGCAGAAAATAGGAATTCAGGTTTGCAGTGTCTTTCCTATGTGTTGCAGTGGTGAAAAAAAAGAAAAGGCACTGTTGTTCAAGTCATGTTTTTTTGAGAATGAAATCACTGACCTTCGTGCACACATCAGTGCAATTTAGACAGGTTAACTCTGACTAAAATGCTTGGGTGATTAAGTCCATGTAAGGGACCTTTTAGGCAGATTTTAGCCACCTCATTATCTAATAACTCAAATAGTTAAGTTGCTCAAAGACAGAGATATCTCATAAGTTCTAGACAGCATGATCTTTGAAGAGCTCCTGGATCCTCTCTTGAGCTTAAATTTCAACTGATTCCTGTTCAGAGCTGAGCAAGTCATGGGACAATACATAGTCCCAATTGTCCTTGGCACTGATTATTATGTAAAAGTGTTATATCTATACACATAATAGTTCTGTTTATAATTAGAATATTTTCCTTATAGAGAAACAAACTCATTTTCTCTTCACAAAATGCAGTGGCAGAAAGTTCATAAAGAATAAAAAAAAAACCCAGAAGTCAGTGTATCATCATTTTCTGTACATGCCATATTCAAAGAACCAGAAGAGTCTCTCATCTGTCAAATGCTGAGCTTGTGCTTCAGAGAGTTACTAATGAAAGTAGACTGTAGATTATCAGTTTTCTTGTTCTATTTTACTGGTTTCAATTTATTGTCAAGCATCAGACAACAAAAAAAAGTATTAATAGATATACATAGAAGTTAGGTATAAAAAAATCAGCAAAATAAAGAGATTACCATGTTGTGCATATGATCCCACTCATGATGACATTATTTAAGCAAAGGTCTTGTTCATTTAAAAATTTGCCATTGGTAACTTAGCTAAGACAAGTTTACAAAGAAAAGCAGTGGGACAAACAGATTTCGTGCATGCCATTCAATCAGAGTTGAAAATGCAAATATTTTATACAATCACAATTCACTGTTGTTCCATTTGGATTAACTATTAATATGAAATCAAGAAATAGTTTGTTATTTTGAGAGGCCAATCTTTATATAACTTTATGATCTAAAACCCCTAGTAAAAGCAAAAATACAGTCCATCTCACAGAATCCTCATCTAGACTATACTTTGTTTGAATATTATAGAATTATAAAATCATAGAAGAGTTTGGGTTGGAAAAGACCTTGAACATCATGTAGTTTCAACCCCCCTGCCATGGACAGGGACACTTTCCACTAGACTAGGTTGCTCAAAGCCCTGTTCAACCTGGCCTTGAACACTGCCAGGGATGGGGCAGCCACAGCTTCTCTGGGCAGCCTCTCCCAGTATCTCATCAACCTCATAGTCAAGAATTTCTTCCAAATATCTGACACACTGTCTAGTATATCTCTGAATATTAGGCAGTGAAAGCACTTCTGTAGAGGGTTCAGTACAGTTTCACAAAGCCTTATCTGAATATTTATAATCAAGATGAATTATGTAAATACAGTCTCTGCTCTATTTAAGAGAATGTTAATACCTCAAACTTGCCTTGAAACTATTTCAATCATTTGTGTGGAGAGCACCTTCATATTTATGTCACTGTATACAGAGCTAATCATACTAAATATTTTACACTCCCCAGTATCTTGTGTGACTCAGAGTGGAGTAATCTAATTCTCCCAGGAAGAAATCTCACTAGAACATCAGCTCAAGGAGTAAAAATGCAGAGGCCTCACATTTAAATACATGAAGGTATTCATAAGACCAGGCTTTGAATTTCAGAAATAGATGAAAATCTAGCTTAATTTTAAATCTGTTCATCTGAGATCATAGGCACTCAGTCTTATTCTGTAAAAGCTCATCTACAGTACAAACCCACTTTCATTCCTTTAATGACAGCTAAATAACTTCATGGATCATTCATAACCTCTTATTAAAGAGTTTTGACTTACAGCTTCATGTGTTATGGACTTAATGCTGATATTTTCAACACTTGACTAAATGTGTCTAGCCTAGTAAGAATGTTCACTGTCTCTACAATGCAACGTATCTCAATCCCTAGGGATTTTTTCAGTTAATTTCTTAAATTTCATTAATTTGCTTAGGGTTGATAAATAACTCTACAGATCTCAATCAGTTCAGGTATCTAGAGATACCCAATTCCTCCATTTTGATTACTGCAGATGCCACATATATGAAAATATAAATACATGCATGTCTAGACATTGTACAGATTTATGAGTAATTAAATACACAGATATTTGTTCAGTTATACAAATACATTTTTTGGGGAATGGTTTAGAACTTTATATAGGGGTGGGCCCTGGAGTTGATCTCAAGCAACTTAATCCTTTCCTGTGTCCCAAGAAATGATCAGCTAAGCCTAGTTTAACAATGTAGTCTAACAAGGGACTGCTCCTACTGTCCTGGAGACAGAAAGTAACAGTATTCACAGCAGCATTCCAGAAGCATCCTCAGTTAAACAGCCTGAGGATCAAGCAAACACAGTAGCCATCAACTGGAAATAAAGAGGGATTTGAATTTCTGCCACAGGCTACCTTTCTTGGCTGCTGAAGAAGGATGTCCAAGAAAGAAAGACTTCATAGTTCTGGAGAACAGACAGCTGAAACTTATCGTAACCATCAGATGATAAAAGCAAAGATGGATAATCCATGGTTAAACACATCTGCTGTTAAACCAGAAAATAGGTGGAAGAAGAGGCGGTACATCTGACTTAAAAGCCTGAGCACAGGAAGACACCTTTCTCGAACTGTGGATATCATCCATCTAACATGATTGTCTTAAAAATTAAAGAACTGAAAAAAGTACGATTTTAAGTCATGTTTGGTTTGTAACCAGAAAACCTTCATAGGGAAATTAAGGCCAAGCCAGCCTTTTCTGTCTTATACTTCTGTAATTGATTTTTTTCTACCACTGTATAAAGCTTCTCAATTGTCATTTTATAATTCAAACATAACTATTTCAGTCTAATTGATTCCTGTCAGTCAACATCACTTTGAATTCAAATCATGCCATCCTTGATGCTTGTAGACAGATGTATACAAATGCAGTAAATATCCTCTTTGTCCTTGATACAAGATATTAATGGTAGCAATAAATAGTGTCCAGCCCAGGATGGGCCTTTGTGCAACCTTTCTTGATATAACCCTACAGTTTGACAGCAAGCCATTGAAACCATTCTTCCAAGCTTTACTTTCGCACCTAGCTACGCAATCACCTTACAGTGGGATCATCTAGATCCCTAGCTTCTACGTGAAACTGTCATGTGAAATGGTGCCTAAAGCCTTTCAGTGGTCAAAAGAAATTATATCTGCTGCTTCTTCTTTATCTATCACCCTGTTACCCTGTCATAAAGTCAAATAATTTGGTTTGACATGATCTGTAATGTGCAAATTGATGAAGGCTGTTATTTTCCATTTTGTTTTCAATGAGTTTATTATAGTAGTTTTATAGGCATGTAAGTTAGGATAAACTGTATGTAGTTTCCTGGTCTACTTTATTGCCCCTGGTTTTGAAGAATTAGTGCTATTTTTGCCCTTTTACAGTCTTTTGGAACTTCATCCATTCTGCATGAGTTCTCAGATATACATGCTAATGGCTCTGAGATGGTCCCATTCAGTTTGCTGAACCTCCTACTGTGAATTTTACTTGGCTGAGCAGATTTGAAAATGACTCATGAATCTCTTCCCTTTTCTTTTTCTCATATTACAATGATTCTCACTTCTATTTCCATATGTGTTAATTGTATTAACCAATTAGGCTTTTTAGTGAAGTAGAGGCTAGTCCCTCACTTCTTCACAGGGAAATGCATCAGTTTTTGATTTAAGAAAATGCCTAATTGGTGGCAAGGAAATGCAGAGAGAACCAACAACCAGTTTCCACCTCGAAGTCATCCCAGTCCACTTACCTTGGTCAGCATTGTTCCTATCACTTCAATTCTCTTCTGTGCTCTCCACCATTGGATTTTACTATGTCTATCCCGTTGATCAAGGCTTCACAATAGTGGATTCACTTACTTTCTAAGAGGGTCTGCAAGCAGGTGTATCCACCCTGGCTTCAAGTCCTGCAAATCAAGGCCTTGTTAATCTGGCTTCCCACCACTATTATCCTGTTCTGTGGTTCCTGCACATTACCCTCTCCCTTCTGCCGTGAAAAAGCACTCTTTCTCACTTCATCTGACAAATTTTACCTACCTGCTCCATCCCACTCTTAATCACATTTATTCTCTTCATTTTATCTGATGCACATGAATGTACTCAACATCCCCAATGGGAACCTAACTTTCTTCTTCTGTTATAATTGTAACTACTCAAAGTACATTATTTATTCAAGAACTCTTACCTCAGTATCATGTCTCTTTTCCTAGCTGGTCATAACTAGCCCTTGATTTTTGAGACTTTTTTTCCCCTCAGTATTACTGGAGCAAAGTATAATCATTCAGGTTTCCAGCTGATGTTCATTGGTCAGATTCCTTTAAATTCTCTATTTTTTAGAGTACTTTCTTGTTAATATCTTTAGCAAGCCCTCAGAAAGCTCTCAGGATGACCTATAAATACTCAGTCCAAAGATTGTTGTGTTTAGATTTTTGCATGATATATGTCCATAGCATTTTCCTTTGCGAATACATTTCTGATAGATTTATCCATTCTTATAATGCTAATAGAAAGGAATGAAAAAATGCACCACATTTAAAGAAATAGGCATTTCTTGATTATAAAAATGGAAACATAGTTTTTTTCTCATGTTTTTATCCAGCTCCTTTCATCAGCCTTCTCTGTTAGCAATTTAAACTTGAAGTATGTTTTTTTTCCCTACTGTACTTCTAAAGTGGGTCACTTCTCTTATGGTCACAATCACCATGATCTTTTCTCAAGTTCTAGCCACTCTTTGAAATTGTTTTGCTCTATTCCACTATTTTTTTACCTGGGTTTATACTCTTACTATGTTATTCAGATACATGTTCCCAAAGCATATGAGGTCAATATAGGTATCAATTTTAAATAGTAGATCAGTAGTCTTATTACAATATTTTCTTCTCCCTCTGCTGCTGCAATATACTTTCATCTGAAACTTTTGCTGAGGAAGAGAGGAAAGAGGAAGACCTAAACTGGCAATTATTCTAGGGGAGGCACAAAACAATACTATATAGAAAATTAAGAATTAATGTGTGAAAAATAAAAATATTCAAGAGACAAATTTCTCACATGACTCAACTCATATTAAGTATGTTCACACCAAGACAGCTATGCAGGCACAGCTTCTAAGCTATATTACTGAGCAATACTGATGCCAAAAAGCAATTAGACACTTGTTGCTAAATTGTTAAGAAATGTTAAGAAAAGGAAAAATAAAAAGAGGGGATAAATAAAATGAATAATTTTAAAGCTAATAACTTTTGTATATTCACCTTTTATATAGCTCCCTGGGAAATGACTGTAAGCACCCACACAGAAGGCCATGCAAAATTAAAAGGTGTCTAAATAATTTTTTACGTTAATGAAAAAGCCCACTTAGTGGTAACAAATTGAGCATATCTCTATTTGCAAGCATGATTAAGAAAAACAGCTGAAACTGAAGAGTAGCAATAATAGCAAATGTCATTAAATCTCCTTGTTAGCAAATACTTGTTCTCCAATTAATTTCACTGGTATTACATGTGTAAATAAAACAAGTAGTATTAGGCCCAATGACATCTCTTAGGCTATGAAATAATCTCCGAAGGGAGACTGGTATAAACTCCTTTGCTTAACACACTAAAATGCTGCAACATAAAATACTGGAAAAATGTTCTAATGGACAGCATCTAAAATATTAGATGATTCACCATGAAAGGCCTTTTCCATTTCAATTTCTTTGAGTCAAGGATCTATAAAACTGATTAATTTCCAGGGACTATCACCCACATTTCATTCACCAGCAATTTCTATTATCATTACAAAACCAAAGTAAGTAATAAAGACACCAGTGACATTTTGCTAATTATCTGTAATTAAAAGGCAGATCTTTTATTCTAATGCTGCCATGACATATAACAATTTCTGAAAAACACTGATTTGCATATAATTTTATTTAAGCAAAAATATGTCACAATAAATTTTGATGTTTGTCTCTAGAAATAAAAATAGTTAATTTATTAGTTTATGTTCTCATTCTAATCTAGTATGAGGATAAAGACCCAACGCAATTCCGTCATATAATTAGATGATGCAAGACCAAATGTCTTCTGTTGCATTATTAAAAAAACCTAGGGAATATTGTTAACTAACAATGGTTCAATATGTCATGTTCCTGTGAATGGGATTTATAGCTGCATATACAGTAATGTATAATTTGGAAGTAATTGATTTGTAGTAAAAAAATAAAAGCATTGAATGTAAGGTTTTTTTTCAGACATTTCAGTTGTTCATAATTTTATCTAGTCTATCGTATTTATCTAGCTTAGAAGGGTTCTTCAGAGTTCTGCACTTTAATATTATCCATTAAAAGAATACAGTATTATGTCAACTTCCAATAAAACCACCCAGTAAAAAGAATTCAGTTAAAGGATTTCAATTAACTAAACATAATTCACAATATAAACACAAGTTTTTAAAATTAATCATATCTTTGAAGTTGCAGGACACATATCTAAGTCTTAAATACAATAACATTATGACCTAGTTCTACTCAGAACATGGGTAGAGAAGTGAAAAATAAAGTGGGAATGTCTCTTATATTCCATACATAAAATCAGTATTTGTTAACTGGAATTTATCAACACGTGCACAAGATTTGGTGAGGCTTACTCAGAATGTGAAAAAATAATAATGAGACTGATGAAAACAGAGGCAACACAAATGAAAGTTCAGGAAGATATGCTAATAATAAAACATCCATGTTAGGTAGCATTCCAATCAGAAGTAGCATCTGGTAGAATACCTGCTGTCAGAAACACACAATTGAAAAATAAGTATTAAAGAGGGTGAGATTTCCTTGTTTTATATAACATTAAAGTTATATAAAGTTTCTCATAATTCTCATGAATGCAAACTATTTCAAGCAGGTAAATCTTTTGTCTAGCTCAACAAAATTTTAGATTAATTGTATAACTGTTTATTAAATACATAAAGCATTCGAGTGTACAAGTAGGTTTAGGAATTACAAAAATGTAGCAAATTAATTGAAAGAATTATGAACCAAATTTCATTTCGGTATTGAAATTGTTGAAAGGCACACTTTCTTCTAATTTTCCTTGTGGCACTAAAAATATCTGGCTTGCTTTAGGTTTTTTATACTATAGCCTTCTACTGACTTAAACTATGAGAAATGTGTACTTCACCTTACGTTTTGTTTTGAGCTTTGTTTTCCTTCTTTCCACCTTTCCCTACCACTGCTGCTGACCATACTCACTCACTGCTTTTTTAAGCCAGAAGCGTATTCTGTACTTTCCCAGTGTCCTAGCTTGCCTATGCTATTGTTTATATTTTTAATTGTAGGAACTGGTCTTGCACATACCAAGGTCATCAGGAGTTTGGAACTGAATGGAGTAACAATAGAGTCAGGACTTCACTTAGAAAACTGTGCAACAGTCTTGTATTAAAGTTTCAAGTGACACTAAAAGGTACTCTTGTAAATTCATTTGGAGTTGAGTGGTTGGCAGGAAGACATACATGGTCAAAAATAGACTCTGAATGAGACAGGTCAGAAACAGTGGTGGAGACCAAAAAGGAAAAAATAAAAAATAAAAAAAATCACAAAGCAAGGAAGGAAAGAGAAAAGAGAAAGTAGAACTGCAGGAAGAAGAATATAAAACATTCTATTAAAGGAGTTCATAGTAACATTAAGGAAGCTAGTTTATTTATAACCATTTTTGATTTTCATGCCATTTGTTTTAATTAAAATAAAAGAATCCTGAACTGGCAGCCTTAAACACTTCTGACCAAGGAAGAAATTTTGAGAAAGAATTTTGTTTCCTGTTTTTTATTTTAATTTGAAATACTGATCCTGTTTGTATAAAATGTTCTGAGTTGATAATGTTCAGAACCCAAAGTTTAGTATCACTGAATTTAATACTGACCTTTAAACACATTTTATAATGAAGTTGAAATTCCTTATCACATGGAATCTCCAATTTTCTGTATTTTCTTTTGCTTTGCCGTGCATATTATTTGTCTTTGTGATCTATGAAGAACTTACACAGAACTCGTTAATACTTGTCTTCTTGAAAGTGTATTGACATTAGTATACAGTGTCGCCTAGGTAGCCAAGCTAGCTGTAATGAATTAATCAATCACATTGAATAAAAATTGAAGAAGGTAAAACAACCTTAATCTGCCCAATACAAGGGTAGCTGTACAACCAAAGAAAAAGATCACTTTCCAGCACCTGATTAGGAGAGATGTTTTGAGTAACTCTTTAATAGTACCCTTTGATATTAACTTTGCTATGTTTGATAGTAATGATGTAATAAAAGTTCACTGTCAGATGCAATCCTAAAGATAAAATTCCAGTGGTTTAAGAAGTTACCACCTTCAGCTTTTAGTTTAAGGTTATATGAAAATAGACTTGAATTACAGTTTTTTGATTACTCAAGCTAGCCTGGCTTAGTGTACTTTAAGAAATCTGAAGAGAATACACTGCTGCTAACATGGCCCAGTGCTGACTTTTTAACTGCCTGAACTGAATTCACCATAGGCTCTCTCCATACGTCTACCTTCAGTCTGAAAAAATGAATGAAATAATTTTTTCCCTTAAGCAGTATTATCTCCCATCTCAGAAGAGTATGAGATATGCATAAACACCAGTGACTAGTCCATACCGATTTAACACTCATAGACAAGTCAGTAATTGGAATACCAGTCTCTGCCCTCTGAGGTCCTAGCCAGTATACTAGGTTCAAAATCCCTCTTTAATTTATTTCTCAGCAGCATAATAAAGAATGAACTATTTTCTGCCAAGTAAATAGTGCAGCTTTGACAGAAACACTTTGCACCACCATCTTCCTCACATCCCGACAGTGAGGTCACTCTTCAGAAATAGGAGCTCTTGGTTTAAATCAGTGAGTCAGTGAACATGAAATTTGAGACACCAGTACCAGCTAAGATAGTGAAATCTGATGATGATTCTTTAAGACATACATGCCTACAACTTTTGCTCTGATGTGATGATACTGGGTTATGAATGACTCACCTTCCTATCTTGTGGTGTTTTTATATATATATATATTTAAAAAACTAATGATATAAACATGTATTTCCTGGTGAAGAGATTAATTCTATAAGTAGAAAACTGAAAAGTAACAATGTAATGTACCATAAAGAAATATAATAACTTTCTCTTTGTGACACTATATGTACTATATGTACTATAGGCCTTAAGATTCAGCCCCATTTCAAATCTCACCTATCTTTAATTAGGAAAATATGAGGCCATTCTCCATCTAAAATTCATCTTAGCTTTCTAAACTCAACTAGCTTGGGGTTTAACTTATAACATAGATGGGTTTTGATTGGTGTTGATTGTTTCTTTCGTAGTTCACTTCCATGTGATTCCAAAGAAGCTCTGTTTTGCTTTAAGGTCAGTAGCTGTTATCACTTCCAGATAAATTAAGAGATCATTTCTGATGACTGCAACCATTCATAGTACACAGCACTTTCTATTTCAGAATGCATGACTAATAAACTATCCTTTAACATCATTATTTTTCCCCCTAAATGGTAACATATACTTGATAATAAACTTTTGCAGTCTCACTGACAATGGAAGGATCCTGCCACCCATCTCTTGCAACATTTTTTGTTCTGTATTTGCAAGTAGTTTGTTTACCTTCCAGCTTTTTCAACAAGTATTTTGCCCTTGTCCAAGTTCCACCAGCATCCCGAATTGGAATATGACTGCAGACCCAGACAGCTCCCAGAAAAGCCTATTAGGTATCTAGATTAACACTTGGATCTTTAGAAGCTGTATAAATTAAATGTCTTCTGCACTCATCTGAAATGGCACTTACTCCTCCTTCTTTGATTAGCCTCTTGGATATCTCATGTATTCTCAAAACAACGATGAAATAGAATCAGAAATTGCAAGCAAAAGAAGTTCAGCATCTTGTAAGCAAGAACATGAATGGCTGTGCATGGATTATAGAAACTATGCGACTGTGACAAGAAGAATGTTACTATGACATTAGGTTTTCATTTTGGTGGCCATCTGAAAACCCACATAATTTTACTATACATAAAAAGACACTAATAAACTATGAAGATAAATCCATCTGACTTAAATTTTCCTGTATCAGCTAGCCTTGGATATCATCCCAAAACATGGTTTAAAAGACAGTAGAGTAAAATAATTCAGCCTACACCTCTTTTTAAATAGAACATGACTTTTGCTTAATAGAAAAAATAAGAGATTAATATTGTCTTTTACATGGAATTCAAGCCTGTACACTCCTAATATAAAAAGACATTTCTGTGCAGCCTGTGCAGGGCACCAAAGCTTCAGAGAAGAGCAGAATTCAGGTACATTTCAGAACTAAATTTCTAAATGCTTTTATCCCATAGCAACATGTTCCATGAAGCTCCATGAAAACTGGTTCCTACTTTGAAACTCCAAATTCCTTCCTTTTACAGCATAGGAAGTTCAGGTCATTAACCAAGCTTTCTTATGCACTGCTCATAGTCAAGGATGCTTAACAGTACCTCAGACATATAACTTTAAACAGATAAGTTATTTATTGCATACAGCCTTTGTCTGTAACAGCATTTCTCTTCAAAGCCCATAGAGCCTTAACATTGTAAGCCTCTTTGTGAATTTCACGTATTAGAGTAATACTGTTTTTATCTTTTTCTCCTTCAGGAACAGTGACAAAACCCTCCTGTCCAAGGAAATGCATGTTTTGGTTATATCTTATGTTTTAATTTATATATTACATGCTAACACTGATAATTAGCAGGCTAACACCGGTCCTTTCCCACTCCCAGGGATTATAAAAAATACATTCAACCTTTGAATCTTGCAGAAGTTAGCAGTTTTGCCTCCTGTTACTGTCAGACCTGTTCAACCCAGAAATCAATGAAGGTTTGAAGAATATACCTACCCTGAACACACACATATGAATGTTTATGAATGAGAAACAGCTCTAATTTAAAACTATGCGTGCAGACAGATGCCATGAATTATTTTTAGTAGTTACGATAACATCTTGGGTAGAGGCCTAGAAAGCACTTACGTATATACTTGTACATATAAATCCAAAACTGAGATTCTCAAAATCTTCCCTAGGTTTCTGCATAGCCATTTAAGTTCTGCAGGTTCCCCACATGGTTTGAGTTTAAATGAGTGCCTAGAAGTGCAACGGTCTTAAACAGCTAAGTAATTTGGCCCAAGCCTAGCTGTGATCAGCAATTAATCAGTCCTCTGCCTTTGTCCGTGACAGGCTCAGTCTCACAGGCAGTGCAAGGCACAAAATGCAGGTGTGGCAAATCCTGTATTTTGAAATAGGTTAGTGGAAGTGGCAGGCTATCAAATGTTACATCAGGGAATAGCTAATTGATAAAAGTACCTGCCCAATGATAAATGATGGAATCAGATTCCTCACAAAACGGAATGACATTTCTTGTAAAACAATCTAATGGTCATATGATTCTCCCAGGAAGAAACTCATTTATCATTTTATCATGCAACAAACTGAGGTTCTAGCTGCAATAGCTGGCACCTCTTTAGGAAATGAGATGGAAAGCATCTGCTCTCAAAACAGACCATCCGCTGTTTAGGCTGATTCTCCCTAGACAGAGATTTGAATCCCTCAGGGAAAGGATGGTATTCAGCTCAAACACCTATTTCTTTGCCAAACAATCTAGCATCTGTAGTAGTATGTAAAATGGTAACATCACATGGCACACTCTGCCAGAACAGTAAGAAGAGGCATCACTAACGTTTCATTAGGGTCTTTCTTTGCACTTTAAGAAGGGGCTAATTCACTTTGTGTATTAGGCTGCTCAGTGTGATTGTAATTGATTAGGCCAATGGGGACATTTAACATAAACATGCCTGATGTAAACATGTGGGATTCAACCTGCCAGAATCTAGGTTTCTATAATGTAGGTGGTCTACATGTTAACAGAAATTTGAGGGCTTCTATTACTTTAGTAGAGAGACATTTTGTCCAGTCAATGGACTCTAGAAAGCTATTAACCTCATCCTATGAGAGTGTAACGGCCTGTAAGTGTGGACACCTACACTTGATATCTGAATATCTCCAGTTCTCGATAGCTATCTATTACATCTAGCTTTAGATGTAATATTATTAGGTCTAAGACACCTAGTTCACACATAGACAACAGCTGTAAAATTAATCACAGCTGTACCCTACTCTATCTGCCTAAGAAAAAAAGCCCAAACAAAAAAAACATGATGGAAAAGAGTCAGCCATACCCATGTGTCTGGAATCACATGAGAATAGGTTCAACACTTTCAGTTGAAAAATATCCTCAGAGGTGTGTATGTCTATAATGGCAAAGTACAGAAGCCAGGGAATCAATCATACCTATTGAGCAGACTCAGTAGGTATAGCTCCTAGAAAGGAGACTCTTTGATTTCATAGAATTGTACAAGTTATGAGTCTGGCCCCATTACATTTGTTTAACGATCACCTTTCTTGGCTTAGAGAATGGTCCTATATCAAAGGCTGGCCTCTGATTCACCTAACACTGAATTTACTCTGTTTGGAGTCAGATAAACCCAGAACCCTACACTGGCTTTACATCAATGCTTTCAGCTCTCACTTTCTGTTTGTGAGAAAAAGGTTTTCAAGTTTTCCAGAGATTGCTGACAACCCTTTTAAGACTTGAAAAACCAGTCAGTGAGTCAAGTTTGGTGTGATGCTAATTAGTAATGATAATTAGTGCTTTATATTGCCTTTTATCTTCAAAGCACTTAAGAAATGCTGATGGCATTAACTCCCACAACATCTTCAGCCTTGCTGAGTATACCAACAGTTGAGCAGCTGATTAAATAAGAGAGCACCTCATTTTCTAGTTTCTACCTGTGCTCTGTAATATTTACATAGACAAAGTGCTCCTGGAATAGGCTACTAGTGTGAAAAGAAACTGTCCATACTGGAAGTTCAGAACAAGATGGATAAATTCCCTAAACTCAAAAGTGATACAACTGTTCTACGTATTTATATTGTGCTTACATTTCAGGGTGTATAATGCACATTATATTTGTGACTCCTCCCTTAAGTGCTGGAATACTCCAGAACTCCAGACAAAACATCATAGGCACTTCATTCAGGGCATAAATTCCAGTATCTATCAAAGAACCCAACAGCTAGATGCTGTGAAACTATTTTTTCAGAGATGGCCTTAAAGATTCATAGAAGTGAAGGTCTGGAAAGAACCTCAAAGATCTCCATGCTCAATGCTCCTAGGGAAGACCAGAGTTTATTTTTAAAACCAAAAAACATCTTGACCAACTTTCCTTCTAGAAGCATTAACAGCAAGGTTACATCAGGCTTCCAAGGGTGGAAATATCACTACCTATCTTGGCAATCTGTTTCAGTGCTTAACAGTTTTCACCCTGAAATATTTTTCCCCATATTCAGTTACAATTTTTGCTATTGCAACCTGTGACCAATACTTCTTGTCTTTTTGCTGTGCACATCCTACAAGAATATGTCTCTATAAGGCCCCTTAAGGTTACTAAATACAGTTATTTGATTCCCTTTATCTTTCTCCTTTCTGGACCCAGCAAATCCAGTTTATTCATCCTCATATATGCTCTGGACACTCAATTCATTTAATGACACTTTGCTGGACTAAATTTCTCTAGTACTGGGATGTGCAAAGCTGGACATAATACACTAGATGTGACCTTCAGAGTAAAAGGAAATAAAGACTTCCTTTGATCTGCTGGCTACGCTCTTATAAAGGTACCTTGTTATGAGATTGGCCTTCATGACCACCAGTGCACAGCAGCGATTCACATTCAATTTGTTGTCCACCAGCACCCCAAAGTCCTTTTCTGCACTGCTGCTGTGTCAGCAGCCTCTATTGCTGTGTGCAGTTGTTCTGTCTCAGATGCATGACTTTGTATTTGCCTTTCCTAAACTAAGTTCTGGTCAGTCCATTACTCCAGTATGTCAAGGTTACTCCAAATGGCAAGCCTTTCCCTCCAGCGTACTCATCAGTGTCGCCCTCCTCCCTCACTGCCCTTCTCCTGCCGTTTTAGTGTCATTCACAAACTTGCATTGTTAAAGGTTTCATCATCCAGGTCATTGATGAAAATATTAAGTAGAATCAGTACCAATACTGGGCCCTAAGGAGTATCACTGCTAGTTAGACTTCAGTCTGTTTGACCACCACCCATTCAGCCTGGTGTTCTAGAAACTTTTTCACCCAGTTTCTAGTCGACTCAGTATCTGATTTTAGGCTATACGTTTGTCATAGGAAACTATGTCAAAGGCTTTGCTTATTTTGAGGCAAATGACATATACAACTCTCTCCACCCGATCCAAAGAGTCGGTAATATCACAGAAGGCAGTCTAGCATGATAAAGGCCTTGGTAAATCCATGCTGCCTGTTCCCAAACATATTCTTATCCTTCACATGCTTGAAAATGGCTTCCATGAGATCTTTCTCCATAATCTTCTAAGAGACTAAAGGGAGGTAGACTGACCTGAAGGTCACCGTATCATTCTTCCTGCCTGTTTTGAAATGGATATAACATCTGCCTTTACCCAGTCATGGGGGACCTCCTTCAATCACCATGGCCATTTAAAGATAATAAAAGTGGCCTCAAAGTGGTATCAGTAATCTTTTCAACCTTTCCTCATAGATAAGCTTTTCTAATGCTCTTATAATTCTTTTGATTTCCTTTGAATTCTCTCTAGTTCACCTAAAGTTTTAGAAAAACACAGTGACCAAAACAAGACATGGTGTTCCTACTATTACATACCAGTACATTCTAAAATGAAAAGCAACATTGATTGTTGACAAATGCTCCATTTTTGATTCATGGTAGCTCCCACACTAGCTAATAGGAGACCTCAGTGAAGTCTGGTAAGGCAAAACAAAGATATTTCTGATTCATAATACAAAGCTCACATTACCAGGCAATACCTTTCTCTCGGGAGAGATTCAGGTTTCTAAGATATTGAGTTCAGTGAGATCTTATGATTTATAGCATCTGTCATGATCAGAATGGTAAGATTCGGTGTCCTTGACCAAGAATTTTTGACACAAAACTACTACAGATGAGCTAACAAAAATAACTCATTTGTTATAGTAGGCTCGTTATCTATGTCTGCCCTACCACAAAAATGTAAAAATATTCTATTTCTTCCTCTAATTAGGTCACAAAAGTACTTTAGCAGCTCTGTTTTAGTTAATTGCATCTAATGTTAAAGAATTACTCTAAACTCCAAAGTCTCTCCATTTATTTAATATAAATTTTAAATACCACAAAACAAACCCATACCAATTAATTAATAATAATGATCCTTGTACAATAAAACAGAGAATACAACTAGCATTGACCATCATAACAACTGCTGAAATATGCATTTAATATAATTTATTTTGATTCAAAATGTTGTGGTGGGCTAACCTTGGCTAAGGACTAAACACCCTCCCAGTTGCTCATTCACTCCCTGTCCTTAGTGGGACAGGGGGGAAAAGTGGGATGTGAGAACTTGTGGGTTGAGACAGCAACAGGGAGAACATTTACCAGTTACTGTCATGGGTAAACCAAACTCAACACAGGGAAAATTTGATGTAATTTACTGGCAATTAATAGATTCAGGTAGTGAAAAACAAAGATAGACATTAAAGCTAAGCCCTTCTTCCTTTCTCACGCACAACTTCACTTCCAATGCCTCTACCTCCCCCACCCCAAGCAGAGCAGGGAGTGTGGTGGGATGGTCAGTACATGTTGGTGCCTCTCTGTTGCCTCTCTGTTGCTACTTCCCCCTCATACATTTCCCCTGATCCAGTGTGGGCTCTCCATAGGCTGCAGTCTCTCAAGAACATCCACCTGCTATATCACAGTCCGCTTCATGACTGAAATTGAATTTCTGCTCTAACACCTGAAGCATCTCCTTCCCTCCTCTGACCTTGGTGTTCCCTCTGTTGTTTCTCATTCTTCTCACCCTTCTCCACTCTCTGTCCTGTGGTTTTGCTTTGCCTTGTCTTAAAGATGCCCCGAGGCACCAGGATCCTGGCTGATGGGCTCAGATGTGCCTTGTGGTGGGTGGATCTGAGTTGTCTGGAACTGGCTGTGTCTGACATGGAGCCTCACCTCACAGTGCCACACACTGCTGAAACTGCCATGGACAAACTTGTACACATTGAGTTAGAAGGAACATTTAATTCTGTCCTTTCACTCAGCAGCTGATGATGTCAGATGTTCATCTGACCATCTAGTTAAAACAGCAGTTCCATTTTTCCCAGACACATACCATCAATGACCATATAGCCAGGAAATCATTTGACATGGTCTTTGTACAAGAACAAGCAGGCTGTCATAATCTTAAAAAATCATCTGGTCCAACCTTACATGGGAAAGGGAGCTTAAATGAAATTATCTAGCGTCCTGTTCAATTGCATCTTGAAAAGCTCCAGTGATGGGGACCTTACCACATCCCTGAGGAGGTTGTTCCAGTGAATGATTGCTCTCACTGTAAAAAATGTCTTTCAGTTTTTCCTTTTTTTTAGGATGAAACCTCTCCTGATGCAATTTGTACCCATTGCCCCTTGTCTTCTCTATGAAGCTTCTTGTAAAGAGAGAGCCTCCACCCTCTGTAGCCATCCTTCGTATACTGGAATACTATGAGATCCCTCCTGAGCCTTCTCTTCTCCAGGGTGAAAAAAAACCCAGCTCTTTCAGTCTTCCCTCACAGGGCAGATTCTCCAGCCCTTTCATCATCTTTGTGACCTTCCTTTGGACCCAGTTTGGATCCAGTTTGTCCACATCTTTCTTGAACTGTGGGTACCAGACCTGGACACAGTACTCCTGGTGCAGCATAACACATGCCAAGTTCAGTGGGGTGATTACATCTCTATCTCTACTAGTAATGCACTGTAGACACAGCCCAGGACCCTATTTACCATTGTTACTGCAGCAGTACGCTGCTGACTCATGGTCAGCTTGCTGTACATGGGCACCCCAACTCCTTTCCAGCAAGGCTGTTCCCCAGCCACACAGATCCTACCATGTACCCTTGTATCCTGATCCTTATTATATCATTCCAAGTGCAGCACTTTGCACTTGTCTGTTAAATTTCAAACAGCTCTTGCTATTCCACTCTTCCAGCTTGTCCGTTCTGTCAGATGGCTGTCCCTTCTGTTGTCTCCACCTCACCACTCAGTTTGGTGTCATCATTAGACTTGGTGAGGGTACTTTTGATCCCACCGCCCAGATAATTTATGAAGATACTGAATGAGGCCCAGTATCGATCCCTAGGGGTCCCCACTGGTGACAGGCTGCCGGCCTGAGTAAAAACCATTGATCACCACCCTCTGAGTGTAGCCTTTTAGCAAGTTTTCTACCCATCTCACAGACCATCCCTCCAATCTGTATCTTGACAGTTTGTCTAGGAGAAGGCTGTGGGAAGCACTGTCAAATGCTTCACTGAAGTCCAACACCCACTGTTCTCCCCATGTTGGCAGAAGGTGTTATTTCATTGCAGAAGGTGATTGAGTTAGTTTGGCATGATTCACCTTTGATAAATCTGTGCTGACTTTGCAATCACATGCTTCATTTGGGTAGTAATAGTTGCTAAGAGGACTAATTCCATTATTTTCCCAGGAACTGAAGTAAGACTAAAGGGCCTGTAGTTGCATGGGTCTTCTCTTGGGGCTTTCCTGTAGATGGGTATTACAAATTAAAAATGCTTATACAAAATCAAGCTTATACTGACAAATAAAAAGTTTTGATTTGTCTTACACTTTCTAATGATAAACTTGGGGAATTATATTTTGAGTGTGTTTATTAGTTAAAAATTGTTTAATGAGCATTTATGAAGAAATTCAGTGTTTTGACAGTTATTTTTAGTCTGATCTATGTTGTAGGTAATAAGTTTCATGCTAATGTCAGATATTAACACTTTCATGTTTATTTTTAAATAATGAGTTTATAAATGTACTACTGGTTGCAATCAAAGATGGAATTCAAGCAGATCTTCATATTCAATAAAATGATCCATAGAAATCTATTTAAGTTGTAGAAGCAACATCTACAGTCGTTTATTCCTCCAACCTTCTACTCACAGAGTTTCCAAGGTAGCCATATAAGAAATAATGTGTCGTATTTTGTATGATATTGAAGTAAACTGATATGAGATGACCACTTTTTATCTATTCTGCCATCTGCAGGTGAGATAAACTTTATAAAGAGCTGCCATCTGAAATATGTCTGCATATTTGGAACATCCTGGGCATATAACCTTCATAATAATATAAAAGCCCATCTAGAATTTTCAAAATGGTCTAAATAGTTAAAAACAGAGCTGTTTTTTTTTGTTGCTGCTGTGTTTTTTCTTTTTGTTTGTTTTTGGGGGGTGGTGGTGTTTAGGGAGTTCTTCATTTATGCAAAGTTATTTTTCAGCCTTAGATTTACAATGAGAAGATTCAGGAGCAGAAACATGAAACACCCATCTCTATACCCACTGAGTTAGCAATTCACACATCCCCTCTCCAGCACAGCACCAAAGTGTCTCTCTGGCTTTGTCAAAGCTGAGAGATAATTAAAAATCCCCCAAATATTGCCATGCAACTGCCAAAAATGTATCAGTAGAATATATACATACCGTAGTCCTCTCTGCATCAGAGGGTTGTATCATTACTTTGATACATGGAAGGTGGAGGGTGCTTGAGTTCCCATTTACACAATGGATGCCTCTGGCCTGCTACATTGGTCTTTTCTAAAGTAATTTTCTCTTGATGCAAATGAACTACCTCTATCATAAACTGATTTGTTCTCTGTTTTGTTTGGGATTTTTTAAATTTCAAAACAATGAGCCACAGTTGCGCCTGAGAAGTTAAGGGGTATTTTGTATTGCTTCATTATTCACAACCATGCTTGGCCTTAATATTTAGAATAGTTAGTAATACCATTTTCTTTACTTGTAACTTTTGCTGTATTAAAAACGAATGTATTGCTATTACTGCAAGCCATTCTTGGCAGGGACTGAAGGCACCAGTTTCAGGTGCAATAAAAAATCCATCTTTTTCAGACATAGGAGAGATTCTGTTTCTTTGCTCTGCGAGAAAAAGTCAATACATTATCACCACAGCGATGCTCGCTCTGAGCTTAACAGTATCTGTGAGGAGAGGAAATAGATGTAGTGGTTTGTTATGGATGAAAAATTATTTCAGATTGGTTCCCTAAGAAATATTGCTCCCAATGCTACATCTTTCTCTGTATGTTAAGATATTAACAAGTGATAGGAGATTGTTGAAACTTGCCAGGGTGCTAAAAATCTCTGTAATCTTGTGGATTATTTAAATATCTAAACACTACAAGTCATAACTTTTTCTTTCTCTCTTCATATATTTAGTTTCTTCTCTAATACAGATGCAGGAAAAATATTCCCAGACAACAAATTCACTGAAGAATCTATTCTTTAGTATTTCTATGTTCTTTTGTACTAAATGGGAACAACTGAAGGTTATTTTAGCAAGGACAGATATTTCCTTCATTCCATTACTATCTTCCAGTTCCAGAAGGGTGAAGACCTGCCATTTACCTAAGAGCAAGTTTGCATTTTGTGCTCTTGGAAGCATGGAGAGCAAAAACCCTTCCCAAAAGCAACATTCCTCCATGATTTTTTCTAAAAAACACTCACTGCAATCTTTAGATAGTCTATTTAATTAAAACTCACTAGAATGTAGGGCATATAATGCATGCAAATAATATTGGGCTGTAATTAAGCGATGTTTGCAACAAATACACTACTCCCATTGTTCATGATTATATGGATGACAAAAACACTCTGAAAAAAATATTCCTTTTAACTGTTAGCACTGTCTGTTCTAGTTATCATACAACAATTTCTTCATAATTATTGGCAAGTAGCATAGAATAGACAGTACTCACTAATAAACCCAGTCTCCTAGCTATTTTAGACCCAAGTTACTGAGTTCTGGACACAGTTTACAGCTTCAAACTGAATACAAAGATTGAAAACATTTTGATATTATGTGACATTTTGTAACTTTTCACTGTAATAGTGAATTTTATGAATTTTATGTGCAGGAAGCCCAGAGCTTTTGGGTCTCTGAAACTGTGGGTTGACTTCCCATAGGGACTGAGATCCACCAAAGTTCTCTTCATTTTCAACTCAAGACATGAGAGAAGGTGAAAGAAATCAAGAGATTATTATGGCAGGGGAGTTGGAACTAGATGATCTTAAGGTCCTTTCCAACCCAAACTATTCTATGATTCTATGGTTCTATTATCACAGCAAAGGGAATTATAACATCATGGGATTCTGAGGTTTAAGCAATATGTGCAAAACTCAAAGAATATTTTTTTTTTGTTAACTAAACTGCTTCAGTAGGTTTAATGTATTCTAGGAATAATTGGGGGTAAAAAAAATCTACAAACTTCCAGTTCTATTAAAAGAGACACATACAGCATCAGTGAAACACTCATTAATGAAACTAATGAACCTTAGGCTTCAACATTAAATACCCTTCTGCTATGTGTATATGGCTTTTAAGAAAGAGTTTAAGAAAGAAGATTTTTCTCTGTAATTTTGGAAGAGTATCCCCATATCCAGCCTTTTGACACACATCCTCTTGGGAAGTTTTGGTTTACAGCCCTTTGAGCTAGAGGAGGTAATAGGATATAAGTCTCTCATTTCCTTGACAACTGTGCTAACCATTACGTTATTCTATAAAAGAAAACCGTGAGGTCTGCTGAGTTCTCTAAGGAAGAGACTGTTGGTGCTTACTTTCAAGTAAAAGCTTTCTCAGGTGCTCTGTGCTGCTCTGTAAGCTTTCAGCCTGCTAAATACATTCTGCTGCAAGTGGATAAGACGATAAAATAACGGAAGCCATAAAAGAAGTCACAAAACATATATTTAATGCCTTTGGCCTGGTCACTAACAGAAGAGCATTTAAGAGCGCTGTTAACAACATTTAAATAAATATGTTTAAACAATAACTTGGCTCATACTGTTAGCCTACATAAATGGCCAGGAAAGCAAGGGCAAATGGCACTATAACCATCTCAAATCTGCACTGCTCAGAGCTGGCTCCTTGATAAATAGATATGTCTTGGATGGAGTTAATCCAACACAGAGACAGCAACTGAGTTAACATTTAAGTAGCATGCTCAAGATCACTCTGTGTCCCTCTTGTATTTCACCACGGATGTACAAGAACACAGGTAAGTTAGTACTTATATTTTCTCAAAGTTTTCAAAATCTTACAAAAGCTTCAAAAAATATGTGGTTAAGAGTTAAAGTTGGGAATTTCTTAGATTTTGCTTTAATCCTTGTCCTTTTTTTTTTTTCAATTTACAATAAACATTCTGGTTCATAAAAGGGCTTCACAGTCAAAGGATGACCTTGTAACTGAATACAGTTACACCAAAGACAGTATCAGTTCAAATGTGTCCCACAATGATGAGCTAACATACTAGAGATGCGGGTTTCAACGTTTTCTACTTTCGGAAGCTTAGCTATTTTTCAGTAGCATATAGAATGATTTCAGCTCATTGAAAAATAATCATCCTGCTTTTCTGAATTACCTGGGTTTTTATTCTTTAGAGGAATTTACAGTCACCATAACTCCAGGTATCACAAGTTAAACCCCATTATGCTGTACACATATCTCAACATCTCATCCTGCAGTCCTTTCTTATGCAGTTTTTACTTATCGTTAGTTTTGATTTCAATGAGAGTTCTGCTTGATGTGGTTTTTGGGTTCAGTTGATTTCCTGTTTCTTAATTATTATTATTTTTTTTTTCATGGAGAAGGTGCTTCCTTGCAGCTAGTTTCCAGATGGTGGTTGAATTTGTCTCTTCTTTCCAAGGCACTTTCCTAAAGTCTATCACAGGAAAGCCAACTAACAGATGTGTGTAAGATAAAAGCATTCTTCTCTCATAAACACAGCAAATTAAAATTATCCAGGAACCTATATTCACCTAGTTTTATTCCACCTTTGAAATGTTCTACTTTGTATTTGATTTCCTCTCAAGGTAACATAAAATTACAGTTACATTTATTCTGAAAAGCAACTGAATAATGAGCCAATGTGAGCCACACTGAACTACCCATGGCATTTATTCAATCATTTTCACTGATTTTAAACGTAATACAGTCTTCAGGATAACAGTCTCTTCCCAGTCTTCTTATAAGAGCAGAGGGTGAGAGTCTTCTATGGCTAAGAGATGTCACTTTCACAGGAAAGAAACGTAATGGGCATAACAGAACATGAAATCTGCCTGAGAGCTCTTTTAGAGAACAAAGCTGTGGAGAAATTTTAAAAATATGACCTGTTCTTCAAAAAAAAACCCAAAGTGACAGTGGTTATTTGTCTTTCTGGGAGGTATTACAAGGGAACCCAGTCATGAGGAAGATGTGCTCAGCAGCAGTGAATGAATCCCAAATGGAAACAGGAAAGGGACGTACTAAGAAGAGCATGCCACTCTGAGAAACTTGTCCTAAATTAGTTTATCTCCAAAAGAACACGGGAAACTTTTCTAAAGAATTCTCCTTAGCCTGTACATGTAGGAAATACTGTCCTTTTTGATAAATTTTATTTTTTATTTTATATATACATATATATTTTTTTTTTCAAATTTATTGCAAAGTATTGACTTCTAAAAGTCCTTGAAAAGTTATTTGATTTCTGGAGTTTAGACCAAATCAGAAGTATAGAGTTGACATTTAACTCCTCACTAGAGAAAGTAGAGCCACCTACCAGGCTTCAACCCATAATCTACACATATCCTCTAAATTAAATGTGCAAATTTAGGATCAGCTTCTGAACAGAGCTGAGGCTAAGCTAGAACCCTAGAACCACAAAGACTGGACTCAAAAGGTGCTGGCTTTCACACTGACATCAACCAGCCTGTTGTTTCCTATTTATAGTCTTATGAAGAAATAGTTATTTGCTCCCAGCTCGCTTCCAGCTATCTGATGTTAATGCTGCCTTCCAAGTGGGCCACACAGAATAAGTGCATTGCACAACAGTAGTTTCAGTGGTTTCTTATGCTCTTAATGCTACATGGAGAGCCCAAACCATTCCTTGCCCTCATATATGAAATGCTGACATAGTCTGACAGCTGTCTCTAACTGTATATGCAATTATATGTCCAACACTTGGTATGCTTCTAGTAGCAGTCTTAAAACCACCTATTAATCTTGTCATTAACATTCTAATTGCATTTGTCCATTTCAGGAAAGGAAGAGGTTATTTTTGATGAGAGTTTACATCTTTTTCAATAAAAAATACCAATTTTGTACCCACTTAATGGCTAAATACTCCTTCAGCAATATTCTCCTATGGGAACAGCCCCTGCCTCACAAATAAATCAGGTGTCCTTTCTCCATTAAACTCTGGTATAACATGCTCCTTATCACTAAACTGACTGTCTGTAAGGCAAACTCATTTGGAAAGCTACATACAGTTGTGGACAGAGCAGCATTTCAAAGGTTTCTGAGGCTTTGTTGCAGACTTCCCTCTAGAGTACTTTCCCGAAACCATGAAGGTCAGTCAAAAAAGCAACAAGGATGTAAGTACAAAAGTTTTAAGTACAAAACTTTTATTAAAAGTTAGTAATGTACTTTTCAAGTCTTTAAGCCACATCTCCCTTAAGATATGGGTAGAATTAAAAAGTCCAGTGGGATTGTTTGAACTTTACCCCTGAGATGAGCCCCATGGCGTTTGCCTGGGGTAGAGGGCAAAGCAGATGACTGCCAAGCCAGAAACAGCTAGCTTGCAGTAGTTGCAAGCTGCAAGATACGTGACTTGCCATGGAGCATCCTGACTCAGCAAAGTAGACAAGGGACATGAACCCACATGACCAAACTCAACATGAGGTTTTATGGAGATCTGGAGAGAGGTCAGTGGTTCCCTTTCTTTGCATTCCTGGACAACTGTTGCACAATTTGAGCTGCGGCAAAATTATCGGATTGACCTTTTCAGCTTGCTAAATTGAATGAAGGTCTTGAGTAAACTACTTTCAGACTACTAAATCCCAGCACTCATTTCAGACAGCCCCAGGCAGTCTCAGAAACTCTCTGTTAAACTTGTATGGGACTAGACAAAGGGATTCCCGCAAAGGACTGTCATGAAATCATTAGTATCCAAAGAGCCTAACCGTACAATTTTTAACTGACCAAAACTCATAAAAGCAGTCTGCTTTGCAACTGCATAGGTAACTTGTGTTTTCTTTAAACTATGGGAAAACCTGCACAGTATACAGGTTCATAGATCCAGTCACATTATTAAGGCCTCTTACCTTACAGTTTACTATCAACTTTAGGATGACAAATACGGCAGAAGCACCTGAAGCCTTGTTATCCCAATGCCAGCCATTCAGACAGACAAAAAATTGTGCCAGAGAGAATCTGATCCTTACACCTCTGTATGGGACTACAGAGTCCAAATCACAGGACTCTTTAGTGACGAAGCTGAATGCAATTTATACAAGTTGTGAGAAACTGTATCCAGTTACAACAAATATTGTGCATTTCAGCAAGATCTCCCATGTGTATAGCATGTTTTAGAAAACAGATTCATCATGTAGACTTCCTCATCATCTCAAACTCTGATTGAAAAGACAGGAAGAAGCCTTCTTTCATGGGAAATATTCCAGCAGGACAATTTTTGTTGTGATATTAATTGAAAGTCCTGTCCTATCAGACTAAGATTTTATCTTTCTACTGTTGAAATGTGAGAAACCTTATCATACTTTTAAAAGATTTTTTAGTCTGAGTGACACCAGAAAAAGTCTGTGGATTTACCCTATCTAGTTCCAGAACAGTAATTTAGGTCACCATAACCTCTACTTAAAGATATGGGAGAAGAGACATGTATGTCCTCATGTACTCTCTTAGCATGTCCAGATGGCAAATTAGCCCACCTATCATCTGAGCCACCCACTGACTGTTGAGTGTCAGAGGCAATTACATTCTTGATACTGGATATTTGGTTATTTGTCTAAAATTAATTTGGAAAAATCTGGACTCTGAAATGTTTCAACTTGCTGGCTGGTTAAGCTACTGTTGACTCTTACAGAATGAACTGCAATCTGTAGAGCAGAAAGGAGAGTTAGAAAAAGTAGAAATGTCCCTGT
This sequence comes from Melopsittacus undulatus, assembly GCF_012275295.1. NCBI lineage: Eukaryota > Metazoa > Chordata > Aves > Psittaciformes > Psittaculidae > Melopsittacus > Melopsittacus undulatus. Next base: position 42,492,174 of record NC_047528.1, on the reverse strand, counting down.
TTCATCTGTAAAAGTAAACCAAATAGTCAGGTGAAGCAATGAAACACTGTTTCAAGTTAAGCAGTCCTGGAAGAGTTTTCCATTCTAGTCATCACCATCAGTCTTAAAAGGGGTACCTTAATTAGGATAACAATTTCTTATTTTTTTTTTTTAACAAAATTGCTGTAGGTTTTGCCCAAAGCAGTTGAGCCAATCTAGTTTGCAGCTATATCTCTTTGGCTACTTTTCTCAGATTGACTAGCAGATCTCATCTCAATTTGCTAATGTTCTTACCATTTTACTAATCCATATCTGCCTGTTCTTTAACCATTGTTTCTTGATGAGCGTCCTCGGATTTTATTATCTCCTGATAAATCATGTTGCAAGACATGTTTTCATGGTTTCTAAAAAAAATTCTGCATGTCAGTTGTGAGCACTAGCTGTACAGTTGGTACACAAATAAGTCACTTCCTGTTCCCTACACTTTCACAAACAAACAAATAAGAGGAGGAAAGGGAGGGTGGTGAAGACTTGCTCTCGATCTGACATGAAAATGCAATGCAGCTGGACCTAGATGTTGGGCTATGCCCCCACGTTCCACAGCTTAGATTGCCTTATGTGCTATCAGTACATCAGAAAGAAAGTAAAATAAGAAAATAAAGAACACATGTGTTTTTTTTTTTTTCTTCTAAGGCTTCCTGTGACCTCAAGCTGCACCAGGGGAGACTTAGATTGGGTATTAGGAAAGGTATCTTCACCAAAAGGGTGATCAGGCATTGGAATAGGCTGCCCAGGGAAGTGGTGGAATCACCATACCTGGAAGCAATCAAAAAACATCTAAATAAAGCCCTTAGTGACACGGTTTAGTGGTGGACTTGGCAGTCCTGGGGTAATGGTTGGACTTGATGATATTGAAGGTCTTTTCCAACCTAGGTGATTTTATGATTCTATGACCTACCTTTTCAAAATGTAGTAATGGCTGATCCATCTCTTTACAAAGCCAGTGTTTAAAGCTGTAAAATTTTGGCTGTCAGTTCAGATTTTGACTAGGTAGAACTCAGTCAACACTTGTTTCTTTTGCTGCATTCATCCTGGACTAGTCACTTTAGGATTATTAAGGGAAGTTACAAGTTTAATTCAGTAGAAATCAAAAGGCAAATTTAAAATTATGTAATTACTAGAATCAAAGCTCCAACCTGGTTGCTGGTTTACTTCTAAAATAACCTGGTAGAAAGCACAGCTTCATGTTAATAAAAAAGTATGGGGAAACATATTTCTTCAAAGAAATGTGTTTCTTTTCATACCTTTCAGACTTCCTAAGCTATCCAACATATTAATTTCCAAAGCACTTCTAAGACATTATTTACTAATAGCTACACTCATTTAAAATTAATTTATATTAGCTTCTATTACCAAATCGCCATGCGAAGTTACTAATGTAACTTAACTTTGAACTTGGATGCTTTCAAAAACAAATTACAAAGCATCCAAGACATCCCAGCTTCATAAATATACAGTTTTACTTTCCTTACTAGACATCAGTAAGATTTTAAAATGGTAATTAAAGTCCTTCTGCTAGTAAACTAACTTGTATTTATTAGCTTGCCCATAATTCATTTCATTTTATCAAAATAAAGTAAACTTCTTAGATCTGTATTTTCCCTCACTGCATTTCTGCAAAGCCAAATAGCCATAGTAGCTTGATCATAATTTTTATAGAGTTGTGCTAAGTAAATAAATAAATAAATTAGAAGGTCTGGAGTTTTTAAGAGCTATTTCTGGTGTGTTCTTTAATGTTAGGGAAAATTCTACTGCACAAGAAGGACCACTTTAACTTCACATATATCTAAAAATTGCATGGGGGCCAAATGCAGTGGTTGACAGCCTTAAGCATAAACATATTAATTGAGGTTCAGACAATAATAAATTAAATCCCAGTTTTCTATTTTTCCCAGAATATAGCAGAAGTAAAAATCTGGAAACTCACGAGGTAAAAAGGATCTAGAAGAAACAAAATTATAAATTGTAGAAGAAAAAGAAACATTGTAGAACTTCCTAAAACCAGGACAAGTTAAGGGATCAGCTGACCAAGGAACTTAAAGTATCAGTCAAAAGCAGTTCTTATACATAATAACTAAATAAATAAACCAAATCCCCAACAAAAAAAAAAGAAACCAAAACAAAAACAACCCCAAACAAACAATAACCAAACAAGCAAAACCACCACCACAGCAAAAATGGCTTAAGTGCAATGGAAAATTAATAAGATGAGCTGAAGCTAGGAGTGCTCTAATAATTAAGGTCTGAGGACTCCACTGGGATATAACCTCAACTAAACTTGAACTGATGTGGAAAATAAAATGACAGTAGCTGATCAGCAAGATTCTTGAATTTTGAAACACAACTTTTTCTATTGTAGAGGTCATGGAATGAGGTTGGTAAGTCTTGCTGGAAGACTTCTGGTGAAAATGACTAAGAGTTTAACAGCTAAAGAGAATAAATATATTTTCATTTTACTTGCCTTACAAAGAGAACAGAGCCATAGTCAAAGGTAATTTACATTAATTGCTCACCTATAGTCAAAGTAAATGGCCTTCTAACCATAGAAATTAAAAACATGGCTCCATCACCACATTCTAGAAAGACTTGCACCATAAACCAGATATGCTTTCATGTTTTGATGCTTTGCATTGCATCAAGATGAGTAAAGAAACTGGAAAAGCATCATAAATGCCTAATTAAAAGATGTCTGAAAAGATGTCTAAAGCTTATATGTACTATTTATCTGTATAAGCTCTAATTACAATATGGTAGGCACCTGTAGGGGGCAATTCATTCCACCATAAAAACAGATGCCTAAAACAGTGGGATGAATTGGTCTTTGGACATACACACCTCTTTTATTTTACTATGGAAATAATTTGTCTAGTGTAAGCAATATAGCTAATACATATCTAGGTGGTTAAAATGAGTGAACCCTGCCTGGAGGATATTGATTATTAGCTCCTGGTGATAGACTGAGATATGTTATGTACCTAGTTAAATTTCAAGCCAGATTAGTCTGAGATGCCTAAACTTTAGATGACTCAAGTCAGATAAAAAAGCCTATCTAATGACAAGGATGACTACCCTAGAAAAAAGATTACAAGTCATCTTCCAGCTCATTCCAAGTGTGAATGTTGTGAGCAGGAAATACTTGAAAAATTCATCAATATTTATATTATAAGTCATCATAATTATAATTCACCATAAATTTATATTTTACTTCATTGCATTAAAGTATTTTTCCCAATAACTGTTTCAAGTGGAAGGAGATGCTAAGAGACTCGTCATGTTACCCTAAATTCAACAGTTACGCATAGTGTGTCAAGATTATTTTGGGCACTGTGCTGTAAACATCCCTAGCCTCACATCACCTGTAAGTGGCTCTTGAAGAAAGCAGTGGACACAGTCCCCTGTATATGACTATTTCTTTTTTATGTTGCCCCAAATACCTGTATCTGTATGGCTTTATACAAATATAAATATATAGCATTCACAAATCTGATTATTCATTTCTTGGTAAAACTTCACTGAATATCATTCTTGTATTTCTGGTTTTGGTTTGGTTTGGGTTTAGTTAGTATATGTTGCTATACCAGTTTTAAAAAAGCAAGGGCACTCAAAACTAAAACTTAAGCTAATTGGGTAATAATCCACCTGCTCTATAGTTTCTCAGTAGCTAATCAATCACAGTTAAGAAGCTTTTTAAAAAATATAGAAGAGGAATATAGCAATATTAAACTTTATAACATATAAGTTCATTATACGTTTTGCTCTGTAGGCTATAAAACTATAGGGTATGTAAACAGATACAGATGTAACTCCAATGATACCTTTCTACTTAAAAAGTTCCATGTCTGCTCTGTCACCTGATGCCTGATGATTACTACAACACAAAATATTAGCCTGGCATTGAAATATGTAGCTCTGTGGAGGTTTCCTGGTTGGTGGTTTTTTGTTTTTTTTTTTTTTTTTTTTTTTTTTTTTCTTTTGGGGGGGGGTGTTGGTGGTTTTTTTGTTGCTGTTGTTTTTGGGTTCAGCAGTAGCAGTCATTTTTCTCCTTCTTAGTAGCAGGTGCAGTGCTGTGGTTTTGACTTTCAGCCTGGGAACAGCGAGGATAACACCAATGTTTTTAGTTGCTGCTCAGTTATGTTTACTCTGACCAAGGACTTTCTGAGACTAATGCTCTGCCACAGACGAGGGGAAGTGGTAAGAAGCAGAGACAGGACATCTGACCCAAATTAGCCAAAAAGGTATTCCATGCCACAGCACGTCATGCCCACTATATAAACTGGGGGTAGTTACCTGGAAGGGTTAGATCACTGCTTGGTCAGGCTGGTTATTGGTCGGAGGGTGGTGAGTGGTTGTATTCTCTTCCCTTGTTATTTCCTTTATCATTATTATTATTGGTGGTAGCAGTAGTGGTTTGTGTTACACCTTAGTTACTGAACTGTTCTTATCTCAACCTGTGGGAGTTGCATTCTTTCAATTCCCTCCCCATCCCCCCGGGAGCGGTAGGGAGGAGGCGGGGGGAGTGAGCGAGCGGCTGCGTGGCTGACTGGCCTTAAACCACAACAGGTTTATTTCATTGTTGTTGTTTCATACAGTATTGATTTTTTAGTTACTGTAGTTACTGTATAGTATAAGAGTGGACAATGACTGAAGTATTCACAGCAGAACTGAATTCTATTGCAGGATAAATCGCATATACTGACACATCTTAAGAAGTACTTATTAATCAGTTAATTAATACTTTATTTTACAGTCCACATAATGTTGATGTCTGAGTTGGAGTATTGGAAGCCCATATCTTTAGTTCTGTCAAAGAGGATTTATTTAATGAGACCTACTTTTATATAAAAGCATAACTAATGCTATTTCATCTTTGGTTGTCTAGCATTGCAGTCCTTTCTGTTACCTGAAGAGTGACATTAAATTAGAGAGTAATTATTCTTGTCATTCTGTTTGTACTTCTGATACTAGCACAAATTTAGTGTTCTAGTTCTCTCCTTTTAGAAGCTCTTTAAGAGCCAGAACAGTTCTAGTGGGGTGAAATAAAAATTTCTGAATCTTCAGCCAGGGCTTTTAAAGCTCTTCTTGTGGTTTGTCTCTATGACCAGTTAGTTTTAAAAAGCTTAGTCCTGTAGATCTTCCTAATATCTGTCTTAAGTGATAATGGAATGAAAAGTGCCTGGCTTCCTCATGGTAATGTAAGTACTGCAAGAAAATAAGTTTACATAGGTGGGTAAGTGGCATTTTTAGATTGAATATAAGGAAAAGTTTCTCCACTGACAGTGTGCTCAGGTATTGGAAGAGGCTGGCCAGGGAAGTGGTGGAATCACTGTTCTTGGAAGTGTTCAAAAACCACGTAGATGAGGCCATTGCTGACACCATTTAGTAGAGGACTTGGCAATCCTGGGGTAACAGTTGGATTTGATGATCTTTAAGGTCTTTTGCAACCTAGCTGATTCTATGATTTAAGTCAGAATTTAGAAATGTTAATGAATGCAGATGTTTATTTGAGTGTATGTATACATATACCATTGTGCTCTGGTGTGACCTTACTTCTTATTTGTCATTGCTCTGTTTGCAGAACTCTTTACATTGAGGGTGGCAGAGCACTGGAATAGGCTGTTTAGGACAGCTGTGGATTCTCCCTGTCTGGAGACATTAAAAACTGCCTGGACATGTTCCTGTGTAACCTGCTTTAGGTGGCCCTGCCTTGGCAGGGGGTTTGAACTTGATGATATCCAGAGGTCCCTCCCAACACTAATGATTCTGTGAATCTCCCATTTGTCTTTAGTTTGCTGCTCAGTCTTCTGTGATATCCCTCTATTTTCTTGTTCGAGCTTGTATTCTAAGATACAGTTGTGCTTGAGTAACTCAGGTTCACATTTCCCATAAGTCTAATGGAGAATGCTGATAGTTTTCCTGTCTGTTGGTTTCTGATTCATATTACAATCTGGTTCCAAATTAGAGTTTTCAAGGTACTCGAAAGTCATCTCTCTGACAGAACTCTTGAACTCTTATTTCTTTAATAAATACCTCGAAAAACCCAAGGGAGAATCTTTTATATGGATCTAGTAACTTTCAAAAGCAGCTTTCACAATACTCTTTAAATAGGTTACCCTGTTCTTCCTCATGAGAAATTGAAGTTGGATGCTTCGGATTGTACAATTTTACATTAAAAACAAACAAAACAAAAAAACAACCCAAACAAAATAATCTAAGTATTCCTTTGATCCTTGAAGCTCAGGGTATTTTTTTTGTTGTTTGGTTTGGGTGTTTTTAAAGTTGCTTGTTGGTTTGGTTTTTTTTCTTTTTTATTAGTGTGATACCTGTATGAGAGCGAATGGAACAAGGTTCTTGTTTGAATCTCTCCTGATGTAATAACTTCTATGAGAACCGTAGTTAAACTGGGTTCCTGAACTCCTGTCTTCTCATCCCTCCCCTTTTTTCAATTTTTCTACTCCCCTGTTATGGTACATCCCCCATATCCTTGTGTTTCTTCCTTGTCTTATATTACCACAGCAAACTTTTTTTGAAGGAACTGATGAGATAGATGTTTGGGAGATTTTTGGAGATGGGAAGAGAGAGATGGTTTTTTTGTTTTCTCATCTGCTGTTCTAAACTCCTGTGGGATTAGAAGGAGAGAAACACATATTGGTGTATTAACTCTACGTCTGAAAATGATTTCACTATTCACAATACTACGTGCTGAAATTTGGTGTACCTAGATTTTGCTCAGTGTAGATGTTCCTCCCTAGGGATTTGGTAGCCTAATGACTATAGCATTCTTCCAAATATGGAACACTGAGAGACACTGAAATGCACTCTGGTTCTAATCCCCAATTTTAATCAAGAGCTTGTATTTCTTGTAATTTTTTTTTCAAAAAGGTGAATAAAGAGGCTGTGGAGGTTTGTGTTTGTGGTTTGTTTGATTCTGGTTGTTGGTTTTTTGTTTTGCTTTGTGTTTCTTTGTTGGTTTTGTTTGTTTGGTTGGTTTTTTTTTGGGGGGGGGGGGAGGGAGGTATGTTTGGGTTTTGCTGCTTTTTTTTAGTTATTATTTTTTTATTTTTAATCCCCTGCCCTCTCTAGTTGTATTACCGAGGACTTCCTTCCAAACAGGGAGGAATCTTTCTTCAGTGGATCTAAGCTGGCAGTAAAGAAAGAGAAGATGCTTTCCCACCATGACCTTCAAAATTAATGTGTTATTAAATGTGACAGCAGTCTTATCAGGGAGGATCTGTGCCCCGTTGGCTTTGTAAAAAGGATAGTAAAGAAGACGAATAAGGAATGATAGAGTTATGCTCCATACCAGAGACAAAGAAATAGAATAAAACTCTGACTCAGAAAAACAAAGATGCAAGAAAGTAGCATGTTGCCATGTACTCAGACTACCCGCTTTGAAATACACATCTTGCAGAGGCTTTCTTGACGTCCTTTGGGAGATCATGGACCACAGTGGCTGTAAGAGTACCCACAGGGCTTTTTTCCCCCCTAATTTTCCAACTAAAGAAAAAGATCCTGGTAACCCATCCACAGCAGATGCCTCTTGTTATAAACCGTTCATAGGTCCTGAACATGTAGATGTCAGATTATGCTAAACTGTAAAATCTGAGATTTCAGAGTCTCCAGAAATGATGCCTCTATATAAATCATGCTAAAACTTAAAAAAACCCAAAACAATCCCCCCCCCAAAAAAAAAATCACACACAAAACCCCAACCAAATGAAAAACACAACAACAACCCCCCCTCAAAAAAAAAAAAAAAGAAAAAAAGCACAAAACAAATAGAAGAGAAGGTAAAACACACAACAGTAATAGGACTTGGATTAATCTACAGCGGGTGGTGTTCTAAGGGAAATGCTTCAAAACTGTTGCCTTCAATACTGTTGTAGGCACAGCATCTGATGCTTCTAAATACAGGCGAGCAGAACCATTTGTAACACAAGAATTTTGGGGAGCAAAGAAGAAAATTAAGTGTACTCCTAACTGTGAGTTAGAGGAATGGGAGCAGACAGGAGAACAAGGATTGAGGAAGCCAGCTGGGTGAAGGTCTATTCCCTATTTTATCAGGTCAGTCAAAAGCCTCCAGAACAAAGAACCAATTCCCAATGTGAAGTGTGTTACTAAACTGCATGAGAAACTGCAGTACCTCAGGGCAGAACTGGCAAAATCCATACACTGGAGAATGTTACACAAATAATTACCAAGTAGGCTTTGTCCAAATGCTTTGTAAAATGTTATAATCTAATTAGAATAATAAATTGTGGATTGTATGCTTGCCTCTTGGTTTAAATGCTTACTGTATTCTCCTAGAAATATCAGGAACAGTGCTTGTTCTCAGGTTTGGTTGAATGGGAAGTTCCTTTTGGCTGCCCTACTGATACATATCAGTAAGAAAATCATCTGTCAAGTGACTAGTGTAGTATTAATTAGTATTTACAAGTCTTCAGGGCAAAAACTAAACACAAAGAAAGAATCTTGCAGACAGTAATGTGACCAGTGCAGTTAACTGGTACGTGCATAAGCCTCAGAGTTCTGTAAATTCAACGTGATGATTCATGTCTAGAAAGTCTCTGTATGATTGGACTTGTAAGCCGAGAAGTTCACTGAGCTATTAATTTAACAGGACCCTGGGACTCAACATTTTAAAATCAACACAAAGCCTTAAAGGGCTTAATTTAATTTAGAGTTGCACAATAAAACAGTTTTAAATATTTTACAGTTACTAAAAATATGTCCATGGATAACTGTGTGGGTTTTTAAGCACCCTAGACTGCTTTCTTCTGTGATCACAGCACCATCCCTTCAGTTTCCTAGCTAGACTTCCAAAGCTTTCACTGACAACACAATTGTCCTAAATATAATCCCTAGCATCCTGCTCTGAGTCTGGAATTTGAATTTAAAATGGACCTGTTTTATCTGTTTGAGAAGTCTCAATAATGTGATTGCAGTCTTGTGTGAAAGCATAGCAGAAATGGAAATAACCTCATCCCATTTTTCTTATGGGGTATACAAGATTACTGTTTGCAGAGTAGCACATTTGTACTGTGAGGCTTCTTTATGTCTGCCAAGCTAATTTAGTTTCCAATAGGTGCTGGAACCGTAAGCTTTTACTTTTCACAATTTTTTTGTTTGTTTTTGGTTTTGTATGTGTACTGAGTTTTAAAGAAAGCATTTAAAGGAGTTTGGTTAAAGTAGAATTAAAGTCTACATGTTAGACAGAACAGAAAGTATGAAGACAAAAGTGGGTGAGGGGGTGCACAGAGGGATCTTTTGGATAGCAAACTCTGGGATTTGGGATGGCTGGCATAATAAATAAATAAAGATCTTGTTTATTTTCCTTCTGCATGTATCTACAATTAAGATTTGGAAAACTTGACTTTCAAAAAAGCCATGAAAAAGCAAACACATTTGGAGAGTTGAATTATTTTTTTTAATTTATTTTTAAAATATATGAGCTTTGTTTTCCTTCATTTATGCTGTATATAGAAACTAAACATATTGGTAAGCATATTGGTGTTGTTAATTGACCTGGAAAACAATCGGATAGGGAAGAACAAGCATCTCCCTTGTAGGAATGGAGAAGGCCTTGTCTCTAATATGGAGGCAGTATGGTGCCCTTCCTGTGCTTTTTATCATTAAAGAAAACCTCATAATAATAATAACAATAAAAAAAAGCCCAGGAAAAGAATTATGTTGTAAAGTTTTGTGGGTTTGGCTCCCTCCATAATAATGAAGTCTCAAAATAAATGCTGACAACTTAAAATGAAGATAAATGGGTGTTATGAAGTAAGAATGCAAAAATAAACTTTAGCTTTGTTGTAATTATGTGATGAAGTTTTTTTTTTTAACTAATCAAATTAACAGCCTCACAATGCATCTTGTTGGTGACAGAAGCTTAGTGACCAGGAAACTACTTCCTCCCCATCCCCGCCTTTCTACTGCTTTAAGTCCTATTTATGGAGAAAATGTGAATGTAAGAGCTAGTTGCTTCAGGTGAACAAAGAATTCTATTATCACCTGACTGTAGTAAATTGCAAATTCTATTGCACAAGTACTGAGTTCTGTGATTCATAACTCCCTGGCTGCAATTTGATATGTAAACTGTCTAGCTTACATACTTTGAAGTTGTCCTATTCCAAACTCCCAGCTTGCTTGTGAAGAAATTACTATATTGGTTTGTATCATCTTTTGAAAGCTTAAATAAATGAAGCCCTGGAAATACAATTGAAAAATATAAGGGTTAGGCTATGAAATTGTAGAACTTTCTCCTTTATGATCCATCACACAGGATAGAGGAGCTTTCAAATTACCTTCTTGTTCTGCTTTGTTGAAACTCACGTTGGTACAACACTGATCCATGTGAGCAATGATAGTGAACAAGACAGAGTGCCAGACTCTGATTCTGCATGACACCTGAACAATTTGTTCTGCTAAAACTTATTTATAAAGGTGCCAAGTGAATGAATGCAACTGCTGAAAACCCCACCTTACAGTAAAAGGGAGAGGCTGACTGATGAAGTGCTTCATTCTGTAACGGCAAGCAGATGTTAGCAAGCAGGAAAAAAGTTGAGTATTGTCAGAAATAAGACATGTTCTGGTTGCAAAGCTCTTAACAATGGTTTTCAGTTGACTAAGTTTGTTTTGATGGTATAATAAATCCCTCTTTCAAATATGTACTGCTAGATGCTCTGCAGCTACATGAAGCAAAAGGCTAATCTGGTGCAAACAGAGCCTTCAAAACTATACCACCATTTGAAAAAAAGCCTAACAATATACAACAAACCAAAGAAGAAAACACAAAAGCACAAAAATGCAAATAACAAAGACAAAAATTGAACAAAATATTGAACCTGCAATAATTTAATGCTAACTACAAGATCAGACTTAGCATAAGGCCAGTCCAGATGAAATGTGGCATTCTTATGTGACACAGTACTGGTATTATTGCTCAGAATCAGTCCAGAGAAAGAATATGAATTATGAGTATTGCAGCCATACTAAAAAAAAAAACCAAACAAAACATAAAAAAAACCCAACCCCAGAACAAACAAACAACACCCTTCCCCCTCCCAAAAAAAAAAGAAAAAGGAAAAGGTGGCTTCTTCAGAGGACCAAACAAAACTGGAAAATACGACTATGAATGAGAACTGAACACTCAACTCCCAACTGATGATATTAACAGCCTCACAAGTTAGAGACTACTTTGTATTTTGAGTCAAGAGACCTTGAGGTAGACTATAAAGAATGTCCAGAGTTATTATGGCTTGGCAAATCCTTGTTTCATTGTCAAAAGCTGTTGCTCATCACAGGCTGAAGCTTACGGAAGATGGACTTTGCACTGTGGACACTCAGCAAGATCACCCTAAAAGCAAAAAGGACTTGAAATTAAAAAAAAAGAGAGAGGTAGCGTAGCACTTGTAACTTGCAAAGAATAATGCTCACCATGCTGCATGTGGGTCTAAAACACAAGCCCAGACAAATACCACAGTTTGGAGCAATAGGCAAGAACTGCAATAAATTGCATCACTTTCACAAAAGTTTGCCAGCACTTGGTTTTTCTGGCACATATATTAAGATGTCTAGGATAGCATTAGTGCAGAAGAATGATTTTGGGATGTGATGGACAATGTTACACCAGAAGATCGTATATTTGTCAAGCAGAGTATGTTTGGTGAAGATTTAGATCTAAAGGAGTACAGCTTAAAACATGAAAATGAGCTAAAAGGTGTGGGGTTTTTCTTTTTTATTCTCCCTTTCTTCCTCCTCTCTTCCTCCAGTTCTTGCCTGTAGAAATGATTTTAGGTAACCCCTAGAAGATCTAGACAGACTTGTTACTCTGATTCTCAGAGGTAATGCAATCCGATGGTGATGAACATAATTCTTGTGTCTCCTTTTACCACTGTCAGATTATTATTTTCTTTTTCTCCAACTACAGTAGAAGAATTGCAATTGAAAGCTTTTGAAGTAGCATTTTAAATACTTTTTGGATGGTCTCTAGTTCCACTAACTGCATTTAGAAAGTAGCTTTTTCTTCAGTGATGGCACAAAACTGTCTTTCTGCTACCTGGACAGCTACCTTTCATAAAACTTGTATGAATTTACTGGTTTTGGCATCCCCAGTTCTCCGTAAAAAAGTGCTTGAAACTTGGCTTGAATGCTTAAGCATCAGAGGGCAATACACAAGCTTAAGAAAGAGAACAGCTGCATACTCCTTTTATATTTTCTGTTATGCAGGAGGAAAGTGTTTGCAAATATATTTATCTGTATTCAGAATCAGCAGAATTCCAGACTTTATTCAGGTCCTCTTTTGGAGGGGAGAATAAAAAGAAGAAAATATGACAGAACACACTTTCTTTGGATGTCAGTTTTCAGCAGACTGCCATCCAAGCCAAACTTGGCATGCAAACTTCTCTCCCCCTACCCCATAACATGTATTCTGGCCTGTACACCTGAAATTTTTAGCTGTGCAAAGCAGCAGAAAGTATGGTAAAACTGAAGTGCTATAATTCCAATAGATAAAAAAAAAATCAATGTATGAAATGTGAACATAAGAAAGTATCCTCCATGAAAGGATGTAAGATCTACTGCCAGGGTGCCAGCTGCCAGGCCTCCTTTATCCTCTGAAAAGCAGGCGAGGTATCCTGGAGCTGGTGATCATAGAATGGTTAGAAAGGACCTTAAGATCATCTAGTTCCAAACCCCCTGCTATGGGCAGGGACACCTCCCAGCAGAACATGTTGCCCAAAGTCCTGTCCAACCAGGACATGAGCACTGCCAAGGACATAGCATTCACAGCTTACCCAGGCAGCCTGTTCCAGTGCCTCACATCCCTCACAGTAAAGAACTTCTTCTACACAGTCAACCAAAATCTCCCATTTAAGTCTGAAGGTCCTACTCCTTGCCCTATCACTACAGTCCCTGATGAAGACTCCCTCTCCAGCATCTTTGTAGGCCCCCTTCGTATACTGGAAGGCTGCTCTGAGGTCTCCACACAGCCTTCTCTTCTCCAAGCTGCACAGCCCAAATTTAATGAACCAGTCTTTGTATGGGAGGTGCTTCAGCTCCCTTATCACCCCCATGGCTCTTGTCTAGACTTACTCTAACAGTGTCATGTCATTATGTTGGGTACACTCCAAGAGGGGTCTCATGAGAGCAGAGTAGAAAACAACTTAAGGAAATCCTGCCCCCTGTAACAACTGGATTTAGTGAACTCTGCATTAAGGAAAAGAGGCAATTGCTCCTGGAGAAGACCCTGCCTAATTAGCACTACAAAGCAAAAGCACAAGGAATGACAGGGGGGAGGAGGGAGGCATTAATGCACTGTGGCATAGCTTCTGCAGTTGGTCACACTTCTTGCACCCAAATCGTACGTTGATGCTGAGACATGGGGCCTTATGGCGACATGACGGGAATACAACGGCTGTCCTCGCTAAAACAGGGAACTTCTGTGTCTTGCCCAAACACACCAGGACACTTAAATAAAACCTGTCATTAGGGTGAAGGAGAAGCTCCTTGCGGAGCCTGACAACCTGCTCCTGCCTCCTGCCCCCCCCTCAAGAGCACGATCTCGGGGATCTCGACCTGTTCCCAGAAACCTCTCCACCCGACACCCCCTGTTGCAGGTGCGAGCTCCCACTCAGCCCCGGATTTCCCGGGAGCCGCACAAGAGCCTGGCACGGGAGGCGCATGCGGCCTATGGCCAGGCTGGCCTCGGAGGGGAGGCGGGCGGAAGGCGGGGCCGGCGCGGCTGTGCGGAGGGAGGGCGGTGGCGCTGCTGAGGCGAAATTGTGGGGGGGACGCGGCAGCCGGTGGCCTCCACCCCCAACTCCCCGCATCCCCATAGCGGGAAGGGGAAAGCGAAGGGCCGCTTCCCCCAGCCCCCTTCCCAGAGCCGCACGGTCTTGCCCAGAACTCGGCGCGGCGGCCGGCGCTGCGCTCGGGGCGGAAGGCGAGCGGGCGGGCAGCCGGAGCTCCGAGCCGCCGCTTGAGGGGAGGAGAGGGGTGTTCCTGCACCCCCCGGCCCCAGCCCGGGTGGATGTGCACCGCCGAGGGCGGCGGCGGTGGCTGTTGCGGCCTCCCCATGGCTGGGCCCCGGCGGTGAAGGCGGCGGGAGCCGCCTGTGTCCGCGCCGCGCCGGGAGGCAGCGCAGCCAGCAGGGGGCGGGCGGGGAGGGGGATGAGCGCTGCAGCCGCCGCCGCCTCTGCGGGAGCCGCCGCCGCCGCCTGCACCGGGGCCGAGGGCGGCTTCTTCTTCCTTTCCAGCGGCTCCGGCCCGGCGGGGTCCATGGGGCCCGAAGAGGGCTCAGCCAGCGGGCTGGGAGCCCTGCCTGGCGCCCTGGCGGCGCCGTCGCTGGGCTGCCGGAGCCGCTACCAGCTGCTGCTCTCCGGGAAGGCCCTGGCCGACAGATACCGGAAGATTTACACGGCGGCTCTGAGCGATCGGGAGCTGGGGAGCCACCCGGGCAGGTAACGCACGCCGAGCTCCCTCCTGGGCGAGACGGGCAGCCCTCGGCAGCCGCCACCACCCCTCCCATCGCCGGCTGGGAGCGGCCCTTCTCCCGGTCCCGTGAGTGCACCGTTCTCCCGGCAGCCGCCCTCCTTATTCTCCCTCCTCCCGCGGCTACCCCCGCTGCCTCTGCCATGTGGCTGCCGCCGGGCCCCGGGGGACGGAGGGGGCGGTGATGTAACGCGGGGGCTGCCCAGGTGCCACCGGGCCTGGACGCTAGCTTGGTCGGCGTTATCGTACAGATGGCGCTGACACCCGGCTTGCCTGGGGGCCGGGAGGGTGTGTGGTTGTGGTTACCTGTATCGGCTCCCCTCCCCCAGCACGGAGGCCGGGGACTTCGCCTCGCCCTTGTGGCGAGGGGGAGCGATGTAAAACCCCGCTTCACCCGTTCTCTCTTGGCCACCGCGGGGGATGGAGCATTTCCTCACTCTTGGTGTCCATGTTGAGACCTCGCTCTGGCCGCGGCCTGTGTTGCCACTGAAACGGACTGAACTCCGTGTTTTCTGACGAGGGCACCCGCTGTCGGGGCCGCCCAAGAGAGGTACCTTAGTGCCTGCCGTATGTCCGAGCAGCCTTTGCCTCCCCTCCTTTATTTTTCCGCCACTTTCGGTAATATCTTTCTCCGCCACCTTGGACGCGACCTCGGTAACAGTGGGGAGGCTGCGCCCTGGGCAGCGCTCTCGGGGGGTGGTGTGAGGGGTGTGCCCGGGTCCCTCCGGCCGATGGTGCCTCTCGGGACTCGCTCTCCCGCCGGTCCTGCCAGCTGGCTCTCGGGCTCCGTCCCCAGGCCGCAGCAGGGTGCCTGTTGCGCCTGCCGCTCTTTAGCCGGGATGCCCTCTCCTCCGTCTCCTCAGCGCAGGACTGGGGAGGCGGCTGTGGGCTCAGGCGGTGAGAGGTGACGAGTGTTGCCGTTACCCGCGGCCCCCGGCCCGGTCTGGAGACCGAGCGGCGGAGGCGAGGGCTGCGTGTGCCCGACCGGGGCCGGCCTGGATGAGGGGGGCGAGGGGCTGGCTCGGCTCCCCGTAGGTGCCGGGGCGCTCCCCATTGTTTCCCTCCAGAGGCGGTGGTGAGGATGCAGATCACATGAAACCGGCACCTTCCTGTGTTCTCGGCCTCTGCCGGCCTTGAGCTGTGATGTGAGTGGCCAGATCACGATAGAGCTTTGAGTCAACGTTGTTTTAACTTTGTAAATGGTTGTAAAGCACTAGGTGCTTGGAGTCTTCGGTTTAGGGTTTTTTTTCAGTCTGACTGGAACAGCAGGGCTTATCTGCTCTCCTTCCGCCCCAAAAGTCTGTGCCTGGGAGTGGTGTTAACATAAGAAGCTGAAAGAATAACATGACTTTCTCAATTTGCTTATGGCAAACGCTGCAAACGTGGACTGTTGATACTGGCATTTGACACCTTTGCAATTACTGACTACAGGGTGTATGACAGGGAAACTATCGTTCTTTTTTTCCCTGTGTAGACCTGTGAGTGTTTTCTTACCGCATGTATTCCTTAGTTCAGTGCTCATGGTTTTTCCTTTAAATCTTCTCTTCCTGCTTTTGAGCTTTGTATCATTTAGTCCTGGGTGTGCAAGGGCTAGTTGTAAGGGAACTACTAAATGCAAGGAGATCAGCTATGCGATTGCTCCATGGTATTCAGATATTTATCTGAATATTGCCTTAACGTGTCTGTGTTAAAGCTGTAGTCTTGACTTTGTTCTGCCCTCTATGTCTTTCAATTTCAAGATAAGTAAGCTGGTATCTCTTGTATGTACAGTTGTAGAAAATACTAGCTTTAGGTGGGTGTAAATGTTAATGTTTCTTTTAATTTGCACTCTTAAAAGAATTACTTTTAACTCCAAGGTACCATAAATTGCATTCTTTTGTGTTGTTTTTTTTATTGGCAGATTCTTAGGAGAATGCCAGTTAAAAGAAATAGTAACATTTGCAGTTACTGTCTGTCTTTATTTTTGAGAGCTAGATTTAGTCATCTCGGAACCATTCAAAGAAGCCAGACTCTTCCTACGGAGAAAACAGGTTTTGTTAAGCTATTGACAAGTAAATGACAGCTAGTTAATACTAGTGACTACAACCAATGTGTACTATAGGACTTTTGAGGGGATGATGTTTAATAATAGTCTGGTTGCCAGCTATCTTGTACTCATCCCCAACATCTCATGTAATAGACTGATTGCAGCCAAGGCACTGCTCATGATCACCTCCCTTTTTCCATATTAGTGTCAAAATATTGTAGTTGAAGGTTTGAGAACTTCAGCCACCTGGTTGTCTTCAACAGAAATGGTCAAAAATGCTTTTTGACAAACATGGTAAAAATCCCAAACATTTTCTAAACAGATGCTTTAAAGTTATTTGGGACTGCATTTAATTGCTGCAGTATATAACAGTGCCAGATAAATTAATTATAGTTTATAAGAGAAAATGTGGAAAACCTGAAGCCTCCTAATCTGTCAATAAATGCTTGTGACTACAAAAATATCTTGAAGTAACTTAAAAAACTAAACGGATTGGCTTACGGACATTAATACACTTCTTCCTGTGCTCCAAGAAGACTAATTTGAAGAATGATAGTGCAACCTACTTGCTATATGTCAATTTCAAAAGAATTACTGATTCAAGTCTGCAAAATTGTATTCTGCACTTCACATGGTGTCACCAGTACTTGCCTCAGTGAGTGCTTTTATTCCAAACCTGACTTTAATGTTTATGAAGAACTAGAATGCAATTTGAAAATGCCTGTGTGTAGACAAGAAAATGAAACATTGTGGAGATTATCTGAAAGTCACAAGTGAGATTACAATCACATTCACAAGGTGTTTGTGCTGGCTGTCATCTGAAAGTGATGAATATGGTATGTTGAGTAGGATGTAGTAATTGGCTTTGAAACAGAAGTAGCAGTGCTTTGCATTTCCTCATGTGGTGCTGGCTGCAGTGTTGTGAACACTTCAGTCTCCAAAGGGGACTGTTCAGTTTAGTGTGCTTTTTCCTCCTGCCACGTTGACGTAATTATATAGTTTCTTGCAGTAGCAGATTAGAGACTGTGTCTGGGTTAAAATTAACTTGGCAAAAATGGTTTGTTGTAATCCAGACTAATTCCCTGATCTGGCTGATGTTGTGGTTGTGCTTGTGACAGTGTGAGGTGAAGGGTTGCACAAAGGTGGGAGCAGAAACTGCTGGATTTAGCACTAGTGCTAAATAGTGCAACCTACTTGCTATATGTCTTTTGCTAGCTTGATGCTTTTTCTGTTTCCTTCCATAAAATTGCCTAATTCTACAATTTAATGCACAACTGTCTTTGCTCAGATAACAGTATTAAAAATCTGTTATGGTACTACCAGCAGTGGGAAATTGTCAAGATTGATTTGGAAGATAACTGCTTGTGTGCCTAATTTGTAGTCTCCGTGTCTACTGAAAAATATGAAAATGACTAGTAATGGTTTAGTGGTTAATGTAGCTATAAAAGTCCCTAAAACACTAGTAGGAAGCATGAGCTTCAGAGGGCAAGTAAAAACTCATGTTGAACTGTGGTTTTATAGGCTGGATTTTGAGTGGATGAAATGGGGAATCTGCTCTGGTACATAAGTAATGTAAGTTGTTAACTACTTTCAGTCCTGAAGCTTTGTGTTTGCTAAATAAGGTATTCACAGGTACTTATCCAATTTTCACATTCTGTTGTCTTCAGATACACAGTTCTTCTGCTGTATAACTTAATCCTAACAAACATTGCTATCCAGCTGAATTGCTGCTGTTACCAGTTGTGGATTTTGGGGTTTTCCCTGAACTGTCAGTTCCTTTACTCTTGTTTTACCTACATATGTACTAACAGAAGTATCAGTTAGGCTCAGTGTGTTCTATGAGACTTCTTGTCAAATATAGATAGAAATAAATATTTGAAGGCTGTATCTGGATTTCTGTAGTAACATTAGGTATCAGAGATGTAGCAGTATTTACTGAATAATATTAAGATTGTGGAGGGGAGATTTAGATTAGACATTAGGGGAAAAAAAAATCACTATGAGGGCAGTGAAACACTGGAACAGGGTGCCCAAAGAAGCTGGGGATGCCGCATCCCTGGAAGTGTAGAGTCAATCTGTTGATACCCCATCCCTTGTTGAGATCAAGGAACCTTTCAGTGATGACTGGAATCTTAAAATTGCTGATATTAACTAGAAATCAGATGGCTTTTTTTTTTTTTTTCCAGTCATTTTGGCTGAAGAAGAGGCAGCCAACATTCTTTCATGTTAAGCTGATTCTTTCTACTGGATGATAAAAGAAATTTTTTGGAAGTAGGCCAGCTCATCCACACTCACAGTAGTAAATTATGCATCCTCTGGAGAAAATTGATCATTAGGTGTTAGTCTTTAGGCTTTTCAAAGTTGACACAAAGTCTTCTCTTATGCCCCTTCTTTTGCTTAGTAATGCAATGTTTATTCGGCCCTGTGATGTTTTAAGTGTATATTTTTAAAAATTGATAGGAGAAATGCTACTGAAACACTTTACCCTTGTACTGTCATTTTATCACAGAATTTGTTGGAGCTAAGTTTAATAGATTTAGATATGTGAAATTTGTTGATTGTAGGCACACAGGAAAACCTTGATTTCTTCAGATCTAAAGCCTTTACAAAAGCTGTAAGGTGTTTTCTGGTTGAGATTTGATGCTTTTTTAAAAATAAAATTGTCATTGCAGAAAGTTTGGAAGCATTCATTTGATTGAAGATTGTATAAATAAAGTCTGGCAAATGCATTATTAGATACATTTTCCTGCTTATTCCTGTAAAAAGGTTTGCCCTGTAGTTCCATTCCAACTGAAATATTCTAGTCTAGTCTATTGTTCTAGTTTCATCTGTTTTGCAGTTCATGTTTTGTAAATGCTGTTGTACTGAAACAAAAGTTTGCCTTTATGTAAACTTAAAATTTCATTTTATTTTGTTGGAAAAACAATGTGCTGTTGAGTCTTTATGTTAACCTGTGCATTAGAAAAGCTGGTAGGAGTTGCTGTCTGCTGTAGGCTTTTTAGCTGAGATATGTAAGTTGCAGCTAATAGGCCAGGTTGGATGGGGCTTTGAGCAGCTTGGTCTAATGGAAGATGTTCCTGCCCATGTCATTGGAACCAGATAATCTTAATGTCCTTTACAACCCCAGCCATTCTGGGATTCTGTGAATACAGTGGTGTTATAATACTGTATTATGCTTTTGTTTTTTAGGGATTAGCTATTTTTACTTACCACCTTTACGTTATATTTTGATAAGGAAAACGGTTTTGCATGGTTGTAGTTATTCTAAGAATCTGTAGTAGTCACGTAGTCTAACATGGTTTATATTCGTGCAGAAGCTGAAAAGAAGATAATATGTTGAGAATCTTAAAATGTTTATCTGTGCATGTGTGAAAGTAATCATAATTTATATAAACTACTTGAAAAAAATATAAAAAAAACACCATCCTGAAATCCGTAAGAATATTCATTTTGGGAGCTGATAAAAACTCATTTCCTTTTCACAAAAATAGAGGCTGAGGCAGCTTTCGAAGCCAACTGGTGCTAAAAGACACCTTTGTCTTTTGTCGTCATGCATTCTGCTTTTTCATTTAGAAGGAAGGTGTGTAGTTTGGAAAAGAATTACTGCATGTGAAAAAATCACATTGTGTGATGATTATTATTTTTTTCTTGTTGTTTTGGATTATGAAATAATACTATGTGGAACCTTTTGCTCTTCAGTTAAACCTTCAATTATAGGCTAAACTTACAAAAAAACTGTTAATACTGTTTATTTTTTTAGCTATGGGAGTGTTCTTGTGTGATAGTGTGTCAAGAAGTAGCAGCAGCTACAGTGTTTGTACTGCTAAATATCTTCTCCATAGGTGAACATTCTGAATGTTCACCTATGGAGTAGATTGACATGTTCTCCATATAACCAGTTTGTTACTGAATCATTTGTATTGGGTACCTAATTATTTAGCTGTAATATTTTGGTCATTATGAGTTAAGCCTTTTTAATGTTCATATAGTAATTGCTTTGGGAAGTATCTTGTTATTAAAGTAAATACTAATGGTAGCAGATTATTACGTCTTTTTCAGTTCTCATTACCTGTTCTTGGGTTTTGGCATTCTTGTATATGCTTTTCAAGCATAGGTAAGGCTGTATGTAATTCCCCTGTATTGCTAGGTTAATTCTTGATATTTGGTGATCTCTTGGTAATGTTCCTACTTTTGTGGATCTACCATACTTATGTGTTTTAAACTTTTAAAATAAATTATCCCTTCTGAATTTAAGATTGGCGTTTGCTGATGAAAATATTTGTGGGAGTATGATTGTAGGTCTTGGTATCTATACAGTGGCAGAGGTCGTAACAGTGGCAACATACCTGGCTCAGGTATTAGCTTTATACTCCCATTAAATACTTCCATATTGAGAGAAGAGATTCAGAGCAGCCCTGTGGAGGACTTTGGGGGTGTTGGTCGATGAGAAAATGAACATGAGCCAGCAGTGTGCGTTCTCAGCCCAGAAAGCCAACCGTATCCTGGGCTGCATCAAAAGGAGCATGACTAGCAGGTGGGAGTTTTTTATGTGGATGATGAATTCTCTTCCATTTGGAACGACTAAACATTGCCTGAATGTTCTGCTGAAATTCACAAGAATATAGAATTCTAATATGAAAACATAAGTCAGTATAACTGCTAAGTGTAACTGGAGAGGAGTCAGCATATTAGATTTGCAATGATGGTGGTTAATTCTGCTTAATATTTTAAGCAGTGACTGATTTATTTGTTCTAATTTATTTCAAAATGGCTACAGCTGGCAATTTGAGAAATAAGCAGTTATTTTTTATTAACTGAAATTAGACTTTGCTTCCATTTTTTTTAAAGGTGTGTGAGCTCTGTTGCCACTTTTCGTATAAAGTCTGATTTCCTGTTCTCAGCCATCTTCAGGCTTTCTAATTTGTGTGTCCCTGGGATTCTTACACCTACTGATGTAAAAACAGCATGCATGTTCTACTTGTTTTTTTCTCTTTTATGTTGTAGGTTTGTGGTGGAGTTTTTTGGGTGTGCTTTTTGTCTTTTTTAAAAAAAGAGGAAATTACAGTTAAAGTTTCAGTTTCAATTGTGCTATCTGCTCTGGCGTGCTGATTGTCTTTTGGGTAGCAAATATAATTAGTTAGATGGGAGCTGGACCAATTTAAGAAGCTACCATTCCTCAGTGCTAGCTGTGTTAAATGCAGTAAATGTGCTTCTTAAAACTTAATGTTGAATTTGTATTTCTGCCATGTTAACTGTCAGTTGTAGAGTGTTGGTTTTGTTTTTTGTCTTGAGTAAATTTTTCTCTGAGGTATGACTATGTACGTTTCACCAAACCCATAATTTAAAGATATATGGCATATGTTATATAAGGAACATATGACAGCAGTACAGTGTTTGGTACTAAAGTACTTTGTGCAAACTGTTTTCCATGTCCTTCATTTACTTTGGGAGCTAGCCCCTTAAGCATCTCCTAAGCACATGGTTTTATTTTTGTCTTCTGCTTTCTTACCTTGCTTGCCATAAACACTGCTTCACACAGAGGTGCCGATTGGTATAGCAGCCAACTAACTAAACTTTTTATATTGTAAGTAGGCTCTTTCACAGCTAATCTTTCCCAGTGGTCTTTCTCAGATAATGCTTTTATTGTTGTGCCCCTCCAAAGGATGAATACTGGAAACTGGCACAGGAGAATGGCTCTGTGTGCCCTAAGTGGCTAAATGAAGGTATATGATGTCTGTACATTTAGATTTAATCTTTCATATGTTAATATGTTTCTGTTTTGTTTTTTCTTTCCTGGTTTTTTTTTTTTTGCAAAATACTTTGTACTAAATAGCATGTTATAGCTCATTGCATCCCTTCAGACTGATGAATGTGTTGATGGGCTTAATTAGTTTTTTTTTTTTTTTATTGTAGCTGAGTGAAACTTCTTTCTTTGCATCTAGTATATCTACAACTGATTTGGCCTGAGAATACTCTGAGGATGTGTACACCTTAGAAAAGAAACAAAAATTCAGCTTCTTTGTCCCCACCTAGAACTGGAGTTCTGTAGTTAGATTGGTACTATTCTTTTTTTTCACTTTCTTCCCTTAGCTTTCCTTGACTCACCTTCCCATGCATGATTGTCTGAGGTAATGGTTTTTGAACTCAGATTTTTGAACTCTTGGGAAATACTTTCTTAATTCTGTGACAGGGTGTCGTAGTTTAACCCCAGTAGTTAGCTCAGCACCACGCAGCTGCTCAGTCACTCACTAGCCACAGGGGCATGGAGAGACAGTTGAAGGGATGGACATGCAAAAACTTGTGGGTTGAGATAAAGGTGGTTTAATAGGTTAAGGAAAAGCTATGTGCACAAGCAAAGCAAAATAAAGAACTCATTCACCACTTTCCATCAGCTGGCTGATGCTTAGCCATCTCCAGGAAAGCAGAGATCCATTGTGCATAGTGGTTACTTGTAAGCCCCAAAACTCTGAATGTTTCCCCCTTTCTCCTTCTTCCCTACAGCTTTTATTGCTGAGCATAATATCACATAGTATGGGATATCCCTGGGGTCAGTTGTTCTGGCTGTTCCCTCTTCCAACTTCTTGTGCACTCCCAGCCTACTCGCTGGTTGGTGGAATGAGGAGCAGAAAAGTTCTTGACTGTAAGTACTGTTCAGCAACAGCTAAAACATAGGTGAATTATCAGCACTTGCTTCCATCACAAATCCAAAACGTACAAGCACCATACAGGCTACTCTGAAGAAAATCAACTCTATCCTAGCCAAAGCCAATATAAAGAGAATGTAAGTTAAGTTCAAAAAGTATAAGTCTATTTGTAGTTTAAATTCACAGGGGCTATAGTACTTAGATTATTTTGGTCATGATCTCTTGTCAGTCTGGAAAAATGTCTAGCTAAGAGTTTTGATCCTAATAAGGTCAAACCCTGAGCTTTTCACTTCTCTAGTGTTCTCCTTGTTGCAGTTGGTAAACATCACTCATCTTTTCTGTTGCTGAGCCATTAGGACAACTGTCTTTATACAGATCTGCAGTCAGTCATTTATATTACATTGAGATAAGCTTTTTATTAAATAAATACCTTATTATCTTGTTTTTATTCTTTCGACCTCCTTTCTTGATTGTTTCACCATGAATTATGTGTAGGGTTACTTATGACTCACCTCTTACTTGGTTTTGCCTTTCCTTTCCAACTAGCCAATGTATTATTCATTCTAACGGATATGCTCATATTCTTCGTTATGCCTGCATGTTTTCAGAGTAGTCACATCTCTATTCCGTTTCTCTTCAAACCAACCTGTTCTCTATCCCATTTTATTTCTAGAATATACTGTTATACAGGGTAGACCATTGACAGCTGTACGTGTGAGTTTCCAGTTTGCACTACGTGGTTGCATCTTCTGTGCTTCAGTGAAGAAAATGTAGGATTGATTTGGTTTACTTGCAACAGTAATCACTAAGGGAGTTATACTGTCATTAACCACTGGTAATGTGCTTTTCTGAACAAGTACATTACCCCCTAAACTTCATAGAGCATATTTGCTAAATTAAAACTGTGCTGCTGTGATTCTGTGTAGGATAGCATTGTATGCATTTTGGTTTTGGTGCTTGTGTTCAGCCAGGAAAGTGGCCAAAGGTGTGGATATTGTCATATTTGCTATGGTTATATGACCTTTATTATTTATTTTTCTTAATTATTCTTTACTTTTTTTAATCAAGAGTCCTAAAAACGTTTTAAGTGTAAGAGATGCAGAAGTACTTTACATTGCAAAAATGGAGTTGAATGTTTTTCTTGCATGTGTTCTTACAGATCTAATTTCATAGGTGACAATGCAGCAAATAATAAACATCAAATAATTACAGAAAAGAAACTATGAGTGTCCTACCAGTCTGCCTTTGTTTTCCTCTAAGCCTGTCTTAATTGGATTAAGATGTTCCTTACCCCGATTTGTGGATTTAGGTGACAGGATTTTGATGTTTTTTCCATTTGTAGATATACTGCTGAAGTGCTGTGACTTTCCTTTTATATTGGCCTACATGAAAATTCACATTAGAATGCTTGATTAGTAATTCAAAGAACATAGTGCATAAGCTGGTAATGGTTTGGAGGGCATACACATGGCTGTTAGAAAGATTGTTGAGCTATTGCTCTCTTTACTAAAAATCTGAGTTCCTCGAGCTTCAGATCTTAGGCTTACTAAATGAAAATGTTATTAGTAATTTTAAATAGTTGAGGTCATCTAAGCTTAATATTGCTGACAATCAAAATTATCGGGATTTTATTACTTGGGAAGGAAATTCATTGTGCTCTCTGGTGGTGTTTTGAGATCTGCCTATCAAGCTGAGCTGTTTTCTTCTTCAGTGATTCTCACTGCTGAGTTAAAAAAAATCTGTAGCCCTTGATGAAAAGTAAAAGTACTCCCAGTAGTCCACTGCCCCTGCTCAAGGAGAGCCACCTGGAGCTGGTGGCACAGGACCATGTCCAGATGGCTTTGAATACCACCAAGGATGGAGACTCCAGAGCCTTGCTGGGTAACCTGTGCCAGTGCTCAGTCACCCCCACAGTGAAAAAAGTTTTACCTGAAGAGTTTCCGTCTGACCTGAATGATTCTGTAA
This sequence comes from Melopsittacus undulatus, assembly GCF_012275295.1. Taxonomy (NCBI): domain Eukaryota; kingdom Metazoa; phylum Chordata; class Aves; order Psittaciformes; family Psittaculidae; genus Melopsittacus; species Melopsittacus undulatus. The sequence goes on along the minus strand of NC_047528.1, from coordinate 42,467,010 downwards.
TTCTTAGAAAAATAGGGCATAAGGAGAAAGGATCTATATGAGGTTTATTTGTCTTCTAAAGGCAGGTGTCGCAGGGAACAAATACACAGTGCCGAGCAATCAATTCTTGCGGCAGAGGTGTGTTGCAAGATGTGATCCTCGTTACTGGAAACCTAGAATCATGGGATCACTTAGGTTGGAAAAGACCTTAAAGACTGAGTCCAGCTGTAAACCTAGCACTGCCAAGTCCACCACTAAACCATGGCCCAAATGCCACATCTACACATCTTTTAAATACTTCCAGGGATGGGGACTCAGTCATTTCCCTGGGCAGCTTCTTCCAATGCTTGATAACCTTCAGTGAAGAAATTTTCCCTGTCAAATCTACACCTCTCTAAGCACAAATTGAGGCTATTTCCTCTTCTCCTGTTGCTTGTTACTTGGGAGAAGAGATTGATGCCTCTCTACTTTCAGGGAACTCTCCTCAGCCTCATTTTCTCCAGACTATAAACAGCCCAGTTCTGTCAGTCACTCCTCACAGGACTTATTCTCCAGATCCTTCGCCAGCTTTGTTGACCTTCTTTGGTCATGTTTTAGCACCTCAATGTTTTTCTTGTAGTGAACTGAATATAATTGTCATGGTTTAAGCCCAGCTGGCAACCCAGAACCATGCAACCGCTTGCTGGCTCCCTCCTCTTTCTCCCCCGGCTCTCAGAGGGAAGGAGAGGAGAATTGAAAGAATTTAACACCCACAGGTTGAGGTAAGAACAGTCTAGTAACTAAGGTATAACACAAAACTACTACTGCTACCACCAATAATAATAAAGATAAGGGAGATAACAAGGGAAGAGAATACAACTGCTCACCACCCTCTGACCTATACCCAGCCTGACCTGAGCAGTGATCTAGGCCTTCTTGGTAACTGCCTTCAGTTTATATAGTGGACATGATGTGCTGTGGTATGGAATACTTTGGTTAGTTTGGGTCAGGTGTCACAGAATCACAGAATCGCAAGGGTTGGAAGGGACCTTGAAAGATCATCTAGTCCAACCCCCCTGCAAGAGCAGGGTAACCTAGAGTACATCACACAGGAACTTGTCCAGGTGGGCCTTGAATATCTCCAACGTAGGAGACTCCACAACCCCCCCTGGGCAACCTGTTCCAGTGCTCGGTCACTCTTACAGTAAAGAAGTTCTTCCTGGTGTTCACATGGAACCTCCTATGCTCCAGTTTACACCCATTGCCCCTTGTCCTATTACTGGATATCACTGAAAAAACCCTAGCTCCATCATCCTGACACCCACCCTTTACATATTTGTAAACACTGATGAGGTCACCCCTCAGTCTCCTCTCCTCCAAGCTAAAGAGACCCAGCTCCCTCAGCCTCTCCTTAATCATTTTTGTGGCTCTGTGCTGGACTCTTTCAAGCAATTCCCTGTCCTTGAACTGAGGGGCCCAGAACTGAATGCAATATTCCAGATGCGGCCTCACCAAGGCAGAGTAGAGGGGGAGGAGAACCTCTCTTGCCCTACTAACCACACCCTTTCTAATGCACCCTAGGATGCCATTTGCCTTCTTGGCCACAAGGGCACATTGCTGGCTCATGGACATCCTCCTACCCACCAGGACCCCCAGGTCCCTTTCCCCTTCACTCCTTTCCAGCAGGTCACCCCCAGCCTGTACTGGTACATGGGGTTGTTCTTCCCCACATGCAAGACTCTACACTTGCCCTTGTTGAATTTCATCAAGTTTCTCCCCACCCAACTCTCCAGCCTGTCCAGGTCTTGCTGAATGGCAACACAGCCTTCTGGTGTGTCAGCCACTCCTCCCAGTTTAGTGTCATCAGTGAACTTGCTGAGGGTACACTCAGTTCCCTCGTCCAGGTCGTTGATGAAAATATTAAACAGCACTGGTCCCAGCACTGACCCCTGAGGGACTCCACTAGTCACAGACCTCCAGCTAGATTCTGCCCCACTGACCACAACTCTCTGCCTTCTTCCTTTCAACCAGTTTTTGATTCACCTCACTACCTGATCATCAAATCCACACTTCCTTAGTTTATCTATGAGGATGCTGTGGGAGACAGTATCAAATGCCTTACTGAAATCAAGAAAAACCACATCTACCGCTCTACCATCATCCCTTCACCTAGTCACTTCCTCATAGAAAGCTATAAGGTTGGTCAAACATGACTTCCCCCTGGTAAAACCATGTTGTCTGCTCTTAATGACCCCCTCATCCTTGATATGTCTAGAGATGGAGTCAAGAATAAGTTGTTCCATCACCTTTCCAGGGACGGAGGTAAGGCTGACTGGTCTATAACTACCCGGGTCCTCCTTCTTGCCCTTCTTATAGACTGGTGTGACATTTGCCATCCTCCAATCCTCAGGCACCTCTCCCGTTTCCCATGACTTACCAAAGATGATGGAGAGTGGCCTAGCAATGACCTCCGCCAGCTCCCTCAGCACCCGTGGGTGTATTCCATCCAGACCCATTGATTTATAGATATTCAGATTGCTTAACTGATCCCTAACCCGATCCTCATCTACCAAAGCAAACTCCTTCTTTGTCCTGACTCCTGGGGCTATAGGAATCTGGGGCCCCCCGGGGTGTCCTGTCTCTGCTTCCTCACAGCTTCTCCTCCTCCCTGGCAGAGCATGAGACTCAGAAGGTCCTTGGTCACAGTAAACATTACTGAGCAACAACTAAAAGCATTGGTGTTTTCAGCACTGTTCCCAGGCTGAAAATGAAAACCACAACACTGCACCATCTACTAAGAAAGAGAAAACTTACTGCGACTGCTGAACCCAGGACAAAAATATTTGAGTTGCAGCCTTGCCAGTGCTGGGTACAGGAGGATGATCATTGCCCTTGTCCTGCTGGCCACACTATTTTTGATACAGATCAGGATGCTCTTGGCCTTATTGACTGCCTGGGCACAAGCTGTCTCATGTTCAGTGCCTGTCAACCAGCACTCCATGTCCTTTTCTGCCACGCAGCTTTCCAGGCACTCTTCCCCAAGCCTGTAGCATTACATGGGGTTGTTTTGACCCAAGTGCTGGACCCAGGGCTTACCTTGCTGAATCTCATACAGTTGCCCTTCGCCCATTGATCCAGCCTGTCCAGATCCCTCTGCAGAGCCTTCCTACCCTCAAGCAGTGTCTTGATGGCACTCTTGCCCAGTATGGTGTCTTCTGCAAACTTACTCAGAGTGCACTTGATCCCCTTACCCAGATCATTAATAAAATTATTATACTGAACTGGCTGTAATACTGAGCCCTGGGGAACCAGTTGTGACCAGCTGCCAATTGGATTTTGCTCCGCTCACCACTACCCTTTGGGCTCTGCCATCCAGCCAGTTTTTAAGCTAGTGAGAAATTCACCTGTCCAAGCCATGAACAGCCAGGTTCTCCAGGAGAATGGTGTGGGAAATGGTGTGAAAGGCTTTACTGAAATCTAGAAAAATAACATCCACAGCCTTTCCTTCATATACTAAGTGGATCATCTTGTCATAGAAGCAGATCAGGTTAGTGAAGCAGGACCTGCCTTTCATAAACCCATGCTGACTGGGCTTGGTATGTGTTGTGTGATGGCACTCAAGATGATTTGCTCCATAACCTTCCCCAGCACTGAGGTCAGACTGACAAGCTTGGAGTTTCCTGGATCTGGATATTCCTTCCAGCCCTTCTTGTAGATGCGTATCACATTTGATAGCCTCCAGTCACCTGGGACCTCCCTGGTTAGCCAGGACTGCTGATAAATGGCTTGGTGAGCACTTCTGCCAGTCTCCATCAGTATCCTTGGGTGGATCCCATCTGGCCCCATAGACCTGTGGGTCTAAGTGGTGTAGCAGGTAGTTGACCATTTCCCCTCAGATTATGTGGGCTTCATTCTTTCTGTCTTCCAGCTCGGGGTGCTGGGTACCCAGGGAACAGCGTGTCTTACTATTACGGACTGAGGCAAAGAAAGCATTGAATACCTCACCCTTTTCCTTAGCTTTTGACACTATTTCCCCCTGTACCAAATAAAGGTTAGAGATTCTCTTTAGCCCTTACATTTTGTAATATATTTACAGAAACATACATTGAACCTCTATGCTGTAGCTCAACATAAATAAAGGGAATATGAGGGAAACTGAAGAGTAGCAACACTTGCAGGTTTAAATAAGTTTAAACTACATGGTTTTGCTAACATTCTTGTAGGAAGAGCTTCATGGTAATGAGATCTAAATGTAAGTAATTTATTACTTGGAGCATTTTAAGCTGTTTTAAGGTCTTGAGGTAGTGGGTGAGTATGTAGTAGCAATTAGTCCCCAGTTTGGGGGTATCACTACAGAAGTCTTAGCTTTCTTCTTCTGCAGCTTGTCTTCCACTCTTTTTTTTTTTTGGTTTGTTTTCCCAGCAAATGTCGTATTCAAACTTCTGCTGTATCACAACAGGCAAAAATATGGTGTGCGAGCCAACTGCCGTGTAACTGAGTGCTTTTGCTGTGATACTGGCAGAAGCAGGAACTTATTTTTCCTTCCCTGGCCACAATTGTGCAAAGAGCAAAGGAAGGTCAAAACAGTGCTTCATGGAGGTGTTTTTCATTAATTGCTTCACAAAGCAATTGTTCGCTTGTCAGGGATAGTCTAAAACCCAGAAATGCTAACCAGTATTAGCAAAAGGTGTTTTTTTTTCTGAAGAGTTCTATAGATTTTGTTGCCAAGTTACAGTGAGAAGATTTAGATGAGTGTATTTCTTCAGAAATTTTTGTGGTTTTTTCTATTTCTGTTTGTGATTTGTAAGGTAAAATTTTGGGTGTATGGTATAATATACACTTTTTGTGCATACATATTTCATAAAGCTCACTAATACTTTGTTTTGCATTGCACTGAGTTTGTGTATTTGTGATACATATTTGTGTGCCAAGTTTCAGTTTGTATTTGTGTATTATGTTTCCTGTCAATCATATTGTGGCAAGTCCTTTTGGAAACTTGATAGGTAGTATTGTAGACAATACAAGAAATGAAGCACTAAAAAGTGTTTGGAACTATTGTCTATAAGCAGACATTTTGTTTATCAGGACAAGAAGAGATCGGATTTATTTGAGTGATATTTATTTTCCTTCTTTATTCTTGCAGTCTGCTGACACTGTCTCCCTATAGTTGAAAGCATGTTGGATATTTCAGCTGTAAAAGGAATGATTACCTGTGGTTACTACTTAGTCATGAAAGGGAGGTATCTGTAAAGGCAAAAAGTAAAGCAAGGAAAGGCTTGTTCTGTTTTAGGGTACTTTAGGGTAGCCTCTAAACATGAAACATTGCTGGGTCCAGTTGACTTGAACCACTTTCACATTCATTGGTAGATTTGTGTTAAAGGGAATTAGATGGAATAACCTACAAATGAGCTAAGGGCAGAATTAAAAGTTTAGTTGGATAGATTGGACTGAGTACTTGAGCCATTTTCTAAATATCTCTGATTTTACAGTTATAAATGTAATCTTAAAGCACCTACCCGTAAGTGATACATTTTGTATGCCAACTTTGTAGAAGGTAGTGTTTTGATTATGTGAGTTGTTTACTTTGAGTTGCTTTATGAGGCATGTTGTGAGGCAGTTTCTTATTGTACATACTTTGAATTTTTGGCAGCTGAAATAACAGCGAAGAGATCACATTGAGGTTGGAGAAGTGAACGGGGATTTTCATTGGAAGGATACTCAATGCATAGCTAAATGTGGGAGGTTTTACATATAGAGGCTTTTAAGAGAAGTTGATGCTTTCAAGAAAAAGCATTCCTCTAGTTCATAGAACTAAGGCTGTGAAGACTGTAGCTTCTGTAAATATGTATATGGAGAATGCTGCAAGAAAAGCAGCAACTTTGTTTTATAGCCATATTCAGTGTTTGCATTTTGTTACTGGTACCTTTCCATCTCCTTGCCAGCATCCAGCTTCCACACATTTTTCTAGCTATTTAGTTATCTGGTCATAAAACCTCTTCTCCAGCTTTTGATTAGGCCATTAGAGCTCTGCCTACTTCCTTTGTTTTGTTTCTTATCATTGTCAACTTCCTCATGTGAGCCACGATTACAATGCAACTTATTTCTTGCAATAATACGGTCCCCCAATTTTGAGATTTCTTCAGTTCTTCTGATCAACCCTGATAACCCTTTTTATTTAGTATTCCCTTTCTTATATTTTGAAGCCCTTTCAGCTGAGCTTCTGTAGCAGTGAGGCAATGAATAGTCTCTTGCTGACATGGGCACTGGTACTTATCAGCTATGGTTCTCCATTATTGTATTTGATATTAAGATGCCTTGAAGCTAGATTACAAATTAACAGTTGTTTTGGAGCATTTTGGAGGATGACGTAAATGGCATGGGAAATAGGGAAGCCCAGCAGAGAATGCGATTGCTTTAATGTCTCTCTGCCCTTCATCTATGTGATCATATGTCGGATAGTTATCTGCTTACAGAAGATAAAAAAACTCAAAATGCACTTTGTAGTAGTTCATCAGGAGAGTACCTCCTGGTTTTCTACATGACTGAAAAGTCTGATGACAGATCTGATAGAAAAAGTAGCTCTGCCTTATAATAAGTTAAAATGATTGCAGTGATGAAGGCAAGAACAGAGAAAGAACAGGCTAGAAAGTAGTTATGTATTTTCGTAAGTATGATGAAATTCCCCCTTAGAGTGGCTGGAAAAATTGACTGAGGCAATTTTAAAGCTACTGGGAGAATTATTACCTTGGAGAATTCATAAATTGGTAAACAGTGCATGCCTAAAAAATGAGTAAAGATGGACCGAAGATACTCTAGTACATTGGAATTTTTGGGTGTGTTGCCTTCCACCTATCAATTTGGCCACCCTTGTTCTAGCTGGAACTACTGTAAGGTGGATTTAAAACTACACATAAGACCACCCTGAAAGGGGTGCTCTGGAAAGAGCTGTCAAGGGGCTGTCCAGGAAAGCACAAAAGAATCAGTAACTCTTGTTCTGCATCTGGATCTGTCCTAGGTCCTGAACTGTTAGTCTTCATCACTGACAATTCCATTGTGGGAATTGCGATTGTAGATGAAAAAGTTCATAGAAGATGCAAAACTAGGAAACACTACAGATATACTGGAGTAATAACATCAGCAAATGTGTAGCTTCAAAACCAAACAAAAATCCAATCAACAACAAAAAAACCCAAAAAAGCAAAACAAAACCCAAAGCAACTCCAAAACCCCAAACCTAACTAGCAAACACAAATGTAAAACAACATTGAATAAAAGGTGAGGTAGAAGTTCCTCATGACAGCTTCTACACATTGTGTAGAATTATAAAGTGCATGTGATTAAGCAGTGTCATGCTGTTGCAGTGTTTCAGATATTTTCCTTTTTTTTTTCCCCTTCAAAATGCATGTATTATTTTGTGTAGGAAACCTGAATTAATTACTGACCTTTTATTTGCACTTCAGGATCATGGCACTTATTTTCTCTCTCTCTCTCTCTCTCTCTCTCTCTCTCTCTGTGTCTCTCTTTCACCCCTACACCCCCTTCCCTCAACAAGAAGCACTAAGTACAAGTATAAGAGAATGGTGAAATTAGACATCAGTGATGTAAATGATTTGTGGTTTAGGCTGAAGGAACTGAGACTGCTTAATTGGCTTATTTTTCTTCAGACCTGAAAAAGAAATCTAGTTACAGGAAAGGAGGAAAATAAACTGATTTTTCTACAGTGAAGATATATATATATATATATATATATGGGGAGAGAGAGAGGCATTTAGTTGCCATAAAGACAATTTAGAAAAGCCCTCACAAAGAGCTTTCTAGTAGGATTGTTGAGAACATGGTGGAAATGTAATCATTAGCAGTGTTTAATATCTCCACAGGGAAAATGCCTGTAAAGAATGAAGTGGAATTTGATTAGTCCTGTGCTGGACCAGGGAGTGGAAAGACTGGCATTTTGGGGTCCTTTCTAGACACTGTTTTTAATGATTCTGGAGTACCCTTCTCTTGTCAAATTATATTTTAGATTTCCTGGGGACATGCACAAATGTCCTATGCCACTGAAGTTTGGAGAAGTGTTGTTAAAGGTTCTGTATTCAGTGTCCATGTGGATCCGTCTGCACAGAGAAATCTTCGGTTGTTGCATGTAAATGTGTTCTTTGCTGTGCATGTCTTATGGCATTGATTATATCCCAAGAAAGTGTAGATCAATTCAAGTGACTGGCTTGTCTTATACATTTTAAATGTGGCAGAGTGGTTTTCATACATTGTTCTCTTGTAAGGGTTATGTAGTATTGTAGGTTTGATTGTGCTGGCTAATTCCCATAGAAGTCTGCTCTTATGCCTGAATTTGCTGTATGTTTGCTGATCCAGATGGTGAACAGATGAAAAGCTCAGTATGTCTCTACTTGGAAGCATAATCAGAAACATGGCATGACACCAGGAAAAATGCTAAACGTGGAATGAGGGAAAAAAAGGTACTCTTTCCACAATGTACAAGCACATTTATTGCAGTCAAATTTTACTTTAGTGTGTAAACAAACAGTGAGGGATCACAGCATTGATGAGATTAGAAGGGATCTCTGGAGACTGTCTAGTCTAACCTTCTTGCTCAAATTAGAATCAATCAGATCAAGTTGCTCTGGACATTGTCAAATTGGATTGAGAATATATTCAAGGATGTACCTATTCAAGGAAGAATATAGCGTCTCAGGGCAACCTCTTCCAGTGTTTGACCGCTCTTATGGTTCTTACTTTTAAATGGAACTTCAGGACTTGCTCCAGTAAGTGAGTCTGTCAAGTACTGGGGAGACCAAAACTAATTATGTTACTCCATATGTAGTCTTGCTAGTGTTGTGTAGTAAGAGCCAACTCCTCAACCTGCTGGCAGTAGTTTTTCTAATGCAGCCCAGAAGTCTGTGTGCCGTCTTCGCTTCAGGGGCAGTGTTACTAGCTGATGTTAAGCATGTCTACCATGAGGACCTGTAGGTTTTTTTCTTTAAAACTATTTTCCAACCAGTTGACTGACAGTGTGTACAGGTACCTGAGGTGGTTCCTCTGCAGATGCAGGACTTTGCAATCCCCTGTTAAACTTAATGACACTACCAGTGGCCCATTCTGTTAAGTTCCCTCTGAATGGCAGCAAAACCTGGTTTATCAGCCACTCCTCAAAGTTTTGTGCTGTCTGCAAACTCTCTTGAATGTGTGCTCTGTCCCATCACTCCCAAGCCTTTGACCTTAGCAGTTTGGCCTCTTCAGGCCACATTTATCTAGCTTATACTTCTTAAGTTTATGTATGAGGGTGTTGTAATTGACAGTGTCAAAAGCCTTACTAAGAGTTAAAATCCACTGCTCTCTAGTCAGGCCCTAAGCCAGCCTTCTCATTGTAGAAGGCTACCAGGTTGGTCAGCCATGATTTCCTCTTCATAAATCCAAGATGACTATTCACTATCCTGTCCTTTGTGTGTTTGGATCTCCTGATCTTCCCTTTTGGCCTTCCTGAAGATAGGAGTGACATTTGTTTTCTTCCAGTTCTCAGGAACCTATGCTGTGACCCTTCAGAGATTGAGAGTTGCCTTGCAGTATCATCACCCACCTCCCACAGTACTTCTGGGTGCATTCCATCAGGTCCTGTGACTTACTTAAATGTTCTCTAACTTGAGCTTCCTTCACTCCACTTCCACCTCTTGTATGCTTCCTTTTTATGCTTGAACTTTGTCAGGAGCTTGTTGTTCATCCATGCAGGCCTTCTGTCTCCTTTGACTTCTTGTATGTGTGAAAGTATGATCCTTGAAACTATCAGCCAGCTATTCTGCACCCCTTTCTATCCAGGAGACTGTATCCCAGGAGGGTCTTCAAAGATTGCTGAACAGGCCAGAGTCTGTTCTTCTGAAGTCTAGGGTTATGATCCTCCTTTTGCCTTGCTTCCTTCTTAGAGCTTCCTGAACTTCACCTGCATTGTCACTGCATATATGACTGCCCTCAGCTTTTATGCACCTGACTGGTTCTTTCTTGTGTCAAGTTCAGCAAAGTGCCTTCATTCCTTGACTCCTTGACCACCTGTGTCATGAAATTACCATCCATGTGCTCCAGAAACCTCCTGCATTGCTTGTGCCCTGCTGTGTTCCTTTCCAGCAGATACTGGGATAGTTAGTTCAATTACCATCCCCCATAAGGACGAGGACCTGTCAGTGTGAGGTTTCTGATCTACTTCTCCCTGATCAGAATGTGTGTAGCAGACACTCAAAACAATATTGGTAACACCGGCCTACTTTCTCATTTTAACCCTTAAACTCTCAGTTGGCTTGCCATCAGCTGTTGCATATTCTGAGTCACAAAAAGAACAGGGACAATCCAGTTGCTGTTCTGCAACAGCTGTGATGAAAGTTCTGGTGAAGTTTGGACACGGGATGGTAAAGGAGAACCGTTAAACTAAATGGTGGAAAGTGAAAGTTGCTGTGTTTGCTGTATTCTTATGAAGTATAATATGTACCTCCCAGAGATCAAAAGAAGAGAGTATTAATGTCATCACATTTTCTGGGCAGTCATTCTGTGTTGATGCAGCTTTGTTTAGTCAAAACAGCTTTTATTCCCCACCTTCCTTTTGTATGTAAGTCTGTAGTACTTAAGCTCTCCAGTGGTGACTTAGGAGTAGTGGTATTTCTCTGTGTCTTTGGGTAATGGTAAAGAAAAGTCTGAAAAATTGGGAACAGTCAGATGTAGTATGCTTACTCAAGAAGGAAATCACAGAGGCAAATAGACTTTTGAAAGTGAGGTACTCCGGTGTCAGTTTGTGGGCAGAACTTAAGGTAGATAAGATGTGGCACTGTGGCTGATGTTGTAACTACTTTGGACCAGTTAGCCTTCCTGTAGTACCCCTGTGTTTATGGCAAACATGATATTCTATCATGTAGTGACAACCTCTGGATAATGTGTTTTGTAATTTGTAGATCCTCTATGGCAGTAATATACCTATACAAAGAAAGCTGCCAAATGGCACTAGTCTGATGTCTGTGATTTAGTAATTATGTGATTGCTGCACAATAAAATGAGTATTGCTGATCTTGCACTGTTATTCCTTATGGGTGAGGAAGCTGTGGAGGAAGCATGAGTTCATTACTTTTCAACCAGTGTCCTCATGTCAGTACTTGCATTTTACTGCCCTTGTGTAAAGTGTGTTGGTAAATTTAAAGCTTTTTAAGGAGCTTGATGCTGTGATGAAAGACCCTGAGACATGATGGTGACTACATGAGTGATAATAACTTGCCGTTGCTGGATACTTGATGGTTTCAGTTTGGGACTTTACTTTGGACTGTTCAGAAGAAAATGCTTGCTGTTTCTTGTCCAACCTAATAGACCACCACCAGCAATAACTAACCAAGTGGAGGGAATGACAGAATTGTTTGATACCACAAATGTGACTTTCATTCCACTGTTATTGAATGGTTGCTGCCTATTAAGAGCATTTTCACTAGCCCTCAAATGCTTAAGCTAACTGTGCAGAGTAAGCACCTATGGAAACAAAATAATACAGTGTATTTGTCATTTGTCTAGATACAGCATGACTTTTATAGACCTCTCTTGTCAGCAGTGTACTTCATCCCCAAGATGTTTAGCCATTGAACCAGAGCAAGCAAGTGTAGACAAATACACTGAGTCAAAGTCAGCTGGAAGCTTTTAAAATTCTCGTATGTGTTAGCATATGGCTTATTAAACTCACTCTTTTTAGAAGTGTACTCTAGGATTTAATTAACAATAGAATGACTGGGTCTAATGCTGTACTAGCTGCTGTGACCTTTGGTAGCATGTTTCAGATAGAAACAAAGGGTTTAGGTCAGGTTAAATAACACTTTTGCTGTTCTTATTCTACCTGAGCAGCAGAGACGGAATAATATTTTATTTCCACTCATTAGTGACACCTTTAGTGTAACATACAGCCTAGAAGAGCTTGTGCAGGTGTGACACTATTAACCTAAGGTTAACATGTTAACCCATATTGAGTAATTGAGTAAAAACATTGAGTGGGGAGCACACTCAACACACAAAGCTTCCTTCTCAAATTTAACCCTTTGAATTGCAATTCAGGACTAGTGTGACTTTGAGGCTCTATTTGCATTTCCCTCAGCTCTTTTGAACAGAGTAAGAGCCATGGTGTTGAGATGACTGAAGAGTGTCCCCCTAATAATGCAGCAAATATTGCAAGTGCTAGTTAATGCTGCTTCTGGTTTGAAAACAAATAAATTAAGCATGTTTTTACTCTCTTCAACGACAGATGCTACAAAACTGAGTAGAAGTTGTAATCATATTATTTAACAGCTATTTTAAGTTGTCCAGAAGTTGGTTGTTGCCCATCCTTTCCCCTTTCTTCCCCCTTTGGTTTGAGACAGTTGTTCCATGCTCCGGGCTGAACATTTGAGGCCTTTGCTTTTATTCTGAACAGATTTTTCTGTGAAGGCTGTAACTCTGTCTTTGGGTCCATTTGCCACTAGTATTTTCTTGTCAAGGAATCTTAATACTCTGCACTCATTTAACTTGCACTTCATCTGTGGTCCAATTTGAAACTGCTAACTTAGTCTCAAATGTTAAACGGCTTGAAGCAGTTTGCAGAAAACCTAGCTAAGATTTGCTGATAATCAGTGTTTGTGTGAATTAAATGTTACCAACAGCTGAGTTAAAGGCTAAAAGCCTTCTGCCACTGGAAGCAGATTGTCAGCATAGAGTTTTAGGACCTTTGCAAATGTCAGCTTACAGCAATTTACAGTTGTTAACCCAAAACATAATTAACAATTTAGCTAAAAAATCCAACTGAGCCATATCAGGTCTTGTTAATCTTCAGGCAGCAAAAAAGTCAGGCTTATAATTAACCCATGTGGTTTCCAACAGGAAATTACTCATAATCTGCTTAACATTGTTTTTCGTGAATATACTTGCCCGCATTTTATCCTTTCTATCTGAATATTTAAACCTCTTGGCATGATGGTATGTAGCAGTAGAAGTGTGGACAATCATATCCACAGTGTTGATGAGGGCGTTTAATTTTTTTAATTAATCACTAGTTCTAAAATTTCACTTGGATACAGGGGGAAAGTATGCTTCCCAACAAGAATGTTAGGGTTTCAGTATCCCTGAGGTTTTGCTTTAAGAAAAAATAGGGAGATAATGTGGATTCTTGATGTGGCATTCCTATACCCCAAGTTGTTCCCATGTGAAAAATAGTTCAAGCCTAAGACCTGCAGAAGATACTAACTGCCAGAAATAATCTAGGAAATACAAGGAATGACTAGGAAATGTTTATACTCCTGGCTTCTTTAATGGTTGATGTATGGATGATGATAGCACCACCACTTGGAATCAGAAAGAGGAAGTAAAGCCCATTGCTGATCTCATCTGTTTGCTAATTGGAGAAATGTTGTGTAGGTATTATTGACAGATGTGGTTAGTCTGTAAAATCGTGGGAGTTTTAGATGTGTACATACTTACAAATACATGCAAAAATGCAGGGATTGATCTTGTGACATATTTACAAGAAGAAAAAATGCTTGGAATGCTTGCAGACCATAATGAATTTGGAGAGTTTGCAAGGACTTTGTCAAGCAGGGTTAAATTTGAAATGTTTTGGCAACTTTAGTATCTCACAAAAAAAAAAACCGGGGAAGAAAATAAAGCAATGCTTACCAAGTTGTCTCTGGAAAGTGCAAGTTGTGCTGTGTTTCAAAGGCATAATTAGAGGCATAAAAGGCACAACTAGATAAAGGGTATTGGAAAACCAGTTTAGAGGTTTGCAGGAAAGTGTTTTCAGGTTAGTCTGGGTTATATAGGTCTGCCATAGCATATTGCTGTGAAGCTGCCAAATAATACCTGAAATACAGTTTGAAGTGTGACTTTGAAGACATACGAGGTGATTCTTCTTCCTCTTCTTGAGAGCAAATAACAGGTCCCTTTTTCAGTTCTGGTCAATGTGGTTTACTTGTGTGGACTGAGAGAGTTCAAAAGAAATCAAAAATAAATCAGGACTTTATCAGGACTTTGACAAAAGTTTATGTGGTCCAGAGAAGGAGGATGAATGGCTACAGAATGGAAAGGACTGCACTGTTCTTCATGTTCGACAGCAGAATAAAATTAACTGCATTAAAACCTCCTTAAACAGGCTGTATGTTGTTGTATATTCAAACTGTGCTGTTGAAGGAACTTTGGGAGGTTTCCTAGGTTCTCCTTATAAGCTTTAATTTACGTGGGAGGGTGAGGTGTTCCTGGGGGAGGGATGTGAGGTCCCCATCGCTGAATCACTGAACTCCTGAATTAGTCCTTATATGAAAAGTGGTCAGCTGATTTGCTTCTTTAAGAAGTGTCTTGATGAGGAATATACTCCTTCTTTGTTAAGAGGTGAAGATGGGGAATGCGATGAAATTTCTAGCGGGTAGCTTTCCTGGGATACTCTGCAGGTGTTCTTTGAGTTCATTTTCTGACTGCCAGGCCTTTGGTCAGACTTTAGTCACCAGCTTTTGACTGCTGGACCGTGAGACTTGTATACTCTTGCATTCTGAATGCTGTACAGGAGAGAGTAGTAATCAGTAGTCTTTCAAAATTATATTTAGATCAAGTATTTTTTGAATAAAATACTAAGTTTCTCCTGATGCTCAATCTCTTTCAAATTCGTTACCTGAAAGTGCAACTTCTTTCTACCTGTGGCTTTCAGATTCCATAGTTTTTCCCAACTGTTCCGAACTGTGAACTATTTGAGTAATGTTTTAAGTGGCACAGAAGAATATGTTAGTATCTGTTGCTTAAAGTCCTGTAGAGAATGAGTTGTATGCTGCACAGATAACATAAGCTTTTTCTTCAGAGAGGGTCTGTAATCTGAACAGACTAGAGAAATGCAGAGTAGGTTAAAAAGTGTTTCTCTTGGAGTAATCTCGGTGATGGTGACAAAATAATTGTGTGTGTGGTGTCTTTGGGAGGGGTGTTATAATTGTTTAACTAAGTACTAAAATGGAGAAGAGAGAATGTGACAGGAATGAGGTGTGGGCAGAAGAGAATTAGAAGAGCTTATGTTAGCTAGAGCTGTAACGTGAAGAAATGGAAATGAAAATTCTGTAAGCTGAGGGTGGGCAAGTCCAGACAAAAATTTAAAAGTTTGTGTTCAGAAATTGCGGTTTCTTCCACCAGCTGCATTTTCTGCCAAATAATACATTTTAAAGCTTCCTTTCTGTCTTGGAGGGCTTGAGTCTTTCTGGTAAAGCATTCACAAAGCATATGTGTTCTGTAGTAACAGAACAGGTTAATTTACTGAGGATCATCGGTAATTCTTGTTTCTAGCATTGGTGTGGCACTAACGGACTTCTAATAGAAACAGTAGGGTAAAACAGTATAAAATACAAGGTAAATTTTTTGTCTGTCCTAGCATATATTCTGCTTAAATTGATGAGACTAAAGGCCCCTAAAGCAGTGAAGCATTAGGAAACCATCCTTTTATGTGCTTTATACTCTGAAATTCTGCCTCTGTTGGTTTCCTTTGCTTAAGAGAAAATATTTTAGAGGACTTCTTTTCCTTTAAAAGATTTATATTGTTTAGGATTTTTTTTCCTCTGCTGTTGCTGCTGTTTACGGTGGGGCATGGAAAGGAGTTTAATTCTTTTGGCTTTTCTCCTCTTTTTCAGAAGTAAGAAACTTTTTAGCAAGAAAAAATTGAAAAGGAAACAGAAGACTAAATTGAAAGTCAAAACACGCAACAAGGTAAGTCTGTAGCTAACTGGACAAAGTTCTGACTCAAAAATTAGAGCGATTTCAACTGAGAGAAATATGAGAAAAAGTGTAACTAGCAATTTGTTTAGAAAAGATAATAATAGGCCAGTATTATTTGTATGTTTACTGTATTCTACATTACTATAATGTTAACCTTATTCAACTGTGTTTGCTACTAATGTTCATCATTAAATAATATGAAGAGCATTTTGTGTTCTCCAGTTCCTAAAGTGTAAATATAGCTAGACATGTTGGTCTTACAGTTAGGTTTTAAGAGATGCATGTCTAGCAAACAATTGGAGACAACTGCTGCAAGGAGTTCTGTCCATATCACCTAAAGGCAAAAGGGAGCATTTAGTATCTAAGAAGCTTGTTGCAGACAAGAAATCTAGGCAGAAGCAGCAGTATTTTAAAATACTGCTCTGTTGCATTCTTTCTGTATTACAGAGCTGTCATTTCTCTGTTTAAGCTGGAGTCTTGGGGGGATTTTCATGAAGGCCTACTGCAGACATATAGAGGCTTCTTCCTAGGTTCCCAGTGTAGTCAGTAAAGAAAAAGTAGCTAATTTCTGGAATAGTTCTGAAGAACCACTGGAATATCTGGTAAAAATACGGTAGTCAGTTGAATGCTCTTATAATACAAATAGACTGTAGATCAGGCTGGCCATGTTATCCCTGTTTGCCACACCTCATGTAGTTCCTCTATCTCAAGACAGATGATTTTGGGAGGGTGAAGCAAGTTCTGTATCTCTTCACTTGGTATTGCCTTTTTGGATACTTACCAGATTGTTCTACTTATCTCAAGTAGTGCAGCTCCAGACTATGGTATAAAAGGGTCTTATCTTCACTTTCTGTTCTCAGTAGTGTACAGTGAAATACTTCTGGTCCAAACTGAATTTTCCAGCCCTTTCTTCAGTTGCTATGATACTAGCAGTTTTAGCCCTGTTCCTGTCATGACATTATCAGACCCACTGTCAACACACAAAACTAAGTTAGAAATTTGAAGAAATGTTGCAGAAAGTAGTTGGTCTTTGTGTGTTCTATCTACTGTCAGAAACTTATGCTTCTAAAATAACTCTTCCATCTTTCATCATTGTTACTATATAAAGAGAACCTTGTCTTTCTGGATAGTGGTGCCCTAGTTCCACTGCCAAGTAGAAGCTAAATCCAGAACTTCTGTTCTTTGCAAGTTTGGCAGTCAAATGTGCTTTTTGGTTTCATTTGCATTGCATAAATGGATTGGTAGGATCCCTTCTGTAATGGCCAACGACTATATGAGCATCCTAAAGGCTGGGTCTTGTCAGTAGTTACAGATTTGGCACTAACTGATCATCTTTGCACTTCATGGCTATGGAGGGTTGTTTACAAGATTTTTCTTGGATTTAAGATGTCTTCTACTTGAAGTATTAAGTGAGATTTATCTGTCTTTGAAAGGCATAATGGGTTTTTGCATGTATTTTAGTGATGCCTATATTCTAGACAGCCTTTAAGGCAAGCCAGGGTTGACCAGCAGAGAGTATTGGTATTTTGAGTCACTGAGGTAGAGGAAGGTACTCCATCTTATTCCTGCATGACAGCAGGAAATTGTGTATTGCATGGAGATTGTAGATGAAAAGGAAAAGATAACCTAAAGATGTGAGGCTTTCTTTATCAAACTTTGTTTACTGATGAAATGAGGTGTGTTGGGGTTTTTTGTTTGTTTTGGTTGTTTCCTAGTTTTTTTTTGTTATTGGTTGGTTTGTTTCATTGGCTCCCCACCATGCTTTTCAATGCATCCCCCATGCTTACCAGTGCAGAATAATCACAATAGTAATTTTTACAGTGGAATGTCTGAAACCAGATGTGTGTATTGTCAGGCAAATGCATGCTTCCATTTGAAGCCTTATGATAGGGTTTATTGAAAAGCCCATCACTACTGAACATTCTGAGCAAGAGATCTTGTGTGCATTAGTTTAGTTTTTTAATAACCAGGGTCTTTCAGTCTGGAGCTTTCTCTTAATAAGATTGGTAGAGGCTGGGAAGGCCTTAAATTAAGAATAAGCCGAAGGAACCCAAAAATTTGTTCTTTATACCCTGCATTTAATAAATATGAGAATTTAGTAATTGAGGAGAACATTAAGAAAAAAAAAGGTCATTGTTGAGCAACTGGAAGAAAATTATTTCTGTCATTTAAGCATTAAATGTTACAACATTTTATGTATAAAACTTTAATTGGTGTTTAATGCAGCCCAGTAGTTAGTGCATTAGTGTTTTCCTAAGCTGTGGTCATGTTATGATCATTGTATTTGAGCTACTGTTAACTTTTGGTTTTATGGTTGATTATCTTATTTTTTTAATGAAAGTATAAAAGTTTTCCATGTGGGTGCAGTGTGTTTTGGCTTCAAAATCCAGTGCTGAATAAGAGTGACTTTGACACAAAAACAAGTATGTGGTTATTAGATGTGGGTGTAGCACCTTGGACTCCTGTCCCTGGTCCTACTTCCCTCCCCACCTTCCCCCACTTCCTTTTTTTTGGCAACAGTTATTGGTAGAAAATTGTAGGCTGTGTAACTTACCTCAACCCTATGAATATTGCTGCTTCCTATCCCTCTTCCCTTTTTACTCCTTGGAGTTTTCCCACTTTCCTTTTAACTCATGAAGGTGTTGCTTAGGGCATTTAGCTGAGAGACTGGATGGAAAGACAGAATTCACTATCTTTTGTTCTCATAATGTTGTTTGAAGAAGACTGAAAAACTGGAGTCCACCAGAGACAGGGAATGTACTCCTGCTTATCAGCTTCCACATGTTTAGGCAAAAGTTTTAAACTATGACTTCTTTAGCTTTATACAAATGGAAGGAATAAAGCCTTTGGAAAGTATCATTCATGTAGCAGGCAAATTTAAGCTAATGGTTAGATGTATAAGGTGAATCAACTGGGATAAATATTTGCCTCAGCAAGAACACTCATAGCTACTCAAATAATTTGGTAGTGTTTTCAGTGGCTTTTGTATTATTTGGTGTTAAAACCTCAAGAAGGCATCCCTTTCCAAGAGATGTTTGAACTGTCTGAAGAAAAATTTGGTGAGGTTCTATGCTCTGTTATGCACAGGTTAGATCAGATGGTTATTATAGCCTTATCTATCTTTAACAACAGATTAACTTTCATTGGCATTGCAATTTCTCAGGCCTGTATTTAGATTTCATTATTCGGTAGCTCAGGATTGAATTGTTCTTTCTTTAATTTCCCTTAAAACTTCAAGAGAAAGATTTTTCTAATTTTTTTCTTAAATGTTTGGAGAACATAATCTGCTGCTCTTTTGTCTACGTAAAATACAGAAAACTTATTTTAGTGATTTAATTAGGTTTCTTGCATTCACAAATCCCCTATCTGTGCATCTGAAAAAGATGCCTTATTCCATCTGACCATCAAAATGACCTTTCATCATTGTTACCTCACCTTGCATGGTTTCAG
The DNA here is from genome assembly GCF_012275295.1 of Melopsittacus undulatus. Taxonomy (NCBI): domain Eukaryota; kingdom Metazoa; phylum Chordata; class Aves; order Psittaciformes; family Psittaculidae; genus Melopsittacus; species Melopsittacus undulatus. The sequence goes on along the minus strand of NC_047528.1, from coordinate 42,447,867 downwards.
AATCTTTTTGAAGCCTAATATTGTACATTTTATGAGAATTACATTGTATTTAAAAATTGCTCTTCCTTTCCATTAAAATTAATTTAAAATATTTTGTCTAGCACAAATAAAGTTTTGGAGCACTTGAGACAGAAGTTGTAATGAATACTGGATATCTGTTAAGTTCTGTAATGTATGTATCATCATGTATCTATATTAAGATGTTGCATTTTCAGTTCTCGATGGTACCAAGTGAAGCAAAAAAGATAAAGATTTCAGAATGTCCCACTTTCTTAGAGCTCATGTGAAAGTCAGTAAATCAAAAAGCATCGTTATGTTTTCCAGTCTTGATACTCCATTTTTTTTAAGTGGTAGGAATTTCATATTTTGAGAATCCAAATGCTTTGGGAGAACAAAAAGGTAGAGCCTGTCATCTGGTCTTCGCTAAGACATCCTAGAAGCTGGGCTTCTAGTCGTTTTTATACTTGCTAAGTGCTTTGGATTGTAGAATTCCAACAGCTGTTAAGAAAAGGCCATTTGGAAGCGTAGAAAATATGATTGTAGCTTTTCACTGTATGCACAGTGTCATGTAGAGTTATTTCATGCTTCTGTGAATCTTGATACCCTTAATACCAAGAAACAAGCTATAGTGTGGAGTTTTTGAAATAATATATCTCCTAGCTCAAGAGCAGTTGATTGGATTATTAGTAATCCTAGATATGTGCAAAATTAATAGACTGCTTCAGTGAGTTTTTAGAAGTCGATTAACATTTTGTCTTAATCTTCCACCATCTTCCTTGGCAATGTAGAAGTACTTTGTGCCAACATGAATTGCAGTATCATTATGAGAATTGTTGTAACTTAAAATAGACTTTGTTAGTTTGATGTAAGAATTATTAAATGGGGTTCTTTAGGTATAGTTAGTAGTTAGATTTTCATAGGGATCTATTCTACGTCAAAATCTATGGGCTGGTAGCAAGACTGTACTGGTGGTAGCATAGAAGAGTAACCCAGTACCATAGCTATCATTAGTTGCAGAAAAGGAAATTTCCAGTTGATGATGAGATGAACTTAAGTCCCAGTTTCCTAATTTGATCTCATCAGTGCATTTGACCTGAGTGAGGTTAGGAATCTGTTTGTAATCTAACAGAAAAAACTTGCCTCATATGGAAAAAAATCTGATACCTGTTATTAATTTATAAGTTATTATTTATAAGTTATTAATACTTTCCACTTTATTGTTGAAGAAAATAAAAAATGGAAAGTGCTCACTGAATGAGTATTTGCATTAGAGGAGCAGAAACATTTTCTGTTTCTTTTTTGTTTTAATCAGCTCCATCTCTACCTTTTGTAAAAGAAATAAAAAAAGTGATGTTAATGCAGTCTGCTTATATACCTCCACTTTTGAACAGGTGTTTGTTTTGAAGATCCAGAAACTATAAATATTATAGTTTAAGCTCCTCAGAGACTTGAGCAAATCCATCATGAATAACTTGTCAGTGGTGTTTACCTTATGGTGAAGTTTACGGGGGGAAAGAGAGCAAGGTGATGCTTGGAAGTTCTGTTCCTACTCTCCAACCAGAAACTGTCTTGTCATTCAGCACCTTTCTTTTTGCCTTTAGGCATCCCAAGCGTCTGTATGCTTATACATTTAATGTTAATTCAGTGGAATTTTTATTTTCTCCTCAAGTGAAAGATGGTAAATGGTGAAAGTCATAATTACCCTGAATTTTTAACCTGTTCTTACAATCCTTATTGTTCAGCTTACTGTTCAAAAAGAGATTTATTTAATACAGTTGTAATGCCAGTCCTTTTAAACTGACAAAATTCTTAAGTACCCGTGTAAGGATTGCTACTGTATTTGTTGAGTGTGTAACAGAATGAAGTATAATATACTTCTAGTTTCTAAGAATTTACAGATCTCAGATATGGTATTGTGACGAGAAAATGGAGGTATGAAATAAGAAATGTAGACAATGGGTTAATATCACAGCTAGGAATAAAACTAGTGAGTCATATATTCTAGTGCTGCACTGTTCACATAGAGCAGGGTGTTTTGGGTTCTGGAGAATATTGTGCTGTTGAAGTCTGGGTAGGAGATTACTATATAAAACTGTAGTTTGCCCTGTCGTAAAAGACTGAGACCCTGAACACAGAAAGATAGAATGGTTAAAGTGCTTACTATTTTAAAGCTAGCACATTAGGTAAGGGACTTTTTAATAGTTGTATTAAGAATAAGGAAGGAGTTAATTTCTGAAAATTAGTCAGCTTTTTATTAATAGGCAAGAAACCATACATTGATATTTTGTCTAGCACTGTCATGTCTAAAATTATCTGTGCTGGCTAACTTGGCCAATCTATTTCAAAAGAGGCTATGTGAGCTACAGAACTGAGGCTGTTCTGGAACAAAGACTAAGCTGAACTCCTGACAAGAAAACCAGAATGGAAACTCTTCACAGATTTTATATTTGCAATATCTAATACTAATTAGATAAGTGAACTTCAGACGGAGATACTTCAGAGATTCCACATACTTTTGTCTTCCTGTAACTGCCAGTAAACTAGGAAATGCATAGGAAATGTTCTAAATTTTCTTTTTTTTTTTTTTAACCTGCCTCAGTTCAGCTGTGTTAGTTTTAAAGCTGAAAGCTTACCTTGTGTGTTTGCCTTAGCAGCAGCTGCAAAAACTCTTGGAGTATGTGTATGGATATTTGACATACAGAGGAGTCATATGTTACAGCTGTTTAGTTTTCTGGTGCCAAACATATTTTAAAGTATGTAGTAGCTCATTATCATTGGTGTCAGTCCAAATCTATTCTGATGTATTTCGATACTGGAATAATGTGAGGTTTGAGTTCTTGTGGGGTTTTAACATCAGCTTTATTATTTCAAAGACACTCATGCTTAACAAGGACCAAACTTATGTGGTCTTTCAAGCACTAATGGCAGAAGTTATATTGTGCTAAAAAAAGAAGTGAGAAAGCCTCCACACTTACAATAAGTTTGTAGGGAACCTTTTGCAGCTTGCTTTTTTTCTCCCCTCCTTCCTCCACTCCATCTTTATTTTTTTGTGTCTACTGCTCACACTGACATGGGTAAAAACTTTAACACATTGTCTGTGTTATATAAAATAGAGTATAGAGTAAGTCATTGCTTCTTCATGTTTTAGCTTGCAATAATTTTGTAGTAATAATGGAAAGGAAAGATAGGCAAATATGTACCAGTACAGTTAGACTAATAATATAGTCAAAAGTAAAATGAAGTGTGTAAACTGAAATATTTTGAAGCTATTCTGATTTTTTTTTCAGGTTTTGTAAAATAGGGTGTTAAATGATCTAAGTTAGAAGCCAGTGTTATTCCTGGTAATAATAACCACAGAAAAAACTATGTTGTGAACTATTGCTGTGTTTTGATATACAAAGTTGTGACTACTGTATTGCAGAATAAACCACCCTGTTAAAACATATTATCTACTTCATGGTTCTCAAACTTCTTTTCCCTTGTTTTGTATTAAAGTCCTCTTTCCTATCACTGTGCTCATAGATGTGTATTTCTGCTCTGATCAGTTTCAAATCAATGTAATACAGTTTGTTGCATACTTTCCTGCCAAATGAAGGTTGTCATTCACAATACCTGTTAAATAAAAAGAAAACACAAAAAGCCTCCACCATCACTGCCCCCCAAGAATACAACAAACCAAAATAGCCTTGTGATCATAGTTATGACCTTGACTCAGTCTGGCCTAATGTGTTTCCAGATTTTTTCCTTGCATGTTGAGGTAAATTTGTCCTTCACCCTCCAAATTATTCCTTGATGTTGAAGCAGTTTTGTCCTTCACCCTTAACCTAGGCATTCTCTCCTTAGGTAGTGTCTGTGCCTTCTGTCTTCATCGAGGTATTACAGCGAATTGCTTCCTTCTATATGCCTGAAGTGCAGTTTTTCAGAGCCTGTGTTCAAACCAGCCTAGTATTTGGAAATGCACAGTGGAATAGAAAGTATAACCTTGCCTGGGGATTTTTTGTTGTTGTGGCATTTTGGTTGTTGGTTTTTAAATCTCTTTCCTGTCGCATCTTACTGTAGCAGAAAGGAAGAGTAGAGGTCAGAATTTAAAAGATGCTTTTAGAATTCTTTTTTTTTTTTTTCGAATAATTTTCTAAGTCTAATGACAGCCTCATGGAGGCTCTTTGTCTTGGCACTGGCTGACAGTAGTGTACCACTAGTAGATACCAGGGGCAGAAGGGGCAGGGTAACAGTAGGGTAAGGACATGTGTAGTGGTAGTTTCTCAGAACAATTTCCCAACTCTTACTTTGCAGCTTGGGGCTTGTGAAAACAGGATGGTGTCCTGTTATGCCATAGGCCTTGATAGATTTTCATACTCAGTAGTTAGTCCACTAGGTATTTAGTAGTCACAAAATTGTTATCCACAGCATCCTGCCAGGGGAGTTTTTGAACTTGCCATCTGTTTTCATTTAATGACAAAACAAGTACTGGTATTTTTAATTTCTAATCTACATTTAGCTTATATTTTATTATTTTTTAATAAAGGGTTAAAATGAACAAGTAGAATAATGCTTTTAAAATCCAGTAATAATTAAAATACCCTGATAACTGACCCTGTTAAGCAGAGAATAGGCTTTTTACTGTGGCAGAGGTTTGGACCATTCCACAGCCTGAACTGCTTTTCATTTTCTGTCCCAGTGTCCTCAACAAGTTATGAGAGGCAGAGACTAAAGCCAGATGGAATATAGCGAAATATCTTCATCTTCCTCCTTTCTTGCTTCCCTGAAATAAAATTGGTACTTCAACAGGAAAGTTTAGTCTCCAGCTTGAGAATCATTTGGTTGGCCGAAATTTCAGACTGTTGAGATTACTTACATTTAGCAAAGCATGAAACTTCTGATAACTTTAAAACTAATCTTGTTTTTCAGACTGAAAACCTAGAGAGTACCATAACCATACCAGATATCAAATTACACAGCAACCCTTCAGCTTTTAATGTTTACTGCAATGTCCGCCATTGTGTGTTGGAGTGGCAAAAAAAGGAAGCATCTGTATCTCTGGCTTCAAAGAACAGTATACAGAGTGGGGATTCGGACAGTGATGAAGAAGAGGAATCCAAAGAGCCACCTATTAAACTCCCAAAGGCAAGTAACTGTATATAGTTTAAAGTGTGCCATACATTTCATCTAGTGTTCATATATTCGTTGTGGGGAATAAAGAACAGCATTACAAGCCAGATGCTCAGAAAATAGCTATAATTTATTTGTAGTCAGTCTAGTCCATAATCATCTGATTTGTTGAATTAGGAAGATCTGTATATCTCAGTAATTAATTTTAAGTCAGTTAAATGTCAGATAAACATTAAGCATGTAGTCTTTTACTGGTGGTGGAAAATAACCAACAGCATCAAAGGTCTACAAAAAATGTAAATAAGGCAGCTCTTATCTGTGAGAGGCTACTACCTGTAGTGATAAAAGCTGCTTTCTTTTGCTTTAGCCTTATAAAAGAATAAATCTTTCTGCTACTGGAATTCAACTGGCAGAGTGTTTTCTAAGATGATTTGCCAGGTATATGTGTAATTGCAGTAACTGCCTATTATTCTTACTGCCTTAGTTTTTTGATCATCCTCCGTTTTGGCTCTAGTGCCTTTTGGCACTATAGTAATGCACATTAAGAATTTGGACATTACAGTTCAACAGGGTAGGTTTTTTACTGTTCACTACTTCTGTGCTTATAATTTATAGAGGAGTTACTGATTTTTTTAATTTTTTTTTAATTTGCTGATTTACTGGTTTTGTACTATGTAACTTCTGTGCATCTAGTTTTGATTATTGCTAGCTTATTGATGCTATGAATCCTGATTCCTTTTGTTGTTCTGAGTCTAAAAAGCACATTCATGTTAACTTTTTCTTTGCCCTAAACCAAATACTGAATTAAAAAGGCTCTTGCAGCAGTGATTATGTAGAATGTTCTAGCTGCTTACAAAATTAGAATTTTATAGGTGCTTGTGTTTAGGTAGCATTATCTGAAGGGCAGAGTTGGCACCCAAATATAGCGGTGGAGAATTAAAAGGAATAAAACAAAGTCATGTAACTGCAATTTGGTAACTGAAATTTCATGGTTGATAAGTCACAGAGTAAATAGACTGGTTTGGGTTAAAAGGGGTCTTAAGGATCACCTGGTTCCAACCCTCCCTGCCATGGGCAGGGACACCTTCCACTGGGCAAGGTTACTCAAAGCCCTATCCAGCCTGGCCTTGAACACTTCCAGGAATTGGGCATTCACAGCTTCTCTGGGCAACCTGTGCCAGTATCTCACCTTCCTGTCTCTCCCCTTGCAGTTTAGAGCCATTACCTTTGTTTATGAACTGCATTTGACTCCTTGTGAATTGTGTTAAGTGAATTAGCCAGTGATTATAGATGTGTCATTTGAAATATAAATAAAAGGCAATGTAGCTGTTGGCTTTCATAAAGAATTCAGTGGAGTCTTAAAGGGATTTTGAGATGAAAGAGGTTCCAAGAAGGATGAGATTTATCAGGGGTATGAACAGAACACTTGCATGTGGAAACTAAAACACTGATATTGTTTAAAGGTGTTAGAGAGCTTATCAGAAGGTGGTTTAGAAAAAATGGTGGGAAAACTCTAGGTAGGAAACTTTCTTTTATCTCGTAATGTCTGTGTCCAGGCTAGAATTTCATGTACCTTTCATTTTTGATCTGAAGTCCCAAAGATATTGCAAAGATAATGGGAGGATGGCTGCATGGAGAGCATCGGTAAGAGCTGGCAGGTTGTGACACAGAGACTTGTACAGCAGTACTTGTTTTTGCTCAGACCTGTCAGAGAGCAGCGAGAACAAGCTTTAGATGTCTTGGAAAGAACTTTTCTTGTTCTGTCCTTCAGTGCACAGTTTGGAGGAGTTGAGATAATATATATATGTGTCTATATATATAATATACATATATATATATATTAAGGTTAAAAGACCTGTTTTAAGAAGCCTACCCAGTCTGTTGATCTCAGATACTAAAAAAAAAAAACACCCCAAACAACCCAAAACCTGTGCAGATCAGGCAAAATCCCATCAGAACTATCCATTGTTGATTCCTACTGTAGTGGAAGTTCATAAAATTATCTTTTCTATTTGTTAGATTCTCTGCTTTCTCCAGCTGCCTCTGTCAGCTGCTAGATGAGGTTTTCAGTCTAAAGATCAGGAAAAATACAATAAAATACTCAATTACATTTTATTCTTTAGCCTACTACAGTGCATTTTATATACTACAGTGCATTTTATTCTTTAGCCTACAAGATCAGCAGAGAAGGGTTTAGGTTGGAAGGGATGTTACGGATCACCTAGTTCCAAGCCTGCTGCCATGGGCAGGGACACCTTCTGTTAGACCAGGTTGCTTAAAGCCCTGACCAGATTGGCCTTGAACACTGCCAGGGATGGGGTAGCTGCAGCTTCTTTGGGCAACCTGTTCCAGTGGCTCACCACCATCATAGTGAAGAATTGCTTCCAAGTATCTAGTCTATATCCTTTTTTAGTTCAAAGCCATTCCCCCTTGTCCTATCAGTTTGCTTTTATAAAAAGAAATGAAGAGATGATAACTGAGTTTTGGATCTTGGAAAAACCACCCATGCTGTTATTTTGATGATATTTTTACCCCTGTAGATTCTATGCATGTGCTTTCTTCCACTGCACTGAACATATGAAAGGAAAGGTGTAATTTGCAGGAAAATTGCATTGCACTCTGAAGACTTAATTTGATTATGTTTCTGTTCTTCCTCCAAAAATCAAACAGGTGGTAAAATAAGTTGAGGAAGACAGGAATAAAAACAGTTGAATGACAGAAAAGACATTTTTGAGGCATCCAGTAGAACTTACTATTGCCCATCAGAATATATTTGTTTCAAGCGTGAGTGGCAGTTCCATTAACTTATTTTCATGTTTCAGTCTTTTTTTTCCTTAGATTTTAGTCAGGGGTGAACCTTCATTAAACACTCTGAGCACTGGGGCTCTGGTCCTGGCAGAAACACATGGTGAAGTTTTGAAGATACAGTTGTGTCATGGTTTAAACCCAGACAGTAACTCAGAACCACACAGCTCACTCTTCCCCACAGCTCACTCTTCCCCTTCTTCCTCCCCTGCTCCCAGAGGGATGAGGAAGAGAATCAAAAGAATGTAACTCCCACAGACTGAGATAAGAACAGTCCAGTAACTAAGGCATAACACAAACCACTACTGCTGTCACCAATAATAATAATGATAAAGGAAATAACAAGGGAAGAGAATACAACCTCTCACCACCCGCCGACAGATAACTCAGCCCGACCCGAGCAGTGATCAAGCCCTTCTGGGTAACTGCCCCCAGTTTATATAGTGGACATGATGTGCTGTGGTATGAAATACCTCTTTGGTTAGTTTGGGTCAGGTGTCCTGTCTCTGCTTCCTCCCAGCTTCCCCTCCTCCCTGGCAGAGCATGAGACTCAGAAGGTCCTTTGTCAGAGTAAACATTACTGAGCGGTAACTAAAAACGTTGGTGTTATCAGCACTGTTCCCAGGCTGAAAGTTGAAACCACAGCACTGCACCAGCTACTAAGAAGGAGAAAAATGACTGCTGCTGCTGAACCCAGGAAGGTTGCTTTTTTGTAATTAGTTAACCACCTTCTTTCACCTGCATCATTACTACATAATTTGAAAAGGAAGGAAACATTCAGTGAAGAGAAGAGTAATTGTAATCTCAGAATATTCAGAAATTCTGAAAGGGAAAGTCAGGAGTGGCTGTAACAGTGCTTTTTACAGATGTTGTATTTGTTGGCATAATGCATGTCTTAGTACATATGGAGTTCCAGTGATGAGCAATTAATCCTCATTTTTGTGACAAAAAATAATCTCAGAGGCTTTGAAGAGGAAAGTACTAGTTCTGCCAGTATCAGCTGTCAAATGCATCATTACTCAATTTGGGAATTCAGGCTGCAAGCCAATTCTAGCTTGCTGGTTCTCATTAATGAGCAAGGAAAAAGGTCTGTCAAAGTGCAAACTGCTAGAAATTAGAAGGCCTCAGAGGCACAGTTTGTCTTACATTATAAAAAAAAATAAGTAAGTTTTTCAGGGAACTATTACTCTGCTTAGATAAGCACTTTCATATGATGACATTACTTCTGGTATTTGTTAGTACAGTTGTGTAGGTGGGTTCTTGATTTTAATTCTTTTGTATTTTGTATTTAATGCCTTTGTATTACATTTTTGTTATTCAAATAACTATCTTGTTCTGTGAACGATGGGATAAACCTTATTGGTGAAGATGCAAAAATACTAACAGTCACTCTGAAATATCTGTTTTTCCTTAGATCATTGAAGTTGGATTATGTGAAGTCTTTGAACTGATAAAGGAGACAAGATTTTCTCATCCATCCTTGTGTCTCAGGAGCCTACAAGCCCTACTTAATGTGCTTCAGGGCCAGCAACCAGAAGGCCTGCAGTCAGAACCTCCTGAAGTCCTAGGTAATGTCTCATGTATTACTGTGTTTGTATTAATATGTATCTGTTACTGTGTTGGACGGAATAAAATGGTTTCTTGCAGGTATTTTTGTGAGATAGCAATGTGCTTGTTCTCAACTGACTGACTTTATTCTGGAGTGTAAACTCCTTATGGTGTAACCAATACTTTCTCAGCATTTTTTTATAGAACAGTAATCTTGGGATGTAAAAGGGTATGTGTGTGTATATATATGAAGGATTTTGTTGCTGGGTAGTGCAACATTTCAGTGAAACATAGTAAACCATAAAACCTTACAAATTCATTTGTCTTACTGAAGGTATAAAATACTTGGTCTTACTGGAAAGAAGGTAGTTCTACAGTGAACTTACCATCTGCTGTTGTAATGTATAGCTTAGCTATTTAATGTTGCAATTTATATAAAGCTAGTAAGAAAAGTGTCAGAATTCTTGCCTTTGTTTCCTCTGGTCATCCAAAAGCTTCCCTGAAAATTAATTTTGTTTTTAATGGTACTGAAAATAAAAGTTCAGCTTCTGGGAGCTTTAAGTGTATAATTATGTTGTCTAAGTTAAAATCTAATTATCTTTTGTTAATTCATAGTTTTTACTGGTTTATAGAACTGTGAGGAAGGCTAGGCTGTTGTAGCATCTTTTGTTTAAAAGTAAAATAAAATATAAAATACTTCTGCAGAGTTTTTATGTATGTTTTCCTATATTATGGCTCAACAGTATTCAATTTCCAAACATGATAGTAGTTTGCTCCAGAAGTCTTTTATTTGATGCAGAGTATTAAAAAGCTACAAAGGCGGCTTTGTTTTGATTGCTCACTCGGTGATTATTTGTGTATACAATCAAAAAAATTGAGGTGGATTTCAGTTCACACCTTGATTGTTACAGATGTTCAGTCACTACAAAGTGCTCGAAAAGAGGCACATGATCAGAATAATTTTCAAGCTTTGATTTGAAATGTGTATTTCTGAGAAATGGGATGTGCTTCAACATGGATCATGGTCATAAAGACCTACACATCATCTTAGTGATGAGGTAGACTGAATAGGCAGGTGAAATAACTCTGGCCCATTTCTTGTTAATGCGTTCCACTGTAATAGAAGGACTTTAATTTTCTTCTCTGGCTGTTGTGATAATCAAGACTCAACATTTTCTGGTGGAAAAAGAATGAAAAGTTCAGGATGTTTTAGGCCTGTTTAAATGGGATGCTTTCTTTTCTAGGGGTAAACTTATGGCTGAGGAAAGATGTATTTTTTGTAAGTTTTAATTTCACATTGACTGGCAAATTGCTTTATGTGATTTTGTGACTTGTCTGTGTAATTACTGTGTTTTATCTGCAGAATCCCTGTTCCAGCTTCTTCTGGAGATAACTGTCCGTAGCACAGGAATGAATGACAGTACAGGACAGTCCTTGACAGCACTTTCCTGTGCTTGCCTCTTCAGTTTGGTAGCTGCATGGGGAGAGACAGGAAGGACGTTGCAAGCAATCTCTGCTATCCTCACCAATAATGGCAGCCATGCCTGTCAGACTATTCAGGTCTTGCAATAAAACTTCTCTGTATCTGGGGGTTTATGTAAATGATGTGTACATGAGTTCCGAGAAGATCTATCGTGTAAATTCAGTTAATTTTTTTACCTTCGCTAGTTTTGCAATAAGAGTAGGTTTTTCTTTGTCTTTCTTGCGTTAGAGATAGAACAGAAAATGCAACATTTGAGAAACAGTTGTGTTTTTTACTCTTTATTTTACCATTTAGGTGCCAACCATTTTAAACTCTCTTCAACGGAGTGTACAAGCAGTTCTGGTGGGCAAAATCCAAATCCAGGACTGGTTCAGTAATGGGATAAAGAAGGCAGCCTTGATGCACAAATGGCCACTGAAAGAAATATCTGTAGATGATGATGACCAGTGCCTGCTTCAGAGTGATGGCTTTTTCCTCTATCTCTTGTGTAAAGATGGACTTTACAAAATTGGTTCTGGATATAGCGGGACAGTGAGGGTAATGTGATTTCTTCTTCCCTGATGATTGGCAGTTAAAATAATAACCTTTATAATGTCCTGTTTCCATGAAGAATCTTTGAGCTTACTAATGATCAGTTCTGCTGCAGTATGTCTAAATTTTTCTGATAATTTCTATGAAAATTTTACAGTATTTTCTTAAAATTTTTTGCTTGTTGATATGGTTCAGGACATCGTTAGACAGTAAATGATTATTTGTGAAATAGTTAATCTGATATTTATTAAATGATTGTATTTTTTTGCTTTCCAGGGCCATATATACAATTCTACATCCCGCATCAAAAATAGAAAGGAAAAAAAGTCTTGGTTAGGCTATGCTCAGGTAGGTGAATACTTAAAACATTCACCCCACCCCCCCATCCCTCATGAGTAATTTAAGTAGACCTCGGCTTAGAGTAAGCTTACGTGGATAATGTACTGTTGTTTTGACTTCAGTTGTAAAAATCAGGTTTTTGGTACTGACTTTTGAATTGTGGAAGATGAGGAGCATCTGATGGAGCTGACATGTAGAAATGTGTAATGAAAAGTTTCACTGGTGTTGTCACTCTAGGCTTTCTCACAATGTGATGGTTTAACATGTAAACTTATGATTTGTACAGTCAGCTGATGTATGCTTCTTGAAGAAGTTAGTGGATGTAAAAAATATGCTTTTGCAAAAAAATAGTGTAAAAATACTTGAAATATCTATTCATGAAAATAAATTGACTTTAAAACATTTGCAGTAAAATAAGGAAATGCTGTTTTGGTTGGGGGAAGATTGAGGGTGTGTAAGCCGTAAGCAGAGATAATTGTTCATGTTACCACTGCAGAGTTAACTATATTTAGATATTTTGTTTTCTTAGTTTCTGGAATATCAACCACCTTTTTTTATACCTTTGCCATTCATTATAAAAATTGTGGGGTGTTTAGAATCTTGTTATTGCCACTGTATGCGTTCTCTTTCTCACTCTCAAAAAACCCCACAACAAACTGCAAAAGAAACAAAAACAACCCCCCACCAAAACACAAATTAAATTTAAGAAAATAATTCATTTACTTGATCTTATAACTACTAAATAATTTTTATGAGTGATCTCATTGTCCCATTGTGAAATTAAGTGCACTCCTTGCCATGTTTTTGAAGTTAAATTGTTCAGTACGAATATGTATTCTGTTATGCAGTTGTCTCATATATATGCATACACACACAAAATCGGGTTTTGTTTAGTATCAGAGCAGGTCACCAAAAGGAATACTGGCACAATACACGTGTGCAGATGCATTAATTCAGGAGCCCATTTTATCAGTTTGGAAAATAATAGGATCCATACAGTTTCACTATGCAGAGTTACACATTTGGGCATTTTGTACATAGCTATAAATGTATTTGATATTCTTCTCTGAGTGCTTGTACAGGTGTATGCAGTCCCAGTGACTGTACCCAAAGATGCTGTTAGTTAGAAGAATGTCACTCTAGGGCTATATTTATAGGAAGATGTGTAACTTGCACTTATTGCTAAGTATGTGTTCATAAAAGAGGTTAAGATGTGCCTTCAGCCTCATTTCACTTCAGGTGCTTGGTTAAGTGAGCTCAAATTCAGATGACTTTTCTAACTTCATCATATCAGTTATTTTAGACTGAAACTTTTTCTTGTCTAATGCTCTTATTTTTCCTAGTTTGTGTGGTTTTGATTTTTCAAATTTCACAGAGATTGATTTATTAGGGAATTTCAAGTAGTTTTGATGGAAGTAAAAGGTTTGGCTGGATTTTTCTGTTGATGATTATAATTAGGTTTGACAGATGAAGATATTCTGAGGTTAAGCCTTAATGACCCCCCTGTGAAATGCATCTTGTATATTTTTGTATGTGGAAGCCTCACCTGAGGTCAGTTGTGCTTAAAGCAAGTGCAAGCCATTGTTGTATCTCCTGCTATGACACTGCTCTTGTCAGGATCATTACTTAGTCATTTTTCATATTGGCCTCTGCAATGCTCCTTCAGGTGAATACTATTTTTTTTTGGCCTTGGTCACCTTGAATGAGTTTGTTTATAAGAGCCCTTAAGTAGTCTTCTTCTATAGCTGCTTTTGTAGCAGAAGTGCTTTCTAAGTGTAAATTCCCCAAATGTGTTCCTTCCCTGCTCCATGAAAATCTTACAAGGGTCCACAAGCATTGTGGTATCAAAAAAGATCAGAGAGCAAAGTTGCCATATTGTGTCTCTTACGGATCTGTGCACATTATGCACAGAGGCTTATGGAGCCAATCTTGTTTAAGCTAAGAAAACCTCACTTGACTGTATTTTTTTTTAAACATGCACTCAAAATTATAGGCATAAACAATAAACCTCAAATGTGAGTTTCAGGTAGACAAATCTTTATACTGAAGAGCCTTCTAAACTGGTGACTGAATCAAACCTTACAAATACACACAAAAATGAACAGAGAGAGGATACTATTTTGGTATACCAAAGGAGACTTCCTGGCATAGACTGCTGACAAGAATAGGTAATTTTGGGGAAATGAAGGTATTCTGCACATGGAGAACCAGAAAGAGAAACTTAGTAGTCCTGAATATGTCTGTTCCCTTAGGTCTGGCTACGAACTAGGAGATGAGCAGTGTGTGTAACTCATTGTATGTAACCTTGTGTTATGGTTGCTGTCACCAAAATCACCATATACTTTGTGGGCATTTCTTTGAAGAGTTCAGAGAATAAATACACAGAATCTTGTTAGTGTGGGGTCAAAGTAGTTAATGAAGGTTTTTGAAAAATTCTCTAGTTTTTAATGCATGTATTTATTAGTGATCACCTTTCTATATAGGGTAATATATGTATCTCCTTCCTGCAATTCCTGTTAATCTTTTGTTAATTTGGAAAGTGGGAACCGGAACACTGTTTTTTACTGTGGCTGTGGATCTGAACTGTAATTGTATGCACATATGAAGAACAGCATCAGTATGTATGGCTTCAAAAGCTGTATATGATCTTTAGTATGCTGATCTACAGCATGTAAAAATGGTGGAGGAAGGAAGTCAAATTTCTATTTTTACTGTAGAATTTTATTAGTAGAAAAAAGTTGATAAAATTAAGTAACTTTAATGTAAAGCTAAAAGGTTTCCAAAATTTTTAAAAAATACCTGAGATGATTGCATTTTTTTTCACTCTTGACAATACCCTTTAATGTAATTAAGAATATTTCCATAACAATATATATATTGTTACTCTTATCAGGGTTATTTATTATATAGAGATGCGAATAATCACAGTATGACAGCCATAAGAATAAACCCTGAAACCTTGGAACAAGACGGTACAGTTGCTTTGCCAGGTAAGAACCTCCAGCTATGACAAGATAGTTATATAGCATAGCATGTTTATATGCTGTGTATTTTCAGGTAAGCAGAAGAGAAACTGAGACAGGTTTTGAGATTATGAAGAGACTGCTTTTTTATGACTTTGGTTTGCTGCGCTAGACCAACTGCAGTATTTCATTCAGAGGTCTTCCATCTTACTCTGACTGCTGCAAGAATATTACAACATTTTAGAATGTATGGTCATTTTAATTTAAATACTCCCAAGAGCTTAACTCCCTTCTTAGAAAAAAAGTTTTTGTTTCATCCCTTTTTTAAACCTTGAGCAGTTGGCTCAGATATGACCTTGTTTCCAGTAGCTCTTACATCTAGGTAGTAAACTATGGCCAAACCCATTTGTTTTTTAAGATAGGTATAAATGCATTCAGTAATCAAAGGAGGCTAATGAACACTGAGGAACTGTGCTCCTGATGTTTAAATTGCGGATTTTCATTTATCTGTTCTGGATTTTATTTTTTAGTTTTCATTTGGAGTGTTTTTTGCGAAATAGCCTCCTAACTTGGGTCTCTGTTTTGAAGATGAGGATGTTCTCAGAACGTGCTTTAATGACCTTCTGGAAAAACATATCTGTTCTTAGCCACTCACAAAAAACAGTAGGAAGGCATAAGAGTATCTTTTGATTGAAAACTACAGCCTTATTCTATACGTCAGAAGAAAGATTTTGTGTTGCATCCTGACATGAATAAAAAGGCACTGATTGAAACCTCAGGAAAAATCTCCAGGCTTTCTGTATTTCTAATACAAACAGTAATTTTCAAATTGCTTTGTAGAATTGTTTTTCTGTTTTCTTCACCTCAAGGTAGCTTCTTCAACAAATAGGGTCCTTTGAGGTTCTCAATTATGTTACCACTGGTAAACAAATCATTGCTATTCATGCAAGTCTTGAGAGACACTTGGGCACATTAAAGTCTACACCTCTGAACTGCTAGCTTTCTTTTGCAAATCTCAGTGACAAGTGTCATTCTGCAAGACAGACTGTATTGTGTTTATACTGCAAAAAGTCACAAATTAAACAAGAGCATGCCTGCTAAACAAAAATGTATTAATCTTTCAGTGCAAAAGGAAATTTTGTAACTGCAGGAATACCCATTCATAAATCCCTCTAATTATTTCACACAGTTGTATTTTGTATGGTTTCTGATTGTGTCAGAGCGGATGCTAGATGTTTTCATAAAGCCTGTCCTTTGTATTTCAGCCCTTGAACTTGCTGTTTTACTTTCTGCACTTCTCTCAGTGTGACATTGTGAGCAGAGATGGTCTTGGTTTTTTGTCTAAAACAAATTGAAAGGGGTCCACTTCTGGTTATTTCCATTTCCTGTTAGAAGGAATGAAGGGGAATGGGAGGTATCTATCTTGAGGAAACCTAAGTAGGTACATAACTCTTAAGTCGTAGTGGCTGCTAATAACTCGCACTTGTATTTTTGTAAAACCACACCAGATAGAAGTAGAGAGCAGTAACCTCACCAACAGCTGAATACTGATATGGCTCCTACTTGGTAAGGTATTCAGACATGGCTGTATCTGGAATTAATCTGTTTCAAATGCCTGGGTTGGTGATAGTGCATTTAATTCATGCAGGTATGCCTAGGAGATGAGGAGTTCATTAGGAGATATGGTTAGGAATTGATCCTAGCTAGAAGTCATGTGACTGTAGAAAACTTAGCTATGGAATGTTATCTTTTCCTTTCTCAGTATGATCCATCAGCTTCTTGAAACCATAAGCTTCTATTTCAAAGGGCAGTATTTCTGCTCTGATAGATAATCTAGCAAATCTGACAGGGTGTCTGGAGCTACCAGACTGTGTGTCAGCATTCTTGTATCTAATGCTCTTGCCAAGCTTCATACACTGTCCTTGAGCTGTGGATTTGTCTTTCCAGTTCAAATGCCATAAAGGAATCTCTTGAGTTCTATGAGATTTTCTAGGTGATTGAATCTGAATTTACAGAAGAGATTTTCATCTTGAACATTTCTTTAACTGTAATGCTTAGAAAGGTTGCTATGCTCAGGTGAAGAAGTTGAAGTTATATGTTATATGGTTTTATTGTTCTTTGAAATTGCACACGAATATCTTGGTGTTCAGGACTAGTCACTTATTCTGAGAAGTTCTGCTGAGTTTAGCTTAGACGAGCTCAAGAGTACTTACTAGCAGGCACAAGATGCTCTGTCATAGATTCACAGGATGTTTTGTGTTGAAAGGGATCTGGATCAGCTAGTTCCAACCCCCTGCCATGGCAGGGACAGCTAGACCAGGTTGCTCAAAGCCCTGTTCAGCCTGATCTAGAACACCTTGAAGGATGGGGCATCCTCTGCTCTGAGCAACCTGTTCCAGTGTCTCACCACCCTGTGCATAAATATGTAAATACAAAGGTAGTGCTTGACAGTCATCTTCTCTTTGAAACTTCTAAGGAGACTTGTGATTAACAGATGTCTGTAGTTAATGTCCTTTAAGTAAAACAGAAGCCCTTTCTGTTACAGTAATCTTCATACAGTAATCTTGGGTAGCTTTGTCCCCAGGCTAATTTCAAAAGTCAGATTGAATAGAACTACAGTAAGAGCACCTTGCTAGCTGAGATACTATAATATCCTACTTTGGCAGATATTTCACTTGCCTTCCATTTTCTGCTCTCCTCATTAATTTGATAATTAATGCTGGGCCTGGATGTTATCATCTTAAGTGCCAATTTTTAGGAATGATTCGGAAGAGCATATACATTAAACCCTCCAAATCAAAGAAAAACACACCCCAAAAACATCCCTGTTCAGATTTTCTATATGAACACACCTACAAAACATCTAAACAACACCCAAAAACGTTTACTGTGAGGCTTGCCTCTTGAAATATCTCGAGAGATTGGCCAACAGTGTAATGTGGATCTACTGGTGGCCAAAATATCATGTTTCCTTTACTGTTGTGTGAGCATTTAATTTTCAGCCATTAAAGGGTTCTTAAAGCTTAGAAATTTTCTATAACCTTTCAGAAATGTCATTTAAATTCTTTTTGGAACTTGTCTTTAAGTTATAGACAACTCTTTTATTTAATCACTAGTACCACTTTACAGCATAGAGAATTAGTAGCATGAACTGACTTTGGACAGAGATTATCAGAGATTGTTTCTGAAACAGCAGTATTTCAAACTTCAGTGTATCTGCCATTCTCCATCCTGTTTGCTGCTTACTTCGGTGTGCTCTAAGAGGGAGGTTTTCTTTAGGTGTGTTTCTTCAAGATGTGAGAATTACAGAAGGCCATCTAATGCATATTCTGTTTCTGGTAAGATACTGTATTAGACTGGGCAGTATAGCAGGAAAATGTGAACATGTTTATGGGTTTGTGAATCCTGTGGGGTTTTCCAGCTGTATTGCTTTTATTGGAACATTCCAGCTAGCTAGAAAAACTAGCAGACTTGCTGGGTATGCCAGAAAGATATTGTATGTGCTTCATTTAGCATTAAATGTGTTGGATAAAATGACTGATGCTGGATTTTTTTTGGGTTATGAAGCAGATATTTAGAGTGTAAAGTAGCTGTCCTGTAGTAGAGATCTCTTTCCTGTGTGTAATCAATGAAACGAGCACCTTACGAGCCATATAATATCATGTTAGTAGTTTTACCAGCAGAGCAGGAAGAGAAGAAAATGGTATAGAGTCGTACTTTCAGACTTGTAGAGCAAGTGGTCACTCCCCGCTCCTCACCACCACCACACCCCTCTCCCCCGCCTCCCCACCTAAAATATGGGCAGAATTCCAGAATTCTTTCCTTACCTCTTTTTCTTGGAAATAGATAACCTGTTTTCAGTAGAGGTGCAGTATATTGAAATACATGCTTTGTAGTTTTTCAACCTTCCTAGTTTTGTAGTTTGGTGAAATTTATAAACGATGGAAAAATTAAATGAATAATTAAAAGTTTGGTTCAGTTTCATTTATTTTTGTAGGGTTTATATGACAGACTGAGAAATCTTTACACAATGGCTTTATTAAAAAAAAATAAAGTCTTTGGTGAAGGATAAAGACTAACACTCTTAGAAAATTAGAATTCAGTTGTGTTGTTATAGTTTAGAATAGCCCTCACAGGTGAACACTAAATGCTTTTGCAGTTAAATTGTGTGGTAAGCTCTTAAGTTTATACAGTGGAGAGTGCTTTAATAACTCTTATGGGAACAAAGGAGTATTATGCTTTTGATGAGAGAGGAGATCCTGGCATAAAATAATATGTTATCACAATAGTAAGATCTCTCTTTAGACAAACTAAAACTCTCATAGTCTCACTGTAATGAGAATAAATTAGACAGAAGCAGAGAACAGTGTATGTTTGTTGATGTAAACTGCAGTCTGCATCTTTCTCTTACAGATTGTCATAGTGAAGGGCAAAATATCCTTTTCACTGATGGAGAATATATTAATCAAATAGCAGCATCTAGAGATGTAAGTCTTACATGTATTGGGTAAACTACTGTTCTCTGAAATGAATTGTTTTATTTTACAATACTTACAGCTTCCTTTTTGCTTCCTGTTTGGCTTTTTCTTCACTAACACTGAAATCCATATAATTAGCGATAACTAGTGAGAAACTGCCACATTTGTGCATAAAGGAGCAGTAGTTGCATATCTACCTACACAATTTTGATTTTTGATAGATTTTCCAGGTATTTTTCTATTTTTTAGGTAAGTTTTCAGGGAAAAAATGTTGCTCTTCCTGAGGAAAATAATCTTATGTGGATTGTTTTTTTAACATGTTATTGTTCAGGATCTCTATGGGATAAACTTCTTAGAGCTTAATTTTTATTTTCTAATTTAATTCCCTATAATTGCTTTGGTACCTGTTGGGGAATTTCAGCCAGATTTAATACAAGAGGTATGTTCCAATAGATTTTTTTATATGAAAACTGTGTATTGGCCAAAGCTGTAGAACCAACTAAAACCAGTTTTAGCTGTTCTCTGTATTTTCTTCAGCAGACAGTTATTAAGTTCTTAGTTTTGGACAGATCCTTGTTTTTAGAGAAAAATGTAAAACAGGGATGGGGTGAGACAGGATTGTCAAGAGATGCCAGACATGCATCCATGAGAAAACCAGGATCAATCTGTTTTTGTGCTAACAGAACAACTGTGGGTTTTTTAACATGGCCAGAATTTTGGGTTCTGAATTGGGATGATTTGAGGGCTTAAAACCTAGATGTAAATAGTTGCAAAAGCAAGATATCTGTATTAAAATTCAAAGTTAATTATTTCTATAGCAATTTACTATTTTCATAGTGTTCATAGTATTTTTGTAGAAGCTAGTATATATAATATATTTAAGGTCTGTACAGCTCATCCTGTTTGGCATTGTTTTATTTTCTCCTCTATGATAAATGTTACTTTATCAATGTGTCCTTTAATAACTTAGTCTGAAGTAGTATTATATGGATGTACTTAGGCCATGAAAAGTAAATTAATGCATTTATTCCACAGTATAAAGCAGATTTTTAAAAAATCATTTATTTATTTATTTATTGCAGGATGGCTTTGTAGTGCGAATATTTGCAACAAGTACTGAGCCAGTACTGCAACAAGAACTGCAGCTTAAGCTTGCTAGAAAATGCTTACATGCATGTGGCATCTCCTTATTTGATCTGGAGAAAGACCTGCACATTATCAGTAAGTCCTTTTCTTTGAAGGTTAATAACAAGCCTAGTAATTCAAATAATAAACTGAAACACTGTTCTTGACTTTGTTTAGCTTTACTGTGTGCAAGAAGGTGTAGCTCAATTATAAATATGTGGAGAAGTACAAGGGTTTGAAAGCGCTTATTTGATTCATAGTAATCCATGTGCCCAGTCTGAACCACCTTTTTGTCTATAGCACTATTCATGGTTTTCCAGTATTTTCCTCCAGTTCTGTAATAAATACAATATTATTTGAAGCTTGGACTTCATAATACACTCCCATAACATATTTAAGCTACAGAGCTCTTTGTTGTGAATCAAAGTTAATAAAAGTTGAAAGGGCTGCTGGCTGTATTAATGGAAGAGAAATGCACTGAAAAATACTAAATACATGAAAATTCTTAATTTTAATTCTTAAAATACTAAATACATGAAAATACATAAATTCTTTGCGTCAGAATTTCAGTTGGAAAATTCTTGGTGTCTGTGAAGGTAATCTGGAGAAATATCAGTTGCCTTTTGCTTTGGGGTTTTTTGTTTGCTTTTTTTTTTCTCTATTATCTGTCTGGTTTTGGCACGATCAGAACAAATGCATCTTTGGCTACATGGAGCTTTTGTCTGACCAGTTTCTCTTATGCTAGTGCTTTTCCTCTTTGAACAACTCTGTCAAGTCTATCCCAGTAAGCCTTCTTGTGACAGCAAAACTTTGTTTTACTTGTAACTTTCTTAGAACCTTCATTATGAGACGTTCTCCCTGGCAGATTTAGGTCTGTAAAATGGTCTGTGAAAGTGCTTGTCTAAACTGTTCAGTTAACACAGTCTTACTTGCACAGGTACAGGGTTTGATGAGGAATCAGCTGTCCTTGGTGCTGGAAGAGAGTTTGCACTAATGAAAACCGCTAGTGGAAAGGTACTGGGAATGTTCTGTAGTAAAGAACAAATTGCATCAATGTATTTCTAAATGCTTTTTAATTTATTTTCCCGAATTCCTTTCTTGCCTTTTTAGTATGTTAGAATGAATTTACATGACTGTATTTAAAAACATTTTTGGAGCCCATGTTAAAGGGAAAAAGACAAATGGTTATTTGAAAGCATAAACAGATGGTGTTGGAAACATTGAGAAATCTGTGGCTTGGGTTTATAGGAATTGCTGTAGCTGATCTCACTTAGAGACAGTATGAAGCTTTGTTTTAGATTTGAAGGGCAGAATTACCTTTTCTCTACAAGTGATGTACATTTGCAGAATTTTTTACCTCATAACTTTGCATAAGTCTAGCCACTGTAATTTGTTTAAATCCCAGCCTGATTTTTCTGATACATCAAAGAGTTACTGAGTTCCCCTATGTAAAGTTTTTCAGTACATTCCTTTAAATCTCTTTGGAACGGTTTCATATGTTGGTTCTGCTCAGTGGAGACAGTATTTCAGAGGCATTTGAATATTCATTGAAATGTAAAAATAATTTTGCTTTCTGTCACTATGACTTTTTACATGATTTACTGTGGTTCTATTTTGGTTTGGGAAACTAATGTTATTTAACTTTTATAAGCACAGTTCTTTGTTTTCCTGTGTTCATAATTTTGGGGTTTTTATTGGAATAAAGGCCTTGCTCTGCTGCTTTCAAAACAGTGAGAGTGCTGAAAATGTGCATAAATAAATGAAACCATTTTTTCTTAATAAAATGTAATGGCATGAAACAGTATTTGACCAAGCAGAACTCTTCAGACATCAGAGGAGACAGATTAGAATCATAGAATCATAGAGTAGTTAGGGTTGGAAAGGACCTTAAGATCATTTAGTTCCAACCCCCCTGCCATGGGCAGGGACACCTCACACTAAACCATGTCACCCAAGGCTTCATCCAGCCTGGCCTTGAACTCTGTCAGGGATGGAGCATTCACAACCTCCCTGGGCAACCCATTTCAGTACCTCACCACCCTAACAGTAAAGAATTTCTTCCTTATATCCAATCTAAACCTCTGCTGTTTAAGTTTCTGATCTTCAGACTAGCAAATTCCTCTTCAGTATAAAATTAACAAATTCCTAGTTTTGATATCTAAAGTTCTGTGTCTAGGTATGAAATACACTTTATAAAACAATGAAAATGACTTTAAGTGCCCACATAGGTTAACACACTCATTTTATAGTACTATTGAGAAGCATGGTTCTAGAGGAAACTTTGTTATCCATATTAGTAGTTTGTTTGTTGATGTGGAATATTTTATTCTGTGTTATGTACTCTGTGGCCACTGTGAATTTACTGAAAATAAGTTTTAAAAATGTGTTGAAGCATATTCAAGGTTGTAGCAATTTGGTATTTTAATTCTTTTTTTACTATCATAGTACCATTTTGGTTTGCACAAACCAGACATTTTTCTGAAGTCTTCTAAATGTTTAGTTTTCTCTAGGTAGTTTCTGCTGAGCAGTTCTTTCTTTTGTGTTTAATTCATCTAGCCAAATAATTATATATGAAAACTAACTGTGGCATTTTAAACCAAGCAGAATCTAATCAGAGTGTGTCTTCCATTAAGGTGAAATTCGTGGGTTTAGGGTAGAGGTACTGAAATGACAGGATTTAAAAACAGAGCAACCTGAAAAATGATGCAAGTTTTAAGTGCTGTGGCATAACTGAAAATGATAAACTGTTTTCTTCTAGATTTATTATACTGGTAAATATCAAAGCCTTGGTATCAAACAAGGTGGTCCTTCAGCAGGAAAATGGGTGGAACTCCCAATCACAAAATCTCCAAAGATTATTCAGTTCTCTGTTGGACATGATGGCTCACATGCCTTACTTGTTGCTGAAGATGGGAGCATATTCTTCACAGGTTCTGCTAGTAAAGGAGAGGATGGCGAATCAAGTACGTATTATGCTTGCTTGACTAATGGTTGGTAAAAGCCTGTTAACCACCTTTTCATTTGAAAATAAAGGGTTTAACATTTTCCAAGAACAGGTAAGCATGCCACTGGGTTTGAATTTTATGTGAGCCACAGATCGTGACTACCAGTGCCACCACATCGCCCAGCAAGAGTCACTGATCTCACTTTTACTACAGTTTGGATTGTGTGATGGGAGTGCTATTTTAGAGTTATCCTGAGAAAAGGCAGTCACAAGTGTGGTCAAGAGGCAGTGCTGTCTGCGTGGGACTTTGTCTGAAATACTGAAGAGCCAAACTTTTGCCTCTTCACAGTTCTTTTAGAGAACTTTGAAAATGGGTGTTTTGCCAGCTAATGACTCTCCATAATGGAGAAGTACATTGATTAGAAATTATAGAAGCATGGTATTCTGTCTTCAAGCAGAACTTTTTAGATATTAGACAGATTAATTTGATTAACTACACTAATGTATTCTGCAGGAATGTGCGGGGTTTCCAATGTAATGTGACTAAAATACAGTGATAAGTGTGGACTAGATTCTTGAATGTATTCAGGGAGAAGGAAGTTAATAGTAGTACTAGTAGTACTTTTACACACCTGTGTAAAAGTATTTGGATAACAAACTTGGTATGTGCTATAGTAACTTTGTGGAGTCTTCTTAAATGCAAATCTACTTAAAACTATGTGGGACAAAATCATGCTACTTTCCTTCAGTAAATGTAAAGTAAATTTAAGAGATTGAAAGAAAAAGATTGCACTAAATATACTTACAGGCACAAGTTTCAAGATTTCTTTGAGGAATTATCGGGAAGTTAGCCAAAACACAATTGGACTGATTATTTTTGTTGTGTATTTAATTAAGCTACAACTTCAGATGAAACGGAAGTTTAGCACTTTGAAGTAAATTGCTGTCACTGCTTTCGTTTGAACTACTAAAATTTAGGTGAGAAGATTTAGTGCTTTACTAGATCTTCTTACTGAAAAGTCCATCCGAGGAACTGATCAAGGTTTTTCTGAGCTCTTTTGAAAGCACAGCTCTCTTCTGACTTACCCGATTCTCTTTGTCACCTCTTAATTTGGTTCAGAGTGGATATGCACAAGTTTTGTTTTCCCTCTGATTTCTTTTAAATTTCTGTTGGGAGACAGGGGGTGTGTGTGTTCTTTGTAGAAAGTTGGTACTTGTCAGCAAATGAAAGTAGCTGGCAGTTCTCTCACTTGCATGAAAATTCACAGGCAGTAATGGCAGCTGTGAGTGGTTTATCCAGTCTTCAGCTGTGTTTCATTTGAGGCCAGATTGCAAACAATAATATTGGGGTGAGTTGAGGGGGGGGGGTTAGTACTTTTTCCTCCTTTTTTTCCCTTGTGGGAATATGTTGTGACTGAAAGTTTTCTAATCAGGGTTTTAATAAATAAAGGATTTAGTATGTTCTTTTAAAAAAAGAAAAAGAACTTGTGTAACATTTCTGTGTAGATTTATTGTAGATATATTGCTATAGATATTCTTCTCAGTTGGCATTGAGGACTTTCTTAATATGCTCTGCTTTGTGAAGTTCACAAAGTTAGTTTGGTATGTGTGTGTGCGTACATGTATATAAAAAGAAAACCTTCAAGAGTCATTCCTGAAAGTTACCTATCTAATGATGACTTCGTTTGGCATAAGATTTTTTGAGAGAAACCAGTGTAATTCAATAAAAATTAGATCAGGAGATCATATAGATGGAATTTGTTTTGGGTTTTTTTGGTCAGTGGCAAATTAACTCCTAATTAAAAACAACAGGAAAAAAAAGTTCCTGTGGCTTTGAAAGTTTGGGATTCTTTGTTTTTGGTTTTTTTTTGTAGAATGACTTATAATTTATCTGGTTTTTTTAAAGCTAAAAGCAGACGGCAGTCAAAACCTTACAAGCCTAAAAAAATTATTAAAATGGAAGGAAAGATTGTCATATCTACAGCGTGCAATAATGGCAGCAGTTCTGTAATTTCAAAAGATGGAGAACTCTATATGTTTGGAAAAGATGCCATTTACTCTGACAGTACAAGTAAGTTAATAGTTGTTTTTTTAAGTGATTTCTCAACTACAGTAATTAAGTCTGGAACGTTTTAGCCTGTGGAAGTTTGTGTGTTTCTTACTCTCCTAATAGAATTTTCTAATTTCTGCTGATTCAGCCAAGCATGACAGAAGGATAGAAAGAGAAGAGTTTCATTAGATTCTGTAAAAATATACAACAACGCTGGTGACAAATATCTGAATGAATGCTTCCACTTAGAAGAAAAAACAAAAAAAGATGATTTGTTGTATTCGTCTGACACTAAAAGGCCACACAGGGAAATGTCACAGAGATGAGATGTTATGAATAAAGGCTGTAGGAAGCCAAGCCTTAGATATTGCTCACAAGACACTCTGTTTTGACTTCACAGGTGATCCAGTACATCCCAATTTAAATGAAATATTAAAGAAATAAATTTCAATGGCATTACGACAACTTAAGAATTGTTTTTCAGACCAGGTGATTTGCAGCAGTGTTCGCTTTGGCTTTCTTCCTTTGCAGGACAAATGGTCTAGGCCTAATTCTCCTTTTACTTTTTATTCTAGCACTTGTGTTTTGTGTTTGCTGGTTTTCTTCCTTTACATTGATCTAAAAATTTATAGTATCCACCAGCAATTTTGTTATAATCAATGAAGTTTGTTTCTTATGTAGAAAGTGCAGTTTATTGCTCAACTGTTTAATGTCTTACAGGTTTAGTAACAGATTTGAAAGGCCATTTTGTGACTCAAGTAGCTATGGGCAAAGCTCACACCTGTGTGTTAATGAAGAATGGAGAAGTTTGGACATTTGGTGTAAATAATAAAGGGCAGTGTGGACGAGACACAGGCTCCATGAGCCAGGGAGGAAAAGGTAAGAGACCTAGATTTTTACTTCTGTTTGCTGGAAAAGGTTACAAGTGAAACCATAGCTAAGCATTTTATTATAATTCCAATACTAAAGCTTAAGTATATGCAGCATGCTTGCATGCTTAAAAAAAACAGATATGGATGCTTTCACTTCAACTGTTGGCTATTTAGTGTTCTGCATATACTAATAAACTTAGTTACTTTCAAAAAACAAATGTTCAAATGCTTTTCTTTAGTGGGTGAAAAAAGCTTTTCTGTTAAAAAAAAAAAAGAAAAGAAAAAAAACTAAACCAAAACTCATCAATTCTTGTCTAATTCTGTGCTGTTTTCCTAATAAGAAAAATTTTTCTACCTGCAAACAGCATTTAGTCTTGAGGCTTTTTTGCCTAAACAAGCATATATGCAAGTCTACATCTTTCTTTACACAACTGAACTTTCCCGTTACTCCTAAGTATAGATATGAAAAATCATACTGATTCACCTTTGGCTGATTGGAGTGTTTTATATATGACAAGTAAATGACCTGTTACTTGCATACCGGATATAAATGCTTCATTTCCCTCTTAGCTGTAAAACCTAGCTATATACCATGCCCATTCTCAGAGTGGTTTCAAAAGCGTCGTTTTGCTGGCAGAGAGTGCAAATCAGGCATGCTTAGCCATTCCTTTTAAAACCTGGTCTGTGAGTGTTTGTCATAGCTTCCTCAGTAGCTAATGTTGGCCACACAAAAACAGCTGTTTCTTGTTTCAATATCTTAATTAGGTTTTGGAGTTGAGAACATGGCAACAGCAATGGATGAAGACCTAGAAGAGGAGCTGGATGAAAAAGATGAGAAGTCCATGATGTGTCCTCCAGGCATGCATAAATGGAAGTTGGAGCAGTGTATGGTGTGTACTGTATGTGGAGATTGCACAGGCTATGGAGCTAGCTGTGTTAGTAGTGGACGTCCTGACAGAGTACCTGGAGGGTAAGGAAATATATGGAAATACACTTGCTATAGTGTGTGGAATGTAAACTGAGTTGATGCATTCTTAAGCTTCAGTCTGAGGTGAAATCATATCTAAAAAGAAGCTGCGCTTTTAAAATCAGAAGTAGGCTAAAATTTTTCTAAATATCTTGATGGTTGTAGGTGATTTAGTTTTAAACACATTTTTTTTTAATTTGTTTAGCCTTTATTTCTTTAGTCTTTATTAGGAGCTGTTGAATATGAGCATCAGTATATTCTTTCTCATGACAGAGCTGCTGGCTTTGGCATAACCTTTCTTAATCCTATGATAGAAGCTTTTTTATCTTGCTTTTCTAGTTGCTTTTATCTGTCACCTAAAGGTTGAGCTGCATAAAGGGCCACTGCTTTAGATATTACCATTACTATTTTTTTCAGCATTGCATGTACTTGTTTTTTCCTTGTTTTTTCATGTGGTTTATGTTTAATTAAATGGAGAAAAGATAATGCTGAGAAGTCAGTTCAGATATGCATGG
The DNA here is from genome assembly GCF_012275295.1 of Melopsittacus undulatus. Taxonomy (NCBI): domain Eukaryota; kingdom Metazoa; phylum Chordata; class Aves; order Psittaciformes; family Psittaculidae; genus Melopsittacus; species Melopsittacus undulatus. Next base: position 42,420,138 of record NC_047528.1, on the reverse strand, counting down.
TCAGTGTATGCTTCCTGGCACCATAAAACAGCAACTAGGTTTTAAACTGCTGTGCTTTCTGTTTATCTTGGGAAAATGACATATCCACAGTAGAACAAACTAATAATGTATGTTTAAGTTACCAAGGAATCAGTAATGCATGAAAATAAAAGATAGTGATGAAGCAACTCTCTTTGCTGCAGAATCTGTGGCTGTGGCTCAGGTGAGTCGGGCTGTGCTGTATGTGGCTGCTGCAAGGCGTGTGCTAGAGAACTGGATGGCCAGGAAGCAAGGCAACGAGGAATCCTTGATGCTGTAAAAGAGATGATACCTTTAGATCTCTTGCTGGGTAAGTGATACAAAATTAGCAAGATTACTTTCAATTTTCTTTCTTACTAAACCTTTTTTTTATATCATCCCCCCCCCGTACATATTTAATAGACTTAATCCCACTGCTGACTTCTGAAACATGATTTTGAACAACACATCAGTTTAGAAATAGGTTAGTTCTCTTCAGTGAGTATTTTGATTCTGTTGTATGATAAAACTATTTTAAATAATCCAGTTCTTTCCAGTAAAATTACTAAAATTTTAGGATTACAGGACAGTGTTAGTATAAAATTGTTGAAATGGATAAAATATTACTTACCAAAGAGATTTGTTTATTGGTGATATAGCAAAGTGGCATCATACTGGTAAGTGAAATATTTTAGACTTGCCCTTCCTTGTAGACATGTGCCATTTTGATCTGTGTGATTATGATGCTAATGCTGATACTATGAAGCTGTTCTTGTCCTGTTTTGATAGCCTGAAACTTTTGCTATAATCCTTTTATCAGGGATTTTTGAAGTCACATAAAAGATTAGGAATATTGTTTCTTGAAGATGCTTTCTTTTTTAGTCTTAGAAATTTTCAGAGTGAAAAAGCTGCCAGGAATGTGAAAATTGCTTTAAAAAAAGAACCCAAAACACATCCCACCCCAGTTCGTCTCCCCAAAAATACCCATCTTAGAGGAAAAGATAACACTTGGTATGATTATTGGAAACTACAGTTTTGGGATCTTTACTTCTAAGATCTATTATCACAACATTTTTAATATTGTATTCTTGGTACTGGGCAATTACAGGTGTTTGGAGATCAGACTTTCCTCCTCTTTCTTTTTTTTTGTAATGTTTAGATTTACGTAGAGCCCTTAGTCCTGCATGGATGTGTGGATACAGTATCTGGTATAGAAAAAGGACCATAAAACAGTCAGATAGGTGACTTAAAGTATTTATACCACCAGTTTATCATGGGGGTTGTGAGGGAATAGAAAGTTAGATTCTAATGCTTAGTGTGGAATTTTTGGTGTTTTTTTTCCCCAAAAATTAAGCCAAAGTTAAATGGAAACTGGAAGTGTTTCTCTTGATAAGTTAACACTCAGGACCCCAAATAACCTCAGTGTGCAGTCCTGATACTTCCATACAAGTATTTCTAAATATAATTTGGGTGTGTATGACTACCACAGAAGTAGGTTTATCCTGATAGTGATTGTGGCAATACCAGCTCCGCTTCACAGCTCTGTTCTCATGCATGACCAGAGAGTTTAGTTTTTTTGCTAACTTCTGCTTTCCTAACTCCTCTCTTAATGGGATAGACAACAGCTCTGATCCTGTGTTGGGCTGAGCATAGTTTGAGGTGAGGGCATTGACAACGTTTGTCTGGAGAAAAAAAAGCAGTGCTTCCAAATGGGGGTTTTGTTTGATATCGGAACAAGATATATATTTCTTTAGGAAAGTGCAACTTGCTTGAAAAAACATTGGAAAAAGGTTTTTCTTTTAGTAGTAGTTTTATTGTTGTGTTCAATCAAGTCGTGTTTTCTGGTTTAAAAATGTAATTTCTCAGTTTGCTTCAAATTCCTGTTAGTTGGCTAGTTTGGTAAGTCTGATTATAGACCGACATACATGTCCCTTGAAGTAATTACATGCTTTTTAGTAAGCGCAAAGCATATAGCTGTATAGCATTCTAAAACCAAAAAATACCTGATCTATTTAAAATGTTTTTAAAATAGAACAAAGTTTATGCTTGTTTTGATAATTCTTTCTGAAACTTTTTTTTTTAAAACTTAGGTAACTGTGACAGCTCATAACTAAATATAAATATATACCTAATAGAAAAAAAACCCTAAATACTATTAAGTGTTGTTGGAATTGTGGCAGGTTCATGAAAACCAGGCAATTCAGAGATAAGGCCTAAAATTCTTTTCCAGATTTATTCAACTCCTGTCTTTATTTCTAAATACCATCAGCACCATGTGAAGAGTAGAAAATAAGTAGGCTTTGGTTTTCATTTACTCTCACTTCTTCTAGGGTTTATTACCATCATAACAGTTGTTAGAAATAGGTTTACATATTTTATTTTGTTAATCTATGTAGCTGTCCCTGTTCCTGGAGTAAATATTGAAGAACACCTTCAGTTACGACAAGAAGAAAAGCGGCAACGTGTAAATAGGAGACACAGGTTGGAAGAAGGAAGAGGTAAGTGGCTTTCTTACTGATGAGAGGCTTGAATAGTGCAAGCAAACTTCTTAGTCTGTTTTCTAAGAATGGCAGTTAATTAGTTTTGTCTGGTGAGCTAATACAGTAAACAAACAGAAATTGAAACCTAAATAGCTAGTTTATTTAGCATGCTTTTGGCAAATTGTGAAAAATTTGCATGTCTACTCATAAGAATCAGAATTTTAATGGTGTAGAACAGCATTTTTGTATCACTTTCATATAGTCAACTTTTTTTTTGTCTCCCAGCTGAGTAATAGCCTTCTAAAATGTAGATGCTAACGTATATTTTCAACTGAAGTGTTTATATGCCTTTTTATACAAAGAGTTTAAATGACTGCAAGCCTGTCCAGTGCTAGTTACCCATAATACACATTATTTAATTACTATTCTAAATTCTTGAATTTCTGTTTTATAATAGTAAGCAGAATTTCTTGTTTTATAAAATAAACGTTTCGATATTTGAATAGCATAAAAAAAAGGCACACTGACTGAGTTAAAACCAAACAACAAAACACTGCATAGTTTCAACATTTTTTTACCTTGTATGTTATCTGCCTCGGGAATTGTTGATTTTCCACAAGAAATATGTTGCTGTTATGTTCCTTAACAGGTTTTCAGCACTCTCTTTAAAATACCTCAGTGTCTTAGTCTAGTAAATAATTAAACTTAAGTGATTTAGACTGATACAAATCATAATATTTTAGTGAAGCATGAAGATGTGGTTGGTAAGATTAGTGTGTTTTGAGAAGAGGAGCAACTTTATTGGAATGTTATGCTTTTCAAGTTCCTGTTGTGTTAGTGAATACCATTTTGATTCTTCTTTTAGGAATTAGATAATCAAACTTGGCTTCTCTACAGGATGCCAGTGAACCTGTGAGGCAAACTGTGACTTTATTTCAATCGCATGTAAGAAGTTACTGGTCTTGTCACAAACAAAGAGCAATGGGAAAGTTTAAGCTTATTGTGTCCTGTGCATATAGAAAAGGATTTTTGGAGGGATTTTTTTCTTTCAGTCTTCGTAGTTAATTTTAGCTGTGAGGTGAAGAGGGGAAGCCTTTTTTTCTTCCTTTGTCTAGGTCATGTTGGAGCTGCATTGCATACTGCTGGCAAATACTAGGTACAGCTAGCAGTAATTTTTTCCTTAAATCCTCACTGAATGTCTGGACATTATTGAAGCTGCTGCTGTTCAGCCCAGGAAGGTAATGATAAGAGAGCTAAGAGGCAAATTTCAGTTGGAAAAAAAAAAAGCAGAGAAACATCCCATTTTGCTTCCATTTCTGTGGTTAGCAATAGAACCAGAGTAACTTACCTATTTTGTGTACCATCTGGCTTTTGGAAGCAAATAACTCCCCACCCTCCACCCAGCCCCTCACACACACACACGCACACACAGACACACACAGATACACACAGAGAAAGTTTTCTTTCTAACAGAGTCTCAGGGAATCAATATCAGGAATGTGTTGTTAATTGTTGGCTTGATAGGTATATAGGGACTATAGCTAAACAGATACTGCCAGCGAGCTTATTGCACACATCCATTTGTATCAAAAGAACATCGAAATGTCATGCCCATGTGGCTACTGGAGCTAGTAGGGTAAGTCTAGCTGAAAGGGTTGGAGATTATTAGTCTGTTTTGCTTCAGAATGGCTTAAGTGATAAAGCTGGGGATAGTTTTTCACAAACACTTAGAGATCTCGATTTATATAATTAGGTGTGAAAATTTGATTTGATAATTAATCTTGATTTACATAATCAGATGAAAAAAATTGACTTTTGTTGCTTCTCCATCCAAGTACTGTAGGTTTCCATGAGCGGGTGTAAAGATACCACCATTCTTGAGGACTCTTACACTGCTGCTCTCTTCCTGAGAGAGAACAAGAACATTTAAATAATTATTAGGTTTTCATTTTGCTGTGCAAAAAAGGTTTTTCACTCAAAAAAAAAGCAATCTTTATATTCTTTTTAACATTAGTATAACTTAAAAAACTAGTATTTGTGCATAGGTAACTTAACAGAATGAAATAGCTGTTTAGAAATCCAAAGAAGGGTTTCAACCTTTCACTTCTCTGCAAACATTGCTTAGACAGTTCAAGGCCAGATTAGCATTTTGAGGGTCTTTCCTTCAAGTTCACAGTGTTTCGTTTGTCAGGATTATGATGTCTGGGTTGTAGTGTGTTAATGTGTGGCCTGTTCTTTTACACTTGATCAGTGAGAAACAAACTGTAGTTTTTGATAGTCAGGAGTAGGATCCATCACTGAATGTTGCTGATCATTCTTCAGTTACAAGTGGTGACCTTTATTTAGCGCAAATATTTTCAGTAGATCTTGAATGTTATATGAACAAAAGGACTATGAAAGCTTTTTAAATAAGTAGAGGAATATTTTATTTCTAAACCAAGCAAGCAAACAAAACAAACAAAAAGATCATAAAGAAACCTCTCACTCCTTTTGCCACTGAATATGTTGAAATATGGACAGAGGCATAAGAGTGCAAGTGCTGGAAGTATGCTTATTTCCACACTGCAGGCTTTTAAGTGGTCTAATTATTTGTGTGTTTTAGTCCTGGTACAGTGATTTTTGATTTAAAAATATGTTCCAATGGTCCACTTGAGTTAAGGGAGAATATGATGGTTATGTCTACAGGTATGGCAGTTGTGTAACTCACGAGGACAGTTGTGGACTCCTACATGGAAGATGAGCATGATAATTTTTATTTGCATTTTTCTGCAAATACAAAGTATGACTTTTTTTTGGAGGGGGTGAAGTAGCTTTCATGAATAGCAGCAATGTCAATGGACGAGTTAAATGTTACTGTATTTTCAATGAAGAGAAGTTGACTCATCTGTCAAACATCTTACAAGACACAGTAGCCTGCTGCTGTTGTAATGGATGTGTATATATCTGGGCTGTTCAGCAGCACCACCTTGAGTAGTAAGTAACTTTAGAAATAATAGGTGCTAATGCTGAAGATTTTTTTTTATTTTTTTTTAACTTGAAACCATAGAATCATAGAATAGTTAGGGTAGGAGAGGACCTTATTATCATCTAGTTCCAACGCTCCTGCCATGGGCAGGGACACCTCACACTAAACCATGTCACCCAAGGCTCTGACCAACACAGCCTTGAACACAGCCAGGGATGGAGCATTCAAACCTCCCTGGGCAACCCATTCCAGTACCTCACCACCCTTAAAGAACTTCCTCCTTATATCCAATTTAAACTTCCCCTGTTTAAGTTTTAGCCCATTACCCCTTGTCCTATCACTGCAGTCCCTAATGAATAATCCCCCCCAAAGTCCTTGTAGGCCCCCTTCAGATACTGTAAGGCTGCTATGAGGTCTCCACACAGCCTTCTCTTCTCCAGGCTGAACAGCTCCAACTTTCTCAGCCTGTCTTCTTATAGGAGGTGCTCCAGTCCCCTGATCATCCTCATGGCCCTCTTCTGGACTTGTTACAACAGTTCCATGTCCTTTTTATGTTGAGGATTCCAGAACTGCACACAGTGCTCCAAGTGAGGTCTCAGGAGAGCAGAGCAGAGTGGCAGGATCACCTCCTTTGACCTGCTGGTCACGCTCCTTTTGATGCAGCCCAGGATACGGTTGGCTTTCCAGGCTGTGAGCGCACACTGAAGCTGGCTCATGTTCATTTTCTCATTGGCTAACACCCGCAAGTCCTTCTCCGCAGTGCTGCTCTGAATCTCTTCTCTGCCCAACCTGTAGCTGTGCCTGGGATTGCTCTGACTCAGGTGTGAGACCTTGCACTTGTCATGGTTAAACTTCATGAGGTTGGCATCAGCCCACCTCACAGGCGTGTCAAGGTCCCTCTGGATGGCATTCCTTCCCTCTAGCGTATCAACAGAACCACACAGCTTGGTGTCATCAGCAAACTTGCTGAGGGCACACTCAATCCCGCTGTCCACGTCACCGACAAAGATGTTAAACAAGACTGGTCCCAACACCAGTCCCTGAAGGGCACTGGTCTCCAGCTGGACATTGAGCCATTGACCACAGCTCTTTGCATGTGGCCATCCAGCCAGTTCTTTACCCACTGACTGGTCTACCTATCGAATTGATGTCTCTCCAATTTAGAGGCAAGGATGTCATGTGGGACAATGTCGAACGCTTTGCACGAGTCCAGGTAGATGACATCAGCTGCTCTACCCCTGTCCATCATTTTTGTAGCCCCATCATAGAAGGCCACCAGATTGGTCAGGCAGGATTTCCCCTTAGTGAAGCCATGCTGGCTGTCACCAAGCACCTTGTTATTCTCCATGTGCCCTAGCATGCCTTCCAAGACAATCTGCTCCTATATTTTGCCAGGCACAGAGGTGAGACTGACTGGTCTGTAATTCCCCGGGTCATCCATTTTCCCCTTCTTGAAAATGTGGGTTATATTTCCCGTTTTCCAGTCATCAGGATCTTCACCTGACTGCCATGATTTTTCAAATATGATGGCCAGTGGCTTAGCAAATTCATTCGCCAGCTCCTTCTGAACCCATGGATGGATTTCATCAGGTCCCATGGACTTGTGGGCATTCAAGTTTTTAAGATGGTCTCGAACCAGATCCTCTCGTACAGTGGGCCCAAGGTCTTCATTCTCGCAGTCTCTTCGTCTGCCTTCCAAGACTTGGGTGGTGTGGTCAGAGCCTTTGCCAGTGAAGACTGAGGCAAAGAAGTCATTAAGAACCTCAGCCTTCTCCAAATGCAGCCAGTTCTTTTGATAGCTTCCGGAGAGGGCACACATTGTCCCTAGTGTGTCTTTAATTTGCTATGTACTTACAGAATCCCTTCCTATTACCTTTCACATCCCTAGCCAAGTTTAACTCTAACTGGGCCTTAGCTTTCCTAACCTGTTCCCTAGCTTCCCGGACAACATCCCTGTATTCTTCCCAGATCACCTGTCCTTGCTCCCATCTTTTATAAGCCTCTTTTTTCCCCTCGAGGTTTCCTCAGCAGCTCCTTATCCATCCAAGGAGGTCTCCAGGCCCTCCTGCTGCACTTCCTTCTGGTTGGGACGCAACACTGCTGAGCTTGTAGCAAGGTGATCCTTGAATATTAACCAAGAGTCTTGGGCACCCTTACCCTCTAGGGGTATATCACATGGAACCTTACTAAGCAGATTCCTGAAGAGCCCAATGTCTGCTCTCTTGAAGTCCAGGGCAGTGAGCTTACTGCACGCTCTTCTCACTGTCCTGAGGATCTCGAATTCGACCATCTTGTGATCGCTGCATCCAAGGCTGCTCTGGAGAGTCACATTTCGAATGAGCCCCTCCCTGTTGGTGAGCACGAGGTCAACATGGCACCTCTCCTTGTCATCTCCTTTATTGCTTGCAGAAGGAAGTTGTCTTCCACACAATCAAGGAACCTCCTGAATTACTTGTGCTGGGCCGTACCATCCCTCCAACAGATATCAGGGTGGTTGAAGTTCCTTATGAAGACAAGCGCCTGCAAGTCTGATGCTGTTCTGTCCATCTGTAGAATGCTTCATTCACAGAGTCCTCTTGATCAGGTGGTCTGTAACAGATCCCCACAGTAATATCCCCCATCGCTGTTCTCCCTTCAACCCTCACCCGCAAACTCTCTGTTAACTCATCACCTGAAATGAGTCACAGCAGATTATGATATCATTTGCTATGACAGAATTGTAAGCAGTAAATAATTTTTGTTTACAATGAGTTATTTGTGTTACTTCACTCTGGTAAAAAATGGTTTATGACAAATTAGATTTGTTAAAATGAACAGTGGCTAAAAGTGTTTCAGTTCGGGACAATAAAATTATAGTTTCAAAAACTCTGTGATTTTTTAATATTATTTATATTTCTTTGCATTTGCAGTGCAACAAGTATATGCAGTGACTTCATGTATTTTGCTTCTATTCTGTGACAGGGATATAGCTGCTTCACTCAGCTGCTTCTTTCTGCTTCTAGCGTAATAGCTGGGATGAGCAGTGAGGAGGGCTTAAAATCAATGCCACATTTTTGAGTCTGATGTATGACCTTTGGAGAAATAAAGCCAGCTATATTCATCACATCTTCTATGCTAATTCATACTAGCTCAGCATAATTATTGATGCATGCTTCTCAGTTTTCTACTGCCTCTGTTCTGGTGAGAAGTGAAGGAGCTGATGTACCATATGAAGAAATGTTTATTGTTTTTCAAGCTGGTTTAGGGCTTGATAAGAGTAGTGGGAGCTGAGTGTAGGAGCAGTTGTACTTTATGCAGTGCTAATGAGGAAATTTTGTATGTTAGAATGTTCAGAACAGTCTAACATACGTTATTTTTCCTTTCTAAGAAACACCTATGTTTTTTAGTCTTTAGTCCATTAAATTATGCTTTAATGGATTACAGAAATCCCTGGGCCACAAATACAGTTAATGTAATAAACCTAACTTGACCATTACTGAGTAAGCTAATCTTGAAAGCTGTTACTATGACTTTTTCAGACTGACATTTGAAGTAACAGAATTTAGTAGTAGTCAAAAATTTCAGCTTACCATTTAAAAGATAACTTTTTCAGAAGGCTGGATAGTGTGAAAATGTCTTTTTAAACAAAAAATATTTAGCTAATAAGCAGAAAATACTAATAAGCAAAGAAATAGCTCTTAAGATGGTGCTTCAGTGATATTTCACTACTTCTTTTTCTTAACGTATGATGTAGAAACCTTTAGGTAATCATCCTTGAGATTACAAATTTTATCTGTAATTAACCAGAAGAACAAGGTTTAGCTTTTGATGCCTTTACAGAAAGGGAAAATAATTTTCCATCAGTCTTACTCAAAACAACCAAAGAACCCACAGGAGATCTGTTAATTTTAATCAAAGGTTCTGTGTTTTGAGACTATATAATCTAAGCCTGTCTGTATTTGGGCAGGTTTTTTATTTTTCTGAAGTGTACGCGATTCACTTAATTCAGTAATGTGGGCTGAGTATCACATAAATCTGTTTAACATCTGCCGAAGCCATTATAAGCTTCGGATCAGTTTGTCAGTTACACTATTTTCTATCCATTGCAGAACATACACCTAAATATACAGCAGAACTGTGTCTTTAAATCCTTTTTTTTTTTTGCATTAAATATTAGTACAGCTTCTTTCTATGGTTCTAGTTAAATATTTATTTTGATGCCTTTAGGATCTGGAGGTTATATTTGTTTCAGAGTATTTCAAACAAACCAAAGCCAATCAAAAAGCACTACACTTTTTACTTGAAGTAGTATCAAACCCATACATGACTTTTTTAAAGATGCTTTCAAGAGAAAGCTGTAGGTTTTTGTCCTTGTTGGCCAGCAGGTATAGTTCTGTGAAATTATGTTGTTGTACTTCAGTTTGTGGTTACTGAAGGTAAAACAAAGGCAAACTATGGCCCTTTAGCCATTAGAAGCAGTTCTTAATTAACAAGGGGACCTACTCTTGGTTAAAGAGATTCCAGATAAATATGCTAGAACTAAAACAAAAAAATCTATTCTGCATGTGAAGCATACATGATTAATGAGGTTTGGGGGCATTATATTAGCTAATACATGTGCACGTAGGTACATATATATTTACATAACCAATGTATGAATCTCAAAACTGAAGGACAGTAGTGGATTTATAAAAAAATCCAACAGAAGAAAACATGTTTAAGTTAATGCTAAAATTTGGGAACTGTGTGTGAATACAAGTTTCTTCATCAGAATGTTTTATAACTGGATAAGTTTGGCCTAACTTCCGCATAAATTTCTTTCTGTACTGTTTACTATTAGTGAAGGAACTGAAGGTAGAAAGCTGACAGCAGGAAACCTGAGGCAGTGGGCATTTATGTAAAGTTAGCCTATGTTAATTTGTTAATAAAGTTCAGCTATGGAAATAGACTGTCAGTGGTTTGGGGGAATGATGAGGAATACTTGTTTTCAAAGTTTTGCATAAGCTATTTCTATCATAACACAAATATTGATTTGGGGTGTTTTGGGTGATTTGGTTTCTTTTTATTGAGTTTGTTTGTTTGTGTTTCTTCTGAAATTTGGACAGAGGCAGGGGAGAGGGACTGGATATACAAGTAAGGTCTGGGGGCCCATGGAGTGGCAAGAGTGGCACTTGGCAGACTTAGCTGATCCTGATTCATGGTTTCTATTGAATATGAGACTTCTGGAAGAAGATGATGCCTCCAGAGAAATTCTTGATGGCATGCTTATCATTTACAATAGATGAAAAATCCAGGTTTAAGGAAGAAATTGCTGGTTTATGATGTACATATAATCAGCCTCAAATAAACTTCATACAGCACTGCTTGGGTCTAGATTTTAGAAAGAAAAAGTAGTCTAGGAAAAAATGTAAATACATATACCATTGCTCTCCTCAAATACAAATCTTCTCTTGAAGATCTTCCCATAGATGGGTAGTATTTTAAAATAAATAGACTTCAAAATTTACAGGTGGTAAATAAGGAAAAAGTAATAATTATTATTTGAGTAATTTTCTTCATGAAACAGATGCTTTTGGGTAGCTATTTTCTTTATAAGTCATTTTAACTGTATTAATTAAAAACAAATGGTTATCGTTTTTAAATTTTACATTGATATGATGAGACTGCTCCAAATCACTATTTTGAATGTAATGTTGTAGAATGTTAGTCATGGTAGTTTTTTTAACTGTTAAAGACAGTATTTGGTGTTCCGTATCAAATTTGTACAATTCTTACACTGGAGTAAAACACAAGGTTCTGGAGTACATTTTTTCATTGCTTGGAGTACAGTTCCATACTTCTGAGTTCACGTAGAACTGTCACTGTGGGATATTTATTGTTTCTTTGCATAGAAATGGCAACTTTCGTTTGTTTAGTCTTTCAAATTTAGGAAAACAAGATTATTATACAGTTATTATTCATTTGTTTCATTGCTTTTTGTTTGATTTTTGTTTAACACACTGTTTCCATTTTGTGAGCTTTCCTATGCATGTGCAAAATGTTTCTCCTCAGGCCCCCTTGTATTTCCTGGTCCTATTTTTATGAACCATCGAGAACAGGCTCTAGCCAGAATCAGACCCCATCCAGCACAGCTAAAGCATAAACGGGACAAGCACAAAGGTATTTGGTCTTCCTTATTGGCTAGGGTGGAAACAAGCCCATCTTCCCAGTCACTTCTTCTGTGCGCTGAATCTGTCTTCTCAAAGAACTGCACAAAATGGGTTCTGCCTTTTCTCTTGTTAGTATCTTGTTACCTGAGGAGAAAGAAACACATTTAAATGTTGACCTTTTCTTAAAAGTGTAAATGTTTGATAGTCTGCATCATTTTTTGTTTTTCTTTTCCTTTTTTTTTCCTGAATATGCATTGTCTCTCTGTGTGTCTTTCCTCATTTCTGAAGTTGTCTCATTCGTAAGTTTTTTTAATTTCACTGTATGAAACTTAAACAGCTTCCAGTGACTTGGACTGCTGCATTGCTTTTGCATTGGTTTTTTGAACCTTAGTGTTGTGTGTCTGGGGTGATTGCTTTAATGAATCAATTCCAGCTTGTTAATTCTAGCACACAGTTTCTCATTGGTGTTATCTCTTAACCAGCCTCTTTTACAAATTAAATATTTAAAATAATGTAAATAGCAAATTATTTTTTTTTCACTAGCTTTGAATGGGGAAAATGCAAATCAGATTTTATGTTGCAATATTCTTGATTTAAATGTTCTTTTGCAGAATGTATGTAAGGGGGTGTCTTTGATATTCCTGATGGTTTTGTATGTCTGGAAAGCCACTTCATTGTACCTTGAATTTCTAAAGGTGTAATTTGTTCAGATGTGATTTCTCTCCACCCCCAACTTAGGAAGATGTAGTACATTTAAAAAAAAAATCAGCTGATTTTATTAAAGTTGAGCTGTATCACATCTGTCTGTAGTTTGTGCATATTTGTATATAGCCATGTCTGTATATATGTATATATAAGGGATAAATATGTAAAATACTGACTATAGACCTGATCGAAGTAAGCAGAAAGCTCCTAAAATGGTGAAGGCCTTGAAGTTTCAACTATTTTCTGAAGAACAGCTAAGTATGAAAAGAATTGTTGGAATGCCATTTCAGTTGAAATAGTGAAACTTAGTGGTAGTATTTGGCATGTATGCAAACAAACTGTGTGACAGCTTGAAGCTTTTTGGAATCTGATTTCAGTGTGTGGGTGATAGGTCTACCTAGTTATGAACATACTGGATCATGAAATCATCTTAAGTTTACAGAAATGAAAGCAGAATCTGGTCCTTTCTATTTGCATAACATATGTTCAATCTGTTTGGAAAACTTTATCATCTGAGGTTTAAATCTTGATGGATTAAATAGAATATCCTATTACAATCTCCCTGGGACAGATTGGATGCTGAAAGACACAACATACAGAACCTAAATGCTGTCATTTGAGTGACAGCTTGCTGATGACCAGTATTCTTTAGCTGGGTACTACTGCTGGTTTTACTGCTTGCAAGCCCTTGAGCTTATAGGCAAATGCATAAAGGAGTATACTCATTCTGTGTATATCTGTACTTTTTTGGTATGTATTAGTAGTTTCTCAGCTTTCAGCTCAACTCTCCTTACAAGAGGTATATTCATTAGTGTCAGTCAGAGGTTTACGTTGTTTCTTGGAGTTACAAGAACAATTTGAAGATCTGTATTGTGCTGAAAAATTTTGTCATATATGCTCTGAAGAACTGAGCATTTATTTTTTGTTGAGGAAAGTGATATGCGAAGAAATGTTTATTTTAGTTCTTTGTGTCTCATGCTAAACACATAAGGAAGATTGTAACATCCTTACAAGTCAACTTTGACATCCTCCTCTGCCTCAGAAGACTGCTTCTCAAAAGACAACCATAAATTCCACTAGAAACTAGAAATGCCTCTTAACTTCTGGAAGAGCTTCCAAAGGAAAAAAGGGAAATTGGTGAGGTGGGATGTTATCAAAATAATGGGAAAGGTGGGAATTGTGAAAAAGATAAGTGGTATACCTTATCCTAAAAGGCATGCCTCTCTTACTATACATAGAATGCAAAAGCAGTCTGAAATGGGGATGCTGACTACAGTAACAGCATACTATGATGTCGAAATCAGCATGTTCTTTTGTTTTACTTTTGAATATGATGCTTTCCATTCTTACTTCAGATGTTTCTGCTAAATTAGTCATGTAACTCTTCACACCAACCAGACTTTCAAGATCTTTGGGCAAAGAAAATTTATTTTGACTGGTAGTATTGATGAGGCCAGTACTAAACTTGGTGGTACCTGTTCTTGCTTCTCTGAAGCTGCAGAACTTCTCTGTAATGATACTTAAACTTGAATGTGAACAGCTCCTTCAGGGCTTACAATTGTGGCCCGATTTTAAGAGTGTATTTTATATGTATTTGTACATACTATCAAATTTACATTATTTTAAATTTGTGGAATTCTTTTGAGTTGCTCAGTTGAAAGCTCCTTCAACTTCATCAAAATACCCATTTTATGGAAAGCCTGCTATTGTCATCTCATTTCACTCTTACAGGGTCTGTGCATCAAACTCCTTGCTACTATAAAAAATACATATCAAGCATAATCATAATCTTTCTGGTCTATATCTGTGCCTTCTTTATAGATATAGATAGAAAGGAGTAGATACCACCTTCTTGGTATTCATGGAGTGCTTTGAGTACTAAGAAGAAAATGACCTTGTGCTTCATCCTCAATCTTCAATGAGCTAGTGAATTCCCAGTATGTGTCTCCAATCCCCATGGACTTCATCACTAGCAATCTGAGTAAAAAAAGATTGATGGAAGTCTATAATTTTCTCAACTGTAGAAGTGAAATAGCAATTAAAACCGAAGTAAGCTCCTTGAATCTGTTAAGATTCTGCAAGCAAATACCACTTTTTTTCCTGTATTTGGGAAAACAATGTTCTAAATAATATGAAACCCAGAACCCTCAAAAGGTTAAAGGCTACATGAAAGTGAACCTGCACTGATGGAACAAGCTAGAAGTGAACCATTTTTTCAAATGCTAATGCAAACTTATTACATGCTCAGTAAAATCTACTTGGAATTTACTTTTTACCTGTAAAATACTGCATCTGAAGGGTAGTTTGAAGCACTTATGGGAGAAAGACAGCTGACAATGAAAACTTGTGCCTAAGACTTAATAGAAATAAATGATACTGGAGTATGTCAGCATGTTCTGTATTGCCATTTCCATAGTCCAATAGTCTTGTTCTGTATGCAAAGTGTTCAAAAAAAAGTTCAAAATGCAACTAAAGGCATATCGCTTAAGACTTGTGCTCTTTGCTTGAGAAGATTGAAGTTGCACAAAAATGTTTCAGAGCCACTGGTTTTTTTTGGTAGGCTTTTACGCACTGCCATTAGTAAGGACACATGTTAGACAGGCACTTTTTTGGAATTTGAGACTTGGAGAATGTGAGAGTATGTCAGCCTTCACAAGCATACCTAATCAGCATATTAACATCACAGGTGTTAACTAGTAAGTTGACTGATATGCCTTACTTAGGTAATTGCTGCTGAACTAAACAGAGATTTGTTGTAAAATTATGTGGTCTAAAGAGACAGTTATTGTAAGAATTATTTTTTTGTGTATGATCATATTGCATTACAACTTTTCATCTTTGAGAAGAAGAAATATATTTAATGCCTTTAGAATCATGTTCTCTTTTCTTCAGAGATGGTCAGTGAGAAGTGAAATACCATCACCCCCTTACTGCAACTCGGGAAACTAACAAATTGTTTTCCATTTATTGCTGTGTTTTCTTTTTTTTTTTCCCCAGCAGAACTCTGATTTATAGTTTATGACTTTACTTGCTGTTGAGACTGAATAAGATCTTTCTTTGTTCCTTGAAAGCAGTTTTTGTTTTTTTTTCTCTCATTTCTCTTGAGTAGAGATGGTGTGACTAAAGTCATACATGAGATTTTTTTCACTGTAAAAATGCACTTTTTTTAGAGCTTTCATTGCCCACTCTCTACACAGGTATAGGTGTTTTAATGGTGATGAGCATGTTGTCTGTTTCTCTGTCAGGTTGGTTTCCAGCTACTATTGGGAAACCACCTTCCTATGTGACCCTGTGACCATGTATTTTAATTATGGTTTAATTGTTAGATGACTTAAATATTCTGATTTCTGGAGAAGATAGTGGTTTTCAGTAAGTTTATAAATTATACAATTCTTTGTCACTTTAGTGCTTAAATCTTGATGTAAAAGCAGTTTGACCATAAGCAATAACACGCTTCATATTAAAAGAAATCACAGAGACAATGTCTAAAAATGCATCTTTGATAGGAAACAGGCATGCTAGTAGTGAGCATGTTGACATTGTTAGAAATGAGCTACGTTGTTAGTTAACAAAAAACAAGGGCTATGTGGCCAAGGTGGAGTCAAGTGAAATGCTTATTAACAAGAAGTAATTAAAAAGACCCAAAACAAAAAGCTGTGTCTATCAAGTTTAACTACAGGGCTTTTTACTTATGAAAGTGGTAGTCATTAAGCAAGACTTCTGAAGTGGTTTGAATTTCCTGTTTTGCTGGTCATTTCTGCCCACTCTTCAGAAATTTCTGCTTTAGAGGTGATATTTTCCAATGTGTGAGTTTGTAGTAGGTTGTTTAGAAGTAGAGGTTCTGTCGTCTTTCGCATCTAATTTGATACCACGTTTTGAGCTGTCTCTTTTACTCATCTGCAAGCTCTTTCTCATGCCTGGCTAAAGGCAGGGTGGGGAGTTTAATTGTTCTATTTATTCTAATATAACTCTTTTAGTTATAACATGGAATATAACTAAGTTTTGTTTATAGACGGAAGTGGAGAGAGGGGTGAGAAGGATGCCAGCAAAATCACAACCTATCCACCAGGGGCTGTCCGCTTTGACTGTGAACTGCGAGCTATGCAAGTCAGTTGTGGATTTCATCATTCAGGTAAAAAACAAATTAATGTTAATTATAGAATAGGTTTGTGGGGTTTTTTAAGTTTTCATATGTGTTTTCACTGCTTTGTGTTTAATTTTCAATAAGGATGTACACATGAATGATAAAGTTTGGAAAGGTTGCAGTATCATTTTGTAGGCTGCTACACTGTCCTTCAACATTGAAGAGGACTATGAGCATCATATATTGAGTTACATTAGAGCTTTTAAACAATTTTAAGTCATTTGGAAACATCTGCATGACACTGTTCTAGCCCTTTATAGAGATGCCAGCTATGAAGGATTGTGGAATCTTAGTGTTTCAGTAGCGAACATTAATTGTGCTGCTCAGAAAGGCTAACCAGCACTGGTGCAATACAATATTAACATGGGCATGTCAAAGATATTATTCTTGTTTGTTTTCCAGTGGTTTTGATGGAGAATGGTGATGTTTACACATTTGGATATGGGCAGCATGGGCAGCTTGGACATGGTGATGTTAATTCCAGGTGAGCTGGTACTTAAAAGGATGTGATTGTGTATTGATGTACTGCTCCATAAAAAGTGGCTGAATCATAGAATCATAGAATAGTTGTGTAGTAGCAAGCATGAAAACTCAAATATATTCCAAATGAAGCTGATAAGCTCTTGTTCTGCACTTAATTTTCCAGACCCCTCTGGATATGGATACAGTAACAATACTGTTGTACTGTATAATTTAATACATAAAGGCTTTTGCATAAAGTTATTATCAGAGCTTTGATAAATGAGTTGGGTTGAAATGCTTCTGTCTCTTTAATTCTCCCTACATATGAAAATTACATTGAAATCTCATTAAGTTTCATTATTTCTATAAAATACTGCATATGCAATAATTATAATAGTATGATATTGTAAACCTAGATTAACCTGTTTCTGTTACACCATTGACAGTAGTTTAGTTATGATAAAATCTCATTTTTGTTTATTATTACTCTCCAAAGTAAGTTTACTAAGCTTGGTTCTCAGCTGCATTTCATAGACACTTATTATGGATGTCAGTATGAGAGTGATGTGTGCTTTCTTTGCTGTCAGTAGAAATAGAGAAGTCAACAGAGTGCGGAGAGCTATTTGACTAATCACCCACTACTTAACTGTTTTAGGTATGCTGTGTAGCTCTGTAAACTTCATGAGCATGATCTCCATTGACTACAGTGACATAATTAAATATAGGTGTCTGTAATGTGAAGTTCAATCTCATCCTTAGTATCTCATCCTTAGCATCTTAACCTACACACTAAAGTAAAAAATCAATGTCCTGCTATAAAAGGAAATATATTAATGTTGTTCGTGGATACATACATATACTGTATAACACGTAAGATGGGAAATCGCTAAGGGTTTGCGTATGTCCAGTAATGCGTGGTATCCTTACGTGAAAGGCAGAGTGGAGCATCTGTTACCTTCAGTTCTGTCATTTCTCTTTTAGTAGTGAGATGAAAATGACTAAACATCTATCCTCCTAATCTCTTTGGAGACTTCTAAATAATTTCTTTTGTCAAGTTTCTGAAGAAATCTTCATCATCTTAAAATTTTCATTGGTTTCACTAAACAGAAGGGGGAGAGGGAAGGAAGGAAGGAAGTTTGCCAGAAGTGTTACTCTGTATTGACAGTTGTGCATAATGCTAGTGTCTAAACTGTTACCTGTTCAGTTTGCATTGGGCTGGTGAACGCAGTCTGCATTTCTGCCCATGGTAGAGCCATATCACAGATAAGTACCCTTGTTTTCATTCCTGGAAATTCTTGGACACTTGTTCCAAGCTACAGTGGCTTTTAGCTGGCAGTTCAGGTCACTACGTAGAATAAGGCCAGTTTTGTGTTAAAAGTCTGAAGAGGTACAAATAACAGTGGCATTTGTACTTGTAACACTGTTGTCTGTTTTCAACTTTGATGAAATCGCTTGGCTTTTCTGAAGGCATCGGAACTATCTGCTGTATCAGAATTTCGGGTGTTGCTTATTTAGATAGAGACTGGATGGAGACCAAATGTAGTTCCAAATGAGATCCTAGAAGAGAACATGAAACATCCTGTACCAAAAGATAATGCTTGACCAGTCCTAGAAGCTGAGGAGGTACAAACGACCTGGCACTGACTATTATATCATTCTACAGCAGACCCTAGAGAGTGTCTGAGAAAAGCCTTGAAGAAATTTGGAGTATGTCCTGTGCATGAGAACTGGCTGTAGTACTATTTTGCTGTTTAGCGTACTCATTCAAATTATGATTTCCTCATTGATGTACTTCTTTTTCCAGCTTTAAGTAGAGATCTCTCCTCTATCCTCACAGTAAGGGATTCAGAGAAGGAAACAGGGAATCCTTATGCAGAGTTCCACCTCAGTTGGGACGCAGTGGTGCTCAGATGGCCAGCTCCAGCCAGGTCAGTGGTATGTCAGTCATGCAGTGTGTCACATTGCTTGTATTGACTTCAGGAAGACTATCATCTTCTGAATCCAGGAACTGATACTCTGCTGTATTTCTGAGAGAGAGGGAAAGAAAGAAAAAAAAGGAACCAATATTTAGACAGCCTAGCTAGTATATCTAAATATGGGACCCCTGAAAACGAGAACTTTAAGGAAAAATGCAGAAGCTCTCATTTTCATCTGAGTGAGCAATCTTCATTGCCAAATGCAGCAATTATGGAAGTTCCTGCGCAGCGATTGATGACTTACCTTTTCAGAGACTTCTGTCTTGCAGTGTAAAGATTTAATAGTGAGACCTTCTTTTTTAAAGTCTTGTAAATGCTTAACTATTTTGAATTTTGTGCACCTGTCCCGGCATGGCTTTCTCCTTAATTGAGGATTTTGGACTTCTCTATTAAAGTGTGGTAAACACTACAAATTCTTCCCCATACTTCAGTAGGAATGGGACATATTACACATCCTAGAAGGATCTACTACTTTCTTTTTTGTGCACACAGACAAACAAAACATCATATGAACAGGACAATATGATTCTTAATAAACCATTAATAGAACTGAAATGGTGTGGAGGAAAAAGCAATATGCACAAAGTGGTTTTATTTTTTTCTCCAGCGAACGCTTCAGCCATCCACAGATGGACCACTTAAAAATGTAAGTGATCTATTTCTTTGGAGTCCATCTTCCTTGCCAGTATGTTGGAGCCATTAAACTAGTCTGTGTGGGCTTTCTATTGTAAAATCCACAGAGGCAGATGCTGATGAGCTGTTCGCTACATGAAGGATTTGTCAGTCTCTGCTAATATTCTCATCAAATTAGATGCTGGTGGGTTGAAAGTGGAAGCAAGAAATGCTTTGCAGAATGTAATCTTTGTGGAAAATAGCATATATTGTATTCAAGTAAGCAAAGGCCTGTTTGTTGCTGATGAAGCTGGAACTTAAAACTCTAGGATCTTTCTATTAATGTTCAAATATCGCCTGAATTTCTTATGCAAACTGTTGTCTTCAGCACTACGTTAACAACAATATGATCTGGCAGTGAAGCTCAAGAAATGGAACACCTGAAGTAAGACAATCCTGAAGTAATTTTGCTTCTGAAGGTTCAGCGATAACATGGAAGAAAACTGAGCAGACCTTCCATGGACAGTCAGCCACGTTCTGTTTGAAGATGAAGTGTAGACACTATAGCCAATTAATCTCTAGGAAAAAAGGTGCTCCATCATCTCTGTTTGATTGGGCCATGTTATAGGTACATCATCCGACTACTTAATTCTTATGTGTGGGTCTTATTGACATCTTTCACCAGACTTCCAGTTACCTCAGATGTAAAAAAATCTAAATTTTCTTTTTAACTCCATAATGTCCAACTCTGCCTGCAACTGGCAGAAGTCACTACTGGTTTCCTTTTACCCACTACAAAGTAACAGCCCATGGTGAAACTGAATTTGCAACAGCTCTAGGATCAGTTGCCCCAAGTGACATCATTCTGGAGCAGGCAGCCAGCTATTGCCTGGATAAGTACTATGGACAGCAATTGTCCAAACAGTTACGAGGTTTCAAAGACCACATCTGCTCCTAGGAATGCTTACCTTCAGGATTTAAGAGAGTTTTGGTGTGGACAGCCATAATGCATTTGGACCTTCTGTGGTATCCTGAATTAGCTGATGCACATGTATCTGCTGGTTCTCATTCAGCAATCTTACATTTTCCCAAGACATCTTAGATTACTTTCTGTATAGTTGAGGTTGGTCTTTAGTGATTGATCTGTGCCATATCCAGAAGCCAAAGGATCTGTGATTTGACAGCAGTGTGTCTTTAAACTTCATCCCAAAAGACAGCTTCTTCCTTTCTCCCTTTCAAATGGAGAAACCCTAGTTATCAAAACTTTGTTCAAAGAGTTTCTCAGACTGTTAAGTCTTGTCTGAGCTATTCTGTGTTGAGTTTTAGAGGGAAAGAGAAATTGCAGGTTTTAAATTCCATATACACCAGTTAAACTGACTTACTGTATTTTTCAAGATCCATCCTCCTTTCATGAAGTGAAAACAATTTTTCTGTAATTTCACTTTATTTTTTTTACATAGTTGAGTGTCTTAGCTTTTTCCTTTTCAGTTCTTTAGTTGATACACTGTAGCTGGCCATTCTAAAAACTGAGTTAGCTTTTATAAAGAGCTGTTTAAGAGGATAATATACAACGCCTCTTTACATTAGTTGCTTGTCCATTTCTGTTTTGCTGCTACCAAGGGAATTTCATGCACAGCTTTTTTTTTCTTTTTTTAAAGCATAGGGTTGGTAATTCTGTGCCTGCAACTATCAGAATTTTGAGGGAGAGGAAGAAAAAAACTGTAATAAGTATTTCCCTTTAGCAGGAATGCATTTGGATTAGTTCTTAACTATATTTTGTTTCTGCATCAGTGCTTTTTTGAGCTTCCTTAAAGTTTATGGGAGGCAAATGTGACATTTTTTCTGGTTTTAAGATATTTTGTCGTTGGTGCTGCTGAACTTGCTCTGTGTGTCTGTGTATAATCTTACTGATGTCCAAACCCATGTGCCTGTAGTACAAAAAAGGCTACTGCGTATATGAATGTTATGTTGTGCATCCTCTACCAGATTTTGTGCAGCTTTTCACTCTCCATCTCCACTAGAAATGCCCACTGGAAGCTACATTCACCACAAAGCAATAATTTCTTCCTGTATACCTGTGTTCCCCCTCCTTCAAGTTGTCAACCTGTCTTCATGCTACATTCCTCTGTTCCACATCTTTGGATGTTCACATAGCTGTCCTTCCCTGCTGAACACAGTGCCTCTCCTTCCTCCTACTTTCTCAGATTATGTTCTACCTGCAATTCAGTCAAAATCAGAATATGCAGACAACCCATCTTTTTGCACATCAGCTGCTAAGCAATCACTAGATGACCGTGGTTTGACACTTGTCTTTTTTTTCATTTCATCATAAGACAAACTGTTCTTATTTTAGATTAATTTACTTTTGAAAGTGTGTGTTTAAAAGTAAGTTTAAATAGTGCTGCTGTTCTCTGGGATTAGAGTTCCCAAACACAGAGTTATTTTGGAATAACTGGTTCTTCAAATTCACATTCTTTCTAAGTGCACAATAAATTTGAAGTCTAGGTAGGCATTCATTATGGGACTCAGTCTGGTCCAGTTCTTGTAGGCTCCTGTTCACTTTGTTGGATTGAGATCATGTTTTAGTTTTAGTATCTCATACTTCTTTTTTTTTTATCTTTTCTGCTATTTGTATTACAAGTTATCACTTCAAGTTTTCTTTCTTTGCTTTTTGATCATCCTGTCGGGGTTTTTTTCCGTTATTTTTACTGCAATAGGAGATTTATTTTCTTATAACTGGGAGACACATGGATTAGACTTTTTCAGATCTTTCTGGAAAACCATTTGGAGAGGTTTGTTCTTTCTTAAGTCTGTGATTTTAATGGAGAGCAGGTTTTGAATGCATTATTCTCCATTAGAAATGGAGAATAGCGCACTATTCTACTGCATTATAATAATTCATTAGAAAGCTGATAAGGTGGGTAGTCCTCTTTTTTTATAGTTCCGTAGAAAGTGATCTCAGGAAGGCTATATAAATGCTGCTTCTGGTAATTGTACGGGTGTACTAACTGCATAAGGCTTTTGATTCTTCATAATGCAGATAGTTTGGGGGTTTTTTTAAGTGTTTCACCAGCATCCTCACAAAAGATTTTTTTTACTGCTGCAGTTCATTGCAATGTATTTCATATACACACACACATGTATATGAGTATAACTACAGTAATATTAATGGAATCCTACAACTATATATTAAATTAACTGGTTTTATTCTATGCTAATTTGAGTTTAGCTGAAGAGAGTGTGCTTGATCTGCTTCCTTGTTGCAAGATGGCATAAACTTAAGTGTCTGGTACAGTGTTTAAAACCTCTGTTTCTTTAATATGTAAGGTGTTGATTGACTCTGATACCATGTAGTATGTGAACACAGTGAATACATTTCACAGTGATTGAAATCCTTATAATACTAATGTATGTGTTAAATGTTGCATAAGCATATGTTAATACAGAATTCATTTATTTTGATATAGAGGATGTCCCACTTTGGTGCAAGCATTACCAGGTCCTAGTACACAAGTTACTGCTGGGAGCAACCATACAGCTATTCTCCTAATGGATGGCCAGGTTTTCACATTTGGAAGTTTCTCAGTAAGGAAATAATACTTACTCATGGGAATATGCTAGTATTTAAAGTTGGTTTGTTTGTTTTTCTCAAAACTGTTCATACTTGTTCTTACAGAACTACTTATGACTTCCGCTTGTCTTTTGTGTCTGTCATGTTTAAAAATGTGGCCTTTAATATTTTTGTGGTTATAACTTGTTCATTGTATTTAAATGTGTATTTAAATTTATTTAATCATTTAAATCTACTTAGAGTAGCCACTACTTTGTGAAGGTAATTTTGTGGTAAGATATCTCTTCCAGATTACTACTTTTATATATTATAACTGTCAAAGTAACTTGTTAATCTTTGAGACTTCCTGTTAATGTTATATACTAATTCTGTATTCTCTCTATAGAAAGGTCAGCTTGGTAGACCAATTCTGGATATGCCTTACTGGAATGCAAAACCAGCACCCATGCCTAATATAGGCTCCAAATATGGACGCAAAGCAACATGGATTGGAGCAAGTGGAGACCAGACTTTTCTCAGGATCGATGAAGCTCTCATTAATTCTCATGTACTTGCTACATCAGAGATATTTGCAAGCAGGCATATAATAGGCAAGAACTCTTCTATAATACTTAAATGCTTATGGATGTATTAGAGGAAAAGATAGCTTCAGTCATGTTAACAGTGGAGGAGCAACAGATCAAAAATGTGAATGGAGGGAATTAAAATATTTTGGCTGTCTAGTTATACTGCACATGGTGATCCTAGTTCCTTTAGAAATTAGTTTTATTAAAAATAAGAATGTAAAAATCTAAGCTTTTCTTGCATTTAATTCTTACTGTGGTTTATTTTTTGCAGTAGCAGTGTATCTATTCTTCTCTGCTACGTTAATGCTTGTCCTGGTTTCAGCTGGGATAGAGTTAATTTTCTTTCTAGTAGCTGGCACTGTGTGTTGTTTTCACTTTAATCTGAGAATAATGCCACATAATGAGTGGAATCTTCATGTTTTTCTGCTCTATTTGCTCCCTGATCTAGGTTTGGTACCAGCTTCAATATCAGAACCTCCTCCTTTCAAATGTCTTCTGATAAATAAAGTAGATGGCAGTTGCAAAACATTTAATGATTCTGAGCAGGAAGACCTTCAAGGTTCTGGTGTGTGTCTGGATCCTGTCTATGATGTTATTTGGAGGCAAGTGTGGATTATAGCTATTAAAGTTGTAGTATAGCAATCCTATTTAAAATATTTTGGGAGTCTGGAGATTGATTATGTTCATTTCCCTAGAAAATGAAGAACAATATTTAGTCTTCCATGTATCTTTTCTCACTTTTTTTTAATTATCATTATTTGTTCAGGTAAGCCAGAAACAAACATCTCTTGCCTGTTTTTTTTTTCTTATTCCTTTTTAATTTTTTTTTTAATTTTGCATCATTTTCTTTTTGGTCTCGTGATGTTTGCAGAACTCCAATCTCTTCAGCTTCTTTACTGTTTTCACTCTTCCCTTACTTGCTTCCATATGCTTAACACTTCACTGATTAATTTTCTTCCCATAGCCAGCTTCCACAGCCTTAAATCTTCATCCTTCTGTCTGGTATTATTGGTTAAGACTTAATAGGAGAAGGGGTAGAGTAATTGTATTCCTTTCAGTTATGACATTTTGGGAGGTCAACATAAAAATACTTTTTTAGATGGCTTAGACATTCAAATTCTGGTTGTAATTATTTCACAGTCTTCTGGGTGGTTGCTTTCAGTGGAGTCTTTGAGCAGGCATTGATCAAAAGTGCTTGTTCCAAAACAGAATTGTAACATCTAGTTCTTCTGTAATGTTTTAAATCTATGTTAGCCATGTACTGGGAGAGAAATTATACTTTTGTCCAAGTGTAGGCGATTAGTTACATTTAAATTGTTTGAAGACTTAGGAAAAACAAAAATAGTCACAGAATAAAGCAGTGAGCCAGCTGGTTTGTATTCACCTGAAAATTATAGTGTGATGTAGGATCAGATCCTTAAAACATCGTTGTGTCTGTAGGCTACTTACATCCTACTTTGTAAGTTTTCATCCAGAATTCTGTTCTTGTTTAAT
Organism: Melopsittacus undulatus; assembly: GCF_012275295.1. Classification (NCBI taxonomy): domain Eukaryota; kingdom Metazoa; phylum Chordata; class Aves; order Psittaciformes; family Psittaculidae; genus Melopsittacus; species Melopsittacus undulatus. Next base: position 42,395,038 of record NC_047528.1, on the reverse strand, counting down.
AGAAAATATTAAAACAGACAAAGAAGAGAGACATGAATGAATATGCCCTTCAGTAGTGAACTATCTGGTATATTAGTTATTCCTGGATGTTTTTATTCATGCCTTTTTAAATTCTGTTTCTCTGTGCAGAGAGACAGTATTCTTGATTATGTAGATTTTTCTTTATAACCTTCTTCAGCTAGTACTGAAATTCGAGTAGTTAAATAATTTTGTAAGTCTGTGTGTATAAACTTGCACATTGCTAATTTTTTGAAATCCTGAATACATATGGTTTCCTATAATACTTTTCATCAAAACTATTTCTTCCTCCATTAGTTAGACCATCTTAACCCAATTTAGAAAAGCGTACCAATTGAAAATTCTTTTTGTGCTTATTCAGAACATTCCCAGGGGTTTTGTTTCTTCCTTTTGCACAGTGACATCAATGACATAATTTTTTTCTTTTTTTATTTTCTTTTTCTCCATGTTAATCTATGTTAATCTTAATTTCTTCACATTAATCTATAATATAGAAGGTCTTTGTAGTCCCTTGTTTATGCTGTCCTTTTCTATAATCCATTGTAATATTATAAAGTGATGTTATCCATTTAAAAAAGCCCAAACAAAATATATTGGATTTCTCAAGATGTTTTTACTCTTATTTGAAGGTTACCATTTCACTTTTAGTTGGCATCTTTTTCATTTTTGAGCACACCTCCCTTTATATCTAGTACTTTGCTAGTTAATTCATGCATCTTAATAGATTATACCATTTTAATATTAGCTTTGAAAAGTGTCTGATATTTTCTGTTTGACTTGGAGTACAGTAAAAGTGTTTTTGTCTTTCCATTTCCTAGTGTGTTGTGCTAGTAAACTTTATACGTGTTTGGTGTAATGATTTATGTTTTACATTAAATGGCTTATAAAATTTAATTATCGGTTAGATGGGTTTTTTTGTGTTTTTGGGGTTTTTTTAGTAGGTGAAAGGTTTGGGGTTTTTTAACTCTATTTTGCCTTGCTCTAGGTTTCGACCAAATGCTAGGGAACTGTGGAGTTACAATGCAGTAGTTGCGGATTCCAGACTTCCCTCAGCTCCAGACATGCAATCCCGGTGCAGTATTTTGAGTCCAGAACTTGCCCTACCAACTGGTTCCAAAGCTCTGACCACGAGATCTCATGCAGCTTTGCACATTCTAGGTATACATTTATAGTTGATGAGCCAGAAGCTTAGATGAAATAAAGAAACATTCCTTAATGTATACATGAATTCTAACCTAACAGCTTTCTGACTCTTTTTTTTGAGTTAAAATCTTTGTAATCTTTCACCATTTCTCTTTAACACTTATGATCTGGCTGCTATGTATTATTTTTAATCAAAATAGTTATCTTCTGCTATCTTAATAGGGGGGTTTAGAGTTCTGATGGAAGCTGCTATTAGAGGTCAGCAAGAGACCTTCTTAGATGATTTTTTTGACTGTCTGCAGAGTAAAGTCAATGCTGATAAAAACCTGGAGCTTCCAAGAGACAGGAAAACAGTGATCTTAAATAAGCTAATTTTATTTTAAAGTAAATGCAGTACCTGAAATTATAATGTAGTCTTGTTAATTTTGTATAATGGGGCACTAACATTAATATGATTTCCTTTAGTAGTCTAAAAGGCCTAACAAAACAAAAATAATCCCATGATATTAATGTGAAAACTGGCCATATGCAACATGGACAGTTCTTCAAAGCACAGCTTTGGAAGTCATTTTGGGTCACTTGCTCGCTGATTGTGATGAGGGATCTGTTCCTTGTGTTGCCTCCTTCAGTGTGTCTGAGATACAGGATAAATTTTTAACTAGAATCATAGAATGGTTTGGGTTCAAAGAGACCTTAAAGATCATCTAGTTTCAACCCCACCCGTTATGGGCAGGGACGTTCAAATCTGCCCATAATTGTTACTACTTCAACTCTTTTTTTGGCAATATGGGAAATCTAAAAAGGGGGAAAAAAAATAAGGTGTTGCTGGTAATTTATTTACCATTGTAAAAGTTGCAAAGTAGATTTAATCACATTAATTGGTTATTCTGGAAAATGAGTAATTTAAATGAAACTGATCTTCAGTGAGGAACCTTGAGATTCTACAGCAGTGACCCTTGACCTAATCAAAGCTATCTATAATGATATTTGGTAGTGTATGTTTGGTTATTTCCATTTTGTTGATTATAACCAACAGTGAGAAATTTTGACTTTTTTGGTTTTGCTTTCTTTTAGGTTGTCTTGATACTTTGGCTGCTATGCAGGACTTAAAAATGGGTGTAGCAAATATGGAGGAAGAGACTCAAGCAGTAATGAAAGTTTATTCTAAAGAAGACTACAGTGTTGTTAACAGATTTGAAAGTACGTACACAGTATAATTTCGTAGCGCAAGCCAGTCAGCTTGCAGAATGAAAGACTAAGATAGATTAACTGTATTTTGGTCTTAATTTTTTTTTTTTCTGCAGGTCATGGAGGAGGCTGGGGTTATTCAGCCCATTCAGTAGAAGCTATCCGTTTCTGTGCTGATACAGATATTTTGTTAGGTGGTCTTGGTCTATTTGGAGGTAGGGGTGAATACACCGCTAAAATAAAGGTAAGCTTTTCAATTTGATTTTAAACAATATTATGTGTCAAAATCAGAACTTGAGAAATGCCAGCTAAAACCTGATTAATTTTATTTCTTGATGAATGAGTGGTTTGCTGTATATTAAAAGCACTTGTAATAGGACTAGAACACAGCTTTTCAGTGAGAAGTAATGAAACTTATGCAGGTAAGGTGGTTGAAATAGACATCTGAGAAACAGACATCTGAGAATCTTTTTACTTGTCAAAAATTGCCAGAGTCTTATCTTCATTAAGTGCTATGCCATCTTACAGGTGTCTTGAGCAGATGTGGTAGTGGGTTAAAAGATTCTGTGATCTATTTATACAAAGCTCGGAGGTTCACCTGCAAAAAAATGGTGTTGTGGGCTTCAAGTTAGAATTGTGTCTGGTTCTAACTAACATGAGGGACTGCTTCTCAAAACCAGGCAAAGGGTGCTTATTAGTAACTTCTTAGCTGGGAATATTTAACTGAGAGTGAATAGCATCGAAGATACTTAACTCTGGTTTGTGCCAAATGTAAGAATGATTAGGGCTGGAGTATGTGTGCTGACTTAAATTAAATAAACAAACCTGTCTTTGTATAAAAAAGCTCACATAAACACACAGTGTGATGACAGAGCTCTGGTTTCCAAAGAGTAATTTCTGTTCCAGCATTTAAATAAGGATTTCAGAAACTCCATGAAACATAATATAAGGAAGGATCTAATATCTGAGATTTTTATCTGATTTATATATTCAGAATACATTTTTGTTGCTACTTGACATTTAGTGCGTTATTGAGTTTTCTTTTTCTATTTTCAGATGACTAGGTATTCAGGTTTGTTTTAGGGAAATAGATGGCATACGCTTAGCAGTAGCATTTGTATAAGTCAACAGGAGATCCAAAATAAGTAGCTGTACTTTATCCTGGTTTAACACAGTGATTGAGTATTGCAAATGAATAAGGAAATCCAAGAAACTTTACAAAAAACCCCACGACCCATGACTAAGGTTTATATACTGAAGGTGATAAGCCTGTGGAAGCCCACTAATAATACTTTTCCAATTTGTTTCTGGTTGTCTAGGATTAGCTTGTAGCCAAAATAAGAATTGCCAGTCATACTGCGGACAAACTGAGTGTTAAACAGGTGTTTGCAAGGGAAGTCATAAATGTGTCGTGGTCCTCTTTCATACTCCTCAAACTGTAAAAATTATTTTTGCCTAAGAAACCCAAGCTCTTTTGCAGAAGGTATCATCTTTTGTCCTAGTCACTGTTTATGACACTGTTGACTAGCTCTGCTAAACAGTCAAGCTCTCCTTTCCCAGAGAAGTTGAGCAGACCTTCAGTGCATTTCAGTCTATGACAAAAGCCTGCACCTTCTGTACATCTTTGCCTTTCTTGAATGCTCTATGTTTTACCTGCCTGCAAGTAGAGTTTCTGCACTTAAGAATATATCTGGGTGTAAGGTTTGGGTGGGGGGGTCAGTGTCAGTTGCTGTTTTTTGACAGTTAATGGTAGTGAAAAATCCTGATTTCCAGGTGGGAATTTGTGTGAATCACAATTCTGTCAGTGATAGTAACTGGCAATTACTTTTGGGGAGAAGGAATAGGAGTAGACAGTTTCCAGAATGCCAGATGGGAAAAAGTGGTATTATGAGGTTTCTAACACCTAAGACATATTTTTACCTTTTCTTCTGACTCCACTAGTTGTTTGAATTGGGTCCAGATGGGGGAGACCATGAAACTGATGGAGACCTTCTTGCTGAAACAGATGTCTTAGCGTATGATTGTGCTGCTAGGTAAGATGTTTTCCATACCTGTGGCTACCTACTTCTTGATCTTTATTTTTACTCTATCTGTGCACATTTTAAAATTACTTTAAATATCAGAGATGATCTACATCACTAGAAGTTTGTAGCAGTGATGTAAAACTTACAAAGTGTATTGGGTGAGGCAGTAAAACACCAAATACCTCACCAGAACACAATGGCACAAAATTAAAAGAAGGCAAAATCATTTCTCGCTTGTTCTTGTATAAATCAAAGTCAAATCACATACTCCTGTGATGAGAAGACAAGACATTGCAGCAGCTCTTTTGAATGCTTCTATCAAAAGAATGCTTTCAGGCATAAATGGGTATTGTCATTAAACTTACTGCAGTATGAAATTATCATAACCAAAAGAAGAGTTACTGTTCTTCAGCTCATTAGAATATAGGCAGTTACTGTTTGAAAGATTTTGTGCATATGGATGGGATTAGCCATGTTTTAGCTGCTTTTTCATTCCTTGTTATGGAATAATTTAAAATTCAAATCATCCATGACTACTTCTTTTAGGTTTAATTCTTATGTATCAATACTCCTAAATATATACTTCTTAAATGTTCATGTGAATTCCTAAGAATTCACATATAAGCTCTTGCCATTTACAAGAACTTTCTGGAACTGAATTAAAATAATATGAATAATGTTTTATAATTAATACTTTATTTGCAGTATCATATATTAAATGTAATTATGATTGTGCGTGTTAATTTAATTCAATTTTTCTTGGCTCTGTTTGGCTTTTGATATCTGATTGTTTTCAAAATGCAACAGTCAAGCTAGACTTAGGCATTTGTAGGTCCTTCTGATTTATTTTTTTAATTTTAAATAAGTATTTTTCAATGAAATATTTTTACTTTCTGAGTATTAATAGATAATTGACATTACTAACCAAATTCCATTAATTCACAATTTTTTTTAGAAGCAGAGTGGCATTTGTTAAAGATTAATTTGAAAGCTAATTCATATGTGTCTTTATCCCAGAGAGAAGTACGCAATGATGTTTGATGAACCAGTACTCCTACAAGCTGGCTGGTGGTATGTTGCCTGGGCAAGAGTCTCAGGACCCAGCAGTGACTGTGGATCTCATGGACAGGCCTCTATTACTACAGATGATGGGTATACTTTTTTTTTTTTTAATGTGAAAGGATATATCTAATATGACTGACCTAATAATTGGATTATTTCTCTTTCAGTGTTGTATTTCAGTTTAAAAGTTCCAAGAAATCAAATAATGGTACAGATGTTAATGCAGGGCAGATCCCACAGTTACTATACAGGTAATATTTGGATATCTATTTAGAACAATATATTGGCATGTTTTTTTAAATAGAAGCCTGGTTAAAGTAAGTGTATGTTTCATGAAATTATTACTGTATTAGGCTAAGGAAATCCATATCTAGAAAATTTAGTGTCTTTGAGAAATGTAATAAACCAATTGCAACAACATTTGTTTCTTTGCAGTTTTTCTTGCAGTCATTCTTCATATATTATGTTCTGAGACTTTCATTTAGTTCTGTAGAGCCTAATGGTTTCACCTAATATGCTTCATTTTTTTACTAGTTAGGAAGTATTCTATTTAGTAGGCCTTAGTTTAGGAGCAGTATACTATCAAACAGATGAACTTAATGAACACCAGCCCTTCATCCTGAAAAAAAAAAACCCAAAGAAGCAAAGGAACAAACATCTAATTGTCCTTTACAATAAGTTACCATAAACTTACTATTCTCATGTTAAATGTTATCAAACTCTGTTTTCAAAAACCAGAGCTCTTTTGCTGTATTGCTGGTATATTTTTCAGACTTCCTCAGATATATACAAATTTTTATGTCTGTATATATACATATGTAGCCATCTGTCCCCACATTAATTCTGAAGCTTGGAATTTCTTCATAGCAGTTCTTTTGCTATGTCCTTTGTAAATGTGTCCTTTTCAGAGTCTCTTATCAGAGCAGCTTGCTTTGGCTAGTAAGCTTTGTGTCTGTAGACCTCTGTCTCTCCAGAGCAAAGCTTCATTTTGACTGATGCATTTAAAGTCCTAGCATAACCTATTATCATTTGAGTGATTTCCATGGATAGATGGCAGTAGGTGCCTCTGAAGAAAGGATATGGCTGAGTGGCACAAAAGGGGAAGTGCTGTAGTGATAAGTGTTGTCTATATTTTTTATATCTCCATATATATTTTACCTCCACAAAACTACTGTTCTTTAAGGAATGATGTTTCTACTCTTAAAAATGTCATCTTATTACAAGTAAATACTTGTAATCATTTCATGTATAGTTAAATCTGAACTTTATTATTGCTTGTCATAATCCTGTCAGTTGAACAAAATTCTAGATACTTCATTACTGTTCTAGAACAATTAGGAGCTGGAAGAAGTTATGCTGAAATTAAGCTTTTTTTTTTGTTAACTACCTTTAAAGTTTCTTCCACTTCTGTTCCACTTGAACAATACAAACAGTAATAACTGCTAAAAGTAGAAAGTGCAGACTTCCAAGTCAGTTCTTTAAATTGTTCTTCCAGGTTGCCAACAAGTGATGGCAGTGCATCTAAAGGAAAACAGCAAACCAGTGAACCTGTGCATATTTTAAAGAGATCTTTTGCCAGAACTGTCTCAGTGGTGAGTATTATCAAAAATCTGTGATCCTTGCAAGTTCATTCATGCTTGGAAAACAGGAAGATATAAATGTGGAAATAGCTAATGATATTTTTCTGTCTGCTTTGTCAAGCAGAAGTTAGTTAAACTGAAATATGTATCTTATATCTCAATTTTATATATTTATAACAGTCTTCTTTTAACTTTTCCTGGATATTTCAGCTGTTAACAAGCTTTGTATTGACCTGAGGGTAAGAGCCTAGAAATACACTTGTTTTACAAGGTTGAGCCTACTTAGATTTGGGAGTTCATACTTGCTGATTATAGTCAGTGTACAAGCCTTACTCCCTGCCAATCAATTAATGTTACCATGTTTTTCTGGAGTTTTGAGGGAGCTTTACTATATGCTGTCTTCCATGGCTTTTAAATTCCTGTCATTGGTGAGATTTGTCTTCCTCTTGGATGCATTCCAGTGTACACTGAGGATCAGATAGCTTTGAATTTAACATCCATATGCTGAGGAAAAGAGTATTAATAGGCACAGTGAACTGCAACTATTAATAGAAGATAATCTGCAGTTCTTCACATACAAGAAGGTTAGTCAAATTGTGAGAAATACTGCATTAATTGAAATGCAGTATTAGCGTACAGGACAAAGCAAATTCAATCATCATGTTTTTTAAAGTATGGTCTCTTCCTTATATGTTACAAGCAATGATTTTTTTCAGTTCCATCCTGGTTTATATTTTATACTGTATTACAGTACTGTCAGTATTCTCCACAAATAGTTACATTTAAGTTACTGCTTCCATATGGCCACTGTGATCCAATTTTCTTAGCCCCCTTGCTTTTATTTATGTATTCTCCATTTCTTTAGTATTTTCTGATTATCAGAATTGCCTTCTGTTCAGGTTTCTTTTTACAAATATATTATATACATAATTGCATTTTTAATAATAATTTTATTGGCATAATAATAACTACTCTTAATATATGCTTGCTTAAAAAAATGCACTAAGCTATGAACTCTTACTACTTTTAATTCTTCACATTTTATCCTTCCTCTTCATTAGTTTGCTGCTGTTATCCCTCATGATCTGACTTGGGATAAGAGGAGAGTTTTGGCTTTCTGAAGGATTAGATATTTTATAATTAACTTTTGAACAATTAACTTGATTGTTGCAGCTTGAAGGTATACCTGCAGCTTGAAAGTATTCAATACCAAATACTTCTAGTTTGCCTTCTGAGGTACAACTTTATGAAACTATCAACCATACTTAATAATACTAGAAAGCAATTTTTGGACAAACAAAACTTTGTAAGTCCTTGAGTTTTTGTGGACTATCATGTGCTTCTGTTGGACTTTCAAGTACTGTAAATGCGATATTGTTCCCATGTCCCTGCAAATGCTAACTGTTTAAAGACAAAGAGACAGGCCTGATAAGTCTTTGCTGTTATGGCAAAAATATATTCTGTTAAAAGTGAGTATTACACTATTCATATGTAGACAAAGCAAGTAAAATATATTGAAAAATCTCTATTACAGGTGAATACAAACAATTGCTAGATCTTAAATAACTAGGAGACTTCCACACACAAATAACATACATAACATATATAAGTTGCTTTTAGCATGCTATTACAGTGCAGTCTTCCCTACATTCTCAGTGCTCTTTATTCTCAAGCAGACAGGATTTGTGTGTTGTATGGTAGATGTGTAGAGACATAAATATGTTTTCATAATAAACATGGATATAAATGCTATTTGCTTCTCATCTTACACTGATGCTGAAACTTCAGGTTTTGTTTTTAATACAAAATCTGTCTTCTCCGTTTTTCATAACCTGAATAGGAATGCTTTGAATCTTTATTGAGCATTCTTCACTGGAGCTGGACAACACTGGTGCTGGGAGTTGAAGAACTTCGGGGACTTAAAGGATTCCAATACACTGCTACTCTTTTGGATTTAGAAAGGTTGCGTTTTGTGGGCACTTGCTGTCTGAGATTGCTGAGGGTTTACACCTGTGAAATATATCCAATATCAGGTATTCCTTAAACCCCAACATCATCTTAATTTGCTTATTTCATATTTATCAACAAATAATCTACAGAAGGTTCAAAATTTAATCTAAGTATTCATGTAGGGTATGCTATCAGATGAAATTGCCTGTACAGATGGTTTTATTGGAGCAATTAAGAGTCTTGCTGTCAGAAATGGGACACTTGCAATAATCTGCATAATTAAGCATCCAACACCAAATGTTTACACTAACTTTTGTATACTTAAAAGTTAATTTCTTTTTTGACTTCACAGCTGAAGTTTTTTGGACCGTTTGGAGCTTTGGGTTTTTTTAGTGTTTTGTGTGTTTGGTTGGTTGGTTTTGTACATAGTAGTTGCTTTGCTGGTGAGCACAATTTAGATTTGAGGACAGTATCTGTTTCTCATACCTGTAGGTTAACAGTGCTCATGTAAGACCAAGTTGGATGGGGCTTTGAGCAACCTCTGAACCAGAAGAAGGTGTCCCTCACTATGGGACACTGTTCTGTAATTCTGAAAGACTGAAAAATTGCAAGTTTCTGATGTTCAGGTTTCTTTGATGTAGTTTAACACACTTGTTTTCCTTCTGAAATTAGTTTCACTGAATATAGATTTATCAGTGCTGCTAAATTCTAGTTGTTTTATCTGCATGTAAAATGTGCGTTTTAATATGAAAATGTTTCATTTATTTTACATCTAATGTTGCTCTTTGTCTAACCTTCTAGCTACAGCTAAGGCAGTGGTAGAAGAAACGAGCAAATTAGCAGATTGCATTGGAAAAACAAGGACCTTGCTGAGAAAAATTTTATCTGAAGGAGTTGATCATTGCATGGTGAAGCTGGACAATGATCCACAAGGATACCTCAGTCAGCCTCTCACTCTTTTAGAAGCTGTTCTTCAGGAATGTCATAACACATTCACAGCTTGTTTTCATTCATTTTATCCAACACCAGCTCTCCAGTGGGCATGTCTTTGTGACTTGTTGAACTGTTTGGACCAGGTACATTAAAATGGCATAAATATTACAGCTTAGCTTTCCCTTTAGCACAAAGAGAAGCCAAGCAGTATTTAAAGCCTTTATGCCTTTTTTTTTTTTTTTGGTGTTTATTCTAGTTTGCAGTTCAAATTGTGTTGTGTACAAGTTCAAAAGGAGCTTAGGAACTTCTGTCTCCATTAGCAGTAAAATTCTCTCTGGGACACTGAAGAAAATTTGTGGTGCTGGTAACTTTTTGCACCTGCTTTTTCAGTGTTGAGACCATGCCTTGTATGTGATTACTCTTGCTGCATGTTGCTTAGGAGCATACATGTGGTGGCTTTTATATTCATGACTAATAGTTGAATAATTTCTCATTATTAAATGTTAACAATAGTGTTCTGATCCAGTAAGGTATATGAGAAGCTGGCAATATTAATCTACAATCAACAACTTTTTTTTTAAGTGTCTTGCTCACTGTGAATGGACAATCCCCATTCAAACAGTGTAGTTGCTTGCTTGTGTTAATTCAAGTGAGATGTTAACAACTTCCTTTTCATTTTGTATGGAAATTCATTTAACATATAAAAATTCAATGAAAAACCAGTTCTTTAATATATTATTCTAATTAACTTTTTTAAAATACATGCTTTGTATTCAAAGGGTGTCATTATTTCAGAAGTAATTTTTGATTGGTTTATTATTTAAAAACATGTCAACCAACAAATTTTAATTACTGCAGTTTGAAAGATCTCAGTGGAAGCTCATGAGAGAAGATAATGTAAAATTAGCAGGAAAGCTATCACTATATGAAATGCTTTCTCTAAATTATTCTTATTATAGAACTGGAAAGTTGCTTTCAAAAGTAGCTTCTTTGTCATTTACTTTGAATACAGCAGTACCATTCTGTTAATTTCTGTTTATGTCTTTAGGACATCCAGGAAGCAAACTTCAAAACCTCCAGTAGCCGGCTTCTTGCTGCAGTTATGTCCGCTCTCTGCCATACTTCAGTAAAATTGACCTCTATCTTTCCAATTGCTTATGATGGAGAGGCACTGCTGCGATCAATGGTTAAACAAGTCAGCACTGAGAATGACTCTGCTCTGGCCCATCGTTTTCCTCTTTTGGTTGCACACATGGAAAAACTTAGTCAGGTTAGGATATATTCTAAAAATTTAATGGCTTTTACTTTGCAACAAAACCCAGTTATGTAAGTTGAAGTTTTAGCTTTATAAGGATGTCACTGAATTTGTCTGAGCTTTTTTTTTTTTTTCCTTGAAAATCCCGTTTTAGAAACCTGTTATTTTGTCCAAATTTAATCTTTTGGAAGTATTCCAATTATTTCTTGTTTGGAGAATGTCTGAGCAATATTAAATTGGTAGCAGTACAGTTTGGAGTTGTTTTCCATTGCATAGTGTTTTCTGCAGCAATTTTTAGCTCTTTTCATAATCGCAAGAATTAACATATGAGTAGATTCAGTGGTTTTAGGAAGAGTCAACACAGCTTTGGTAATAGAGTCGTGTCTCAAACTGGATTTTTTAAAGGAGTCAGCAAGCAGGTAGACAAAAGAAAGACAGTTCATATGGTTCTATCAAAGGTTATTAAATCTTTGGGCTCCCAAATGTCGTAGTATTGCAGTTCTATTTTTTCAGAATAGATTTACAGGAATAAAAGGGTAACGATGATAATCAGAAACATGGGACTACTAAATAGTATTCTTTACTTTGGAAGACAAGAGGGGTAAGATCTTACAAAATTATAAATTATAAATTATTCATGAGAGGTAAATAAAGGATAATTGTTGAGTCTTCCAATGACAAAAGTTTGGAGCAACCAGAGACCTTAGCAAGAGGTAAGTTCAGAAGACTGCTGTTCTTCATAAAACACACAGTTAAGCTGTGGAATGTATTCCTGTAGGCCATTATTATGCTAAATGCTTTCACAGATTAAGAAAGCACCTGTGCAAATGAATGAAGAGGAAAATCACCAAAACTATTAAGTGCAAAGATAATATTTCCATCTTAGGTACTGCTGCCTCTTAGCTGCTAAAGATAGAAAGAGTTCTGTGCAGGCATTTCTACAGGTTTGCTTGACCTGATTGTCTGTTTACTACTTGGATATTTTTGGGAGACAAAATGGTAAGAAAGACACAATCAGTAGTGCTGATTTTTTTTCCTTATTGGGGATGACTGTCAGTATGGATAACTGTTTCAAAAAATAGTGGGTGTTATAGCTAGGTAGAAGATGCCTAAGCTTAGATTTTTTTTCATAGTCTACATTCAGTAAAGAACAATTGTTTTTATAAGCATCCCACCACAGGTTTTATCCTGCCTGTTTGCATAGAAGAGTCTCTTTGCTAACATCAAAGCCAAAAGCTTCTGAGTTTATTTTTAGACACTGAGGAGGACAATGACATGAAGAATTCCATAGAATCATAGAATAGTTAGGGTTGGAAAGGACCTTAAGATCATCTAGTTCCAACCCCCCTGCCATGGGCAGGGGCACCTCACACTAAACCATATCACCCAAGGCTTCATCCAACCTGGTCTTGAACACTGCCAGGGATGGAGCATTCACAACCTCCCTGGGCAACCCATTCCAGTGCCTCACCACCCTTGCAGTAAAGAACTTACTCCTTATATCCAATCTACACTTCCTCGTATTAAGTGTGAACCCGTTACCCCTTGTTCTACCACTACAGTCCCTAATGAAGAGTCCCTCCCCAACATCCTTATAGGCCCCCTTCAGATACTGTAAGGCTGCTATGAGGTCTCCATGTAGCCTTCTCTTCTCCAGGCTGAACAGCCCCAACTTTCTCAGCCTGTCTTCATATAGGAGGTGCTCCAGTCCCCTCATCATCCTCCTCTGGACTTGTTCCAACAGTTCCATGTACTTTTTATGTTGAGGACACTAGAACTGTACACAATACTTCAAGTGAGGTCTCACAAGAGCAAAGGTAGTTATTTATCTGTTGACAAAAGAATAGATACTGTAGTAGCTTTGAGAATTTTTTTTTCATACTCTCTAGACAATTTCGTATTTTTAAGAGATCAGTGGTTTCTCAGTTATCTAGTGCTTATAGTGTGTGAAAATTAATGGTTTGTTTTGTTTAAAGAATGTTGTAAAAATGATGTTATTTGTCATTTTTCTCTTCATGATACAGAGTGAAGAAAATGTTTCAGGGATGACAAGCTTTCGGGAAGTGCTAGAAAAGATGTTGGTCATTGTTGTTCTACCAGTACGGAACAGCCTTAGAAGAGAAAATGAACTTTTCTCTTCACATCTAGTTTCTAATACCTGTGGGTTGCTTGCTAGTATTGTGAGTGAGCTCACAGCATCAGCATTAGGATCCGAGGTAAAGATTCTATGAAATCATGACTAGAAGTCTTTCAGGACAAGTATATTATGAATGTGATGCACACTGTGACAGAAATTTTGTAGCTGCTAATTCATCCTATAAAATATATATTTAAATTCTTTAAAAAAAAAATCACATTTCTAACTATTCCTAGTTCATTGCCAGTTACCAGAAATCATTTTCTTTTAAGTCAGTATTGAATAGAAGCCCTGTTAGTGGCATCTTCTACGTTTTGTCAGTTGACTTTTAAAATCTACCCAGTTGAAAATCTCGTAGTTCAGTTCAGTTCATTTTATTAAAGTTACTTAATGTTTAGCATGTAATTTTTTTCTGGTGCTTGCTTTTAACATTATACAGGTTGATGGGCTGAATTCTCTCCATTCTGTGAAATCCACTCCAAACCGATTCACTAAAACAAGTCAGGGAAGAAGCTGGAATACTGGAAATGGATCCCCTGATGCAATATGTTTCTCTGTCGACAAACCCGGTGTAGTTGTAGTAGGATTTTCCGTTTACGGTGGAGGAGGAATTCATGAATATGAGTTGGAAGTATTAGTTGATGATGTAAGTACTGCATTTGCAAAATCAATTTGAACAGAAGTAACCTCAAAGTTTTTTGTAATACATTTTAGAAAGTAAGATATTATTACATTACTTTACAGTCTAGGCTACCAGTGAAACAGTACACTGGTAGTAGGGTTTTTTGTTTGCCTGTGGTGGTGATTTTTGTGGTATTGCAAGCTACATACCATATCCAGTAGCCACCTTATAGATGTCCTGATTACAGATTACCCTGATTATGGTCTCAAAATCTTAATTTATGACAAATAATATTTGGAGTATAGTGGGTCTTTCACTTCCTGGAGCTAAATGTAAATTGGTGTCAGCTGCAAAGAAAATTAAGAAATAAAGGAGATCAATTTAAAACAATTTAAACCAGTAATTGAAGAAAGGTCTTGCTACCAGCATGGTCAGGCTGTAGCTACAGATATGTCATGTGTTGTTGTTCTCTTAGAAGAAGCATAAAACTGTATTGTCTGTTCTTGTAATAAAGAAAAACCTCTGTTCTTTTACACCTTACTTGTTCGTTTTAACTGCTTGTTCTAACCTCTTCCAGAGGGCAAGCATAGATTAGTATGGGAAATTAACTTTGCTCAGTAATTTCCTTTTTAGCAGAAGGGCTTTACTCTTGACTCTGAACAGCTTTTTCAGCTTTGGTGTATTTGTAATGTAACAATTTATGCAAGAAAACATGCACAATTGCATAAATGTGTCATGTATTTACATTATAAAAGTATTGTTTCTTTGAATCAGAGTGATCATACTGGAGATTCAACTCATTCACACAGATGGACATCTTTAGAGCTGGTTAAAGGAACTTACACCACAGATGATTCTCCCAGTGACATAGCTGAAATCAGACTTGACAAAGTTGTGCCACTGAAGGTAAATAAAAGAAGTACACATCTGTAGGTTTCATATGAGTTCTCTAGATAACAAAAATCAGAATGTTCAACATAAATTTGGGGGTTTGTGTATACATTTGCTCTTGACACATTTGCTTTATCAAGTCTCTGTTTCACTCTAACTGAAAAGTTCAAATTCTTTAAAATTTTAACACAAAAAGAAATTAAATCTCAACTTTAATAATAGCATAAGATAGATTGCAGCTGCTTAGTAATTTCAGAATATTCTTGAATGTGCACCTTTTTTGCATGCAATTTGGTAGCTCATTTTCTTGGATACCTGGTCACTTTTCAAGTAATTAGGAGTAATATTTTACTTAAGTTATGGCCCATTGTTGGGGAACAAAGAACAGCTTTGACTTTTGTTAAATGCTGGATCTTTCCCAGTTAATTTCATTCGTAGTGTTTTGAGGGACTTTTCAGGCTCTTCAGTATTAATATAAAATAATAACTTTCACAATACTATGAAGTCTAAGTTGTTGTATAATCAGTAGTATTTTTGGCTCTCCTTTTTAAGGAAAATGTGAAATATGCAGTTCGCTTGAGGAATTATGGAAGTCGGACTGCCAACGGAGATGGAGGAATGACCACAGTTCAGTGTCCAGATGGTGTAACATTTACATTTAGTACATGTAGTCTGAGCAGTAATGGCACAAACCAAACGCGAGGACAAATTCCACAGATTCTTTATTACAGGTTTGTGTGTTGTCATAATCCATTTCTAAGAAAAGTAAATAAAACCATTGTAGTGCAATTATACCACAGATGTTTTTGAGAAGTAACAGAAAGAAATACATCTAGAGTGTGTTTGAGGAAAGAGTTTCATTAACAGTAGTACTGTGTTCTTCCTGTGTAGTTTCAGATTTGACAGTTTTTGCAACACCAGTTGTACTGGTGCTTCTTCCAGTCTTGTTTTAGATTCTCTTTTTTTTTGACTCGACAAATAGTTTGATGGTTGACCTCTCTTTAAGGTCCATGGTCTACTGCTTTAAAGCTGTAGTATGGGGAACTGGTAAGATGCAGCACTTCAATCTTGTGTGTTTTTCTGTAACCCATGAGATTTTTGAGAGCCCACTTGCTGGAATGTTTATCTCTCTGATTTCATTTAGTTCTGTCCTCTGTTTCCAGAAAGGATTGCATCATGTAAGGAAGAAAGGTCTGTTTATGTAAGAGCTGCCTCCTCTTACTGTAGAGTTCAAAGTTGTAGAAAGTGAAATTGCAACAGCCTGAAAAAGATAAACTGAAACATCTGACTGTCCTGCAGGGAAACTTTAATCTTTCAGGATAATAGTAGGAATTCACTTAAGGTAATGCTTTTGCAGAAAGCATTACTTTATTTTTTGAGGTGCATACATACACTGATATGCATGAAGACATGATTTTCAAAATATGTCAGCACCTGAATATATAAATTACTGCTGTCTCTACAGAAAAAAAAGGTGTCACACCTTTTACTCAAATCTCAATTTTTATCATAAAAGGGTAATCAACAGTAGGTCCAAGGAACAAAAGGAGCAAGAAATAGTATTTTACTTTGCTACTTCATTATGTGTGAGATGTACATGACTAATAAAAGATGAAAAGATGCTATAACAAGTGACATCTTTTGGACTAAATCACAATAACATGTTGCTTTTAAAGTGTTAAAGAAGATAAAATACAAAGAAATCAAATTCCCAGCAAAATGGTAGTTAACGGGTCTATTTGAAGATAAAAGATAGTTCAACACTTCTAAAACGTGTCATAGGCTATACTCAAAGATCCTGCCTGTCAGAAATAACAGTAATGGATTATGAAGGAATGGGATTGCAGTGGTGTGTATCTTACTTCTATTGATTTGGTATCCTTGAACCCTTGGACACCTGTGTTCAGGGAATTTCTCCAGCATTTTGAGTAATTTTATTATGAAGATTCGTAATTATGAAGTATCATATTATGTAAGAAGGAATTAAAAAGATAAGGAAAACATTTATTCACACTCCTAGAATATATATGCTTTTATATAAGCAAAAGTGGGAATAAAGGAGAAATAACAATTACTTTGATTTTGGAAAAGGACATAAACTTTCAGTAAATGGAAGCTTCAAGACACTCTAACTTAAAAATAAGCTAACATATGGCAAAAAACCCACACTGAAGTGCTTTCTTCAGAACAGTCTCAGTTTTTTTTTTGTTTCAACTGTGATGAAATTCTAAGAAGCTTTTGAAGGACCATAATAGCAGAACTAAGAACCGTTACAGAATAAATTAAGTTCTGTTTGGAAAATTTGCATACTGCTGCTTGTAGTCAGAATGTCTTTTGAAGTTCGCTTGGACAACAGAAACTTAAATGTTATCTGATGTGTGACTATAGTCATGGACTTAGTTTGAGGATTCCCAGATTGATATATAATGATTTGAGGTCTTGGTTTGTTTGTAGGGAAGGAACAAATGTTCAGTCAACTATTATAGAACAGAGCTTGTAAGAGTCACACTTGGTTTTTTGGGACTTTTTTTTTGTTTTTAAGGATGCTCAAATACAGATAGAATTGCTGCTTATGCAAATGCCAAGAAAGGCCGTGCCAAAAGGAGTGTGTTAACAAGGGCAGAAATGCTTTAGAAGGATTTGTGGGAAAAGTACCCAGTTGGAATTGCACCCACTGTCAGTCACTAATAAACTAAAATTAAAAAGGCTTGAGCAAAAATACAGTTCTAGGACACATTGATAAAAAAGAAAAAAAAAAAAGCTTTTTGTCAGAGTGGCTAATTTAAGTCATAGAGAAAGATAAGTATCCTTTTTGTGTACAGAACTACTCCTAGTAAAGTTTTTGAGCATTCTGGGATGCCAGTCCTGGAATCTTAATATTCTAGGATCATGTTGTCAAAGATGAGATTTATTTTTTTTTGACAAACACAGAAAATCTACAAGAGAATGGGAAGTTTTGTTTTACATGTTAAGAGGTTTTGGTTGTCTGTGGTAAGGCTTAATCACTGTCATATTGAAGGCTTGAACTAGTTTGCAATTATCATTTGACTGCTTTGAAAAAAGCTAATCAAACAGATCTTCTGTATACTTTACTGAAATAATTTTATAGATAATGTTGTTTATGAGAACCTAATTTGGCATAGAGTGGATTCCAAAGAAAAAAATACTATTTGTTATGGGTAAGCCTATGGTTGTATTTCAAAATCAAAATTAAACTTTAGAGTATGGAAGGAGAATCTTTTCTCCGGTTAAGTTACTGCAGAAGTATCCATTGAAATAGTTGTACTCATTTCTGTCATGCATTTAGTATTCAGTTTTCATCAAGATGGGTGGTTGCACTTGTAAAAGCAGAGCAATTAATATATTTCTGTGGTCTGAAAGGTGTCTAGCCAAAAGAAACAGTTCAGAAAAATGCTTTTAATATTTTCTGTCGAATTAAAAGATTGCAGAGGGCTAAAACTGAGACATTGCCTCAAAATATCCTCTGTGGTTTGTTTCCTTTACTGCTTCATCATAAATTGTTTTACTTATTCTATGTCAAAAATCAGTCAGTCACAGTTTTTTTTAATATGATTTTGTATTTTGTGAACTTACTTTAATCCACCATCCAGGAGTGAGTATGATGGAGATCTGCAATCACAGCTGTTGAACAAAGCTAATGAAGAAGATAAAAATTGTAGCAGGGCTCTTTCTGTCGTGAGTGCTGTTGTACGGGCAGCCAAGGACCTGTTGCACAGGGCTCTTGCTGTAGATGGTAAGGCTTTTGAAAATTAACTTTCAGAACTTGCTTTTCAAAACTTCTTTCTTTGATAGCAAGAGATAATGGTAGAATCAGTGTTTTGTATCAGTGATACAAAATGGTGATATCTCTCTTTGCTTTCCAAAGAATATTTTTCTAACCTTTCATGGCTGTAGGTATCAAACTGTAACTTTCTAAGTCATTTAGTTGCACTCGAGATATCATAAATAGATACCTCCTATAATTTGCACATCAATTTAGCAAGTATCATATTAAAGCTATTAAGATTCTTTATTTGCAAAGGATATACAGTATCAGTTCTGTCCCTAACTGTGGCAGTGGTTTGGAAATAGATGATATTTAAAGTCCCTTCCAATCTAAACCATTCTATGATTGTATGATATGCTGTGATGGGTAAGTTCCAAATTTTGTTGCATGCTTCGCGCATGGGTGGTAATCAGGAATGCTGGTCAATGTAGTGCATTTGCAAGCACTTAAACATCCGTTTTTGAGAAATGTAGACATTAGCCTTAAAACTAAATGTTTTTAAGCTATTGTCTTCAGCCATTTTAGTCAAAATGTCCAGAATATTCTGTAGTGCTATAGAAATCTATTCGGAGGGCTGGAAAGAGCTTATTGTGCTAGATTTTGTACCATAGAAAGTATGAGCACAGCTTTACAAAATGGTAAAGAATGTAATGAAATTATATTCTTAAGAGGAGAAAAATTTTAAGCAGAAAACTGTACGTAATGGTGTTTCTCTCAGGTGAAATTTGCAGGTTTAGAATTTGACAGTGCCTAGAATGGAAATAATTTGAAGTAAAAGCCAATGTAGAAACTTGAAGTATAACTTATAAAAATCAAACTACAAAAATGTATTTTGAATCATGGTACATCTGTTACTAATAATACCTGTATTGCAATTATCTTTGTTTAGCTGAAGACATTCCAGAACTACTCAGCTCTTCCAGTTTGTTTTCAATGCTGCTTCCCCTCATAATAGCCTACATAGGACCAGTAGCAGCAGCTATTCCCAAGGTACGCTCCTCAAAAAAAAATAACTGAAGAAATTTAAGAATGTTACACAGGGTTTACTCTGAAAATCTGAGCATTTTGATTTCTTATGACTTTATAAAGTAGTGGTTTATATTTAACCATGTGACTCGTGAGTTTTCCAGAGTCGAGAATTTTAGCAACAGAATCAAGTTTTAAAAGTTACTTTTAAAAAACTTAAATTGAAGACATAATGAAATAAGTATCTTAAGGAAGCAGAGGGAAGGATGATGGGCTTTAACAGTAGGGAAAGACAAAAAGCAAGAAGGATCTGTATTTGTGACTCATTGATGAATATTAGTGGGATGAAATGTTTCTCATATTATGTGAATTCTATATTTGCAGTAAACATCCAAAGCAGTGGTAGCGGCTCATTAAATTAGAGATTATTTCTA
This sequence comes from Melopsittacus undulatus, assembly GCF_012275295.1. NCBI lineage: Eukaryota > Metazoa > Chordata > Aves > Psittaciformes > Psittaculidae > Melopsittacus > Melopsittacus undulatus. The sequence goes on along the minus strand of NC_047528.1, from coordinate 42,375,048 downwards.
TAAAACTTAGAAATGGGAAGTTGTCAGCTGTAAATAAAAAATAGCCTTACTTTTTAATGGGATAGTATTCTTCCATGTGCCTCATCTGGAGCACTCTTCAAATCTGTTACTAGATTTACAAATGTCATTAACTTAGCTAGTAGACACTGTTGCCTTTTACTGCTTTTTCATTAACTGTATGCTCTTTTTTTACTTCTTTTTAAAGGTGGAGGAAAGAGGACTGGCTATATAAAATCTAGCAGATTCATTTAATTAAAAATAGTTTCAAAGTTAACTTGTTACTGTGATGAACTGTGTTTAGAACCAAGTGTTTTGCTTTAGGAGTGTTCTTTTCCTTTAAAATGTCATGAAGATTACAAGGAGTAATGCAATACTTAACACTACATGCATTAAAATATGTTGAGTATTTGGAAGACACAGTAGTAATGTCATTATAAAACAAAATATAGCTGTACTATGACTTCACTATGGTATTTGCTTTCTGTCAACTCATGCTTATTGTTCGTTAATGTTAACGGCTTTTTAGTAGAAGGTATTTTGCAGTTGTGTACAGATTTTTGTTTCAGATTTGGCAAGTCTCCAAGAGGAGTAATTGAGATTAATGTAGTGATGCTTTTTCTATCAGGATCGTGTAGATGCAGAACTGGAAAATGACTGATTGAATTGTAGTAGTAGTGATATTCTGAGAATATCGAAAACAACCATTGTAGAGAAATGTGTTTGTATTGTTTTTACCCAGTCATAACTAATACTTTATTGTATGTGGTGTTTTGTTACAGGTTGCTGTTGAGGTCTTTGGCCTAGTACAGCAGTTGCTTCCTTCTGTGGCAGTTCTGAATCAGAAATATGCTCCTCCAGCTTTTAACCCAAATCAGTCCACAGACAGCACTACTGGAAACCAACCAGAGCAAGGGCTTTCAGCTTGTACTACCTCCAATCATTATGCTGTTGTAGAAAGTGAGCATCCCTATAAACCTGCCTGTGTTACACACTATAAGGTGAGCACCATTTCCAAGTGTTCATGCAGTTTCTTAAAAGATTTTGACATGGGGATTTTGTTTTGTCAATGTTTACTGTCGTTGCCATGGATGATAATTCATATTGTCTACTGTAGGAGACAGTTTTATATACAGTTACTGTAATGCTTTCCAGAGAAAAACCCCATCCAGTAATTATAATGGAAACTGGAGTGGAAACAAGTGTAGCGTTAACCCCCTAATGCAGGTATCTAGGGTTAAAGTCTTAGATTTTGCTACTGTCATGTACAGTTTCTTTGCTCTAACTGTACAGACTGTAGAAGTTGGAAGACTTTATGTACACATTATATAATCATATCTCAGTTTTTCTTACCTAATGCTAAAACAATGCTTTGTAAAAATACTTATTGTCAATTCAAGTCAAATTAATTATGGTGTAGGGATCCCTATGCTAGCTGGTTTTGGTCTGCCAATTTAAATTTTTCATTAATTACTTCGACTTGGACTGTGATTTGGCATTGCAGAAGTCTCTGAAGTCTTTAACTGTGTTAACTCACTCTTGAGTAGGATGCGTTCCACCTTACATCCATGACTATTGCAATAAAACTAGGTTTTCCTCAAGGTCAGTAGTGAAAGGGTGTTTTTTCTAGTTAAGGACTGAGGCATAAATTACTTGCCTGGGAGATAAATCTCATGTTTCAGTTCTTGAAATAGTGAGTTCTGCAGTCACATTGGTTCAAATGACTGTGAATCATGAGGCAGCAAACCTGGAATAGAGAGCTGTATGAGTTCATTAATTACTATTCCACTTGCTTCTCCTGTAAGACAGTAAGACCTTCACTGGAGAAAATGTAGTTACCATATGATCTTCCTGATGCACTGATGCTTATTATAGTTCTACAAGTTTATAGATCTCATCTGAAGCCTTAGGCTTAGTTGTTGCTGCCTTTGAATTTCTGTAGTTATCTGCTGTCATACCTCAGGCCATATTCACAAGTGTACTTCAGCTGCTGTGTACTTTCTAGGATTGCACAAAACAGATACTGAATGCATCTGTTGAAGTTTGCATTTAAAAAGTTATTTGAGAGTTAAATGTTTGTAATGGTCCATGGTTGTTTTATTTAATGATCCTGTGCAGAGTTCTTAAAAACAATCACAAAACTGTATTGCGAGCACAAATACTTAATCTGAACATAAGTTAAAAAACATAATAATAATTAGTAAGGTGTAAAGCATTTCAGGTATATCTGAACATCAAAGAATAAATTAGGATAATATTAATCTAAAACATATCAAAACAAATGTACAGAATTGCATAACTGAATGAATTCTCTAGCCTAAAGGGTTAAAACCAAATGAAAGTAAAAAAGCATTTAATTAGACTATTGTTTTGTTCTAGGTGACTTTTCCTGAATGTGTCAGGTGGATAACAATAGAGTTTGACACTCAGTGTGGCACTGCTCAATCAGAGGATGTTCTTCGTTTACTAATTCCTGTTAGAATTGCACAGAGTCTGGGATTTGGACCAAAGCATGCTTCTGTTCATGACAACCTTAATTCGTGGGTAGAGCTGAAAAAATTCTCTGGGTCTTCAGGATGGCCTACCATGGTATTAGTATTGCCAGGTAATAAATAGATACTGCAATATTTTCTACTAATGTGAATTATTAAAATAATGAAAGAAAGTTTGATTTTTTCTGCAAAATTATCTTAGAAAGGAAAGTTGAAAAAGTGTCTTCATCCATGCTGGCAAGACACTGTGAGCCATTGTTGTACATCAGTTGATTGCATTTTCGTATTAGATTTCTTGTTTGAAGTGTTGATCTACATATTATTCACGGTTTTACTTTACATGTTATGAAGCCTAGGTTTCATATGTAATCATATGAAAGAAACATACAAAAAGAGGAAAAGTATCAAATTTTTATTTATTTATTTTATGTATCCTTTTACGTCTTGTAAGGAAACGAAGCTCTTTTTTCTCTGGAGACTGCATCAGACTACGTGAAAGATGAAAAGGCTTGTTTTTATGGTTTCAAATGTTATGCAATTGGATATGAATTTAGTCCAGGATCTGATGAGGTAAGTAAAAAGTGAAATGACTACAGTTGCTGCACCTGTTAATTCACTTCTGTAAGGCTAGTTTTTTTTTGTTTGGCTTTGGGGTTTGTTTTGTTCTGGTTTTTTTGTTTTTTTAATATTTGTATTTCCACTTCTGACTAAATAATATTAGCAAAATGGTTCTAAATTAATTTCGTATAAGTTTTTACGGATTTTTTTTTGTTTGTTTTGTTACAGGCATTTGTTTGGAATTTTATAATCTGAATATTATTGGAATGGCTTTTTGTTTGGTTTGGTTTTTTATAGCTGACAGTCTGCAAATAAATAGCATGACAATGGGATATGGTATTTCCTAGAATTTTGACCTTATCTTCCATCAGAAATCCAAAGGATTGGGTTTTTCAGATACATAGTGATTAGTATTTTACTGTCACTGCTAGTCGTGGGAGGACAAACTTGCATTCTTTTTCCATGTTCATTCATACCAGACAGAGCTCTTGGACTCCCTGGAGATGCTGGCCTCATTTAGGCTACCTGAGATTTTGTGCAGTGGTCAGCTCACCTTGCCTTTAAGGACATGTGTCATTTCCACCACTGTTGCCTTGTTGCAAAGGGAAGATAAAATTTCTTCATGTTCTTGGGCCAGTTAATAATTTTGGGTTATTTTAAGAGATTAATGTTGAAAGGCTTTTTAATAATGGTAGAAAAATAGCCCCTCCCTTACCTTGGGAGTCTTTGAGCCTGTTGCAGACCTTGTGAAGTGCTTACACTATAGCCCTCACAGAAGGTTTACCTCATCTTATTCCTGGCTTCTTCTCAAGCTAAATCATGTCTTCAGGCTTTCAAAACATGGAATTCTTCAGAATGTCATAGTATTCGGATAGTAAAACATACTGCAAGATTATTAGCTGTAATGGCCGAGGGGGAGTGAGCGAGTGGTTGCGTGGTTCTGAATTACCAGTTGGGCTTAAACCACAACAGTTTCCCTTGCTTGTACAAGATCAGATTTTCAAATCCTATAAATAATTTAACTAGTCTGTGTTTGAGTAATAATGATTCTTGCTTAAGCAGAAAAAAGGATGCAGAATCACATACATCATTAATTTTTTTAAGCCATTTACAAACTAAGCTGCTGGCATGCTTTTCACACTCCGTGCTAAAATATGCCAGCCAGTATGTTAGTCAACTATACCAGCTAAAGAAAAGTTGTAAGTAATTGTTTTCAAGCATACCTTTTTATGGCCCAAAAACTAATATAAAGTTTTATAAATAGAAAAGCTACCTTGCATCTCAGGGCTAAAGCCTTAAGTTAAGTAATTGGGGTAGACAATGTGAGTTTCTCATTCTTTTGGGAACTTTTTGATGATAATTTTTGGAAGTGTTATCACTAGTAGAAAAAGAAGAGTATGTTCTGGTGACCATTGTGTTTTCTCTAGATAAAAGGAATCGGTAAGATATAATTCAAAGAAGTGGGATTAATTTTTCCATATCTGATTCTCTCTCTTTCCAGAGAGAACAAGCTTCTGGTACCATTACCAAACTATAGTATGTTGGACGACATTCATTGTTAGGGAAGTCTCTGCAAAAAATGAAAGGTGTTGTACTGTGAACTAGTGCATTAAAGAATTGGGTGTAGTTGAGCTGCTAAACTTCATTGAAAACTAGGATTTTTACGTGAATTTTAGATTTATGCTTTGAATGAAAAGGAAGGCTTTTTGCTGGTCATTATTAAATCTACAAAATATATGTAAAGTCTGCCTTCTTCATAAAGGATGTTCACACAGCAAGGACCTGTCTGGTGGGTTAATCCACATTTCACATCTTTACTTGTTTGCTGTTTCAGCACCTGCTGTTTTGAGTCCTAAAGATGCAGTTTATCAAGGTTTTAGCTTAAAATGCATTTTGGAGACTTCTCAGTGTGATTGGGATCTCAGAGGTTACAGAGCAAGTCTAGGGTTACCAATTTTGAAGGCTCTTTCCAAAAGATTTTATCTGCTTCATATGTTGCCAGTTTCTGTAAGTCTGCATAGAAAATCCATCATAGAGATGTTTCCCATCTCCCCCACTGGGTTTTGGTTTTGTTTTTCCTCTAGGAGAGGCATCTGTCAGAGGTGTGTGCTGATCCACCCACAGATTCCTTTAAAATTTCAAATTGTTGTTAGTGTCAACACCTTTTTGTGAGCAAAGTTAAGGAGGTTGTGCCTGCATGTAGCTGGGGCAAGTTGAAGGGAAAATATCAAATACATTTCTTCATGGTGTAAAAACTAGCTAGAACCTCCCTTGCCATTTAGGTGCACCCTTTCCTTGCACCCAACCTCCATACCTCCAGGTATTTGAAAATCATGTGCATGGTCTGATATTCCTGATGGAGAGACTCTCATGTGTTTTCAGTGACAATCTGATGGGTGGGAGGGAGCCTTCTCATTCCCTACAACAGCAGCGTCAATAGAAAGAAGTAACTTTGGAGTGCAAATAGAAGGGAGAAACTGTCAAGGGCATTACCCAGGATATGTAATGGAGAAAGGGAGATCATGGAATCTTTTTCCATCCTTACCTCTCCAACTAGAGAGAGGGAAGAGGAAAAAGGAGAAAGGAAAAGGTTTTGAACAGTGCTATGTTTAAACAAGATGGGAATGTGAGCCTGTGTGGTACAGCTTAGAAGAGGCATTGCTTTGCAATCTGAAAATGTATGAGTAGCACTTTTTTGTATTAGGAGCTTTCCTTTCTCTTTAATGTTAAAAATTTTGGTACCCTGGCCCATGTCACAGCAAAATATGACAGTATATTGCTGAGTAACTTCAAACTGGAACATGTACTCTCTCTGTTAGGGTAAAGTAGTGTCAATGAAACATATCCATTGTCCTGTTTTCTGAGACACTTTTTGTTTTTGAATTTGTTTCAATTTGAAGGGTATTATTCAGCTGGAGAAGGAATTGGCAAATTTAGGAGGGTCATGTGCAGCAGCTTTGATGAAGAAAGATCTAGCTCTTCCTATTGGTAAGTATTCAAAGAATATACTTTGCTATTTCATCATTACTTTGGGTTTTCTGAACTAATACCACCTTTAAGGCTTACTGTTGCTTTTAGTTATAGATAATCATATGAAATTAATTCTTAAAACTGAATTAAGTGAGCAAGATAGTAATGTCCCCTTCAAGTGTGTATGGGGAGGAGGGAAACTTAGTCCTTTAAATCTCAACCAACTCCCCCCATCCACAGGTAGTGTATCAGTGTACGAGCTATGTCTTACAGCTTCCTCGTGGCACTTCACAAATGTGCAGGTATCTTATTTGTATTTCTCTTTCACCGTTTTTTCTCCCTGCATTCCACACCTTTCTGAATGCAAAATACCTGCAGCATTGAATTGCAGGATTTAAAATTGCTAGTTTAAAAATTGAAAGTGACCATTGAGCTTATAGCCCAAAATATTGCTGCTGTAGGGGTATTTTTTTACAATTGCAAAAAAACCCACACAGTTCTACAGCAGATGCAGCAAATAAGCGTGCAGTAACCCAAATGCAATTTAAAATATAAGAAAAAAATACAAGTTGATGAAAACTAATGGATATGGAGATGAATTAGAACTCCTACTGGTGCTGCCATATTCTGTGTAATAATATTCCACCTAATTAACATTAGTGTACAGGAAAAACACTCTTATAATAGGATCTTTTTAATCATTTTAGTTTAGGAGCATGAACAAGAGCTCAGGTATTAATGACACTGAAGTGTGTATTAATAAGCTGGAAGGCATTGATCAGTGTTCAGTTACAACCACAAAACCTAATTAGAATTTTTTTTTTTTACTTGATATTTTGCTTGTGTATTTGAGTGTGCAAATTTCTTTATATTATAAATAGGCACTTCAGTTGCACTGGTAGATCTTTATTTATCTCTCAAAAGTATAAGGCAATTCTATACTTTTAATAGTGCTCTCTTCTCTTATCCTCCAGACAGCCGCATTAACTCCTTAGTTTTGTTGACTGACCCAGCATCCATTTACACTTATGTTCTGTTATGAAAAATAAAAAGGGTCTAACTTAATTTCCCAGGTTTCCTAATATATCACACTTCTCTCTAAAGCTGTTTTTTGTTTTGTTCTGATTTTTAATGTAGATGGTACATAGATTGGCTTTGTATGCTTTCAGGTAGAAGGAATCTGAAATAAAATACACAGTCAAGATTCCTCAAGCCTCAGCCATCTATAAAAGTGGCTGTATAAGCTCTTCAGGAGAGGAGGCATAGGTGCATCGGCCTGCAAAATAGCTTCTGGAGTACTGCTGTAATTGATTCATCTGACCATTTACACCAACTCGAGAACTTCAACCAAGTTCTGTTAGTGTTGCAGATAATATTACCATTCCAATGACATAGAATCATAGAACAGTTAGGGTTGGAAAGGACCTTAAGATCATCCAGTTCCAACCCCCATGCCATGGGCAGGGACACCTCACACTAAACCATATTACTCAAGGCTTCATCCAGCCTGGCCTTGAACATTGCCTGGGATGGAGCATTCACAACCTCCCTGGGCAACCCATTCCAGTACCTCACCACCCTTACAGTAAAGAACTTCTTCCTTATATCCAGTCTAAACCTCTGCTGTTTAAGTTTCAACCCGTTACCCCTTGTCCTATCACTGCAGTCCCTAATGAAGAGTCCCTCCCCAGCATCCCTGTAGGCCCTCTTCAGATGCTGGAAGGCTGCTATGAGGTCTCCACGCAGCCTTCTCTTCTCCAGGCTGAACAGCCCCAACTTTCTCAGCCTGTTTTCATACAGGAGGTATTCCAGTCCCCTGATCATCCTCGTGGCCCTCCTCTGGACTTGTTCCAACAGTTCCATGTCCTTTTTATGTTGAGGACACCAGAACTGCACACAATACTCCAAGTGAGGTCTCAGGAGAGCAGAGCAGAGGGGCAGGATCACCTCCTTCGACCTGCTGGTGACGCTCCTTTTGATGCAGCCCAGGATACGATTGGCTTTCTGGTCTGTGAGCTCACACTGAAGCTGGCTCATGTTCATTTTCTCATCGACCAACGCTCCAAAGTCCTTGTCCGCAGGGCTGCTCTGAATCTCTTCTCTGCCCAACCTGTAGCTGTGCCTGTGATTGCTGTGACCCAGGTGTAGGACCTTGCACTTGTCATGGATAAACTTCATGAGGTTGGCATCAGCCCACCTCACAAGCATGTCAAGGTCCCTCTGAATGGCATTCCTTCCCTCTAGCGTTTCAACAGAACCACACAGCTTGGTGTCATCAGCAAACTTGCTGAGGGCACACTCAATTCCATTGTCCATGTCAGCGACAAAGATATTAAACAAGACCAGTCCCAACACTGATCCCTGAGGAACACCACTCGTTACTGGTATCCAGACGGACATTGAACCGTTGACCACAACTCTTTGCGTGTGGCCATCCAGTCAGTTCTTTATCCACCGAGTGGTCCACCTATCAAACTGATGTCTCTCCAATTAGAGACAGTGGTGTGGGAGAGTGTCGAATGCTTTGCACAAGTCCATGTAGATGACATCAACTGCTCCACCCCTGTCCATCAGTTCCGTAGGCCCATCGTAGAAGGCCACCAAATTGGTCAGGCAGGATTTCCGCCTAGTGAAGCCCATATCGTTTCATCAATCAGATGAATCTACAAGACCACTAGACCCTCTGAATAAAAAAAACAGATTAATTCTAGGCATCAGTGGTTGCTGCTTTTTTGCAACAGTTGTTTGTTGTTCAGAAGTTCACACTTCATCCTTGCCAGTTCTCTTAATTTTTAAATTTAAGATGCTTCTTTCCAAGGGAGATCTGATCTGTGTCAAAGATCGAACTTGAAGAGCAATGTGTAAATATATTTAACTTTATTACTAGCAAGTAATTATTGGCATTTCAGATTTGGTATAAGTTACTTCCTAGAGCAGAGTTTTTATATATCTCTCTTTCTTTGAATTTTAAAAGTGCCTTAGGACTTGATTATTCTCCTTTCTCTTTCTCTCTTCTATCAGAATTTCCTGACATGCTTTTGAGAGAGAGTAGAAATATGGTAACCTTATCTGGTTTACTTTTCTGTTAAGAGTCTGTGATTGGCAATTCTGGTCACCCTGGAATCAGAATTTCAAGTTGCATCTGTAAGAAAGAAGTATTGTATAATAGAATGTATCTGAGTTTTATGTTTTAGGAAGAAATCAGAATTAACAAAACTGTGTGGAGTTTTCAAGTTTTCATATACTAGGGTAAGCTTGTAAAAGGGAGCAGTTGATATTGCTTCCCAGAAACTATCTTGACCTGCTAATACCTTTTTCTGAAAATTTCCAGTCATATCCAAAGATTTGCCATACATAATGTCTTGGAGATAAGAAGTGCCAATTTTCTGGTTTGTATAACGTATATTGTTGTTCTGGGCAAACAACAACTGTTTATTTGCTTGTGCACTGAACTACACAGTACTGCATGTTTACTGCATTACTTGAAAATACCCGTCTTTCAATTGCTGGATAAACAATATTACACATCCTCACGCAAGCTTAAATTTTGCAATATGAAAGATTTCACTAAACAGAGATGAATTTAACATTATATAATATGTAAATAAGTGGCAGTGTTATTGTTATGAAAAATAGATACTTATATTTTTACAGCAGGTAATGAATTTGAAGAAGATCTTGAGATACTTGAAGAGGCTGCCTTACAGGTATACTGCAGCTTTTTTTCCCTTGCAACATTCTTAAGCAAATCACTTTCAATTTTTATATAACAGGAGGGAATCCACCTTGTTATCAAACAGTTTAAGAAAGTCTTACAGAAGTCTAGTATTTACGTTCAGTCTTTTTTTTTTATCATACCTTCACTTAGAGAAAAATGCATTGATAATTACGTAGAAAGTTATATTACCAAGTATATTTCAAAATGCCTAAGTGTTTGGCTGAAGTCACACTATTTAGGAGATTTTAAATGTTACCAAAATTAATCCTTTACCCGTATTTGTAATTGCAGAAATAAAATAGCTTCTTCGGTTGAGTGATAACATTTGCCAAGTCCACAGATAATATGATTTCAGTTGTTCTGGTTTTGTTTTGGTATTTTGTTTGTTGTAATGGGACCTAATGCTAGTCAGTAACTCCCGGTCTGTAGTCCCTAGCTGATGAACAGTGAAAAGGAGTTTTCATATTCTCTCGCTTTCCTTATTATTTTCAGGGCAACTGTTTTGAAATTCAGTTGTCACAGTACTTGTTGGAAAACTGTATCAGTGCTACTGCATGACACTGTTGCAGAGGCCTTAGATGACAGAATAGTAAACAGAAACTGTCTAGGAAGAATCAGATGTTCCCTGGAAGAAGTATTTTTTCAGCAGTCTGCTCTTAGACCCACCATGTTCTAATTCAAAATGTGAGCTAGGAGTGTGCATGGAAGTAATGGATTTTCAGTTTTAGTCCTGTCTGTTCAGTATTTCCTGTACCTTCCTACCTTACTTCCCTTCTTGCAAAGAAAGGATTTATTTTACTTTGTCTCATTAAAAAAAATCTTTCTTTAAGAGATCTGCCTCTCTGTAAGTTGTATCTGTGGCCTTTTGTGTTCCTTTGGAATATGCTCATTGGTCACATTTTCAGAATGGCTTTCTTCATTCTTCTGGTCACAGTTCAGTAGTTTAAGGTATTCTTAAGATTTTTGTTTCCTCCAGAAATTCTCCCTTAACTCAAGATAGTTTAATCTCCTTTGATGTAAATAATTGTTTTATAGACTGAGATGACTTTTGTTTTTATAACTAGCATCAGAGTAAAGTTTATCCACTCCTCTCCTCCTTGAATGGTTTTCAGTGCCCAGAGTGTCTGTAATTGTGTCATATTATGGGAAAGTGCCTACATGTAAGTTACTGAAAAGCTGTTTTATGTCTCCATTGTTTCACCCCCACCTCAACCTCTGCAAAAAAACACAGGTGTGCAAATCTCACTCCGGCATTCTTGGGAAGGGCTTGGCACTGTCTCACTCCCCAACCATTTTGGAAGCTCTCGAAGGAAATCTTCCACTTCAGGTACAAAGCAATGAACAGTCATTTCTGGAAGATTTCATTGCTTGTGTACCAGGATCAAGTGGTGGACGACTTGCAAGGTAAAAGTTTGTGTGCTGCATGAATAAACCCATTGCTTTATTGTTGTGCTGTTTTAAGTTTTACAGCAAAGTAGAAAATATTACATTATCTGCTAAATTTTAAAACCTATGCACTGTTGGATGTCTGTAAAACCAGCTATAGAACTTTTAACCATCATAGTAAGTACTAGTTAAATAAAACTATTTGGCTGAATTGTTTCTATTAATATATTGGGTAAAAGTGTTTGCTTATGTATTCAGACTTTCTTCTCTTATCTGGAAGTGAAATTTGCACAGAGTAAGAATTTATCTTTTGAGGGGCTCTATGGGATTTTAATGTTAGGTTTTCTTTGCTGTAGGTGGCTTCAGCCAGATTCATATGCTGATCCTCAAAAAACATCATTGATTTTGAATAAAGATGACATTCGATGTGGTTGGCCCACTGTTATTACCGTGCAAACAAAAGACCAGTATGGGGATGTTGTTCATGTTCCTAATATGAAGGTAATTACTGTAATCTTGACGACTGTTATACTTCATTGTGCCATCTTTCAGTATTTGTTGTAGATACTTACAGAATACTCTAGTATAGGGCAGAAAATGGTATTCATAAATTCAGTGTAGTCAGACTTTCTTACCTCTAAGTCCACAACATTATCAAATTCTTTTATCATGCCAGTACCATTTTCTGCAGTTTATATCTTGTCTGTAAAGAGCTACAGTCGTGTACATATGGAAATAATCAGTTGTAGGCAATGTTTGATGGGGATGATGTGTAAGGTGACATAAGAATCCATTTTTTAACTTACTGTGTTTCCTCACAAATGTATTAAAGTAACAGAAACCTTCATTTAATCATTCTTTTGTAGTCTCTCAGTGTGCAAATCCCTGAAGTACCTTTGGTGAATGAAGTTAAATTTTGATAAAATTGTGTGAAATCTGCAGTATTTAAACGTACTTTATTGCAGATTTAGGAAGAATAATGCATAAACTTATTTTCCAGGTAGTCTGTTCTCCCTCAGCAGTCATAGAATCATAGAATAGTTGGGGTTGGAAAGGACCTTAAGATCATCTAGTTCCAACACCCCTGCCATGGGCAGGGACACATCACACTAAAGCATGCCATGCAAGGCTTTGTCCAGCCTATGTTACTTGCACTAATGGAGGTCTGTGGTACCTCTGGGGAAAAAAAGTCAGTTAAAATAATGTTAAAGAGCACAATATAAATGTACAGTGCTAATAAACTAGGGTGGCAGAGCTAGACAAGATCCAATCTCACCAGTGCTGACGCACATCTTGCAGGTCCTGATGATACACTCTGAAATCTTTGTACTCATTTGGAAGGCTTTTTTCGTATTCCGTAGGATTTTCAGTTGTGGGAAAACTTAACTAAGCAAACCAGACTACATGCTTCTTCCCAGGGGATGCTCTGGGGCTGGCAGAACTCAAACTGCCCCTTTACCAGTCATGTGCCAAGTCAGTTGGGTGCTTCTCTCATGTATATTTACATTGTTCAAAGATGCTGTACTTGGCTTTGCAGATTGTTTGGTGTAGACACAGGTTTTTGACACAGCTGGATTTATAGTGAGTTCCCTGAGCACTATATCACTGTACATTGTCAGATATAAAAAACAATGCGTGTGTGTTTTCTCCCTAAATCACCTTCTGTATTCCATATCTTACTGCAGGTAGAAGTCAAAGCTATTCCTGTTTCTCAGAAAAAAACATCTTTGCAACAAGAGCAAACTAAAAAGGTACAACGGATACCAGGGAGTCCTGCAACAGCTGCATCCCCTAACAGTGATATGACCTTTGGAGGACTTCCTTCACCAAAGCTAGATTCTTCCTACGAGCCAATGATAGTAAAAGAAGCGCGATATATTGCTATTACAATGATGAAGGTAAATTACTGTCATTTCATCAATGTAACTATAAAATTCAGTATTCAAAGTGTGAAATGGCATGTAAATGAGAGAGGAAAAAGTATATTAGTTTTTGGTCACAATCTAAAAATACATTAATTACAAATTACTTTGGTTATATTTAAGTTCAGCAGAAAACTAGGTGCATCAAAAGAGCCAATTGCCTGAACTCTAAAGCCGTTATATACTGAATTAGCATTTAAAAAGAAAAGCTGTCTGATTTTGAATCATACTGATTAACAAACTAGTCTGAACCACTCAGGAGAAATGAAAACAGCTATTGAAATGGTGAAGGGGAAGTAAAAGCAATGTATCCATATAGCGCTGGAGTGTTGTAGTGAATCTGTATTAGAAACTAAAACTGGTAAACACAGGGAAAAAATCAGAGCTCAGCACAGTAAAAAAAAGTCATGATTTCTGTATCAATGCATGACATTTTAAACAGCATCTGTTGAAATTAGCTGTTGTCAAATGAATCAGCTCTCTCTCTTCTTGTTGAAACATGCTTCTACATTTAACATGTTCCTGGGGAATCTTCCAGAGGTTCCTTTCAGGTTAGTCTTTTACATCCGAAACTTTAACATTTTTTTTTAATTCACAAGAGAGCTGATATTTTGCTGTTTAGATTAAGGGCTCTCTGACATTTTGGGAAATGCAGATGTGTTACCTGCTGTATTTGATTAGCTGATTAACAACTTTACTGATTCAAGAAAGTGTAAACATTCTCTTCTACTTTCCTCCCTGCATTACCGAGTACATTCATTTTAGTGTAAAATGCAGATGCCCTCTGACCTTTTCATACCAGCCTGCATGTTGTATCAGTACTTGATATAAACATCCACATATGATTACAAACTCTGTTTTCTCACTTCATGACAGTAAATTATAACATGTTGTATAGAGACCCAAAATGGCTAAGCTGCATCTATGTTCAAATGTTATTGAACATTTAAACACCTCTTCTTCCCCTGTTTTTAATGTAACACAGGAGTCATATAACCATTGCAGCCCAGAGAGATTGTTGCTGAGGGACTTTGTGAAATTTTAGGACTACCATTAGTTACTTCTTGTGGGGCTTTTCTGTGCATTAATTTCACAGGAAACTGCAAGTAAACCAGGTCTTTTTTGTAGTGGGAATCCGTGGAAATACCACCTCAATATCAATGTTCTTCACTTTCAGTAGAAAGAAAACTCCATTGATAAATCCACTGGCCTGGTTTGCAGTTTTTGACCTGCAACATATATTGCTTTATCCTCACATGGTCTCCAGTTCTTTACCTGCATTCAAAAGCTTTTTATACAAGCGTGAGGTAAGATAGATTCAAGGACATCACTGTGAACAAAGGTTTAGTTAGCAACACTTACGTTTATTACCTAAATAATGGCTGTTTTAAAGAGGAAGTGAAGGTACTTTTTTCATATATGTATATATGTGTCTGCGTTTTGGAATTTGTTTCTGGTTCCCTGACCAATGCTTCTGGTGAGTGTAAAGTTAAATTACTGTGTTCTTTGAGGAAATACTCTGCTTTCTTTTATCCGTAACTGTCCTATAACTGGTAACTGTTGATTTTATGCTTGTTGAATTTAATCTTTTCATAGGCATATGAAAATTATTCTTTTGAAGAATTGCGCTTTGCTTCACCAACACCAAAGAGGTAAACATCAAAAAAGTCCCTTTTTGATAGAAACTTAATTAAAATACCCTGTTATTTCTGCTTAAACACAGATTCACAAGCCTTGATTGCCAGGTAAACTTGTTTAAGGGCAGAAGCAGAAAAATTGCTTCTTTTTCTTTTTAAATTTACACGTTTTTCTTTTAAATTTAGGGATTTTGTTTAGAATCGTTAATTCTTAATTGTGCTAATGTTGAATCACTATTTGTGCTGTCTTCTCTCTGGATGTATTCTTTCATCATTTGCTGTAAATGAATGTGGCATAGAGAGTTATAACTTCATAATAAATAATAAGGGCTTAATACATTGGACAGAGAAAAAAGGTACAGATGGTTTCCAATAAGACAGTAATTGTTTAATCATTTCAATTGTTCTATTTATGTCTAGACCCAGTGAAAACATGTTGATCAGAGTCAATAATGATGGTACATACTGTGCAAACTGGACTCCTGGAGCTGTTGGTCTCTATACCATTCATGTTACTATAGATGGCATTGAAATAGGTATTTATTTTTCATTATGCTTAAGCATAAATTTATATTATATCCACTTTGTATACTGATAGATGTATGTCTTGTTGCTCACAAGGCTTTTTTTACAGTTTGTAGCAAAACTTTACACCTAAGTAATAAAAAAAAACCCTAAAGAGCTGAAGGAAAGGGGAAATTGTTCCTTACCATGCAGGAGTAAATAATATCACTTTTACTGTGGAAAACTGAGAAAATGTGGTCTTAACTGAGACTCTACCCTAGGTCTCAATTTTTTGCACTAATTTTTAAATGCTTTGGGTTTCTTTCTTGCTGAAAGTCTTTCAGTTGTCTTGCTAGTCCTAGAGATTACGTTATGAGATACTATAGCATACTGTGGAATGATTTCACCTCCAAAAAGGTCGACTGAGGCCATTAATTTGTAGTTTGGCTTTAACAGTGATTGCTGAGAGAATTCCTTTGAAGATTATTACTCGAGGTTATATCCTTCTGGTTTTGGTTGGGGTTTTGTTGTTTGCTTTTTGTTTTTTTTTCAACTTAGTCTTTGTTTGCTTATAGATGCTGGACTAGAAGTGAAAGTAAAAGATCCTCCAAAAGGAATGATACCTCCAGGAACCCAACTTATTAAACCAAAAGCAGAGCCTCAGCCAAACAAGGTTTGGAGAACTGAAAAAAAAAACCCAAACTCCACAGTCAAACAGATAGTTACATTGGGGTGGGATTTTATTGTTTACTACATACTTTCCATGTTACAGTTCTGCAGGACTTAAGGATATTTGGAACCATTTTAGTGTACTGAATGGAATTAAATTAATATACTGGATACAGTGAAAGCTGTTAATTCCATTTTCTTTCTGTCTGTCCATGAATAAAACTGTTAGAAGCTCAACAGAAGCTTCCTTAATCTTGGATTGTTGCACAAATATTGTGCAACTATTATAAAAGCCCCAGGCTGCATTCGGCACTATTATTAGTTCTTTGATACTGTATTATGAAATTCGTTCTATAAAGGGCTTTAGAAGGATTTTGTTTTGTGATAAGGATCTTCTTCAGTCAGTATGAAATCCAAAATTAGCTTATTTAGTAATATCTACATTTCTTAGAACATCATGATTTTATTTTTAATAGTTACTCTTTCTGTAGCTTTTGATTTCCCCATTTCACTTTGTCATTCCACCCTGGGGGACTAAAGTAGACATAAATAATGGAGGAAAGCCAAAAGGTGCTGTGGCAGTGCTATAAGGAAAATGTCCAGATGAGGGGACCGCATCTTCTCACTCATCATCCTCATCATCCACTTCCTCTTAAATGCAAAGGAAAAGATATTAAATGAGTCATTAAATTCTTTTTCAAATGAAGAAACCTGTATTAAAAGATGTGGAATTCTGAAATATGACAAGGTTATCCTTCCCTGTCTTGGTACAGCTGCAAAGGGGGCTAAGAAATACATGATTACAAAAATGATTGAGTGTTACAACTTTCTGAATATTCTAGTCAGCAGTTTTGTTGTACAGCTCCCCAGTCTGTAAATGCATCCAGCATCTGCTTGTACTACTAACAAGATTTTTTTCCCTGCACCCACACCTCAAAATAAAAATATTTACCTTTAGTTTCCACATATTTTTTTTTTATCCCTCATTACATTTTTTCTCTTCCTTTTTTTTTTTTTTGGTCTTTTTCCCTCAAAAAATATTTTTAGGTTTTCTCCCTTCTGTTGGAAGGGAGGCTTCATTACCTTAATTAAAACTTCCAGTTCCTACTGTGTGAGATTCATCTCACAGAACTTAATGATATCTATCCAAGCTGATCATCATATGTGTTGTTTGCTGTTACCAAAGTGAGAGAGAGACATCTGGTCTAAGATGAGATAAATTGCTGGATGGAAGTGCTGTGTTCTTTTGAATTTTTGCAGTGGAAACTGACATGACTGGTTCATACAATAGCAGCTGCGTTGTGTCAACAGTCTTCCTGACTGTTAAAAATACTTGACTAAAGTTAGACCTCTGGTATTCTGAGACGTTACTTAGTGTTTAAAAATCTCCCTGCTTTCTTCTGCTTGCATGTTTTATTTCTTGTTCCAAGTGCTAGTCTCTTTGAAAAAGGAGCCATCTTTCTGTGCTTTATGTAGTGTCTGTAGAGCCTGCTGCAAAAATACATTAGATCTTTCATGGTGAATCACGTAGTCACATAACAAACCAGGTTAGAATAATTAATTTTTTGTGTATGAACAGTAGCATTAAATAGTAGAAATAGTCTAGAAAGGTAATTATTGCACTATGCTACATGTATACGAAACCAAGAGTACAGATTAGACATGTATTAGTCAGAGGAAGTCCAATATACCAAATCACATTTTGCTGAGAGAAAGGGCATTGTTAGAAGCTTCTTCCTCTTCATTTTCAGCCTGAAATTTAATATAACCAAAGGACACTAACAGTGTCTTCTCAGTGATGATCTGTTCTTGACTAGAAATGCCAAAATATTTTCATTAAGGTAGTGGAACATTCCAATTTTGTAGTCAAACCTTACTTGAATTGCAAGATGAAAATGGAATGGTATATAGTAATACAGCGTATTACAATTTTGTAAAGACTTCTTTCTCTGCTATTTGAAGTCAGATGAAAATCTGATTTTTGCTGTCCATTCAAGTTGCTAAAGGAGATTATCATAATGATCTCTATTCAGCCTGGAGTATATGACCCATAGGAGCTGCTTCCTCCTCATTGGCTGTGAAACTTAGATAAACTAACATGCAGAAAATTCCATTCCACATTCTATTGAGGGAAACATTACCTTTCAAGCTATGTAATGTAACTCAGAGTAGCTGGAATCAAGAGGAAGGAAGCAGTTCTGATTTACCTGAATTGGAAGTGGCAAAACTGGTACCACGGCAACAAATCTCTTGAAAACTGCTGTGCACTGCAGTACCTTAATTGCTGAGCCTTTCTGCATTAGTCACTCCTTTAGTCAGGATCCACTTTGTTATGAACTGGTTATGAGGGTTACAAGGCAGAGTTACTGAACCATAGAGAAATATTCCAGGCAAAGAGGTGCAATATCAGGAAGAAGACTCAGTTAAGTTTTTCATGATGATCAGAAATGGAATATAATTTCATCTCTTTTTTTGTTGCATTGTCTGTCAGTGGATCTGATCACTAAACTGTTTGTAGTTACAGCTTGAAGTTTTCTGTTAACTAGTTAGCTGCTGCAAAGGGGAAAAATGCTCTTTCCTGGCCTGTGCATATCCACATCTTGAGTGCCAGTACTTTTTCCTCTAAATTCAAGGTTTCAATTCAAGTTTTAGCTTCTTATCGTATGTTTTTCTGAAGTAACATTTTTTACTGCAGAGACCCTAATTTGCAAGGCTCTGTTTATGGGCCTTTCTGTGTTGAAAGTGCTGTCAGCAGTGATTCAGCATTACATTTTTACAAGGACCTTGCAAGTCCTATTTTTGCCTGTTGAAAAATCTAGATCTTTGGAGTAACAGGATTGTTAGTAAGCAAAACCTTGCACATTCTGAAGTAAGTTACATTTGAAATTATTCAAGTTTCTGTCTTTTTTTTAATTAGCTTTAAAATAAATGCCATTTCTTAAAATAAATAGTTTATTTGGGGGGAGGGAGGAAATCAGGCACTTAGCTATTACCTTTCATTACATTTTCCTGTGTTTATTCTTTCCATACCATTCCGTGCTGTATGTTAAGTTAGAGTTTATACTACAGTTTATGCTTTTTTCAGTTTTGCCTGTGGAGTTTGAAAATAACCTTACAAGAAAAAAGCTTTATACTGCATGGATAGAATATATGCACTTCTCTAAAACCAAAGACCAAAAACGTAGCTTACGCTTGTTCTCTATAGGATAGGTGCCTGATAATGTGTTTGAATAGTGAAAAAAATGATGGTGAATAACAGCTAGGAGATTTTTGGGGGTGTGGTAAATCAAACTAGTTACAAGGAGCATCTGATCTAACCTTCCTGTGAAAAAGGGAGAAACTATTGAAAGAGCTATTTGAAAAATAAAGTGGAAAGATCTGTTATTTTTCTATTTTTAAATGGCTATTTAAACTCTATAGCTGAAGAAAATATCCACATTCTGGCCAAAAAGCTGACTAAAGAGCATATTGTCACAGCACAAATGAGAAGTGGTAATCCCAGGTTGATCAGTTACTGGTAATACTAAATTTGAAAAGGCAAAACCCTTGAAACTTGGAAGAATTAATAAAATGAATGGAGGGCAGCAGTTAAAGGAATCAGAAGCTTGTAGTGAGTATTGTGTGGTATAATGCAGATCTTTCTAAGGCTGAGTCAGTGCACTTTCAGGGCTTTTCTTAACTGTATGATTTCATTGGTTATAGTAAAAAAGTGAAGTTACACACAGCAGCCATGGGAAACTAGCAACAAACTGTAACTCTAAGACTGCCATCTCATCACTGGCATTTCAGAATCTATTAAACCTACTTCTTTTACTCTTCGAGAGCTCTGTTCCAATTTTTTCTTCCTTACTGTCTTCCTTTGCTTCTCTTAGGTTCGCAAATTTGTGGCCAAGGACAGTGCAGGGCTTCGTATCCGTAGCCACCCTTCCCTTCAGAGTGAGCAAATAGGCATAGTGAAAGTCAATGGATCCATCACTTTCATTGACGAGGTAATTAAGGGATTTCTGTTGAAAATTGGGCTAAGATGTGAAGTTAATTCATGCAAATAATGTTTTTTCATGTTTAGATGTTGACATACACAAATTAAGAACATAACAGTATAAATCACAAAAATCTAAATATTTACTAATTTAGTTTTCCAAGCTGTCATTTCCTTTTACTTACTTGAAAACCTGTATAACAAACTTTCAAGACTAATAAGAGGAAACAAAATTCCTAGAGTTCGTCTTATAATAATATCTCTAAGAACTAAGGTGTTCATACCTTACTATTTCAACCCTACATGAAAATTTAGATGTAGGTTTTATTTTCATTACATCTTTCGCTTACATTTCTGAAAGGTCACTAGTGTGTTAGACTACTATGCATGTATGGTTTTTACAATATAACTTCATATACAAGGAATATTTTTGCAATTTACTAAGTTATAAAAACAGTGGAAAACTGGCAAGTGGGAAACTTAAAAAAGCTTTATGAAGACTTGACTTTCCTCTTCTCTCAAAGCAACTCTTATTACTGCATGATCTGATTAAAATTTATCTTTGCACCTTGCCTTCTAAAAAGATATGCTTCCCATTGCTTTGAAATTCTGGTTTTGTTGATGTTTCTCTTTACCTCTGTCTTAATTCTGTCAGCATAGCGGTGATCATTGCTTCCTTGCTACTGTTGTCTGTTTGTCTGAAGTCTGTTAATCCTTACTAGCTTTGAACAGTTACAGAAGGGCATGGCTCGTTTTTGTTGCTTGTTTCCCATAGATCCACAATGATGATGGTGTTTGGCTGAGGCTGAATGATGAGACAATAAAGAAGTATGTTCCTAACATGAATGGTTACACTGAAGCCTGGTGTCTGTCTTTTAACCAACATCTTGGCAAGAGCCTTCTGGTACCTGTTGACGTAAGTAAAAGGTGCCTTTGAAAAATATCCAAAAGGTACACTCTATCCTCATTACAAGACTTTCTTTAATTAAGGCTGCAAATGAGTCCTGAGGTAAACAATACTTTAGTTACCAAATACTACCTTATATGTGTTTGCATTTTTGAGGGCTGTTGTGTAATGAGGGTGGAGTGTAGAAAGGTATGAGGCTTTTACGTTGAAACCTCTTGTCTTAGAAGAGAAACAAAAATACAAGGACTGCTATAACAGCATACAAAAGTATGCTAGTTTGTTGTCTGCACCAGATGTTTCTGATGCAAGATTTAATTGTTCATAAAATGTTCCACTGATGCCATGATTTCAGAGGAGTATTGAAGCCAGCAGTGAACTGATGTAACTGAGGCTTTCTTAAAAAACTGGGAAAGTTCTTTAAGCGCTGTTGCTTTTTGTGTATATTTTTGGTGAGTTTCATGCCTGAATCCTGGAGTTATCAATTTATTAACTAATCAAAGAGTCCCAGAGCATCAAGACTGAGTAAAAAATTGAATTTATAAAAAGACGCACAATGTAACTGAGTAACTTTAATGGTGATCACCATCACGACAATTCAAAGATTACTTCTTTTCTGGAAACAATATACAATTTTAAAAAGTACATTAGCCAAAGCAGTGTTTCTCAGAAAAATTGTTAAAGTGCAGGCCTTTCTGGCTCATCTGGTATTGTGCATTCCCTAAAATGGGCAGTACCTTGTTTTCTTCAGAGTAGAATGTGAGAACCTGATCTAACTGCAAATACTGCTATTTAGATCTGATTTTTCATCTTATATAAGTGAGCTGCTGCTGCTGTCCCAATGAAACAGGGCTTTTTGCTAGTAGCCAGCTGTGAAAGTTCATAAATCCCCTGTGGCTGCAGTCTGTGTTCTGACACTTACTCCCTGCCCATATCAGAGGGATTGGAACTAGAGAATCTTTAAGGTCCCTAGCAACCAAAACTACTCTATAAATCTATGATGTGACTAGATTATCTTCTTATTCACTGTCTTGTCTATAAACTATTCGTAATTTTGGGAATGACTTTAATGCTGCATTTGGGAAGGAAAGTATTTCTGTAGTCAGCCATCAGACTCTCAACACTGATGATGGGCATACTTATTTATTGTAGAATATATGAAAACATGGACAAAAATTCAGCTTTGCTTAAAATGTATTGCCTTAGAAATTGATTCACATGAGAATTGCTATATCATACTTCCACAAAACATTAATATTTTTATGCAGCAATTACCTTTTACCTGTTCACCAGTGATAAAAGTAAATTCACCTTGACTAAGTAGTTAACTTCAGTAAATGTTGTAAGTCTGGATGGGTATTACATTGTTAGATTTTATTGGTTTGTTTTGTTTTTTAGTTTAACTATTTCTAATTCTTTTTTACTTGTGAAAGGGAATAGTTTTGAGCTTAGCAGTCTGTGGTTAGCAAGAAGTTTCTGCTAACCACATACATGACTTTCAAATAGCTCTAGTACACTTTTACTTCTAGAGAACATACCCTGTGCTCCCTGAGAAAAGCCTGAAAGGAAGTGGCTGTCATAAATAATATTCAATCTTAATAATGTAATCTTGAGAATTCAAATTTTATTCGAATAAGTAGGTCAGGTGCAATCAAATGTGAAAAGCAGCATTTAATTATCACACATTTCATTATCTTCTTCTGTAAACTTAAAATCCTTTTTTACTTTTTTTCTTTTTTTCTTTTCTTAAATGGTGTTGTAAATCAGTTTTGATACCATTCAGACTATTAAGAGCTGGTAGATATGCCTGGTTTTCTTTTAAGTAGCATTACATCTTTAATAACACAAGATGAAACAACACATGCTTGCTTAGTTTCTGATAAGCAATGGCCAACATAGTAGAAGTCTTACAGAAGCAACTATTGTAACAACGTAGCTGTTTATAATGAGATGTGTTTTGAACTAGTTTTAGATGGAAGGTTTCTTTGCATCTCTCATATACTTTCAAATTTTTGAAAGGACTTAGCACATCCTGAAACTATTGGATTTCATTATGACCATCATATATAAGCATAAAGATTTGTCATTTGATTCATAATAATAAGAGATGAAAAGAAAAACTAATATTTTCTTTCTTAAAGGCCACAGAACAAAAGTCAAGGTTCAGTGGCTTACTTCTGAGTGCCTTAGTCTTTACTGCGTGCTTTTCCAGCATTATGCAACACACAACTTTATGAAATTCAAGAAACTCTTTTGTAAGCTCCTCATTTTTGTAGCTCAGCTTAAAACTCTTTTTTCTGCTAAATCTTGATCATCCCTTAAGTAAATAAAATCTCATTACATTTTCTAAAATATGTAAAAAAGTGTATTTTTAAAAGCAAGCTGTAATGCTTCGTCACTGTATTAATTGAACAGTGAACAAAAACTCCCAGCATTTTGCAGCAGTGTTAATTTTGGCTTCTTGTCCTCTTGAGACATATGTTGTATCTACGTTTTATTTATTGGCATTAACTAGATATTTTATGGTAAAACAAACATTGAATATGGTAGATGTCCTAAATATTTAGTTTCTTCTCTATATTTTGACCAAAGCTGTTATATTTAAAGACAGATGATCTTAGGATAGTGGAGATCCATTGTAGTTACTATTTATCTGAGCTGTGGTCATTTACCTGCTTAGAAAATCTGCATAGTTGAATCTCTTCCTCTTGTTGCTCTTGTGCTTTCATGAGACACTGCTAAACAGCCATTGATCTGAAACTGTGGTTCCAATCCATTGTAGGCAATGTGATTATGAGACTATGAATTTAATAGACTCTGATTTTGGATGAACTGCTTCCATCCCTAGTAGTCACTTTTCTTTTTGTCTTGTGACATTCAGTTAACTTTTTGAGAAAGTACTTGTGAAGTTCCTTAAACATTTATGTTCTTATGCTTACACACGGTACTTAATAGAAAGGCACAAACATCATAAACCTGTACACACGAGGAGGCAATAAATTTGATCTTGATTGAACTCTGGAACATGACTTCTAATAAATCATATTCTAAATACGGTTTTGTTACTTAATTTTAAATATAAAACTTTACTACAAGGCATATTTATACCGTGCTGGCCAGTTATAGCGTTATATTCATCAACCACCAGGCAGGCAAGTGGGATTGAGAAACTGCATTTTCTTAAAAACCAGTATTGCAGTAAAAGAAAAAACCAGAATTAGTATATAGACTGCAGTGTTTGGTGACAGAACCTCAGAAAGCTGAATGTGCTGTGGAAACATTGAAGGACATTTGCAAGAGATTTTTACTATCTCTTAGACATGATGGAAGGCAGTTGGAAAGTAAGATTATGTTGAATAAAATGTTGAAATGTTTTTTTCAAAGCTAAGGCTTATCTTAATCATATTGTGATTTTGAATGCTTCTCAATGATCTGCTAATTTTTGGTGGCAAATTTAAGTTTTGGGTTTTTTTTTTCCCTGAAACTTTATTGGAAAAAAAGTATGAATTCATGATTTTTTTTTTTAATGGGAAAGCTTGAAAGGAAAAAAAGGACCTAAATCTGCAGATGGTAGCATAAGGATTAAATATTGAGCTTGTATTTAGTACTTTCTTCAGAATGAAAGCTAAAATACATGCCCAGTCTGTTCATCTAAATTAGCATACAGTGTGGGAATAGCCAGGAAGCTCTGAGTCTCCCAGACAAAAGGAGAACTTCTAGTTTGATCTTCTTAGTGTTGTGAAGCCAGCATGGTCTCATTGCACTACTGTTGGTTTCTTTTGTGTTTTACATGTACAGCTTTACAACATGCAAAAACAGATCTTTAAAGTAAGTGATACTTAAATATTTTTTGTACAGGTAGTCCATATTTCTCTGTAGAAGTCCATGGCAAAATATAAGACATGCTGCAAAATAATATAATCAGTCAGTTAATCTATGTTGGATGCTTATGAAATCCACTCTCATTAGGCAAGCATGGTCCTCTGATAGTTTTTGTGGTTTTATTTCAAATTGATAAGCCTTTGCCCTGCCAGTCTTCCTATCTAAGACCCTCTCCACCTTCCCTGGTGCCTCAAACACATCTTACTAGGGCATTGGTACCTCTTTCTATTTTAAGTAGATGTACTGTAAATTCAAAAGAAACGCTGCTGTTTTGACATTTTTTCTGTTTGTCAACAGCACAAATCATTTGTGTTACTGAAACTTGTAAGCAAACAGAGCATAACTGAATGATTTGCTTCTATCATGAGACAGAAGCACAAATTTACTTACTTTTAACATGTGAATGTCTTTCAAGAAATACAGGGAAGGCATGCCAAGAGTGTTTTGTACTTGTTTCAGCTTAAAGGGGTTTGTTGCCTTTTCTTTAATTACTGTTAGATTTTAATGTGACTGCTGTCCAGTGATTTCACTTGGTTTCCCTATCAGAATGGGGATAGGAAATGAGACTTAATTTCCTGTTCATGGAGATAAAAAAGCTTGATGTGCCAAAAGGATTCTGTCATAAATACCCATTATTAGTACTACTGTATACATACTATTAATCCTTTTATTGGAC
Source organism: Melopsittacus undulatus (assembly GCF_012275295.1). Lineage (NCBI taxonomy): Eukaryota > Metazoa > Chordata > Aves > Psittaciformes > Psittaculidae > Melopsittacus > Melopsittacus undulatus. The sequence goes on along the minus strand of NC_047528.1, from coordinate 42,349,754 downwards.
AGGAAAACTGAAAAATTATTTGAAATTAGTAGAAACCAGTCTATGGAGAAAGAAATGGTTTCTTTTTCATGTTTTCCAGTGGTTAATAAATGCTGTCCTAGCTGTTCTGTGGGAGGAAAAAAATACGCAGAACAGCAGTACTCATTTCTAGAGTTTTAATTTGTTATAAAATTAATGAAGTCTCTCTGGCAGCTCTAGTTTGTGATACTTCATAACTAACTAGTAAATGCATTTTATATTTTATGAAACTGATGAAATCTTAGTATTCTCCTTACAGCACTCTGAAATCTTTGCTCTGGTGAGGAGCGCAATATTGATGTACAAACTGGTGAAATCATTCTGTGCAAGTGAATTGCTTTCAGCAACAGAGCGCTTAGCCCTTCTGCAGCTATTCAGTTCTGACTTGGTGACTAAAAGTCCATGTGCATTTGTCTTGCAATAGGTGAAATTACCTTTCAGAGCAGCAGACCATCTTGCTATACAAACCTGGGGTTTGTGGTGAGACCAACTACTGTTTCATTGTAACAGAAGCAAGGGATTCTTCTCTGCACTAAGTCTCCAGCTTTATAAGGAATGTCTGGCTCTTAATTTCAGTAAATGGCATGACACACTACATCCATTTTGAGCTTTTGACATGCTGAACTGGTTTTGGTTAATGGATGATTTGCCATGGTGAGCAATGAACTGGGGTGACTTGATCAGGAAAACAAAGTTTTTCTCCTTTTGCAAAACATTCTACCAGTAAATTTACATGTGGAGAAAGTTTGCATTATAGTACCTCGAACTTCTTCCTCCAGTGTTTCTCTGTTCCCATTTCTTTGTTGATATATGTCTTTTTTTCAAACTTTGTTGCTCAGAATATCTTTAATGCTAGCCAAGGAGTAAGGGATTTGGACTTTTTTACATGGACTTCCAAAGCTTTACCCCTTAAGGTGAGTTAAATGTCAGGAACAGTCATCTGTATCTTGTGTTTTCAGATTGTACCTTATGACACAATTTCATACTAAATATTCCGTGAAGTCTGTTTTACTTTGAATTATTTTTACAGGAAGTGGCAGATTTGCATATGGTGCTGTATCTGTGTCTCTTCCTTTAGGATGAGAAAAAATACCAGGGCAGATTATTGAATTTTCCTTAACTCATAAGTAGCATTTTCCTTTTTTAACAAACCAAATTAGAAATTGAGTGATGGCCTAGTAACATAATAAAGGCTTTCATTCTCATTGATGTTTTGTTACTGGAGTGTTCACATTAAGTTGCAGCATTTAATAAGATGATATTCCTGTGAGAAAGGCACAAACATTTAATAAATACTCAGCCCATTCTTAATCCTTTTATTTTAAAATTATAAAATGATAAGAACAATTTATGTACAGTTAAGCAGTTAAAATCATCTGCAGAAGTGCTTCTCTAAATCACTTTGTAGCTCTGTAGCAATTCAGAATCAAGGGTTTTTTCAGAAGACATTGTAATGAAGATAACATGCAGTATTTTTTTAGAGATTTAAAAACTTGTTTTTCCACTGAATCTTTTTCCCCAAAATAGCAAACTGCTTTATTATTATGTCAAAATCTAGACAATATTTAAGCTGTCTTTAAAACATACAGATTGATTTTTTTATTTTTTTTCCCATTGAACTGATTTACCTCAGCTTGCATTAACTTCCTTTGAAAATTAGGTACTTACAGAACAGATTCACTGTTTGTATAAAGGCTTTTTGTAAGGACTGCAGTATTAGTTTGGACATAGTTCACAGACCAAAAAGCTGAAAGTATGATAATTAAAGAGATTAAGAAAATACTTACGTTATTTTCTTTTTGATTAATACAGAAGTTTGATTTAAAGCAGGTGAAAGTAGTATTCTATAGAGCAGGAAGTGAACTTGTGGAAGGTGTTACAGACTGTGGATACAAAAATTATCAGCCATTCAGGAGAAATTAAACAAATTTCTATAAATCAGATCCATAAATAAATATTAAGGAAAATAGCAAATAAGCCTCCAACATCCATAATAAAAAGATATTAAATGTAGTTGGTGTATAAAGGACAGACCACTATTAAGGACTTGTATGCTAATTCTAAAGAGCATCTCCTGTTGCCACTGCTAAACACAATAAATTGGACTAGGTGATCCACCAACTTCATCCTGTAGGGCATTTCTCATTTCTAAACTCTCACTTGTTCCTTTAAAAGCAGCCAATACTTGCATTATAAGCATAATAAAGCTCGCTCCTGCTTCTTGCTTGCTTTCTTCTGAAAAAAAATGTGCATTGCTTTACTCCTGTACCTTGTATTTGTCTATACAAGAGCCTTTTTCTTCAGGCTATGGCTGGCTGAAAAATTTATGCTAATATTTCTCTCCTTTCAGTAACTACCAGTTTTCCTCAGTAGGAAACTCAAAAAGTGTGTTCTCATTTCAGATTTGAGTATAGATTTTCTCTGTACTTGGTACCTGGTGAAATAGATTTGCAGACCATTTTTATTCTCATAGTAAAAATAATAAATATGCACTAATATTGACATGTGCATTTAAGACTCTATGGTGTTGCTGTTCTTTGCCTTTACTCTAAATTAACAATGTATTCTAAATGTTAAATCAAAAAAAGCGTATCATTTGGAAAGGGACGATATTCATATTCCCTTTACACAGCCCCAAACATTTTGTCAAAATTTCAGAAATATAGCAGGAAGAAAGTGTGCATACAGATAAATGTCACTATGAGACGAGGTTTAGTGAAAGTGGTTAGAATAAATAATTTGTCTATAGTGGTAGATATGAGATACTGCTTTTATATAAATGGTTAAGTTTATACCACCTTTGTTTCAGGAGTAATATTGTGACTTTCCAGTTAATATCCAATTTACTAGTAGTTAGTTGTTCATCATTGCACATTAAAATTAGCAATATAACTAGTACCTCTTTTAGCTTTGAAATTTAGCTATTGTAGTCTTAAAATAAGTATTATCTAAAGAGTTCAAAGGTATTATTAATAGGTTTTACTCTGCTTTGTTTTGCCTTTTTTTTTCAAATTTCTCAGGAATCTAGGTGTAATACTGATGATTTTTTCAAAGACCTAAATTCACACTGCCCACAGGAAGCAGTGATGCAAGAACAAGATATGCCATTCCTTCGAGGTGGACCTGGAGTGTACAAGGTAGTGAAGACTGGCCCATCAGGTCACAACATCAGAAGCTGCCCTAACCTTAGAGGTATCCCAATTGGAATGTTAGTTCTGGGAAACAAAGTCAAGGCAGTGGGCGAGGTATGGATCCTTGTAGCTTCAGTTCATGTCTTCATAGATACCAGTATGTAACAGTAGTAAACACAACAAAAGAATCTGCCCCTGTACAGGTTTGCTTTTCCAACCCTCATGATAAATACTAACCTATGAACTTGGTTTATATTATAAGTATTAATGCAATTGTGTCTTTTGCCTTTTAGCTGTATGCATTGATTGGAATAATGTTAAAATTATGTTGCAGTTGCATATTCTTGATTATGTATTTCTGTTACTGTTATGTTACAGTATTCCTTACAAAATTGTGTTTCATGTTCAACTTTTTTCTCATATTCTTTGACAGAATTTTGTTTAATTGAAAATATGTTTTTTCTAGGATCTAACCAATTAACACATTCTGTTTCTCTCTATTGATTGTATTCATTTGTTCAGTTGCTGCACTATTGTTACTATTCCCAGCTGTGGTATTTTATGGTTAAGAAGTGCTTAAGGATGAAGTGTGTCATGCTATTTCCTAAATATAATGTCAGGGAAAAAATTAGTACTTGTACAAACTTTGCATAAAGAACTTGGTATTACAATTCTACTCTTGCAGCCACCAGTAAAAAGGCATGTATTGGTGAATATCTCCTTCAAGTTTTTATACGGCTTTTTTTGGGTGTTCTGAAGTTGTGGTGTTGGTGTTTTGCTTCTTTTGAACATAAACAGGTCTAAGATTTTTGGAAATACTCCTAACTGCAAATGTGCCATAAGTAGATTTGGTACTTCAGTCTGCCTCAGCCTGTGGCCTTAATTTAAGAAACTTTTTTTTACATTTCCTTTGTAATATAAAGATTGGAATGAGTGTGTTTTTCATGTACTGTAAGAAGTTGTTGAATAATGCTACTGAATTATCTGAAGTCAATAAATTGCACTTTTTTATGTGTGTGCATCAGGTGACTAATTCAGAAGGTACATGGGTGCAAATGGATAAGAACAGCATGGTAGAGTTCTGTGAAAGTGATGAAGGCGAGGCATGGTCTTTAGCTAGAGACAGAGGTGGAAACCAGTATCTCCGACATGAAGATGGCAAGTTGTTGTTTTGTTTTTTAATTTAACCTATTAAAAATTAAGCAATCTAAATGCGACGAAGAAGTAAAGACAGAACTGAGTTTTAAACAGGTATAACCTTAATTTACACTTTTTCATTTGAGTTACTTTACACAGTTGGACTTCAAAGTTGTTTAGAAATATACTTGAAATAATTTTTAAAAGAAGAGTTAAACTATTTCCCCATGTTTTCTTCTGTACCAGTTACCAATCATAATTTTAACCATCCTTCTCTCAGCGAAGAAGGGGAATAACCAGGAGCTTTTAACGTGTAAATTATGGACAGAGAAATAGTGTTTTCTAATACTTAGCACAGTGTCTTTTTTGTAGTCATAGATTCTCCATTTTTGGTTATGTCCAATAATGTCAAGTTCTGAGGAGTTCAAAGAGCACAAGTAGATTCTAGAAATTAAGTATTTGTGAATTAGAGCAATACCTTTGAAACAAAATTAGAACAATAACTGTTGAAAGCATATTTATTCAATATTAGAGTTAACTTCAGCATTTCTGGTTCTAATGTGAGGCTGTTTGCTTTTCCAGTAGAAAATTATTTCTCTGAAGTTAATAAATTAAGCAGCGTGCAGAAATTTCCACTCAAGAGTACTTATTTTGAGTAAATATAATCTAAATTTAAGTAACTTCACAGTATTTTCTGTATTTTTAGTCTTTTCTAGTTTTAGTAATTTTAGATGTCATTTCATCTTTTATGGAATTTCCTCAGTGCTTTAAGAAAGAATTCCCAAGTTTGGAAGAATTTAAATAAGACCATTTCTGGAAGGTCTGTCTTCAGATTCTTGATACTTCTGTACTGTTACTGAAAGATGTCTTCAAGTACATAATTGTTTTCAGAGAAAAACAGAAATGCAAACTCCAGACTTTTATGTCAAAACCCTGTAGCAGGACTTTTGCAATCCAGTGCATAGGGATACCATCTTAGAAACTTAGGGGATACCAACTTAGGGGATACCAACTTAGAAACTTTCCTGAGCCTCAACATGTCTGGTATTATTCCTTTCTAGATGAGTCTATGTTTTTATAAGTAGGGTGAAGATGGGTGTCTCTTGTGCATCTACCTACAGCAGTTTCAGTAGTTATTAGTGCAGTTACTAACATTTCAACCTATTTTATGTTCCTGGTCTATTTTAGTACCAGGTGAAACTAATGTGCTTAAGTGACATCTGAAAAATAGTTTAATTAATTGCTTTTATTTACCATTAAATTAATTAGAACTCCTCTCTGTCATCAGTTTCAATGCTCTTGCTAGAGGAAAATAATTAGTATTTGGAGGAGCTCCAACTACATTTGCAGCTATCTATATTTTTATCCAGAAATAATACCATCTTTAAAATTACTTTTGTATTTTCCTTATTTAATAAAATGATAATGAAATTCTTAGAAAGACGTAGGATTTCTGTCAGAGACAAAGCAAAAGTCTTATTGAATCCACAAGTCTTTAGCCAGGCATCCAGATACTTCAGCTGAAACACTACAGCAAGATCTCCATTTGCCTCCAATTGAGAAAATTCCAGCTGTTTTATTGGAGCTGATAATTAATTTTTTTTTCTTTTAATTTGGCTGTGTGTATCTTGTAAATGTTTGTACTCTGAAAGGCAGTTTTGGCCTGAAATGTAGTTTTCTAACATTTAACAATTGTTGTCTAATGCATAAACATTGAATGGTGTGATGTCACTGAAAAACAAAGTGTCCAGCCTGTTCCGAAGTAGCATATGACAGCAAAATTGGCAGCAACTCGGTCAAACATAAAAGCAGTCTGCATAGTATTAAGTCTTCATCTTTATATTTTTAGAGCATGAGCTCCTAAGAGAGGTGTGCTTTTCTTTTTGAAGAGAATTGAGTGTAAGTGGAAGAGTGCTGTCTGTGGGGAAAAAAATATCACTCCTTTGCTTTGTGACTCATTACTCCAATGTAAACCAGTTACGAAGAAGGTCTAATTCTGAAGTGGTATGTTGATTTATTTTCACAGAACAAGTTCTTCTAGATCAAAATGTTCAGACTCCTCCCCCAAGCCCTTTTTCAATACAAGCTTTCAGTAAGGGGACAAGCTGTAGTAATGGACAAGGGTTTGATTATGGCCTCGGAAATAATAAAGGTATGTTTATACACTCATATTTTAAAAAATCACGGTTTTCTTAACTTTGCATATATTTTTATTACTCATTTACTGCTCTTTTGGCCCTATGAGATGATCTCCAAAAAACATAAGCAGTAGCGCAATGAGTTGCAAGGTGTTTTACAAAGCACGTAGTTAGTGCTATAACTGCTTTTTTTTCTGCTTTAATATCACTCAGTCTAAATACTCTGTATAAAAAAGGGTCTTCAAAGATCTGTAGCTTACAGTTGAGGCTTTCTGTAATGGCAGGTACAACTATAATGCAGAAATCAGAAATACATACTTGTAAAACAAGATAATGAAAACTATCTGATTTAGAAAGCTGTGCTTTACGTTGGTGAGAAACATTTGTAAACATTTCTCAGCTGTCCTGACATTTTTAAGAGCCTCTAATGGGATGGCAAGATAAAAAGATACCATCTGAGATTTAAGTTGTAAAACTGAAGTTACCTTTCAATCCCAGTAAACTGAAACTACATACCTTCTGTTCATTCATTGATTAGATCTAGAAGATTTAATAATACAGAAGGGACTTCTGCTGAGGCAGATGTCCCTGAGAAATATTGCTGAAATATGGACTTTGTCATTCTGCTCTTACATTGCTGTGGTCTGTCCATGCTGCTATGAACATGGGCCTAAAGTGTGCTATGTGTTTCTAACACCAGCATATCTTTCTAGTGGTTTTCTAAATAAAATAACTTGATTTAACACTTGTTTTAAAAGAGAAAAGATGAAGGGGAGAAGATTATTCCTATATGTTCTAGTCTGATGTTTCCATAGCAGCAAAGTTTTAAACATTTCAGTGTTATACTGCATAAAGAAGCAGTTCATACTTGTCCATGCATTCCTATAGGAACCCACTTTTTATTCATTTTTTTTAAACAAAAAGCTGGAAAAGTTGAAGTGTTTTCTTTTTGATTTATAGGGTGGTTTTATAGAACTGCTTTTCCCACTTCAGCCATACTCTTTTCAAAGTAGTTGTTCAGTCACAGAAGTGGAAGTGTTTAAGATATTCAGTGTGTGAGGCAGTATTACAGGTTGTCTCTCAGCATCAATTATTCTTTTTCTGTAGAAGCATATTATGAAAATATTTTATTTTCTGTTTTCCAAAGATAAAATCTTGGAGATCAATATGCTATATTGACAGGTATCTTAGTTTTTGAAGACCTCATGATTCTTTTTAATAGATCATATCTTAAACAGTTCCTAAGGTGTTTCTTTGGGATATTACAGTTACAGAAAGTTTGGAAGCTAATCCTGGTATTGAAATCCATACCATTTTATTCACAATATTCCCTTGACATGCCCTCGGGCTGTGCTGTTTAGTTTGAGTGAGCAGTTTGGGTAGATGATTGACTTTGTTCTGTGTGCTGTCATTCTTCTAAATTGCCCAGGAGTGGAGAGTTGGTGGCAACTAGATTGGAAGAATAATTACATTTTCTTCCCCAAAATAGAATCCCTCGTCTGTATCATTACTTTGCATACAGTCATTTGCCTTCTCAGGTCTAAGCAGCTTTGAGTTTTGTGTAAAACAAAAAAACTGAAAGCACAAGCACAATCTCTTAGGGGAATTTCTGCCTGAAGCAGTTGTCTTTTTAGGTGCTTGTTTGTTATGAGACCTTCTGTTGGGATGCACTAGTTTCAATGAAAATTCAGTCACCCTCCATGAGCATTTCAAACTGCTGGTCAAATGTGAAGATCCCCATGTAATACATCTGTGTTTACATTATTACCTGTAAGGCAGAACACATAATTTCCAGAATCACCTCCCTTTAAAATAATTGCTTTATTTAGGAAATAGACCTGATGTATTTAATACTGGTAGATTGATTGTATTGCTTATCAATCACTTATTATCTGGATTATTAGGGTAGGACTGATCTCTGCTCAAGTACTGATTCCAATATGTTTGGGGGTGCCCTACCTCCAAAACAGTTACTGATATGTTTAGGTGATTATTTAGAAAGGCATTCCAGCTATTTTCTGGTTTTTTTGTTCTCTCAATTTTGAAATCAGAATAGCAGGAAAATAAAGTTAGATTTTGGACCACTCAAGTAATGCAGGGTTCCATACACTCTCTGGTCTTTCTATGATTCCATGAAAAGAAAATTGATAATCACTTTAAAGTGCTGTAAATTCAGGGAGTTGTAAATTCTGTATTAGCATCTAATTTTTTACTAGGATTTCTAGAATGCTGTCAAAGCTATATGAATTTGCAGAATAAGGTGATGCTGTTAGGATTTTCTTGGTGTTGGTTGAAATGTGAAATGCTCTCAAACTCTTGCAAAATGCTTATATTTCTAAGTATACTTCAAGTTATGACATGGACGATAACCTCTGCCTTCTTACTATAGGCTTCATGTATTTCTAATGCTTCCATAGAGTTTGTCGAGAATTGGCATAAGTAAAAACTATTTTTAACATGCTAATTTTTTGAAGGCCTTCATGTGCCTCGCAACAAATATATGTAGCTCTTCAAAAAGCCACTTCCAATTTGTAAGTGGCACTTAAGATTTTCTTAAATTATCTTCAATCTGATCTTGAAAAACAGCATGATGGGATACTTTTCAAGATACTTGCAAAATGAGCAAATATTTACCAAATCCTTGGCACAGAAATACACTTACCAAAGCCTAATTACATGTTACCTTTCCCTTCTCATCAGTTTTTCTAATCTTTTTCTGCATGTTCTGTTGCATGTGTGTATTATTGTAAATGCTAGGATTTTCTGTTTGTTTTTTTTCCTTTGGCTGCTCTTCATTTTTTAGTAAGATGAATATAAATCTCTATTTTAAAATGTTTAAAATAATTGAAATAAAATACATGCTATCCTTAAGAATCCTGCTTGTAATTTACAGTGATTTTATTGTCATGTGTCCATTCTTTCAATTCTCTTCCCCATCCATCTGGGAGCGGGGGGAGAAAGAAGGGGAGGGAGTAAGCGAGTGGCTGCATGGTTCTGAGTTACTGGCTGGGCTTAAACCACGACACCATGCATGGGGTGAGATTTTTAAGTTTAGCCACAACCCGAGTTTTATGTGGCTAAATGAGATTTATAATCTTTCTCTATTATCATCATTTAAACTTTAATGAGCACCATTTTACTCTGCCTTTCTGGAGAATGATAGGTAACAGGTTGTAGTTTTGACTGTTTTGCCCACTACAGGTGACCAACTGAGTGCCATACTGAATTCCATTCAGTCACGGCCAAATCTCCCAGCTCCTTCCATCTTTGATCAAGCTGCAAAACCTCCCTCTTCCCTAGTCCACAGTCCATTTGTGTTCGGACAGCCCCTTTCCTTCCAGCAGCCTCAGCCACAGCTTCAGAGTAAGTTTGTCAGCCTTACCTGCCTCATCAGTCCATTTCTGCAGCTTTGACATTGCTGTTCTCAGTTGCTTACCAGCTACTAATCATCCCTCAGTGCACCTTTTTGGTTTTATTTTGTTAATTTTTTCTTGATTCAAAAGCATGCGAGGTGTAATGCTCCTAAAGAAGTATACTTGTTCAACTTAAATTTCTATATTGATAATATTTTGCATTTGTATGTGTTCTGCAGTGTAGATAAGTCATGAGAGTGTTTTCAGTATTGTATGCAACTCTGGGTTTACCATTAAGGTAAATATTTTATATGGTACAAAGTGTTGATAATTCTTTTATGAGGAATGGACTGCAGTAAATTCATAGGTATTAAATTTTCTCACCTTCTGAATTCTTGGTTTTGTCATAACTCCTAACTTTAGGGATATAGCTGAACAGTTGGAACAACTTAGCACTAAATACTTATAAGTAGTCTTCTGTCTAGTAGTCTGTGAGTTTAGAGCTCACAAAGTTGGCATGGACATGAAAGTTTGCACCTTCAGGTCAATAGTAGTTAACCTATGACTGATGGGAGGACACAAAACTGTTTAGTTTTTAATTAGTGAGAAGTTAAAGCTCAGCATTTATGATGGATATCATATGTTGCAGTAAATTTTTCCTTATATACAGAACAGGTATAGCATGGATCACAGGAATACTAGTCTTCTCCTGTCTCCCATAAACTGTCCTTCAGAAATGCCTCAGTTTTTCCTGTAGGACCCTCTTAGTCAGTTCAGTCTCTATGTCTCTGCAGTCCTGGATCTAGCCAGCTCATCTTACTGAAGTAACAGTGACATGCTTCAGATAATAACTAGATTAAAATATCTAATTCACATTTATAAAGACAATCAGAAATAGTCCAGCATCCTGAAAGCAGGATATTTTAAAACCTACCCAAACAAAACTGCTGTTTGCCAGTGGCATTAGCTCACCATCACTGAGAATTTGTCCATTGTCTATTCTTTCCCATCATTTTTAGTTTTCTTCCCTTATTCAGAGTAATGAAGTCAGAGCTTCTTATTCAGCTCTGCATCAAAAATAATCCTAAATGTCTTCTTTCAAATTTCAGATTATTTGCTCATTAGCAGTTAGTCCTATACTGTATGAAAAGGAAAGCTGTCACAATTTTTTTATTGGCTGTCCAACAAGATTTTGCTCAGTTGATTTGTCTGTCCAACAGATGTAGATAAACTATTTTCAGTAAGCCTACATCCATGGTTTGTGTTTTAGTAAGGATCCTTTATTCAAAAAGGGACATTTTTTGTTAAACAGGGAAAACGTTGGTAGCCTGCAATATAAAATAATAATGAAACTGGAAAAATGTTTCAAGTTTGTGTCTGATTTGGGATCTTAGCTTAGTGTAAGATAGCAGTCAGTACGGTTCTTTGCCCTTTTACCAGATCAAAAATCATCAACCAGAATGGATATACTGTTGTACTAACTGTGATTTGATACAAGGTTCTTTCTTCCAGTTTATTACCTAATTTAAGATTGATGCAGATAATGTAAATTATGCATAAAGGAAAGAAATAGTAAAATTTTTGGGTTGGCTATGAAAATTTAAGAATATGGAGAAAAATTTTCAGTTTGAACTTCCTTTAGTCTTTTGCAAATTTATTACTCCTTCATCCAAATTCAGAATATTCTTAGGGAGTCCTAAGACTAAATTCATACAGTTTTTCATTTAATAGTCAAGGAAATTATGAGGGATATAGGACTCTAGAGTGTTTTAAGCAGTTGTTTTACTGTGACTACATAACTATGTATGACTGTATCTGTGACTTCACATTTTAGAAAGTAATGGATTGATTTGCAATATAAGGCTAATTAGAATAGCAAGACATATATGCAGTAAAAATATTTAGACAGAAAAGTTCTATTTAGGTCGAATTTTGCTGTGTGGGTTTTAATCCATGTTCAGTGCTGATGCAGTTATAATAGAACTGTAATGGAAACTGTGTAAGTGTTCAATTGTCATTCATTATTTCCAAAGTACTTTTCAGTCTCCTGTTCGCAAACATGTAGTTCAAATTTAAATCCATTAAACAATACATCCCAAAGCTCCATATGAAATCACTTGGATTTTGCCCTAGACATGCTTGCTTTTTGTTTCAAATTATGTGCTCCATCTTTAAGTGCTTCTTGCTGTAAAGTTAGATCTAAAAATTAAAATGAACATTTGTAGTTGATAACTGTTCCTTTAAAGCGCCTTAATAGTTTTAAAAGAAGTTGTGCCAGCCTAGATTTCTATGGCTGTAGAAGTTCTATACTAAATACCAGTCTTGATTGAAAATCTGCTTAAATAGTCTACCACTTAGATTTTTCTGTTCTTCCTCAGGTATCTGTCCTCCTAGTGAGAAATTTTATTTGGAAGCATGATTCTGAGGAAAATCGGGATCATGTTGAATGTCCTCTAGGATTATTTCCTTAAGTTAGATTTTTGTCATAGGAAGAAAAACATTGGTATGATTATAAAACATGCTCTGTGTCACTGAGAGATGGTAGTTTTCCTTTAAAAGTTTCATGTTTTTTACTAGAACTCTATGAAGGGCTGATTGTTCTGTGCTATTTAAGTCCTTTGCTATTTTCACACATAGTCACAGAAGGGAAAAAAGCTGGGAGATTGTTTTCTTTTTCACAGGGACAGACAAAATTAAGGTGCTCTTGCCATGTAGTTTAATTCCTTGTCAGTCTTTTATACAGCTAGAAGTCAAAAAAAGCTACAAAACATGGCATAACTTGCATGAGTTCAGGAAGAGCTGTGTTGACTTGGAAACTTAGGAGGGACTTTTTTATGTATGTTTCTTCCTTGATTATTTCAACAAAGCAGCCTGCAGTTACTCCAGCCTCTGAATGCTTGCTTCTGAGAAGTTTGTAGGATCATCCGTGACAGATTTCTCAGGATTGCAGCCCTACAGAGCTGCAAGATTATAAATGGCTGCTTGATTAATTTGTCTCTGAACTTTGTGAAGAGTACAGAAGACTCAAATTTTTCCTTGAATTCTGAATATAAATGAAGTGTGGAAACTGAAAGGGTCAAGGAAGATTTGTTTCTCGGACTTCAGCAATGAGTGCTGTGTCATAAAAGTCCTTAGACGTGACCAGTTAAGGAAACAGGATCTTGGCATGCTGTCCAGGATCAGTTACCAGATTTTCTCTGTTGGCTGTTGAACTCTGAACTTGGGAAGTGTGAGACCTTGAATTCACCAGTGTTTGACTTGGATGTGAGGAAACGTAGCATAAGAATTCCTATTGCAAATGAATAGATTTTTAGGCTGAAAAGGCTTTGGAATCCCTGTGTTAGCCTTATCGCACAGCCTCTGCCTTCCTGACTCATCTCAGCCCAGGCAGAAGCTGAACTGCTGTTCAGTACGTTCATAGTGAGTGTCCTGTCAGGCTGGTTCCTCACCAAGCCATGCTGCAGAGCTGCAGTCAAGCATATAGCCCCACTATACATGATCATCCCCTACCATTCATGTTAGGATTTCCTATGCATCCCTGCAGTACTGTGACTATTTTATTTTTGGCTTTGTTCCTTTCTTCTCTAGGTGCTAGCTATAGAGCATTTAGAACCACTGGCATTGCCTGTAGCACCTCTATCTGCATTTCTTAAGTTGGAGAGGGGAGCACAAAAGACCAGCACACATATGAAGCCTATAACCCTTCTCAGTAGTGTTTCAGTAATACAAAGGGAGAGAATATTCTCAACCAGGCACACTGGTCTCTTCCATATCATGCTTAAATGACCCAACTGTCACTCAAAACAGCCAGAGTATTGGTTTAACTTCTTGTTTTCAGATGCTGTGTATTGTTGAAGCATCATTCCTGAAAATTTAAGCTAAGTTAATGTTTCATACCTTGGGCTTTACAGACTTGATTAACAAAGATACGTACGAAGCGTACATTGTCCAAAGTCAATCTGAAACTATCCCTGGGAGACGGGGATGGTAGGAAGAGCACAAACTGTGTTGTGCTTTAGAAGCATATAAATATGGCTTGTCACATCTTCAAAAATTGTAGTTATAGTTTATAAAATCGTAGAATCTTTTTTATCTACCTTTCTAGCACAGGAATACTTCATTCAGTCAATAACCTTAAGTGGCTCAAAGTGTTGGTACTCCAAGCCCTGCCTTTGGGTAGAGTTGCTAATATTTTTTTAATGGTACTGTGTCTCAGCTTTTGCTCTCACTCACAGGCTCATACCCCTACTGCAACAGTATTTAATACTTTTCTCCCCTTTTTCTTCCTTCGCCATCTGTCCCTATTGTATTTGGCATTTCAGGGTGTGAAAAAGATACACTGATTGCAGTGCTTGAGGAAATTCAGCTAAAAGCCTTATTGTAGCTTCCATGCAAGTAAGAGCAAGTAAAAGAGGAATGTGTTCTTATGAAGCAGTATCCATTGCTTAGGTGAAAGGGAAGAGAAAGCTGGTGCTTTCCTTCATCATCATGCAGAAAAGCAGTGGCATTTTGAAAGAAACTTGTAACTTCTCTTAGCTCTCCAGAGACATTTTACCAGTTTGTTTAAGAAAGGCTAATGTGGACCAGTTGGTGGTATGTCATGCTTCTGAATTGGTTTACCAGCATTTCCTCAGAGGAAGTAAGCATGGTTATTAGAAGACTGTATCCTGCCATAGGAATTGAACTCTTATGTCTCTGCATTGTGTGGTTTGTCAAGCTGGAGCTATTTCCATGTTGAAGAAAAGCATGTGACTAAAGATAACACTGTCACATTCAAATGTGATGTGAGACAGACCTTGCCTACTTTGTATATCTAGTTTTTGTAGTATTTGAGGGTGATTCAAAAAGGAATGCTGACCAACAAGCTAGTCCCTGTGGCTGACTATGTATCATGGATAGATACAGATCATTCACCAAGGCAGCATGGAGGTTATGTGGGAAAATCATTCTCTTTGAGCCACAGTCCCCTTGAAATGCTTGAATAATAGTACATTGTTCAGTATAAAACTAGATTCTAGCAATATAGTAATCTCAGATATAGAATGAAAGAATAAAGTGTAAATGTGGATTCATGAAGATGGATTTAGTATGGATTTTCATTTAATTATTCATAGACTAGAATGCTAGTGTATCAATTTGACATTTTTAGGATTGCCTTTGCTGCTACTTTGTGGCCTTAATGTGTTTTTTCTGCATTTTAACCTTTAAAAACTGGTGGAGTGACATCCTGTTACTCAGAAACTACAGAATTAGTACTGGATCTCTCCAAATCATTCCTAGGCATCAAAGTAGGCAATACTGTTCTTAAATCTGTATTAATCCTGGATTAAGAAAATAGAGAGTATTTTGTTGTTTTAAAGACTGAAATTCTTACTTCAAATGTGTGAACACCTTGTTAGAGAGTCTATAGAATATAGCTCATTGCATGAGATAGGGAGTTTAGTATATTTATATGTACAAGTTATTGAACGTACTACCAGACAAAAAGATATCTTAAGCAGTGCAGGAATTGCAATAACTTATTTTCAATACACTTGTCTTATTCCAGTTGCACAAAGGGGTCTCACTAAAAGAATGTCTTCTAACATAAAAAATCTCTTTAAAATTATTAATGCAGTGAGAATTTGACTTATTTTTTTCTAAATGAAGGAACAGGAATTGGAATTATAACTAAAAATTATAGGAATACAAAATGATAGATTTGAAACTTAAAGTTCCTGCTGTTATCTCACTTCAAGTTTCATTTGGAGCTGTACCTCTAACAGATTCAGTGTCAGTAGCCTCTCTACTGAAATTATCTTGGATTGCATCAGATTTAACTTTTGCTTAAGGCAACATTATTTTTAAGGGTTGATACAGACTTGGGTTTATGTCTATACTGTTTGATAGAGCAACTCTTCTGCTAGTTATGTCTCTTGATAATGCTGAGAATCCACAGTTCACATTATGTACATGAAGTTTTCCAGAACATCACATTATTGAGGTGCATTCAGATTTGAAAACAGGTAGTTTTGATGGGTTTAATATATTTTCTTTATTCTTCCCAGTGAAACTTTCCAACACAAACGTCTAGATTGTCTCTAATTTTCTCAAAACCATAACTCATTGGATAATCTACACATATGCTTAGAGCCTGGAAGCTAATGCTGAAATCACAGATTATCTTTTATTATTTTAAAATTTAGTTCAGGGAAAACATTTTGAAGTAACTGTTTCTCAGTTAAAACTAATGCAGGAGTTTAAACAATGAAATCCGAACACTTAACAAAGGAGATGCGTATCATTTGAAGTGCTTGTTTTGCCTTTACTGCTTTTTCCATTGAATCTGTGCTGCTTCTGTGCAACTGTTTTCCGCTGTAGAAACTCCATCCTGCTGCCTTGCTTCTCGTGAGCGTATTTACAAAACTAGTGATGTAGCTGGGCCTGCCTCTGCTATTTCATCTCTCTCTCACAAACTGAAGGGTGGGTATGCATGTCAACATAGCAAGGTTATTCAGATTTTTACATTCACAATGGTTTTTTTGGTTGATGGTTTTGGTTTGGTTTGGTTTTGTTTGTTTTGGGGTTGTTTTTTTTTTCTTCCATTCATTTTCATTTCATTCAGTTAATAAAATAATGTTCCGAAAGGAAATGTTCAGGTTTGGTCTTTGTTGGGAGTTTGTTTGGTATAACCATTCAGTGTTGCCTTTCTGAATTGCCTCAACTTCATGATAAATGATCAGGCTAAGAGGTGACTGTTAATCTGATCTAATAAGGCCTGTTTTCAAACAGTAGGCAAATGAAATATAGAAGAAGAAAGGGGGGAAAATACAAGTATTTTTTGTTTACTTGCAGTTAAAGCAGTTTGCTACATGGTTATGCAGCTTTTCATTTGAGGGTTTTGGGTTGGTTTTTTTTGTGCTGATAGTCTAAAATTAGGATTATTTATCTGTATATGTGCAAACCCAAACCTTTGCTTTTTAAGTATTTTTTTTTCTTGCTGGAAGCTGCTGTTAAGCTATGCTTTTCATAAACAGTTTCATTCCAGATCGTTGTCCTACTTGATAGTCACAAGTCATGCATACATTTTGAGTTTGATACATTGCTGAATGCCTTGCAGTGTTTTATGTCTTTGTCAACTTTTCACTATACTTTCCTTTATAAGGAATTCTGTAAAAAGGTTCTATCTAGAGAATTTTCTCATCTGGCACATGACCAGACCTTAAATTAATCATTTTATTTGTTTGTGGGAAAAGTGTGTTTAAAGTAATTACTGTTTACATTTCTGAATTCATCTGTCACAAAGTAGACATGTCAAAATAGCTCGTCAGTAGAACTGGTGAATAAGTGAGCTGGCATGAGCAAAATGCTTGGAAAGAAACCTTTTAGTTTTGGGACTTTTTTTTTCAGCAAGAACAATCATTTTCTAAATCATGATGTACCATGCTATGTTTTCCCTTCCTCTTCCCACTCCTTCCGAAGACAAATGTAATTACAGAACTCATAAGAAAAAAGAATAAAGATGGATTAGGCTCTCAAAATTTATTATGATCATGTTTGAGATGTTCTCATTACATTCTGCTGTTTACATTTGGCATATTGTTTCTGAATATAGACAGAATATTACTTCTCTGCCTGGAGAAGTATTAACTCCTACCATGTGCTATCTCCTGGGAAGCCAGGAGAGTACCCAAGCCTTCAAGCTTGTCAAATATTCCAGTATAGGTGTCATTCACTTTTTCCTGTTACCATTTGTTTTATTATAAGCTACTTAAATACAGTGGTAGAAAAATAATAATAGTTTTGTAACTTTTGTAACCGGGTTGCTAGACTTTGCTCCAAAAAATACATTTGTTTTTGTACTATGGGAGGTAACAGTAGGAGAAACTGCTCCTATATATTTTTTAGCATACAGATAAGGCTTCATGAGTGAGAACTGGAAGAAGATGATTCAGATCCTATAATTCAAAAGAAAGTAAACACAGATTTCCCACCTTTAACTAGTGAAAACCCATCCAGATCAGAAGGACTTAACTGTACCTTCAAGACTTTGCAGTGTAAAATCTCACTTTGTGGAGAAACAGCTGTATTTAATTCACAACTGCTGCATTGCTCACAAGTAATTTCAACATTGCTTGTCTTAATTTTCAAAATGCAATTCTACGAGACTGTGTTCACAGAATTACTAGGAGCAGATTGCTTTAATTAGCTGCTACTTTGCATATACTTGAGGTTTGTGCATTTATATTAGCTACCCATAGTTTTTATAGTTCTGTGGATTAATACATGTACAAAATCGATGTGCACAGAAACAGTAAATTAGTGCATCAAAATAAGAGGACATCATAGACCACAGTTGATAGTTTAGTAGCTGGAAAAGGTGGGTTGGTTTGTTGGGTGTTTTTTTTAGTAGGTTATGTTCTGATAGCAGAACATTGACAGTTTGCGGCCTTTAAAGGGTGTATACCTCAGATTATCAATACGAATTGTTTCAGGTATGTCTGTAAACCTCTTACTCGATTTGCCTTATAGCTGTATTTACTTTCTATGTTTCCTGACTTTTGAGCATCAAAGAAAATAAGTCTGCTAATACATTTGGTCTTTCTGCAAGGCTCTTGTTGTAGTGAGGCTGTAACTCACAGAGATAATAAATAAATAATCCCTGTTTTCTGTTGCAACTGTGGTAAACTTGGATAACTCCTGACATTTGCCCAAGGATTGTGCTTCTTTTACTAGCGTTTTTGGGTACAGAGAACTGTGCCCTTTGATACCTTCATAGTAATGTTTCTCTGTAAATATTTCCTAAAACTTGTTTGCATGTATCTTTGGGACAAGAAATGGGTTAAAAACATTCTAGACGAAAAGAAAGTCCCTCTGTATTTCCTTTCATTTTGCTGTAAACAGAAGCATGTGTTCATTTTTTATCTTGTGTTTGGATCATTTTAATCCTTTTGTATTACTGTTTTCTATTATTAAAGGTATCACTGTCAAAGTATAATAATTATAAAATATACTAAACAGGTGACCGAATGAATTTCACAGGAGCTGCTAGACCAATTTCTCCATCAGGAAAATCAGACATGTCATCAAAACATCGAACTGACGGCAGGTCACCCAAGCTTGATGTGCGAATAAATAGAGCTGCTGCTGACCAGAAGAAACCTAGAAATACAGATGGCTTGTCTGCCAGTGAGTCTCTTATGCTGAAATCAGATACTGCAAAATTGCGATCAGACTCTCACAGCAGGTCTTTGTCTCCAAATCATAACACATTGCAAACACTAAAAACTGATGGTAGAACAACTACTGGTCTGAGAGCTGAATCTCCAGGGCCAGGAACCCGGTCATCTTCTCCAAAGACAAAGACACTTACAGCTGTTAGATCTGGTGCTAGTTCTCCACGATCCTCATCACCACATGACAAACCTCTACCTCAGAAAGCTCCTTCCCCTGTAAAAACAAAGCTTGATCCTCCTCGAGAACGCTCCAAATCAGATTCTTACACGTTAGATCCAGATACCCTCCGCAAAAAGAAAGTACCACTAACAGAACCGTTGAGGGGCAGGTCCACTTCACCCAAACCAAAAATTACTGTGAAAGATGGAAAACCTGTTACAGAAACTGAAAACAGAGCTCCTTCCCCTCACGTTGTACAAGAAAATCTTCACAGTGAGGTAGTTGAAGTATGTACTTCAAGTACTTTAAAGACTAACAGTATTATAGATAGTACCTGTGAAGACAACACAGAATTCAGAAGTCTGGATGATGGTTCTAATAAGGTTCATTTCAGCATAGGAAAAGCACCACTGAAAGATGAGCAAGACATGAGAGCATCTCCAAAAGTGAGCCGTAAATGTGCTGGTAGACACACAAGACCCAAAAAGGAAAAATCCAGCTTTCTTTTCAAAGGAGATGGCTCCAAGCCTGTAGAGCCTGCCAAGCAAGCAATGTCACCTTCTGTTGCAGAATGTGCTAGAGCTGTATTTGCTGCATTTCTCTGGCATGAAGGTATTGTTCATGATGCTATGGCTTGTTCATCTTTTCTGAAGTTTAATCCAGAGCTGTCCAAAGAGCATGCACCAATTCGAAGCAGTCTTACTCAACAACCTGCAGAGGAAAAAGAAACAAAGTTGAAAAATAGACATTCATTGGAAATATCATCTGCTCTTAACATGTTCAACATCTCGCCTCATGGACCAGATATATCTAAAATGGGTAGCATCAATAAAAACAAAGTCCTCTCAATGTTAAAAGAACCACCTCTGCATGAAAAGTGTGAAGATGGAAAAACTGAAACTACCTCCTTTGAAACATCAAGTCACCACACAATAAAATCCAAGTCTCCTCTTCCGTTAACATTGCAGCACTTGGTAGCTTTCTGGGAAGATATTTCTTTAGCAACTATCAAAGCAGCTTCCCAAAACATGATTTTTCCAAGTCCTGGTTCTTGTGCAGTGTTAAAGAAGAAGGAAAGTGACAAAGATAACAAGAAAACTAAAAAAGAGAAAAAGAAAAAAGAAAAGGTTGAGACTAGGCCAAGAGGAAATCTTTTTGGCGAGATGGCCCAGCTTGCAGTGGGAGGACCTGAAAAAGATACCATCTGTGAGTTGTGTGGAGAATCCCATCCATATCCAGTGACCTACCACATGAGACAAGCTCATCCAGGTAAGAGTTCATATTTTTTAATTTCCATGTCCATCTGTAAAATACATTGCACATGCACATTTTGGTATTAGTTACTGTTATGAAAATGTGTCAGGCTGTCTTGTTTAACATTATAACACAGTTTTGCTATATAAGCTAAAGTAAAACTTAAATGTAGAAATTACACGTTTGTATATGTTATCGGTAAGTAGTTATAGATCTAAGTTTTCAGAGATGCTCAGCAAATTGTTTGAAACAAGGCCAAAATAACAAGCTAACTTTACAGTAGATCTTCAGAGCAGAAATGTGCCATTTATTAAATTTTAGGACTTGAAGCTGTGCTGAGAAAATTGAAAATAAAAAATATGAGATTGATTAATTAGAGTTTCTACATTGCCAAACGTTTTTTATTACTGATCTACTGTAAATAGTAGAAAACTTCTTTATCTGCTGTGTCAAAACTGGGAATCAGCGACTTCATTTTGGAGGTTTAAAATGTATCTTAAAAAATCCAGTCCATGCCTCTAGACAATTTGTATGGTAAAACACAACCTCAGTCTCATATTTTGTCTCTTGATTTGGAATCCTGGTCTTTTTCTCAGGACTTTATTTTTAGGAAAATGGAGTAAATCAGTGCTAGGTAGGCATTATCTTAGCTAGTCAGACGAGTTCAAAAGCTACGTAAGTTGTATTTTCTTTAGAAAAGAGATCACTAATAGAAGGAATTAGCTACAATGTAGCTCATAATAAATAACCGTGTTAAAACCAAAATTATTTCTGTGTTTTCTAGTTTGTAAACATAACTAATTAATTATGTTATCAGGCTGAAGATGTATGAGCTTGTTTTAGCACTGTGTGAAAAGTAAAACAAAATTAAGGAGCCTTATTATTCAGAGTTATGAATGCTGTGAACCTTTCTGAGAAACAGTAATCTCAAAGAAACGCACTTAATTCCCTTTTAAGCCTTGTTAGGCAGGGGGTAGGTTTTCTGTGTTAAATTATATATTATCTTGGCTAATATATAATACTGATGTTACCATCCCTTAGCTCTCTGAGTAGGGAGCTGTTGATGCTTTGGATAAGTTCATAATAAAAACTTAAAAAACTAAAATATATTTGGATTCTTTGGGTACTGGTGGGACACATGGACATGCACTTCGTCTTTTAATCAGTTCAGAGATACAGAAAAAAAGAAAGGCCAGGAAAAGACAAGCATTTTCCTTCCCCTTCTCCATCCCTCTTTGACAGTAATAGATAATGTAATAATAAACCTTCTTTTGAAATAACTCTTTTTTCGTCTTTTTCTCAATATAGGTTGTGGCCGTTATGCAGGTGGCCAGGGTTATAATAGCATTGGGCACTTTTGTGGAGGATGGGCTGGTAATTGTGGTGATGGTGGTATTGGAGGAAGTACTTGGTATTTGGTTTGTGATCGATGCAGAGAAAAATATCTCCGTGAAAAGCAAGCAGCAGCAAGAGAGAAGGTATTTTAATCTGGTTTTCATATGCTTAGTGCTCTTATCTGCTTAATAGTACTGTGTTCACAACTTGAAAATAAGATAGGACCAGTTTAAAAAAATTGTAATTTCAGAATATCCACTTGTGGCATTTATAGGTTTAAAATACTAAGACAGAAACTTTGCTTATTACTTCTGAGTGGATTTCTTCCCTTCAGACAGTGGTGTTTTCAAATTTGTAATGTAATTTTATTTTCTTATCCCAGTACAACTGCAGTATAGAATGCAGTACCTAATTTTTTAAAAGCATGTGCCAGCTCATTTGTTTTATTTGTTTATTGAAATAAGAGTACTGTTTTAACTTTATATGTTTATAATTTCTTTAATGAACTTAATCCTCAATATCTTTGGATATAAGATGCCAAACACTGGGCAGACTAGAGCAGTTTTTAATGGGAATAGTACAAAAGATGTTTTGTTTGTATTCATCTTTCATGACCAATATTGAGGTTTTAAGATAAACAGAAGTATGCTAATTTAATTTTATTTTTGAAATTAAATTTGTTGAAACTTTTTGCACACAAAATTCATCCTGATGCAAACATCAAAACTTTCATCTGTTTATTAAAAGTTTGCAAAGTTATGAAAATAATAGAAGTGCCATTTGGTAATACAAAATGTTTTATAACAGGAAGAACCAAGCAACTTTAGTATAAATGACACTGTCAGCTTCCTTGTGATGAAGTATAGCTTAAATATACATTTTTCTATTTTCTCTAGATTAAACAGTCTAGGAGAAAACCAATGCAAGTTAAAACTCCTCGTGCCTTGCCAACTATGGAAGCTCATCAAGTGATTAAAGCCAATGCACTGTATTTACTGTCACTGAGTAGTGCTGCTGAGCCCAGTATCCTCTGCTATCACCCTGCAAAGGCATTCCAGTCTCAACTTCCCAGTGTCAAAGAAGGAATTTCTGAAGACTTTCCCATTAAAATGCCATGTCTCTATCTACAGACTTTAGCAAGGTAATTAAAGGATGTTTATGAATATAGATTTTAATACTTAACTATTTATAGTATTGGATAAAAATATGTGTATAAACTAAACATATACATAGAAAAATAGATATTTTCCTAATTCTTTCTGATCTTTATTCTTTCTTTTCCCTTTCCATGATTTTATTCAATTTCTTACACATATTTGCTTCAAGGATCAAATATACCCTGAGTACCTTTTGGATGCTAAATGTTTTTTTTTAGGAACAGTTTAGTTTCTACTCAAAGAAATTAGAATTTCCTGAAGAGTTTAACTTAGTGTGTTAGTACCAGACATATGTGCTGCTTTTCATCCTTCACAGTTAAAAATAGTAAGAAGGAAACCAGAAGACTTTTCCTTACTTGGTATTTCTAAGTAGATTTCACTGTAGTGGCTCATATTTATGATGGATGGACATTTGTGCATACAATACATAATGGAAATGCCTAATACTAAATTATAACAAAGGATGACTCTCTCTCCCTGTTGGTTGAGAATATTATTTTATTTTCCACTGTCACTTCAATTCACAATCAGCTTAAATGCATTAGGTGATGAGTAAAGGAATAGCGTTGGCTGGCAAAATGTATTGACAAAGGACTTGTGTGTGTGTGTTTCAGGAATTTGTAATCCTTAATCCTAATTTAAAAATCTAATTTGATGTAGGCATCATCATGAAAACTTTGTTGGGTACCAGGATGACAACCTCTTCCAGGACGAGATGCGATACCTGCGCTCAACTTCAGTACCTGCACCATACATCTCAGTTACTCCTGATGCAAGCCCTAATGTCTTTGAAGAGCCGGAAAGTAACATGAAATCTATGCCTCCAAGGTACTTCCTCGTAACTCTAGATACTACATACAAATGCTAAAGCATTAGCATAGCACCAGTTTTAAAAAGAGCAGCCCAGTTCTGTCTCTGAAATCACTTCTCTGTAGTAAAGTCTTGGGTTTACAACCTAAATATGAAAAAAGTTTGTTTTGAAATTTTTAAGGGCTCTTAGCATACCTCAGGGAAATTTATCTATCCATCCATTCCAGGCCTGCTTATTTCCCCATAGACACAAATACAATTTTTCCAGAATCTTCAGAACATCAGAACATCAGAACTGATCTAAAAAGCAATGGTCCAAGGACCATAGCTGTTGCAGTGTTTTCCCCCTGTACTTCTATAACATAACTGGCTGATGCAGATTAATGGCTTTTTTGAAAGGAAGTTGCAGTTATCTTCCTTTCAGGATTTCATTCTGAAGGGAAGTTTGAAGAGGAGGAAATTTCATCACCTTAAGTTTTTCATAGTAATGTTGCTGATTCTTTCTGTAAGAAGTTAAAATAACACTGAAGAAATTATAATTTTGTGCTATCTGGGACCAAGGGACTGTCGTGATAGGACAAGGGGTAACAGGTTCAAACTTAAACAGGGGAAGTTTAGATTGGATATAAGGAAGAAATTCTTTACTGTTAGGGTGTTGTGGTACTGGAATGGGTTGCCCAGGGAAGTTGTGAATGCTCCATCCCTGACAGTGTTCAAGGCCAGGTTGGATGAAGCCTTGGGTGACATGGTTTAGTGTGAGGTGTCCCTGTCCATGGCAGGGGGTTGAAACTAGATGATCTTAAGGTCCTTTCCAACCCTAACTATTTTATGATTCTATTCTATGATTCTAAGAGTGCTAGATGGTTTCTGTCAGGTTAAGACAGTTTCTTACCTCATTAAATTTACTGTGATCTAATTAAAACAATTAAAGGGGGGTGGGGGGTGGGGAGAGTGGGTAAAGGCTCTTATTTTTTCTTAATAATAGCCCAAAATCAACTTAGATGCTCCATGTTTTCAGATGTCAGACAGTGATTCCTCATAATGAGGATATAATGAAGAGAAAACTTGCTTTTAATCTGTTTTTATTTCAATCTGTTATATTTTATACTGATTGCAAGAGCAGTTTATTGGAATACTACAATCTACAATGTAGTCTTTTCAGAAATAGAACTTTTCTGACAAAACTCCTTAAGAGTGCATCATATTGGTATATTCCTTTATTAAAACTGTGGACACCATGGTCTCCTGAGGCCTATAGGGACAGCATAAGCTGGAAGTTCTTCTGCAGACTGTAAGAAGTCCACTGAAGGTAAGGAGTAAAACATGTCAGAGGCGTAGCCATAGCAACTGAATATTGTCTTTAAGGCTAATAATGTTACTTCACATAAAGTTCTAAATTTCAGTTGTCTTGCATATTAAAAACTCATCCCATAGGTGTTTTCACATGCATTCTCAGGACAAATTTGGTCTGAAGTGTCGATTTAGTCATGATCAGAATGTTTATGTTCCCTCTAAAAAACACCTAAATTCTTGGAACTTACCATGTACATTATTACATTTGTTTATAAAGCACTTTGCATGCGTTTTCACAATGTGTAATTCTAATACTTATTCCTTCTTCTCCAGTATTTAAACAGTTATTAGGTACATAAGACAAAGTTTCATGCAGTAGTGACATTGCCATTATGAAATGCATGTGTCTTTATTTTAATAGCTATGTCAAATTCAAGTATACCCTATATATTCATTAATGGGTCTATAACTTCACTGATTTCTTTGTAGTTTGGAAACCAGTCCAATAACAGACACAGATCTTGCCAAGCGTACAGTCTTTCAAAGATCATATTCAGTCGTTGCATCAGAATATGACAAGCAGCACTCAATTTTGCCAGCACGTGTAAAGGCAATCCCTAGGAGACGGGTCAACAGTGGAGATGCAGGTAAGAGCACAGACATCAGAAGCAGGAGAAAATGTATTCAAGGATATGGCACTGGGTTTGCAGTTCTTCTTGGAAACTGTAGACAAATAGGGGTTTTTGTAACTACATATAATGGCTTTTATTTCTATTTATTAATAAACATTATCTGTTTGTTAATCCACACAGAATTAGCTTAAAAACAGTTAAGAAATTACTATGATTCTGAAATTTGTGG
This sequence comes from Melopsittacus undulatus, assembly GCF_012275295.1. Classification (NCBI taxonomy): domain Eukaryota; kingdom Metazoa; phylum Chordata; class Aves; order Psittaciformes; family Psittaculidae; genus Melopsittacus; species Melopsittacus undulatus. Next base: position 42,323,892 of record NC_047528.1, on the reverse strand, counting down.
TGCATCATTTGTGCTTGATGTAAAAGTTGAAGTGGTATTTTCTTTCTCAGTTGAAACACCATTTTTCCACATTGCTTTTTTTTTTAATGCATTTTCCTCATGGATAAAGTTAATTAAAATATCAGTCCTAAAATTGCTCTGTTGCTTTGTATTTTTACTGTAGCTATGCAATTAAAATGCACAAAGAATCTAATGTATGCATATTTTTATGCTTTTGAATAGAAGTGGGGTCCTCTCTCCTGAGACATCCATCTCCTGAACTTTCTCGGTTAATCTCCGCCCACAGCTCTCTTTCCAAAGGAGAGAGAAATTTCCAGTGGCCAGTATTGGCATTTGTAATCCAGCATCATGATCTGGAAGGACTTGAAGTAGCAATGAAACAAGCCTTACGGAAATCTGCTTGCCGAGTCTTTGCCATGGAGGTATTAACCTACTAATGGATCTTGTGTGATTGAAATAAGACATTTTTAAATTTTGTCTCAGATTTCTTTTAAGAATTAACTTTTGATGTGCAATAACCCTATTCTGAAACATCACTTACTAATATTAGTCACTCAAATGTTGCTAATACAGAAGTATTGCCTTTAAACCTTCAGTAGTTTATCTGTCATGTAGAAAATGTCTGATGAAAATATTAATCAGTTACAGAAATACTGTTCTCTCCTCATTTGCTGAGCATCTTCCTGCTTCTACATACCTTTTTAAGGTCTTTCTTTTTTCAACTATTGGACTGAGTATTCTTTCTGCAGAATTGTTTTGGTGTTGGTAATATCTAGATACTTCTTAACTTCCTTCTGATAAGGGTGAATGCTACCCCTGTTATGTAGATAGTGAATGAGCAGTGAAAAGATCCATTTCAGATTAATTAAAGATTAATTGCTTCAGTAAAAGCCAAGGCCATCTTCAGCATTTCTTCTGAACCTGTATACAGGATGGGTATTTTTCAGGCATTTGTAACATGTGAAAATATAGGTGGATTTTCTCAGATTAAGTACCACACCTCTTTTGTGAAACACCATCCATCAAATTTCAAGCATCAATGTGCAGCAGTATTGCAGCTTTTAGAAGAACATATGAATGTTACAGTTTAAAAAAAAAACTCTTTTTCTTCATTATGTTGATTTTTTTTTGTGTCTGAGTTTTTTTGTTAATCAATTTTGTCAGTGGCAGAGACCAAACAAGGAAACCAAATCTCAGCCAAGAGAGCTCTAAATTAAAAAGGATATTTATTTTGTTAACCAATTTGATTAGTAAGGAGTGCTTATCTCATCCTGTAATTGTGCCTTAAAATATGTAAGAACTTTGCCTTTTTTATCCTTAGAGCTTTTGTCAACTTATTTTAGTATGTGGTGCTTCTCCATTACTTTGCTATGTCCCCTGTAATATAGTTGTCATTTTAATAAACTGTTTCAGCCTCTCACTTGAAGACCTTGCTTGCGTATCCAAAAGCATCAGTGCACCTCCTTACTTACACAAATGGTTTAAGAAAAAGTTTTACTCCAGGTTTCCTTAACCAATTGGTAACTCTTTGTGTGTATTTTGTTTTAGGCTTTCAACTGGCTTCTTTGTAATGTCATTCAGACAACTTCTCTTCATGATATTTTGTGGCATTTTGTGGCTTCCCTGACTCCTGCACCTGTAGAGCCTGAAGAAGAGGAAGATGAAGAAAATAAATCAAATAAAGAAAATGCAGAACAAGTGAGCCTTCATTTTGCAAATACGTCTCTGTTGATTTTGCGGTTTATTTATTATGTGTTGAAAAAAACCCAAACAACAACAACAAAACTAATCCTCTCTTTGTGAAGCAGAACTTTAATTATGTAATAAAAATTCATAGTCTTAAATTGTAATATAGATAAATAAGTTTTTCTTTTAAATTGCCAGATAAAAACAAAACAACAATAAAACAAAAACCAACAAAAGGCAAAAGCATAAGCACATTGCTGATCCAGGAAGAAAACAAATTACTGTTGGCTTTTTATTCTTGCTTTGTCCCTTCCCTCCCTCCCCCAAAAAAAAGAACAAATGAAGAAGAAAATGTTTTGAGAGAAGCTTTGTTCTTTGGTCTGTTGTGTCTTTCCGTGCTTTAATTGTATATACACTACAGATAGAAAAATCTATAGTTAGTTCTGAAAATGTAGCACAGAAAAAGGTATAGCCTACCATGTCACTCTTCCAAAAAGTATCTTCAGTCTCTTCTAGATTTAGCTCTGATAGAAAACACAATCATGTCCACATTTAATAGCTCAAGAAATCATGCTTGTGTTTGTCAGTAAGTCAGGGTAATTTTTATCTTCAAATCTAATTCAGCTTTGAAATGAGAAGTTCTGAAATCAGTCTTTTCAACATTGCAGCCCTGGTACACTGGTGTAGTAATTTACAGAGCAACTGTATTCTCGTCTTGAATTTTATGTGGCATATCAGCTTTCCAGTGTTACTGTTTCAACATGCAGAATTATAATTCAACTTATTATCAAGTGTGCCAAATTCTTTTATGTATACATTAAAGCTGATTTGCAGTAGCTCTGTGTATTACATTCTGAAGATTGTTCCTGTGCTTGGCTCCAACAGTTTTCTGCTTGTAATAATTTCAGCTGCTACATCAAAAGCACAGCTAGAGTGAGAGAAATGTGTTGTAACTGGTCCTTTGGTCAGCCTCCAAAATAAGAATCTTTACTGTATAAAAGAAATATTGTCTTAGCTATAGTTTGGATAATTACTGTCTGAAAGATAAATGGATACTGGAAGGAAGTGTTAAGTCACTTCTGCTCTGGTGAGAATGCTGCTCCTCTTTTGATGTAATGAAGGGGAGAATTAAAAAATTCCCCCCTGGATTTTGTGGTTCAAACAGCATCAGATTTTCTTTTAATAGAGTAGCAAGGAAAAGAGTTTCTGTCCTTCATAGATGAGTCTGTCCTTGCCTTTTCAAATGGGATATCATGATCAGAACCTCCTTCTCTTTCGCTGGTAATCTTCCTCATAACACATCTCGTTGGACCTTATCCTCTTTAGTCCTCTGCCTTTGTACTTACTGCTCAGTGGAACTTGTCCCACTACACAACCATTATGATGCTGACACACCTTAATTAAGAATCATTATTTCCACAGCTCTGAAGAAATAAGGCATCTGATAACCTTAGCTTCATTACCAAGTTTGTTATGGCTGGGGTTTGCTGCTCAAAAAAGTTGTTATTAACAGCTGGATTATGTTACTTTTTTCTAGTTTGTTTATTTTCAAATTATTGCAACACAATTTTTCACATCTTTAATTCATGACAAATATATGGCAATATGCAGAATACTTCCCAAATTCCTTGTTAGGTGTTCATATATAAAATGTTATTGTAAAAATTCTCTGACAGGAGCTGCTTTGAAATTTACATTTGTTATAGGATTGTTGCAGTTACTCTTCAACCAAATACTATAAATGTTTTTATTTCTGCTAATTTAACCTATTTTCTCTAAAGTCACTTGACATACAAATTGTTTTGCATCTTAGGAAAAAGACACAAGAGTATGTGAACATCCTCTGTCAGATATAGTGATTGCTGGCGAAGCAGCCCACCCATTACCCCACACATTTCATCGCCTGCTCCAGACAATCTCTGATCTTATGATGTCTCTTCCCAGTGGTAGTGCATTACAGCAAATGGCCTTAAGGTAAGCACAAATTAAGAAAAATCTTAAAGTCTGGAAACATTGTAACATTATATATGAAAAGATTTTGTAACGTAGATAGGAAGTTTGAGGCAGCTGTGTGCATGTGTAAAAGGGAGCATCTTTCCTTACATGTAGGAAAGATATAAGATCTCTGTATGTGTTTGTACGTATGAATAATTGTATAAAAGGCTGTGTAAAGAAAAACATATTTGCTCTTACATGCTTTATTGTATCCACTATAAAAAAAGCAACATAACCAATAACCAACTGTTAAAATTTAGGAGAAGTTTATCGCTGTCTTCTTCAAAATGATGCATGGAACCACTTAAGATACTGCAAATATTTGAAGTTAAAGGTTTATAGAAGATATTTTGAGAAACAAAAATGTAATTGTTCCACTGGTGGGTTGTGTCTTTTAAACAATATGCAAAATTTAAGATTATACTTCATGTGTTCTCAGGTGCTGGAGTCTCAAATTCAAACAATCAGATCACCAGTTCCTGCACCAGAGCAATGTTTTCCATCATATCAACAATATTCTGTCTAAATCTGATGATGGAGATAGCGAAGAGAGTTTCAGTATCAGTGTTCAGTCTGGTTTTGAAGTCATGAATCAGGCAAGTATTACACCTCTCAGACGCGGAGATCAGTTGTGAACAGCCTGTACTTCCTATGATAATTCTGCTTGAATTAAACATTCTTTTTTGCACTGTCATATTTCCTTGAATATGTCTCAGTTTGAAATCTTGTTGCTGATATTCAAGTTCTCGTGCTTGGCTTCAGAGTTTCAAATATTGACCCTTAGCATGTATATCACTCAAACCTAAATTCTGGAGCAATGCTCATAAGAGTTTGTTTGCAAGTAAAGTAATTGGGGATCTCTTACAGTTCATTTAAGTAATTCATCTGAGTTCTTTGAGTTAATTCATATTTTAAATGCTGTGTACTTCTAGTTTGTACTTGCTTAGATTTTTTTTCTTATTTTATTCTGAGGAGTACAAATTAATACTCATGATGAATATCTTTAAAGTGTTTTCTTCTACCTATACTTATATTAATAAATATATTTATTAATACATTTAGTAATTTATTAATATATTCACCTGTTAGGTATTAATACTTCCTTTGTTTAAAGGGCTGAATAATTTGAACCAATAAATGAAAAATTTCTTCTATAAATCAAAGGGTGTGTTCCTCAGAACAGAAGCGTCTGTATAGTGTGTTGTAAATAATGCCTGTATTTGGGCTTACTTTCAGATATTGTAGCAATTTCCATTTGTTTTCACAGGAACTCTGTATAGTGGTTTGTCTGAAAGACCTAACCAGCATTGTTGACATCAAAACATCAAGCCGACCTGCCATGATTGGTAGTTTAACAGATGGATCTACAGAAACATTCTGGGAGTCAGGAGATGAAGATAAAAACAAAACTAAAAACATCACAATTAACTGTGTAAAAGGAATTAATGCACGTTATGTGTGTGTTCATGTAGACAATTCCAGAGATCTTGGGGTAAGAGGAGAATGAAATGAAATGTCTCTTATTGAAGGTGCATAGTCAAAGCTGCATGCACTTATCAATCAAGAACCATAATTTTCTTTGTCCAGTTCAGTTTGTAATTCTAATTTAGAATGTCGCATTTCAAAGTAAACTTTGTAATTCCTGTGGTATTCCTGGTAGAATAAGACCAAGCCAACTGAATTTGCATGAACCCATGACTGGGAAATTTCGTTTTCAGTGGCATGTTCAATTTCATGTGTTTTCAAGCATTTAATATTTTCATAAGTTACTTTTCCTGCTCACAGTTTCTATAGAAACATTCAAATAAGGAGATTTCATAAAATCCAAAATATTTTCTAGACTTCATGTTTACGTGTTTATTGATCTGTGCAGTGATGTTACAAGTCTGTCTATTTCAGCTACAACTTTTAATAAGGAAGCAAATTACTCTTTTTTTTTTTGAGAGCTGTACTTTGAAATTCTTTGTCTTGATTTTGATCATTTTTAATTTTTTTTTTAACAAAACAGCTTGTCGCTTCTATGAATGTACTCTTAATACAGAAGAAATAGTCAGAATGGTCCTCAGGTGAAGCATTTTGTTCTTATTTTGCTTGTCTGTTGCAGAACAAAGTGACTTCAATGACCTTCCTAACTGGCAAAGCAGTAGAAGATCTCTGCAGAATAAAGCAGGTAAACATTTTAATAGCTGACACTGAAAAATTGCTGTCATTTTTTTTGGCTGTATGTAGCAGAGAAAATTCTAAGCAAATTGCTTCCATTCTTTACAGTAGATAAATTACATTACAGATATCAGGCATCATAATATTCTTTGAAAATACGATATTATTAATGATGGAATTCAATCATATATACTGAATATTATAATAGAATTATAGAATGGTTTGCGTTGGAAGGGACCTTAAGGATCATCTAGTTCCGCCACCCCCCCCGCCATAGGCAGGGACACGTTCTACGAAGTGTTGATCAAGCTTTTACTCTTTCACTGAAACACAACAGGGTGATATAAAATCTTCCTTAGATTTTTTTTTAATTACTATAACTGGAAGAAAGAGCATCAAAGAAAGAAGAGGTCATCTAGAAAGTTTAAAAAAAAGACTGTTTAGGTTGTGTTTTATAAGGACCAACAAGCTGTTTGATTTCTTTTAGGGTACTTCTATCTGAATATACCTGAAATACTTGCATTATGTAGTACTACACATTGTTCAATATTCCGATGCCCAGCTTAGTGTTAAACTGTCATTGCCTTTTCTCTGCTTCATGGAATCATTTTTCATTAGAGAAGTGCAGTTTAAAAGTTAGCAGAATGCCATGAGAAAGGAGAAAATAAATCATTTATCTTCAGCAAAAGTTTTTCTAGTTCCATGATCTAATACATATTTATAGCACACATTTTATTGTGCCATTTTAATTCTTCAGGTAACTGAAGACTTCTGTACTGAAACACAAGTTCAGAATGGCATTCAGTCTTTGTACTTCTGTTGCTAAGCTATGTGAGATGTGTGGTTTTTACGCATACAAGAATGTATTTTGAACAGTGTATTTTGACACTGATGTGACCTATCAAAGTTATCTAAGGTTTCAAGCAAGCAGGTACCATATTGTGCTCAAAACTTTATTATTTGGATTATTGACAGTGATAAAATTCTTCAGGACACATTTTCTTATTACAGAGAGACAGTTTGCTTTTCTCTACCTCATAGCCTCAGAAAGGATTTCAGGCACAGATACAGCTTCAAAAGACGTTATCAGTATGAAGAAACAAAACTTGGGTATAGTGGGCTCATACTAACCTGTGGAGTGTGAGTGTGTATATAAGCAAATAGATCTAAAGTTTGTGTATGTATGTGTGTTTTTCTTGTGAGTGTATATATGTAGATGAAAAATATTGATGGACACATACACACCCCCAAAAAATATTATTTATTATTATTTTTTATTTTATTGTGAGAATACTGACATGGTATGCCTGGCCATCCAGCTAAATAAAAGAAGGCCATGACAGAACTCAAGTGCTGGACTCAGGATCATTTGTACAGCTTGTTTGTTATCTTTCTCCCTGGCCTTACTTCTGTCTGCTCAAACCCAGTGCCCAGGCATTTTTTCCACATATGGTTCACTCCCAGAAAACAGGTGGGACTTGATTCAGCTTTGCTTCTCTTTGCTGGACAGTCTTCTATCACTTCTCCAACAGGTTTTTTATCTTCAAACACACCCACATACTGTACCCTAACTCATGCATATTTCTGTCTCATGGTATTTAAAAAAATAGTCAGTCTTGTCTGCTGCAATGCATTTCAGTGCAGACACTGAGCATTAGCACAGAAATGGGAAAGAACAGATATTACCTTCATTATCATTAAGTCTATGGATGTGAGGGAGGGCTCGTAACAGCCCAACTTAGGCCAACTTTGGCTGCTCTGAGCAAAGATGTGAGGCAGTGCAGTTTTTGGCTATCAGTAGTGCCATCACAGTTTAAATCATATAACAGTATTTTTCAAAGCATATGTATTTTAAACTAATCTGAATTTGATGCAGTTCATTTGTCCTTTTTACAGTTATTAAGTCTTGCATCCCTTGATAAGGATATTGGACAGTGACTTCCACAGAGTTACAATTTCTGTGGTGGGGTTTTATGTGAACAGGAATGAAATAATTACTGATAAGTGTGTGTTAATATTTTCATTTAAATTATGGCAGTTTGGGGTTTTTTGTTCTTCTAATTAAAAATAGTGAGCAGATATTATTTCAAAGTGTTTTTGAATATGTGAACTGTTGCTTACAGGGTAAAAGGTATAGATAGGCCAGTATTTCTAATAGGCTTTAAAAACAAAACCTGAATGGCTATATGTCATTGTTTCATAATTTTAAGAATATTTTTAATTTGAATTCCTGAGGTTGAATGTTTTTATAATTACACATGATAGACTTACTGCACAGAATGAAAATTTCATTTCAGAAACTGTATTAGTTCCATTGATTCATGAAGGATTTGTTTTAGAGGTAAATTACTTCGTTTGATGTAATGTCAGTTCCCATCTTTCCCGTATTCCTGTTTAATAGGTAGACTTGGATTCAAGACATATTGGCTGGGTAACAAGTGAACTTCCTGGGGGTGATAATCACATCATCAAAATTGAATTGAAGGGTCCAGAGAACACACTAAGAGTTCGACAAGTGAAAATTCTTGGATGGAAAGATGGTGAAAGCATTAAAATAGCAGGCCAGATTTCTGCAAGTGTTGCTCAACAAAGAAACTGTGAATCTGAGACACTGCGAGTATTCCGACTTATTACATCCCAGGTGGGATTTTAATGATGTGAAATCATTAAATAATAATTTAATTATGTAAAATAATAATCATTTAATGAGGTGAAATAATTAAATACTATGAAAGTTAATGTAAATTGTAGACTTGCAGTACTTTATATTGTAATGTAAAATGTCACACTTGCAAGTTTATCTTTCAGATAAGCTAACTGTCACAGTTTTTCTTCCAGGTATTTGGAAAACTCATCTCCGGAGATGCTGAGCCAACCCCAGAACAAGAGGAAAAAGCACTGTTGTCCTCCCCAGAAGGAGAAGAAAAAGTACACAATGTATTTATTTGTATTCTATCAATAATACTTAGCTGAAAAAATTACTCAGGGTGATTTTCTGTATTTGTCCTATGCCTTATGCTAAATAATTTTCAGATCAGAACAGAAATAAAATGTCACAATTGCTTATGTTTTAAAATTAATCATTGATACTGGGTTTTATTAGTGAATTATAATTGGGGCATATCTTGTAATGGAAACATCAGTTATGCCTACAGTTACAGAAATACTTGACACCTGCAGCAATGGTCAGCCTGAAAGTCCTTCTTGCTTATTATCTTGTGCCTCAGGAGGGGCTCTGTTGGTGTTTCTAGTATTAAGAAACCACACTAGTATCCTTTTACCCAGCATAGTCTTCTGTCTTCCAGCAAGGATGGTTTCATAATTGCTCCTGAGAAAGTCCTTGTTTATGGACTGTTGTGTTTAACAGCCAAAATTGGACTGTCCCCAGTGAAAGAAATTCTGGTTTTCAGATGATAGATGGTTTTGCTCTAGCCAGAACCCTGTGACGATAAGTTCCATAACTGAATTATTAATTTCTAACAGTGTATTTTTCTCACACATGCTGTGTGGTACCTTAGTTATGTGTTCCCTGTTTCTTATATTGTGAAATGTATGAACTGAAAAGTGTATTCCATGCACTGCTTTACAGAAGTAATCAGTGATTGTATTAAGCTATGTGAAGAGGCTGAATCTTGGATAATTATACTTGACTTGTTTTGCTTATAGGTTATTTTATATTTATTTTCTGTTGTATTTTATTTCATGATCAAGTTTCCTCTAAGAAAGTAAATACATCTAAGAGGTATTTATTAACCATAGTTAAATTGATTGTGCTTAGGTATCTTATTTCTCTGTAATAGAAAGCTACAAACTTTTACAACAGCTTGTTGATATTCCATGCTAATTGCTACAGTCATTAGGAAATGTTCTTGAAACCCTTGATCTAATATTAAATGCACTTTTTGTAAAGGCAACGTCAGATGCAGACCTCAAGGAGCACATGGTAGGGATCATATTCAGCCGGAGCAAACTGACAAATTTGCAGAAGCAGGTTTGTTCATTCTGAAATGCTTTGTAGTTTAAATATTTGTGTGTTATAATAAATGTGCTCATTTTCAATGAATATAGAACCTTTTATTTGACACTCTCAGTTCTTTGTTCTTTATAACCAAATTTTTATTTGCATTTTAAATATCATGTGTTTGTGTTTTATATGAAAAGCCTGCTGAAACTGACACTGAAAAAAATCCATTTTAATAGGATTAAAAAAAATCCTATGCTATTATACTCAATTTGAAGACTTTATAATTGAGCTATAAGTGGTACTCATTCGTGTTTGCTGGTAATAATAGCATTATAGTAGGCCATCTCAAATTTCTAGGAGAGGTTTGGTGACAGTTTAGATTCTTAAGTTTGCACATTTTCAGCCCATTTCTGTAATCAAAAAGTATTTAGGTTTGATAAAATTTAATCATAAGTAATCAATGCATATACATTAAATTATTATTTCCTCCAGCCAGTGAAAGACTGGCTTTGTGGTTTTCTTACTTATCTCTGTTTTTCTTAAAAAAGTGATTTTTCTTCTTTTTTTTTGAATACTTTCTTTTTAATATTTCTAATTTTTAATATTTCTAATATTGCCTTCATTAAACCTATCATGAGACAGACATTGCCGTAAAGATTTTCACAGTAATACTAGAGGTTTTGGATTAATTTTGAAGTTTTTTTAGACTAGTAAGTCAAATCTACCTTTTTTGTCAGCCATCCAGAAAGCTTTTAAATCTCTTAAATATGCTTTTTAACACACTATTAGTAAAATAAAAACACAGTTTCTAAAATACATTTTTTAAGCTTCCTGAAGAGTAAACTAAATAAGAGCCCAAATATTTTAGTAAGTCCTTTTCTTTTGTGAATGTAGAGTAAATGTATTTCTTTGGTTGGTTTTGGAGGGGGGGGGGGAAGGAGGAAGTAGTGTTAACCTGACTTCTATGCAAAAAGCAAATTAAAAGGCAGAAACTACAATAACAAAATACTTACTTAAGTGAAATTTTCCAGAATGAAGATGGACAAATTCAGTATTAAACTAAATATTAATTCTGAAGAATTTTAATCTTTACTCTGAATTTAAATCTAAACGTTTATTCTTCATTTGAATTTATGTTGAAGAGTAATTTAAGTACAGACCAAATTTCACAGACTTCCCATCTTAGTCATAGTTGTGAAGTTACATAAAACACAATCTTTTTCTCTTTGTAAAGAGTTACTCTGTATTTGGCTTCTGTTTGGATAGGTATGTGCTCATATAGTCCAGGCCATACGAATGGAAGCAACCCGTGTGCGTGAAGAATGGGAGCATGCCATCTCCAGCAAAGAAAACGCCAACTCGCAGCCTAGTGATGAAGATGCTTCTTCTGATGCCTATTGCTTTGAGCTGCTGTCAATGGTTCTGGCACTGAGCGGTTCCAACGTAGGCCGACAGTATCTGGCCCAGCAGCTGACTCTGCTCCAGGATCTCTTCTCATTGCTACACACTGCTTCTCCCAGGGTGCAGAGACAGGTGAGTGCTGTTCATTGTCCTGGTATTCCTAGGAAAAAGGTCTTGAAAATCCTATAATCGTGTGCATGATAGTATAATATGTATTTGAGCTTTTCTTGTGTGTATTTTCTTTTAACAAATGTTTTCCCAATCATATTCAGATCATCTCTGTATTGAACATAGAGAATAACTGTAAAAGCCACCCCTTTTGCTATTGCAGTCATGAGGAGAGGGCAAAACTGATGAGCCTTTACCAACAAATTACAAAATCTTTTTTTGGAATTTAAGTGTCAGGTTTGGGTTTTTTTCCTCAGTTTTTGAATGGGGTTAAGATGATAAAGTTTTATGTGTTTGACATATAAATACATATAAAGTGCAGCATCACAAAAATTTGACTGTATAGAACTATTTGTAGGAAGCAGAGTGTTGAAGACAATGAAGGCTACAGTTATGAAATTGAAACAAATTCACTTTTGAGTAAGTTTGCAATGCACTGTCACCAAGAGCTAGAACTTGTGTGTAGGAACCCTTAATTAGCTGCTTAATTATTGCTTATGTCATTATGAACCTCAATCAGCAAACTATTCTGAAACACCTTTGAGTAATATCACTCTTCCGCTTTAATGTCTCTGTTCTGAAGGAGTTGGAATAGGGCAGGATAAATTGCTTTCACAAACCATACAATAAAGGGACATACAGTTTTCTTGGCAGGGGCTGTTACTGAAATAAAGTAGGATGCCCAAAAGCAATCAGTCATTTTATTTGTCCTAATGGGGATTTTTCACAAGCCTTCATTTTGGAGTGATGCTGCAAAGGATTCTTCAGTGAATCTAAACTTCACAGTATTCAGTGAATCTTTCTTCACAGTATCCCAGTTGTTCACATTTCAATTCATCTGTGTCCTGTTAGATATGTTCTGTTTGTCAGGTATTTCCTTTCTGTCACAATGACTAAGAAGTCTCTTTTAAGATGAAAGGTCAGATTCTGAAGTTGGCACTGCTTTGTGATGGCAGTACTTAAATTTAGACCAGTTTTATGTATTACGTTGCAAAATTGAAGTTCATGCATTGCATTTGTCTGCCTTATTTATAAATTATTACATATAATTGCAGGAACCAGAGATGCTCTTTTTAAATATAAGAGCTGTTAATTTTCTATATCTCAAATGTATGAAGTTTAAAAGCTGTTTTGTTATTGCAAATAAGAACACTGTATAAAAAGCAGAGAAGTTTTCAGGTGTGGAAGGAAACTACTGAGGTGACTGCTTATTTTTTAGTAAGGTCTCATGCCCACTACACTGTGGGGAAAGGTTCTGAGAGTGAGTTGTACAAATATCTGTATCACTGTTGTCCTAAGTCCAGTACCAAGCATATTTTTGTTATTATATGAAGACCAAATATTATTTGAGTGAGACTGGTTCTAGACTTGTCATTGTCTCATTGGGTATATTAATAAGCACTTCAAGATAGAAACCTTACAGAATTTCTTACATGTGTGATTTAAGTACAGAAAGTAGATTCAGTCCTTCTTACTGAAATGACTTGTGAAAAAACACCTTGCTTGATTTTGTTTGAAAACTCCAGCTGTCTCTGTAAGAATTGTGGTGTTCTGATTTTATTCTCCAGGTGACATCATTGCTCAGACGTGTTTTGCCCGAGGTAACCCCTAGTCGCCTGGCTAGCATTATAGGAGTGAAGTCTCTTCCACCAGCAGATATAAGTGATATCATTCACTCAACAGAAAAAGGAGACTGGAACAAACTAGGTATCTTAGACATGTTTTTGGGATGCATTGCCAAAGCTCTCACTGTACAGCTAAAAGCCAAAGGAACTACAATAACAGGGACAGCTGGCACTACTGCAGGCAAAGGAGTTACTACAGTCACACTTCCCATGATCTTCAATTCCAGGTTTGTTTAACAATATGTATATATTCTCAAGCTAAAACCACAAAATAATGACATTCTTGGAAGTCAGTTATGTTGTCTTTGTTTTATAAATGGAAAAGAATTTGTAACTGAGTATGAATTTCTCTGTGCTGGATTTTGACAAGTAGTAACTAATGACTTGAATTTATTTCATGTCCTTTGCAGCTATATTCGGCGAGGTGAAAGCCACTGGTGGATGAAGGGTTCAACACCTACACAAATTTCAGAGATCATTATTAAACTCATTAAAGACATGGCAGCAGTAAGTTTCTGTCCTTTAAATGTGTGGAGGATATTCACATATTTCTGATAATGAAGAGTAGATTTTTTAATTGCTTTCTATTACATTTAGTACTGGGTTGAGCAGTTTAAATGTGAGTCAGTCTGAAGAAGAAAAGCGTATAGTCTTCTAGGTAGAGTCTAGGCCTAGAAGCAGTAGGAACTGAGTTCTGATTCTGCTAAAGAGAAATCTAGTTTTGAAATAAGCTTTTAAATAAGTCACTTGTACCAGAAACTGAAGAAGTACACAGTAATTGTGTGTCATTTTCTACATTATTAACTTTAGAAGCCTGATATTTTTTAATCTTGAGCACTCAGAACTCCACTTGGAACCACAAAGTGTGTGTGGAGTAAGATAATAGTGTTGTTTTCATATCACTGTATGTAGATTTTATATGTGGAGTTTCTGGTAGAGACTGCATGTTAAGATTGCTGCCTTTCAGTCTTACTGCAATCTACATTTACAGTTGTGTATTACTTTAACCATGCGGGTTGAATTCTTCCATAGTTATTTCTGCTACAGGCAAGTTTTTTGGCAGAAGAAGTCAATAAAAATTGATTCACCTATTTCTGAAGTCAAAAAAACAAAATGCAACAGGATTTGTATATATTATGGGGAAAAGATTTTAGATGGGAGGTTGGTTTTGTTTTTCTTAATTCTGTACCTGTTTCAGTGAGATTCCGAGATTTTCCCCTGTGATTAACCTTTGAAAGCTTTTTCAATATGTTCAGCTTTGGAGTCCTGTTTTCTAAGCCATTCATTGTGCTTAGATTAAGAAGATCCCTTCTCAGAGTTGCTGAAGCTGAATGGGAATTCTCTGCAATTGCTACTGTTGATTCTGACCAAGATTTCAGAATCTCACAATCCCTGCTTAGTTAAGAGTTACAATTAAAGCGCGTCTCATCCCTCAGCAGTGCTGGTCCTTGCATAAAATGATCACTTAGTCTTTGCTTCCAGTGGTCCAGTGACTAGAGGGAAAGGGTCTGTTGTAGGTGCCACTGTGATTCTGCATGATGGATTTCTGTGTCTGCTTACTTTATCAACATTTTAGGAAATCACATATAAAAATTATGACCCCCCAAAATAGCAGTTGCAAAGGCAATTAAGTACTCAGAAGATAGTAACTGCCAGGATTAAGATGGTGTGCACCTGTATGTATACGCCCATATGTTTTTCTCAGGCACCCTGCTTCTTTCAGTGTGTAAGATGCAACATATATTGGATAACTTGTTCAAGACTTTTTTTAAGGGTTGTCAGTATCATCTTGTAGCCATTGTTGGTAGGTATGCTTTGGGTAAGCAGGAAAGCATCAGGAAAATGCTGGATTCTCTTCCGCTGCATTTTTAAATAGTTCTGGGCAAGTCTTTGAAGGCAAAATCTGTGGTCCTTGTTTTGTGGGATTTTGGCTCACATGATGATGGGAGAGCCTGTCCCTTAATCAAGAGCTGATTAAAACTAAGCTGAGCAGAAGCTTTTGCTAGGTATCAAAGAATGAGATTAGTAGAAATAGATAGTGGCTGGCTGACTAGAATCAGATGCTTGTATTGTTGTCTAAGCAGCTCCTCCAGCCAAGACCTTCACCAGTTAAACTTTTGTATCTGCTAATATCTGGTTCTCCAAAACAGTGTAGAATTAGTAGGAAAGTTCTTGAACCTCTGATGTTAGATATGGCAAGTTGTGTGCTTATCCAGAGTATGCTAGGCTCCATCTCCCACATACCTAATAGCTTTCCAATAGTGCTGGCTGTTGGGTCTTGAATTCTCTTGTTTAAGAGAATGTAAGTATTTATTACGAAAAGAGAGGGATCACGTCACTTGGGTAAAGTGTAGTCCTCTCAGGTGTGGATATAAATCCCTTTCAATAGATTACAAATTGCTTAAAGAGTAGCAGCTCCTAAAGGAATGACTGGGACAGAGTTTACTCTGAAGTATTTAGTAGCCAAACAATAAGGTTCTTCCTCTCCTCTTCTATGGAGATCTGAACTTTATTCCCTTCATTCTAGATGAGGGAGATCTGACTGAAGCTATTCAGGGGTGGGAGTAATAATGTTTCTCGATTATGTTTTGTCAGGGACCTCTGTGGGTTAGGCATACTCAAAACTTGTTATGGGGTTCAGCCCTGTTACCCAAAAGAGAGTGGAGGAATAGAGGGGACCTACTTTAGAAACCTTTCTCTGAAGCTTTTTAGACCTGTATCTACATCTAAGTTAGTCACTATAGCTTCCTTTTTAGAGTCCAGTGAGTCTTAATTATTTCTGTCACTTTTAGCATGAGGTTTAGAAATTTAGAGATTGAGAATTCAGCAGTCTCTGAATCAGGAACTTCGGGGTATGAGGCAGTGCTATAGGTTCTGGATCTTCAAGGCTGGTTAAGAAAGTATGCTATAGTTCTGATGTTTTCTGTGTACTCCTCTTTAGTTCTTCAAATGCTGAAACTGTGGAGAGTATTCAGGAACACCAAGCTAGGCAAGTGAAGCTGATTTCTCTAGGGATCCACTGTAATCTGTGTGTTGTTCAGTCACTTATTTGTGGTCCGGCTCTGTATCTTTCTCTTGGGGAAGCTTAGGAATATGCCTTTTCATTCTTAAACCATATGCCCTCTACCTACACCAAGTTGGTTATTGCAATAGCTGCTTAGAATGTGACCTCAGTCAGTCACATCAGTATTTGGGGGCTGATAATTGAGATCTGTCTGATTTAAAAACACATGAATTGTCCAAGTCATCCCTGACTTCCTCTTCTTCTATCTTGCGATGCTAACCCGACGTTGCTTGTAGCAGCTCTTATTAGTTTTAGTTGTTCTTACTAAAAGGTGTAATAAACTGAGTTTCCTCTTTAACAGGGCCATCTGTCAGAAGCTTGGTCCCGTGTGACAAAGAATGCTATTGCTGAAACCATCATAGCTCTGACCAAAATGGAAGAAGAATACAGATCACCAGTGAGGTGCATTGCAACAACCAGGGTAAGAATTTTACTACACTTGACATTAGTTCTCTGTAAATGTGCAGTAGGAGCCTATCCAGGAGCCTTCCTATATTTTAGAAAAACCTTCCTTATACAGGATTTTTCAAGAACCAATACATAAAGTTCGTGGTTTATAGGCTCCAAATTATGGACAGGTAGTGCTTGTCCTGATATGTCTTGTTTTTCTGTGTCACAGCAGATACAATCTTATTCTTTGTAGCAGAAATACACCAGTAAAAACTGAATTGTGATTAAATATGCATCTTGGGTACCTCCCAAATAATGATGAAAAAGTGTTATGTTTATGTGTTTGGGGTTTTATCCTTGAGGTGTAATTCTCCTTTAAGTTTGTGCTATTTGTGATAATTTTTATTCAATTTATGAGCTCATTTGTGTAGAAAACGTCATAATATGTGTCAGCTGTCTTGTTCCAACACAATTACTTTAAGTGGTTTGACTTCTAGGTCATCAGCCGCCACATCTCAAGGCTATTACAGAAACAGTAACAAACATTCTCTAGGACAATTAAGCTAAACTTCATCTTTGTCTAGTCTTAAAATGACAAAACATTTACTGAGCCCATTATTGTTTACAGGAGGTATTTGGTTTTTTTTTTTTCCTTTCCCTTCTTCCGTGAATCTTTTATAGAAGTTGGGACTAATTTAACCTTATTAGGTTGCTTGAGACAGCTTGAAAAGCATACTTATAAATTATTGCATGGCTTCTCAAGCTCAGTGACATGTAAAAGAAGAGGTTTGCAGTGGTTACAAGTATTTCACACTCATTTTCCATCTAAAAGGCTGTGCCACTTATCCTTTTCATCCTGTTGCTCATATATTCTCCGCTTTTTGGAAGACACAGTCTCAGAGTACCACCAGCTCCTGCTGTCACTGTGTTAGTTTAAGTGGGTCTTACAGGAGCCCTGAACACCAGCCTAGCTCTCCTTGTCAATGAACTTAGTTCTGTCATTGAGGTGTTGTTTTGGGGTTGGGAGTCCAACAGACTTTTTTCAACAAAAACTATTTTGTTCAGATCAAACCTCTGAGCAAAACCATTGCAAAATGCACCTGACAAGTGTGTTTCAGTTTGGGGTGCAGGCCTGACAATAAATTATCCTCAAGTAGCTCGTCTCTCTAGAATTTCACTGTAGTCATTGGAGAGGAAGAGGGGAAAGCTTCCTTTGAAGAATCCTCTTCTACATAATCTCAAAAGCCCCATGCAGCAAGGGTAGAACATAGGGAAACCAGTCTCATTGAGCTGAAGTTCTGTTGTTGACATACCTGAAAGAAACAAGGTAGTTCCCAGAAATTCAGTGAATTTTATTGTGTGCTTGACTTCTTGTGGAAAACAGAAAACTTGCATTGTATGAGCAGGCTTCAGCTAACAATGACACTGTTTACAGGTAACAGTGACATTCTTATCTGCCAAAGTTTGTATCTTTAGTGTTTGGAGTGGGGTTTTTGTTTGGGGTTTGGGTGGAGTTTTTTGCTTGAAGATTTGTTTGGATTTATATATACACATATATATTTCTAAAACATTTAATTCTACCTTTCCTTTCAATAGCTATGGCTGGCATTAGCATCCCTCTGTGTACTTGATCAGGATCATGTTGATCGACTGTCCTCAGGAAGATGGATGGGAAAGGATGGACAACAGAAACAGATGGTGAGACTGAATCATACCTTTTTGTGTTTATTTTGATTTATTCAGTAGTCAGGGAATTTAGAATGACAAGAAAAGATAGACTTGGCCTAACCTTAATGCTTCCTTTTGTTCCTGTCAAGATGTACATGCATGTTTGAAGTGTTTGTTCTGAACAAGCACTGCTCAGAAAAACAAATTTCCAACTTAAAACAGGTGGCAATTCTCCTGGTATTCAGGATGGAGCAAGGCCTTCCTAACACCTGTAGGATGGATTTTTGAGAGCAGATGTGACATGCTCTACCAAAGCTTTTTTCTCTCTGGATATCTGTCACATAATACAGTCAATTCTTTTTTTGTGCAGTAACTTCTCTGTAACTTAGCTTCCTCTTCCCCATGTCAGCAGAGTGATTACCCCAAAGAGAAACTTTCTAACTGGATTTAGTAAAGCTACCCAGAGAATTTATAACTTTAATATGGAATATGATGGATTGAATTTCTGTCTATATTTTTCCAGTATCACAAAAAGCTTACGATTTTTTTTTCAATACCCTCTGGAAAGAGCAAACTAATGAAGCTGATCTCATTATAACTTGGTCAGGTGCATCCCTTTGGGAGGTAAGGGAAGATTGTGACTTTCCACTAGCAGCTGAGGATGCTTAGAGCGAAGAAGCCTCCAAAGCAGTTTAGTATAATTAGAATAAGAATACAGGAGACACAGAGCTGCAGCAGCAGCAAGGAGTAAAACCCTGCTGAGACAGAGGTTTCTGAGGTGATATAGTCAAGGGACTTATGCAGAGCTTTAGAAATCTCAAGAGGAGTGGTCCAAGACATCATCAAGCAGGGATGCTGAACCCAGTCTGAAATTCCCCACTCCTGTATTGTACCAGGATATTCAGATGTTGAGGTGAACTATGTGTCCCCCTACCAGGACTGTTGTTGAAAGGATTCTGTTCTAAGTTGCTTGAGCAGTATCATGGAAACTGATGTTCTGGGAATACGACAGAAACTCGTTCTCAGACGTATGCATGTGGATAATCAAATCATTCATTGAATTCTTCATTTGTACAGATATTTTGAACTGCAAAACAGAACTGTGTTAAATTATATGTATGCATCAGTGGAGCAACTCTATTTTATGATGGATTTTAAAGTTTATTACTAAGCTGTATTATCTCTGAGTTATAGGTGGCCTACAGATTCGATTAATGTTTGAACA
Organism: Melopsittacus undulatus; assembly: GCF_012275295.1. Lineage (NCBI taxonomy): Eukaryota > Metazoa > Chordata > Aves > Psittaciformes > Psittaculidae > Melopsittacus > Melopsittacus undulatus. The sequence continues at coordinate 42,304,546 of NC_047528.1, read as the reverse complement.
GAGTAAACATGTCATATCAAAATAAGGAAGGGTAAATATCCTGCCTGTCGACTGACCCAAGTACTCCCAGCTGAACTTTTCTATTAACATGCCCATAACCCAGTGTTGTTACCACATAAATCTTTTCAGAGACTCATTGAAAAGTGTCTCAACTATACTATTGAAAGCCACATTTTTGCTGCATCATGCAAAATAAGAGATGAAGAATATCGGAAGAACCGATATAGCAAACTGGGGGGGTTTTGTTTCCCATTGTAGTTATTTCGATACTGATGATTCTAAAGATACAATTAATAGTCTAAACAAGTTCTTTATTCCCTTTATTGGTTTGGGGGAATGAATGGGGAGAGAATAAAAACAGATGCAGAAAGGAAATGAGGGATTTAATAGAATTATTTCTTCTTTTTTTCCCTCCAGCCAATGTGTGATAACCATGATGATGGTGAAACTGCTGCAATCATTCTGTGTAATGTCTGTGGGAACTTGTGTACAGACTGTGACCGATTCCTTCATCTCCATCGGCGAACAAAAACTCATCAGAGACAGGTAGAGTACACGTGACGTCGTGTTGTGTGCACTGCATGCATTGTGTACATTTCCCCTATCAATATATAACCAACAGGCAGTAGCAAGTATCAAATCTGAAAATGGGATAGATAATTTTCCATTGAATTCTATTTATTTATTTATTTACTTACTTACTTACTTACTTTAGTTAAATTCCCTTGTCCTTTATCTTTTGAAGATTAGAAAATCCGCAGCAGTCCCTAATTCTAACACTTGCACTACGTAAGCTTTTTTCTCTTGTGTTCTGACATTGTTTAAGAACATTTTTAGGAGAATCTAGCAACTTTTTAAGTAAACATTGGTTCTTTATTTCTGTTAAATTGTTATCTCCTTTACTAATTCTGTCATATCAGTCAGTGCTTGTCAACTCCTAATTTTCAATGTAGATACCTTTTTAAATATCCAGGAAGACCAGCAGATATTCCTATTTGTTCCTTTATGTCAATCTTCTCTTATTTTTCAATATTCCTCCAGCTCTCACTGTCTTTCACAGCAAAGTATGTTGTCATATCCATAACCTTGACATTTTCCTGACTTTTGGCCTTGTTTTTAGAATTGAAACATCTCACCTGTTTGATTTAGATGAGTTTTTATAAATTGCTGTGCACTCTGCTAATTAGTTTTCTTAAGTGTTATTCTTTTTTCCTCTTCATCTCTAAACTTGAAACTACATTCTCCTTCGAGTATTTCTTTTTCTAATTGAAATTAATGTTGAAGATTCTATTACTTGTGAAACTACTGAACATTTCCCCTTTTTTGACTATTTCTCTTTTGTGATCCTTTATTTTCCCTTTTTTCTGATTTTTTACATATGTACAAAAGCTAAATATAAAACTACACATTAATAAAGTTAATTTAATAAAAATCATACCTCTTCTCCCTCTTCTAGAGTGTATCCACATCAGCTTTTTAGTTAGGATCAGGAATGGGCTTTTGAAACAGATAAATTTATCTCTCTTTAACATGCATTGATTTGTGTTATAGAGCAGCTTCGGAGTGCATGAACTGGATTCCTTTCTGGTGGGACTAAAAACAACAAAACAAGATAGAGGAAGGGACACAGTGCTAATGGTCATCAGTGCAGGGGATCAGCTAGGGTCATCCCAAGAAGATGATTTTTTAATGTCTACTCTTCCTTCATGCACAGCACAGTCTAGTCTCATTTATTTTTCTGATTTCTCCTATATAGCCTGTTCAGATTACAGTTGATAAAAAGTAAGTTCTTATCTCACAGAAGTCCTCACATCTCTCCTTTAACCTGTCCAAAATAGCTACTTATCAGATTTTTCCTATTTACTTCTAAAAGCATGTTTAAACTTTTTATTCACCACCTTTTTACCTTTACATCTCTCATGTTAAGCACCTAAATTTAAACTTTAAACTGTCATGGTCCGTGTCTCCTGTTTTCTGTTAGCTTTGTTCTTTGTCCATCTTCTGTCATACATTCCTCTCTTTAATGTATTTTCTCTCCCTTCAAGAAAGGACAGCCTGTAAGTTACTGTGATCTGCATATGCGAATACTCTGTGAAGTAATTAGGGGTTAATTTCATGATTCTAATAAGAAGTAATACAAAGTTTAAATTGAGTGTATACATCCCCATACTCAGGAAAATTCTAACTTTCATTGCATTGCAGGTGAAATGAATGAGAACAGAACTGCCTTCCAAACCTAGGAAAGGAGAAAAAGAAGAAACTGCATAAAGTCCACTAAGGATTTCATGCGGTTTTTTGATTTTGCAAAAATGTTGTATTTTCCTCATTGTAGCCAAAAGCAGCCACTATTTATCTAAAAGTCAAAAATATTAATATTACATACTTAAGTCATTGTTACTGCATAGTACATGTTATTATAATTGTAATTATCAATGTTGCTTTGATCAGCTGCTAGTAGGTCCGTAGTTTTAAAGTGGAAAAAATGTTGTGCAGCATTAATCTCACATATTTTTATTTCTAAAAACACCTTTATCCATTCTGCAATATATCCAAATTACAGAATGCCTAACGAAAAGCAGCTTGCAGTAGACATACTCCAGAGAATGTATAAAACGTCTGATGAAAACCCAAAAAAGCAGTGACAAAGTTAACATAGAGATGCTACTTATTATCTGTTTGGTTAACCTGACAGGTATTCAAAGAAGAAGAAGAAGCTATCAAAGTTGATCTCCATGAGGGTTGTGGCAGGACCAAACTTTTCTGGCTGATGGCACTAGCAGATTCTAAAACTATGAAGGCTATGGTGGAGTTTAGAGAACAGACAGGTAAAACACAACTGTTACTGCTCTTTATCCTGATGATTTTTACCTTTTAAATGAGCTTTTGTCAGGGGGTTGGGAATCAATCAGTTAGGGATTTTACCTGGTTTAGGACAATGCTTTTAATCATTTGTTAAAAATAAAATAGTTCAGCTGCATAAGAGTTGCTGGTTTTCTGGTGGCTTTCTGTGATTGTTGTTTAAACGTCTGTAATTAGAATATCAGTCTCTTCTGTTTCATTACAATTCCTGGTTTTGTTTACTCTTGTGGACCTAGGCAAGCCAACCACCAGCAGTTCTGAAGCATGTCGTTTCTGTGGATGTAGGAGTGGAACAGAGTTATCAGCAGTGGGAAGCGTTTGTTCTGATACAGATTGCCAGGTCTGTATTAACAAGTATCAAACATTATTAATTACATAAATAGAAAAGACTGTATGATCAAATTGATTTCTTCTTTTGAGTACACCTTGTTCATTGCTGTGGTCCTTTTTACATCAGTTTTCATATGAAAAGATTTTAATACTGAATATTATAATTCAAAATACTTCTGAGTTTGTAAATGTTTAGTTTAATTACAGGCTACAAACACCAGTAGTGAACTAGAATATTGGGTGGTTTCATTACTGTCTTCAAAAGTATCTTAAGTTTTCACAATTGCATTTGATTTATAAAGGAATATGTACACGGTCAACATAAAGTCTAGCGTACTGGAAATCTTGATAAAAGTAGTTTGTGTTAACAATCTATTTATTACATGAGCATAGAACATTTAGGGCTTGGCCAGATTTTTCAAATGTATCCTAATACATACATTGTACAAAAGGTGCAGTTTTTCTCAAGTACCTGCTGTAGCAGTAAGATAATGTGATTCATGATTCTTTCCTCTTCTTTTACTGCACAAACCAGAAATGCTTCAAAAAGCAACACTGTATCAAACCATCCAGTGGTCTGGTGTTTTCCAGAGGGGAAAAAAGGGATTAATTATGTACTTTCATTTACTTTTAATAGGAGTATGCTAAAATTGCCTGCAGCAAGACACACCCCTGTGGCCATCCATGTGGAGGTGTCAAGAATGAAGAGCACTGTTTGCCATGCTTGCATGGCTGTGATAAGAATGCTACAACTCTTAAACAAGATGCTGATGACATGTGCATGATCTGCTTTACTGAAGCACTTTCAGCAGCACCAGCTATCCAGGTTTATCTTTTTTGTCCCCATTTAGAGATTAATATTATGGTTGAAATGTTAATTGTGGAAGAAGTTAAAATATGAAGTCCTTCAAATCATACTCTTAAGAAATTCAAGACAGACACTGTAACAGTACATAAATTACTTAAAAAGCTTTCTTTTTGTCTGGCACTACTGCTATTTCAAGACAGCAGATTGTATCAATTTAGATCGCTGTGTCTGCTTCATTAATATATATGCTAATTTATAAATAAGTAAAACAACTGAGGTAATTAATGGATATACTTCATATATTTTGTATTTTCACTGGTAGTTTTAGAGTGGAAAGGTTATAATTTAAATAACCATTTTATATTCTTTCTCTCTGTTAAGAAGAAAATAAGTGTCTTCTAGGATTTAATTCTGTAATTGATACTGCAGCAGTTAATTGAACTGAAGTGTTCACTTACATGTATTCTTTTCTAAAGCTGGACTGCAGCCACGTTTTCCATTTGCAATGCTGTCAACGAGTACTAGAAAACAGATGGCTTGGGCCAAGGATAACTTTTGGGTTTATGTCCTGTCCGATTTGCAAGGTAAATGAGCTATGTGCTTACTGCCTAGGTCAAACAAACTACCTAATACCGTCTTGTCTCTATTTTTTATTTTTTATTAATAATATATTGCTTGTCACAATATAAATTACTTGTATGTCACTTGTTTCCTTAATTTTTCATGTCACTAAAGAAATGGTATCCTTGAGGTATATTCTTACTTTTCCATATTGTTCCCTGAAGTAAAGGTCTTCTTAAAAAGAAAGCATAATGAAGACATTATATTAATGCTAATGTATTCTTAGCATCATCAGTTTGTAAATTCTCAATATCTGGGGACAGTGGGGAGGGGAAGAAGTAATCTCAATGCACATTATTATCTGAAGCAGAAAACTTGGCTTCTTTTACTAAACCCTTTTAAAGATGCTTTGCTTTTCAGTATGAGGACAGAGCTGAAAAATACATGTACTTGGTTCAGCTTAAATTACTAAAACTTCCTCTTGTGCTCTAGAATTGTAATTGCTGTAAGCAAAAGCATATGATAGCTGCTTTGATAGCTATATGGTAGATAGGGAAGGAAGAGCACCTTAACACCCTAGGAATATGAAATTTGTGAATTACCAGCCATTCTGCATGTTCTGTTTCTTCCTTCATGCTGTGTTTTGGTAACTTACAGCAATAGCTTCTGATCATTTAATGATAAGTAGCTTGCAGTAATGAGGACTGTTAGTCATTAGTCCTAATAACTGAGCAGTAAGTCAAAAAGGACCCAAATTAGAGAAAACATACAATCAGAATATTCCTGTGCTGTGGGTGAGTATTTCATGTACCCTTTACCATCCCTCTGTGGTTGTTACAGTCTGTTGCAAGGGCTGATGATTTCATGTAACAAAAGACCATATAAATAGCATTCCTTGTTGTTCTTTTTGCAGCAAATATAGCATGCACTATATCGGTAATTTTTTGAAATGTCCATTACCTGAGTTCTTAGGTTTTATGACATTCATTACACTTTTGTGTTTGACCATAATACAGATTATCACAGCTGTTGTAATAAAGATACAAGATATTTTAATCAGCTGTTTTTTTTTATTTCAGAACAAAATCAATCATACAGTATTAAAGGATTTGCTTGATCCAATCAAAGAACTCTATGAAGACGTAAGGAGAAAAGCACTAATGAGATTGGAGTATGAAGGGTTGCACAAGAGTGAGGCCATCACAACACCAGGTGTTAGATTTTATAATGACCCAGCTGGCTACGCCATGAACAGATATGCTTATTATGTTTGCTACAAGTGCAAAAAGGTATGAGGATTAGTACTTTCTCAAATGAAATGTTACAGTTTCAAAAGTTATGTCTTGAAGAACAGAACATATATTTAATGTATTGTGTATGGAGTAGGGAAGCAGGAAAAGAAATCATTGTTAAATCATTATAAAAACAAAGTGTTGGGCAAATTAAATATACATAAAGCTCAAAGGTATATACAGAGCAGGTCAGAAACCAAAAGCATATTGAGGCAGTAGCCTTCTTAGAACAATGTGCAGATGATGCTGTGTTAGAACACCAGCTGTCCCTTTCTCTCACTTCCAGCTTATACTTTACATGACTATTAAAATAGTCTAAATACAGGTTTCATTCTAACTGTGATATGGAAAGTTCCTAATCTAAGATTCCACTGAAATACTACTTTTACCAAGTTGGAGTTCAGTGCAACTGTGGTAAACTGACTTGGAGGGAAGAAGTGTTAGAAGAATGAAAAAGGAGGAGGAGGAAATGTGTGGTCTAGCCTGATGGACTCTGAGTGATATATGCACATTTTTAATTCCCTGACACATGTTCCATAGGACTCTTCCTTTTCTTTTTAGTCTGCAAAGTCTGGGGGAAGCTGGGCTTCTTCCTTTCTCATCGTTGCCTTGAGACCACTTTCCCTGTCCTTTTTACAATCACTGCAAAAAGCGAGAATTTGCTGAGAGCAAGAACTTTCTGTGTTGTTATTAGTTAATAAATGATAACAAAGGAAGGAGGGAAGTTCCTTATTGCCTTGTCTCACCACTTGATGTGAAAATATTTTAGTAGATGAGGAAATTCATCATTGACACATTTTTGTGCCCAGTGTGTCATGGTAGAATATGATGAGAAAGTAAAAAGAATCTATAGAAAACAGCAAATCTTGTGATAAAGGATCCCACATGTGCATAAAACCTGATACTCCTTTCAGCTGGTAAAAAGCCCTGGTAGAATGCTTCTCTGCTGCTTTCAGCCTCAGTCCTCTTTCTTACATACAGTTGATAGAGCATCCAAACACTGTTTCAAAAGCCTTACACTCACTTGCGTAGGTCAGAGTATCTTGCACAGTTTTTGGTCTTGTTTATCGTGAGATCAAGAGATACTGTCTTAGTGCCTCAAAAACGTGTCTGGAATCATAGTCAAGAGATATTAGAATAGTGGAAACAACTGTAATGGCTGTTATTCATCATTTCCCTCTTACAAAGTGAATTTGTTAAAATACTAGTTGCCTGTGGTTTAATCTCCAATCATTTTTGTATAAAATTAAGGCATATTTTGGTGGCGAAGCGCGTTGTGATGCTGAGGCTGGACAAGGAGATGACTATGATCCAAGAGAGCTTATTTGTGGTGCATGCTCTGATGTTTCAAGGGCTCAGGTAAGTAAAGAACTCTGATGCCTGTTTTTATTTCATTCTGAAGCTCCAAGTGCCTGAGCTGTACAGCAATTCACAGTCATTTGTAATTATATGTATTGTATAATATTAACCACAGCATGTAGAAGTGTGTAGTTGCATTGTTGCAGCATGGGTACTTCAGTTATTGGTGTTTGTTTTCTTTTGTTTAGATGTGTCCCAAACATGGTACGGATTTCTTAGAGTACAAATGCCGCTACTGCTGTTCGGTTGCTGTTTTCTTCTGTTTTGGGACAACACATTTTTGCAATGCTTGCCATGATGATTTCCAAAGAATGACAAGCATCCCTAAAGAAGAACTCCCACACTGTCCTGCAGGTAGTATTTTTACAAAGCAAATTTACCACACTGAATTCTGAGACAAGTTCCAATTGATACCCTTCATACTGATAATTGTTAGGAAAATCATGGAGTCAGGCATATAAATTTTAAGTTCAGTACCTTGAATGATACTAGAATTTGTTTATTCTATGCGTGCTTTTGTTTTCTTTCATTTTTCTGGCAATAAAACAGGCAATGTCACCACACTGATCCTTTAAACATTAGATATTTTGAGACAGAAAGACATTTCAAATTCCCTATTCCCAATTGCAATTCAGACTCCTGATTATAGAATCATAGATTGGTTTGGGTTGGAAGGGACCTAAAGCTCATCTAGTTCCAGCTCCCCTGCCACCTTCCACTAGACCAGGTTGCTCAAAGCCCCGTCCAACCTGGTGACACAATGAATTAAATTCATATTGAAAAAATTAACATTAATTTTTACATTTTTACATTAATTTTACATGTTAATAATGTAAACATTAACATTATTAAATGCTGTATCCGTAGCTAGGTACCTGCCATGTGCAAACTTGCCCCAAGGCCTTAGTTTCTAACTTCATGTGCCACTGAATTGATCTTAATAAATCATATCATTTACTTTGCTGTTGGGAAAAAAAAAAGATCAATCTTTTTAAGGTATTTACGTGAAAGAAGTAAACAAAAAAATATGGTTCTCGATATAACCTTATTAATTATTGTTTCCTGCAGAGTGTTACTCCTTGTTCATATTTACTGGTTTTGCTTTTAGATTGTGCAATTTCTCCCACAGTATTAATGACACTAATCTTGTTTTGGTGATTCTCCAAGCTATTTTTACATTGAACTCGATTTATTTTAAATTCCATGGCACTTGGATCATTTGGGGTTTTTTTTCTTCAAATACCAATTCAACATTTGACATCAAGTGTTTTGAGGAGCTAACAGGTTTCAGTCATGTTTTGTCAGATCTGATATTGTTTCTCTTGGCTTATTAAGCCTTTAGACTTCTTGATTTTGACTGTGTGAAGGCACCTTTCTACCTGCTGCTTCTTAAGCCTTCACTTTTGATGCCTTATAAATTTATATTATGGAAGTATTACATTCACTTAGCATGGTGGTTTTTTGAGGAGATGTGTGTGTGTATATATATATATATATATATATATATATATATGTTTGTTTCCATTGTCTGCAAGCATTAATCTTTTCTCTGTTTTTTTTCCCTCTGTTTTCCCCCCTCACCCTTAAATTCACTGTAGGTCCCAAAGGTAAACAACTTGAAGGAACAGAATGTCCACTTCATGTTGTCCATCCACCCACTGGTGAAGAATTTGCTCTGGGCTGTGGGGTTTGCAGAAATGCTCACACTTTTTAGACTAGCATTTTTTTTTACCAGAGCAAAACAGGTGCCCTCATCCCTCAAGTGTCCTGAAAATAAAGTCCAGCTGGGATGAGGATGGGACCATTTCATAACCCAGGTAAAAGGAACAATTTACAGTGCAAGAAGGATGCCAAATACCGTGTACATAATTCTTGCTGTGAGATATTGACATTTTTTGAACCGAAACATCAAAACTTGTGAGGTGTTTGCATGTGGCCATTACAGTCATCGCCTAGGAAACATTGGACATTTACAAATAAATAATTACTATTAAAGGATCTGTGTGTCTGTGGACTATGAATGATGCTGGCTTTCAGGAGAAAGGAAAAAATATTGATTATTGTATACTGACTTTTTGTAATCTTGTACAATTGTAACGCATCACAAGTGGGGATGGGAAAGAGGAATATTCTGGTTTATTTCCTAGACTGTTATAAAAAACAATTGTGTTAGGAAGGCATAAATGTAACAAGTATCATGCTGTATATAAAGGTATCAATGTTTGTCCTGTATAAGAATTATTAAATTACAACAGCAGTTTCATTTAAACTTCTGGGTTATGTTTGAGCCTGAAATTTTAATGAAGTGCAATACTGAGTGTGCCTCATATCTTGCAGCTGTAAACATAATGGAATGTACATGTCAATAAAGCCACTGTACATTTTTATACAGTGAAAGTCTAATGAATGTGTAAGCCTCTCTTTTCAGATGTGTTTTTTTTTTAAATGGGAGGGGAGGTGTCATTATTACTTTAGTGTAGGCTCTCTTAGAAAGTAGTGCAGCTTGTTGGGCAAACTGGTGCTTATGGAAGTACTTAAGACATAAAAAGCGCTGCTCAAATCTTTAATAAAAAAGCTGGGTAAATGTACTAAGCATTCATGTGAAGTATTGCCATTTCAATTTCCAACATTTTAAAACACAAAAGGAGACTCCATTTTAAATTACTTTCTATCAGTTAGTTATATTTTACTTTTAGAACAAGTAGCCTTTTGCCATGAATCCCAAAATGCCTGCTGATGTATAGTGAAAGCAAAAATACAACTTCAACTAAAGGGTTTTTTTTCCTATAAGACTTTTCTCATCAGATCTTCTCTGCTGGGTATGTTCAACTCCTTTCCTAGTATTTCTTCTTCACATAGATAAAATATGCATTACCTGTAGAGATTTAAGATGGCATCCATGTCAGATGACCTTCTGCATTTTAGAATGGCTGGGGGAAAACACACACCTCTGAAGCACAATTAATCTTAGAGTAGCACAGTAGCTCGGCGGAGAGATCTGGACAGGCTGGATGGATGGGCTGTGTCCAGTGGTATGAGGTTCAACAAGGCAAAGTGCTTGGTCCTGCATTTGGTCCACACAACAACCCCACGCCTTGCTACAGGCTTGGGGAAGAGTGGCTGGAAAGCTGCTCAGCAGAAAAGGAGCTGACTGACTGCTCCTGAAAATGATCCGGCTTGTGTCCAGGTAGCCAAGAAGGCCAACAGCATTTGGCCTCTTATCAGAGATAGCATAGCCAGCAGAACCAGGGTAGTGATCATCCCCCTGCACTCGGCACTGGTGAGGCTAAAAAGGAGAGAGAGGATAAAGAAACTGCACTCAGTAAATTGACAGAAGTCTTGGGTAAGATCCTGTGGGAATCAAGTGCAACGAAAAAAAAAAGGATTTATGGGAGCTGACATTTTCTTTAGAACAACCACGATCACAGCCAGCAGCCATCCTACTGCAAACAAAGGATGTAACTTGTACTAAGCAGTCAGCTTGGCCAAGTCAGGAATTACATATTAGGAAAAAGGGAAAGGGGAAGCCCACAGATAACTACAGATGACCAGTGGGCAGGGGAAGGTACAAGATAAAACTTAATTTGCAATGGACATAAAGAATAATAAGTAGATGAGAGAAGGATTCATCCCCTACCTACAGTGATGAAGCCCTTCATTCCACAAAAAAAAACCCAACAATTTCAAATCATGTTAAGCCCTCTATTAACATGTCAGGAGGAAGCCACTGTGGGTGGTTTTCAGCATCTTGAAGAGTCAAGATTCCTCCTATGTTGTACTTCACTTACAGAAACAAGGAGTGTGACTCACCTGGCCAAATGATGTCCATATTCTGGATGTTTACTCAGACACAGTCATCTCCAGTGGGGAGGGACAGGCACTTCCAGGATGTGGTTCATTCCATCTCATCCCCATATAAAACACAAGCCACCTAAATAGCCTGGATGTAGATGACTACAGAGTGCATTTCCAAATGTAAGTCACCACAGCCTACTCTGCAGTCTGGAGAAGAAGTAATGCTTTGGAGCCAGAACACCACAAGACAGCACCTGAGGCAGATTATTTTCTCTGAAAGCATGTCAAGATACGAAGAGTGAAAACCTTTCTGGTGTTTGTGGCTCCATGTTCCCTGGTTAATGGGTTTTTTTCATAAGCCTTTCTTCTGGCATAGCATTCTGCCCCTTCTGGCATGTAAAGGGCAGACATAGTAGTCTGAGATTTGACAGTCCATCTCAGTTATCCAATACTTCCTAGAGACCTACTGGGAACCTTAAAAAGACTAAGTGTTGTCTTCTGAAAATTTAAGTTCCTTAGTACTCGCCAATCTCACATCTGCAACCTGTGAACCATCTATTGGACACGCCATCAGTCACTTCAGTACAGTAGATACAGAGCAGAAGATGCAGAGTGCTGTTCTAAGGACTCTTCTACTCAACAAGAAATGTGTGTAGGGTTGTCAGAACTATTAACTGTTAGCTGGGAAGTGCTGCAGTACGTTTGGATTATTAGATCAGTGGTTAGAGTACAACAGGGCGCACACAGGACAGAAGGAGAAAGAAAGCCGAACCCAGTGTATTTACTAAGACCTCCCTACCATACCATTCAGATACATTTCTCCACAACCCAGTGCCCTCCTCACTCTCTACCTCTCGTCTACACTAAAAGCCTCACGTCACTGCCCCTGCTCTTCACCAGGACTCCCAGGTGTTGCTTTCTGTCCTAATCCAGCACACACAAGCTCTTTTTCTCCTTTCACTGGTTTCTGGCTACTGTTTATCCATTTCAGGAGCCTCTTCCTGCCCCACAATGTGGAGGGGTAGCAGGAGGAGGCAGTGTCCTTATTCAGGCTGAGCACTGCTGCTCTTCCTCACAGACAGCAAAGCCAAGAAGACACTCACCAGGGCCTGGAGCTGCCAGATCCAGTGTACAGGGTATGCTGCACCATTTCAAAGCCAAAAAATAAGATGTTACAAAAAGGGGGGAGGTTTGGGGTTTATTTTGCTGTGTAAGTACACAAAGAGGAACCTTATTTTAAGTGCTCATAATCCAGGTGCAACCAGTATATAAAAGATATGGCTGCACTTACATCAGGGATTTCAGCACTTCCATGTTAGTATTATGTTAGTATAGAAACTGAATTCAGAGGGTATTTGGTTTAGAAGAGTCATCTTTCTGATTATGAGCTGACTTGATGAGGGATCAGTAGAAGAAAAAGAAAACAAGAAAGCTCTTGCCCAAAAACGATATTGAAGAAACACAAATTAACTACAGTGGAAGATGAAATAATGCACATAATTTGTACTGGTTTATATCTTTATGAATGAGCTCTTGACATAGGTCCTTGTGGGTCTTAAATTCTAGAAAACTGAGAGAGCAGAGAAATGAGGTGTCTGACCCACTATCCTTTTTAGAACATTTCTGAGTGTAGCACCATAATTAATAACTAAATCAAATTAAATTCTGTTTCTTAATTTTCCAGCCTTCTTTTCCATTTTAGATCAATGTGAGTACTAATTTAGGAAAGTGAGATTACAGTGGGGAAAGGACATGACACTGCTCCATTCAGTTTATTAAGTGGGCTGAGCCAGGCAGGCAACGGCAGGGACAACTTTCACACACAACTGACCATCCCCAATTGCTCCTCCAGTGAGACAGCATGGCTGAGCAGGAGCATCAGGCGCTTGGGTAGAGCTCAGCTGTAATAGTGTCAGGCATTCACATCACCACATCTCCCCCTGCACCAGTCTCTGCTGCTGATCATAGCCAGATGCCAGCGCAGGCCGCTAATCAGATCAGTTTCCTGCCAGATTGCTGTGTGCCTTTCCAGCACCTCACGTGCTTTTCTGTCAGATGTTGAGCCACAGCCCACACAACAGAAATACCCAGTTCTTGCCTGCACCACCCTGTTTGCCACCACACTCAGCTAACTACTACCAAACTCAGCTCCTAGCCAAGGCGAGTCCGCAGTGCTCCCACACAGATCATACATCATTAGTTCACAAACAGCTTAAGTTTTCACGGGCGTATCCAAACACAAAATGAACAGTAAAAGTTACTAAGGTATAGACAAATAACCAGTCACCACCCTTATGAAACAGCTTTCGTTCATCACATTGTACTTAGTTTGTTGTTTCACCTAAACAGCAGCCAGCTCAGGAGCTTCAGGACCACACGGTCATGTGCAATTCAACTCAAACTTTGTCAGTTTTTTGCCACAGCCCCTCCTTAACCCATGCCAGACACTGCAGGTGACTGAGAGCACAGTAGTTGTACCACAGATGCCCCATGTCCCTTAGCCCAAGGCATGCTGGAAGGGCCGCACTGTTACACCCCTGCTCTCACTGCTGGGGTCTAGCAGTGATGACTTAGACTAGTAAGCATTCCAGGTGGCAGGCTCTTCACTAGGTATACCTACATGGATGGCATTGAGTACAGAACAATAAACTGGTAACAACCAATATAGCACAGCAGTTGAGTGCAATGGGGCATCACAGATCATTGAAAATCCCCCAAAGATATTCCCCACCAGCTAAGTCAAGTTTCCTCAGGTAACAGCCATCTCCAGTCTGCTGGGATTGAGGAGGCACCTGAGATATATAGTGCTCTGTGCTCCTGCCAACAGATTTTGTGCAGCCTGTCTGCTGCTAGTCGAAACTGAGTCCCTTTGGACCTAAGAGTGTCTTCCCATGCTGTACCTAATAGGGTATTTGGCCACTGAAACCTTGAACAGTACTTGAGGCATTGCTTTGGGTCAGCTTCTGAGCAGTACACACAGTGTTGTTTGCTGTCACTGTCATGGCATCGCTTCTATGCTCCCACTAGGATAACCATTTGCACTGTCCTTCCTGGATACGGGTATAAAAGCTGATGCACACAAAGCACCATCTCCATTGGTCACTACTTGTATTTTTTCTTCTACCCTAGAGCACATCACCTGTCTGTAAGTCAAACTGGATGATAAAATAGGCTCTGTAAAGTAGACAATACTAGAATGACAAATGCAGTATCAACGGGTCAGTTGTTACAACTCCCGTATGTTCTGACATCAGTAAAGTCACCAGTGCAGGGCTGTGTCTGTGGACCTTCTCAGTTACCTGTGGCAGAGGAGCAAACCAGCCTGCAGGAGCCCCATCTGGCAGGGATGGCAATGAGGCAGGTAGCCCCTAAACCCCTCTCTCTACTTGTGGCCCATTACTGCTTCACCTGAGGCCCAGAAAAGCATGCTGCACCACTGAGGATCAACCAGGCCTGTGCCCTTTAGCCAAACAGCTCTCTTTTTGCATGAATGCCCCGTGCAGCTACCTGCTTGTAGTTTGGCTTCTATTGCTGTAGCTCTCGGCATGATCGAGCACCACACCTTGGCACAGGAGGAGCTCCTTATCTGAGCATGGACCAGGTGATTTCAACACCCTCGGCCCACAGTAGCTCTCAGCTAGTTCCTCCCACCTCCACTCTGTTCATTAATATTCCTTTCCTGAGACAGCATGATGCGGCTTTGTGTACATCCTCCCCTGCACAGCTTCTCCTTTCTGCTGACTCAGCTGCTCTGCAAAGGGTTCCCACTCCACCCAGTCACATTCCTATGTCTCTCCTAGGAGTGTCACCCACTCCATCTGAGCAGCCATGTGATGGCATTAAACACACTGGCACATGAAGGGAATGCCTAACCCACTGTGGCCACGTGCACAGCATTGTCACATTACTTAAAGCTGTACCACCTCCAAACACTCAGAGATTTGGATGGTTTCATATGATGGACAGGGTATGGTCCACTAGCAGTAATTCACCGTTCTAATGCCTATTCCTAATGAGACTTAGAAACTTAACCCATGAACCTGAACATTTTAAAAGCATTTGCCTGGAGGCAGGTTCTATCAGTGGACTCTGTCAAGGAGCAGCAACACCAACAGGATGAGCCCAACACAAGCTGAATGCTACTTAGTCCCTGTAGGTTTTGCTCTAATAGACATAACTTACATTAGATGATACACTGCATCTGCATCCAACTCTGACCCTGTTTTCCCCAGTACAAACAGGATTTGAGCAATAACATCCCAGTTCAAGACACTGCTACTCCTAAGACTATCATCTCTACCTCTATGCCTTTGGGATTTTCCATATGCCTGGTGTGGTGTTTTATGGTCTTGGCCCATAAATCTCCATTTCCCCCCCCAGTGGATGCTGGGCACAACTACATACTCCCCACCAGCCAAATCCAACATTCTGGCAAGCCCCAAGTACCTTACTGCTGACTGAAGCGGACATTTCACATGAATATGTGCCTACTGGCAGGATATTGTCTCTCTTCTTCCAGCACACTCCTACATCGAAGGAATTGGTGAATAACATCTGTGTTTTCCCCCCAGTTTCGGGATACAAGAGTTAAAACCATTCATATTTAAAAACCAGCATTAGGGTGTCTGGCAGGAGTCATCTCACATGCCACATAAGGTACCCTCCTTCAGTGCCTTGATACCAAGGCCAATCCTAATACAATGCCAGCCCCCTCTTAGCATTAAGTCTGTTTGCAATCTTTTCCCTCTGCTAGCTTGCTAATCATGTTAACTCCTCACCCACTGGCAGAAACAGCTGAATCAATCTGCAGGGAGAGCCACAGAACACAGAGAAAACCCCTGTAAATCAAGAGGCTCCTCTACCAGGTTCTTGTCAGACCAACCTACTGATAGGATGGCACTACCCCTCTCCAGCAGTGTTGTTCTCCTCTCAGGTGGTGATCCATGATCCACACCAGGAAATGTTCTGTTCTTGTCTGTGCTGCCAGCTGCACTGCTCAGCACATTCAGCCCATTTGTACATAACTCCTATCGAAAGCCAGGCCATGACACTCCTGTATCAGAGAGGCTCCAGCAAGTGGCAGCTTTTAGTTCCCTTACAAAGCACAGCAGAGTGATATGACAGCTTTCACCAACAAAACAACCATCTGAGCCACTCATCTGGGAAGAACCACTACAGACTCTAGAGACAGAAATAATTTTAGACAGGGAGTTTTGAGGAACCTTTTAAAGCAATTATCTCCAGTTTTTACTGAAGCATAAGCAACAATACCTAGCAATCAGCCAGTCGCAGGCAACACTCTACCCTGCTGTCACTCATCCTTGGTTTTATCTGTTCTTTTTCTGAGGTTGTCTGGTTTAAGGACCATTTTACTTGTGGCTTTGTTTTGAAAAACTGGCGAGTTTCATCTCTTGTTCTGTAACTTTTTATGGCAGATAATATATACTTATTTCATCAGCCCCTAATACTGTATTCCAACATGATAAGAACTTCCCCCTAGAAAATCTTCCTGTATAGACATATTAAGGGAATAAAAAAGGGATGTTTCCTTAATCATATCTATAGCTGGAAAACAGTAACTTCATTTGGCATTATTATAGAACAAGTTCTGTTTTCCTTTGTTTTTCAGCAGAGCTTGCTAGATAATAAGACTGTCACAGGCAGCCTAGAACAGGTCCTTCAGCCACTGACTCATCATACTTATCTCCCCATATTCTTCACAGCTTGTGTGTTCCTTACATTGCAGTGGGGTGCTCGTGCCCTGCAAGCCTCACGTTACTTCATCCTAGCTGGATCTGTTCCATTTTATTGTTACTTAACTCTCTTCTGATTGCTTCTATTATTTTCCCCTCTGCGTTTTCTTTCCTAGCCAGATGCAAGCCAGGCTTATAAGGGTGGAGGACAGCTGCTTCATGACTGCTTCATACCTACCTGAATAGAGCCCAAAAATCAGCACAGATGAGACTGTCAGCACTAAAAGCTGTCACATTTACAACCAAGACCTATTTGCAATGCTGCCACAGGCTTCATCAGACAGGTAGCCTATCAGATGAGACAGGAAGAAGTGTACCTGTTCTACATCAGATGTCCCATTTGCTAGGCTGTTACCAGCTACCATTCTCTTGGCTTCAAATCTCTGCCATAAGTGAGTGACCCTCCAGCCAGAAAAACTAAAACTTCAGAATGCTTCTCCTTCTCTTTTTGAAAAATAAAACATTACAAGGCAGTTTCCTCAGTAGTCTTGTTTCTATGTACCAGGGCTCTGTACAGGCCACTGGACTGCTGGTGCTATTAAAAGTGTACACAAATAATTTCACCTTTGTAATTTAAAACATTCCCCTCTCAAACTCGTTTGCTGTTAGATAAGTGATCAGTAAGGCAGAGAAACCACCTAATGAAGACAGATTTTCAAGTTACTAACTAAAGCTTTGAGGTGCCCTGCCGCAGCTGGCCACTACACAGCTCCTTCACAGACCAGCCCAGACTGCTCAATGTTGTCTTTGGACCTTTGCTACTTGGTCTTTTCTTAACCTGCTGCCGTTTCTCTCAGTGCCAGCTACCTCAGAGCCCAAGAGCTCTACAAACAGCATGGTTTGCCTATTGGCTAAACCAAAGACAGCCATGGGGGCTTCCCAAGTGCCAGGAGAGGGTGCCCACACCACCAGCTGCCCATAGGTTTTCTGATTCAGTTCTGGTAAATCCCTCAGTTCTCATGCTTTGCCAACAGATGTCACAGACACTGTTGGCTGTGTTCTCTGTTCCGTGTCCAGGGCCTGATTTGGCTCCATGTGCAGAGCTGCAGCTGCCTTTCTTGCTGATTTTGGACACTATGTTCACAAATAATGCAATGCAGAAAGCTCCTTCTGCACTTGTTCTCTTCTCCTACACTTAGTGTGCCTAAAACATACACAAGCAATCACAACAAAGCAAGTAAGTACACAGGCATTCAAGCAGATTTTATTTACTCCACATACCAGGCAGAATAGAACTGCAAGGCACTGTAAGAAGGCTCCCCCAGAAACTCCATACATCTAAAC
This sequence comes from Melopsittacus undulatus, assembly GCF_012275295.1. Taxonomy (NCBI): domain Eukaryota; kingdom Metazoa; phylum Chordata; class Aves; order Psittaciformes; family Psittaculidae; genus Melopsittacus; species Melopsittacus undulatus. The sequence goes on along the minus strand of NC_047528.1, from coordinate 42,286,505 downwards.
CCAGATAATGCAGTAGCGGTTTTAAAAATGAGGCTACCTCAAAATAATGAAATTGCAGCTGTTGCATCTCCTGAGACTGCCACAAACACCCAGAAAATACTTTTTTTTTGCTACAAGATGTTCCACTTTTTTAATGCAGATGCCAGAATTTGATCACAGCACTGGTCTTGGTGAAAAGGCATTTCTACTGACTTCACCTGACTTGGGTCAGTTACACCACAACATCAGCATAATGCTGCCTGAAAACAGTGGGGGAGGCACTCATGTCCAAATACTAGATCCTTCTCCCCACATACCAAGCCCAGGTCTGGGTCAACCCTCTGCAGTCAGAGTCTACCTTTGTCTCCAGCACCTCCAGCAGCTTGCAAGTTATACACTTGAAAATATGACTTTTCATTACTAGAGAACCAGCTATGAACCAGAACATGGGACTGAAAGAATTCCTAAACAGCGAGAACGGAAGACATCAAACATTTCCAGACGGAGACAGCAAAACACCTACTACAGTTTTCTTGCCAGTATGTGCTTCAGCCTCAAACACACATTATTTAACAAGGTCCATGTAGCTGTTCCGTGTAACAAATTACAGTCACATATTTGCTATTACAAGCATATCCAAGATGCTCACTGATCTGCTCAAGGTGAGGTGATAACCCACCTCTTGTTGCCTTCTGTTGCACTTCCTAAAAAGCTGAAAGCTGGACATACACAGATTTATAAACACACACAGAACCGTAACAGCTGAGCTGTAGTAAATGTCTCCAGACATTCTGAATTGGAGAAGAATAGATTATTCTCTCATAGAAATTCAAATTTAAAATGAACACATCTCACTGAAAAACATTCTATTCAAGTTGTATTTCCGCACTAACAGTCTCAAAGAACTAGACTTAAAACAGGAGGGGGAAAAATTTTCAATAGACTTTCAGTATGCAAGAAAATGCTACTCAAGTTTTTTTTATAGTGTTCTCAAAAACATCAGGGATGGTAACATTTGATAGCTCATTGAAGTACCGTCACCCTGTTTCAAAGCCATTTCCAGACTGAGGACAGCACTGGATCACATCCGCCTGTTTCTAACAAATTTAATGATGGGGATCACTGTGATCAGAATCCACTGGCCTGAAACTTAAAATTCAAGCAGTAATCTATTATATCTTGCAATTGTGGAGTCTCCTACATTGGAGATATTCAAGGCCCGCCGGGACAAGTTCCTGTGTGATGTACTCTAGGTTACCCTGCTCTTGCAGGGGGGTTGGACTAGATGATCTTTCGAGGTCTCTTCCAACCCTCGGGATTCTGTGATTCTGTAATTACGTTTGCGGGATCTCCACAACGTTAGAAAGTTCAGTCACACAGAGGACTGAAAGCCAAGCTGTATGCCATGCACCACATATGCAGAGGCACTTGCCACACACAGAAACTATCACTCATTGCTTTTTTCCCCTTCGCCTGGAGCAACCCAAGCACTCCAATCGCAGAGCCTCCTGGAGCCACAGAGAACAACTGCTTGTGTTCTCCATTCCATCTATTCCTCTCTTATTCCATCTCCCCAGTGAAGATAGGCTAAGAGAGTTGGGCTTGCTCAGCCTGGAGAAAAGAAGGTTTCAAGGAGATCCTACTGCAGCCTTTTAGTCCCTAAAGAGGGCCTGCAAGAAATCTGGAGAGACTTTCTACAAAGCCCTGAAGTTACAGGATAAGGGGGAATGGCTCTAAACTGAAAAAGAGCAGATTTAGACTAGACATGAACAAGTTCTTTACTGTAAGGATGTGGAGACACTGGAACAGGTTGCCCCAAGAAGCTGTGGCTGCCCCATCCCTGGCAGTGTCCAAGGCCAGGCTGGATGAGCTTTCTGAGCAACCTGGTTGAGTGGAAGGATACAAGATGGGCAGTTTGAACTAGGTTATTCTGAAGCTCCCTTCCAATCCATATCATTCCATGATTCTAAGGGCAGCCTAACATGCACCTTTCAAACTGCTGCAATAATCGGCTCTACCAGCAATGAGGCTCCTCTATCTGGACTACATCTGGAATGTACGCCAAGGCAGAGATCGCTGAGGTGGGAGCTGAACCTGCCGTGGAGGCAGGCACAGAACAAGCTCACTGACCCCTAACGCTTCCAGGCCTCACTACCGCAGCGGGCAGCACCCCCGACGCCCCCAGCGCACCGCCTCCCGCCTGCGAAGGGAAGGGGGCGCGCCGCCTCACAGCCCGCTCGCCGCCATTTTGGCCGGTTTGCGTCGCTTCCGCTGCTGGGAAGTAAACAGAGAGGGAGGGAGGAAGGGAGGAAAGGAAACAGCGACGTGGGTGTGACGGGACGACACGGGACGGATAGGGGAGCGGAGGAGGTGTTGGGCAGGCTTCGGTGGAGGGAGCTGATGTGGTCGGAGCGGAGGCGCCAGCGCGGCCCGAGTCCCGGTTAATGCGAAGCGCAGCAGGGAGCCGACAGGTGAAGGGGCTGAAGGGGGTGGGCGGCGGCGCCAGGGCTCCGGCTGGACCCTGGCTGCGCTGCCGGGGGAGGGACGGGGGGGTCTGAGAAGGGGCCTTGCCTGGGAGCGGCGTCCCCGCGGGCTGGACCGGAAGTAGCCCACCCTGAGGTGAAGCTTCGCCGAGAGTAGCGAAGCGTAAAGGCTATAGCCCTTCCTACTTATAAGGTGTCGTTGTGTCGCAGCCCCCTAATGGTAACAGTAACAGATTGTAAACCCCTCGTTGGTATCGGCGGAGATGGTGGTTCGTGGCGGGTAGGGGTCTTTAAGTACATTCTTCCTATTAACGCACTCCTTTTATTTCTGGAACAGCCTTACTTCAGGTGTAAAGCAACACCACGATCTCAGGCTTGTTCGTGGGAAAGCGTTAGCAGCAGGATGGAAACAGCCGTGCATAGTTGCTTGGGTTTTGGTTTGTGGTTTTAGGGTATTTGTGGTTTTGGTGTTTGAGTTTTGTTGTTTGGGGTTTGGGTTTGTTTTTTGTTTGTTTGGTTATTTTGTTTTTTGTTTGGTTGTTTGTTTGGTTTGAGTTTGTTTGGGTTTGTTGGGTTGTTGTTTTTTTTTTGCTTTTGGAACTGTCTCAGTCTGCACCTCAGCATTAAAACCATGTTGAGCATGTGCTTTGCTCCTCCTGCTTGCTGACTGAACTATGTGATTATGGTTGAACATGACTGTATTGCAAACAAGATAGAGTGGGTTGCACCCAGGTGCGGAGTTCAGAACAGTGAGTTCTGAAGCAAGTACGTTGAGAAATGTACTTGGAACGTCTTAAAGCATCACGCATCCTAATTTCACTCATCTTTCTGTCCTGGCAGAGTTGCCTGTTCCTGTTTTTTGGCTTTCCTTTCCTGAGATTTTAAAGCAAAGTTGATTATAGCAGCAACGTGGAGAAACTGATCACTAAGTGTCTCCTGCATGTACCTGAGAGAGCTAAAAGCATTCTGGTTCAAGCATTGTAGGAAGTGATAAGCAATCATTGTTTGGAAAATATTGTACAGTAATGTGCCAGCATCAGTGTCTTCCTTGCTGAAAACTTATTTCTGTTGGCCTTGGATTTAAAATGGTTACTTGTTTAGAGTATCAGATACATAAAACAAAATGAACTGAACTGCCTGATTGCATTTGCCTCGAAGTTTGCAGAAAGGTTTATTCTTTTAACTGGTCTTTTTTTTTAATAAATAATTTTTATAAGACTCTAGAAACTCCTGTAGGCAAATCTGCATTCTCTCAATTTTGCATTTGTTTTATGGTTAGGCATGTTAGCATGTTAAGTTGAAACCAGTTATATTTTTAAAAAGCTATTCTAATACTTTAATTTCTGAAACAAGATGACAAAAATTAGGTGAACAAGTTAATAAGAAATTAACTTGGGATAGTTCCCCAGAGCTTCCAGAGTGGGTTTTGATCTGTAACCATCATAAATTAACTACTTTAGAACTTGAGCAAGTTGGCTCAGAGGTGCAGCATATAAGTTCGCTGTGGATGACCTGGGCCACTTCTGTCAGCCATCTGTAAGAAGTTAATTTTCCAGCTGAAAAATTAATACAGATTCACAGTTTTGTCAGTGACAGCTCACTCCTGGTCTTTTCTGAAGAAAATGAAGGTGTCAGATCTAGTCCTCTTGTCTTTGAAAAGATAAGTTATAGTAAGCATGCTGCATATGTGGATCAGCTCTACTATACATGCACAATAGCACTTAGAATGTGGTAAAAGAGAAAATACAGAACTTGTCCCCCTGAAGCAGTGATAAAAGCAGCCTTCCTAACTAGAAAATCTACGCACATGTATCACCTTATCAGCAAAAGATGAGGCAGGATCTCGCTAGAGGAAGACTTGGAGAGCCAAGTCTCCATTACCTTTAGTTTTTGACGGATTAACAAGGGATGGCTTTGGAAAGACTTAAAGACATCAAACATCCCAAATTTGGCAAGTGAATAGCTTGCAATGGTAGTTGCTTGTTATAACCTAGTTGTTAGGAATATCTGTTTAGCCTAATATTTAAAGGAATATTACATTTCAGACTAGTTTATTACAAATAATATTCTGGGACTGTGCTTAGTAGTTGTCTCAAAGACAAGCATGACAGGTTTGCAGTGGATTTGCTCATCTGATTCTTGATTAGGTTTAAGTTTATTTTGCAGATGGTTCTAAGTCACTATTCACTTTTCTTGCTTTTCTTCTGTACCAGTAAAGATAGTGGCTCAGCAGCAGAACTCTCTGCCAGGTGGAAAGCTTGTTTCAGCACAGGAGTCGGTGTTTTGCATTGTCTCATAGTCATGAGCTATTAATTACAGTTGATATGTAGATATTTTTCGCAGTAGTGTTTTCATCTTATGCTTGCCCCAAGTGCCACTGGGATTAGAAAATGAAGCTGAAGAAAATCAAGATACAAATTCTGTTCATCAGTCTTTCGTGACAGTTGTTCGTTTACATCCTTTTATGAATAGCTTCAGATCTAAAGTGACAGTTTGCTTCTGTCATGTGAGTAGGTAAGGTTAAAGTGCTTTAAAGATAGGTAAGGAGATGCTGGCTTTGTGAAAATAACCTATGATGTGCTGTAGGATAAACTGTAATTTTTCATTTCTATATCTGTTACACTTTGTTTTTAAAAAGACTTCTGAACTTCTGTTTAGTTGCAGTACACGGCAAGGAAAATTAAGTGTCCAGGTCCCCCATGGACTGGGATGTGATAATCTTATATGTGTAATTGTATTTGAATGTTAAACCAGAATGATTTCAGAGTGTATGGAGTACGTGTTTATCTTATAGAAATCATAGGGGCTTGGGAGGTGTTTATGTATGTAAAGCCCACCTCTCCTCTGGATTCTGTCAGCTTTTTAGAAACTAAAATTATGTATCTTGTAGTTCAGTGTGAGGCTCATTCATCACCCTTTAGGATATGGTATGCATTGCATCGAGCTTTTAAAAACAACAGTTGGCTGCTAAGTTCAGTTGTAAGCTGGCATGTATAAAAGAATACACTTTGATCAAAATGCAGTGCTAGATTTATTCCAGATTTATGTAGTGGTGGGTTTTTTTCCCCTCTTTAATAATGTAACTTTAAGGTAGAGCTTGTGTGAAACCACTGTGGATGCTTTTGAGAATGAGATAACCTTTTGCCTCAGACTTGTTGAATTTAGTATGGTTTTGACAAAAGTTTTCCCAGTCTAGGAAACTGGTGTGGGGTGGGGGGTTTTTTTGTTTTGTTTGTTTGTTTTTTATTTGTGGGTTAAAGCTTCCACACTGTTACTGGAAATCTTTCATAATCCTTCTTTACTAGTTAGTTGGAAAACTGGAAGCACACCAACGTTCTTGATGAAATATGTTTTTAAGGGTACTCATTCAAAATAGGTGCATATCAAAGTAACCTTTTTAAAAAGAAATAAATAAAGGTTCTTTCTGGGAATAAAGTGAACTTAACAGTTTCTGCAAGATGCAGTGCCTGCAAACACACATACACTTGTTATTCACTTTCTTGTCTGACATTTTCCTTCCTTGTTATTTTTGGATTACCACTTCAAAATCATAGTTACTTGTGGGTTGATTTGAGGAATTTTTGTTTCTTTTTCTCTTCTCCATATAAAGAAGGAAAATGAAACCAGCAGAAGTGTGTTTACAGAAAACATGTTCTCACCTCATCACTTTTTTATTGATACTGTTACATTTACAAAATGTATAGATTTTTTTTTTATTATTACTATTTTTGTAGAATGAAACGAGGAAGGAAAACTACTGAGGCCAACAGCAGTTCATCTGAAGAGACAACTGAGAAAGAATCCAAGAGACACAAGGTCACAGATGAGAAAACCGTAATCGTGCAGAGTCCAGACTGGGCAAACCTGCTTCAAGACATTATCCTACAGGTGTTTCAGTACTTGCCCCTTCTGGATCGTGCTCATGCATCACAGGTCTGCCGAAGCTGGAACCAAGTGTTTCACATGCCTGATCTCTGGAGGTGTTTTGAGTTTGAACTGAATCAACCAGCTACATCTTACTTGAGGGCTACACATCCTGAACTAATCAAGCAAATAATAAAGAGGCATTCCAATCACCTGCAGTATGTAAGCTTCAAGGTAGTGTATTTTATAGGCTTCTAAACAATTTTTATTAAAATAAAAGCATTTGTTACACTTGATTCTTTTCTTTCCCCTGCATTTTGAGTGCTTTAAAGGAAAATCTCAAATAACTTTTGAGACAGTTCTCATGGTTCATCTGTCATAAATACAAAGCGTGAGACGTATGGTTTGTGCCAGTAATTGAAAAACTGATGATAAGGGGTAATTGACAGTTGTGATCAGAACATTTTAACACATTGAAAATTAAAGAACATCACTAAATGTTAAGAAAGGCATATGATGCTATTTTTGTGGTTAGGATTGTCAGTTATTTAGAAAGAAAAATGGCAGCTCTCAGTGTTGTAGGCATTGTTTTCAGGCCTACTGCAGAAATGGGTTCTCTAAATGGGCATATGGGCATGGAGGTTACCTCCCAATTAATTTGTTTTATTTGGATATATTTTTAGGACTAAATTTTGGAATAACAGTTCTCAGCATAACGTTTTATTGCCTTAATTTAGTTAGGTGGGGATTTTCTTGTTTGCTGTTTGTTTTTTTTTTTGTTTTTCTTGTAACAGGTATTTAAAATTCTGCATCAGTGAGTGGGAAGCAATACTTCAGTTCTGATACTACTGTACATGTGTATACCTGCCTCGGAATTAAATTTCATCAGGATGCATAAATTGTTTTCCCATTTTGCATTCTGTAGGGGGGTGGATCTATTCCTGGTTAGAGAAAATCTAATGCACAGAGAGTGACTTCAGTACTACTAATAAGCAGCTATCAGTTTTAGTACTGAATTGAGCAGGATTGTCTGTGTATGGCATCTGCTTAGCACAGCTGCATTTCAGTTAACTGGAAAACTACATGGGATTTGCACAGGATGGTGCTTGCTGAGAACTGTCTTTGGAATCATGAAATTATTTTCAGCAGACTAAAACCTTTGACACTGGCTTACATGTCACTGTTCTGGAAGGGTGCTGTGAAACAGTCATGACTGTGTATGCATCAGCTAAGTGACAAATTTAGAAAAGAAGTTACTTCTGGAGCCAAGTGGACAATACTAGTTGTTTGTTTCAGAGGTCCGGCAATTTTAATGTAGGAATCACGAGCATGTTGGTAGCTGGGGCTGCCAACCTCTGCCTGATGACATGTATTGCTGCTTCATGCAATACCAGGTACAAACTGTTATCACAAGGTTTGCAGGGTTCTTATCAGTATTGAAATGACCTTCCAGTGCTATTTCCTGTCTATGTTGCTTTGCACCAAGTGATTTTGAAGGATTTCAGATGCCCTTCACTGGTAAATACCCACATAATTTCTTAAACATGTTCCTTCAGTTTTCTTTCAGTGTTGTAGAATGAATTCTAGATCACAGGGAATACTAAGTAGCAAGGGTAGTCATAAGGAAGTGGATATAATACTGTGTGTTACTCTGTCAAGGCTGAAAATACCAGGGTTTTTTTGTGGGCAAAGAAAGACTGGATTGTTGAAACGAGGCTTTTCAGCTTGTGTTCAAGCAGAAAATGGACATTCATTGGGCTTGGGTCAGTTGCCGACAAGCTAGCATGACTTATGGTAGACTTGAGATTGATCTTGTGATCAAACCCATGTTCTGTGGATTTGCAAAGCTGTCTTGCATACAGAACATCTGAGTGTTGGGGGAAATCCACTTGAGGCACGATAAATGATTCAGTTTCATAACAGGCTTACTAATGAGGTTTTATTTCTTTCAGGGTACCCATTGATATCTCTTGTGGTAATTAATGATGAAGGTCTAGTCAAAGGTACCCATGCAGAAGGACTGAAACTAGGTGATATTTAAGGTGCCTTCCAGTCCTAACCATTCTATGATAGAGGTTCATGTGATAATGCACTTAACTTTCCAGCAGCTGTATGTTAAGATCTGAGACACCATAAAAAAAACAACTTGCAGAATTCTTGCATTTTGATAAGGAAGAATGTGAAGAGGAAGTAGGGGAGTCTCTGGACCCAAGTCAACCTCTGCTTGCTTATTATTTGACGTGGATTGAATATCTTCAAATAACTGTTAAGCTCACCCTTCACCGTGATAAGTTTTACCAAAATGTTCAGGGGAGTGGCAAATTTGTAGCAAATTATCTTGGATTTTTGGTATGTGCTTTTTGGGGGAAAAAGAATGGCACTGATGTATTCTCAATGAGGTGGTTTGTGTGCTTTTTTGACATCACAATTCAGAAGGTAAAGTGGAAAAAACCCATTAAAGTGTATTTGCTCTACTTTGCTTTTTGTAAAAAGGATGTGTTTGCAGTGTTTTCTGAATAATAAATCTGTTTTGTTTTAAGGTGGACAGTAGCAAAGAATCTGCAGAAGCAGCTTGTGATATTTTATCACAGCTTGTGAATTGCTCTCTGAAAACACTTGGGTTAATTTCAACTGCGCGGCCAAGCTTCATGGATTTACCAAAGGTATTTTGATATGTATATTTTTTCTATAGCACAGTATTTCAGTGTTCCATGCAGTATTTCTACAACTTTATGAAAAGCTTTATTGTAAGAATATGAATCTTAGGTTAAAGAAAGCTTTATTACTGAGATCTATTAAAGGGAGGAACTGAGATGTTGTACTAAGATGGATAATTAAGTTTCATTCATTCTCTGTATCATGTGAGAACTTGGTTCTGACCTTGTTTTTCTAAGTCCTTTTGTCTATTGACCTCAATGTAATACTGAGCAACATGATGCAAGTCAGGAGGGTAGACGATTTGCATCTGTATAATTGTACTGTGGGGATGTTTGGGAGACTATTTCAGTCAAACGAGTGGTACAGTTTTATCTATGTGGGCTTACTCTAGGGATTATATGTTCAATGAGCTCTGTTTAGAAAGTAATATGATCGTGATTTTCAGTACTTCATGTCACACAGTCAAATGTCAGATTCCCAGGCAAAGTGCACTGTATTTCTGAAATTTTCTGTCAGATTTTTACCTTGAATGTTTACCAAAAATTAGATTTTGTTAAAATGCATCTGCTGTAGATGACAGTGAATCTCTTGTATGTGCTTCTAAACAAGAATTCCTGCTAGTGAGGTAGAAGGGTGCTATTGCTGAGGAGCTGGAGAGTGGTTGGGGTAAGCTGGACTGCTTGCTCTATGGCAGTGACATCTTGGATGTCTTACAGCCTCAGTTCTTGAATCCATGTATGTGAAGGGCCAAGCAGAGCTAGACTATTAGCTGGATCTCAGTGACATCATTGCTAATGACGGCAACAAGGATAAGGAAGAACTAGGGACAGCCTCAGGAAAGGAAGTAGGTTATAGGGCTTAAGCAAGGTTAGTTACAGAAGGATTATCAATTACTATCCTTGGCAGTGATCACAGCCACATCACGTAGTTCTCTTGAACATGTATTTTAAATCCCTAATTGTCAAAGGGGATTTCCAGATCTTTAACTGTTTTTTGTATGCTTTTTTGCCTTTTCTTGATCTGCTTTGAGAAGTGACTGCCAGAAAACCTGAACATGTTGAAAACAATTCACAGTGTGTTGGAAATTCTTTGTCCTCTCAATTCTTGATTCTTGTTTTATTTCTTAATCTGAATGCTGGTTTAGCTGTTTTACTTAGTTTTCACTGGAGGGATATATTACGATCCTGTTCAGTTTGTCAGTACAGTTGGGAGGGGTTCCTGGAGCCAAAATGCCTAATACTTCTGATTTGAGCTTTCTGTTTCCATTTGCATTAACTGATTTTGACAGTTTATGTTAATGTGAAAATATTAATTCCTGCTCTAAATCTAAGTGTGTGTGAGTTTTACCAAAACCACACACATAACACATAAGAATGAGCTAATACTGTCGCCAGGCCTTCTTTCACATAACTCTATTCAGGGTTCTACAAGTGCATGTGGCTCAGAGTGAAACTGTACTGAAGTCAAAGTAGCAGGTAATTTTATGGGATACTTAATATAGTGCATGGAGGAAGTACTTTTTTTAAATCTTCTATTCAGGAAATCCTGTAAGAAATCATGAAGATAAGCCTATTATTCACTTCCTTCATACCATCAATGATTTCTACAAGCACTGCTGCATGTGCTCCATAGTCTGTGTTTCTCAAGTTCAGGTGCTCTGGGCTCTGCCTTTGCTGGTAAGTTTCAGTGGTTACATAGAAATGCTGAGGACCAGCCTGGACCACTGGACCACCGTTATCTGTGCTACTTAGAATCATAGAATAGTTAATTGATCACCTGCTCCTTGGCTCTCTTTAGAGTGCACCATTCTGCTTTCCAAGACAAATCCACTCAGACCCTAAATTCTCTGTGTGGATGTTAGGCAGGCAGTAGTGTTATTTAGCTTTGGACACATCTTAACAGTGTAGAGTTGCCAGTTTCGACAGTGTTTGCATCTCACCGGTGCAGCTTATTTGCCACATGGAAATTTGTATTCAAAGGTGCTTCTTTTAGAGTGTGACATGCAAATAACCCTCAAAATTAGGGCTTGTAGGCTTTCTCTTTGCCTGTGGTCTTCCTATAGATTTAGATTTGTGTACTGGATTGTCCTGGGCCAGGTTCTTAATTGATGTCTGTTAGACATTCTGTTCTGCCAAATACATAGACTGATAGCAAAAAGCTACTGTATTTTCTCTAAAAGTTGTAAATTTTAGTATTTTTAATTATGCAGTATCAAAGGAATGCTTTTCCAGCATACGTTGTCAATAACGAACATGTCAATAATGTAAAATGAAACTAGGACTGCTGTGCACAGCATAGAACAATTGAGATGTTTATTTCAAGTACTAGTGTTTCATTTACACTCTTTTTTTTCAGTCTCACTTTATTTCTGCACTGACAGTGGTGTTTGTAAACTCCAAATCACTCTCTTCACTTAAGATTGATGATACACCAGTAGATGATCCATCTCTCAAAGTACTAGTGGCTAACAACAGCGACACACTGAAACTGCTGAAAATGAGCAGTTGTCCTCATGTTTCTCCAGCTGGTAAGCTCCTGTGGCTTGTTTTTTTTTGGTTTGGTTTGGTTTCAAACATGAAATGAATTCATTAAATTCTGCCTGAAACTGGTAAAGCCCTGAAAAAATAGTGGTGGGGTGAGAGCAAGGATGAATGTGGTATGTACAGAAAATGTCACTGAATAAAATACTAATTCAGCTGGTTGTCAATCCATCCATCCTATCACTTGCGGAGTGACTACTGAGCTAATAATAAAACAGTGCATGTCTGTTCTGGTCAAATAACTAACCTCCTGTGGAACTTAAAGGCATATATATTGACTTGATAGTGCACTGCTTCTGCAGTGACTATTTAAGTATTCCAGTATAATAAAACTTTTTGGAACATGAGTTCCTTTTCCACAGTTCATTATGTATAGATTTTGAGTGCTGTGATGTCCTGGATTATGAAGATGCTGGTTTAGCCATTCTGAAAGAAAGCAGTTTAATCTTTTTACTGGAGAATAACTGCAAATGATACCAATGACAGGAAGACTGAGATGTGCAGAACTTGTCATTACTAGATGTACTTCATTAGCACTCTAAGTGTGTTTGTGGCAAGAATGAGGCCAGTTTGTATCAGAACGAAATTGCTGAGGATTGTTGTCATTCATACAATTAACAGTTGTGGAAGATGTGTGCAATACACGGCAAATTTAAGATTGATTCACAGCTCATTAACTTGGCAGTTCAGATTTTTCACTGAGAAATAGAAGAGGAATTGTAAATGAGATGCTGGCAACTTAATTCAGTTCCTCATTTGAGGATAAGTAGAAACTTCTGTAGTCATCATAGCTTTCTTCATGCAAGTATATAGCAACTGTAAATATTAGGTGTATTATCTGTAAAATTCACCTCCTATAACTGGGGAAAATGATACTGTAGCAGAGGGCATGTTACTATGGTGCTAACAAAGAAAACACAAACACATACCTTTTGTGGGCAAAGGTCTCAGACAAAACCTTGTCTTTGGTTTTGTATGCAGAATTCCTGAAAATGCAGGTTTGTTTTCCAGCAGGTTTGTCCAACAAGGTGTTCACCAGCATGTTAACTGGCATTTTATTTCCTTCAAAGCTTTGTAATCATAGGTTGTTTAAATTAGCTTGAATGACTGCTTTTTCTGGCCTAAGATTTTGTTTGAGAATCCTTGTGCCTGAGAAGTACAGGAGCCATAACGTGTTCGTCCATGGGAGGAGGCTCCAGCGGTAATTTGTAACTAGGCTGTAAGTAAGCCAGTTCCTTGGCCTTGAACTCCTCTTGAATTAAAATTAGAAACTTTGAGCACTGAGACTTACCTAGATTTTTTTCCATTGGGAATATTATAATTTGCAGGCTGACATAAATGTGGAAAAACATGAATTGAACCAAAAGGGGCATGAGTTATGCAAAATTAATTACTTACAGATGCGCTTCAGGTAGTATAACATGACTTCAGATTGCAGATTGGGATGAGGTAGAATATGTTCATTACTGGATTAGTTCTCAAGAAATTTGTTACTGAAGGACAGAGAAGAGTAATGCAAGGTAGTGCAAGGGGGAGACTCCAGTACTACAGGGAGAAAGGAGAAACACTGATACCAAAGTGTGAATTGCTTCCAGAGGATGCTCTGAATAGTCCCTGAGTTACTGTACAAAGAGGCATATTTGGGTTTGAGCTGGAGAAACAAAGGCAGTGATGTATTTCTAATCTTTGTGAGCATATTTGAAGTTTCTGCTCTTTGCTGTTTCCTCTTTGAAGTTTAACTTGCATTAGAACTGCAACAGTAACTTGTAAAAACAATAATGGTAATTCTTAAATCCACGTTGATATGCTGTTTATTACCTGAAATATTAGCTGTTGGAACAGCGTGAACTGAAAGCCTTTCTGCTCTGCTTTGGGGGCAGGGAGTTGCTTCTTTTTGGGTGGGGGAGTAGGGGATAAGAGTGGCTGTTGGGTGCGTCTGCATTAGCAGTTCAGTAGAGGGGTTTTTTTGATGCATATCTGTGCTATATAGTATCAAGAGTGATTTACCTCTCATGACACATAGGTTTAGGCAGTGCTGACTGAGGGATGTTCTGTGAACAGCATGGGCTTCAGACAGGCCCTCCAGTAACTGTCTACACTGTATGCATGGTCAGTTCTATGTGACTTCATTGGCTGTGTAACTTCATTGACAGAATGCGATGTGGAAATCCAGTCCTTGACCCATCAGAAATCACAGCAAGTTGAACACCTATTCTTCCCTTTTTACATTTGCACTAGTGAATGGCGTGACAATGTATGTGGATCTTGAAACTCTGTTTAAAATATTTCATGTGCCCACAGCCCTAGGTATTATGAAGCAGCATGCTTGAGTCTGCTGAAGGGGAGTGGTCAGAATAGCCTTTCCAGGAGTATTGCTGTAAGAATAACTTCATTACTATTTCAGGCCAGGACATTATCCTTGGCATGTGCAGGAGGTACACACAAGTTTATAGTTATGCTTAGTTTTAATTTTGTGCTCCAATCTTAAAAAAAAAAAAAAATCTATTTTCTCTTCATCTTGGATCCCATCCTTTCCTTCCTGAATGAACGGATGAGTACTGTTAGATCTAGAAATCATTTTTATAGGAAATAGTTACTGTCAGTGTTGGGTTAAAATTCTGTTTACCTAAATTCTGCTTCTTTTTCCCCTTTTTTTTTTTAGTTTATCTAACTTTTTGCATTTGGTAGTATTTGATATAGTTAAAAGAGCTTCTGATGCATGTGTTCTTGCAGATCCTCAGGTGGAAAATACAAACTTCTTTGGAGTATGCAGTTATGCAATATTTTTACAGTAATTTATTTCAGAAAGTGGTTTTAGGCTCAGTATAGGCTTCTCTTTTGAGTTTAATAACTGGACCTTAAAATAACTGCTTTCTTCTCATTGCTTCGAAGCTGTAGTGTATTGAGCTCAATCTTTTCAGCTCCGTATTAAATGTGATGTTCCCATCTCTCCTATTAATGGAAAGACCATATCCCAATTTTCACCCAGTTTTCTGGGTCACATGGAATGCAGAGGACTGCATGCTTTTTTAGTACTTTTGGGTTTATTTTAGTACTGTTATCAGCGTGGTACCATTGCTTGTGTCTGCAAATAGGATGAGTGGGAAGCCTAAAGGCTGAACTGAATTCTTTTTGTTAATGTCTTTGACATAAGCAGCAGGTTATATTGATACATGAAAGGGAGAGTCTGGAAATAGCTGTTCTATGAATTACTGCTTCTAATTCAGAGGCATTTTGCCTCTTCTGTTTTCTTCTTGCTGTTGCTTTCCCAAATTTAAGTATTAGTGCTTTGCTAGAAAGAACATATACTGACAGCAGCAACTTCCACATTTAATTAAATATCTAGCATACATTTTCCATTTGCTTCCCTCAGGTGACAGATCTCATTCATGGTTGCTTTGTAAGCCAGAGGGGGACAGTAGTTCTTTCAGAGCAGGCTAAGGAAATACTTCTGTATAAGCCTCTTTTACAAAAATGAAATTGAGTATATGTGGCCTTACCAAGGACAGAACAGTCAGAGTATGGTATTTCTGTGCTTGTCACTTGAGAATCCGCTCCCACAGGTCTTAAGGTCCTTTCCAACTCAGACCATTTGGTGATTCTGTATTGTTTTTTTCCCAGGTATCCTTTGCGTGGCTGACCAGTGTCATGGCTTACGTGAGCTGGCACTGAACTACCACCTGCTGAGCGATGAGCTTCTGCTTGCTTTGTCCTCGGAAAAACATGTCAGGTTGGAACACTTGCGCATTGATGTTGTCAGTGAGAACCCTGGACAGACTCAGTTCCACACGATTCAGAAGAGCAGCTGGGACGCTTTCATCAAGCATTCTCCTAAAGTAAATTTAGTCATGTACTTTTTCTTATATGAAGAAGAGTTTGACCCATTCTTTCGTTACGAAATACCTGTCACTCACCTTTATTTTGGAAGATCGGTAAGCAAAGACGTACTTGGCCGTGTTGGGATGACGTGTCCTCGGTTGGTTGAACTGGTTGTATGCGCCAACGGATTACGGCCCCTGGATGAAGAGCTGATCCGTATTGCAGAACGTTGCAAGAATCTGTCAGCAGTTGGCCTCGGAGAATGTGAAGTCTCTTGCAGTGCCTTTGTTGAGTTTGTGAAGATGTGCGGTGGTCGTCTCTCACAGCTTTCTATTATGGAGGAAGTTTTGATTCCTGATCAGAAATACAGCTTAGAGCAGATTCACTGGGAAGTTTCAAAGCATCTTGGTAGAGTCTGGTTCCCAGACATGATGCCTACATGGTAAAGTCCTTAAAAGACTTCAGGGCAGATGGAATAGCACCTTAAACCCAAGCTTACCATATTGCAATTTACTGTATAAGCTTTTTAATAATACAGCTTTTACTGTAAGTTACTTCATGATTTGATTAGAAAATTAATTTTTCATTCAGAATTATTTATGAGATCCAGATTCAAAACCAGAAATCATGGATAGCTCCAAACCCCATATTTATCCAAATGAAAATCTGTTTTCTGTTCTGAATTCATTCTTTGGCAGTGACCTCAAACTTTCATAGAAATAAAAAATGCATTTAAGATATGGAAATGTACCTACAAAATACCAATTTCAATAGGCTGTTCTTTCATTTAGATACTAGTATTGAACAGGATGAGATCTGATCTTAAAACCAAAACAAAGCCACACATAAATTGCATGCTTCTGGTGCAGACTGCAGGCACCAGTTCTAAGCCCAGGCACCTAGATCGCAAGACCTAGATAAATAGATAAGTACACCAAGAGGTGTATTTTAGTAGCCTGTGAAATAATACATTCTTTTATATGAAAGTAATAAAAGGCAAGAGCTATACACAATAACATAGTATAAGAGTACTAAAATATTGTTACCTTATTCAATGGATTATTAGATCCATCTAAAATGCATTTGGAGTGCAATAGTAGTGTGAGCTACCAGACGTGGTGTGGTTTTTCTTACCCTCTACGCATTTTAATGTAGTCTGCTTATGGGGCCTCAGATCTATGTCTAAACCTGTTTTAAGGTATTTTATGTCTAGCTCAGGAAGCGAAAGCATTCTGGGGAAAAATGTAGATACATTGTATTTAACCCACATTGGAGTTAATGAGCTTTTCTTGCCCATTAACCAGTTTTGCAGCTAGGGTCAGATGGAATAAGGTGTAGTTTATGAAGCGAACCCTGAAGTGTTAAATGTGATGACGTGGATGTGAAGAGCATGAGACATGAAGGCTAAAATTTAAGTGGTGACCAAGGATCTTCTAACAAAACCTTAGACCTTTTGGCTGCTTTCAATTTGAGAAAAATGACATTGTAACAGTTGCTTAAGCTGTATAAACTAATTGTATACTGTAAATCTGTTTCAGAAACATTTATGTATAAAGTGAATGTTTGATAGATGATCATTTTGTATACTTTGAATTCAGCCAGCTCAATCTTTTCTTATTTAAAAACCTAACAGCAGTAAACTTGCTTGGAGTAGAGCAATAGGCAAAACCTTGTTTTGAATATTTGGTACATCAGTTTTATTAAAGAAAGTTTTTAGTCCGTAAGTGCTGTAGGCAGTGTTTTGCCTGTGATCTGGATGTGGCTTGTGACTTCATTTCTTACCACTACCAGTTATATTATTTGCTCTCCTCTGTTATTGATGGGTAACACTGACGTCTTCATTGCTGCTGAACGTGTTTGGAAGCCGTCAGCAAGGAGGAGCTGCTCCAGCTATGGACCAGGCTCAGCTGAGCAGGCAGCCTCTTCTCATGTGAGCAGTACAGCTGCTCCTGAAAATAAGTAATTTTCTTCATTTCTGACTTGGGAAGGTTTATCCATATGTACAGTTCAAGTGTAATACACCTATGAGCGTACATAAGTTCATAACTGTTTTGAGCAAGCACTGCTCAGGAGAGCGGACATCTTTATAGGAAAGTTGTGTGTTTCTTTAGAGATTTGATTTGGGAATCACATTTTCTGAAATACACTTTTTTTGTATTAGAATTTGTTAAATCAGTGTAATACTATAATTTGCTTTATTTGTATAAAAGGTGTCAATATATTTAGTCCGTAACAGTAAAAAAGCTCAGTGTTTTTTATACTGTGACTCCTGGGTTTGCCTGCCTGATACGGTGGAGTACCACTAAGAATTACTAAATCATGAAATGAGTGTGTGAAGTAATCTCGCCCATAATGCAGCCAAAACATCTCTGAACATTGATGGCCAGTGTCCTGATGTCAGCAAGGCAAACCTATTGCATACTAATGTGGTAGTGGGAGTAACTAGAGGCAATGCCCAACCTACGTGCCGGTGTTCCCTCACTTTGTAATTCATGTCTTTGAAATCCAACATTCTGCTTCCCACAGAGAAACCTCTGTTGAATCTCTTCCTTCCACTGAAGGTCAACAGTTTTTTATTACAGCATTTTTAGCTCAAATAACGCAGCTATGAAACAAACTTCCCAGGCCAACTCTATGTAGTAAGTGGCTTTAGGAGAAGTTATGGTGCTCCCTTTTAGCCAAGTTTGCACAATTTTTATTTTGCCAATTCTTATGTTGGAACAAGTTAATAATAACTAAGTAAAAATCCGTGACATAGGAACCAGAGTACCACAGACTGTCATGATGTTCACCAGGAGCATGAATATCAGTGTCTTACAGCTGTATAAAATAATTTTCCCTGGGTTCATGCTTCTTGTTTCCAGAAGACAATCCAGCATTGGCTTGGTTGTCTGTTTCGGTGTAAGGGGCTGTTAATATGTGCAGTCCCAAATCTCACCTCTGACGTAAGTGCTACATCACTTGAGGTTTTTGATACATGATCACTGTTGAAAGCAGCTGGGGTAATCCTGACCAGTCATGCTCCATGAGATAAAAGTGAAAAGGTGAGTAATGTAAGGGGAGCTGTTTACATTAACTTTGTAATTTCCTGTAGTTTACCTAAAGCTACAAACTTGAGAATTTAAGGGGGGGGGGTTAGGATTTATTTTCTTTTTAGTCCGAAACTTTCACTAATACCCACGTAAACTGATGTAACTATACAGGTATACACTAGCTATGTAGATACCAGTCACTGGTAAAATCTTACCGTGGGCCAAATTAGCTTCCTATGAAATTAAAGCAGGGTTCAACCAGGTCTCTTCAGCCTGACTATAAACCTAGAATTTGTCATGTTACTTCAGAGATCTGTCTTCACCTCTGGCTGGTCTAGTGGGTTGCACACACAATGGTAAACACGAGTGTGGATGCTGCTGTTGTATGTAGAACTGGAGCATTGTTTTATTAGGAAATCAGTGAAGTCTTAAAGGACTCAACTTCAGTGTCTGTAGCTCAGACTACAAACTTAAGTTAATTCTCCTAAAATACTGGTGGTATAGAAACAAGTTCCTTGGAGGTGTGATCGAAGTTTTGACAGCATCAAAACTAGGATGGTGAGACCACAATTAGCCTCAGATGTTCTGTATGTTCATCTGTTCATCCTTTTTATAAGGTTTTTCTTGTGGGATCACATCCAGTGCTGGCCGTTGTTGTTCACGTACTTTGAAGTGGAGGCTGCTGTGTGCTTTCGACTGCTTTCCACACAGGCTTTTGTAAGTTGGCATTTCCTGGCAAAACGCTGAGCAACTAGAACAGCAACATGACAGAAAATGCATAGTTTCCCTTTGTAGGAAGCTCTTGCATGAAGATCAGCTGTCATGGTTTGTTACATGAATAAGGAGAGAGACTTACTATACCTGGTACCTCATCTGCTGTACAGTCTTACATGGTTGTAAGATACAGAACTATGATGTGCAACTAGGCAACTTGGATCTCAAAGCCTGATTTAAACACTAGTAAGGCAAGAACTTTGATGGATGTAGCATCAGACCCCTTTTGCTGCCTTATCCCCAAGGAGCAAGATCTAAGAGATAAAGAAGTGTCACCCCTGAAGCCTCCCCCAAACAAAGGCTTGAGTATTTAGGGTGTGGGGGAAGGAGGAAAAGGGTCAATTTCCTAATCCTGTACACTGAAATCTCTTGACAGTAACAGAGTATCTGGGCTGAAGGTCCTGCAGACTTATCTGATGGCCAGCTTCTTTCTTCCCTTTGAGGCTCTGGCACCCAAAAGCTGTTCTCTGAACTCTGCAACAGCCTTCATGCAGCAGGAGACATGCTTTAGAACAGTCCCTTCCCCATGGCCTGTAGCATTAAGCCCTTCAAGAGATTTTGACTCTCAGAGGGGGTATGAACCCTCCAAATTAAATTGTTTCAGGTGATGATGCTTTGCTCTAGCTGCTCATAGCCATTTTGATAGTATTATGCTAGATGGCATAGTATCAGTTGAAAAACTCACAGGAGTCCCTCAGCTGGTTAAAGCAAGAGCTGGTTGCAGGGTAAAGTCTTCAAGGTGAGGCAAAAGATGAAGTCTCACATAAGTGAAACTAATGAGCAGCTTTCCCCTGCAGCACAGAGGTGCTTATCTCATTCATCTCCCGCTGTCATGCTCATCCCATTACAGGATAATGCAATTCAACTAATTAATTTTAGCGACTTTTTAACACAAGGTTAATTTTTTGCCATTCTTATGAACTGAATCAAATCACTGCATACTCCCCTCTTTGCCTGCACTAGGTTCTTAACTCGGCCCAAGCCAGCTGAAACTGCAGAGCTGGGTTCCTGTGTCACTGATTAGCCATGATGTGGCAACAACCTCCGCAGCTAGTTAGAAAACTAAAGTGATCAGTGTACATTTGGAGACGATTATGCTGCTGATAGGTTTAGGGCACAGGCACCTTGCTGGTCTCCAGAAAGCTGATGTTCCCTTTGCTTTGGTCAATTGGGTTTAAAAGAAACGCACTGCCAAGCTGCTCCACCATGATCACCTGGAACAGGACTCAGGGATACTGCAGCTGGCACAGCACCATCACTGCACACAGCACTGAGCACTAAGCACACAGCACTCACTTCTCACAGGCAAATCCATCACCAGCATGGATTTCTGTGACTTTGACACCTCCCAAACTGCCACTGCTTCTTTCACAGTAAGGATTCTGTGCTTTTTAAAGACATTTAAAAGTAATATAAACACAATTTCTATGAAACCAACCTAACTGAAGACTCGAGCAGATTTCAAGACAGGAGACTTCTAGAATGCTGCAGTTGTGCATCAATGCCGACATCAGAACAGGCTGTTCACCTTTTATCTGTGCCAGAAAACACACATGAATCTTGGGAAGAGCCATCTGTATTATGTTTACAGTGCAAGTAAAGGACACAAAGTGGGAAAAAGATACCACCCATGCCATCTTCTGGTAGATTCTGCCCCTTCCCACCCTGACAAACACCTATGTCACAAATCAGAGAACAGTTCATAAGCCCCAGTTGTACAAACCAAAGAAATATGGAAATGTCAATGGAAGGCACATGTTGAGGGGACTGGGCACATCCAGGCACTCAGGTTTGTCAGCTCCAACACATGGATTAGCTGAGCTGGTCAGACCAGGAATTCCTTGTAATGCTCATATCCACCCCTGGTAGTGGCCACATGGCCATCTATGTGCAGACCAGAGCAGGCAGGCTGCCTCCCATGCACCCTTTGGCACTGCAGTCTAGCTGAGAGCAGCCACGCTGGCCCACCATTAGACAGCAGATCACACAGAAGCCAGCCACGTCAGAGACACTGAAGCTATACAGGTAACAAGTAAAAAAAGGCAGTCTTTCATGTGGTCTAGCAAAGCCTTCCCAACACAACTTTTACAGTTGGCAGTGGAACACTTGAACCCCATCATGGTAGTACTCCCATGTCCTTAGGAGTATTCTGTCATAAGGGCACGTTTGGTTCTTCCGTAAGTCATTACACATCGAAGGATGTTTTGCTTCCAGTAGGTAATGGGACCTCTTCATAAATTATTTTGAGATAAGGGAACTTCATAGGTAAAAACCAGTATTCCAAATTGTAGAAGAAGTAAAACTGATGATTCAAGATGACACGATCAATAATTTTTAGAAGATCCACAAAAAACTCCCTGACTGTCCGATGTGGTTTGAATGGGTAGTAAAAGTCCCTTATAGCTGCTGCCAATGTCTTGTTTCCTACCGGTCCAAAAATAGATGTTTCATTTCCCAGATAAACAGGCTCGCCACTAAATAAAATTATGCTTGTATAGTTTGTTTGTATCTTCTTAAAGACAGCTCCTAAGTCAGCCAGCTTCTGGTATGTTCTCAGTATGAATTTAGAGCATTCATAAGAGTCAAACCACACTACTGACTGTTTGTCAGGACTTGCCTGAACTGTCCAAGTCTCATAGTAAATGCCAGTCTCATTGTCGTGTCTCACCCATTTTGCCATTTCATTAAACATGGTTCCTGTAATAAATGAAAATAAGTATTATAGAGACAAAAATAAGTATTAGAGACAAGGTAACAAATACATGACTCAAAATATTCTCCAGCTGTTTCAAGGTCCACCTCCCTTCCCTGCAGAAGTTTACATGCAACATTACCTGACCATACAAGGACACAAGGCTTAAGTTGGAGGGAGAAGCAATACCCAGCTGAAAAAGCTATATTTACATGTAAGTTATTTAAACTGCAATTCCTTTTTCTGCCCTATTTCCTGCTACTATGCCAAAACATCCAAACATCAGGGAACCGTGACAGTTCTGATTTTGTTTTTTCCATGCAGACAAGCAGTGCAGGTGGCAAAATCTACCAGAGATGCTAACACAGTGCTCACTGGCACAACAGGTGTTTCTGCACTTCCTGAAGTATTATCTAAATTCAGCAATTCACAGAATGGTTCAGGTTGGAAGGGATCTTAAAGAGCCTCAGGGCAGAAGTTTCATGTCTCTAGCCAAGAAATCCCAGACTAGGATACCTGCTGTTTTAGCAGCTCCTCAAACAGCAAACTGAACTAAAACCCAAATGATAAGTGGGGTGTGAAGACCAGGAACTTGAAGCCCTTGAGGTTTATTTCTTAATTTAGAATACATGTTTGGAGCACTTTGATGATGGTGTTTTCACAATCGGAATGAGGAAGACATCTCTAACTCAACTCATCTCTCTGTTAGCTTGCTATGGGTGATGCACCAGCCTCTGCTCCAAAATACAGCTGATGGACAGGGCTAATATTCCTTCTGTTTTTCCTGCAGTCCTAGCACTGCACCTCAGCTGAGCCCTTCCCACCCTCTCCTTCCTCAGCCACAGCACAGTACAACCATCCATGACTCAGATCTGTCTGTCACCTCATATTCACAGCACAACCAAATTTTGCAGATTCTTCTTGCACAAGACATCCGAAGACACAAACAACAGCTTGCTATATATGGACGTGAAGCTCCCCATCAGCTTCTCTAATTCCTACCAGATTACCTTCCAAGTGTGTATTCTTTAAGGCATGTTATTAAAAAGGATTTGTCTCTCCTAACAAGACTGAGATGAACTTTAGATGAAGTTCTGGCCTTAACCTCTTAAATTAAACAAAAATTATTACAGGTTAATGCGGGTCTCCATGAGAATCTCTAGGAAGATGCCTAAGCAATCAAAAATCTGACTTTGGCTATTCCTGCCCTATTTCACAGAAGAAACATACCCCTAAGTAATGTTAACACAGCCAGTAGGCGTTAAAGGAAAATGAGATTGCTTCACTGTGGTCTGCTGACAAAGAGCAGTATAGGATCTCACACAGGCAAAGAGGACCAGCTGTTTCATATGTTAAATCCCCCTCTCACAAGATGGGATGCTTTTTGCCTGCTCTTTGAAGAAAGCAAGTTCAGCTCATGATCACAGAATCATAGAATGGTTTGGATGGAAAGGACCTTAAGATCATCTAGTTCTTCTAGATGATCTTCTTCTAGAACTTCTGCCATGGGCAGGGACGCCTTCCACTAGACCAGGTTGCTCAAAGCCCTGTCCAACCTGGCCTTGAACACTGCCAGGGATAGGGCAGCTGTAACATGTCTGGGCAACCTGTTCAAATGTCTCATCTGAGCTCACACCTGTTCACCTCCTTCAACAGTAATTTTCAGCACTGGACAGACTATCTAGAGACTAAGTCCAGCAAAGCTGCTGAAGGTGGATGTGAGCAAACATAAAGCACCACATCACACTATCTGTAACTTTCCACTGTGACCTGTACACAGCTAACTTTGCAGAGTAAGTCATTTTATCACAAAATTTGCAATTCTCTAAGTCCTCAGTGGGCTTTATTTGTAAGTCATTTGCTGTATTATTACAGTAGTCAGCCAGATTTATATAAAGGACCTTTTTATTTTAGGACTTCAGTATTCAATATACACAAGGAAGCTATTCTGGTGATCTTCCACTTACGTAGAGGTGTAATTCCCGATTTTGTTCTACACCATATGACACGGACCTATTACTGGGGACATTTGCAGTTTTTATAACACATAATGGTGGAGACAGAAATAAGGGATTAGTATTCTTTACATTTCTGAGAATTTCTAAATATGCTTTATTTGTTTGCCCAGTAATTTACAGATTTCCACCAGTTTTTCCTATCTCAGCAGTCATCTGTCACTTCACAATAGAAGGTTTTGTTTTGGTGAAATCATGTGAACAAGTCCGTAATGGTTCTGTACAAGCTGTTTTCTATTTTTACACTCAAGAGACTTAATGTTTTTGTACAGCAACACCAAATGACTCTCATTTAACAACTCTTCAGGGTGTTTTGTTCAAAAGGCAGCAGCCTCAGACCACTTTTTGTATAGAGTGCAGAGACAGTATTTCAGTTTGAAATTAGCATGGGTGACTAACACTGTAAATAACCTACAAACATAAAATATACTGCTTTACATGAAGGCAAGTCTGACTCTGTATTTTATATTAGCACTACACAAAGCATCTGAAGCCTACCTGATATTGTGGTCACAAGAACTAAAGTTCCATTTTCCTTCCAGTGTGCATCATCTATTCCTTCATAAAAGCAGGCAGCACCCTGGTTACACCAGAACGGTGCATCCATGCCAGGACGGAGATGTGGAAATGTGCAGTTCCCAAGTTGGAAGAGTTCGTACCACTCCATTGTGTAGTTTTTGCCTGTTAGAGAGCTCTTGAAACCCACAGCATCATGCATAATTTTCTGAAAAAGAAAAAAACCCAAAGTCCCAAAACTTTAACTTAAAAACTACTTCAGCTTGAGCTGTACAGAAAATAAGACACTTGGAAGCTGCTGTGTAACAAGGCAAGAAGAAGGAAAGAGGTTCCTATAACACCTTGGATTATTCAGCACTGGTACACAACATACTGGATTGTATCACACATATACTTTTATTACAGAATCACACTGTCTCAGTGGTTGTCCATCCATCCATTATGAATTCTGCCTCCAGATACTCAGTGGGAGCTCATGTTCAAAACTCAAATTTACTTTTGAATCAATGTCATAAAGGGATATCAAAGAAATAAAGACCAGAACAGAGTTACCAAAACCAGATCTTAGTAATTAAAGCCACAAAAGGAATGAGATAAATGTTTCTTTTAAAAGCTGTAAACAAATCAATCCAACCTTAGTTTAGCAACCATGATATTTGAAGCTATTTCCATTTTTGACTCTGTGTGCTTGGTTCTGATGTTGCTCCTTCATGTTCACTAGTATTTAATCACTAGTGATTGTGCTTTGAAGCTTAATTATGCTACTGATACAACTATAAATATCACTGAAATTGAGATTCTTTAATTAAAGTCTTCATTCATGGAGTCATGCACATATGAAAGTCTGTGACCAGTCTTAAGTAAAGTTTAATGATCAGTCTTAAATACTGATCATAACATTCAAGAAAGAACCATGAAAGCAA
The DNA here is from genome assembly GCF_012275295.1 of Melopsittacus undulatus. Lineage (NCBI taxonomy): Eukaryota > Metazoa > Chordata > Aves > Psittaciformes > Psittaculidae > Melopsittacus > Melopsittacus undulatus. Next base: position 42,261,210 of record NC_047528.1, on the reverse strand, counting down.
CCAACTCCGCACAATCCACCATTCAGACCAGACAGCTGTCCACTGCTGGCAGGTATTCATGTTCATGCAAACATGTAAGGTTTTAACAACAGAAAAGTTAATACACTAATAAAGTGTATTAATATCAGGTAATACTGCTGCTCTCTTCAGCACTTACAAGGTCTCAGCTCATGGCTGTTTCAGGTTTCAGCATCACAGTTTGAGGACAAAACACCTTCAGCTCCAGGAGGTGAAGGTTACGGGACAGAACTGGCAACAGATGGTTTGGAAAACACAGATAAGACAAGTGCAAACCAGGAGGATCAAATGGTATTTACCCAAGAACTACAGTAAGAGTGTTGAACCGACTGTGCAGTCTGTAATCTAGCATTTCAACTTAAGACAGTGGCAAGCAAGCAGAGCAGAACTGGCACTGCAGACCAGGATTATTGTACTGAACCAATAGCAAAGGCTAAAGCAGGGTGTCCGAAAGGTACAAAAACTTCTGCAGAGGTAATATGCTTCTTATGTCTGCTTTGAAGGAGGCAACAAGTTTTTGGATACAGGTAAATGCTTGATTTAAGTTCACTTGAATTGCCAGAAGAAGTCAGAGAAGATTCAAGGTCAGGCTGGGCAGGACTCATCTCACTGAAGATGAGCAACCTCATCTAATTGAAGATGTCCCTGTTCATGGCAGGGGGCTCAGACTAGATGACCTTTAAAGGTCCCTTCCAAGCCATTCTATGATTCTGTGATTCCTTAAAGCACTTCATTTGATATAAGGGGATAAATAAATATATTTTCTTGATGCAGCTTTGGTGCAGAAAAAAGAACAAATGTAATGGTGTGAATAAACAAAACACTGCCAAAGCTTCATGGGGGAACACATTCAAACCCACCAACAGTGCTGGTCATGCTCTTTTCTTTAGCTATAGATAGCTGAACTTGAGTGCTCCCATACTCTTCCATGCAAACACATCCCAACCTTACAGCTCCCATTCTTGACAACTTCTGTTTAACTCAGCTGAATTTGGCACTGCAACTTTGTTAAACAGAAACATCACCTTACCAAATGTCCTAGTAGGTCCCCATATTTGAATTCCCATACTGGAGCCTGTAATCGATACACTTCAATGACATCCTCTTCTTTCATAACTGGAATGGCAGAGCCAGTGGGACAGAAGGTGTAACGAGCTTGGCAGTAAGGATCGGTTTTTGGACGGTAGTCAAAGCGCCTGCGTTGAGAAAGAGAAGCAACAGAGAACAATAAGCACGGCTTCCTGGCTGGAGTAACTTCCTTGTGGCTTCCTAAGGGCCTGAGTGGGACAGCCCAACTGTCCAGCCACCCCAAAAACAGGTTCTGTTATCCAGACACTGCAACACTCGGAGCTACACAAGTTGGTCAGATACTGAGATGCGCATCTGCAGAAACAGGACTTCAGACTCACAAATGCCAGTCATGTTGTACACAGTATTGATCACAATACAAACGGAAATACAATTCTTCTGCAACTGACAAAAGACTGTTTATAAGAAATAGTTACTGAAGAACCCTGAATGCAAAGAGCACATATGGCCATTTCTGAATTACAGCAAGCATTGAATTCTTTTAACTTCTTTTATATAACCTGGCTAAGAACAAGTTTGGAAAGCACAGTTATTTATTAACTAACACTACTGGAAATGGGTATCTATTGAACATGTAACTATTTCTGTGTACTTTAACATCCCAAAGTTCAAAGAGGTTAATGAAAATGTTCACATTATGGCTCAAATGGAAGAAATTAACTGATTATATGACTTGGACATTATAATGTTAACGACTGATTCTGGTAGTGGACTTGGCAGTCCTGTGGTAATGGTTGGATATAGTGATCTTGAAGGTCTTTTCCAACCTGGTTGATTCTGTGATGGAGTTGAAACAATGCAGATTACAAAGGGTGACTTATACCCACAAAATCCAAGACACATGGATGCTGAGGAGAGGACAGTTGAGATCTGCCTCAAAAATATTCTCTTAACAGTTGGTCTACACAGTGATTGATCAGTTTGTGAAAATATCGTACAGTAAGAGCTCCCCCCATGGGGCTGTTTTTCCTCTAAAATATTGCCAACATCAGAACAATAACAAAAATATTCTATTCCTCTATGCTAATTTAGATAATGAAGTCTAAGAACCTTGCAAGGATCACTGTTTCCATCCACCATTCCCATTAAGTCTCAAAACCCAAAGACCGAATCTGGTTACTTATTACTTTATATACAAACAGCAAAACACTTTTCCAACAAGTCTTTCTTTCACCAATTTCCCTCAGATTCACCCCTTGTATTTCAGTTAAAACATATGGTCTTATATTCCTGTTACCAAGACAGACTGGCAAACACAGCTCTGCCCAGAGGACAGCCTGAGAACCAAACACACTCAGTCATCCAGGGCTACTGAATGCCACAAATAGGCCAGCCATGAGATGACTCAAGGACATGGGACTTCCTGAGCCATAGTAAGGCCAGTAGCCCTGCTGAGACATGACTGACTGTCAGTGCCGACTTCTTCTCCAAGCTTGCTGGGTACTTCACCATGTCAGCTTTTTGTCCAGGGGAAAAGGGAAGGGAAAGGAAGCTGAGAAAAGAACACAGTTACAAAGCAAAGACTTACGCCAGCCACACATTTAAGTACTGTTTCTGAATTGCATACCTTGTATTTTCAACTTCCCCTCCCACTGCACCTCGCATGTGACAAGAAGGTAACAAGTATGTTAAGAAGCACTAAAATACCACATTTCTGAGGTCCTCACACTGACAGGCTTGCACTCCAGTTTGACCACCCCATGACCCAGTCTTGCAACTACTGAACTTGCTGGAAAATCTGAACAACTCGTGACTGCAAGATCAGCTCCTTCAGGCATCACCTGATACAAACATAACTGCTCAAAATTACACAACAGGCTTTCAAAACTTCAGGTGTGTATAAGATAGCAGTTAAATGTTGAGAACACCTCCCTTTACAAACAGCAAACCCACAAAACATACACACACAAGCATAGCTCTTCTCTGAAGAGGCTCATTTCCTCAGCATAACTCAAACTGCAGCTATTTGCTCCAGTAAAGTGCAATAACACGCATTCTTCTGCTTTGCCCAACACCACCCCGTCTTCCTTTGGAGCCAAGAAAACTGCAGCAGAAATGGGGAGTTTATACGATTCATTTAATATAAACAGAAGTATGCAGGAAAGTTAAATTTTAAAAAATACAATACATTGCAGCCTGACTTCCTCATCGTAACTTTTCGCTAGAACGAAAATTAAAGGATCATCTTTAAAGCAAGGGCAGTCATTCCCACTGCTGACGGGAGAGCTCACAGGGATGGGACACCCACTCCCTTGCTAGCTAAATACACCCAATATTGCATAGACGACAAACACCCCCGCGATTAAAAAGGGGAAACTATTCATGGCCATTTTAGTCTAAAAATGAGATAACCAAAGCAAACCAGCGGAGAGCTGACGGGCCCTGAAGGATGCGGCAGAGGGGGCAGTCAGGTGCGGGCAGCCGCGGAGGCGTGCCTCTGCCCGCCGGCTCCCGTCCGCCTGTACCCACTCACCTGTAAGGCACCGGCCACCGCCGCTGCGGGGAGCGGGACCCCGCCGAGAAACACAGACCCCAAACCGCCGCCAGCAGCACCAGAAGCAGCAGCAGCCGGTGGTGTCGAGCGACGCCCATGGCGGCGCGGCCTGCGGTGCTGCGGGTCCCGGTGCTGCGGCCCGGCAGCGGAGGCGGCGGGGCCGAGACGGCCGGGCGGAAGCCAAGGCGTGAGGCCGCCCCCGAACCCGCCCACAGTGCCCGGAGAGGCGGTAGTGCCCGGAGAGCCCTGGTCAGGGGGTCGTGAGGCAGGAAGGTTAAGTTCGCGGTGTACGCGGGGTCCCGACCAACCACAGGGAGCTTTTAACCGCTTTCTGAAGGAAACCTGCCGCGTGGTGAACCGGCTTTTAAAAACGTCACTTGATGGGACACGATTTCGGTTTTCTGGAGACAATGATGCATTCTTTTAATTTATCGGAAGCACTTGTTAGTAGCCCGGGGTGTTGTTTCAAGCGTTGCTTTGGGGCCACCTCAGAACACACATGAAACGCCCATTCTTACAACCGGAATGCTCCGAGAGGGATGAGCTGGATCTGGACCCAGGACGGATTGTTGAGGCCTCACCAAGTGGCAGAAGGGAGTTTGCTGTGACAGAGCTGCCCTGAGCCTCTTCTGGCTGCCCAGAAGTCTGGTCTGAAGCTTTTCAGGGCTAAGTTCACATATCAGTCACCCACTCCAGAACACTTACTCAGGTTGTAACAGCTTACATTATGGGCATTATATAGAGATTTATTCTCTCATTTTTACAACATAGCAAGAACTATCTTATCAGAGGAACTCTGGCTAAGAGAAACAGCAACTACAGCTTTGCTGGACAGCATAGAGATCTTTCCAGCTCTGTACAGTTCAAAACCAGCTATGCTAGCATCAGAGCCCAGGAGGGTAAGTTTGGTAGTTAGCATCCACAGTAAAAGAGCTGGTGTATGCTGTTCTCTGGGTAAATAATAACTGCTGTGAACTTCTGGCTACCCAGAGGCAGAGAAATATCCCTGTTTATTCATTGTATATAAGCCCCTAAAGAACAATCAGTTCTCTAGTCAGCACTATGCTAGCCTATCTCCAAACAAAACTGGAGGTGGAAAACCCTGCATCCTACATGAATATGCATGATAGGCTGCTAAATGCCAGTCTTTGTAATGCTGGAGGTACTAGAGGTGTTAAAAGAAAACGTAAGATGGCACAGCTATTGAAATCTTTCAGCCACTTTATCTCACTTCATTGCTGCCTGATTCTATATGCTTATGTTTAAAATCCATGTCATTCAGCACTATACATTAATTTAATGCATGTACACATGACCTATATTGTCTAGACTGTGCTTTTGCCAAGAAAGATTGGATCAGATGATCCTTGAGGTCCCTTCCAACCTGGTACTCAATGATTCCATGATTCTACCATGATTCTATAGGATTCTAGTACCTATATTTCAGTATTTCATTTTAATCTCATGCATGTTGTTTCTGCTTTAAAGCTCTGGTTTTGTTCTTTATAAAATAAGGTGTGCTATTATTCATGTGTTTTCTGGCTTGAGTATAGTACAAGATGCCAGGTTTTTCATGTGTTTGTGTGGAATACAGCTGTTACTCCTTTTTTAAGAGATTTTGATGTGTAACCTTGGAAGTATTTTATTAAATAAGGGAAGCATAATTTATCTTTTCCACAAAGCCAGGATGGAGGGGAGTGAAATGACATAATAAAGGTGCCATAACCGCTCATTAGCCAAACTAGAAATACAGTATGAACTGGTTCTTACCCCTGGCTCAGCATGTGTTTGCACTTTGGACTATTAAGTCTCTATTAAGGCACTACTGTGGTTGCTGAAAATGTTGGGTCAAGTGGCTAAGATGGCCAAGCTATTGATGTTTTTCATTTCAGTAGCATTTTTGTATCTCACTTCATTGCACCCCTTATGTTGTATGAGAAGAAAAAAATGGAGTACTGTGCAGCAGAAGTTTCCTAAGTTACATTGTGAAACATATTTTAACATGGAAAATAAACTAATAAATATACTTGAATAAAAAGGTACTGTTAGGTATTTCTGAATCAGCAGCTATTTCTTTATTAGCCAGGCGTATGTCAAAGTGCCCTTTATAAACCCACAGAACTGATCTGTATCTTTGTCCATTGGCAGGCTCAGAGGAAAGATTGAGACTAGCTATAAGGATTATACTGGAACAGGCTGCTCAGAGAAGTTTTGGATGCCACGTCCCTGGCAGTGTTCATGGTCAGGTTGGATGGGGCTTTGAGCAGTCTGGTCTAGTGGGAGGTGTCCCTGTCAATGGCAAGGGGGTTGGAACTGGATGAGCTTTAAGGTCTATTCCAATCCAAGCCATTCTATGATTCTGTGAAAAATCAGCTTCTGGAGTTGACAGGATTCCTACATTTTTCTCATTTCTTGGAGTATTTTCTTTTGTTTAGTGAAAACCAAACATTTTCCTGATCCAATGAAGAAGACTCTTCAATATGATTTCCAATTATAAAAGTACCTTCTCCATCTCTGCTCGTGAAAGCAACAGATAGAATGAACAGAGAGAAAGAGGAAGGCAAACCCCTGCTGCAGCCAAAGGTTGTGGGTTTGAATAGCTAGTTTCGTTTTGAACATCTACAGGTGTCTTCACACTGTAACAAAAAACAAGACTGAAGCAAACACTGTCCAGCAGACAGCAGTCTGCCCTCAAGCACGGACCTTCACTATCTCAGTACTTTGCTGTTCAAGAAATCTCTATCCATCATCCTGCACAGACTCCCAGCCTGTCAATACATAGCAGAATGCATTTTGCTAGAGACTTTGCTTTCTTTCATATACCATTTCCAGTGTAAACTGTTGTTTCCCCTGCAGAACCCCCACACTACAAATTTGTGAAGCTGGGAGCACATCAAAGAAGATAGGTTCATTTTCCAAAGAAACTCTGGTTTTCCTGGCAAAATAGAGCCACTCCCTAGAACACAATGTGAGGTTACGATAGACAAAAGGTGTCTCATGTGCAAGGGTATCATTGATCCTCAAAAGCGTCAAAACCCAGGCGGCTTCTGCCTAAGCTCCACTTACTCTTGTTTTCAAAGCTGTATATTCATTCCATCATTATAGTTCTGCGTGTAAACAAAAAAACACATTGTTGAGCCGTTGTGAGGTCCTGCTGGAAGCAACCCAACTACAGATGGTAACAGCACCACACAGCATCAGCTCAGCGCTACTGCCCCGCTGCGGTAAGCAGGCCAGAAAGTGAGGCCGAAAATACGTCCGAGCCTGTTTAATTTAAAACAAAAGGCACATCTTTATTTCACATCCCTCCCCGGGTTTCCCCCTGCCATTTAAAACCCATCCTCACCTACATCTCGTAGGCGGGAGAGAGAGCATGTAGGAGACAACTGTCTGCAGGAAGGTTGCATGCGGTGCCCCAGGGCACGCTGAGCATCCATGGGTGCCCCCTATAAGGCCGCGGCCGCTGCAAGACGTAGGCCGAGCGGAGCCCAGCGGCGCAGGCGCAGCAGCAGCGGGACGTGGAAGAGGGAGGGTGCTGCGAGGCCGGGGTTCGCCAGGTTGGACAGCCTCTGCCCGGTGTGCGGCCGCTATGGGCAAGCGGGTGGCTCTGGTTCTCGCCGGCTGTGGCGTCTTCGATGGCAGCGAGATTCACGAGGCCTCGGCGGCTCTGGTGCACCTCAGCCGCGGCGGCGCAGAGGTAGGGGCGGCGGGTCCCGCATCCGGCACCCCGCGGGGTTGTGTGGAGCTGGGCGTGCAGGCTCCCTGGGGCGGGGAATGGCTCCGCTGTCTGTTTGTGCCCCTCAGCAGCCGAGGGACCCCCCACCTTGGCCGCCCACCCTCCGCCCTATGCCGGGGAGCGGGGCACGCCATGCCGTGGTTCCTGTTGTTTGTGGGATCGGGCCTCCCCCGGTTCACGGTGTTTGTTTTCCCGGCCACAGCACACGACAATGACTTTTCAACTATAATCTCTCCTACTATCTTGCCCTCTCCTTTTTTTTATTGAGCCCCTCCCCAAAGCCGTAAACGTCCCCCTGGCAGGAGCAGCGGCGCCAGGCAGGCCTGGGTGTGATGGGTGGCCGGAGACCTTGCTCTGCTCCTTTGTGGAGTCCTGGAGATGCGGACCAGTTAAAATTCTTGATCTGCTTTCTGATTGTTTTTGCAGAGGTCAGGGGCTCACCTTTGCTTGCGTTCACTTGCATGCCTTCTGTTACCTGTTTCTGGGCTTTTTCAGTATCTGGGCTAATTCAATAATTAGTTTTTCAAGTAATCGGAGGAGCGTGGGCCAAGATCATAGAATGGTTTGTGTTGAAAGGGACCTTCAGCATGTAGTTCCAACCCCCCTGCCATGGACAGGGACACCTTCCACTAAACCAGGCTGCTCAAAGCGACGTGGTGGTGTGCTCTGGTCCTGTCTGTGGCTTCAGACAGTGGAAGGTGGTCACTTTCTGCTTATAGCTGCACTCAGGTGTTTGATGGTAAGAACAGCACCCCCATATTTAGCACAAAATCGTTCTCTAAAATTAACTGGAGTCTGCAAAACAAGACTTCTGTTTCGAAAAGCAAATACGTGAAAATAGGCCCTGCAGTACACCTCTCACAAAGCTCTGCACTTCGATCCAGCTTTCCAGTCTTGTGCCTAACCAAAATATGTTCTTCTATGTTTTGTTTTCCCTTCCTCCTACCAGTGTTTTGAGAAAGCAGCTAACTCTTAATGTTTGCACTAGAAATGCTTGTGAAATTTGCATCCTTATATTTTAAACTTTGTTTGTAAAACTTTTTTAGCAGTCTGATCCCCTAGCTGTTAAGAGCAGCCTTTCTTCAGACTCAGCCCTGTCCCTGGTCAGGCTGCTGGTATGAATTGTGGTGCTCTGTTTGTCCTTGGGCTTATCTGCAAAGAGAAAGCAGGCTGTGGCAAAATCAGTAAGCTTAATGCTGGTGTCAGAATGCAGTCCTGGCAAAAAGCTGCAGGAATAGGATGGGGAAGATGGACAGGTTTACCTGTCCTAATATGCCACCTATTGCTTTAGTTATTTAATGCCATAGATCCATCCTGTGGAATCCTCTTGTTTATTTTGATCAATATGTAGGAGGTCTGTTTACATTCACAAAATTGCTTTATCTCTCTATTCTAGGTGAAGATATTTGCCCCCAATACTGAGCAAAGGGATGTAGTCAATCACCTAAAAGGAAGTCCAACAGAAGAGAAGAGAAATGTGTTAGTAGAAAGTGCCAGGTTGGCAAGAGGAAACATCCAAGATTTGGCTGAACTGAAAGCTAGTGAATTTGATGCAGTCATTTTCCCTGGTAGGTGCTTTTGAAAGAAAGTTATTTGTGATTTTTCAATTGCAAATTGAAATTCTTCTGTTACTTTTTGATTTTTAGATCCATTTAGAGAATAAATTATACTTGTTGATTTGAGAGGTATGTGGGGGGATGTTCTTTTTTATTTTTTTAACTTATTTCTTTCTAGGATGAGAAAATGTTTTAGCAAGCTCTTACGGGCTGGTAAGTCATTTCAGTTTATTTATTAATCTAAAGTTCAGTAATTTAAAATGCCAGGCTGTTCTTTTGGTGTTAAGTTATACATCACGCTGTTCATTCTTTCTAAAGATAGCGAAAACTTGAATACCTACTTGGGGATAAGAACAAAAGTAGGGCCAGAAGTCGACACTACATGGCAATGCCTTGATTTTAGGACCTCTGAAATTGTTGGCAAAATAGCATGTTTCCACATAGATTATGTTCCCTGTCAGGTGTGAGTACATTTTGTTTAATTATGTATTTGGTCTGCTGCTGATCAAGTTACACTAAACATATTTATGGATAATTTTTTATTTATAGACCACAGAATTGCCTTTCAGACAGAGGTAATTGTAATCACTTTAGAAGTGCAGAAACCAAAGTGTCACAAGGAAATTACGATTTGCTGAAGATCACTTTCCAGAATATACATGGTACTGTTAAATATTGTCTTCATGGTTGTGCCTAAGCATTAATTTTGGAGTTGTGACACTGTCTTCTGTTGTAAAGCCAGCAGAGGGAGCGTGTGTATAAGGCAAGAGATATCCAGCGCTAAAGTGTACGGGTGACCCCATTGCTGATCAGGGAGTAGAGGCTAGCAAGTGTTTTCCACGTTAATTTAATGCTGTTATAACCCAGGCTCAGAAGGGTTGCTATAATAACTGTTACAGAGAAATAAACTCGATATAAAGTTTGAACATTAAAATCTTGCCTTAGAGATTCCTGATAGCACTCGAAAGTGAGCAAAGAGTGAAAAGAAAAATACAAAAAAATGCAAAGGTACTTGATGTTGTCCTTTGAAATGCTTGTGGAAATTTCTTTTTGTTTACTGTAGAAAAGCTGATGTTGTGCACATCCCTTCAGGACTCAAATATATTGGATGGTTACTCTTATTAATAACCTTCTCTGATTATTCTGATCTGGCGAGTGAAGGTGCTGTAAAATACAATCTGCTTGTACAATTAAATGAAGATTAAATGCAAGTTTATTGTTATATATATGTAGTTATTATTGTTATAACTGATTTCTAGAAAAACAAATCCTGCATTATTTTTAATAGGAAATTACGTAATTCACAAGTGGTGTGTCTCAGAATATCATATGTTATAATTTCCTTTTTATATAATATTCATTTGGGTTTTATTGTGTTAATCTGTTCTTTTAAGTCCAAAAATGATAATAAAGGAGTAAAAAAGCTTAAGTATTCAACTAAAACTTGAGAGTGAATTACTGTAGAGTGTCAAATCACTGTTTGCATTATTCTTGCGACTTACATTTTTCTACTTCTGACTGTCACTGGTCTTATTTTTGATCCCTCTCTTGCTTATTGAGGGATGCATATCAGATGGTGCAGCTTTTCCAATGACTGGCATTGAAGGTGAGCTTTCCTGTTTGTTTGTTGCCCAGGGTTAAGCTCTCTGGCCTATGTAACATAGGTGGTATAAAAAAGTGCAGTTAAACTTTTAACATTGTAAACCCATCATGTTTCAGGTGCTGAAAGCTTTCAGTGTAGTAACTTAGCAGTCCTATGTATGCCGAGATTATGGTGTAAAAAAAAAAAAAAATAAAAAAAAACCCCACAACTTCTGGCCAGTATTGAATTGAATGGCTTTTAGCAGTATCATATATTTGAGCTTTTTGTTTGTTTTCCTTTTTTTCTAGGTGGCTTTGGTGTAGCAAAGAACCTGTGTTCCTGGGCTGTAGATGGCAAGGACTGTACTGTCAATGAGCACGTGAACTCCACACTCCAGGCTTTCCATAGTGCTAAAAAGCCCATTGGTTTGTGCTGCATATCACCAGTTCTGGCAGCTAAAGTCTTTCCTGGTTGTGAGGTTACAGTTGGCCAAGATAAAGATGTAGATGGAAGGTAAGAAGGAAATGGATAGAGAGAATTTACATGGGAATTCAGATTAGGAAATGGCCAGTCTTCTGTGCAGAGATCTGAGGTCTCTGGTGCCAGTAATCCCTGGGTATCTTCTGAGAGACATTTTTCACTTATTTATAATTTTCACTTGCATAATAGTTCTTGTATAATGAGCAGAGCTCTCAGAGGAGACAGACTGAATCTGTGAGGTCAGGTGACTTGTGCACTACAATGTTATAACAGTTTATTCCTAAGTTCAGAAATACACTGATCTGTGATATCACAGAATCCTTTAGGTTGGAAAAGACCTTTAAGGTCATTGAGTCCAACCATTACCTCAAAACTGCCAAGTCCACCACTAAAACATGTCCCTAAGCACCACATCTACCTGTCTTTTAAATACCTCCAGTGTTCTGATACCAGCATCCCCAGGCACACTACAATCAGTAGTTTGGTGACTCTAAGTAGCCTTATTTCTTGCGTAAGCTGTCACTCTCTGAGCCACTGAAGGTAATGTAAGTTCCTGCACTGGCTTTATTGTGCAGTGTGGGCACTAATGAGTCAGTGGATGTAGCATCTGTCAGTCCTAAAAGTGACTTTTATGGAATCATAGCTGTGCAAACATGCAGATAACCAAGAATATCAAGTAATTTTTTCCGCATTATATTCATGGTTACTGAGCAATGTATTTTAGCTCATACTGAGTGAGGTACACAATGTGCTTACCCAATGCCTTTGAAGGCCATGATTCATATTGCAAATGTGGGAATGAAGAGCAGGTATGTGGCCAGCTGGCATTCAGAAACTTGGTACCCTGTGATAATTGGAGTGTCTGTTTAAATTGCGTCTGTGGGCTTTTGTCTGTTCAGGGATTTTTAGTTTTTCAGTCAGTAGTGGTTTGGGGCCAGTTTAGGGGAGTCAGTTGAGAACAGGACCTGGCAGAAGTGTGTGCTGCTTCAGGAACTGTCAACTCCAGTGAAACTTCTGAATGGAATTTTATCTCAGCAGTGATACTGAGGGTTTGCCTCTGCTCCTCCCTTATCCTTAGGGAAAAAAGAAAACCTGAACAAAATTCTGCAGAATCCCAGCAAAAGAGCTTGCATGGAGGTGTTGGAAAAGGTCTAAAGTGTCTGCAAGTTCAGCTGGCATCTCAAACTTTTGAGGATCAGTTATACTCGCTTGGTATCTTGTAAGCTTACTGAAAGATTGTTAGAAACAGAATTACACCTTATGCCAATCTCTGGTTCTGCATTTTTTACCTCATTTTCAGAGCTATCAGATAATCTGTTTTGCCATAAGGGCTGGAAGGACCTGGTAGTAGCAGTCAGATTCCCTTGTCATCATCAAGAGTCACTTTAATATTATTGTAGTTCTCTCATTCAAGTAATGTTGGCAGAACTTTATGCCTGTATTATCTCTTGAAGTTAACTACAGTCTTTTTATTTACAGATTTCCTGATGCTGAAACAGCATCTGCTATAGTCGAGCTTGGATGTAAGCACATTTGCAAAAATGTAAATGAATCCCACGTGGACAAAGCCAATAAAATAGTTACTACCTGTGCCTTCATGTGCAAGGCTCCTCTGCATGAAATCTTTGATGGAATTGGAACAATGGTACAAGAAGTCCTGAAACTTGCATGACTGGAATCATGAAGACTTCTACAAGGAAATCAATTTAACTGAAAATAAGCATTTAGCTTCCTTTGAATGTAGTAATAAAATAATGCAGCTACTAAACTTCACAGTTCTTGGGTTTTTGTTTGGTTTAGTTTTAAAATCTGTACATCACAGGGTTATTGCTAATTTTGTCCTATTCATTTCTTTTTTAAAATAGAAAATGTGTTGAAAGTTGTGTGTGTGGGTGTCAGCATTTTTTTTTCTCACGAATCAATGTATTCAGTTGTGATGAGACAGTCCTTCTGGGAGAGGGACTTTTTGCAAGGACATGTAGTGACAGGACAAGAGGAAATGGCTTTAAACTAAGAGTAGATTTAGATTAGATACTACGAAGTTCTTCACTGTGAGAGTGGTGAGGCACTGGAAGAGGTTGCCCAGAGACGTTGTGGCTGCTCCATCCCTTTCAGTGTTCAAGGCCAGGTTGGAAGGAGCTTCCAGCAACCTGGTCTAGTGAAGGTGTCCCTGCCTGTGGCAGGGGGTTTGGAACTAGATGGACTTTAAGGTCCCTTCCAACCCAAACCATCCTGTGATTCTATGATAATGTAGGAACCCTCTTTGCCCAGTGGTGTGATTATCAGTAATTCATATTTGGTGTTACTGAGCTATAATTACTATTGAAATAGCTCTAAATGAGTCTGTATGTTGTCATTAGAGGTGAGAAATTCTACTTCTAATAGAAGGGGAAAAGTATGCAAGTCTTTAAGCACGTATAACTAATGGACTTTATAAAACGAGTCAGACGTTTAAGTACAAATTAATACCTTATTTGAGGGAAACACACAAGTTCTGCTCTAATATATGAAATTGCTTGAGGTTTAGTTGGTAAAATGAAATAGCTTTATGATTTTTTTATGCATAGTTTATTGTCCTAAGGAAGGTACACTTTACATATGCTTTGATCTCACAATTGTGAACAAAGGTGGCCAGCCTCTCTAATAAGCACAATATGGCAAGGTTTTGTACTCCTGAAGGAACTAGAAATTCCCAGAATTTGTTGAAGGTAAGCTGAGAGTCACTGTGGACACTTAATTGTCTCAGCATAGGAAGTGGTATGATGCTTACAGATCTCTTTCACTAGCAACAAATGTATTGCAGTCCATGCTTTGCAGTGCCTGAACATATCACTAGTGCTAATTGTGTCTTGTTGATCAAGGGCCTGGAGTGAGAATACAGCAGGAACAAACGTGTACCACAGAGCAGCCAAAAGATGGGACTAGGAAATAATGCCTTTATGATGGGGAGCATTGAGTTGTGCCTCTTGCTCAGCAGCTGGTGTGATCAGGGAGGGCAACAACCTTTACCTGTGATTCCTGACATGTTGCAGAGCATTGAGTGCTACTACTTTCTGTGTTGTGCCGTGTTTATTTTAGCACAAACATCAAAGTTCAGATGTAACTGGTGGCTTTTTCAAGGAGGTTTTAGAGTGAAATCCACAGAAATAAATATATAAAGGTATTTATTCTCTGCCCTTCTCAGGGGTGTTTCTCACGAACACAGCATGTCTATACTCCTCCAGAAATTCCTTTATAGATTTACTTAGCAGAAGCAGAATATACAGACACTTTTGGCAGCAGAGCGGGGACATTTTAGTATTGTGCACAAGGAGTGCTCTGCCTCTAGAGGTATAAAGATAATGGAAGTGCCACCGATCACACCAGCAGAGAATCTTCTATTCAACCTGAGTTGTGCACATAATCACTAAATTACTTACTTAGTCAAAACCCACGGTATTTGAGTGAGTGTGGCTCTTGGGTTACAGGAGTCCTGTTCAAAAGTGCTTGAGTCACTAAATAAGAGTTTGTCCTGCATTTCGTGTTTGCTGTTGGCTCAAGCAGTCAGAGGAAGCGCAGCTTCTCCAGAAGAGCTCTAGCTGGCTGTCCTGATAAAAATGTACTCAACACAGAGCAGTCCTCTACTTTCTCCAGATTGTACACGGTCTCTATGATGCCTTCTGTGGCTTCTGCAGGCAGGATGCTGGAGACATTGGATTGAAACTTTTTCTCCAAGTCCTCCTTTTTCAGGGGTTTCCTCCAGTGCCCATAGAATGTGTCACAGCGGTCACTGATCATGTTGCCATCCTGAAGCATGACGCTCACTTCGCAGTAAAGACTCTCAAAACTAGGTGTGTTATCAGGAGGGTGCTCTAGCTGTGTTTTGCAGAGGAGCTCCCGCAAGGCCGGCCGGTGAATGTTCTCACTGGAGAAGGACTGGACCGACATGATGCCGTCCAGCAAAGCAGAACACGCAACAAACTGGAAGGAGTGTCGAGCTTCGTGCTCTGAGGTAGGGCTGGCTCTGTTCACGTATTTGACCTCTGGGACTCTGAGAATGACTTTCTCAATTTTATCAAGGGGAAGCAGGTTGTTGCTCTCTACAAGCTTCCTCCTAACAGAAGATGCTGCATCAGCTACCCAGTGTGTTCCAAGGTGAGCAGGAAAGCGTTTGATGGCGACGTCTTGCTGGTCCAACAGCCACGGATAGGACTGCAAGGTTGGCAGAGTCTGTGGGTTGTAATCTGTATAAAAGGCACCTATCCCCGACTCCATATCCAAGATCTGCTTGTTTCCTTGAAGGCCCTGTGATGCTAAGCAAGCTGCTTCCAGCCCATGCTTAGCAGCATTGCCAACATGGAGGGGCTTAGTTTGGGTTGCTGCATTAGCCAGTGGGGCACCTGCATAGGAGGCAGCGATAGCCAATGTGTTTTTACATTGCAGTTGGTCAAGAGCTAGCAGTTTAGCACAAGCTGCTGCACTCCCCATTGTACCAACCACAGTAGGTGGGTGAAACCTGAGAAAACAAAAATATCTTCGTTACCATATTTCAAAAAGTCATCTGAACTCACAATATACAAAAGCTCCAATTTTCTAGCACTGCTGTGGAAGACAGATTGAGCCATAAGAAAACATATACTCAAAATTCATATGTGGTTCTAGTGGAAAAAGTTGTTGCTTTTCCCCAGGAATAAGTTAAACTCGAATAGTTCTACTTTCAATAGGTCTTCCTCAGAAAGCAATTAAAACTTCAGAACTGCTCATAATTCAAGGCACGCCAAGCAGAATAATGGCAAAAGCATCACAGTTTATAGTCTTCTATAAATTATATATATTGGGGGAGGCAGGTTTTGTCATTCTGAAATAGTCTTCTAAAACCGATAGAAGGAACACACAGAAAACAGCAAGGCACTTTTTGCAATTGAGGCATGGTTGTATGTATTCATGAGAGCCTGAAATCTCTGCTGTTAATCATTGCCCTTTTGCTGCTGGTTTTAATAGATACGGAGATCATTACCTCCTTCTTGTAAACTGCTCAATGCTCTTATAAAGAAAGCTATTAGCTAAGCCGTAAGGAATCATGTAAGTGTATTTATGTTTAAGATGAACTTTTCTTAACGTTCCAGACAACCAACATAGAAAATATGAATGACTATCCCATCTGTATTTTAACTGGCATTTAATTAAGTCTATTAACACTGAGAAAACAAACCCATTCCACTCAACTTTCTGCTTGAAGCACTTCTATGTACCTTTTTGGGATATTCCTGGCTTCGCTGGAGAAGCGCAGCAGCCGGCCTTGCACTTCAATTCCCACATTGAAAGCTAGGAGCAGATCAAGACCTGAGATTTTTCTCTTCTGAGGAAAGGCCTCTGAGAGTGCAATAACAGCAGGAAGCACAGCCCCAGATGGGTGTGTGGCAGGATGCCATGTGTCATCAAAATCCATTGAGTGCACCTAATGGAAAGAAAAGCCTTGACATGTCATCAGAAATAAACTCTGAGTTGTCAAGATTGGCTCAGTCAAATGAAACTACTGAAATCGGTGTAGAAAAAAAGGACTGAAGAACTAAATTGTCCTTAGAAAGCAAAACATCAGAAGTCCTTCTTTCAAAGACCTTTACTCCCAACATGGCTCCATGAGAAGTGGCAATGCAATACAAATCTTGCCTCAAAGAAGTGTAATTCTAATTCAAGTTGTAGCAGTCTAAAACCAATATGACAATGATTCATCTTTCCTACAATAGGCTTTTGCTGCTTTAATTAGACTGGTATAATTAAAGCAGCAGTTCTAGGTTCATCATATGAATGGTGAATTTTCACTTCCCCAAAACAGTATATAAATGTGTTGAAACTACTTCCCCAGTGCTGCAACTGATGCTGCCATTGGGGCACACACTGTTAAAGCTGTAGCAGTCTGGTCCACACTGATAACTCTTAAGTTATACCATCAGAACAGCTTCTTCAGTGCAACCCTCCACAGGCAACAGGTACAAGCCTGCAAATGTACACGAGGCTTTAGCCTGAATTCTCAGCACATTGACCTGCCACATGAGGAACCAGACTCCCTGGGGTTGCTAGGACTAGAAGAATGTTGGTCTTAAAACTGGGATAAGCCGTTTAGTCCTTGTGAGTATCCAGAAAGGTGCTTCCTCTCTCCCATGCCCACAGCCCAGCTGCTCGGGAAGATTTTGGGTATTCCCAGCATGGTAGGAGACTACTCCCAGCAGTGCTGTCAGTGTTTGCAATGTACTGCTTGGCGGACCCCCACACCTGCCCACAAGGTTTTGAGAATCCCCAAGGACTTGAGAACATCAGGGGCAGCACTTCTAATAACATAATAATGTCTCAAAAGCTGAACTTTCACGCCTGTTCAGCCATGTCTTACTTCAGAGCAACTGGGAAGGTGGTCAGGCTCCCCAGCACTCAGGTCTTGCCCCATAATACTGGGAATATGCCCTTCTGAGTCCTGTGTTTCTGAAGAGGCATAAGAAAATAGGGTTTCTACCTTGAAAAACTTAGATGCCAGCTGGAAAGATGCCCTGCAGTGCTGGATAGGGAAAGATGTGCCCAATACCTGGTAAGCTGTGTTCTTGGCATCTTCAATAAGCACTCAGAATCAACCTGTGACTGAGATGTAAACTGAAATGATCATATACATGATAAAAGACCAATTTGAAAGTCAAATGGGCTGCTAGGAGCTGAGAGGCTCCAGATCTCTTTTCCAAGGTAATTTTTTCTACATTGGACATGAGGTGTCAAACTGGTCCTCTGATCTTGTTGTTGCACTAATTCAGATAGGTTTAATATTACCATTTCCTTGGTTGGTCACCTTCCCTAGTTTTGCATAATTGCCAGTTTTGTCTACCCCACCTCTTGTGCATATTTCAGTTTCAAATGGTTTTAACCTTAATCTGAGTTTAGACAAATGTATGGGGAAACAGTTACTGCTTTAATGACAATGTATGTGTCCAAAATGCATGATTGGCCTTTGTAAACAGCATAACTAAAGATTAAATTGCCATGTGATATTTTATGTGTGTATATATATGTGCATCTGTCTGTATTTGTGTTTTTCTGCAACTGTACTTTGCCAGCTGGTATGAAATTTGGATCCCAGTGAAATCAGCCAGAGCTAAGAGTATCTCTTTATAATGCTGTTGTAGCAAAGTTGTAACAAGCTGTAGAGTTCTGACCTTTGAAAACACCCTTGAGTCCCACATTAAACGTAAGGGGTGCTGTTGAGCTGATTCAGATATGTATTACACCTTGATCTCAATCTCATTGAGAGAAAGTTGAAGCACATTAGGAGAACGGTCTAGGAAAGTTTTGTAGCAGGCTTCAGGCAGAAGGATAAAGTAAACTGAGATTTTAGGAGCTTACTATTCTCTCTAGAGCAGGAATGGCATCACTGTAATTTAAGAACAAACAAAAGAGCATCCCTTACAGCCACTCCATTCACAAAAGCTGCATACACAGGAGGCAGTCGGAAATCCAAGTGGCCCCAGATGGTACTGGATATATCTGAGCTGTAGGTCTGAAAGAAATTGATATAAATTAATTCAAAATCCTGAACCCAAGGATAAATGTGTGCCATATCTCTGATGTAACCCAGATCAGGCTGTACCCTCCTGGGACCCAACTGTTCCCTTTCATGAGAAAAATATTGTTCTTTAGAAAGTATGAAAAGAAACTCACTTTCCTGTTGGTCTATGTCCCTTTCCACCTGAACAGACCTCAGGTGCCAGCCCAACACCATGCACCTGGCCATTCAATACCTTCACACAGCCTCTGGCCATTGGTATCCCTTCCCACAGCCCATCTGCAGTTGTCTCCACACTACCTTCGTCTTGCTGGGGAAGATCTCCAGCTAAAGGTTCTGGTTTTCTACTTTTCATAAGACCCTGAGTAAATGATACGGCCTCCTGGAGCAAGCAGCCCCAAGTTCCTTTCCATTTGCTGCGCAGACCTTTGTAGCCAATAAAAAGATTTTACAGAATTAAATAGAACAAAACCCCCATGGTTTGGGAAGGGACAATCTTCGTGCAAATGGATTCACAGAGCTCTGGAGCATGAGTCCAACTGGGCAAGTCTGATCAATAAAACAGTAGGTGAAACTCCTCCTCATGTGCTCCTCGGTTGGGAAGGCTTCTCCTCAGGGTCAAGTACTGCGCTAGTTTAGGGAGAACAGGACCGGAGGAGAAACATGACCAATGTACTCCAGACAACAATTATATTTTGGGAAGTAAGCCACTTTTAGCTCTCCATCCTACTAACAGTGTCTTATTTTTGAAAGTTGATGATAAAGGATATTCACTTTGCTGATGTTTTTAAGAAAATCTCACAGGGGAAATAAAGCAACAATTCTTAATTATCCATGCCTGCAGGGGGTTATCTTAACATACAGTCTGTTACAGAGGCCTTTGCCCAATCAGAGTTAAGTAACTCAAGCAATGAAGTTTCCCTGTGTGAAGTGCTAAGAACCCCGTGTCTCTTTCCATCCCCCAAAGAATTTCACCATGAGGAAGTTTCCTCTTATAGCCCCAGTTTTCCCTTACTGTCCTTAAAGCTGAACTTTAGGGCATGCTATGAATGCCAGGCATCTTACCTTGCTGTATTGTGTCACCTTGTGGCAGACCTCAGTGTTGGTACCTAGAAGCCCCACTCCAAGAGTATCGAGAATCATTCGTTTGCTTCTCTGAATGACTTGGTCTGTCAAGTGGTTTGCATTCAAACCATGAATAACATTGGCAAAATTTCCTGTAATTGTCTGGGAGGGGGGAAAAATAAAGGAAAAGATATTTCTGTTAATTTAAAGAAAACACATTTTTTTTCTTCCTTTTTTTTTCCCTCTTTCTTTCACTTTCAGACTACTACTTAGCATACTGGCCATGTCTGTTGCCCTGCCCATGCTTACATGAATTGCATCAGCAAAACTAAGGTTTGAATTCTTCCTCTTTTTATTCCCAGAAATGCCACAGTGTTATTTATATTTTATGTACACTTTCATCAGTGTCTGTCTCTGTTCTGTATTTCTGCTGCTTCCTCCTTGACTTGAGTCCTTGAGGGTAAGCACTGCAGGTGATGTAACTTTGCAAGATATCTTCATCTCCACCTCTATACACATACAAACATACATAAAACAAATAGAAGCAAAACCCACCTGGCTTTCTACAGCACCTTGCTATTGCAATCAGTGGGAAAGTAGCATTTCAATCCTGTGCAGCCACTGCTACACAAGGAGGAAAGATTGAATCTCCCTGAGTAGCAGAATTACTTTCCCAAATCTTGCTGAGCTTGGAGCACGGTAGGACTGGCATCTCTACCTTGAACCTGCTGCTCCTAGCTCCCAGCTCTCACTGAATGCATACTCAGCTGAGGTCCCAGCTTTTCTTCAAGACAAGGTCTCACCTTTTTGAAAGCAGTGGCTCCTTGTTCCTGGCTCCTGCTGATCTGGGGATTATATTTCTATTTTTTTTTTCCCTTTGCTTTCCTATTGTACCCATTATGCAAGTTCAGCCTGCTTCTTGTCTGGAGCTGTTGGCTGCCACTAATACATCTATTAGAAATTAATCTAGAACTTCCCTTTTCTGACCATCAGAAACATCCCCATATAGAGGTATGTATTATTTACAACCAGCCCACATACACAGTTGCTGTTTTTCATATTGGTATTACTGAATATAGCTGTTGTCCCTTTTGGAAATTGTCTCCTTCCATTCATGCTTCCTCTTCTTCTATTCCCCTGCACATATCCACACAAGGTGGTATTTCCTCTTAGCCTTCATTTTGCTAAAGTAAACAAACCAAACAGTGCTGCTTTGTCCTTTAGAATGTAGACTCACCCCTAACTATGCTAGTAGCTTTTCAATGCGTTATTCACATTTGATTTCTATTCTATAGCAATGGTGACCAGAATTGTACCCATTATTTCAGACAAGTTCTCACTCAGCTTTGTACTAAAGCATGAAGACTATCTTGAGGAACACAAGTCATTTAAAGAAGGTGAACCACATATCCCAGTGGTTTCCTAAAACATAGAGAGTGAGGATACAAAAGTTTAAACAGAAAAGTGCATCTTGAAATGCAAAGAAACAAGACAGTACCTTTGCCCACATCACGGAGGGATGGTGCAAGGTTCCAGGGATATGCAACAGATGAGCAGCAGCCAGTGAGCAGGGGAATAATTCTCTCACTATTTATATGGGTAAGTCTGGGGTGGGGAAAGAAATATTGGGCCTTTTTTTCTTGCTCATCAAGTCCTGCCCATTTCCTCCTCTGCCTGGAAATGTTCCTTTTTCTTCTTTCTTTCAACTTGCCTCTAACTGTAGCATAAACTGCTGGGACATGCTATAGGACTTTGCCAGTCACGTTCACATGTTGTGTAAACTGTGATATTTTATTAGCAGATAGAAACCAGTATATTGAGTGTCTTACATTTATTAGTATGGAAAGAAGAGGTCATCAGGTGTGTCAGGCTAACCGTGGGCAACCACAGTAGTCCATGGATATCTCTACTGGTTGAGTGAGCAATCAGCCCAGTACTGGACTACAGGATGGCAGAAGCTGTTCCAACTTAAACAATCTGTTGTTTTGTTTTTTTCTTCCTTCATTATATGTCTCTTCTATAATATGCAGAATTCAGACATGGGAAATGTGTGGCATAAGAACTTCAGAACATAAGCTGTATTGAGGCAGCTTGTGGGGGGTGGATTAGATGACGTTTGAAGGTCTCTTCCAACCCAAACTATTCTATGATTCTATTATTCTGTGGTTCTTGGTACTTAATAGTGTTTTAACAGCACGAATCACAATGTGAGACCATAATTTCTACTAGCAGGTTTTCTGCATCTCAGTCAAGGATGCTTTCTGTGAAGAAGGAGGCAATTCTCCCACCACCAGTTTAGGCATCTGGGGGAATCCCAGACTACTACAAGATAATGAGTCAGAAATCTGTGCCCATCCCATCAGGAAGGCAGCAGACCCCTGAGGTGCCCGTGTAGAGGCCAGTGAGTAATTCTGAAGTGAAAAAGTAATGTATGTCTGAAGTTTGGGAACCTCCTGGATTAGGGAACAAAGCATCAAGTCTTCTCAGGATTGCAGTCTTGCACTTCCACACTAAAGTATTGCCTAAAACTTACTGTAGGAACCTCAGCCCTTTACTCAACCTAGCTTCAAATAATTTTGTAAAGCTGTATCTAATCCATGAGTGCTTCCAGGTAGAGACCAGCATAGGTCTATAGGTGAAGTCAAACATTGATTTGAGTAGCTTTTATTAATACTAACAGGTCCTGTTTTAGGCTGCATCCTCTCCCCTCTCCTGTTCCTGGACACATAGTCCTCTTCATCCTCCTTGTGCCAGTGCTGATGCTGAGCAGACACTTTTCTGAGCTGGTCCAGCCTGTCTCCAGAGCCAGCTCAGGGATTCTCAGCAGCCAGGCAAAACTGAACTTCTTGCCTCAGAAAAGCAGAATGAAATCCAGCAGCACAATCGGAGGGAGACAGAAGTAGGGCTAGCAGTATTCCGTGAAATTCTGGGAGGGCGTGTGCACGTAAAAAGAGATGAGAGGGCATCAGCTGGTTTTGAGCAAGCTCTAACCCAGACATTTGCCTATTTTGCCTGTGCCTTGAGCCAACTCTGCTTATGGATGTCATCTTCAGGTGCCTAACTTGATCCTGAAAATTGCACTGGGTAAGCTTAAGAGTGCCTTAAATGATAGAAGCAGTGATGTGACTTTTGTCAGATTTAGCCAAAAAGGCTGAGGCCCAGGAGTCCCAAACCCCAGCCCTACAAACACATACACACTTTTGTATGGACAAATCTGCATTATGTGTAAGCTCCATTTAAAAATCTTATCCTTTCTCTTCAGTATGAGCAGCTGTTCAGCATAGCATGGCATGGCTAAACCTCTTCCCACACACATTTCTTTTTGAGTATACCACATATTTTATGTATTTCTTCACTCATGTATGCATAACCTGCATCTACATACAATATCCAAGCAGTTCCTAGTTGAGATGTGCATTTTGGCCAAATCCTGATCCCATGGGGAGACAGAACCAGAATGTTCATCAATGTGTCTTCCTTGCCCCCTCATTTCCACAATAAGGAAAACCTCACAGGTGGCTTGGATGTGCTGAAGGATTACCTTTGGTGCTGATAAAATCCAGCCCAGCTAACAGGATTACTCATATAGACAAGTCTGGCAATGGTTAGAAAGGCTAGTAGAAGTTAATGCTATTAGTCTGAAAAAGGGAAACATCTTCTTAACTTTCACTTTTGTTCTTCCCTCCAGAAAATGGAAGAAAATATCTAAATTGCAGAACCATGGAATCAGAGTGGTGGAGGTTGGAAAAGATCATCTGGTCCAAACTGTGTACTCTAGAAGAGCTACCCAGAGCAAGTTGTCCAGCACTATGTCCAGTTGGGTTTTGGATATCTCCAAAGATGGAGACTCCACAGCCTCTCTGGGAAACTTGTGACAGTGTTTGACCACCAAAAAATTGCATATTAAAACCCTAATGTCAGTCCTCTTTCAGTCATTTGCTTCCTTTACCTTTGGGGTACCTGTTATAGTCTCATTCTGTTTCTCATTTCTTCCTCAAGGGAGATTGAAGCAAAATTTTTAATATGTCTTTGATCCCTCTGTGCTTCTCTATGGCACAAAGGAGACACAACCACCTCACAGGAGAATTTCCCCACATAAGAAGCAATGTGGGACCCTTTTCATTTCCCCTGACAACTCCAATGGACAGAACAGTGAATACATCTGAATGCCTGAGAAAACTAAGCAGTAATGTAGTTCCTGATTAATTTCTTATTTTAGTGACTGCTTTAATACAGTTGGCATTATACTGTAAAGCCCACAATCAGAATTGAGCAGAAATGGCCCATAATCCTTTTTATTTCTAGAAGGCACAGTGTAGTGTCAGCCTGTAGGACTGCGTCCTCAGCCTTCATTATTCCTCAAAACAAGGTCCATACAACAGCTTACAGTTTACAATGCCTTACGTCTGCCCCAAACACTTTGAAACACTATTAGTGGAAGTAATAAGTGTGTAACTGCCTTTAGTCCCATGTCAAGATTCCAAAGTGAATTCAGATTGGAGCCAGAGCTTGTGATGTGCCTTGTAGTGTGATGTGTGGTCACACGCTGCTAGCTGATCTCAGATACACAATCACTTCCTTACATAACAGTGATTTCATGATGGATTGTCCCATGTATTGCAACAGGAGCATCAGTACTATTAAAGGACTGGACAGAGATATGAGAAAGTGACTTCTTTAAATAAAAAATGAAGTGAAACTGTAAATGCAAATAATTAAGTTACTTGGGAGACCATTTTCCAAAATGTGGTCTGAAGACCTCAGAGTCACTGTAGATTTAGGAGTGAAAGGAAAGCAGTATGATTATCACTGTAGGGGGAAGAGGCATCTATACAAAGTCCTGTATATCTGCAGGAGAATTCACAGGGGTCGAAACAGAAGAAGGTTGAAAAGCAGTGACTGAGAGTTTGGAACAGGCTGTCCACCCTGACAAAGGGAATCTGCTGCTTTCCTCTTCTTTGACACTGTAAGCATGGTTCAGCAATTTGGGCAATTTGTTAACTAGTGAGCATGATGGAAAGACAAAATGCGTTCATCCAAATGCCATTTGCAACATCGTGCACAGCTACAGTAATGAGCTCTGTTGATTACAGAACAAGGCTTTAGAAAACCAGTGCCCCACAGAGTCTATTTTCTCCTGCTGACATCACATTTTTAAGCTGATTTTTTTCCTTTCTTTTGCCTCCAGTTATATCTGGCTAGGCTCTGCCCACACCTGCAAGCTGTATGGTTGCAACTGAAAGCAGATTTGGCCCTAGCTTTGTGCTTCTTTTGTTCCAAAGAAATATATAAAATTATGACAAAATAGCAGAGTCCAAGCTTCCTTTTCTTTAAGCCAGCTTTTAAGATGTGACTTTGTTCATGGACTGCGCTGAGGAAATGGGAGGCAGGTGCCAATGTGCTCTGTTTGCAGAGCCTTTCTAATTGCTGAGGGTCTGAAAGCACCTTACAAGTGCAGGACCTGCTCCTTTCCCCTCTGCTGGGATATTTTAAGTACAATAAAGAGGTAAGAATCTTAGCAAATGGTCTGGAATAGGTGGTCTAATCTGAATGCTGCTAACAGCCATACAGCCATAAATTTTGGGATCCCACAATTCTTCACCGCTATCATTACAGTCTTCTGTGCCTCTTCTTCCATGAGCCTACCATCTCATGTTCAACAGCAGCTACTGAGCCAGCCAGCAATAATACACAGCATACGTAACAGGCAATGATTGTACCATAAAATGTATAATTCTGGAAATTTCTAGCCTACAGGAGTTGCCCTGTTCCCTTACTTGCACAACTAGTGACAACAGCAGTACAGTCTCTGAGAAGTTACAACACCCTTGTTTCCTTTTTACAAACTCCTCGCAGCAACTCTTGGAAGTGCCAGGCCATATTCCGGTAAAGGCTGCTACAAGTCAGCACACAAGGCCTACATTACACAGTCCTTATGGCCTTCACAAATCAGCTATTCCTAAAGACAAGTCCTTGCAGCTCATTTAAACTTGCAATGCAGATGCTGGTTTGCTTAAATGAGCTGTAAGAGGTACCAGACATAGCTAGCATAATCATCTAGGATCTTGGCCAAGACAGATCAATCATTTCAGTATGGACATACTGTGAACAGGGCTCAAGCAACTGCAGTAGAGGCAAAAGCGCGTTTGAAGCCAAACAGTGTGTTGCGGGATGATTAGTCAAGTCCCTTTGATATAACTGATGGAGTAATGTGAAGGGCCATGAACTATAACAGCAAGAGAAGGCACCACATTTCAATGAAATTCCCATTGGTGCAGTGCAAATGTTATGTCTCACCCGTATCGTAGCCTTTACGTGTAATACTACTGCCAGTGTTCAGATGCTGACAGTGCAAGGGGCTACACTGTACTTACCTGCCCCAGATTCACAGCTCAGGAGGAGGAGGTTTAGGGGAAGGTGACATAGCCAGGCCAGACCCCTGTGAACCACTCTGAACCCTGGGGTACCACCCCTTCACCCTGGGTTTTTCTTCATCACACTGTAGCTTCCTACCCTATTTGCTAAAGAAATAAGGTTACCTAGATGAGTAGCAGGTGGCTGTAGAGTTTCTGTATGGCATGACCTCCACTCTGAATACAGCAGCAAGTATAGGAGATCACATAGGTTTTCCGTATGTGCATAGACTTTGCTGTAACTTCCCCTTGCTGATGGTTTTGGCAGCCTGGGGCACACATTGCTCTCTTAATCAAAAAGCAGTCATGATGTCTGTACCTGGCCAAAAATGCAGCCAGATGTCATTACAGGACTTGTGCCATTTGGGGAGACTTTAAAACTTGACTAACACAAATTCAGAGTTTGATTAGTGGAAAACACATTACTGTGAGCACATATGAAGGATGTGGTAATTTTAATTAAATTAAAAGCAGATCTCTGTGGTGCAAATGAGGCATTAGTCACTGTGCTGGGCTGCTGCATTGTACATGCAAAGGTACCCAGCAAAGAGCCCCTCCTGATCATTTCAGAGCGAGCCCAGATGTCAGGCTGTAACAGGTCCCAGCAAGCCTGCAGTGGTGGTCCAGTGGGGAGATGTGGTATCAAGTCCTAGTATACAACAAGCTTCAACACTAACTGAGGGATAAAAAAGTCTCTCTGCATCTAAACTATTACTCAGGGATTTTGAACCACTAGGAAATTATCCCACATGCCATTACAAACTTTTGTATGCAGTGGTAGGGCTAAAATAACACCTAAAGCATATACAGCAAAACCAGAATGAATAATAAAACATTCTCCTTCAAGTAGAAACAGGCTTTGGGAGAAAAATTAATCTAATTTTGTGGGAGTTCATCCTGTCAGCAGATGCAGAAGCACTTGATACAGGTACTGGGAGATGCTATGTGAGTTGGCAGAATTGTTTCTCCAGTTTTCACCACAGATGCTCTCTCTCTTCCTCCCAGCTTAGTTCCTCCTAAACATAAAGGCCCTGGAAAGATTCAGACAACCAGCTATGTTGCAAAAGCCACAGAGTACTTGTTGCTAATGGATTGCTCACTCTGCAAGCCTGGGCCATGGGTTGATTGCCTTCCACCCCCCTCTCTTGATACATGGACTGCAACATCTGCTAAAAAAATATGCTCTCACTGGGGTCCCTGAGGCAGCTTGGACATCCCGTGAGCTACACGAATGTCACTGACCTTTAAAATCTGTGTTGGGGAACTCCAGTAACTGGAGAAAGATTCCTTTTCCTCATCTGTGGCTGTACGTAGCTACATCATGTATTTTCCACCCTGATATATTTCAAAAGTGAGAGGAAATATTGCAAAATGGCCTAAAATTACACTTTAAATATGGCAGCCTCTGATTTATGGTGCAATTATAAAACATGCCATGGTAGTTATTAGTCGTGAGATTGAGTATTACACGTCTCAGACTGTAAAACATACCGGAGAATTTCTAGCTGTGATTGTGTATTCACCTCTAAAGAGAAAATGGATGTAATTACACTGACATTTATGAAAGGGAGAAATAAAAGCAAAACCAGAAGAGAAGTTAAATTTGAAGATGAGAGCTATGAATATATAGAACACTTATATTGTTACAATTTTCTAATTGAACATTTAAGCAGAAGCTAATTATTTGATTTAAATTGGCCCTTTTTTACATAAGTAGCATTTGAGGAATTTTGGCTTTTAGAATTTATAATGACACTATTTTTTTCCTAACATTACTCATCTTCATGCAGACTCATCTTCATAGTAGACTGAGACAGATGCAGGAAGCATTAAAAATCAAGGAAAATACTTTCATAAAATGAAAGGAGTGATTCTGTAAGATTTGATCATCCATGCTGACTCTTCTGCATCAGCAGGGTTTAAAACTATTCACCTAAAAATGATACCTGCTGTCAGAGGTAGTGGACAGTATTTTATTTACTTTTTTGCTCTGCAGCCAATAGTTGGAAGATGTCCCTCCTTATGTGGCCTTGGATGTTGCAGGAGCAGCAGAGTTAGCTGTAAGGAAAAGAATATGTTGAGTCATGGCATTTTTGATTAAAAAAGTTGCTTCAGGTGAGAATTCAGTGAGAATATATGATGTTAGTGCTACCACCAACTCACACAGCTTATCCTACTGACTTTGGTAACTGTTCTGCATGGCACAGTGCCAGCACTATGGTTTTAATATAATAAGCAAATAAACCAGTCTGAGTCCTCCTTTCTACAATTAGAGGATTTCTCAGTTTTTGTGATCTGGCTATTTCCATTCTTTATCAAATTGAGCAGTTTTGAAGTCTATTTTGAAGCTCATGTTTTCTTTTTGGATTTTTTATTTCCTTTATTTGGTATAGTATTTTATTAAACTTGGGGTTGGGGAGAGTTGCAAATGAAGGAATTCTGAAATACGGCACATCCTAAAATGCCAGGACAATTGCAGCGGGGCACAAATCATGGTATTCAACCAGAGATACGCAGGATAGGGCCAATGCAATGCTATTTCACTGCATAAGAAAAGCAGGCAGCTTCCGAGGGTGTCAGATTTTAGGAGGCAGCTTGCTGCCTGTGCTGCTTACAAATGAAAAAATAAAGCTGTGTGGTTTTCAGCTTGACCCACCCGTTGCTGCTTTGTGCTTCTGCATTCCTCTGCAGCCGAAGGAAGAGCTCCTAAGGAGGAACGGAGTGACTGATGCTGAGAAGTTGTTTTTCCTCACAGCTTCCTGCTGTCTTGCTCCACTACCCTTGGCAACAGGACTCTCCTCCACCTTCCAAGCGCAACCCAGCCTTGCACTGCACCTTTTCCTCCTATGCTAATAAGACTCAGATGTGTTTTCCCACGTTCTTCTACTCCATGCAACTTTGGGAAACCTATCCAGCCAAAATCAATTGTATAAAATCCTATGTCTCCAGCAGCAGCAGCAGGCTAAGACAAGAGAGGCCCCTCTGCTTAACCAACCTCCATGAAATAAAGGGCAACTGCTCCAAAATTTCAGTGTTTTAGAGGGAGTCGGTACTCTGCAGTGCAGGGCAATGCATACAGAGCTGTTGGATGGAGAAGTAACCAGTCAGCCCAAAGAGCCTCTACAGACCAGTGCCAAGTTTGGCACTACAGTGAGGTCCACACACTCTGCCATAGTCCACAAGTGGTTTGTGACCATTCAGTTGGTGCTAGGCCTTGGCAGACACTAACACAGGCTGCTCTGCATGGCTTCCCAAGTCAGGGTTATATGGCTTTTTGTCTGCCCTCATTTTCCTTGCTGGCAGCACTTGGCTTGTCTCTTCCTGGTCCCCTCGACAGTATAGCACAACTCAAAATAGCCTTGGGGCTGTGTCCAGCTGTCTGGCACAACTGTAGCAGGAGCTGCCCAGCAATAATGGCAGCAGCTCCTTCCCTTTGTTTTCTTGGCCATGCACACAAGGACCAAGGGCAGATGAGCTTTGTGCTATCTGTCCTCTGCTCCTGACTTGGTTTTCTCAGTGCTCTCATTTCCAGTCAGAAATGCTGCCTGCCTCTTCCAGATGCAGTAAGGTTGTCTGTGAGTTGACTTTGTGCCAGAGACTTGACTCAGGGGCTTGATGCAACATGGGAGTTGCCCATGCTGATGACTGCTCTTGAGCTGTGGTTGAGAAAGAAACCCCAAAGCAAACAAAAATCCCAAGCACATAATTCCTTCCTAGGATTAGATTGCTTTCACATGTAGTCTGTATCCACAGTCTTTTCCTGTAAGTATAGACATCTTTCCTAGCTAGTAGCTGTTAAGGCAGATGCTCCAAAGTTTGCAATTCTGCATCATGCACCCAAACTCGGCTTTCATTCCTGTGTAATAGAAGGACGTGCTGTGAAGCCCTCCCCAAGACTGTAGGTCAGCAAAGGGAAATGTTAAAGATACAGAAAAGAAGAAAGATTTTGTGGTCAAACTCCTGCATACCCTCCATGTGCCCATGAAAAAGGTGGGAAAAGCAATGGCTAAGAGAGGGAGGAAAGTATCTGTTCATATCTATTGTATGAAATGCAGAATCATTTAACGTGATGCTGCTTCCAGATAGAGTCAGAGGTATGGTGAGCTTGCTCACTGATTCCAAGTGAAAAATACCGATAGATCTATGGACACCCTCAGCATGCTGTGCTATGTATTGCCTGGTATTGTATCCCTTCTTTATGTGGAGAAATTGTCCATCCTTTATTCCTTCCTTTTTTCCACTCTTATTCACATAGATCAGCTGCAGGGTGACAACTTCCCATAACTTTATCAGAAAAAGTCCACTCCAGTTTATGCTCTAGATGTGGATGCCACACTGATGCTGAAAAAAATGGTGATCTTAAGTCAGACTGGCCAAAAACAGGACAGTGACAAATGCTGGAATGAGATCATGATGGGACCAGCAGTGAGTGCTGGAGGTGGCACTTGGAAAGTGGTGAGCCCTCTGTTCTGTCTTGTCCCATAATTCATCAGCCTGAATAATCTCCATTAGGGTGGGTGCTTCTGACAGAGGACCTGGAACTTCAGGAACATTCAAGGAAAAATGTGCTAGGTTGGGAGAGGAAGCTGAATTGGAAGATCTGCTTCTGGGATGTGAAAAACGTATGGTAAATCCCTGAGAAATCCCTGTAAGGATATGGAAAGATGAGCTTCAAAAGCTCTTACAAGAGGATGGGCAGCATATAAAGGTGAGTGGGGCTCCTTCCTTCATGTCATCACAGCATAAGGAAGCCTGTAACAGAGAGACCTGGCTTGAAGGTCCTCCATTATCCACATCATCTGTGAGCCTGAAGGGCAGTAACCAAAGCCGGCCCATAGGCTTCTGCTAATTCCATACTCTGGGAGCCATGAGAGCCTTCACAAGAGGGACAGGAAAGACCAGCAAACCTTACCTTCAGATCAGGCATTTCTGAATGTGAACAAGCTGGCTCATCTCAGTCATGACCTGATTACAAAGGATAATGCAAGTCAAGGGTTACCACAGTCTGTGGTGGGATATGAGTTCAGCTGCACTGTCAGTGATGTAATCATTATTAGTGCATCCTTCTCTACAGCATGGGTTTCATTCACAGCAGACACCCCAGCACAGACTCCAAGTCTTGTTAACGAGTGATGGGATTTAAAAGACCTTTATACTGGGGACCTTTGTTACTTTAACTTTGCTGTTTCTGTATCCTCAGGCTTCACATTCTCCACATTTTTATAGTGCAACTATAATAGTAAAAACTTAAACTCTTAATTGGGTACATGACTGTGGGTGGTGATGGCTTTAAAAGCAAAAAACAAATACTTCAAGATTCTAGATCATGTGTTAAGAGAACTACATGAATACAAATCAGGAGTGAATCCATACTGGGAAATATAAATTATTTATACATACCTAAAAGACAGAATACAGGAAATCTTAACATCTTATTCATACACATTGCCACAAAATTATATTTGCATGAAGCCATTAACCCCAAAAGAGTTCAGCTCACATGAAAGACTGACTGAGAATGTCATGTGCCTACTCTCAATGTAGGTCAGTGCATACACATGGCAAAACTGAAGGAAACTAAAGGGAAATTATCTTCTCCACTTAGAGAAACTCTTGCCTGGATGATGTTCTATGCTAAAATTAAGCATGATTCTATGATGAGTAGAGATTGGAATGACCTTCCTTAAACTGCAAAAGCATGGTATGGGGTGACAAACTTGTGTTTGTCACCCATCTTGTGAGCACAATTATTAAGCCTGTAGGCAAAGTCACAGTAATGGCACACACAAATTAGGCATGGAAAAATGGACAGAAGAGATATGAGCAGCAATGTCTCTTCTTAACCCTTCTGATAGCTTGTTCACTCATAACTGAATCATACATTCATCGGATATAGAAATATATTAAAGGCACTGTGTATGAAAAAGATACAGAAAAACTGGAGACTATTCAGAGCATAAGAACAATAATAGGTTTAGAAAGCATGGCCTGCAAAAGAGGTGCGAGGAGGTTTGCCTAGCCTAGAAAAGAGAAACTGTGCTGTTTCACATCACAGCTAAGCCAGCCCAACCACTGGCACTTGTCTGATGCCCTCCACAGGGCTTGAACTAAGTCAGCAGAAAATTAATTTTATGAAAGAACTGAAAGCTTCTCCACTTTATCCTCTGAATTGGTTCATCGCAATCACACAAAGGCTGGCTGAACAGGGAAAAGAATTTAGGTAGTTAATTCTGCCAAGTGCTAACCTGCAGGCTGGCTTAGTTTTAATATGAAAGTGCACCATATACGGGTACACAAAACAGAAATAACAATCTGTATTTTAGGAAGAAAAGGATGTTGGGCAACTTTGCTCTATCTGCTGAGAAAGACAAAAAGAAATTTGCTAAGTATTGATCAAAGTTTCTTGGTTTATGTGAAAGAACCCAAAGCAAACCCCACCTTTAAAACACGAATGGTACTGGGTACTGAAACATCAAAACATCATACATAAGGATATTGTAGAATTGCCTTCACTGGAATCATTACCAGTGTATTATGTGGATGTCTGCCAGGACTGCCAAAAGTTTCTTGCTGCCTTGGTACAGAGGTGGACTGGAGGATGATCTCTTGAGATTCTTTCCATCCCTCCCTCTTTCCAACTTCACAGTTTACTGAGTTCACCAGAATTCAGGCTAATTCTGCCTGAATTAGATCTAACTGAATTCAGTACTACTTAGAAAAACGGCTTTAACAAGAACAGTGTCAGATTCTAATACTGTTACTTGACTAATACATTGTTGAAGACCAGAGAAACATCTGTGAACACACTGTCTATGGACACATTATCAGACACACTGCCCATGATCTGCTTTATATTCTTGAAAACTTTCTAGATTGGCACAGCTGGTTTCTAAACATAGCATGAAAGTAAGCCCATGAGAATAAGTCATACTTCAGAGGTGATCCCAAGGCTTTGGTTCATTCCACAAATTGGAATGCAACATTGGCAGTTGCTCAAGCATGATGGAAAACCAGTTGCAGACACTGGAAATCAGGTCACCAACTGGGAAATGAGTACACTAAGATATACAATTTCATAACAAACAGCAATTTTTTTGTTGAAATTTGGTTGAAATATAAGTGATGTTCATATTCAGTCTACAGAAGTGTGAAATTGGGGTTAAGATTAAATAGAGGGATGTGCTGTATTCAGAACTTCTCTTTTTTCCTTCTTCTTTTTGGAAAACTTCCAGACTGCAGAATCAAAGAATCTGATTGGGAAAATACTGAAATACACTTAACTTTCTGTCTTCCCATAGTCAAGAAAGGCTATTATTAGTGATGTTCTCTAGTGAACTGTTTTGTGGATAAACAAAACATTACAGAACTCTCTATTCCCTTTACTGTAGGGAAGTTCTGGGAAGAGCCCTCTAGGAAGAATAGAACCAAATAATTTTACAGGCATTTATTAAGAAAATATGCCAATTGATTAATAGAACTTTGTTATCTAAGTAACTAGACAAAACAGTTCAAATGCAGCAAGTCTCTGGATTCATCTAAGACTTTACAGTGAGGGATCAAGCTAAGAAGTAGGCTTTATGGATTATCTTTTCAAGTCTTTGGAAGTCCTGTCAAACGGAGAGGATCAATAATAGTTTGGGAAGGGTACATAAACCCTTCAAAGATATCTGAGCACAGAACTTGCTGTGTAATCACGCCCACCCTGCTGATGCCATTGCAGCTTCACATGGGAACCACCACTGTGGGACACAAAACTGCCATCCGCAGTTTGAGGAGCAGGCAGCTTTCTTCTTTTACAAGCTCTGCTACCTTTGAAGCTGGGATCTGCTTGTTCTAATGGGACTGATTACAGAGGGAGAGGAAACTTCAAAAGGCTTCGCTGCCTCTGTGAACGAAATAGTCAGAAGGCTGCACTGACATCCTTCTGTGACATGTACCATGGGTTATTTTTTAACTTGTTCCCCATTCTGCCCTTTAACATTAGCATCTTCTTTCTTTTTGTGTGTGAGAATGCTGAAGTTTGCAGACACATCATAAAATAATCAGTTCCTCTGCCTTAAATGGGACTCTTCCCATATTTCTCCCTTCTGGGCTCCATGTATTTTTTTGCTCTGAAGTTTTCTTCTCAGTCACACATTTTTAAAGCCATTGTGATCCTGATTCAGCAGTGTGATACGTGGTTGTGACTGCCTGACTAATAAGAAGCATATTATAGGGATAATTCAATAGGAAGGGCATAATAACTGATGCATGGAATAGGAAAGAACAAAATACGAACAAAATCCTGAAGATGGGTCTGCAATTCCTCCAGGCCTCTGTGTGTGTGTATTTAATTTCATTTAACTCACTTAATGCTAAACTGTGCTGATACTGTCTGTTCTCCCCTTACCAGATGCAGCCCATCTACTTTGAGTCCAAAGCAGGGTGATGCACAAGTAATCTCCCCTTTCTCAGCCCTGGAAGTAACCCATGGGTCAACATCCTCTGTTGATTTCCTTCTCCTGCCCTTATGGAAGGCATGACTTCCTCAGCTGATCAACCAAAATACCACTTCTCATCCAAACCCTTTCTGTAAAATGTGTTTCATCAGATGCCCTTATTTATAGGAATAAATTGTAAAACCAGTCTCTGAGAGAACTTCCAAGTGTCTCCATTCTGACAGGTTTGTCTTTTCAGGGTGTAATATTAAAATAACAGGGATTTTTTTTTTTATAATTTTATTTTGATGACAGTAGCAAATATGTTGCCCATCAGGTAACTCAGATGTCCCATTTGAGGAGTCCATATTAAAGATAAAACCAGATTCACACTTATGTAACAAATAAGCTGACAGAAATGCTTTGATCATTATGCATACGTCTAGTTTTAGGATGTATTGAAATTGTTGACCTCAGTGATTCACATCTCATCCTTTCAAAGAAAAATATTTTACTTCACTTACTCTCTCAGTTTATAGTTGTGCCTTTTATCTTACTTCCCTTGAACTCCAGAGGCTGAGTTTGTCCTTTATGTGAGTCCTCTTGGGGTAACAGAAGCCACACAGATTACATGTCCTGTTTTTACTGGTTCTGCTTTTGTCTTGTGCATTCAAATCGCAGGCAAATAAAGAAAAAAGAAGAGAAAGGATGACCCAGCTTGATATACCTCATCACACCCATCATGAAGACCTGGTCTCACAGCTTACTCCCATATGTTTGCAACAAGCTCTCTCCACCACTCTCAAACAAGCTAAGGCAGCCGCTGTCACTCTGTCTCTGCTCCCTTCCTCCTCCAGTCCTTGCATGTAACAGATGTCCTATTTGGTATATCTGTACTGATAAACAAAAGAGAGTGAGGTGGT
Organism: Melopsittacus undulatus; assembly: GCF_012275295.1. Taxonomy (NCBI): domain Eukaryota; kingdom Metazoa; phylum Chordata; class Aves; order Psittaciformes; family Psittaculidae; genus Melopsittacus; species Melopsittacus undulatus. The sequence goes on along the minus strand of NC_047528.1, from coordinate 42,225,915 downwards.
GAGCTCTGTTTTTGGACCCCTGATTATCTGCATTGCTTAATCATATATCTTGTGGTTTGGCTCTTTGTTGGACTACTGCAGTTAGGTCTACCTGCAAGGCAACCTGTTTCCAAGCCATTGGCAGATTAAACATGAGCCAGCCGATCTCGACCTCAGAGCCAGGACCGTGAACACAGTTTCAGGTCTGGAAAAGAGAAAGGCACAGTCAGGCATCCCATCTACTGCCTCCCTAATGCCCTTCTAGTTACATGGTGAAGCACTAGGTTTATTGCATCAGTAGTGTTTGCTCCTGTCAATGACACTGCTACTGTATTTACTGTTGAGAAAAGAATCATAGAATCCTAGAGTGGTTTGGGTTGGAAAGCACCTTAGAGATCCCCTGCCATGGGCAGGGACACCTTCCACTAGACCAAGTTGCTCAAAGCCCCGTCCAACCTGGCCTAGAACACTGCCAGCGACTAGGCAGGCACATCTTCTCTGGGCAACCTGTACCAGCGCCTCAGCACCCTCACAGTATATAATTTCCTCCTAATGTCTAATCTAAATTTACCTTCTTTCAGTTTAAAGTCATCACCTTTGTCCTGTCACTACATGCCATTGCAAGAAGTCCCTCTCCAGGTTTCCTGTAGGACCCTTTTAGGTACTGGAAGGCTTCTATAAGAGCCAAAATAAAAGCAGTCACTAACTGACGAGGTGATTCTGGAACAATTTAATCACATGGTTCTAGAACATTTTGTTACTTGTACAACAGTGGTAGCATTTGTCTTTTTTTTTTTTTTAACTTATGGAAACAGAAGGCAACTGCTCCTGTCAGTGAGGACTGCCAACAGCATCAGTAAAGATACACAATTCATTCACTTTTAGGTAAAGAATTGGGTTAAAAATAGGAGTAATGAAAAGTCACTTGTACTCCTTGCTATATACCTATACACCTATACTACTTGCTACATATGCTATTGCAAATGTTATATACATGACTTGGGGGAATGATACTGTTTGTAGTCTGGAGATTAAGTTCATACCACCTGATAAGGCTAGTTGGCACTGCTCATGAGCCGAAGTGTTTCTGTTTAAAGAAACCTGAACTTGAAACTTGGACTTCTTAACCTTCTTCGTGAAATGGCTTCGTGGAGCTGTGCTACTGCACTGCCTTACAACGAGAGCGCAGAGACAGCACTGCCACCTACTGCTACCAGGGCCATTGCTCTCAGCAAGGGAGCAAAAGCTTGGGTAGTAAAAGTTGGCATGTACCATAAAAATACATTTACTGTAAAAGTAAATGTTAAAAATTAATTGTAAAACAGATAGCTAAAAAAATAATATTTACTATAAAATTAAATACCCAATTTTACCTTTGCAAAGCATCAGGGAATAAAATAAGCTACCATTATAATCCTGTCACAATTTAAAAAACCAAATAATCCATCTTGCCACCCTGTTTTGTAGCTTAGTCACATACTTTGATACTTTTATTTTTAGCTAGCTCAATGCAAAGAGCTTTGTTAGGAATTTACTGAAACTGAGGCAACTAGCATCTTGCCAGACTAAGTCTTTATATTAACAATGCTGTCCTTAAAGAAAGGTATGATGGACAATAGACATTAGTGATAATAGAAAGAATAACACATAAGAAAACTTATTTCAAAATCATATTAAAATGCATGACCTAAAAGTGATAGTGAATGTATTTCTAGTTTTTCTGCATCACCTGTCCTGTATATCTGAAATTGTTAACCTGAGTCTTAGAAGTCTTATCCTTGATAAACACTACCAGAAATGCACTTAAGGAGTTACTATTTAAGGTCATAGTAGGAACTATCACATTATTTGTAGTACTGAAATGGTACATTACTGATACAAGCTAATAGTTTTGTGGAAATGGAGCACTGATGTTTGTGGCTAGAAAAGGACATGGTTCATCCACACTAATTCAATCCCAACAGACCTGTCTAGTGAAGGATGATTCTAAGGTGACTATAAAGTTGGTGCTAAAGAAACTAAACTGGAGTTGTAAGGGTTGCTGGGCCTGCAACCCTGGAGCTTTTGATGACACTTTATTGAAGAATTTGATTAGAATTTGTGATTTAAATACTGAGTTGCAAAGGTTGCCAGAAACTGCAAAACTGGTGGTGACTTTCTCTTACAGCAACACATATGTAAATTTTAACAGAAAGTCACTGCACTGTTTGGGAAATCAAATTTCAGCTCTTCCCCTAAGAAATGCTTTCATGAAGTAGAGAAGTGTATATGGAAACGCCTGCACATAATGCTGTCAGTCACACATGCTATCTGAAATCCTGGCTCAAACCACATGGAAGTTTGCCACCAAGCTGAGAGAGGCCAAAATTTCAACTTCTGTGTTTACATTCGCATGTGGATTTCACCAGGAAATATCTACTTCCTGGCTTTTGGAACATCACTTCTTTGTGCTTGATTCTAAGGAAAACTGCTTTTCACATTAAAAACAGCACTTGGCACACAGTGTGGCATTAAACCAGCTCATACTTTGTCTTCCAATGCTTTGAATAGGTATCTTTGCTTATCAAGTCAAGCTGCCTACTGCTGCACTACCCGAGGTTTATTAACGCTGCTTTGTAAGCCCATTTTTTTGGACCTACTAAGTCCTTGCTCATAAGTCATTCAAATCCCTGAACCTAAGCCCTGCTCTGCTACTGCTTTTAGTCATTTTTATTTATGCCTGGAAGGTTTCTTGGATGTCAGAAAAAAAGCCAACTGAGACAAATGCATGCTAATGTATTTCTTACTCCTTTTGGTGCAAATTCAGACAAGTTGGCTTCTAGTATGTGGTTTGAACAAGAGTTGAGCTAAGGAATATTTCCACAGCCAGACATGATTCTCAGCTGTAAGAAAGAGACTAACAGCATTGCTTCTTGGATAGCCAGGTCCCTGGAATTTCCCAGCTGTGGCATATTTGACTGGGTCCTCATTTGGATACATTAGGCTAGGAGGTCTGCCCAGCCGAAGCACTGTGAATGTACTGTGTCCTTTCTGAAGAAAATTATTCTGAATCCTAACACAAATTATGACATTGAATGTGATACTTCCAGACTAGTTAAAGCTCATGACACACACACACACAAATAATAAAAAAAAATAAATCAAGGAATGATCTGAATATAATTTGAGGTAGTAGCTACTATAAAGTTCAAACTTAATAAGCATGAAAAGCAGAAGTTAAGAAAAATATATACAGGTTAAATTAGTTCATATTTGCTTATTCATGCAGTGTTAGCAGAAAAAACATACAGACTTCATATGCATTACCAGTATATTGTCTCTCGCTGACATTTTAAAATATCAGTATGTGCTTTAAAGAGCACAAAACTATGTCTAACTATCTCAGGTGAGAGATGTTTGTGCTTTAGGAGTGGGGATTAATGCAGTAATTAGTGCAGCAATTTGCCAGAAGTATGGATGGATTTATGATTTGCATAACAAGAGTTGAGATACAGCTGAGAAAACCAGAACAGAATATTTCAGTTGGAAGCATCCTACAATGATCATTTACCCCAAGATTTAGCCAAACAGCTCCAATTAATGTAAGTGGGAATTGCGTGGCTAAGACTGCTAACTGGTTTTGTGTCTTCAACCAAGAATCTTTACAGCGTCGTAAATTTTCTTATAGAACCTAGTATTTATGCCCCACATACAATGAATATTATATAAAAAAGTATTGTTTAAAACCTACAAGAACACTCAAAATAAGATTCAGGACTGGTGAATGGAACAAACCCAGTGTTAGCTTAAGCTGGTGTGATCTGTAAGGTTTAAATGCTCAATAAGCTTCCTGACAATACCCAGCTGAGATTAGTAAACCAAATTTCATTCTTGACAGAGAAAGCACAATATCAGAAAAATTACTTTTGCTCAGTGGATGGGAATAAAGGGTTTATGCAGAAGAATAAATTACATGAAGCAGAGAAAAACTAGTTGGGCGGTAGTTGCACAATCAGTTTGCAGAGTGTCAGTCATAATAATAGATGCAGATGGGATTATCTTGACATTTCCCGACCTGTCTATCAAATATGTATTGCTGGAATGTGCTTATCTCACTTCTGAAGAGCTTCTGTGGGTGATACAGTTACTAACACTAAACATAGTTACAAATATTTTTTTTCCTTTGTATAGCAACCAGAAGACCTCGTTCTTTCCATTCCATTCATCTACTCCTCCACTCCATCTTACTCTTGACTCCTTCTCTGGACACATGATGTGTTCTTAGTTTGGCATTGTTCGTAATCTGTCCTCTCGTACCTGCAGAGATGCCAACTCTTAGGGTTGTATGTAAGCATCTCCTTTGGCTTCCCAAACATTTTTTTTCCTGCTACACAACAAGAAAACCTGGAACAGATGTGTTGAGTATATACACTCTGGATGATGGAAAAAACGCTCCACCACAGAAAAAGGAAGAAAGTAGAATTTTCCTAGAGAAAACAATTGGAAGATGTCCCCCTAGTACATCTCATGTTGTTAAATGGCAGTGATCCAAACATCATCTTTTTCCTCTAGAAATCAAGGGGACAGACATATCAGCCTTAAGCAAATGACAGAGGCTGAGAAACAGGTTAAGAGGTCACCTGGCTAGGTTACTGATGAGCAGTTTGCTGTTGATAGTCACTCCACTATCAAACAGATCTGAATAACCACATTTATTATCTATATACGGTATTAAAGACCTGGCTGCATAGTTACTGTACTCCTCTAGAATACTGAAAATTTAGACCTCAGGGCTCATAAAATACAGAAATAATTGTTCTGTACTTATTTTGCTTTTCCTTAGCTATATATTTCATTTCTTTCCTTCTCCTCTTTTAACAAGCCTTATGCTTGGCAATTTTAATTTTTTTCCTTTCTCAGACTGTCAGTCAAAGGAGCATCTTGACTTGTAAAGAGATCTTTTCCTATTTATCACTATGACTGCAGGCTTTATGCTTATCTGCTGCCTCTCAGATAAGCTCTCCCTTCACTAAGATACATCCTATAATCTCAACCTATTTCTATGTGATTTAACCTCCTTGAGATAAATAGATTTTCTTTTGCTTGTTTTATTTGAAAGGATTTTATTTAGAGGACTAAGTTATGATACAATCTAGACTTGTGGCGTTCAGTTAAAAAATACAAACAAAAATGAAGAGAGCTTTCCATTTTCTCAGAAAGGCAGTTTGGCAAAAACCATACATACACAACACACATGAAAAATTAAAGGGTGAAAACAAACAAGCAATTTCTTTTTCATGGGCATAACTCTTTCTAGGCTAGCAAAACTTTATGGCATATACTCCTGCCATTGCAGATACAAAAAAAAAGATAATTTCTGTGCTTAGTTCATAAGCAAATAATAATCTTTATTTTATCAACAGCTTGCAGGTGTACAAAGAGGGGAGTCTCTTAAAAATCTAATTCCTGTATTCTTGAGGGCTTAAAAAGTCTGTAGGCAGCTGAAATTAAGTGGCTGTGATTTATCTGTGATTTCAGCCATTTGCTTCATTAAAACTTCTTTACACCTAAATGCACTCTTCATTCATACATTTCTTAAATGTGCTGACAATCCCTCATTTATTCTGCCAAATGTTAATTTTTAGTAATAACGTATTATTTATATACATGACTGAAACCCTCACATATTGTAGACAGATCATATCTTACAGGAAACTCCTGCAAAGCAGAGTGGTGATCCTGTGTGAACACTTGCAACAGGAAAGCACATTCAGAATTTTCTAGACACATTAAATTAAACCTATTTAGGCCTCTGCAACTAAAGAGCAAAATACATGCAGTGAGCTTTTCTGAAAAGGAAGACAGGCTTATAAAACTCACCTCCAAATGAACCACAGCAACTCTCAGTTTTTCTTTACAGGTAAGAAACAGATGCTTTTCATTACTTTGGGCAGTAACATCTCATTAGCACAGCAATTCAGGAAGCTGGGGAATCATCAGCTATGCCTAATGAAGTTGATTCTAAGTTTCTTCAAGCTTGGCTCAGCCCAAGCAGAAAATCAAGTTGGGTTATGCAGTGGATAATGGGTAAAAGTTATGGAAACACTGCTGAGGATGAGGACTGTTCTGGCAAACTTAACTTTGGCCCTAGAAGAGGCTGACTTTTGCTATTTCACTCTCTAGGCAGAGATTTTTGGCAGTCAGGCAGCAAATAATTTCTCCTGCTAAGTAAGTGAAAAAAAATGTATTCTTCATGACACATTAATTTACGTGGCAGGTCAGGGAGGGTATCAGTGAATAGGAGGTCCAGGCATCCCATTCTGGCATGGGTTGCACAGCTGTGTTACACTGCCTGCAGGACCTAAGATTAATTACAGCCTTCATTCACAGATGTCCCCACTGGCATGAACCCTAGTTATAGCTGTTGGTGACATGTACTTTGGCAAGGTCTTGACAGAATGGATGTTTTCCAGGATGCCCAGAGCAGTAAGAGCTTCTGGAGCTGCATCCTCCACACACAGGCATCTGTGCTCAGAGGCCAAAGGAGAAACAAGTTTGAGTATCCTGACAATAAAGATTCTCTCCCTTTATGTGCATATAAATGGTTTTTCATCTTCTGGATGGGAAGGTGAACACTGAGTCTCTAATGAGACTTCATTAATTTAATTTCAGTCTGTGTCAAGAAATTATGAAATCTGGTGGATAGATACTTGGCTGTGGAGCCCAGTAGAAAGCTAGAACCACCTCTACCATATTCAAAGCGTCCTTTGGGACTACTAACCTGGTGGGAGATGAGCAAGTAGGGGATGTCACAACACTATACAGGTGTTGTGCAGCCATTCATTCCTTGAAGATATCCATTCCTTGACAGTTTAATATTGCCTGTTAGTTTACATGGGCTGCGAAACAAGCAGAGTTTGACACCAATACAGGCAGTTCTGCCATTGAGAGTATGAGCTTATGTCTTCATAGAGAAAAAAAAAACAGAAATCAAACTATTGCAAACATGGTTTTCTTAGGTAGTGAAGAAAGGTAGATAAGGTAGTAAAAACTCAGTTGTCAACTTACCTATACTAGTATGCCTGCTGTGGACTTTCATCTGAGGTTTTCACCTCCTTCATACTTTTACAGATCCCTGGTAAGGATTCTGATATTTCTTCTATTAAACATAACAGATTTTAAATTGATCTCAACAGAAAAAAAATTGTAAAGAGAACAAAGCAGAACATTCATTTTCAGTGAGTTCAATGAGAACTTTCAAACAAGTCAGAATGAATGATTGCATTTCATTTGTTTATTTTAATCTAAATTGAAGAGTTAACACTGGTTAGGCACAGCTTGCATTGGTACATAGTGGGAGAAAGAAAAAGCAAATGCGTTAATTACTGTTCACTGACCACAGGTGTGATTTTGAAATGTACTAGATTAGTGAATACTATGTCTCCAATAATCACAGCTAAGGCAAATGCATATATTGGAAACACACAGACACCAATGTTATTATTCTTAACTATTTTACCTTTGAAGAATCACTCTGCTGAAAAGAATAATTACATTCAATATTTTGAATTCCTTTGTTAAGATACATTTTTGCAAGTAAAGGGTATAAGCAAGACTGGTGAATTTTGAATATTTCATTAAAAAGCATTTTCCATTGGAGAGAGCTCCTGCCCAGGAATGATACAACCACTGTGATTAGCTTCTCAGAGGAATAGTATTAAGGACAATTCTTAACATGCTCCTCTGCAAACCAATGCTCTTAGATTTTGATTTAGCTCCCTCCAAAAAACATGTGCTTTTTCCCCTCTGAAACCGATGCTGAAGCCTGACTGACCCCACAGGAAAGCAGGCTGATAAGAAGAGAGTAGAGGTTGTATTTGATATCCTAATTGCCTTGATAATGAGTTGCATTTTCCTGACTAGGAGGCTCCTTTGCTGAATCCTCATACTGCCAAATTCTAGGAGATGGCTTTAAGGCTGTTGATCCACATGGACGATTCATGTAGATCGATGTAGTTTCCACTCACATTTGCAAAGGTCTGGCTGTCTTTCTGTTGTCGCTGTGATAGAAGCTAGGTCAGAATGTTATTTATCCACAGATAGGAAAATCACCAAGGGGAGATATGAAGATGTGAATGAAACATTTCACAAAGATACAGAAGATTAATTTCAGAGTCAAGACTCAGAAAAAGAATCCTGATTTAAAATTGGTCCATAGGGGTTATGAGCAATTTAGCACAGGAGAAAAACCTCACATGTTGTGCATGTAAAATACCACACCACTACATATTATAAAATGACTTATCTGTCCTCTGCTTTTTTGGCATCAGACAGAGCTGTAACTTTCTGATAATGAACCAAAGAAGGGAAACAGGAAATCAAGCATCAGATTTTCCTAGATATCACCTGAAAAGAAAGAGCTGGCAGTACTTCCACATTTGGGTTAAGGTGCATAGCCTCTTTTCTTGTGTCCTCCAAATTCAGTGACCCTCAAGATGTGTGTGGAAGGTGTTCCCTTCAATGCTTTTCTTTACTGAGGCAGAAACAACCTCCCAAGACCATGACATTGAGAAGGGGCATTTTGTCTCCCAATATTTGCAAAGGTGCTTGAAGGAAATTAATACAGCTCTGAACTCCACTAATTGCTCACTTGATTATGTTTTCCAGCCACAGCTCTGTATCATCCAAAGACATTGAATAGACAGCTAATGGCTGTTTTCCCTCCCTCCTTACTTCTCCGCCTTCCTCCTTCCCTCCTTCACTCTCCTCTAGGCATTGCAAAGCATTACCATCACAAAATTATTCAGAGAAATGTCTGTATCACACAGGCAGGAGGAAAGTGCTTGAGCACTTCGATGACCTCCTGAAGTTGCTTCTAACCTGAATTATTCTATGATTTTTCAATATCTTTTGTGCTTGAACACATGTATTTTCATAGCAGCTGAACTTCCTAGAACATGCAGCTCCAGCTAAGCATATTCAACTGCATATACAAACTTACAGGTTATGAACAGATATTATCAAATATAACTTCAAAAATAACATTCATTACAAGTCTCATGAAATATGGAAATCTGTAACTTGTGCATTTGTGTTGTCCAGCTAGATACAGTATGTGAGACTGAGTCTGCAGGGAAAGAGAACTCTCTTTAGAAGGAGCTGAGCTCTTCAGGGTTTGGGTGGAATAATAACAATTCAAGTTTTTGGCAGCATTATTTGGTATCACTTCAGTATAATGCTGAGCTGGATAATTTCACCCTGAGCAATCATTCACAAATGGGAAAGGTTTCATCTAATAGCCAGCCACTGACTGACAAAGTCAAACCTACAGAACACATTTTAGAGAGCATATGAGCTCCAAAAATGTGAGGAGTTCCCAACTCCAGCAATAAACTCTGCTGTGGGACTAATTATACTCTTTTTCCTATACCCTCTAAGCAAGATTGTGAAGCCCAAAAGAGCATATTTCAGCCACTGGTTCAGTTTAGATCACTAACTCCTGGTTTTGGTTTTAGAGAGGAGGCTAAATATTTCACTGAATTTAGTATTAAGAATTCAAACTATTCAGTCATATCTAATTAGGCATTTTTCTAAGCAATATTATGCCATTTCATACAATATAGACTGAAAAAAAACCCTAATAAATTCTTACCACCATTTTTAGTTCAGAACACGGATAAAATAGTTTACATCTACTTTTTATGACCGAAAAATTATAGTTTTCTCTCTCTTAATAATCTTCGGAGCTCTTTGCATTTCTTAATTGCAATGTAGGTTTACTCCCACTAGGTGTTACCCTTTCTCTATGGTTTGTGAAGGAAACCATCCTGAATAAACCTGGACCACCAGCTGGTGCGCTGCCCAGACTGCAAAATAGGAGCTCCTTCATCCCCCGTGATGGAAACATGTTTATAAATCCTGACACAACACTCCCCCCCCAAATAAAAAAGCGCCACCCCACCAAACAACCAGACCAACCCCCCAAAACCCAGTGTAAACTTCTCAAAATATTAAAAACTGTTGGATCCCATCAGATTAATATAGCAGGCATCCAATACATAGCTACTTCTGGTGGGCAGCTAATAGCAAACACCAAACTGTAACGTCTTGTTTGAAGGAGCTATTGCTCAGAAATGTCATGATGGTACTGCAGAGTGAAAGAAATTCAACCACACATTTATTTATTGTCATAAAGCCTAGCTGTCCATGACACTTTAATATTTAAAGCCCTTTACAGAGGGGTGTATGCATTATGAAGCATACTGTGGCAGCCTTGAATGTTACATGTACTAGCATTTCATTGTCTCCCACACAAAATAAGAATAAACCACTAAGATTATGACTGTGTTACACAATCCAGTAACTGACACATAAGTAAAAATAGTTGATATCCACTATACTATCCCCAGATGAAGTCCACTTGTGCTCACTGGAGACCAATGCAGCCAAATGAAGAGACAGGAAACAGAGAAAAAGTTAGTTGAATATTTTGTGAAAAGAAGAAAAAAATCTGTTAAAGAAAGAAGTTACAATAATCAAAGCCTTGCAGTCAAGTGAATTATCCTCACAAGCATAAAGCAGCAGTGAGATGCCCAGAGAAGATAATTCTTCTGAAGAGAGGTTGGCTCACACCAGCTATTTCAGTGCTGGGCATGTTTATAAGCCCAGAAAATGACAGCTATCTCAGAGACAAACACTGCAAGCTGGGCCTTTGCCCAGGACTGTCAAACAGGCTGTATGAGCAATATCTTCCCATGAGAAGGCTCCTTGTTCCAGTGGCCTGGGGAGTTGAGTCAGCCTGTACATTGGCACACAGAAGAGTGCAGTGGGATGGGCTGGTTCATACCAGTACAGAAAGATATGGGATAGGGGCCCAAATAAGGTGCTTGTTAAAGCTGTGTGTCTGTGTCCTATGTTGTTGTGTCACTCCCCGTCCTTAATGGACATGGTGCTGCACGAGAATGCAGTGGGTCCTTGTTATCTGGCCTCTCTTGGTTGACAGGCAGGTGGAAGTGCAGCTCTGGAGAGCCAGTGTCTGAAGAAGCAGCATAACTTGGCAGGCTGAGATGGGCTTGTTCAGTCTGGAGAAGAGAAGGCTCCAGGAAGACCTTAGAGCAGCTTCCGGTGCCTAAAGAAATCTGGAGAGGGACTATAAAGTGATAGAACAAGGGGGAATGGCTTTAAAATGAAAGAAGGGAGAGTTAGATTAGATATTAGGAAAAAGTCCATTACTCTGAGGGTGGTGAGACACTGGAACAGGTTGCCCATAGAAGCTGTGGCTGCCCCATCCCTGGCAGTGTTCAAGGCCAGGTTGGACAGGGCTTTGAGCAATCTGGTCTAGTGGATGGTGTCCCTACCCACGGCAGAGGGCTTGGAGCTAGACAGTCTCTGGAGTCCCTTCCAACCCAAACTGTTCAATGATTCTATGCTTCTATCAGCTTACTTGTCTGTGAAGCTTCTGAAAACATGAGCTAGAAGATTCATTAAGCTCAGGTTTTATCAAGTGTGGTCCCAAATCTAACAAATGTCAGGGCAAATAAAAAGTTCAAGCATAATAAATATGTTAGTGCTATTTTTATTAGCCTACTTTAATATTCAATGCTAAAGAAATTAAGTTTAATTAATAGATTAATTAATTATCCCTTCATATATATATATGTGTGTATATATATATGGTAACACTTGTAAGACTCACCTGCTGGTAGGTACAAAATACTCCAGTGCAAATTCTGCTGTGAATAAGCGCCTGCACAAACACTATATGATTTCATCTTCTGGGTGCATAGTTTAATCACAGTGCTCTCAACAGAGAGCCCACACTAGGGAAGTAGAGTTTAAAATATGAATCTGTGGGAGGCTCTTGAGGTGGCTGCTTGCTAAGAATGGCCAGAAGCAGGGTGATGTGGGGGGAGATGCCACATTAAGAGACTGAGAGGTAAAAGTAACTCCATGAAACTGTTACCAGCAAACCACCATGTGAAAATTTTGTGTGCTTTTAGGCTGGTGAATTGAACCTAAAATAGTATAAGGGAAGAAAACACAGACTCCCTCTGTGCTAGCAGCTAAATCACATTATTTTTCCTTTTTTCTTTTCTACAGCAACAGACTTGGGTATTTCAAAGGGTAACAAATCAGCTTCATTGAGGTTTACTTTAATTTTCCCTGATCTTTCAGAGCTGTTTTCACCTCTCTCCTACTCCCCTAAAAATAAAAATGAAAAAATAAAAAAAGAGACAAACAAGCTGCTTGTTACAAAATGTCAGCAAAACATCAGATTAATCTGATTTTCCATTTTGCTCCCACAAGTGAAAATACTTGGTGGTCAAAGCCCTGGCAGCTGGCTTTCCCACAGGGAAAAAGTAATGTTCTGCATCTTTGCCACCCTACTCTTGAGTCTTGATCAGATTAAATTCCTGTAATTTCCAAGTGTCCCATGCCCCAAGCCCCGCCCGATCTCCTTCCTTAGATCACAATATCTCCCTCTCAGCTCTCCCTCAACACACGCTTTTTCTCTGTCATCTCTTTGGTTTTTAAAACTTCCATTTCTTAACTCCCCCTCATTTTCCTTTCCTTCCTCTTTTGCCTCTTCTTCTCTTGGGCAAACTTAGCTTCTTGGGAACTTGCCCTTCCTCACTCTTCCATTTCTCAATTTTTGAAGGACTTCTTCTCCCCCGCCTCTGCATCTTTTGATTTCTTCTTCGTGGATCACTGCATTAGGACATTTGTAGCCGGACAGCCCAGAGAGGAAGGCACTGACGTTGCCTTCATAGTCCTCAGACATTCCTGTCCTCTCAGCTGCTCTTTCGAGGAGACTAACATTTGAACTCCCAGAGGAGAACAACTGAGTACTCCGAGGCAGCAGCTCTTTACTGTTACTTACAAAGAGACACAGAAATGTAGATAAAACTCAAGCCTGAAGCGTAATTTCAATGCTCTCTGCCAATGCATGTTAAATAGGTGCTAATATTTCACGCAGATCCCCTACCTAATTAATCCAAATGAAATCCGAGCTGTAAGAGCACCCAATTACACGCGTATTCACGCAGACACGAGGAGCTCTCACGGCAAAGAGCCGCTCGACAGGCAGCCCGAGGGGACCCCATCCGCTCCGGGGTCTCCCTCGTCTGCCAAGTCTCGACGGCGGGCACTCCAACACGGAGCTCCCGGTGCCACCAGGGGTGTCCCGGGTCAGCGAGAGGTTGTGACTGGGTCCTTAAAACCTGCGTAGTGAGAGTGTTCTGCAAGCCCAAAAACAGGCTGGGGACCAGGGTGAGGCGAGTGCGGGTAGCACTGCACGCTAGCGTTTATTCCCTGTCAAGGGGATGGGAGAGGCGACACGGTTGCCTTCTCGGAGTCTCGCTCGGCGAAGGTTTGGACAAGCCTCAGAAAGACTAGCGGGGGGTTCAGTGCGGCTCCGTCGGCGGGACAATAGTGTCTCGCTGCTTCCCCGCTCCCGCACCTCGGGGCGAGGGGAGGGAGGATCTTGCCTGCGAAAAGACAAGCCGCCTCGGAGAAGCGGCCAGGGAGCGAGCCGAAAGCCCCAGGGGTGCGGAGAGGGGTGTGAAGAGGCAAGGGTTTACGTCGCCAGCTGCGTACAGCGGTGCCCGTCCACCAGGCGGGAAGACGATCGCCGCCGCAGCAGGGGAAGGAGGACCGGGAGGGAGGGGAGGGGGGGGGGGACACGGCTACGGGGGACCCTGCGTCAGTGCGAGGCCGTCCCCTTCCCCTCCCCGTGCACTCGGCTCTGCCTCCCTCCAGCTCCCCCCGCCCGCCTCCCGCGAGGTGCGGCCGCGCTACATAAACTCGGCCCCGCCGCCGCCACCGCTGCTCTCCGCTCGCAGCCCGACGGAGGCGCTTGGCCGGCATCGGGCGGCAGAGCGGCTGCGGGGACAGGGTTGGCGGCGGCCGCGCGGCTCCGGAGACAGACGGGGCGGGAGGCTCCGGCGGGCAGTGGCGGAGGGTTGCGAGCTCCCCCGCAGACGGCGGCGGCCCCGCCGGAGTCCAGGCGGCCAGAGGAGGAGGAGAAAGGGCGGCGGCTCTCCGCCGGCGGCGGACTCGCTCCGGTATGGCCCTGGCGGACAGCGCCCGCGGGCTGCCCAACGGCGGCGGCGTGTCGCCGGCGGCTGGGAGCGGGGCGGCGGGGAGCGGGGCGGCGGCGGCGGGCGGCTGGTCGTCCTTCCCGGAGATCGTGGAGCTGAACGTGGGAGGGCAGGTGTACGTGACGCGGCGCTGCACCGTGGTCTCAGTGCGAGACTCGCTGCTCTGGCGCATGTTCTCGCAGCAGCAGCCCAGCGAGCTGCCCCGGGACAGCAAGGGCCGCTTCTTCCTTGACCGCGACGGCTTCCTCTTTCGGTACATCCTGGACTACCTGCGGGACCTGCAGCTGGTGCTGCCCGAGCACTTCCCCGAGCGCAGCCGCCTCCAGCGGGAGGCCGAGTACTTCCAGCTGCCGGACCTGGCCCGCCGCCTGGCGCAGGCTCGGGCTGCCGCCGCTCGCCCCGCCGCACTGCACCGCGACGGCTCGCTCTGCGCCGAAGAGCCGCCGCCGCAGCCGCTTCTCGGCTACCTGGAGGCAGAGCAGCTGGAAGGAGGCGGTGGCGGTGCCTCAGCATCCGCCCCGTCTCCCACCGCCAGCCGCAGCCCCTCGGGCGGGCCACTGCTCACGCCCTCGCAGTCGCTGGACGGGGCGGGCGGGCGGCGCTCGGGCTACATCACCATCGGCTACCGGGGGTCCTACACCATCGGGCGGGAGGCCCAGGCGGACGCCAAGTTCCGACGGGTAGCCCGCATCACCGTCTGTGGCAAGACGGCGCTGGCCAAGGAGGTCTTCGGAGAGACGCTGAATGAGAGTCGCGATCCCGACCGCCCTCCTGAGCGCTACACTGCCCGCTACTACCTCAAGTTCAACTTCCTCGAGCAAGCCTTCGACCGTCTCTCCGAAGCCGGTTTCCGCATGGCTGCTTGCTCCTCCACCGGCACCTGCGCCTTTGGCCCTGAGCAGGGTGGTCCTGCCGAGGACAAGATCTGGACCAGCTACACTGAGTATGTCTTCTGCCGGGACTGAGCATCTGCCCAGCCCGTGGTGGGGGGTTAAGGCATTGGACCCTGCATACCCTCACACTCATGGTCCCCTCCCGTCATGGAGGAAGGAGGAAGTGGAGGGGGGCAATGTCCCCCTGCACTTTCTTCACCCCGGTGCATGCGTCCATGCACAAGGGCAGGTCAGCTTCCAGCACAGCTCCCATCATTCCTACACACAGCTCCTGATGGCCTCAGGGACAGGAGGTCATCATGTTTGCTTTGGCCACCATGTCCCTTTTTGTCTACCGTGTCCCTGCTCAACCACCGTATTCCAGCTCGTCCTGTCATCCTCCCTCCAGTGCCTCCCAGTAGCTGTGTTGGTAGTGAGGAAGGAGAGGTATCGGTAGTATATAAATACTTGTCCCTGGAAAGTGTGTGTGTGTGTCCAGCCCTTGCCCCTGTCTGTGCACAGGAGCTGAGGGATAGCTCTGTCGGGGTGGAGTGTTTTAAAACCCACCCATATTTGGGCTGAGGAACCTTCCAGTTGCTTTTTAGCAATTTCTGTTTTAAGATAGCATGACAAATGTCTGTCTTTTCTCATCCCCATGTCCTTAAGTGTGATTTCACCTTTGTGGGTGCACCTACAGTGGTACATTTTATCCTCTCACCCCGTCAATAGATGGTGAGATGCCTATCTGTGAAGGACAGTCACATTCAAGTGATACCTGACTGTGAGGGGTTGACACTCCTGCTGAGACTTCATCTATAGAGATGAGTAATTCTGCAGGAGGTACATGCGTGTGGCCCTTCAGGACCGCTTGCATCCACCTCCCCTGCCTGTTCCCTACTTTTCCAAACTCCCCTCTCCATGTTCTTAAACTGGACCAGGGCTTGCATAGCAGGTGCATAAGGCTGATATGAAAGGACAAGTTCTCTGGATAACCAACCATTTGAACTATAATGTGTCCTCAGAGACACATGTGTATTTCCTTGAGAGGTAAAACAATGATGCTTTGAAAAATTAAGAATCCTTGTGAATCATAATTTTCATGGATGGTGTGAAGTCGTTAAAATTCTCTTGAAGTTACTGGCTGTAATATGCTTAGAAATCCCAATGTGTATTTCCTTAAATACCCTCAGAATGAGGGGGGTGAGATGAAACCAGGCTGGCCAGAGTGAAGGTAGGACCTGCTTCCTGGGAAGCTAAAATCATGTATATTGAATTAATTAATGCAGATGTACATTCCAAGTATAATCACGAGCACCCTGCTTGTTAGTTTTGGTCACGTTAGTGCTGTAAAACTTGGAAGCCAACAGAACTGATGCAGAAACCACTTTTTTAAGAACCAGTTTCTTAGATTTCATGACAGTACTACCAGGGCAGTGACACTGCTCAGAGTTAAGTACCTCTTCTTAGCCAAAATTAGTGCTTCTTAGAAAGAATTAAGCCCCATCCTTAAAAAACTATGAGAGTGACGCCAAGTTTCTTCAGGGGAAATTACCATTTCCGAGCTGTATTTTGTTTGCATTATCTAACCATTTTTCTTTCCCAGAGGAGGCAGCAATAGCTTGCTTTGGAACAGATGATCTGAGCAGCAGGGTTTATGGTAGGGAAGATTGAGCAAGCTGCTCAATCTCAATAAATTAATGAAGATTAGGGTACAAAAGCATTTTCTTTTGAAACATGAACTCGATTTAAAATCATATACTGTCCCTTCAGACCTTCACAGAAAAATATCCTAAATGTATCTGAAGTGTCAAGGGATTTAACAGTACATAATAAAGGCTTGAAGTTATATTTTTAAAACTCTAAATAAGAAATTGTTCTAAGTCCAAATTTAGAAATATTTCTAGCACTTGTATTCTAACCAAAGAATTTCACAGTAGGGTTTTATTTTTAAAACCTTAATTCCTTTGAAAAGAGCTATTGCTACATATGTATTGAGTTTCAGTGCTCAGCCTCTGTGTTCACCACTTGGTCTTTCATTAAGTGCATGCACAATGCATAAAACTGAAAATAATTGTCATCACCATAGGTTTTTTTTTGTTTGTTTGTTTTTTTATATTGTCAAGATTGCCTGTCGATTTGATTAAATTGAAGATGCACATACGAAAGCACTGGGTATTGTAGATAGTTGCACAATGGAGTATTTTTAAAAGGAGAGACATGTATATCTGCCAACTTACATGAGCAATAAGACAGAGTGAGAGGCCAATATACCTGAAGACAGAATGAAACCTGTTTGTCCCAAGCCTTACTCTGAAATGATTTCTTTTGTGCTTAACATTTATACCACAAGTGAAAGGACATTGATCACAGCTACTAGGTCTTTATGCCATTCTTGAGAATAATGACCATCCTTTTCTAGTTTCTGTTAAGTAATTCTGAAGTATGTTTTTTAAGATTTTATATAAAATCAGTTTTCAGTAAAGTGTTAAAATTTGCTCTAGTTTTTTTTCCTTTTTTTTTAAAGAAGCTGGTAGCTTACTATATCCATCATAGGACCTATGAATAGGGGCAGTTTTAAATTGAACTTCGGATTTAGTGTATATATATATACAGTATATAAACATTTTACATGAATCATTTAGTTTTTTAATCATTTTAGTGCTACAGAATTTCATAATATATCTAGCTGAGCATTTGCATATTACGCTGTGTACATAATATTGTAACGTTTTACTGGTTTCCTATACCTGTTTCTATGGAAAAATTGAATATGAGTATCAGCTTGTAGAACTGAAGTCAATAACATATTTGCTTGAATGTGAATCATAGCTGAACTTACAGGTACCTGAATGCATCTCTAAAACAGTGATCTCCTGTATTTTGATGAGTGATTGCCTATCTGTTTGCTGGCCAATGACCCAGAAATTCTCACATTTTACATGAAAATGGGTGCAATAAAACCATAAACTGATGATTTTTTAATCTTTGTGTTTGTGCTAAAAACTCTGAGCATAACTAGTACTAGGAAATGGGGCCCCACATTTACTGATAACTCACTACATCTAGGCTTAAAAGGATGCTGCCATAAATGTAATAATAATTTGATTGTTTGCCACAGAAGACAATATTTTTCTTAAACATTGCTCAGTAATTTCAGCAAAATTTTTTAAAGGTAAAATGCCCAAGGCAAAGTCACTGAGTTTTGCTGGTCTCTTCTACTGAGAGCTCAAATAAAGGATAACCACGATGACTGCTAACCTGTTGACGTGTGGGAGGAAAGGAAGCTAGAGGCACAATACTGGAGTCCTGTATACATTTTGTAGCTGTTCTCATTTCATGTTCTTATTTAATGCATTAGTTTTGCAAGTGCTATTAAAAAAGGCAGTGTCTCTTTTAATTAGAAGTTAAAGCATAGGTCTATTTAGTGATGCATATCACGAACAGTGACTTTGCAGACGTTTGATAGAATGTCTATATTTTTATACATGTAGATAATGAGTCACTTATTCATTCTTATTTTCACATGTACAACATTGGAAATAAAGATCCTCCTAGAAAAACATTGCATACCAAATTAAATTCTTGCTCTTTAAATAGTAATTCAGTTGTGTGGTTTATGCTGTCCTTTTTACTGTTGGTAAAAATGTTGTTTGCTTTGCCCTCTCTTACAGTATCATATTCATAACTTCACCAAGACTCCAAACTAATATGTAAAGCAGAAACATTGAGGAAAGAATATTGTGTATATAGGGATTTCTAGTGGCACCTGTGGCAAGATAAACAGAAATGTATAATGCTCAGACTTTCCTTTTAAGTGTCACTGAGAATTTTTGTAGCACTGGTCAATATAAATCAGCCCTCAGGAAATGGTAGTGATTAAACAGCTTAATTTGAGTAGCACAGAGTAATTCTTGAAATAAAATGATAAAGCTTTTTATGAAGCAAAGGAATAATAACATGGGATATAGTACTCATTTAATGAAAGAAACATTAATACCTAAGGATATAGATGATCCAAGAGAAATGGACTTAGCAATTCTATTAAGGAACAGAGGGGTGATCTTGTTAGGTACTATATGATCTCTAGTGAACCAACAAACCTGATAGTTTATAATAAACCGGTGGTAAATTTCATAGGAATTAGTAAGGAATTTCTAGTCTAAGTGTGTGAAGCATCTGTGTATTTAATAGAGCCTTCCTGGGTAGCATGGTTATAATGCAAAGGAAGCAGCTGAACGAAGTTTAATCAACCATTTTATTTGATGGCTTCATAGTATGTGAGGGCTTTGTTATCATACAATACTATAAGAAAGGAGGTTGTTCCATGAGCAACAAAACTTTGAGGCTGCCTTTCTGCAGGCTTAGGTCTCATTTCCTTTATACTAACACTTCAGTAACTCTGCTAACCCCATCCCTTTTATTTCACTTCTACCAGGCAAAAGATGGCGTGCTCTTTGGCAGAGACAGCTTCTGCTGTGCTGAAGGATATAGCTGAATTCTGCCCTTCTCCCTCAGTGAACGATGGATTCTTTTCCACTTTCCATCACCCTGCCAGCAGTATTAATGGTACTCATAAGAACATAATAATCTGCGAAATTTTGTAGCCTTTGATTGTGTTTGAAACTACCCATCAACTCAGAAGTTGTTAAGGGGGACAGATGTCCACCCAAATGGACAATGCAAGTGTACAAGCTTTATTTCCTTAGGAGGCAAGGCTGATAACAAATTACTGTAATTAAGTCTGGCACTGTCTGTATAAAACCTTTTGTCAAAGGAGGACAGAGTAGCCCGAGTGCACTAAATCCCTATAGACTGAGGAGGCAAGAGGTCACACTTACTTTTGTGACACTGGCCAGTCAGCCAAGCAAATGGGTGGCCTAGAATGTCTTAATGGTATTTCCATTCTCCAAATTTCTGCAGTGTTTTCAAGTGTAGCCTGAATACCCTTGAGACTTGTTACAACAGCCATCCTTGTCTGCCTGTCTTAAACCTGTTCGTAAGTTTGACTGCATACATTAGGCACACAGTTCTTAGCGTAATGCAGTCATCCCAGCACATTGTAACTGAGAATGACCACCTAGAGGGCATAATGGTCAACTCCCCCTCAGCTGCCCCTGTCTTGCTGCCTCTTACTGGAGTGAGGGCATGGAAACTTTAGTTTTCATTCAACCCTTTGTTCTCAACATCCTGTATGTTTTGGAGATTTTTCTTTTCCCTGAGGAAGATGAGTCTTTCCCATCATTGCCAGCTAATAGAGAACAGCTTTTAATTCATCAGCTAGTTTTTAGATGAGGTAGATTTGAAGTGGCCATTCCCATGTAACTTACCAGTTCTATCTTTTCCAGCTGACAAAAAATAATCTCCTTTCTATAAACAGAAACTTCCTACAATCTTTAAATGATTCTCCTCCTAACAGAGTCTGTGGTATGGCAACATGGCCAAGAGGCCAGGGCCTTTGGTACTGAATGTAAAGAAGGATGGAATGAAAGCATAGCAAGGTAACAGAAATAGTGACCAGTGGCCTTCTGGGCAAAAGTAGTGTTTTTGTTTCTCAGGTTAGGAGAACCAGTAACATACTCAAGTTCTTTCCTTGTCAAGACCTTTACTTGGATGTGTCTCCTCAGGTTTCTTACAAGAAACAACAAAGTTCCTGGGAGAAACAAAAGGCTTATACAAGTGCAACCATTGCATGACCTTTTTGTCTTCTTGGACATGTAAATATCAGAAAGAGAAGTGAAACCCAGAGATGGAGAGAGGAATAAAAAGGGAAGGGACTCATGCAAATACAGAGACTGCCCAGATATACATTTGACACTTTATTTCTGCGTAGAAATGGTAAGAAAATTCAGGAAGGCAATACTACATGTGAAGAAATGCTGAGAACTGCAGGCGGTCTGTACAATGTACTCCAGCAAATGCAAGGGCAATACGCATGTATCAGTCACTCCCCCCTATTACAACCAGATCACTCTCTTGGTGTTCAGATTTGAGAGAGCATTTGCAGATGATGGGGATGCCTGCTATCATTTCCCAATGGCATTTAAACAATCTTTTGTTTGTAAAGTATCACAGTATGCACTGGGACATGTATGGTAATCACACTAACATCTTCAGAGCTGGTGTTTCTCCCTTTTGAGTGCAGAGGAATCTGAGGGATTTTTTTTTCTTATTGTTTGGGTTTACATATATTTTTCTTTTGGTTTTGTTTTTTTGTTTGGTTGGGGTTTGGTGGTTTTCTTTCTTAGTTCAGCAACTCTCTGCCCAGAATGAGCAGTTGTAAAAAAGGATTTAGGTTGTTGGGTTTTGGTTTTTTTTTTGGGGGATGTATTTTTTATTTTTGTTTGTGGTTTCTACTTTTGGTTTGCTTTTTTTTTGGGGGGGTGTGTTTGTTTTTGTTTCAGCATCTGCATTCATAAACGTGTTTCTGTCATTTCCTTCCTAATCCATAGACTCTCTCAGTATACTTTCTTATGCATTTTGGATGCAGATGGCAAGGTAGAGAGATAGGGCTTTTGTAATTTTTTTCTGCTTTTTACTAATATAGCTGAAAAGTCACTCTAAGAGTAGTCTTGTGACGTAACATGAAATTACGAGAAGACCTTTCCAGCCCTAACTATCCTATTCTAACCCTAACTATTCTATAATCCTATGAAGTGTGTACACAACCAATATGAAATAACTACTATCCTATAATGTGTTGCGTAAACTATATCCTAAAATTTGTTTTAAAAAGACATAGCAATAGGGTAATGGAGTAATAAACATATTGATAAATAATAGTAATGGAGTAATAAACATATTGATAAATAATAGTAATGAATAATAGAAACAGACATACCCTGTTTGTGTGTGCCCCAGTCTCTGGCAGAGGCGGGTGCTGGCACAGCCCTGCCGCATGGGGACATCCACGGGGTCAGGATGATGCCCGATGGGACAGGACAGAGGAGCTGCCCCCCTCTCTGGTGGGATGTAGCACCGAGACTCACCAGAAGGTGAGAATGCAGGAGCTGCAGGGGCAGATGAAGATGAGGGAGCTGCTGCTCTTCCCTTCCTCCTCCTCGGCAGCATTCCCGGATGACCGCTTCCCGCCGCTCAGCACCTGGAGCAGGCCCAGGGGAAGGCAAGGAGGGCACGGGGTGCTACCACGTCTGCAGAGAGGAGCGGCAGGGAGTGGCCTGGAGGTGGCTGAGCCCGCTGGCTCCCCTCTTGTGCCCGCCTGCCATGGGCATGGCCACAGGTGCGTCCAGCACCAGGGTGCTGGGGAGCCTGGGACTGCTCGTTGGCTGTCCCTGCTCTCATGCCCTGGTGCCAGGGCCAGGGCTTGGGAGGAAAGGAAGCTGGGCTCTGCCAGTCTTACTTGGTCTTGGCAATGACCAGGGTGTCCCTGAAGAGGAGGAGGTCCCTCTTCTTCTGTCCATGACTCTGGGCCACCCTCAGTCTCTCCTGCAGCAGTTTTTCAGGCAGCACTGGGTCAGGCTCACATTGCTGCTCGTGTCCAGGGTCGTCCCTGCAGAACAGACAGCTTCTGTTCTGGTGGCTGCTGCAGGGCCCAGCTGTGCCAGTGTGTCCCTGAGCTGTGGGGGAACCCACCTGGACCTGCAGCAACAGAACCACCATCCTATCCTGGCAGGGCTGAGAGAAGACTGTCTTGTAAATGCATGTGTAAAACACACAGAGCGGGAGTGCTCCTCTACAGGAGATGTGCACCCCCGGTGTTGCTGGTGCTGTAAACACAGCACCATTCCTGCAGGCACTGGGGCCGTTGTTGGGCCAGCCCCAGGTTAGAACAGAAAACATGGCTGTGGATCTGGACCTCCAGCCCGCTGTTGAGGGCCTCCCTGATCTCTCAAGAGGCATGCTCACTGGCTGCCAGAAGGATGATCTTCTCGGTGGATGGCCAGTGCTCATTTAGCAGGGCCAGCAGGTTCTGAGGGCACAGAGGAGAGTTGCTGGGCTGGAGATAGGCCTTAGGGCAGGTGCTGGTGACAGCCGCTCTCCAGAGGAGCCAGGTTGGCTTACCTGGATGGTCTGGGGCAGCACGCCATCCTGGCTGCACAGAGCTGCCAGGGGCCGGCCAAAGAGAGCATCCCTGCAAGCAGAGCCCGACGACCCCAGTGCCTCTGCTGCAGCTGAGGTCCCTGGCCACTCAAATGGACAGGGCAGTCTCCTTCTGCTCCTGCGGGTCCCACCTGCTGCCAAAGGGAAAAAGGCCAATGAGCCCTGGAGGAGAAGCACGAGGAGAGTGCTCCCAAACTCAGTACTGTCCCCCGATGCCCAGGGCATGGGAGAGGTGGCGTCATTTGGAAACAAGGTGCCCCGGGGCTCAGCTCTCTGCTGCTGCAAAGCAATGGGGATGGACGTGCCCTTTGGGAAGGGCAACGGCAGCCTTGTCGCAGCATGCGTGCCTGCCCGCAAAAGCAGGAGAGAAGGGCCATCCTGCCACTGTGTTCTCCATCCTCACCATCCATGTGGCCACATCCACCTCGACTGCGGGAGAGAATGCAAGGTGGCTTTTGCTTGGCACCAGCCTGCAAGACATGTGCTGTGCTCACCAAACAGCCCCGCAGCAGTTGCATCAGCCCCTGGGCATGTGTGGGTGGTGGGGATGGGTGAGATTGCACTGCAAGTGACCCTGAGCTGAGCCTGGTGCTGGAACAGCTTCTCCAGGCTGCTGGTGTGTCGTGTTGGTGCCTGGGCAAGGGGAAGGGAGCAGAAGGTGAGGAGTGATGCAGCTGATGCTGGGCTGGAGCAGCCCCTGGGGGCAGAGCAGGGGTAGGAGGGACATTCACAGTCCTGCGGCCACTCAGCTTCTTGAGCACCAGCTTGACGAAGGGCAGCTGGGTGACCTGGGCTCCCTGTACTACTTCCGGTGGTCTGTGTATGGGGAAGGGGCAGAGAAAGAGCTGTGTGAGACCCAAGCCAGCTCTTCCTTCTGCTGTGAGCATGGAACAGCAGGAACAGCCGGTGCCACCTGGCAGTGGAGTGGGAGCAGCGGCAGTGGTGAGGATGAGGCTGGGCAGGTGTTGGCTGGACACAGCTGGACACAGCTGGACAATGCAGCTCTGCCAGCTGTGCCTGCTCAGCAGTGGAGACACCTCTGCCTGCAGATGTGGAACGTTTCTGCCTGTAGCTGTAGGACACCTCTGCCTGCAGCTATGGGGGCACCTCTGCTCAGCTCAGCAGAGGCGTTTCCATATGTTTTGGATGCCACACGTGGAGCATTTGCCCATGATGGGAGCACGGGTTGCCCCTGCTGCAGTGCCAGGCAGGGCTTACCCCAAGAGGGCGCTGACCCAGATCTCTTTCAGCGCCCGTGAGCTGCCAAAAAAGGAGAAACAGCCTGAGTGCACGCTGTGCTCCAGCCTGTGAGCAGAGGCAGGTGTCGGCACAACCCTGCCGCATGGGGACAGCCACGGGGTCAGGATGATGCCCGATGGGACAGGACAGAGGAGCTGCCCCCCTCTCTGGTGGGATGTAGCACCGAGACTCACCAGAAGGTGAGAATGCAGGAGCTGCAGGGCCAGATGAAAATGAGGGAGCTGCTGCTCTTCCCTTCCTCCTCC
Source organism: Melopsittacus undulatus (assembly GCF_012275295.1). Classification (NCBI taxonomy): domain Eukaryota; kingdom Metazoa; phylum Chordata; class Aves; order Psittaciformes; family Psittaculidae; genus Melopsittacus; species Melopsittacus undulatus. The sequence continues at coordinate 42,201,423 of NC_047528.1, read as the reverse complement.
TCCTCAGCAGTATTCCCGGATGATCTCTAGCTGCCTCTCAGCGCCTGGAGCAGGCCCAGGGCAAGGCACAGAAGAGGGCACGGGGTGCTACCCACGTCTGCAGAGAGGAGCTGCAGGGAGTGGCCTGGAGGTCTCCAAGCTCCCCTCTGGCATTGGCCTGAAACGGGAATGGCCATGGGTGTATCCAGCACCAGGGTGCTGGGGAGCCTGGGACTTCTCCTTGGCTGTCCCTGCTCTCATGCCCTGGTGCCAGGGCCAGGGCTTGGGAGGAAAGGAAGCTGGGCTCTGCCAGTCTTACTTGGTCTTGGCGATGACCAGGGTGTCCCTGAAGAGGAGGAGGTCCCTCTTCCTCTGTCCATGACTCTGGGCCACCCTCAGTCACTCCTGCAGCAGTTTCTCAGGCAGCACTGGGACAGGCTCACATTGCTGCTCGTGTCCAGGGTCGTCCCTGCAGAACAGACGGTGTCAAGCATGAACAAGGAGACTGCTGCAGGGCCCAGCTGTGCCAGTGTGTCCCTGAGCTGTGGGGGAACCCACCTGGACCCGCAGCAGCAGAACCACTGGCTCTAGCTGGGCTTTGGCCTTTTGTGATGTCTCCCTCCATGTGTGAGCCGCAGCTCAGCAGTTTTCCTGAGAAGTTTGACCTTGCTTCTAGAGACCATGTAGTTTCTTTTCCCCCCCCCAGTTCCAGGAGGAGTTCCAAGCTGCTCTTCTGCTGCACTTGCTCGACTTCCGTTGGCACAACGGGATTGCTGCTCCTGGCCTTTCCAGAGGTGGTCATGGACCCCTAAATCCTCAAAAGCACATTCCCAGGGGACATTGAGATAAGCTCCGTGATTAGCTTGACATTTTCCCTCTTGCGATCCAGGGAAGCATTTGTGCTGAACTTCTTTCTCATCACATCCAAAATTTTGAGTCTTTGGGATTACTGTGGCCAAGACAGCCTCCTACCACCTCCTCTCCCACGAGTCCTTGATTCACAAAGAGCAAGTCTAGGAGGGCACCTTTCCTAGTTGGCTCACAGAGTGCTTGTATAAAGAAATTACCTTCAATAAACCGTATGGCATTCCCAGCTGAGGTGTGGGAAATTGAAATATCCCCTAAGGAGAATGGCTACCTCTCCAGAGGTTTCTCCTAATTTGCTATAGAATAATTCATCAGCGTTATCCTCCTGGCTGGGTGATTGCTAGTAGACATGCACAAGGACATCTTTTGTTTTCCATCCCCTTAATCCTTCATTCAATTGTGTTTGAAACTACCCATCAACTCAGAAGTTGTTAAGGGGGACAGATGTCCACCCAAATGGACAATGCAAGTGTACAAGCTTTATTTCCTTAGGAGGCAAGGCTGATAACAAATTACTGTAATTAAGTCTGGCACTGTCTGTATAAAACCTTTTGTCAAAGGAGGACAGAGTAGCCCGAGTGCACTAAATCCCTATAGACTGAGGAGGCAAGAGGTCACACTTACTTTTGTGACACTGGCCAGTCAGCCAAGCAAATGGGTGGCCTAGAATGTCTTAATGGTATTTCCATTCTCCAAATTTCTGCAGTGTTTTCAAGTGTAGCCTGAATACCCTTGAGACTTGTTACAACAGCCATCCTTGTCTGCCTGTCTTAAACCTGTCAGCTGGTCGTCATCATTACTGATAACCTTCACCATAGTTGCCAATGAAAAATAGAAATATTTATTAAAAAATTATTAGCATTTAGTTTTATGACAGTGAATACTAATTTTGTTTTTCATGATAATGAGCTGCATGTGGTTTTCGCCTTGCAGTGAACTGTGGTAGATGTAAGGCTCTGCTGCTAAACAAATCTGTCTCATATGATTGCTGAAGCCTTAATACTGCCATTGCAAGTAGTCTGTTGGAAACATGCAGCACAACTGCTGAGACAGTCATAACCAGTCAAATTATCACATTTCTTCCCTGTTCACTTTCCAGTGTGTTCAAGCAGGAATAAAATTAAGCTCTGTTATCCATTTTCTGTTCTAAAAGCTTTTTAGCACATACTATGGAGTATTTGATACATCCATCAATACTGTTGGTAGCAGCGAGTCAGAGTTTTGAAGTGGATTTATTTCCTAGTGGGGAAAGGTGAGCTAGGAGAAATCCTTGTACAAAGTAGGAGCCGCCTCATGCAGTTTTGGAAAAAAATCTTGGTGTCACAAGAAATTCCAAGGTATTTTTCTGTCTAATCCAAATACTACATTCATGTATTACTCCTATCTTGTAACACCACCCATGCCCCAGGACCTACGTCAGAAAAGCTATAGTCCTTAATGTGATTTGTTTTGTTCTAGGTCTTACTTGATGCCATTGGGATGAAATAAATATTATTTTTTTCCTTTAAAAACTCTCAGTGATCGGCTGATGGGAAATGACAGCTAGCAGTACACCCTGCTTAGGAATGTGGGTATTTTATCATGCTTTTTAGTTCAACATAACGTGAATGGGAGCGAAGTTTGCACAGGAGCATATAGGAATCATAGAATCATAGAACAGTGAGGGTTGGAAAGGACCTTAAAATCATCTAGTTCCAGCCCCCCTGCCATGGGCAGCGACACCTCACACTAAACCATATCACCCAAGGCTTCGTCCAATCTGGTCTTGAACACTGCCAGGGATGAAGCATTCACAACTTCCCTGGGCAGCCCATTCCAGTACCTCACCACCCTAACAGTAAAGAAGTTCTTCCTTATATCCAATCTAAACCGGTGTGTCCTGTGGTGTCAGTATGCCGTGATGGCCAGCTTCATATAGCCTCTGACTCGGCTTCTGCAGTTGAAAAATTTCCTCAGACTGCAATTTAGTGAGTGTTGACTCACTGAAGTTCAGCCAGAGAGGACGAGAACAGCATATCTAGACTGCAATCAAAAAGCAGATCCATTGATAGAGAGCACATGATCTGTTATTTTCCTTTGTGATTTTGAGGTAAAGTCACAATCTTGGTTAGTTTACTGAGGAACAGCCTGTGATGTAAAAAAGCCAAACAAATGTAAAATAAAGGAAGAGCCCTTTCCTCCAGTCCTCTCCCTGCACACACATTCTTCTGGAGGGAATGCAGTGCTGGTGCGATGGGGACAACATTTTTTGTTTCAGAGATAGCTGCCACCTCAGTTTTGGCAGTTTTTCTGGTCGTGGCTGAACTTTGGGGATACACCTACAGTTAAAAGGGTCCTTTAGCAGAACATACTGTCATAACTATATGACTTCCATAGATGTGGATGTAGTCTGGTTTTGACTCAGATTTTCCAGATAGCTTAGTGACAGTCTCTGTCCTCATATTAATGCAAAGTCTGTGATTACTAGAAGCCTGAAGTTATTTTTTTTTTTAAAGTGCAGAGATTGTTCCAGGAATATGACTTTTTTTTTTTTTCCTTTTAGAAAAAGATCCCAATTATGGATTTCCCTCCTTGTCCCCTCCCCCAAATCTGTGATCTTGTAAAAACACTCCCAATTTTTGTCACCTTGTAAAATTTATTTCCATGTCTTCTTGTGGCTGACAGCTCAAGATACAAGTATTTCAAAAAGCTGCAAGGACCAGAAGGTCTTGCAATGACTCACAAGTGCTACATGGCAATCTCTTCCTGCTGTGGTCCTAGCAGTCAGAGCCAAACTTGGTGGGCAGCTGTGTCCCAGGCCCCAGTATGACCCACTGGACCTGACCACTGCTGCCCCTTCTGAGTTGCTTCTCCCCATCCATAACCAAAGTGTCTCAGTAGTCCCTAAGCGAGCATAGCTTCGCTTCTGCCTCCTTGCCTGAATAAAGGGGCAGCATTTGTATTCTGATAAGCTTCGTGCATCCCAACAGCCACAGACTAGCACTTTTTCTAGTCTTCTGACCCATTTATTTCCAGGTTTTGCTTTCACATTGTGTATGTTATCTGCTGTCTCAGGGTATGACTGGAACATGGGAAAGATTTAGCTGTTTACAGTAGGCTGCCTACAGCTTATCTGCTGTGGCACTGAAGGGGTGATAAAGGCAACTCAGCTAAAAATAATTTTACAGTTCCTTAAAATCTTGGCTTCTGAATAAATAATGAAAAATGCTGAATAAACTAGAATAAATTTGGGTAAAGGCGCCTTTTCTTTTATAGGCTTTATTAGTTTTGCTGGAGCACCAGCATGTTTATCCACTTGGACTTGCTTGTGTCATCTTAAAGGCTGGAGAGCACTCAGTCGCTGATACCTGGACCAAACAGTCTTGTTTCTTTAGCAAATGTTAGAGGAAGAGCACATGTATACTAATGCTCTAATTTTTGTGTTTCTAAAATAAAAGTTTGTAGGTTGCTTGCAGATTTGAAGATTGGATGTTTTTCAACACATCACTTCCAAGGGTTTGAGGATAGTAAGAAATCTCTAGATTGTCTAGTCTGTTGTTCTGCATAGCATATACTGCAGGGCTTCCCTGAGCAGAGCCTTTAAATCAGGCAGAGAAATCTGTTAGACTGTCACCTAGTCTCATGGACGATACTGCTGGTGAAAAAGAAGACACTGCAGTGCTCAATTAATTGCTCCTCTGCAAATGTCACCAGCTTTGGCTTTCGCTCAGAAGGATCTGTAGGGTCTTCCTCACGGACATCATGAGGTTAGAGAGAGTGTGCTGTAGGGAGGTATGTATGAAGAGAGGCAGTCCATTAGATCTAAATCTGGGGATGAACTATCCTTTTTCTTCAGTTCCCTGCCACTTTTACCTGAAACCAGTTCTGTGTTGGCACTGCTTATGTGGCCATGGGATGAACCAGTTCAGGGACCTGGTGCAGATGGAAACCTGAAGTGAATTAAATTTATTTACATCTTCTGAAGTGCTCAGTTCAGGTATTGCCCATTATAGTAAGGGAATGCATTAAAGCAAAGTAAAATTTCCCTGTCCTACCCCTTGTTTTTAAGTTCATCTGTCCAAGGTTTGCATTGGTAGTTCAAGCATTTAAGAGTCACTGGAGTTTATGCTCAGTAAACCACCACTGTAAGGACCTGTCCTCCAAATGCTGTCCAAGTTATCAGTCCAAATGCAAAACAGTACATAAGGTGTTTTCTTATTTAACATTATACCACTGTTTAACATTTACCAGTTAAATAGCTTTAAAAAGCAAAGCAAAATTAAAACAAGAGGACCTATTTTCTACACATTGGTGCTGGTGAACGTTATTACTGTGTCACATGAATGTTCAGTCTAGTTTCTTACTAGTTATTATGCTGGATAGGTAGTTTTCAGCTAGATAAATGGATGGTTGAGGACTGATGACAGGCTGGGAGCCTTCAAGTTCTCAAATTACTCAAGTTTTTAACTACTATCTTCAAACACAAGCAGCTTGCTCATTTTTTTCCCTTGCTTTGGAGCTTCCACAGGCTTCTGAGACTTTCTGCATCAGTACCTACACAGGCTCATAAAGACACTGTGTATAAATTGGACAGACCTGATTAAAAGAAATACTTGTTGCTCTTCTTTTTTGGATTAGGCTCAGAACAGAAATTATTCATTATTCTCCACAGACATGTGGAGCAAAATATTTATACTTTTCTTGAGCTAACAAGCCTCCAACTTCCATCTAGTAATGAATCAATACAATTTTTCACATTGTTCCTAATAAAGTGAAATAATTATATTTTTAATCATGCTGACTGCTACTTTCTTTGTGTTCTTTTTCCTTACCTAATTGAGTTTATGCAATGCAGTTAGTATAGCATTAGGAATTTATAGCTCTTGACTCATACCGGTTGTGATAGCCTTCTCTTTCCCTGTTAGAGTTTGTATCTATGACTTTTTAATAGCAGCTGTCTGGTTCCTGTCCTGGAGTGTACTGTGTAACTCCTACTGCTCTCAATAAAAGGTGCTGTCACTGCAGGATGTACATAAGGATTTAGACAAAACCCGTGTTCTCTCTTTTGCATTCCAGATTTTACATTTATTTGCTGAAACTAACCGGGGATTTAGAAATATATAATTTTTAAAGGTAAGTTTCTTGATTTGCAGTTAGTGGGAATTTATGCCATAATGTTACTTTGTGTTGTGATTGTTTAATCTCATTCTATTGTGGTGCACATCCAGAGGATATCTACAGGACGTACCAAAGGTGCATGTTCACAGCTCTTTTCTAGCATTGTTTTGACTCATCTAAAAGTTGCTTCTCTGTTATTTATGTTATTCTCAAACTCCATTTACAGAGTGACCCAAGAACATAGAATCGTAGAATCATAGAATAGTTAGGATTGGGAAGGACCTTAAGATTATCTAGTTCCAATCTGCAGGCTGTGGGCAGGGACACCTCACACTAAACCATGTCACCCAAGGCTCTCTCCAATCTGTCCTTGAACACTGTCAGGGATGGAGCATTCACAACCTCCCTGGGCAACCCATTCCAGTACCTCACCACTCTAACAGTAAAGAACTTACTCCTTATATCCAATCTAAACTTCCCCTGTTTAAGTTTGAACCTGTTACCCCTTGTCCTATCACTACAGTCCCTAGTGAAGAGTCCCTCTCCAGCATGCTTATAGGCCCCCTTCAAATACTGGAAGGCTGCTATGAGGTCTCCACGCAGCCTTCTCTTCTCCAGGCTGAACAGCCCCAACTTTCTCAGCCTATCTTCATATGAAAGGTGCTCCAGTCCCCTGATCATCCTCATGGCCCTCCTCTGGACTTGTTCTAACAGTTCCATGTCCTTTTTGTGTTGAGGACACCAGAACTGCACACAGCACTCCAAGTGAGATCTCACGAGAGCAGAGTAGAGGGGCAGGATCACCTCCTTTGACCTGCTGGTCATGCTTTTTTGATGCAGCCCAGGATACGGTTGGCTTTCTGAGCTGTAAGCGCACACTGCTGGCTCATGTTCATTTTCTCATTGACCAACACCCCCAAGTGCTTCTCCGCAGGACTGTCCTGAATTTCCTTTTTGTCCAACCTATAGCTGTGCTCTGACCCAGGTGTAGGACTTTACACTTGTCATGGTTAAACTTCATGAGGTTGGCATCAGCCCACCTCACAAGCATGTCAAGGTCCCTCTGGATGGCATTCCTTCCCTCCAGCGTATCAACCGAACCACACAGCTTGGTGTCATTGGCAAACTTGCTGAGGGCACACTCAATCCCACTGTCCATGTCACCGACAAAGAAGTTGAACAAGATCGGTCCCAAAACCGATCCCTGAGGGACACCACTCATTACTGATCTCCAGCTGGACACTGAACCGTTGACCACAACTCTTTGAGTGCGACCATCCAGCCAGTTCTTTATCCACCGAGTGGTCCACCTATCAAACTGATGTCTCTCCAATTTGGAGACAAGGATGTCATGCAGAACAGTGTTGAACGTTTTACACAAGTCCAGGTAGATGACGTCAACTGCTCCACCCCTGTCCATCAGTTTTGTAGCCCTATCATAGAAGGCCACCAAATAGGTCAGGCAGGATTTCCCCTTAGTGAAGCCATGTTGGCTGTCACCAAGCACCTTGTTGTTTTTCATGTGCCCTAGCATGCCTTCCAGGAGAATCTGCTCCCAGATTTAGCCAGGCACAGAAGTGAGACTGCCTGGTCTGTAATTCCCTGGGTCACTCATTTTCCCCTTCTTGAAAATTTGCCCTCTTGAAAATTCTTTGCCCTCTTACTGTCCAGGGAAGCATTTGTGCTGAACTTCTTTCCCATTGTACTCAAAATTTTGAGTCTTTGGGATTACTGTGGCCAAGACAGCCTCCTACCACCACCTTTCCCACAAGTCCTTGATTCACAAAGAGCAAGTCTAGGAGGGCACTGTCCTGGGTTCAGCAGTAGCAGTCATTTTTTCTCCTTCTTGGTAGCTGGTGCAGTGCTGTGTTTTGACTTTCGGGCTGAGAACTGTTGCTGATAGCAAGTATGTTTTTAGTTACTGCTCAAATGTTTGGTTTGTCCAAGGGCTTTCTGAACTCATGCTCTGCCAGGGAGGAGGAGAGGCCGTGAGGAAGCAGAGACAGGACACCTGACCCAAGCTAGCCAAAGAGGTATTCCATACCATAGTACATCATGCCCAGGATGTAACTGAGAGTTACCTGGAAGGGCTGGGGTTCTGGGGGGTTGAAGGAGGCATTGATCGGTGTTTGGTCAGGCACAGTGGGGTGAGTTATTGGTCAGCGGGTGGTGAGTTGTTGTATTCTCTTCAGTTGTTATTTCCTTTATCATTACTATTATTATTGGTGGTAGCAGTAGTGATTTGTGTTATACCTTAGTTATTAAACTGCTCTTATCTCAACCCGTGGGGGCTACATTCTTTTGATTCTCCTCCCCAGTTCTCTGGGAGTTGGGGGAACAAGGGGGAGAGTGTGTGAATGAGCTGTGTGGCTGGGTTTAAAGCACGACAGCACCTTTCCTAGTTGGCTCACAGTGTGCTTGTATAAAGATATTATCCGCAATAAAGAGTATGGCATTCCCTGCTGAGATGTAGGAAATTGAAATCTCCCCTAAGGAGAATGGCTACCTCTCCAGAGGTTTCTCCTAATTTGCCATAGAATAACTCATCAGTGCTGTCCTCCTGGCTGGGTGATTGCTAGTAGACACTCACAAGAACATCTTTGTTTTCCATCCCCTTTGTCCTCAGTTGTAGGCTCTCAGCCAGCTCAGTCTGACTGTAAGTGCTGTAAAGTCCAACCTCTCCTTGCCTATCCTTCCTGAACATCCTCTTTGTCCCTCTTGAGCAGTGATAATCTCTCACCATTCTGCACCACAGACAATAAATCTTGTCTGCATAACTTCCAGATTCACAAGAGAAAATGGTCACCTGAGTCATGATGGAAATACGGTTTTAGTATGGAACCATGCTGAGACTACACACTTTAATACAATATACACAATTTGTGAGTTAGTAAAAATGTGCTAAGATGCAAATACAGTTAGCAGAGTGTCAAGTTGTTCATGTTGTCGTAAGTGCAGTGATGTTTAGGACAACTTAACTGAAGATATTGTCTAGGGCCTCAGTTTGATTTCTTACAGACAGACAACTTAGTGCCATTTAAGATGCCGCAATGAAACTAGCACCTGAAGCCTAGCAGATATGACATAGGACCTATGCACAGTCTTCCCCTTTGGAGGGGACAGCTGGAAGCCAGATGGCATACCTATAGAATCTCAGATTGTACGCAAATTAAGCCAAGGAGTAGGCTGCTTCATCAAGCCCTTGATATCCATTCACTGTAATGGCTGTGTGGACACCTAGTCTAAACAGAGACACAAAAGTTAGGGTGAGCTGAATCCCACCCTAGTTTTATTTCACTCTTCAATCAAGAAGGTTTGCATTCTGTATCCCCCCAGCTGAGACTTAGTGGGAGTGTTCTCCATACAGTTTTTGTAGCTTGTACTGTTCAGAATAAACACTGGGGCTCTTTTTTGTTGTGTGTATCCTGTGGGATGGCAATGAGAATTGGAAAAAGGTAAAATCAGTGGGTTGAGATAAAAACGGTTCAATTGTTGAAATAAAGTAAATAATAATAACAATAATAATTAGTAATAAAAGGGAGGTAGCAAAAAGAGAAAGAGAAATAAAACTCAAGAAAGAAATACAAGTGATGCACAATACAATTGCTCACCATCTGCTGACTGCTGCCCAGTTGGTCCCTGGGATGAGACATCCACAAATTCTCTGGACAACCTATTCCAGTGACTTACTGCCCTCATAGTGAATGATTTTTTCACATGTGAAGCATATGAAAAATGTGCTGGTGACTGACTGGTGTTGTGACTGTTGACTGATGTCCCATGTTCCAATAAATATGTCCACAAACACTAGCCAGCCTGAAATGTGTTAAGAACATGAGAATAGCTGTTCTGGGTCAGACAAAGGGTCTCTTTTTCTAGTGCTCTCCTTGCGACTGCCCAGCACTCAGCTGGTGTACTCATGGGCATATCCCAAACAAGTCCAGCCTCTGTTTTCTGGGGAGCTAATCACTACATATAGGGGAGAGAGTAGACAAAACCTACTTCTTCATATTCTTTCCATTGCTTTATTAAAGGATTTGAAGTTGTGTATACCTTTTTTTTTTAAAAAAAAAAATTTATTTTCATCAGCAATTCATTGGGTCCATTGAAATTATCTGTCTGCATCAAAATTTGGGCTGAGCCTTCCATTAATAACCAGCCATTGGTTAACTTTGGTTTTGAAATACAGCAAAATGTGGTGGAATAGGAAAATGAGACAGGTATTAGTTATATTTTCTGGAAGGAGGTGGAAAATGTTTGAAGGAAATTCTGTTAATAGTATTATTGTGAATATCTTAATAGCACGTGAGGGAGAAGATTCTTTGCTCATCCAAAGTAGTGGAGGATGCACTAGGTTTGTTGCTAAGTTAGAGCAATAGCAGCTACTGCTCTAGGCAAATGACGTTTTAGAATTAGAAGCCATTACTGTCTGAAGTGACACATTTAGAAAATATCTCTACATGAATGATTAGCTCACATGGCAAAGTTGCAGCTACCTGATAGCACACTATTTTTCCCACTTTGCAGTTCTTTTTAATTAATCTAAAACTTTCAAATTGTCATCAATGCTAGCTTATTCCCTGTATGACAAATAAGTCGTAAATGAGGGTGTTTTCATAAGTTGTAAAAAAATCTTCATGTTTACCTTCTTTACAGCTGTTGCAAAGATGTAATTGAAACCCTGAAGAGCTTTTGCTCTTTATATTACTGAAAGCCACAGTAAAAAGCTTTTTGCAAGTTTTCAGTTTGAAGAACTGCAGAATAATTATTCAAGTGTTTATGCAGAGGAAAAAAAAAATCTTCCTTTAGAGACAGTAATTTGGCTCAGAATTTAGTTGTCTCTTTTCTGTTGCATCTGCCTTTTCTCCAGCTCAGAAACATCTCCTTCCTTAAAAATTCTTCTCATTTGATATGGTAGAATATCTCTACAGTACCTGCCCTTTGTCAGTCAAATACCACACTAATTTATCATTTACATAATGCATGCAGTTTTCCTTTACTTATTACAGAAAATTGCCAAACTTTTTTCATTGCTCCCATAAATCTGCTGGAGGCCACATATCAATTTAAATGTATGGTCCAGCATTACTATTTTGCAGCTGAGCTAAAAATCCATGCCAAATTGTATCATAACCCAGGAATAAAAGCAATAGCGATGACTTCACATAGTAATGTCTGCAGATTGCTATGACCAACTGCAAGTAAATGGGGAAAATATAGGTAGTTGATATTTGTAATTTAATCTTTGACATCTCAATAAGTCATTTTAATATTAAAATTATTTTCACTATACTTTCTGCATGGAAGATCAAAAGAATCTATGTTTTTAATAGAATTCAGGCAGAAAAACATTGGCAAAAAAGTACTAGAGTACTTTTAATGCTTGTTCCTACATCAAACATGCTCAGATGAGGCTTAAATGGCCACCAGGGAATTCAAATTTGCCTCAATGCTGTTAGTAAAAGCTTTAACTTTCTGTATTTTTCTGAAAATGCTGAAAATGAAGCACAACCTAATTCTCAGTTATAGAACAATGTAGTACAGCAAAGACATTAACATTATTTTTTCATTATAAGATGTGGGTGCATAACCAGGAAGAGCACTAACATGATCACTTTTTAGTAAATCTTTACAGTATATAACCGTATAGTGGAGCAGTGAAAATCAGAATTTATTCTGATTATCACAACAGAACACTTCCTTTGTATGGGTAGACAAAGAGCTTGACTTTCTGGGATATTTTCACTCTTTCAGTCCTGTTTTCTCTCCTTTAATTGTCAGTAACCTCACTACCCAGCAATTTTTGTGAGGGATTAGGGTTAGCCTAATTGCTTTCCCCTTCACTCTCGGCAGCATTAGTGAGGCTAGCATCTCCAGCAGAGTCCCTTGGCCCTTACTGGTGCTGAATAATGCATGCCAGAGCTCTGTACCCTAGATCAACTTTTACCCACCCATATTGAAGGGTTTAGCAAAGGGAAGTATAATCCCAACAGAGGCTGAACACAGACTGGGGCAGAAGTAGGCAAGGCTGGCAACGACCTAATTAGGAGCCATGGGACTAAGAGGGACCATAGAGTTTACATGACCATGCCTAGCCCTTGGATAAAGAAACCAAAGATTGTTGCTTGTGTTTAGTTTATTGATCTATTAAAGCAGCCACGGATACATTTCAGTTTTTCCTCTGTCCGCACCTTTAACAATTCTCTTTTTTTTTTTTTTTTTCTATAGCTGACACCTAACAGATGAGGGGAAACTTCCAAATGTATTGCGACAGGGAAGGGCATACTACCTTTTTCAGTTTCTGAAGTTTTAAGTACTTAATTGTTTAATTGTATATGCAGTGCAGGGGAAAAGCAACTGGGGAGAAATGTCAGTGGAATGAGGGGTCAAGTAGGAATATTCTAGATAGGAACAAGTATGCCAGGTCAGGTAGAAGTTTCACCTAGCCTAGTATTGTCTTTCTAGAAATGAGCAATAAGAAGTTTAGGAAATAAAGGGTGAAGCAAGGGAAGAATACAAGGCCCATAAGTGTAAAGCAAACATGTAATGCTATTTCCTATTACCGCTCTCAGATTCTAAACCAGTAGCAATGTCTATCCAATTATGCTGAGTGGATTTCTAGTCCATGACTTTATATGTAGTTACTTTTACACCTGTGAAACTTTCATATCTCCAACATCTAGCAGCAGCAAATTCCAAGGTTTAGCTATATCATGCTAAAAATATTCATTCCCTTTCTGTTTTCAACCTGCCACATAATTTTATTTGACGACCATTAGTACTTGTATGGGAAAAGAATAATCATTCCTCATTCACCTTCTCCCTCCCATGACTTTTTTTAGCCATCTGTCATATTATCTCCTTAGTCATCAATTACCTGGGGTAAAAAGCCCTTGTCTGGTTGGTCATTCCTTGTCATTCCCTGCCTCTGATCAGTCTTTTGCTATTTTCATCTTCAGTATGGTTCTTCCTGTTCTCTTGGTAGCTTGTAGTTCTCATTAATGTACCTGCACTGATTCCTTCATATACAGTCCTGCAATTTAGGGTCTGGAAGCTGACATGAGTCAGACCAAAAGTCTGTTTACTTTCCTGTCTCATGATATCCATCAGTGGGTATCTAGGGAAGCATGTAAAACTAGAGTGTTCTTCAAGAAGATTTGCGCTTTAAACTTTAGGTTCATGAGCTGCGAGTTGTTTTTTCATTCCTTTTTTGAATGGTGCAAAATTTGGACTTGTCCAAAAAAGAGTTTTTAACCATCCCCCACCCCAGCTTTGACCCTTGTTGTCTAATAATAAAAGAAAAGATGGCTCAGTCTGCCGATTGCGTGTTCTATTTCATGGGGATCTGAAAACCAGGAAGACATTTTCCCATTAAGACATTGCCTCGTGTCATGAAAAGTTCCATAAAGTAAATAAATCCAGAATAATAATTCAGAACTATTAATTTAAAGGGTAAAAGTTTTATATTCACCCTGATTAGTAATTTCCTGGGGATAAAAAACTTGGAAATCTGAAGGAAGCTCTGCTCCAAATTTGTTCTGCTGTAACAAATAAATACAGAATGCTACAAAATGCAATTAATGTAACAGATCCTGAGCTGATGACTTGTGTTAAATATTTGCTTAAGCCTGGTTTTGGGCAATATAATGGTCTGGGCAAAATGACAAGTAGCCACTGCTCATAGACCTTCTATTAAACTCATAAACCTTCACTGATTAATATTTTGGTGACCTAAGCAACTATCATATGAATATTTAATGACTGTATAAAGGAATTAATCACTTCAAATGCTACTTCAGCATACATCTCTTAAGTCAGAAATAATTAACTTCATGATGATTTATTGAAGAGACTAATCTTTCAGTCAGAGTTGGAATAATCTACATGACCTCTTCTTAAGAATATTGCTCACTACAGTTTTAACGGGTATCAGATGTGCTAAGAGAGTGTTGCTTGGTTTTGCTACTACCCGATAGACATTCTGCTTCAGTACATCTTTGTGTATGTAATTTATTTTCACTGGCATATATCCAATTAAGCAGTATCATATTTTGAACACATTCTTTCTTGATGCAAAGGTTTTATAAAAGGCAAGCCCTGAAGAATCTCACAGGTCAGATCTTTCCATCTTTAGCAGCACTAATCAGCATAGTACCAAAACATAAATTGTTGGTTGACAAATTTCCTGTTGAAATCATAAAACCACAGGAGGTTAAGTATGTGTGTAAAGTCCTATTGATTTCCAGTTAACAAAGATAATGTCTAGAGTCTATGGACACTGTAAGCATACTATTCTCATTTCTCTGGGCAACAACTATTTGTTCATTGGCTTGAATGTGTATATAATTGTAAATTTGAATCCACATAACAAAAAGCATGCTGCTCACATCAGGTTTTTTGCTTCAAAATTTTTGATACACAAAAAATGCCTAACTTCTCCCGCAATCATCAGAAAAGGGTTAGTTATATCTTAATTACAAATTACTTATTTACAGATTCTTATAAATCTATCCTGAAAATCAATCTGAGAAATTTCGTGTGCATGTTTCTCCTCTCTTTGATTTCTTCCCAGCACAGTTAACTCCCACTTCAGCTTAGGAAAGCAGACTGCCTTGCTCACATCATGATCTCTGACTTTTTACGGGTTTCAGCCAATCTGAGCATAATTCTTAGACTGTTAAAAGCATATTCATCTTCAGTTCTTCCTGGAACCAGCTTTTAGCTTTACAAATAAAAAGTTGTGTGATGCCAGAAGGAACCAAACATTACATTTCCTACAGAATATTTCTGACAATCCAAATTGTTTTACATTGTTTGAGTTCATGTCTCTATTATCAGCCTTTTTATGTTTTGTTCCCAGTATACAGGGAGGACAGCAAACTACGGAAGACAAGTTAGTTGCAGAAAAAATCCATCAATTATGCATGATAGTGTGTCTCCCCCCCTTTCTATGTCATACATATGTCTCACATAATACATGTCAGATAAATATCTTCACTCTAGCAGATATTTTTACTTAGCTAACAAGAAGAAATTTTGGGATGTCAGCTAGCAGGATCCCTTCCTGAAGAGTCCCTTGCTTTTGCACTTATTTTCAGTATCTTCTGTCAGACATGTAAAAAAGCCCTTCTGTTATTAGGAGCTGATATGACAAAGTAATAGCAAAATGATCACATGAATTAACCAGAATAGCTTTCTCCTGGAGTGAAGCTATGCTTTCTACACACTATGATGCATGTGTTTTAAGGTTCTTTTGCTTGCTTTACTACATTAGCACTGCTCCGGTTTTATCTGTGTCACTTCACCACTTCCTTTTGCTCACGAGGCATTTCATCACTCACAAGACCATATCTGATCTTTTATTAGCCAAAAAAGTCTGAGCAATTGGTACATACAGGGCTTGATGGCAGAGCAGCTGTTGGGAACTGGCAGTGCATGCTCTAACTTGGAAATACTAGTCTGTGTATAAGCAACTTCCAGTTCAATAATACTACTTTTCATTAAACCTTGTTTTCTATCTTTATTGACCAGTAAGACTCAGACAACACAGGAAGGAACAATCTTGTGGTAACGAGATTTCAAAAGACAAGTTAAATTTGTTCATATAGAAAAGGAAGGACATGAGAAGTAGGAAGAGCTGAGAACAACAGATAGGTTTAGGAGAAGTTTACAGGCTCTAAGAAACTCTTCCAATACCATAAGGGCCTGCTTTGCACAACCTCCAAGTCTAAGCTAACACAACAAACCAGAATGTGACAGAGACAGATTTTTTTCCCACAAGAAGCTGTTTTTCTCAGATGGTCTAAAATCCCGGAAGAGAAACTTCTACCCTCAATTTAAAGATTATTAGGGCTTTTGCTTTTGGCAAATCCAGCCTTCTTGGTTTCTTGATCCACAAACAAGAACTTAATTCTCAGCACTACCAATTGCTTTTGTGTTAACTAGCTAGGATTTGTAGCTTTTGAAGTTCCCCTTCATTTCTCCTTCTACCAGCAGAAACTGATTTTAAGTTAGGGAAGCTAGTTTTCCATATTTCCTCTGTTGTCAGCACAGTAAAAGAGTCACTATCACTGGTGAGGCAAAGCAGCTTCCTTTAGGCTCTTGCTCTCAGTTGCTGCTTACTCCATGGATCATATGGGAATCCTGAGGTGAGTCTCCCGGGGAAAATCAGCATCATGAACGTCCCAGGGGCTTCAACTGACCTATCTGAAAAACAAGGTAGTATTCAACCCTTCTTATAAGGAGACTGCAGATGAGGAGTGCTGAGCTGATCGGCACAATAATCGCCAACTACCCAGAGTAGTAGTAGCTCTCTCCTCCCATAGTCTTTGCTTTCTTATGCAATTGAGCACACTAACTGCAGAATTAAATCTCAGTATAGCTAGATAATTTTGTATGCCTTTTATCCAAGACTGGTAATGCTGCTTGCATCACAACAGCTGGCCTAGGATTTGAGTCATCACTTAATTGACTTGCAGAATGACAGAATGGTTGAGGTTGGCAGGCACCTCTGGAGACAGCCCTGCAACCCGTGCCCAAAGTAACATCACCTAGAACTGGCTACCCAGGAACATGTCCAGATGGCTTTTGAGTACTTCCAAGGATGGAGGCTCCACAACATCTTTGGACAACCTGTTAAAGCGTTCAAACACCCTCACAGTAAAAAATAAGTTTTATCTTCAGACAGAATTTCACACGTTAGTTTGTACCCACACGGTTCAATTAATTTGTGTCCAAATTAGAGGTTCTGCTTATGGTGTGGTATTTGTTTCACCTTGAGACTGACTTAGATGATTTAAAGTAAATTTCTAAGGCAGTGTTGCATCTGTACAGTGAGGGATGAGCCACCTACATGGACAGTGTGTCTGAGAGCAGGTTGGAAGGGTACCAAGCAGACCCAGGGAGTTAGGAGAGGGGAAAGCAGTGTGTGTGGTCAATGACCAGTGCTTGTCTGCTGCAATGCTGCACCTTGTAAGGAACAGCATTTATTTCCCCCTAAAGATGCTTGCGGGATTAATTACATCCATAATACTTAATATGTTCACCATACAGAGGTCTTTGTGCCATTAATGTAGCATTCCCTTGGCTCCTATGTGTGTAGTTTCTAATGAGGACACAGAAAGGGAGAGATTTAATACATATACTCTCCATATATTAGGGGACAGATACTGAAAATCAGCATTCTGTGTGATTCTCTTCTTAGTAGGTATTTTGAGGCAAAAGTCAGGCCTTTTAATTGTTTCATAGATGGTTCAAGAGACTCAAAATCTTCTTTATGTGGCCTGGGAAACCTTTATTTCTTCTCTTAGCTGTCAGTAACTCATACACATCTGTCTTGTGTTACAGATATCACAGTACAGTAATGGTGTCTCCACTGTTAGTCTGAAAAGTGGTATGATCATTATCCTCCAGCCTAATAGTCCAAAACTGTATGTATGCACTCAAAAAGAAATTTTATCTTTTACAGGTCTACATTGTGACTGATCCATAGCCTTGTTGGTAATGTGCATCAGGAACAGGGAACCAAATTAATTTCCCTAATACCACCTCAGCAATTACACTGGAAAATATGTTACAGTGTAATCAAAAGTCTGGGAAAGTTTCCTAATGACTCTCAGGGACCTTAAAGCCAGGAGTTACTTCATTTTTCACATTACACCTATGTATTTGAGTTCAGACCAAGTATTGTTTTCCCACTACAGAAACTGCCTCAAGAACCAGCAGTTGTTTGTCAGCTCTTCCTATGCCTGTGTGCACCAGCCTGGCTAACATATTCCTTTTCCGTATTATAATATTAACATGAAGCTTTGGGGACTTATTAGGATAAGTTTAGGGTGCTTTCTTACATGGAGCTAGGAGAAGAGATAAGAAGTTTTGCAAACCCTTAGATAAAGAATATGTAATAACCATTGTCTTTAATAAGGACCTCATTTATCAGTATTTAATAATGGAAAGGTATTAATTTTACCTTCACTTTTGCTTTCCAACAGATATCATTAATGACAAGAAAGTTGGAAAATGAAATAATGGAACATTATTTTGTTCCACAACTGGGCTAGCTTGTTTTAGTTTTCTCTTAAAAACATTCCCTAATTCTGTTTTCCAAAGAGAAAGATAATAGCTGGAGACCTATTTATCTAGCTTCAGCGCTTGTGTCTTCATACTAGGTGCCTGGTGATTCCCCCTTATATCTCTCTCTATGCAAATAAATAAATAAATATTTTAATGCAATAACTAAATACCCTTCCTAATTGTAGGAGAAAGGTTAGATGCTTTTGAAGGCCTCCAGAGGGAGATCCACTTCAGCTAAACTGAATTTTAAAATTCAATACTGTCAATAATGAAGTGCTCAATTGAGGTGAATTTGAGCCCTGTTTGGACATCTTCAAAAGCACCTTACTCTCTCAATTGTTGAGTCATCTACTTGAAGAACTGACCCAACAGGTAGATACTTAACAATCAGGCACAACCAAATTTCCAAATCCAAATAAAAAAGACAGAATTATTTTCAGATGGGCCAGCTCCTTTAATTTTATATCTGCATGTGGTATGACAAATCATATTTATCACATATTTTTGACCATCTGTACTGAAATCTCCTTTGGCATTTCAAACATCTCTTCTAATTGTTTCTGTTTATTTAAAATTTCATTCTTCTCAGGATATAAAACCAGATCAGGCACCAAGGGGTTGTGTAATGCTGGAGGGTATAAGATCAAATCTTTCTCATATGGATCAGAGATAAAAACTGTGAGAAAAGCATACAATAGTCAGAATAAATGGAAGGAAATGCTTGATAGTATCATTTTCAATAATAGCCAGAAAGCAAGATTTTCCAATGTTACATTACCTTAGGGTAACCATCCCTGGACAATGCTAAAATATTCTGTCATTCTGTACTGCATGTACTGCCTGTGTACAGAATATTTGTGTTATCTGTGATTTTAGAAAAGTGGTTTGAGGACATAAGGCTTTTAAGTGGAAATTTTATCTCTTTTTTAAAAGAAAAAAGCACTAACTGTTGCTTAGAGACCATGTCACTCCCCCTGCTAAGTTTAGGGCCTGTTGATCCACCTCAAGCCAAATTTGAATACAAGTAAGACTTATTTACAAAGAAAGACAGTTGTGTTACCACCCTTGTAATGAAAACTGATGTCTGGGTGGAAAGAAGGTCCAGGCTAATGGTGCTAATAAGAGAAAGCTTTGAAGGATCAAACTGATGCTTAAGCACCTGCGTTTTGTCTAGGATAACAACATCATTACTGCCTCTTGTTTTGTTGGGTTGCACTAAAGTTATGCAGAAGTTTTGGGGCACTCTGAAGGGGAAGATTGTTCATCTATAATAGATCTGGGCTTCATTTACTTTCCTGCTAATAGAACAACTATGCTTTTCAAGCTCTTGTAAAATATGTGTGGTTCTTAGTACAGGAGCAGAAGTCCCAAATTATTCCTTATTTGTGGAATCATAGAATAGTTCAGATTGGAAAGGACCAGCAGGTCAAAGGAGGTGATCCTACCCCTCTACTCTGCTATCGTGAGACCTCACTTGGAGTGCTGTGTGCAGTTCTGGTGTCCTCAACATAAAAAGGACATGGAACTGTTGGAACAAGTCCAGAGGAGGGCCACGAGGATGATCAGGGGACTGGAGCACCTTTCATATGAAGACAGGCTGAGAAAGTTGGGTCTGTTCAGCCTGGAGAAGAGAAGGCTGCGTGGAGACCTCATAGCAGCCTTCCAGTATCTGAAGGGGGCCTACAGGGATGCTGGGGAGGGACTATTCATTAGGGACTGTAGTGATAGGACAAGGGGTAACGGGTTGAAACTTAAACAGCAGAGGTTTAGATCAGATCTAAGGAGTAAGTTCTTTACTGTTAGAGTGGTGAGGTACTGGAATGGGTTGCCCAGGGAGGTTGTGAATGCTCCATCCCTGGTAATGCTCAAGTCCAGGTTGGAGAGAGTCTTGGGTGATATGGTTTAGTGTGAGGTGCCCCTGCCCATGGCAGGGGGGTTGGAACTAGATGATCTTGAGGTCCTTTCCAATCCTAACTATTCTATGATTCTATGACTTTAAGATCACCTAGTTCCAGCACCACCCCCCCCCCCCCCCCCCCACCTTCCATGGGCAGGGGCTATTCCTTGATAAAAAAGTGTTTCAACATAATACAGCTGCAGGGAGAGGTTTTTCTTTGTTCAGTACAGAAGGAACCATGTTAGGCTGGAGCATCCTATTATTTTAGCACTAAACTTTAAGTCACTAAGACAGGTGCATATACCTGTTATTTACTGGTTTAAGTAGTTTCTGGAAAACACTAGCTCATCTCTCACATCCTTCACACGGTTCAATTTCCTGCAAGGAGTGTTTACCCCAAAGAGTACACTGGTGAGGCCTCCATGCTTTATGATACAGGTGGTAATATTCTCTAAAGTTTTATGTCTCTAAAAGTATCTAGGATTTAAAAATCTTTACTTAATGTATCTAAAAGTTAGAAGTCGAAAGTAAAAAAGATTGATTTACTATTCTTGAAAATTAGACCTTATTATGATATATAGGCCAATTTGTGCTCTTCACATCTATAAATTCCAGATCTTTACAGATGCAGACAAAAATTCAGACATTGGTTACATGCAAATTAAATTTTAAACCTTTTTTTAAAATGCCTAAACACTTTTTAGAATGAAAACTGAAATGCTAAGATACAATCCCAAGAGCTATGTATGAATAAGCTTTCTTCTGGGCTCTGTTATAAAACTCATTTGTGCTATATATATAGCAAGAAAAAGAAGTCTCTTCGTCACTTTATTCTGCTTGAGCAGCATTATTGCCTTCCCTTGAAATACCTTGCCCATTGGCACTTTATCTGTGGCTCCTTGGCAAGCTTGAAATGGGGTAATTTCATATTCATGCTGTTAAAACCCTTAGACCTCATTGAAACCTAATGTTACATCACGTATCCTGTTTATGTCACTGCATGCAAGAAGTCTGCTCAGGATCTACCTTTAGCTTCCAGGCTGTATGTTTTATCATTTGTATTATATTTGATGAATATTTATTTGACGTAAAATGACAACATCCACATCTGCACCTGCTATGAGCATTTGGCCTGTACGCTGGTAGATGACAAATAAAATCCTATGAGATTACTATTCTCATGTTGTATTTTTACGAGCTGTAGAAATCCCCTTTTGTTTAAATAAAATAGAGGATTTCACATTTAGTGTCATAGAATTACCTTATTTTTACATTCTCTTTCTCTTTTTTTTTTTTTTTATTTTTTTCTGCGCATAGCGCTCAAAATAGTGTAATTACCTGTATATATATTTTGGAATTTTGATATTAAAAATTGTATTTTATTTCCTGGGGAAGGTCCAGCTATGTTCAAGAAGGCTTATTTTTCTAGCAGGTGTCTTTTTTGTGTGAATCAGTGAGATTATCGTGAGTTAAAGCAGGATGTACATGAGCAGCAAGCAGCCTGGCATACTCTTAGATTCACCATTTATTTCCAGTGTTCAGACCCTGTAGTCAAACACCAGATTGACTGTGGACAGGCAGATGGACTATCTAGACTTGCTTGCTGACATATTCATTCTGTAATGTCAAATGCCATATCAGTAGCATGTGAGATGCCCTTACTTGCAAGATCACATGTGCTCTGGGTGGTGCTGTCAATGACTGAAGCTATTTTGATGGTGACCTTTGTATGCCTGCCTATCAAACAAAACATGTGCTCAACATAAATTTTCCCAAAACTCAGTCTTTGAATTGCATGTTATTTGCAAGTTTTGCATCATAAACAGAAGAGAACTGAGGAAAAAATTATACGTGATGTGTTGCAAGAACTGTTATATTAAACACAAGGTGACTGAAGATAATGAAAAATGCCTACTGTGAAAGAAATACAGCAGATTACTCAGGAAACCTTTGGATTGCATCAGGGAGAATGTTTCTGATTCAACAAGTAAAGAAAGCAAATAAAGGGGAGGTTCTTTTATATTTTTTGACAATTGTGAGGAATGGATGAGAATTTGAGGCTGGACAATCCATTCAAGAGTGGTTGTTAGGAAAAAAAATCATGATCATACAGGACAGAAAGAGAAATAGTAGGTGAGTGATAGAAGATAGACTTCAATATATTCACAGAATGGGTAAGCAAGTTCTCATGTCAAGGAAAATGCTGTTAAAGATTTAGCACCTTAGAAATAATACACACAATAACATAAAATCCATCCACAGGTATATACTATCCCACTGTGAAGAAAGACAGAAAATGCAGTACGAGATCAGTTTGATTAAAGCATGAACTGTGCATGAACCTCTAAGACAAGAAAGAATCAAGCTGGAAGCAGAAACTAGGTCAGACTACTGAAGACAAGTGATAAATATAACATGAACATGTAGGAACAAAATTTTAAAAAGCCAAAGCTCAAAACAAGATGCATCTGCCAAGAGATATCAATCAATTCAGAAGTACAATTGTAAGAGACGGAAATTGTAAGAGAAGGAATTGTAAGAGAGGGAATTGTAAGAGAGGGAAAGTGAAGGAATGGGTGAATTGGTCAGCTGTTCAGTAGACAGGAAAAGCTACTGCTGGATGATACTCAGAAGGTCAAGTTTTGTAATAACTTTTTTGCCTCAGTCCTTAAAGGAATGATCAATTGCAATTGAGGGGTATTATAGTCAATACCAGTGATATAAGTAAAGATCTCAACTTTGAATGGGAAAGGAAAAATTTAGAGGTTAGTTTTTCATGTCAAAAAAGGGTTATCAGTTTCCTAATGAAGAAGTTAAAGAATTTAATGATGAAATATTAGGTACTACTGTTATACTTGAAAGCATGTGATGGGCAGGTAATGTCTTGAAAGGTTAATGAAGGGAAAGCCAGTATCTGTCCTTAAGTAGCTTAATTTCTGCTCTCAGAAAATGTTTGAACCACTGACAAAACCTAATTGTTAGCACTAGAAGACAGTGAGGATGTTAGTAGCAGCCAAAGTAAAAATTTCAAATCCACGTGACTTCCTCCTATAACAAGGCAACAGGATTGGAGAACATAAATGTCTTTATGTAACATATTATACTAAAAAAATAGGAAAATATGATCTATATTTGGGGTATTTGACTACATGATTTTCAAAAGTCCCTTCCAACCCAAACTGTGCTATACTATAATTCCTTGAAGCACTGACATAGAATGGATACAGAAGAGTTTGGTAGGTTTTATAAGCCATGAAATGATTAAAAGTGATTTGCAAGAAGAGAAATCATGTGTTTGGTATGGTTCCGCAGAGATGTTTCTTCAGTCTGTGTTCGTATTTTTTCTTAATGATCTGAAGAATATGCTGTCATGGTTTAAACCATTCAATTTTCAGGTTACATGGAGCTGGGTGGCATGAGAAGAACACAGAATTCAAAATGACCTTAAAATTTTACTAAGTAGCTTGAAAATAGTAAAATGAAGCTGAATAGGGACAAGTGTAATAGATTATTCTTGGGCAGGAGTAAACAACTAGACACATATGGGAATGAAATATCCAGTTAAACAGCAATACTTCAGAAAAGGAGATGGGGCTGCATTAGATGACAAGGTAAGCATAAGACACAGATGGAAAAAGGCAAAAGTCATTTTTATATATCCAGCGAATTTAGTATGTAAGACATAAAATACTACTTGTTATCATCAAGGTAACAGAATAGTATCCAAGTTTGGGGTAACACATTTAAATAAGGCAACTGACAAGATCAGACAAAAGGATTAAGAGTGATCACAAATATAGAAAATATGATCTGCATTGAAAGATCTGGCCTGCATGGACTAATGACTACCTGTATTCCCTTCTAGCTCTGTGATATTTAAAGTTAAAAGTCAGTTCACATAAGTTTAATGATTATGTTACAATATCCCAGCTGTCAGTCTGCCTCAGGGGTTATAATGTAAAATACTTGAAACAAAAAGGGGGGGACAATTAAACCCCGACATATTACTGGAAAGTTAACAAAACATAAAGCAAGATGACACGCATTATTTTGTCTAGAATAAATCTAGTGTAAAAGAGAATAATAGAATCATAGAAACATCTAGGTTGAAAAAGAGCTCATCAAGTCCAACCCCAGGGCTGCCAAGTCCACCACTAAACCATATCACTAAATATGAGTGACATCACAGAGATATTAGTTCTTTTGGCACATGTGTATGTGAAAATGCAAGTATGAAAATATATGGAAATCTGTGGTATTGAGTCATTTACTTTCCTATTTAAGAAAATTATTTTATGGTTATAACTAGAAAGGCCACAAACTTGTATTAGACAGGTCTTTACTAAAAAAAAAGTGTTTGCATGTGCTTTCTGAAATAAAGTGTGTCTAATATCTGCAGTATATCATTGTATTCAACTGATATAACTTGAGTAAAGGTTTAAAATGAAGACTGCATAAATGTGTTAGGTAATGTCCTCTTCAAACTATTGTAATCTACAGCAATTTCACTTTTTCTAAAAGCAAAGGCTTTGTTCTGCAAAACTAATTTATAACTCATTTTTAGTTCAGATGAGTTAGCCGTATTCAAATAAGACAGCTTTCACAGAGAAGAAAAATATTCCAGGCTTCACAAAACTGATTAACAGATTTCTGGGGTGAATACTTCTACTACAATATCAGATGCACTCATGAGAGAAAAAAAGAAACTAACCCCCAAAAAGGTGAGAAAGCAGCTCTAGATAAGTAATTTCACTACTAACTTTTGTATTAAAAGTGAATCAATAATATTAAGCAAGGAAAATAAGAGCAAATAAATAGAAAGTTCATTTTTTATATAAACAGTTATAGTATGTGAAGAACCTCTTAAAATTCTCTATTACTAACATAAATTCTTTATATGGTTATGGTTAGAAAGCTGAGGCTGACGTCTGGATTTTGAATACTAGAGGCCTTGTGAAGTGGATGCACACAACTGAAGTAATTTTTGTAGTATTTGGAAGTCAGTGTATGCTCCATCCCTTCCAAGCCATTCAGCTGGGGAAGAGAAGGAAGCTTAATTTTCTATTTGGTAGCTGTAGACCAGTGATGCCTAAAATGCAGGCAAACAAGTTGCATAAAACTCAATTAAAAGCAATGATGTTATAGAAATTCAGCTGGTTACAGGTGTTCATGTTTTGGTAAAACTTGCCTTTTTATGTAATTTTCTTCTGCATGATTTAGAACTATTAATGGAATTTTGGTTCTATTTGCATTGGAAAAACCATTACTTTGGCTTGTGAGGTTCTTGGTGTATTTATAGCTTCATACTGAAAGATTAAAGAATGGATCAACACAAAGCGAAGCACACAATGAAGACTTTGAATCTTGTGCTGGTTTTGGCTGGAATAGAGATAATTTTATTTATTGTAGCTAGTATGGGGCTATGTTGTGGATTTCTGCTGAAAACGGTGTTGATAACACAGGGATGTTTTAGTTACTGCTGAGGAGTGCTTGCTCAGAGTCATTTTCTGCTCTTCACCCTATCCCACCAGCAAGTAGCCTGGGGGTGCACAAGAAGCTGGAATGGGACATAGCCAGAACAGCTGACTCCAACTGACCCAGGATACATCCTATAACATATAGTGTCATGCTATATAAAGCTGGGGGAAGAAAGAGGAAAGGGGGGAGTGATGGCATTTGTCTTTCCCAAAACATTATATGTGATTGAGCACTGCTTTCCTGGAGATGGCTGAACACCTGCCTGCCCATGAAAAGTGATGAACGAATTCTTTGTTTTGCTTTTCTTGTGTGTGTGGCCTTTGCTTTCCCCATTAAACTGACTTTATCTCAACCCACAGCTTTTCTCACTTTTATTCTTCTGCTTCACTCCTCTATCACAATGTGGTGGGTGTGAGCGAGTGGCTGTGTGGGATTACTTGGCAACAAGGGTTAAACCATACAGACCTGATTCTCTTCTCACACTTTCTTCAAAATATTATATTCCAGTTGACTGCAATGGAGTTATTCTTTATATGTACTGGAGTTAAGATAAAACAGTGCTAGACATATACGTGAATAGAGAAAGAGAAAATAGATAAATGTAGATTTCACTGGTCTGCTGCAGGGCTAGCTCTATCCTGACAAATGTAATTGCTCCAGACAGTGATTTTGAGTCTGCAGGCCAAGTGAGATGTGGTTAGGGCTACCCTGCACTTCAGTAACCCAACTACATCTATGCTGTAAAACGCTCAGCTCTGGGGCCTGCTGAATGCCCTTGCAGATTTCATTCTTATTTTGTGTGTGGTGTTTCTAGTTCAGTGTCTAGGAGAATATTGCAGCCTGCCAGACAGCACTGATTAAAAGGAGTGATATTTGTCAAGAACAGGAAATAAGAGGCATGTATCTCTTCTCTATATGTACACTGGCACTTGGAGAGGCTTGTGATGACTGATATGATGTTCCTACCAACCCCCTCCTAAACCCATTTTGCTTCACTAAAGAGATTCCCCAAACCATCTCCAGTGTTGGCCGAAGCAGGCAGTTGTGCCTGGAGGAGCATGCAGGACCAAGCACGCCCATCCTTTTGTAGGGACATAAAAGGGAAAGCAGGAACAGATCCAATGCTCTGCAGGAATATCTATGTCTTTTGAGATTTTTCATGAAGAGATGTGGCAAGGAAGTCATTGTCTTCTTTAGACTTGAAGAGTAATAAGGAAAATAACTTTCATGGGTGGAGTTTTGCTTAGTTTAGGCCCCAAAGCTACAAGATGCTTTGCATTCAGTGGACTGAAAATGCTCTTGTGCATGTTTTCTGTCTTTTACTTGGTCCTTGCCTCTGGACCTGCCAGGACTGTCCAGTTTGATAGTGAATTGTCCAGTTCCCTTGGTAAGCAAATTGTTGATTCTTGTGTGGCTTCCAGTATAGGTGCAAATACCAGGCATGGAGACCAAGAGGATACTGTTTTCTGTAGCAGAGCTATGGGGTCCCATTTTCTGTCCACAGCTTGTGTGTGCTTTGTGTGGGAATCTTGTAAGGTCCTTGGCTCTCATTGGAATAAAGTGTGTCACCCTGGTGTCATGCATCTTGTCTTCCAGGTGATTGCATACGAAAGGCCAAAGGATTGCAACTGAAGGCCACAGAGGAGGACCAGACCACTTTACACTCCCCCTTCTCCACTGTGCCAGCATAGAGGATGCTACAGAGTGGATGGGAAGAAGGCATCCATGGAGGTTTCCATTTCATAGGAGACACTTGGATCCATGCTACCTGTGGAGAGACCACAGCCCCTGACAGTGGGAGGGAGAAGCAGGCTGATTCTGTATGGGGAGTTCTGTTTTACCTTGAATCACCTCCTAATCCCAGGTTCAGTAGGTAAAGCTAAGTCCTCTGCATCCCATGGGTTTCTCTGTCCTGTGCTAACACAAGTTAGCAGATGCTGGCAGAGTGGGTTAATCATATGTGCACAGTACAGAAAAGCACTGTTTATAGTATATAGGGTACTGTTATAGAAAAAGAGTTTCTATGCCTACATTGAAGAGCCAGGAGCATTCATGGTGGTGTGTTGGATGGCTGGGGCACTCACCAGGATACCCTAAAGATCAGGCACTTCAGGCAGGGCAGTCTGGACAAGAGGGTTTGCAAGAGAGGCTTTTACTTAGAAATCCACGAAAGCAGCAGGAGATGTCCTCCAAGTTACACTGTATGCTTTTAGAAATATTTTCATTTAAATACAAGTTAGCCCTCACAGCTTTCCAATCTTCAGGCTTCATTTATCTTTAAGTTCAGTTTCTTCCATATGTTTACCATCAGCTAAGGAACCAGAGCTGATGAGCTGCTCAGAAATGTTTTGTCATGCTGTATATGAGTTTCTTGCTTTGCAGCTAAATGTTTTTACATTTAACTTGCAACCCTTCTGAGAAGAGATGGATATTCATTGTTAATACTGTTATTTCAGACTCACATAATAGCTATTCATTTGTTTGATGAGTGAATTTTCCATTAAGGATTTCCAAGCCTCACATCACAGTAGTCTGGAGTTGCAATCACAGTTTGATGCAACCTTGGCTTGCACATAATTAGTACTGAGTGGTTCATGATGCCACCATCTTTCCCTATGATGGAAACTCTGGCTTAGGTGATGCAGAGCACTTCCATTTGATCTAAACAAAATCGACTCAATTTAGCAAGTCAGTCTCATTAAAGAGCATCTTGGGACTTAATAACATGTATACAGTATGATAAAATGTTTGGTAAGTGCACGGGTAAATAGGGTTCTTGTTACAGACACTATTAGATAAACTTACAAATGGATTTGTTTGTTCTACATTTATAAAAAAATCTTATGCAATTTTACCATTGAATATCTATAGATATACTTCGTAATTATACTTATTTGTCTTTCAGATTGCATTTGGAGTCTACTGTGTAAGAATTTTATCAATGAAATTTAGGAAAGTGAAAGCAGAAAAAAAAATGAAATCTGGTTACATTAGGCGTAATTCAGAATAGGTTTAGCATTCGGTGAATTCTTTTTCTTGTTGTAAAGTCAGCAGACATGTCTGTCAATTTATATCAAAATACTTTAGAAAGGCATGGGAGTAAAAGAAGAAAAGTAGAAAACTTGCAGTTGTGCTGCAAAAGTAAGCAGTTTCGTTTAGATTCATTATTTGGCCATTCATGTCTGAATTGCTGCAGAATTGGTACTACCTGAATGGCAGAAGCACATACTCTAAAAAGGTCTTAGCAGGACTGTGAATTACCAGTGATGAAACAAGATCTGACCAGGCCTTCTGCTCCATATCTTAAACAGATTTGTCAGTCTTCATTCTTCACACTTCTGTCATTCACTGCAACATCGATTGACACCTGCTCCACTATAAAAAATGCAGCAGCCATCCTGCCCAGTCTCTTCATGCTGTGACCAAGCTCCCACATGCATTAAATTGCATAATTCCCTCCTGGATGAGAGTTCCCATCAGCTGCCTCTCTGTGGATGTCAAGAGCCCAGCCACACTGCTGGGACATGTGAGAAACCAATTGCATGCCATGGATCCATTGAGGTATCCATCAGCTGTATGCCGGATGTTACGTCTACTGTGAAATACCAAAAAACATAGCACACCTTTGAAATTAAATTCAAGGAAAACCCAGGATTTAGGGGGCAGTATGCACAGTGACATTAAGTTTGACAGCTGTCCAAATTCATGAGTTTAACATAAAGATCTCTGCAGAAGCAAACAGCTGACACCTAGTAACAATGAACAGTCAGCAACACAAATATCCATATGCAACTAAATTGATTTAACAATATAGAATAATCAAACAGGGAGAGGAAATTACCCTTGGAAACTGGTAAACTGAAGAAACTCTGGAGAATATTCTTTACCTAAATCCTGCTGTATCGTACCCTTATATCCTGAAATCCTCATAGGAATCCCTAATTGTTAGTCTTGAAATTTGCTCCCAATGGATGATAGACTGGTAAAAAAAATTAAAAAAGCCCAGTTCAAATCTTGTAATAGCATAAATTTTGGAAATCTAAATGACAAATTGTATACTTTTTATCAGCAGTTTTTCCAGCTACAGTGTTGGACTAAACATAATACTGTGAGAGCTTTTGTTTGCCTGTGGGACTAATGAAAAGAGGAACTTCTATACACCCAGAATATCTATCAAAACCCACCAAACAGATGTGCTGCTTCTTTTTTCAGTAAGGAACTGTCACTTCCTGATATTTGGCCTGAAGACATACTGCTTTCGAAAGCAATACCACAGTTTTTTAAACTTCCTTTGCATTTTTTGAAATAAGAGATCTCATTTTGTGGTTTGACTGTTGCAATTATTTAATGATGGCTTCCAAAGGATGTTTGTAATAAGTACATTTTGCTTGTGAATGGTGCTCTATACTCAATGATAACAGATTTTTAAATGTTAGATTATCTATCTTCTTGACTAAAACAGTGGCTAAATCCTTGTGCTTTATCACCAAATCAGGTCTGGGATAACTTGACATGCTCATAGAAAAAGCTTTTGAGATTCTCAGCTGTTTTGCCTCCAATGAACACCAGATCACACATTATTCTGTGGAACATGACTGCCAAATGTTTTTTGCTGGGAATGGTCTCTTCAAGATGTTCATGTCACAGTGCTTCTTTTTTCAGGTATGGATTCAGCCTCTCTTTCCCAGGTGAGCCTCTTGACAGGAAAGGAGAAATAAGTGCCACATAATTTTCTGGCTTGATGTAGTTTTTAACTACACCCTCTTTTCTCTGTTGAGCAGTAAACACCAAAGCAGTGTTACAGGCAGTAATTTCTCTTCCCTATTGTTAATGAAGATTGTTACAGCTAATCTTCTCTTGTATTTCTGATACAGCCTGAGAAGTTCAGCATATTAAATCATTAAGCTTCTCTTTACTGTATTTAGCAAATCAGCATAGAAAGGAGATGGCAATCATCTTCATTTTTAGTACAGAATTGTTTGGTGAGCTCTGTTATCCCTTGGATAATCTGTGTAATGAAAGGTAGAAGAACAAAACTGATCCCCACTACAGTCTTAGCAGCTCCAAAATCCTTCAAGGATATTTGTTTTTGCTTTGACAACATGTGTTAAAAGTGTAATCCAGTTTTATATTGCTGTTGTATATAATTGCTTTCTCTTTGACTAAACATTACTTCTCAACCAGGAATCCTCATGTGACCTGAAAACACTGCCCATATCACTGCTATATACGAATGTATTGCTGCTGGCAGAGAAATAACCATGGAGCTTTTTTGCAGGTTTTTTTTGCAAACACTTTATCAATTATCATTTGTCTGTGAAAATGTATCATATATTGGTATTATCCTAGGAATACCATAATTGTGGCTATTAGTGGGAGGGCAGGAAGAAGATTTTCTGTTTCTTCAGAATCTTTTTAATGCGGGCTTGTACAGAATTCCCAGGACACATTGCAATTGACACAGCAAAAAATATTCTTGCAAACCTGCACAATGTCTGTTTTGTATTCAGATGGGATAAAGTCAGCATAATGAAAAAGCAGTGTTGGGCTCCTCCTGAGTTTTTGACAAAGGCACAAATACTGGCTTTTATTCTCTGCTGCTCTACTATTCAAATAGAATAAAATATCAGTCGTGCATTTTTTTAATATATCTGAATGAGCTCTCTTGGCATTTCAGGCTTGGTGCACAGTGTGCTGGGTACTTGAGTTTTAATTTTCCTGTTCAGATAAATACTGCAACATTTCATGGCCCCGCTAGTACTGAAGCCCTCTTACCAATCTTTGAAAGAGCCTTTTTTACTTATGTATATCTTATGCTTCAATGTTTGTTATGCAAATTCTCCACAAGCCACTGGCAACCATGGCCAGTAGGCCAATAAGCACATGAGCATCAGTTGGACTGTGGGCAAGGCTGGTTGTGAAGAAATATTGGTAGATAATTCTGCTTAAAACAGCTCTAGGAGCCTAAGGCAGATATTATTTCATTGTCTGACATCCAGGGGAACTGAACTCTCAGCTCTTACCCCAAAGGAGACCCCAAGGGCCAGCTTCAGTGAGCAGTCAGAAATATAAAGGTGTTTGTGCTTACTGCAAGATGACAAGTTCTGTTTTCAGTGGTGTTAGGAAATATATTCTTGAAGCATTTCTGCTGGCTTCCTACATGTGACAAGTGTTTCTGAAAAACTGCATCTTAGTGGTTACACCTTAGCAGGCACTAATAGGTCATCCGTTCATTTGCTGCTCAGTGAGAAATTTTCCTTTTTCTCTACCCAGACAAGTTGCTAGGACTCCCTCACAAAAAGCTATTTGTTTTCAACTCCAGATACTTTTCATTGTTTCTTTAGTCCTCCATGACACAACTGTTGGGAAAAGGGAAACGTGACTCAGGCCACTTGAAGCTCATGAAGAAATTTGTGTGCTTGCTGACTGCCTGTCCTGTGTTCAGCAGTAACAGTCATTTTTTCTCCTTCTTAGTAGCTGGTGCAGTGCTGTGGTTTTGACTTTTGGCCTGGGAACAGTGCTGATAACAACAATGTTTTTAGTTACTGCTCAAATGTTTAGTCTGACCAAGGACTTTGCGAGTCTTGTGCTCTGCCAGGGAGGAGGGGAAACTGGGAGGAAGCAGAGACAGGACACCTGACCCAAACTAACCAAAGAGGTATTCCATACCACAGCATGTCATGCCCAGGATGTAACTGGGAGTTACCTGGAAGGGACTCACTGCTCGGTCAGGCTTGGTCAGCGAGTGGTATTGTATTCTCTTCCCTTGTTATTTCCCTTATCATTATTATTATTGGTGGTAGCAGTAGTGATTTGTGTTATACCTTAGTTACTGGACTGCCCCTATCTCAGCCCATGGGAATTGCATTCTTTTGATTCTCCTCCCCATCCCTCCAGGAGCAGGGGGGAGGAAAGAAGGCAGGAGGGGTGAGCAAGCAAGACTGTGTCTGACTGGGTTTTAAACCATGGCACTGCCTGAGAAGCATCCTCACTTATACCTACGCAGGAGCACTGACAATCTGGTGATGAGATACTGTTGAGAAACCTGTAAGGGCTCCCTGTGGAGGGAGCATCACAGCAGCTGCATATCTTACTCCTCTGAGAACTGGACATACATCATAAGAAATGGATGAGCGTGGCAGTCAAAAACCTCCACAGAATCAAGGCAGGTGTAATTTGGTTTAGGATCTGGAAGCAGCAGGATAAAACTAAGTATGGGTTAAATACCACCCTGGCATTCACCCAAGGTCTGGGGTAGATTTCATAGTCTGTGTTAAGTTTTGTGTTGCCATAGCTACGGTGCCCTTGCTGTGTGGTTAAAACACACTCAAGGGTTTCTGCCTGAGTGGCAGGACTGTCTTTGCATTTAGATGTGTCTCGTGTGCTGTCATCTGGCCAAAGAAAACTCTTCATTGACTTTGTAAGCTTAGCCTCCCTCTAACCTAAAACCTGGTTTGCTGAAGTAGGTTGTGCATTATTTAAACTGCTTTTAAATAAAACATAAAAATAAAAAGGCATGTCATAGTTTAACCTTAGCCAGCAACTAAAGTACTATGCAGATGGTAGGATGGGGAGGAGAATTGGACAAGAAGGTAAAACCCATGGGTTGACATAAGAACAGTTTAATAATTTAAATAAAGTACTACAACAACAGCAACACCAACAATCATAATAATAATAATCATCATAATAATAATGAGAAAGGAATAAACTCCAAGGAACCTAAGGGAAGCACAATACAATTGCTTGCTACTCACTGACTGATACCCAGCCCAACCCCAAGCAGCAACCAGGCCCTTCTAGATGACTCCCCCAAGTTTCTATACTGGGCATGACATGCTGTGGTGTGGAATACCCCTTTAGCTAGTTTGGGTCAGGTGCCCTGTCTTTGCTTCTTCCTGGCTTCTTGTGCCCCTCCTCACTGGCAAAGCATAAGACAGTGAAAAGTCCTTGATTAGGGTAAGTGCTACTGAGCAACAACTGAGACGTTGGTGTGCTGTCGGCATTGTTCTCATACTAAATGAATATTGGATGCTAACAGTTTATACCTGTTTGTGGAAATACTGTTTTGTTTCCTCTCTTTTGAACTGAGTGCATGCAATTCTTTCTTCTTGGATGTCTTTGTGTTGTAAAGGACAGTGGAGCAGCTTTCACTTGCCTTTGCAGGTAAAGGCCAGGGTTACTGGTGGCTTCTGTGCTCCAACCTCACTTCTCACGCTGTGCCTGGCAAAAGGACTAGCAGTGTTAGCTGAAGATTTCCCAGTGTAAGGGAATGAGGAGTAATCCAAGGGTAGAGAAGGAAGAATAAATTCTCATTCTTACTTTCATGGTTACTATATCTTCTGCAGCATAAAATAGGAAAAGGCATGTGTACTTTCTGTTTTGATACAGTCATTTCTTACAGTGACTTTCAAAATCAACTCTTCTAAAGACAGTTTCCAACAGTCTGAAGCCACAAATTGAAGTTAAATTATGTAGAATCACAACAAACTCAACACTGAAAAGCTGTGCTGGTATGGAAGAAGTGATTCTTATATACGTGGGGATGAAATCAGACCAGTTGATACTGCAGCAGACATGACTCCATGAAGGCTGGTATGCCTTGGGCACTGGGAACATTTATAATATTCTAGAACATTTGTCTCACAGCTTTACACAGTGCCAGCTTTTCCTCATTTTCACTTTGTTTTTCTTTCACTTCCATGGCAGTTTCCAGCCACACTGAAAGCAGGAAAGTGAGATTAAAATCTGGGGGCAAAAGAGTAGGATCAGGAAATGAAATCACCACAAGGTGCCTAGTAAGTGGTAGGTAAAGCACTATGGTATGTGGCAGGAAATTTTCTCAGCATGTGCACAGATAGACAGCAGTTATCCACTTTATCTGACCTTTATTTTCTCTTCTTCAGTGCAATCACACAATTATTTATGTACCTGGAATTAGAATTTCATGCTGTTATATCTGTACACACAGTATGTGTGTATTTAACTGTGGATATATCACATAAAGTAAACAATCACTATGTCAGAAAACTCTAAGGTATCTTCTAGTACATCCAACCACACTTAAAACCATTCATTCTCGACCTGCCAAAGTGGTTTGCATCTTTTCACGTCTTTCAGAAAAACTGTACTCTTTCTTGTTTGGTGACTGTGGAGGAAAATGGGAAACTGAGCATCAGTTGTCTAACCAGCTGGTTTTTCCTCTTCTGAACTTGTTTTATCTTTTACTCTTGACCACTTTTGCTGGTAGGGAAAAAGCTTTTGCATGACTTTGTTGAAAACTCAGACATTTTTTAATTTTGCTATTTTTGCTTTTTCCACTTGACAAATAAACACTTATAGATAGGCATAGATATGCAGGCATCAAAGCACCATGGAAAATACTTTAATCCAGACATTCCCATATTAGAAGATTACAAGCAGAAAAGGCCAGTGTTGGCTCTTCTTCTGCCATGCCGCTGGTGGCCTACTAAAATGGCTTGAAGTTATAGCCATTTTTAAAGTTGCAAACCTTTGGAGTTACCAGAGTGTCCTTTGTCTCCTGAACTCATTGTCATACGTAGAGTTAAACTGCCATCAGAGGGTCAGTCCCACTCAGCAGTGTGACACCAGGGCACCCATGCTGCTCTGTCTTCCTGCTATACCACAGGGTGTTGGAATGTTCAGTTCCTGGGTCAAATGTACATCCTGAAATTGAGCAAGCCACAATTGTTAAGCCGTCCTCCGAGTTCTCAGGTGGATAACAGCATCGGTCTATCTCTGTAGATTGAGTAAAGTTGAAAGTCTTCAAGATTATGACACTAGAGTGATAAGGCAAATACAGATTTAGATTGGGTATTAGGAAAAAATCTTCCTCAAAAGCGTTGTCGAGCAGTGGAAGAGACTGCCCAGGGAAGTGGTTGAGTCCCCATCCCTGGAGGTATTTAAAAGATGTCTAGATGTGGTACTTAGGGACATTGTTTAGTAGTGGACTTTATCTTAGGTTTACAGTTGGACTCAATGGTCTTAAAGGTCTTTTCTAACTCATGAGTCTATAATTCTATGAAAATAGGAAATATTTCACAGATGTCAAAACAGTGGAGTACTTCCCTGTAAGCCAGAGTTTCAAGCTCTTGTTTTATTCCACTTACCCAGGACTGAAATAGAAACAGATAGAGGGAAAGAGGAAGAAGTAAAGCCCAAAATTCAGAGATGAGCAATATGTAGCTTGCAACAGAGCATGCAGGCAGCTGTTCCCTGAAGCACAGCCAAAGAAAGTAGAAGAGAGAACTGAAGAAAGAGCTCATTTTTGTTGGTAAACATTAGTCAGATTGTGATTAATAATAACTTCTCTTTGTATATTATTTAGAAGCCACCCTCATATGGGGTGTTATGACAGAAGATGCCCAAGAATGCGGAGTTTATCAGCTAGGGAAAAAAACCAACTAAAACCAACCATGACAAGAAGGAATATTTTAAAATATCCCTTCTGCAAGGATTAATAAATACCTTTTGAAGACTGTTTTTTTCAAAGTTTCAAAGGCTCAATTTTCTCCAGGTTTTTTTGCACCCAAAATTTTATTATTAAGTTCATGCACAGAATTACAAAACTTTTTATCCCTTTTTTAAATTCATTATCTCTCTGCAACCCGAACTGTGGTGTTATGACAGCCGGAGGTCCCTGTGCAAACATATTCCATTTTGTTGCCTTTGCATAATTTCCCTTTTTTTATGGTGTTACTATGCTTCATATCTAGGAAGTATCCTGTATTCTTCTCTTGCAGAACACAGAGATAGCAAAGGATGCCATAGATGCTTTAGACAGAAGCCACCTGTGAAATGTATGTATTTACATTAGTAGAAAACAGAGGACTTGAGTGATGCTTTTGCAGTTTTATGTAAAGCATAAATCATTTACTTGATCTCTGTTTGTGACAGTCTGCAGTTTAAGCAAATTATTTGCTGACACAAAACGTAACTGGAACTGTAGGTTCAGAAGCTTTGCTGTGCTCTTTCATCTGCTCCTTTTTTCTTCCCAGATCATTTTGATCTCCCCTGAAGAAATACTTTGAAACTCAAAGCCATTTTTTCTTATGAGCTGCATGCTGGGTAATAATATGAAGACCATGTTCTAACGGAGCAAAAAATGACTTCTGTTTAAAACCAAGGATTTTCTGAGTTCTTCCCACAGCAGCTAGATTTCTTTCTTTCAGCTCTGTGAACAATGTGATTTCCTAGTGCCTGCTTCACACTCTTCCTTCCCCCAGCTTGGTCTCCTTCCTCCCTAGTGTCATGCTGTTTCCTACATGGGCAGTTTTTAGAAAGAGCTGTAAAAACCACCTTTTAATTTAGGCCTTTCCAGTAAACCAAATGGTTATTTCCAAAGCCAGCAGAAGAACGGTCTAATGAGAGCTGTCCTGCTAGGACAGCAGCACTCTGCCTTATGCAGATTATCAGCTATTTCACTACATTCTATATAATGTTATTTTGGCTCCTACTGGAGCCAGTCTTAATGTGTCGAAGAAGCTTCAGCCTTCAGAGAGTGGGAATGGACATCCTAGCATAACTGTTTTTTGCAAGTTGTTACCTCCTGGAGAAGTCATTAAGAGATGGAGATATAGAGACAGATAAACAGAGATAGAGATGACAGAGATAGAGATAGGTAGAGATAGTCTCCCTACCCATTTTTCTCAATGCTGATCTTACAGATAGGCAGGAGAAGATGAAGGTCCTGGGATGATGGATAGGTTTTTTCCTTTGATCTGCAGCTTTGAGCTTAGGAAAGAGCAAAGGCAAGTTCTTCTGAGTGTCACTGGCAACGCAGTGGTCAGGTTTAACACTTAGGGGTGAGATTACAGAATTATAAAACAGGATTTGCTCAAATCCAAAATGATTCACTGAATCCAGAAATAAATGCAGGGATGACTCAGTAGATTGTCCATTCAGTGGGATTTTGTACTTGGCTGCAGGGTCAGGATGTTTCTGGAACATGTAAGTCTCTAGGACAAGATGCCAAGGCCCATTCAGTGTGACTTCACAAATCTTTGTTCTCTTGTCTCTTTCTAATCTGGCTCCTGGTGTTGCCTCACCTCCTTCCATCTCAGAATTATGGAAGAAACTCCAGACAACCCCAAAAGCCTCCAATATCCCTTGGCAACTGACATGTGCAAGTGGTAGATAAAACTCTAAAGCATTTGTCAATTAGCATGTTGCTTGGTTCTCATCTATTGAAATGAAAGTTCAGGAAATAAGTTTCTTTTCAGTACTTCCCCTTCTCCTTCCTTTGTCTTCTGTCTGATGTTACAGCCTTGCAGTGTTTCCTGGCAAAATTAGAGAAGTGTCAGCATCAGACACGAATTCAGACACCTTCACTTCTGGTGCTGGAGAGGAAAAACCTCTGACATGTAGGAAAATGAGTGTGATGCCATATCTGCACCCTTTTACATCTAATTCTTCACTGCCTCTGCCACCTATTGCCGTTCAACCTCATCCTGGTTGCATGCAGCAGCAGTGATACTTTTACACCTGTCTTTAAGCTTCTAGTACTATTCCTTGCTTTTAGGAACATCAGATTTTAGGCTCTAACTTCAAAGTGGGCCCTGCTCTGGGTGGAATATGGACCTAGTGGCCCCCAGTGGTCCCTCACAACATAGTTTTTTCCCTGGTTGTATGATTCTGAACTCACTTGTGCTTGGATAGGCAAGTGGAGTCACTTCAGTTTCAGAACAATCCTGAGGAAAATTGCATGACTTCCTACCGACAGTTATTTAAGTTTGAAAGCTGATCATATGAAGCCTATTCTGTCCCCAGACACCATAATGGAGGACAATTGGCAAATTAGATTTCCATGTTTTAATGGGAGGCTACTTTCAGGAGGCTGTGCTAGACCATGAAGTTGTGATAAACACATAAATGTATTGGCTTTTGCAAATCATAGGTGTCGTTATGTGGATATAACTATACAAGTTTATAGTAACAAAACCAAAGCTCAATAAAGACATAAGATGAGCGAACCGGAGTTGTATAGTAGAAGAATCTGTAAAGTTAAAAAGAAGAAAAAGGGGGGGGGGGGTTTGCATGCTTGATAGAAGAAAAGCTAGTGCCTATAAAATATAGAGTTAAAGTACTTTTTAGCTTAACTTAGGTTGTAGAAAGAGAACAATGTTTGTGTTGTTAGCCTGTGGAATTTAGTGGCCCCACTAAATGTGAGTTAACTGTTTCACACTAGTCCTCTAAAGTATCTTTAGTTTTAAAGAACAATGCTTGTGTTGTAAGTCTGTGGTGAGATAAGAAGATTTAGTGACCCCACTAAGCATGAAAGAATTATTTCACACCATCCTTGTACTTATCAGTTAGTTCAAAGACAGAGCCTCCCAACCATCTGCTAGCTTGGGATACTCCTGTCCTGCTATAAATTTTGCAGGAAGGTCACACTGTTTCAAATCTTTGTTAGTTATTAGAATAATTACAGATATGGCTGGTTTTAGCGAGTTGTGTAATTACTGGGGCATCCAACTGGGCCAAAGGTGAAAAGCACACTGTGAGGAAGACTACTTACTTCATCTTGAAGACCCCTACTCACATGAGGAAGACTGATTATTTCATCCTCAAGACCCCCACCCACAATTATTGAAGAGCAGTGAGCAGACGCCAAGAGGAGGAGACTTATGATAATAAATTACTGGACTTAATTATAATGTTCCCTGCCTATATGCAGGGATGATGAATATGCATGAGACTAATGAAATTGTGAAAGTATATAAACCTGTAACAAATACTGATCACTTGCGCCTCTGGCTACGGTCATGCACCCAGCACTGTTTGCTTTTGCTTTATTGACTTTGTCCCTTAATAAAACCTTGTTATCTTGTTTAGAGAAGTGGGTTCGTATTTCACAAAGTTGTCTCATTATACGTTTGTTTGGAGGATTAAACAGCTAGATCTATTTGGAAGGTAACCTAAACTATAGACTTTGTGCTGTAAAGAGAGGTGCCAAATGTGTATCTGTTCACCTACATGCCAGGACTGGAATATTATTGCCCAAATATAGGATCTGTACAAAAGATTTGAAAGTCTGACTTAAAAGGTGACTTCCCCAAAAGAAAAACATTAACAAATATCTCTCCTATCTTAAAGACAAATCTCAAAGATATGCACGCACTCAACTGAAAGTTACTTAGCTCTGTCCCACCAGTGCAAAGTCTGCAGGCTTTGCAGCCAGAAAAGAATGGAGGTCCCTGGGTAAAGCAGGCAGAGGCAGAACCTAACCTCTCAGGGCAGACTGCAATGGATGACTTTATTCTAATTTGTTAATGTTTCCATGTCTTCTAGAGAAACAACAGCTATCATAGAATAAGCAATTTTGTCAGGCAGCTTAGCATCCAGTCTCCAACACTGTTTATAATGCAGGCGTGTGGAGCCTGGGTCCCATCATGATGACAAATAACATCACACTCCTCCCTTTGACTGCTTCTTTCTATCTATATCCAGTGTGTGTCTTATTTTCAGCTTAGATTAACTCTGATTATAAATGCTTTGTGACAGGTGCTGTCTTCTTCCATGTTTATGAGATAGTTAGTGTGATTAGGTGAACATTTGCTGGATGGCTGGTTTTTTAACCTCATTTGGTGATAAAAACAAGAGTGCAAATCTATACTTGTTTGCCTCAGACATGTATCTGGGAATGGTACTCCTTATGAAACTTGTCTTCACCCAGATATGGAGCAGCTATCCTTCTATTAAGTGACAGAGGATGAAGCAGGAGAGAATTGTGAATTTAAGGGAGCAGAAACCTCAGTGGTCAATGAATAAAAGACCCATTTTTTGGGCCTCTTGGTGAAAATACAGTGACTGTGGCTGCTTTTGTAGTATCCACATATCATGAGAACAAGCTGTTCTTGTGGTGTTTTTGGCTTGGCCATCTGGTAGGAAAAACAAGGGATGAGAGAGAAGAAAAGGAAATGTCAGAGGACTCAGAGTGTTTGGTCATGTGTGTGTTTTCAGGCATCAGGTAGGAAGAGGGAGGGAAATAGTAAGGGAGGAAAAATGAAGGGGGTATGGAAAGTGGGAGGGAAGTGAGAAGAAGGGAAAAAAACTGAAGGAAGCAGATTGCATCCCTATAAAAGACAGGGGGAAAAAAGAATCTTCTAGGAAAGGAGACAGAAGGGGGGGAAAAAAAAGAAGAAAATTAGACATTGTTGGGTTACTTCCATCAGTTTTGTCAGAAATTAAACCCTTTACCAGACATCTGTGTTGTCATCTGACTTCAGTGGTACATGTATTACTGAACTACCACGAAGAGCCTTTGTGGTAAAGTGTCTCTATGAAGTCCTCAGGAACCTGAGCAGAGATATATATTTTTATTATTTCTGGTATATGACTTCTTTTATTATTATTGAGGTTGAAATATCAAACAAAGAGGAACTCCATTAATTTTTATATAGCTACTACTCTCTCTCTTCCACTTGACTGTGGAGAAAGTTTTTTAACTATGGGCTGACAGCTCACAAACAGTGTTTGGAGGATGGTGTTTCAGACAACCACAGTATTCAGTGCTTCTGGGCAAGCTGTGGCTTTTCTGAGGTTTTGTGTTTGTGTGCAAAGAACAGGCTGTGGAGGAACAGTGGACTTGTATGAAGAAGAAATCTCTTGCAAATGCTGAATAGACCATGCTTAGGTATACCCAAGAGAGTACCTCCTCACCCATCCATGTGAGGGTCTGGGTGCATCTCTGCCAAGACTCCCCTGAAGGAGGTCTCTGCCCTGTCTCCCCATGGATCCAGCCAGGAAGTTCTGCACCATGCAAACATATGGCTCCTCCAAAGTGTGCACCATGCAAATGTATAACTCTTCCAGTCATACCAGTATTACATCTACTGTGCAAACTTCCAAGACTAAAATGCATGCAAGGAAGGACAGCCAGAGCAGAGCTGGATGAAGTGGGTGGCTGTGCAGATCAGGGCTGCACTGAGACCACCAGGAGAAGAAACACTAGGGTCTGCATGTTCTGTTTATCAGCTGTACCTGCCATGACCTACTGTCAGGGTAGAGCTGCCCAGCTGATAAATTGCATCTGTTTTTAACTAGGGAAGATGCACAGCAAGAAGTTGAGCCATGGTGAAAGATACCTACCAGCAAAGAAATCATCACATGGGAATGGAAATGGAGCCACAGAGCAGGTGTAGGAATTTCCAGCAATATGTGAGAAGGTCTTACTAAGGCTATAAGGACCTGGATGTCCCTGAGACTCACCAATATCCTTGGTGTAGATGGGATTGTCAGTTTCACATTATTCCATTTACTTTTCTATTACCCATTCTAGTTCTCATTTTAATTATTTGATGATTTTCTTTGTCATCTGTGTAATTTTAATTAAATAAGTTGGCTTTTAATTTTGACTCAGTGCCTTGGGACCAATCTATTTCTTTCCTGTTGTCATTTCTGTTCGTGGCACGCAGTTCTGGCTGACATATGTAGTCTGTCTAAATACCAAAGGTTTTTAAAAATGGGAGGAAATGAGGAAAATGCCAGGAAAAAACACCACAATCTAGCTGTGATTTACATGGAAAATGCCCCATTTTTAATCTCAAGGCTGATTGCTGAGATAAGCTTAAATGCTGAGCTCAGATCAAAGTTCCCATTGCTGAGAAAAAGTGGACATTTTCTTTGAACAAAGCCACCCACACCTAAAAAAGTTATTTTATCCTGGGGCAGACGACTGCAGTGCAGCTCTGAAAACCTGAATTGTTACCACAGT
This sequence comes from Melopsittacus undulatus, assembly GCF_012275295.1. Lineage (NCBI taxonomy): Eukaryota > Metazoa > Chordata > Aves > Psittaciformes > Psittaculidae > Melopsittacus > Melopsittacus undulatus. The sequence continues at coordinate 42,159,298 of NC_047528.1, read as the reverse complement.
ACTTCCACTGAACAACGAGGTGGCACATTTCCTGATACGGTGACAGACCAGGTATTACAGAATCTAACATGGGTAATACTGATCTTTCTTACCCCTATTTTGTGTTGATCAAGCAGATGAGATCTGCTCTGTTTGACACTGTCCTCTTGCATCCTGCTTGTAACATTATACCAATTCTTTTGAGGAAAGCTCTAACGTGAGAGTAAGAAACTTCCTCTCCTCATTCAGGTTAAAAAATTATTAAATAGGCAGCTGAAAAACCCAAGCCAAAAGTCCTATAAGAATCTCAATGAAAATCAGTAATGTCTCCAGCCCTTATGATATTGAGGGGGAAAAATAAATCTTTTTTTCAGTCACATACAGTGAGAAATCACTTAAAATCACTGATTTAGAATTATTACTGTCAAGAACAATTCAGTGTCATTATGCTGTTACTCATTGAAGATATAAGCAAGACAGAGGCATGAACATTTTGTAAAGCACTTGGGAAGATAATTAGAATTTACAGAAGGCTTTGGAGAAAGCACCAAGATGCACTGTACTGTATTTGGCTGCAGTGCTCCCTGTGCCCATAGCACCTCTGAAAAGGGAGTAGTTTTCTTATAGAAATAATCCAGCCTGTGGTCTATTAAACATATGGGCTGGGGGCTAGTGGGCCTCACAGCAAGGCAGAGGATGCAATTAAGAAGTAAACGAAGCTGAGTCAGGCATATATGTGCCGACCAGGCAGGAGCATCCAGAAGTGTCATGTGAATGTGCAAGGACATAAGTGGTGTTTGACCTGAAAAGTGCAATTACTAGGGGTATACTACATAACTATGACAGTGCCAACAGGAAATATAAGTTGCTGAGGAATACATTTCTCATAATACAATACATAAAACATTTCTGGAAATCATAGTGGCTCTTCTATTCATTGCTTGGCCTAACATATTTGATTGCAAAACAAAACTAAGAAAGGAAATAGTAATTTTAGGCCCTATTAGGAATTTTAACAGACTATGAAGATATATTTCATGGTGCTGATGTACAGATGCTAATGGGAAAATCATGAAATTGCTGGCAAGTCAGCAAAGAAAATGAATTATTGTACACTACTGAATAGATCAGCGGCCCTGTAAATGTCAAGAGAAGTTTTAGGAAAGCTGAAGTTTTATATCAGAAGCTCATAGCTGCATGGGATTGCTGAGCAGAATTCCCTTTATCAAAGACCATATTTGAATTTACTATGCGGTTTATGAAAAGACCATACTACACAGTAATGCCATGGCAAGTCACAACACTGCCAAATCAAATGTTGAGAAGTGACTATCAGACTAAACACAGGCATACTGAAGCTGAGAAAAGCTCTGATAGATACTTTTAATCAGGAATCTATTGGTTTCTGAGGAAATATGGACAGCCCCTGGGAAAATAACCCCCAAGGAACTGTCTAGATCAAAATATGTAAAAGATCCAGGACTTCTGTGAGAGTGATCTGATAGATCTGAGATTTATTGGAATTGCTCAGATTCTGTTCTGTTCTGCCCTTGAAACATTACATGACTCAAGAATTCCTTTTTCAATAATAAACAAACCCCCAAAAAATTCTTCACAAAGCTGTGCAGGAGCTGGAGCAAGAGAATAAAGTATCTGAAGGAGACCTGGGAGCAACACTCTGATAAAACAAGCTTAGTCATTAAGGTTCTGAGTGACACAGAGAAGAATAAGCTTGAATAAAAAAGGAGATGCTAGCTTTCCGTCATGGAACAGTTCTGTCATTCTATCTTAGCTCTTTGCTATGGTACAAACCCATCACAAATTACAGTAAAGTATTGTGTGGAGGCCATTGACCAAATACCATCCAGGAAATATGCTCCTTGTCACAGATAAACTGAAGAGGGTGTATTCCTCTTGTGCAACTGAAGTGGCTCAGCAAGCAGAAAAAACATTGCACTTGAATTTTTCCTACTTCTGACAAGAAAGTTTCAACTGAGCAGCTAAGTGAGGAAGTGCTCACCTTGAGTGAGTGCTAGGAAAAGAAAATGATTTATGCACTCAGACTGTCCAGTCCATAAGGAGACAATGTCATAGGAATGTATTTCTGTTGCTGGTTGAAGAGTAATCTGTGTAATAATGTCTAGGCAGTAAACACATGCAATTTATACCTAGGATATTAAAAAGCCTAGGTAAATTTGGAAATAAGCACACTTTTGAGGAATGAACATCCAACAAACCTTATGGGATGTGCAAAGACTACAGTAATACAGAAAAGTGAAGAATATTTTACCCTTTGGGAATCCCAGCTCAGCTGTCAGAAATATCAAATTAGTTTACTTTTACAGACAAGAACTAAGGTATAAGGTTATTTCTCCATTATCTCGAATATGGGCTTTCCCAGAGATACTAAAGCCAGGAAACAGAAGGTGTATGGAAAATGAAAGGCATGTAAGGATGTTTAATTCTTACACAATGCTGCAATTCATTGTAGCAGAATTCAAAAAAGAACCTTTGTTTTGTTGCCATGCCCAGAAACGTTGAAATAGTAACATTTTTCTTAAGAAACAAAAATGAAATAGGTATGTAATTGGAATCCAGAAGAATAAGTCCCAAGACCTGTAAAATGAAAGTGCCTTTGCACAGAGATAATTGAGAGTATCTTTTGGTGTAAAACTTAATAATGAATTAAGGGAAAACCATGAACCTAGTCACATCTTTTAGTCTGAAACAAGGAAACCAGCAAGGACCATTGCATTGAAAATACTAGTGTTGTTTTTCTCAATGCATCATTTATTCCCAAGGCTCCCAAAAAGTTATAGGAAAGGAGTAAAAAGTATACAGGGCCAAGAGGCAGCAGGGGTTACCTATCCACAGCTCTGTTGCTCTGTGCAGAGCAGAGATCAGCAGAAATACATCAGAAAATCAAGGCTCTGCTTCCTGCTAGGGCATTCAGTTACGACAAATAGCTAGTATGTACAAATAGATAAAATAACACATAGTAAGCAGAGAGGAAGATACGATAAAAAAGACAAGAAATGGAGACTGTTACAGAGACTATGACAGTGTTAACCATCAAATGCCCATGTGAAATAAGGGCAATGGAGGGACCTGTGACATACATCAGATGAGTTGGTTATAAACTCAGGATAGCACTGAAGCTGCAGCTGAAGGTAACTTCAAAGTAAGGGCAGACTATAAACAATGAAAACCTTTCTTTAATTAATCTTCTGAAATTGGAGAAAAGCAGAAGGCTCCTTTTCCCTTCCAACAGCTAGAGGGGAGTGGAGTTTCAATTTTATAAATTGCTAACTAATCTGGAGCTAATACAAACTACTAATCTCTTACTTATGCCTCAGGTCTAACATCATCCACTGCATTTGAAAGTGACATTAGAAATGTTTAGGATATTGAAGTTTCAGCTTTCCTGGGGAAATGAAGAAATAACTGTGGTTTCTGAGGAATATTTTAAAGTTATTTTCTATTTAATAAGCTGCTACCACAACCAAATTAAAAAAAAAAAAAAAAACATAAAGAAAGGATTTCCAAACAGAGTCAAGATGTGTCTAGAATAACACACGATGATTGACAGCATGGTATGTCATCAGTGTTGCAGTTATCCCAAATAATAGAAAATACCCATATGCATACCACTGGGCTGCTGAAACAACCGTAACTCTGTCCCATAGTCCCATGGTGCAATAGCCATATGATTGTACTTAAAGCCTCTCAGTGTCTGCAGTCCCAGAGCAGAATAAATTAATTTTTCATGTTTTTGATGTTTTATTTTTGATTCTTTTGCACTAACCTCTGCACCTTAGCTGCAAAGAGAATTTTGTGACGGTTTAAGTTTACGTGTCATTTGGTGCCAAGATTAACACAGCTGAAAATTCCTCTGTATATGACTATTCCCGTCAGCAAAGATATCAAAGAATTCTCTTTTCAAAGAGGTTTTCAATCCCATTGCTCTTAATGGGACTGAGGGCAAATGTCCCCTCTTCTGCTGTGATGGTCAGCACCTTACTTTGTTTCCAAAACACATAAAGTCAGCAATATAATGTGCGTTAAATCCCAAGTTAAGCTTCTCCTGAAGGGAGGCCTGATTGGTAGGATGAATTTGCCTGTGCTCTGCTGCTACCAGATAATCTAAATCTTCACTTTTGATAGTGCATTGCTGCTGTTTACTAGCTGAATGTTGTCTACACTATCAGAAGCCTGGAGTCCTTGGCAGGACAAGGTCTTATTCCGTTAGGAGCATGAATGGATATTTTCTTCCAGACCAAGTAATGAGCAGCATGTTTTTGAAACAGAATTATCTGAGTTAAATTTTCCCTTTGAAGTTCCAAATATAATGGCAACGGTGACTACATATTTGCTACATCTCCTGTTTTGGTTTATCACCACAAAAAGCCAATACAAATAATTACTGATAGCCATTCCAATAGAGCTCTGTGCCGTTTTTGTGCAAGACAAACTCTAGTTGGGTTTCTTTTCCAAGTTTCTGAACTAACCATTCTTGCTCCTTTCCATCCCCCAACTTTGAGGCTTTTTATGTTATGAATTTTCTTTCTCTTTGTCTCTCTTTCCTGGCAAGTGTTCTCTTTGCAGCTAAGTCCTTCCTTTCTGTTGCCAGGCACATTTTTTTTCCTTAGGTTGCTAGGCAATATTAGTTTTCTTCTTATTTTACTACTCATGTGACTTTTGCTCACCATCCCTTCCAACATTACCCCACATCTTTTATTCATTACCACCTCTGCTCACACATACACAGCTGAATAAAATTAAATAAGTGAACACTGGAAGAGGCTTAAATGAAGAGCCTTTGCTGTAACTAGCCTTAAGAAGTCAAAATTTATATCAAAATTCAAATTTTGAAGAATAAGACTTCATGTTTCTTATGAAGAATGTTTTTTTAACAAACCCCAAGTATAATGTGGACAATTCTGGTGGAGTAAGGAAGAGCTTGGCTGTAACTAATATATTGTCATGCTTAATAAACATAACATAAAGGGCCACTGAAGTTAAGCTGTACTTCACTGTATTTGTTCAAAAACCCACCATAGAGTCCCTCTGGGACCTAATTTATTAAACCCACTTCAACAAACAGTGGCATGAAGAAGCAACCAATTCATTTTTCTCCATCAGAGAAGCAGGGGCTAAACCACTGGTGTTGTACATCACACCATTGAAGTAATGTGTCACAGACACGTTGTCCCAGATGAGAGTATGGAAATCACTTTCCCAACACCTATGAAATACATGATATTTTTTGCCTTTGAACTTTCCTTCCACTGATGCTGCAGCACTGATGATAGTGCTCTTGCACCTTAATTGCTTCTTCCATACAGTTTCAGCATTGGCTTTTGCTCAGAATGACACACAGCAGCATGGAATATATATGGGTCATCATCACAGCTGATAAAACCTCAAGATTCATCTAAGCCTCTTCTGTGCCAAACTCACTCTTCCTGTATGGGGATCTGCTCCAATTGTCCTTGAAGAAAGCTGACTTTCTTCTCTTTCCTATCCAAAGCAACTGTCATGTCTGAGTTCTCTTCTGTTGCAAGAGGTCCAGAGACCAACCCTTGCTTGCCAGAATTTTACTTTTCTCCATTCATGACCCCTTTCATAAACAGTCCACACTGTTTGATTTTGATATGTGAATATTGTTCGCTTCATGAAGACAGAGCAAGTATTTTCTTTCTCTTATTGGTGGGGGAAGAACATATCCAAAAGAAAGGCATTATTGTATTAAATACAGAAGGAGTATTTCATTGTCAAGACAGAAGGAAGAGAGAATGCAGAGTGGAAAAATTCTCTTTTCTGAATCTTGATTTGACTGAAGAAGATGGAAAACGAGGTAAACTTAAAACTGAAATACAAAGGAAGCGCCATGCTAAAATCTTTTCTGTACCCTGCACACTGACCTGTCAACATGGACTTGATGTCTGACACTGCCTGAACTTCCTTTCTAAAGCACATGCTGCACCCGTTTCTTAGTCTTATCACTTCCAACACTTACTTTACCTCCATCACGAGCTTGTTTTAGTAATCTCTGTATCAGGAAATGCCGTCAGGTTCCTTGTTCAAGTCTTGTAAAATACATTTTCTCTTGCAGACTACTCAAGGGCCAAAGTGCGTTAGCCTTCTTCCTCATAGAGCTGTCTAGTTAGAAGTTGGCCTCAGGTTAATCCTTACCCATGTTTTTCAGAATTGGTTTTTGTTTTGTTTTTTTTTTTTCTGTGTGCTGTTATTTTTCTTGCTTTGTCAATACTCGATCATGTTCAACCAGTCTCTATCACTCCTGGCGTTAAATACTCTTCTCTGCGTATGAGCCTATCTATTCCACAGAGCTGACACTGGGCTGAATTGCAAAGAGTTATTTTCATAGTTAAAAGGCTCAGCCCAGTGGTTGGTTTTGGGAGCCTTCTAGCTCCTGAGGTCTGGAACTGCACCTAAGTGAGCAAAATGTTACTCTCAGCAGGGCTCTCTTGCTGAGCTGGATTAGCACCAGGTTAGGTCACCTTCAGAGCTGAATTGGTTTGTAGTGTCCAGTCAGCTCTGCTGTTTGTAGACCTTGTTTCCTTGTGCTTACAGATTAAAAACTAGAAAGATGTAGCCTGCTTTGACCTCCCATCACGGAGACAGCAGCATGTCTATACATGGTAGGTGTGCAGTTATATCTTGTTGTGGGGACACAAAGAAAACATGCTGAAAAGTTTTTACCCCCACAAACCAAAGCAATGGCTCCAACCTTGCCCTTCACTGTCCTTCTTTCTTCCTTCTTGTACTTCATTTCCTAATGTCATGCAACTTCAGTGCCCTGCTGGATGTGATTACTCTTTAGTTCAGCTTATGCCAGGTAATGAACCTTGTCAAGGGCCAGAGAGAGGAGGCAGCATTCAGCATTAAGGAGAATGTAATCTATTTTTTTTTTAACCCTGATGCTCAAAACCTGAATAAAGACTGAAAGAGACAAAAAAATGTTTCAGATTGGTACAATACAGCCTTGTCAATATGTTTTGCACAGAGGATGCTACAGACACTAGTAAGGGCAGTGTGAAGTGAAGACTACCTGAGTGCCTGACTCCTTCATAGGAGTTTGTTCTTTTCCTCTCCAAAAGGTCTCCTTCCTCTGTGCTTAATTTCACCAGCAGGGTAAGGGTCCTCCTAAGAGCAGGTGTGCTCATTAAAGCAAACAGTAAATGTGTTTACTGGCAAAGAGAAAAGCAGTTAACCCTAATTTGAATGGGCTGCAGTGGCCCAAGCTGTGGCTTGGAGTAGCTTAGTCAGCCTCTATAAAATGATTGCAAAGCAGAGCTTCACCATCCCACCCCACATTTCTGTGTTATCTATGATGTGTGATTTTACATGCAGTGTGGCATTGTCCTCCCTTCTTTCAGCACTGTTATTTCCTAGACAGTGAATTTACAGCCCAGATTTGATTTTCATTTAACCTGATATCTTTTGGGTGAGGATTATAAATGCCCTATCCTTCCAGTTCATCTGCTTGTGTAAAGCTAACCTAGACTCATTCTGTGTACAACTGATCTGAAGCATCAGGCCTTGACAGCCCCTCATTAATGGAAAGAGTTAAGGTTGTGATGCCTGGCTTGGCTGGATATTTTTCTGCCTTCACTGGTCTGAGTTGCAGTCTTTAACAGTTTTTTCAAAAGCACGTTTCTTCCTCATCCCATTTTCCAAAACAGAACTTTAAAAGTAAAGACCTTCAAAGAAATAAATATAGGTTGACAACCAGACCATAAATCATGGTAATATTCTTATGCTGGAAGACATTGTTTGGACAGCTCTTATCTGTTCCACTTTCTGGGGGACGTATGGTTATAGGCTATGCCACCAAGAGTGTTTCCAGCTTGGAAAATGGAAAAAGCATACCCGTAGCTATGCTGTAGGATTCTGGCACCAAACCTCAGAACATTCTAACTATCAAAAGACCTGACTGGCCATTATGGTGGCACCAGGAAGATTTGTTAAAATAGTGTTTCTGTTTCCTTTAAGGGTAGACACAGGGAAGGGTGCTGCACTTTGGTTTTAAGAATCTCAGTCAATTTTGGTGTTTTTTGACACAAATGCAGTGTCAGGGTGAATGGAGAGAAACAAGGTGTGCTTACATGACATTTTTCAGAGCCATAAAGACATATTGTATGTGTTAGGAATAGAAAGAGGGACCCACTTGTGTTAGCTGTTTTCACCAGAGCTATCCCATCTACCATTGCTCTGAAGTGTTTGCATTGCCTCCAGAAAGAGGTAATTCATGGATGGCCTGCAGAGCACTGAACTGCTTTTGGCTCCTGTAAGCAATTCTGAGGTGGAGGATTGACTCCCCAAAAGGCCTAAGGACAGGTTTATGCCATGCAATAACATAATGTGCAAAGCTCCCTTACCTAATGCTAACAAAAGCCATTGTGCCCTGGAAGCATAGTGCAAGGGTAATGATAAAGAGAGGTGTGAGTCTCAAAAGTAATATGGCTATTTCACTGTGGTACCACTTCTGGACTAATAAATGTTGTCTTTCAGCTGCATCCCAGTTGCAAGTAAAGGAAACCCAGCAGCAGCTGCAGACTCTGCACTGGAGAGGTTCTGGTATCCTCAGAATCTAGCTCTGTGGTGATGATCTTGCTGGCAAGGGGAGAGCATACAGCTTTTGCTGACTGTAGCAATATTGTGACCTATCTCATTTCTGAAAACCCAAAATGGTCCCAGTATGAGCTCACCCACTTTTTTAAATTCATGGGGGTTACAGTGAAAGTAATTTCCCAGAGAAGATATTGAAAAGGAACAGACCTCAGGAAGTTTTAAGTTAGCTTTACATCCAGCAAAGCTAAACCACTCTGTAAAAAAATATGTTGATGATCATTTGCTTTCTGTTAATCTCTATTGCTCCATTTCAAAACCTGATGTGTTAGAAGCCACATCTGATAGTGATTCCTTTTCAAAGCTAGGTCTTGATATAAATGGCTGTGAGATCAGACTGGGGTCTGAATGATGGTGGCCACTGAAGGAGCTCCTGCCTAGCTGCTGGGCAGGAGATCAGTGGAGAACAGCAGTGCCACTGAATATAGCTAAAATGGAAGGGCACAGTCCAGACCTTCATTTACAATACAGGATAATCCCTTGAGCCAGAGGCTCTAAAGATAATATGAAAACAGGAGGGAGGTCTGTTTTGTACTGAAATACATATTTTTAGTTAAACTGCTACATGAAAATAGAAATCTATTTGTGGGACTCAGTCTCTCTGGCTCCTGTTAATCTGAGTCTTGTATTTTTGCAAGGAGTTTCACACAAGCAGAGCTCACCATACATCCTCATGGTAGCATAGGAATTTAAATTGCCCCAGTGGTTTCTGTTATTCCACTTGAAACGCAGGAATAAGTTACATATGCATGGGGTTATGTAAGGACTCTGCTTATATACCTGTACCTGTGTTTAGCCATAAAGCACTCCAAGAAGAAGGAGTGCCTGTGTTGGTAGTGACACTTGCTTTCCAAAATGAAGTCTTACCCTATCTACATTTGGCTGGTAGTGCTGCCCAGATGTGGAGTGAAACAAAGTATGGAAGGAACAGAGGACTTAAAAAATGAAGGATTTACCACTGCATTTGAGAAGAATTTAGGATGTGATTGAAGGAAAAATTTCAGCTGCCATGCTCTCTTGTAGTGTCTGTCTTGGTCACAGGTAGGATGGGGAAACAGTAAGCAGCATATTCAGAGAGTATATGTTATTGCTTGAGGTATCGTTGAGCGAGGTGCTACCGTGCCAGGCATATTTACATCTGCTGTGTCAAAATGACTTCACAAGCAGTAGTCTTTCTGCACAAGTGTCTCCAATACATCTTGGCAACAAACACCCACTCAAACCCAGCTATCATAGCTTCCATCAAACCTTTCTGAAATCTAAAGACAAAAGAGCCAACACAATCTAATTATTTCTTTACAGTGGTGGCCTACATAGTATCAGATGCATTTCCTTGCTGTCCGGAGCCATTTCAAGCATATTTCTATCCAGTCAAATTGCATTTGTGAGCCAAAGGGAAAATTTGAAGTAATCAAGCTGTCTTACATTAGTCATAATTGCATCAAGAACTTCTTTGTTAGAAACAAATTTTGATAAAAGATCTGATGAGGTATGTGCATCATTGTACAGAAAGCCCCCACACTGAACAGAAGGGGATTTTAAGATACTTCCAAAGTGAGAGGCAATAGGCTATAAGCCAGAATACCTGGAATGCAGGTTTATATAGTGTATTTCTGAGAAGCTTCCAGAGGCTGGAATGTAAAGAAACCATCTTGTAGGAGAATAATGCCATGCTAACACTCCTCCTAGAACAAAGCTCTTAGCACTTTATACTGGTATACCAAAAGTGCTGGTCCCATTACTGGATGTCTTCTGGGATGAATTAAAACTATCACACTTACATTAAGTAAGGGACAAACTGCAGTATCTATTAAACCAGCTTCACTCACAAAAGATATTAGTCTAAATTTACAGCTCTCATTAGGAACTACAACTCAGCTGGGCTCAACAGTCTTGCACTCCTTTACATTAGCAGTGAAGTTCAGCCAGTGTTTCCCTGAGGTATTTTTGTACTCTTTTCCCAAGAATTACTTTGATTTCCTGGGCCAGTGTCATTCTCCTAGATAAACAAAGTGCCACCAAGATACCCTCTTAGTCATTTAGATAATTTTTGGCCAAAGGTAAATACTTTCAGTTGAATGAATTTTTTGTAAAAAGTCTTCCTGAAATGGAAAAATCTGCAAGACCAGGCTTTTGTTCCTTTCAGTGGTAAGAAACTGCATCTGAATATAAGGAAAATTTTATTGCATATGACATAATGGTTCCTGTTTATATTACAGACATGTGGTCCCACCCTGCATCCATTAAGTGCATAAGGCAATACAGCTGCATAGATAATGCTGTCAGAGTTTTGTGTTGAGGGATCCAGCTTAGTTTAAATTTTGGTATCTTGGCTACCATGTCATAGAGTAGCTGGAGTGCCAGTCTTTGTGTAATCCTATACTAGACTGGGCAGCTTGTGGTGATGCTCAAAAGACTATGGCAATGCAGGGAATGGTGCCTGAGTACAGATGGTGTCTGCCTCTGTGCTGCCATCAGACCTCCTGCTGCAGAAGCATAACCTAATTCTGTCTGTGGACTCACAGCTCTGGCCAGCAACGCTTTTAAATGGGAGTCTGATCTACTAAAAGTTTCCTAAATTCTATTATTGCTTTTTATTTCCTGTACCATTACAACAATGATTGTTTTATTTTGTTCTTGCATGTTGTCAGTACTTAAACTTTCCTTTCTACAGTATTTCTTTCAAGTCCTTTTTTCCTGCTTTCCTCTCCTACCTTCTGTAGGAGGGTGTTTCTGTTCTGCGTTTGTAGATTCAATTTCAATTGTCAGCTTAGTGTCTATTCTTTTTCACCAGGTCTAATACTGAAACTAAATAAATATCAGGGAGAAGGAAGATAGAACTGTTGTGAAAAAAGGAAGGATGCATTCCTGCTGTGCTGAAGAAAAGGGCTGTCTACCAGCAGTAGTACTAAGTAGCTACAGAAAGGGCAAACAACTCAAAGTTAGTCTCTTCTTCATGCTTATAATATCTCACTGTTTTCCTCAATCTTCCTGCTGCTGTCTCCCAGCTTGACAGCTGGGGGTTGAGAACCCTTTTTACTCCTCCAACACCCATAGTTTAAATTCTGTGAGGGTGATTTTGTCAGGTTGGAGGTGGGGAAAGGACTGAGAACACACACTGTATGTGTCTGTGTGTGACTGTGTGTGTCTGTGTGTGTCTGAGGAATGGATCCAGTCTCTTTACAGTTTTCTGCTTTGGAGGAGGAAAACACAGGTACTACACTTTAAGCTCTCTCTTTAAAACCAAAAACTAACAACAATAAGCTAATGAAATGATGAACTGAACAGCCTACCAGGGCAAAGAAACTAGTAAAAAGCAAAACTATTGAGATTTCTGATTTTAGGAAATTATTCTGAATAGCTCTAGCCTCAGTAAGTAAATGCCCCAGACCCCACAGAAATGCCATTCCTTGTCTATGATTGTATTTTTATTCCTTTATTCTGGATGGTTTCCAGCTGGATACATTCTGATTTTCATAGCTCACTCTGAAGACAATGTAGGTAATGTAGTAGACATCCTAGAGCTATTCTCTGCATACTTCTGCTTATACTTGTTTACAGATAAAAAGCTATATTTTTTCTGCTTACCAACTCACTGGTTTGAAAAATTCCCAGGGGGAAAAGTGCAAAAATAATTGCAATTATTGTCATGCAAGATGAAAACTGACCCCAGCATGAGTGGCAGGTTAGCAGGTCCCCAATTATGTGTACATTTTAATAAACATCTATTCCAGAAATCAGATAAACAGGTGGTAGAAGGCAGCTGCCAGGTAATTGCATTTTAGAAGCTGAATGCAAAAAAGCAAGTTGCAGATAGTAAACAGGAAAGGAGAATTTCTAGCCTAAACACAGCTGGAAGATGAATCTACTCCTTGCTCGCTGTTTGCTTTCACCAAATGCTGTGTTCCTTCTGCTGTAACAATGTACAGAGGCTTACATCATAATGAGGGCTACAAACTGTTATATGAAAGCAGGGAATGGGTAGACATGATACCAACAAGCTGGCCCACAGTAAAGTAATCTTGAATACCTACAAGGGAACCCCATATGTGCAGTTATTTATACAATCTTTGAGGAAGTCAAGTATCAAGTCTGCTTATCTGTGGAGATGACTGCAAAAGGACAAGGATTTTGAAATTCTGGAATAAAACATTCCCAGAGTTTTTGCACTGAAAATTTTAAATGAAAACATGTAATGTGGTGAGGAGGAAGTATTCCCATTGCACAAGCTGAGGTACAGACTTTTTAGCCAGTTACTTTTGTGAGGTGCCAATGACATCCACTTAGGAGTTACAGATTGCTACAATATAAAACTTAATTTATGTACTCTGAGTAATTCTGGAGGCGTCTATTTTTCTCCATCAACTTCCAGAAGGAAACCTAAAAGACTTGTTAGCAAGTCTTAGAGCAGAAATGTGAATTTTGTCTTATCTGGATTTTAACTTTCGAGAAGTTCTGTTACATTGACATGAGATATATGTCTTAACTCTTTCCCTCACTTTCTGCCTGTCTTGCCTGAATCACGGACATACTGAAGTCAAGACGATTATGCTGTTTGTGTGGCATCTAGTAGAATGCTGTTCCTTCCAGCTCAGTTTCTGATCCTTACTGAGAAACTAGAAAACAGAGAACTGTATGAGAACTGAGTTTTTTCATGGACCACAACCCAGTATTGAGGAAATGCAAGGAAAACCAGTGCCATGATGTGCTCTAAAATAGCTGCCTCCATCCAAATAATCTCTAAGGGATTGTTGCTGTTAAAGACATTAAGGCACCGGGCTCTCTAATGAAATGCCATCACAATACTACTTTAGCAAAGTGAAGTGTATGCAGAGCCAGTTCTGCTCCCTAGGTGTAGCAGTGGGGCCACTTAGCTGAAAAACTTGTTGAAATCAAGCAGTTCAGTGACTGGGACATCTCGCAGGTAAGGAGGCAGGCAGAATGGTTATAGGGAAGGAAACTGCTTGGTGTGGGGCAACCAGAGCAGCAGTTGTGCAACCTGGCAGCATATGCAAATCCTATGTACACAGGATTTCTCCTAGACCAGATCCAAATATGTTGCTGAGCAAAAGTCGTTCTGCAATGCTAAATCCTGGGTAATAACTAAGTGTACTACTATTCCCTATGGCTGTGGTGGTGTTCCTTGTGTCTTGCTGGTCTTGTGTCAAGATCTGTCTTTCTTCTCCAAAGGACTGCAGACTTTTAGCAAGTACTTGGTTTGCTGGATCCAGTCTGCTGTTGTTAGCTGTTTTCCCCCCTCTTCCCTTCCCTTCTTTCCCCACGGAGAAATGTCTTCAAACATTGTCTGATATGGTTAATGCCTTCCCTCTTCTACCAGCACCCTGGCATGGCATGCCTGCAGTCTTTCTGTACATTCCGTGATGTGTCTGTCCTTCAGCATATTTCCTGTCTTGCTTCATCACTCTCTAACTGGTGCAATTTCTTGCTTATCAGCGGTTTTCACATTTTTTTCACAAGGTTGGAAAAAAGCTCTAACCACTTTAACATCTTCAAATCCTGTCCCTGGATTTCACAGAACTGGCCCCCTGTGGATTCTAGTCTCTTTTATATGATTGCTTTCAGCTAAAACACTGTTACCTTCTTTAAGAAAGGGTCTTACACTGAGTTTTTATAGTACCATAATTCACAATGTCACACTTTGCATGTGTGAACAGCACTTTTATATTTTTGTCTGTCCACACAGCTACCTGGGCAGAGGTGTCCCTACCCACAGCAGGGGGAGTTGGAACTAGATGATCTTTAAGGTCCCTTCCAACCTAAACCATTTTATGATTCTATGATTCTATGTATTTGATAGGCTGTGAGTACTTTGGCATATGTAAATAATCTTTGGGGAGTACTTAGGAAAAAAAACCCCAGCCTTAATTTGTGTAAATAAAAAAAAAAAAAAGCATCTACTGGTACATCCCGAATCCTCAAACTTGCTTATTTTACTTAGATAAATCACAAAATGTCTAGAATGTCTTAAGTACCTTTTGTAAGGAAAGAAGCATAATGTAACATTAGCTAAGAAGGCAGAAGGAAGGAAACCTACTATGAGTAAAAAAGATGTTTAAGACAATTTTTCAAGCACCAGGGCAGATTGAAAGCATTTCAGTGCCCAGTTCTGCCAAGTTGCTTGAGCCAAGGGGAGCTAATCCTGAAATGACTACACAAGACTTGTATGGGGAAACAAAAAAAGAGAAGTTAAAACGAGAGGTTTAGAGTTGTAACAGAAATTGGCTTTACAGTCCCTATCCACAGCAAATGTTTTGCCATTGCCAATGATCTGCAAAACTGGATTCGTACAGAGCAGAAAACATCCTGGTAAAACCTTGGCTGACATCAAGTCCTTTTCTTGAGGACACCCAGATTATCCTGACAGAGCTGTCTGCCCAGGAGCTGATAGAGAAATGATTACAGGCAGCGGCAGTAGATTCAAAGAAATGTAGTAACACTTTGTTCAGAGAGCAGATGGGATGCGGAAATTGTTATTTGACATCAGATCGATGTTCTGACATCACTTGCCTTTGCTTTATTTAGAATTGCCTGTGCTGGCTGTGTTGTGCTATACTTGCAGAGGGAAATTCAATAAGCACTACCGGTATTAGTGGGTATTTGTCCCTCCCTGATGAGAAAGCAGAGTCTTGTTTAATCACAGCCCATGTTTTTATAATTAAAGTCTGAAAAAAGACATTAGTCATTTTCAGTTACTAATATGACTAACGTTATGCAGGCTCTTTCTATAGTGTTTTGCCTAGTTTTATTCAAATACCTCTTTGAGTATTTAAATGAGCTTCCACTATTTCTACTGTCTTCTCCACAGTCTAATTGCATGAAAATATTTATTAATAACTTGTGTTTTTATTTCCTTTTAAAAATATCTTTAAAAGCCCAAGCAAACAAGGATGACTTCATTATAAACAGAACTCAGTTCAAATACAACTCATGTAATTCTGCACAATTTCCTTGTTTTCTCAGCCAGTCTGATCTTTCATATATAGATATATTGGCACTGAATTTGATTTATCGTGTTTGAAAATAATTAGGTAGTGGATTTACAGGTGTTTGTATTGGGACGTATCTTTTTTGTTGCACCACTCTGACACAAATGTGATTTGCTGCCATGTTTAACAAGATTAAGGGATCTTTGTTCAGTTTCCATCCGTCAGTTCTTTCTGTGCAATCCAGAAGTTAGAATTTGAAGAAAAAACAGCTGACAACATTTTTTTTCCAGCCTATATTTTTCCAGCAGCAGTAAGAGGGAGAATATGAACATAGTGATATTAAGCTCATGAAGGTAGCATCACCATGGTAAATTGCCAGAGTAACTCCTCAATAAGACACAAGACTAAATTTAGAAGACTATACTGCTGGTGAGTCACAAGTAACATGGTCTTCTGCAGTGAATATATTTACTGTGTTTTGCATAAGTAGGTATACAGTTTGCTGGGAGTCTAATTATACAGCTGTGCAAATTATGTCTTACATTGTCACAGGTGAGATGGAGCAAACAATAACCCACAATGGATCTGGATATTGGAGTTTATTTAAGAATTATTTAGATTAAAGCTTTTACCCTGCTTGATTTTCTCACACACTCCTTTTCCTCCTCATTGGCACTATGCTGCCTAGGTCTCAGTGTCTCTCCCCACAGGGAAGCGGCTACTGGCCAGGGAAGGACAAGCAGAAAGCCCTGTCATGTGAAGCTGTGCCACTACTCACTGGTACCAAGCTCAAGTGCTAGCATGCAGGGCCTCTGGTCATCCCTCTTGTACTTGCCTCCATGCAGTGCTCCGATCTCCATTTCCAGACTCTTTTCTCGTTGTAATCTTCACCACTTTCTTTCTGCATCCTTCAGTCCCCATATTTCCCAATCTAAATAGTCACTGTGCAGAAGTAAATGCATGACCAGCTCCTAATTGGTGGTTCTTCCTCACATCCTTTTATTAATTGGTGGAACCAAGATGTGACACAGTTATTTAGCCTTGGTGTTATCAAAATTTACAGCCAGCTCTTATCAGCTGCAGCTAGCAGGCGGCAGGCTCATGCTTCCTTAGGAGTTCAAAAGTTCAGTTTCAGATAGTCACGCACTCACCCACAGACATGAAATTATCTGCTGCCTGTCAGTGTTCACAACCTAAGTCATCTTCACCTACTACATCTATTTAAGGGGGGGCGGAGGGGGGGGAAGCAGCTAAATCTTGCTGGGAAAATAGTTGGGTTTATTTTTATATTTTTTTTCTGGAAATAAAGACTCTCAATGACTCTGGTGCATCTATGTCAGTGATAGCTATTAGAACGACTACTGCCTTAGTGGGATATCATGTAATAAGGCATGCACTACAGTTACCAGGTTACTGTTTCAGTGCAATGACTCCGAAGTGGAAAAGTGTTTTGTTGGTTTTTTTCAACCACACTAAAAGCTGTCGTGAAACTAATTTCAAATTTTTGCTTTTCAGTTCAGATAAAACCCATACTAATTTCAGGCAACATTTAGAAGTTGTTCTTTCCTCTGAAATTTGTCATCTTAGAGCACAGGCCAGGCTTCTCAAATAATCAATTTCCAGCTCATGAGACCACATCTAGCTTACTTGCTCTTTGGAAGAAGACCTGTGTAGTTCATTGGCTCTCTGGGAAGGCCAGAACAACTGAGCACATGTCCAGGTGAGCAGATCTTTTGAGGGCTATGGGTTTTATTGGGACTTTTGGACTTCTTTTGAATTTATTTTTTTTCTTAATACTCTTCCTGTAGGTGGCCCAGAGAAAAAAGAGGAAAAGAAGTAATGCTACTCCCTGAAAATACACAGAGTATGCACAGTGTCAAGGTAGATATCAGCAGGGAGACCACTGCCTAAGCTGCACATTAAATGCATGAAGAAAGTTCACATATATCTCGTACACATCCAGCAAAGAGTTCAGAAGTGGTCAGTGTATTCTCACTATTCCATTGTGTTTTACTCTTAGCTGTCAAAACTATTGCAAAAAATAAATGTGCTTTGACAACAGATTTTTATTTTTTATTTTTTGAAATTCCTACTGTAATTCAGCATTTCAGTATCTGGATATATAAAATGATAGTGTGAGACTGCAAGAGCTAGATTCTACTCTTAGTTCTGCAAACATAAATCTATAATAGCTCTACAGAGGTTTGTGGAGTTATTTCTGATTTATTGTAGTGTAGCTGTGAGACAAATTGGCACGAGGAGTACAGCTGTCTAATATTTTCTCCTGTACACAGCTTTTTACTTTGTACACAGAGAATAGACAACCTCCTGTTACAGGGTGATTCAGTAGCACCCCAAAACACTGTGATACCATTATAACCACACACAGAGCCAGCTATATGAAGCTGATAGCTAACAGACCCTTTTTTCAATTTCTTGGTGACTGTTGTCATCCAGTGATTTACATCTGAGAATGAACATCAGGAAAAATACTTTGTGGTAGCCCAATGTTTGGACGATGTCTTCACTGATCTAATGTCACCATGTTTTGGAGCAGAAATTTGAAAATTGCCAGAAGAGTAGTCTCTGTTTTCAAAATGTCTGTTATTCCAGCAGAATTTACTTTAGTTTGTTATCTTGAAAAAGGAGGAAAATAATTGGAGATTGCCAGGCACATCACAGAGTTAAGGGGAACGTCTAACCACAGCGAAGACCTGGTACAGTGAGTGTTTGCTGCAGACTGTTACAGAAAAGACCTCAAGAGCTGAAATTGTGATCCTGAATGAAAGAGACATCACCTTAGTACTGCTGTGACTCACACTGTCAACAGACTGGCATGGGCAGAAGAAGGATCAGGAATGAAAACAGAGCTTTGCGGTTCCCTTGCCCTAGCATTGTAAAGATCTACAGGGCTCAAACAAACCAAGGTTGGTTAATAGAATTCAGTATTGCAGGGGTGAGAGTTTCAGCTTGGTCAGAAAGGCAAAAGTTAGAACAGGTGGTTGGGGTAGGAGAGAATGTGGTACCTGCTGAAGGAAAGAGTCTAGGTGGAACCAGGGAAAGCAAAAGGGTAAGGAAAACAATGCTGACAGCCAAGCTGGGGAGACTTCATGCTTTAAAACTGTAAAAATGCTCTTTTAGCATAGTGCATATTGTAAGTTCTGGCTTTTGCTTGTGTAACCTTAGGCCAATTCCCTTCTGACCTCTTTTGAGATGTGACTGCAACTAAACATGTTGCCAATAGTATTGTACCATGTACAGTTTATTGCTGAGGTTTGTAACATTGCCTCTGCAAAATTACTGGTTGATTAGCATTGATATCAGCACAGCATTGCCAATGTAGTAGTGAAAATCAAAACAATCTCACTGACACATGGGACTCAACTGTTAGGCCTACTGAGTCTCAGTCAAGCTCACTGAAGCTATAAGAATTTCCTGATTAACAAGCACTCACTCAGGAAAGTGTCTTTTTTATGTCATTCAGAACACATAGCTTGGAAATATTTTTTGCTCTGTGCTCCCAATAGCTTGACATAAAAGCATCTTGCTCACTGCCCACAGTCTAACATCTATGGAAATTTTCACTGAAATGGAGAAAAAAATGGTTGATCTGGGATTCTTTTGTGCTGAAGCAGCTCAGGTTGTAATATTGCTCATGAGCATTATATTTTGAAAAACAAAACCCATCAAGTACTGTGCAGTTGCAAGTCCATGTAAAAAAAGGAAAGGTTCATAAGAGGAAAAAGAGTTGTTTGCCCCAGAACCATAGTTTCATGGAACATTGCCTCTTTGGGTATATGACATCCTGTGTGAATGAGTCAAAGTTTGTAGGGAGAGGTAATGTCTTTTAAAACTGGAAAAATGGGCAGATGAAATAGAAACAGAAAAATTTTAAATCTAAGCACAAGATGAGAATTATTCTGAACAAAACTATAAACTTTCATGTATAAAGTATATGTGATATAAAGGATGTGATAAAGTAATTGTAGCTTATGAGGGAAAGAGAAGATATTATTTTCTCTCTTATTAAAAATGGTGGTATGTGAGAAAATGGAATGTGAGAAAAACAGAATGTATTTGATCAAAGCTGTGATTTCTAATATTGAGTAGAGTCAGTAATTTTACTTCTAAAGACCATCTTTTGGAAGCAGTTTGAAAACTGGAGAGATGTTTCCCGTGGTGATGTTAACAATGAGGTTAGTACCTGAGAAGCTGTACAGTGAGAAATGTCTTCCTCCTAGTTATCTGAGTATTTTGATCCCTCATCAGTTGTCTATGTATGTTCCTTTTGATGCACTGTGGCACTCAGTTTCAGCTGTGTGCTTAACACGCAGGCATCTGATTCATCGGGTCAATATTTTACACTGCAGGAACTGCAAATGTAAGAGCTAGTGATTTTCATGGTAGTGTTATGGGAGCATTAATTCTGAGCTGTGATGGTATAATGGCAATTTTTACATTGTTTATTCACACTGGTCATAAGGAGGAGTTAGCCTTCCTGATGATTTTAGGAAGATGGAAGGAATGTCTGAAGAATTTTTTTCTATTCAACTTGACAAAAGACATGCATTTCTAGCAGACCTATCTTCTTCACACCCTTCAAGTGCAAGGGCTAGACTTGTTCAAAATGCTGTTGCTTTTCTTCTTCCCTTTTCATTAAGGCCTAGAGAAAGAAAGAAACCAAATGTTGTGTGGGGCTATGCCCAGTTGTCCTTCAGATAAATCACTGCAAAAGACATCGCAGTCTTAGTTGCTTGTACCACAACTGTGTGCATCCATGCAGGTGAGAGGGAGAGCAGAAGCCATACCTCATGCTCAGTTTATCAAAGCTACATGGAATTACCAGTCCTGCTGCCAAACCCAGCACTGCATCATTCTGAAAATAAAATACATTTTTTTCCCAGGGATAAGCTGAGCAAAGATAAGATTATACAGCACAAGAAAAGGTTCAAGAAGCATACAGCTGAGTACTGCTTAAAATTCAGGATCATGTTCTGCCCTCAGGTATGCTGATGTACAATGCTTGTGGAAATCATTATACAAATACATATTTATCTCAGGCCATAAATTTTCCTTCAGTTTGGAGAGATATATTTTTCCTGCAGCCTGACTATTTACCACTTTGAACTCCTATGTAAATTCCAGATCTGTACTGCTGCTATTTGCCAGTACAAGATGTGCAGTGCAAGAAGTTGAGAAGACAATTGACAAGACAGTTGGAAGACAATTCCTTTGTTTTGTTGAAGACTTTATTTTCAAGAAAATCCTCCAGGGATATAAAGCAAGTGCAGCACCAGGTCCTCTCTTTCATACCAGGTTGGAATGGGATAAAAAAAAAGGATAACGAAAGAGCTCTCTTGTCTAACAAGCAGTGGCTATAACTAATTTATAAAGATATTGGGTAAATTTTCAAAAAACTTATACCAATTACAGCTCAAGTCTGATTTTTATAACTGACTTCTGAGTCTGAATGTCAGTAACATGAAATCACTTCAGTGTTTCCCCTTGTATCTGACTGTACATTTTTGAACTATCCTAAAGCTACAAAAGGTAGCCTCTGGAGCAGCTCCAGAGACTGCCTGTGTCACATTCTTCTTGACCCCTTTCCCAACCTATGGTTTCCTAAGAACGGTGTCATTGAACCAGCACTGTGAAAGGATTGCCTGAAAGTAGGAATAAAATTTGAGGATTCCTTTTCAGAAGTCATGGACATTCATTAACATCAGGAATAGACAGAGAATATGTGGGAATCAATTCAGCAGGAGTTTCATTTTCATCTGCCTGTAGGTGGTTTTGGACTGTAGGAGGAATACATAATAGAGATTTTATAATCATAACAAATTTGCTGTAGGATGACAATGCACAGGCAATTCATTTCTGCGTTTACTAAGATTGTTCACTAGGGTAAGCAATACATTTGCATGCACAATGAAAATAGAATGCACATATTTCCCTTTTTTGGTGGAGGATAAGTAAATATATACAATGTGCAATGTTAATTGCAACTTCACAGTGTGCATTACACTTAAATAGCTACTATTCCTGTTTCATTAGCACACTAATAATTCATATACAGGTCAGAAAAGTAGCATAGCAATTCTTATAGAAGACTTTATTTTTTTAAACAATTTTTTGAAGAGATTAACATGATTGTTCCATCAATCTTCAGCCATTTTAGCTAAGAGGTATGCTTGCTAAAACACAAAAATCCCAACTAAACCAAGTTTTACAAAATTCAGAAAGAAGAAATTATTATGTCCTGGCCATACACATGGAAATGTAGCTGATCTCAAGGGATTTTTATTAAATCAAAAAACTGAATGGGATTTGCGAGGTAATACATTATAAAAGACTGTTGAAGATATGCAGTGCAAGTAAACTTCTGCCAGCTGCAACTGTGAACGATGCATCCTGATTTTATAGGTGTTGTCTTAAACGTTAGAACAAATAGCCCTGACAATGTATTCAATTCCAGAGATGGATCCAGTCAATAAGAAAATATTGAGTAAGACAGTTATTGACTGACTTCAGATTTTTTGTCCATCAACATAAATGCTGAAATTGTATTGCAGGACATGCTCCAAGTGTCAAAGAACAATGTAAGCTGCAGCTGGCTCATTAGCAAGAAGACAGAATGACATAGGGTCAAAAAGGTATGGCACAGAGAAGGGATAAAGACTGATGGGATTGCTGTGGTCTGGCCAGACATCAGGCTCACAAAGAGGGTGGCTTGAGATTCAGGAAGCTTTGAATTTTAGGGCTGTGCTACTTGCAAAAAAAAAAAAAACCCCAAACCTCTTTTCCTTTTACTAAGGTTCTTTCCTTGCTTGTCAGCCTGGATGTTTGTTGGGGAACTCAAAAAAGGTAGAGCATGAGGTGAAGTCTTGGGGATGTGTGGAAGTGGAGAATGACTTGGGTAGCAGAGAATCTGCTTCCCGAGGACTGATCTGCAGGAAAAGTGTTGGAGGTAGTTTGCACCAAAGTGTTTTTCAGGAATACAGGTTGGTTCTCACTCTCAGTGAGTCTTAGTCCAGCGCTGAATAGGACTGATAAAGGATGTGGCATCATGTTAAGTACTCTTTATGCATCCTGAACCAATTACCTTTTTGGAAATACTGTCAATCCTTTAGGTCCCAACTAGAAAAGGGTTAGTCTGAAACATTGTCATCTTCAGTGGAAATCATAAGCCCCTTCCAACCTGACTAAGGCACCATTGTCTGGCTCACAGGCAATAACATCCATTGATAAGAATGTCATACACTGCATGTAGAATAAGAAACATTGCAAATAAAATATGTCAAGCAGAAATCTCAGCAGATTCACAGTGTCTTAGAAAACAGATGAGCCTAAGAGGGTTCTAAAAGAGAGGTATGGGAAAACATAGAGCTTGTCTAAGACAGATGACTTAGTACCTAAGTCACCCTCTGACAGTGTGTTTTTCTTTACTGACACCATACTTATCCCAGGGTGACTACACTCCTAAATTAGGCCCCTGAAGTGCCTAAATGTCTATGTGATCAGTCAGACCATGCTTATAGATTTAGGTTTACTTTGTGTGTGTTTCTAGTGCAGAGTTGTTGTTTAACCTTATATGTATGATAACCACTTACACAGGAGCTTGCTAAGCAAAACTTCAGAAACTTTTTGAGGATTCATCTTCTTTCTACATCCCTCAGTCAGTTGAAAAAATTTGGAGATAGTTTTCTTCAGGCTTTTCTTATTCTGGGAATTAATATTAGCTTTTGATAAAAGCAAATATCTCTGGCAGCCTCTATAAATCTCCTTAGGTTTCTTAATAAAAAGATTGCTTTTGTTGTTAAGGAAGCTGGGCACAGACTAATAGAATAATTTAGAAGATGTTTCAGAGATTTCTGACTAACTGCATGATGTGAACACTGTCTTTAGCTGATACCTTATTGTCTTCTGGTCCTGTCTTCTTTACCTGCTGGTGTTCAGAAATAATTTTGAATTTCTGTAATTCATTGGACATTTATCTCATTGCGCTTATGCTGAAGCCAATCAGGAACATGTTATGGTTCTGCAGAAGAATATACATAACACAATCCACCCACAAGCGTTTCTGTATTCAAAGTATGTCCTTCTTTACTTAGTGACTTGACAGCTAGTGAAAAATATTTACAACAAATTGAATAAAGCTCAGCTACAGGGGGGAAAGAGGTCAAGCAGAAGTGTATTTTAATGGAAGTCTCATCATTAACTGAAACTGTTGAAACTCTCATCACAACTTTATTCTTTTTTATTATTTTCTTGATTCAGTTGGCAGTGGTCCTGGTATTTGTATTTTTCCACAGTCAAAATGCTTATGATTAAGAAATTATTTTGGGGTATGGTATTTTTTTTTCTTACATCTTGTACATTCCTCAGCATTATGTAAAACTTCAGCCTCTAAAACTGTTATGGCAACCCACAGTTTTTCCAAACAGTGCAGTATCATGATTTAGTCATCATATTTAATGTTCTTTTGTTTCTAGCTCAGCTAGAGTAATTTTTAATCTGAATGATATTCATATTATATTAAATATGAAATACAATACTACATGCAAATTCATACAATATTAAAAACTGTAATAATTCAGCTTTTCAAGTGAGAGAATTTACAGAACAGTATAATGTAGAAGCATGACTAATCATGCTCCTCTTTTACCTGATTTGAAGTGACACTGATTGCAGTGGCATTCTTCCCTAAACAAGATGAAATGAGTTATATTTCATTGTGATTCATAGGATTAGGGACTTGGATATCTAACTCAACTCACACACGATTGCCACAAGCCATTGTAACTGTCATGGTGTAAAATAGACTGCTTAAGAGAGCAATTGGATTCTTAAGTGAACTCAATCTCTCCTAAGTGCCTGTCTCTTTCCATTGACCACTGTTCTTCTCAGGAGGGATGAATCTATTTTACTCAGTTGAGTATATGATGGATTTACCTTGCCACTCAACATGCTGGTATGCGCTGTTCCCATTTGGAGATATCCTACTGTCCTTAGGCGTTGTCCATGGATCCTGTGCCACCTCTATTCTGATCAAACCCTAGCCTTGATGTAGAGTTACACTGATTTTCAGAGAATCATAGAATCATAGACTGGTTTGGGTTGAGAAGGACCTTAAAGATCATCTAGTTCTAACCCCCCTGCCATGGGCAAGGACACCTTCTGCTAGATCAGGTTGTTCAAAACCTCATCCAACCTTATTTTGAACACTTCCAGGAATGGGGCATCCGCAGTTTGTCTGCAGAACTGGAGAAATTTCTCTAATTTGATTTGCTTGTGATTAGCCCTTCTTGGAGTGAGCTGGTTTGAGCAGTCCAAAATTGAGTAGGTGAGCTAACCCGTAATGGGGACAGGCAGGGATCCAGTCCTGAAGCTTGCTCTCTTTAATTATGCTAGGTAAATACACCCTGTGAGCTTAACCCCAGAGTCTTGAGTTCTACTGCAGGTACATCACTGCTTTCACATGACCTCACTGAAGTCAATAGGACACTTATATACAGAAAGGCTTATAGGTGTTATACAGACATCTCATAAGTACTCATCAATCAGATTGAATTCTGTTAGGTGACAGGCAATAGGAGGATCATTAACAGAGTAACTATAAAAGGGAAAAAAAAATCCCATAAAGGAGAATTATTAGAAATTTGCCCTCTGTAGTGTTAAAATTCCAAGTAAAACTATTCAACTGGACTGCTCATTTGAGAGGAGCTGCCTGGATAAAAATAGATTCCTCATTGATAGTCAGATCATTGAGACTCTGAAAAAGGAGACACTATTGAAAAAGTGCCTGCAAACTGGCTTTATTTGGCATCTGACTGAGTTGTGGGAGCCCTGAAGCTACCAGCAGCTTCCTGCCTGCCACTTGTGGAAATGCTTTAGATAGTACAAGTAATAAACACTACCCAGTGGGAAACTCCAGAGTAATGTTTTATATTGATTACACGCCAACAGCAGGGAGAAGCTTGATGTGGACTTTCAGAAGCTGAATGTGTGAGCTGAATACCCTTTTCTAATAACGAACAAGATACCAAATCTAGGACACTACCCCATCCTGTCATTCACACTCCCTCTAAACCTGTGACAGCAGTGTGGATCTGAAAAGCTTGAAATTATTCCTGATTCTCCTTTAATCCAACTTAATTCAATTCAAGACAACTGCAAGTCAGGTCAATGCAGATCAGTGAGACTTATATTTGAAATTTCATCTGTTTGCAGGTGGTGCAACAGATTCAATTTTTTTTTTTTGGGGGGGGGGGGTAAAGGGAGAGCATTTCTTGGTTTAATCCCAGCTGGCAACTAAGTACTACACAGCCTCTTGCTCACTTCCCCCACAGTGGGATGCAAAGGAGAATCAGAAAAAGGTAAAATCTGTAGGTTGAGATAAAAACAAGAACAGTTTAATATTTGCAATAATAATTTTTTAATTATTATTGTTATTAGTAATAGTAATAGTAAGGAGTGAGAGAAATAAAACCCAAGGAAAATAGAAAAAAAAACCCCAAACTAAGTTATGCACAGTACAATTATTCACCACCTGCTGACCAATACCCAGCCAGTCCCTGAGCAGTGATCTGCACCTCATGGCCAACTCCTCCCAGTTTATATACTGAGCATGATGCTTTGTAATATGGAATACCCCTTTGGCTAGTTTGGGTCAGGTGTCCTCTCTCTGCCACCTCTTGGCTTCTTTGCCACTCCTCACTGGCAAAGCATGAGAGACTTCATCAAGACTAAGTGCTACTAACAACAACTGAAAAATCAGCGTGTTATCGACCTTATTCTCAGACTAAAGCTGAAACACAGCACTGCACCAGCTGCTAGGAAGAAACTTAACCTTATTCTAGCTAAAATCAAGACAGTATGGAACAAAATATTTTTATACATATATTTTAGATTATGTATTTTATATAGATATTGAAAAAAAAAACCCCACAAAGTAAAGCCAAGCCAGTCAATGTGAACTTACAATAGGCACAACAAGGATACAACAAAGTGAATTGAATTCTGGTTAACAAGTGTGGTTTGGTCTCTAAATCTCCCAGTAGCTGTGGGCATTATCATGAGCAGCAATGTTCTTGCTCCACGGAGAATAGAAAGATTCACAGGGAATTTGTAGTGTTATAATTATTTGTAAGAATGCAAATTTCAAATTTTTGTAAAAGATAAAGCTTGGTACTTTTGAGGATCAGTGTGCATAAACTCAGTATTGAGGCTAGTGACTGAATAGATTCAGTTTGAGATTTCCCATGGGTTCTGTTTTTTGCTATTAGTCATTCCCTTATATTGCATTTAGTAATGGTTATGGCAACTCAGCTGCATTTCTGTGTGGAAATTTCCTGGCAGTCCTTTATGTGAGTTGGTTTCTTTTTTTTTTTTTTTTTTTGTTGTTTGCTTTTCCTTTTTTCTTTTTTTTCCTTTTAATAAGAAGTTTCTGGTGTGCTTCCATTGGTGCTCTTTTACAGCTCTCTCCCTGCTCTGAACATTGCGTGCCTATTCCTTTTCTGTTTAATAGCCTAGCCGCAGTTCTTCTGCCAAGTCTGTTAGGAGGAAAGGGGCTAGGTTTAATTTTCCCTCTGAAGGAATCATCTTGAACCCTGGCAAAACCATTGGAAACTGAGTGGTGGGGAAAGATGCAGTGGGAATGCTCTCGATGGAGGAATTCCAGGGCTGGGCTGCCCTTATGAGCTCTTCTTACTTACAGGCACCAAGTGCAAGAGACTAAGAAAATATTTGAAAAGAAAGAATAAACTATGGAAAACCACTATAATAATATGTCATAAGAACTGAGGAGTATAGTTTTCATTTAGTGCTGCATTGCTACCAAAATTATGTATTAAGTCAGCAGCTCCCCTCCATCTCACTGAGGGCTGTTGAAACCCAGTAATTCAGCAGCTCCATCATCTGGCTGTATGAAGCTTTGGGGAATCTACTTGAAGGAAGTACACTTCTGATGCCCAGGGCAGAGGTTATCAGCTTCCTGCTGCTTTGTGTAACCACAGCTCAAGCAATCTTAGCTGTGCCCTCCACCTCAGTACGTGTGCTTACTTTGAAGCAGCCTCTACACCCTTTCAGCTTGTGTGCTGCCTCTGCAGTTTCAGCATCTATAACGTAATAAAATTGCTTCCCTAGGGTACATGCTCTTTAGCAATGATTAAATGACATACAGAGCCCTTAATTTAGTCCTTTACACTAGACAGAACCATGTCCTCAGCAGCAGCTTCCTCAGATGTATCCACTCACCCCATGCAGCAATTCCTTACTGTGTTTTCTTATCAGGTTAGGTGACTCATAGCTCCTAATCGCATGTGTATCCTGTCCTTTAATTTTCTGGCATTACTTGAATACTTTATTTTTCCTTAACTCAAAATTAACTGCATTTTAACCTGACCAGAATTTAAATATTAGCAGTAACTTGACTGAAAGATTTTCCTTGCTGATTCCCCTCTACACCCATCTGATGTTGCCAAGAAACGCCAGTCAGGAGGCTTTTGGTACTATACTACAGTAAGTATTGCTTTTTTATGGATCAGATTCTCTCACTTATATCGTTACCTTTGAAAAAGTACTTTATTATGTGAATTTCAATTATATCACCACAGTGCTTAATTATACCAGAATACTGAGCAAGTTTGTTCTCTATATACAACTGCGTTTGCACACAGTGGTTCACACAAATGTTATGAAATGAGTGAAAATATTTTTTTATAGCTCCAGAATCAGTAGTGGTAGAGAGCCATTTTCTCAGGCTTTCTCAAGATACTGACTTCTGGGAAAAAAGCAGGGTAACAAATGAAACTTTCAAAAGCCTGCAAATGATCAAAACAAGAGGCTTCTCACTGGAGCTCTTTGATATTCTTAATTATAAGAATCACTATCATCTCATATTTTAAAATATATCCTCTCTAACAAGAGATCTGAAAGCTAATGACTTGAAAGAAAATTAACACAAACCTAAAGCTTGCCAAAGACAGAAGTAGTTTCTTTTTTCTAGGAGTCTCTGGTGAGAATTCGTAGTCTTTGGGGAAACTGGGGGGGGTCTGTGACTCTAAGCTAGGGTTAAGTGAATTTTTTTATTATACTTAGTTCACTGAAGAATAAAATTTGGTTGCTCAGAATCAATGGTGTTACAATTTGCAAACTATATATACTTTTAATTTTCAGCAGGGAAGGAAGGGATACCAGCATATACGCTGCCGGGAAGATCTCCTGCACACACACCTCTGTTCAGTAGGACTTTGGAACACCCACCCTTGGTTAAATCCCATTTACATTTTGGCTGGTGAGAACCTAAACCTCCCATTTCCTACATTGCTTAGTTGTAGGCCAAGGTTTCCTTCCAGTTTTTGTTCAATTGAAAGGATTTTAATGTGCTTACCTATTAACCTGCAGCTCTAAAGTAAAATCCATATCCTTTGTTGATTCTCTTTGACTCCATGCTACACGTCTTCTCACTTTCTAAATCCCAGGACAGCATCCCAAGTGTATTGTTCCTTTCTGTGCTGCTCCTGCATACAGATTTACCTTAATCCATGCAATATACACCTCAAATACTGCTTCTTACCATAATAAGGGATTTAAATCACCTAACTGCATATGACAAAACCAGATATCCTAGGCTTCCTTTATAATCAGCAGAGATGCATGCCTAAGTCTGACTCATTTTAAAGGTATATAATAGGTGTAAGTAACAAAAATGCCCATCCTGTTCTTTCACCTCTCTCAGACATTTATTGTCGAAGGGGATGAACCACATTCAGATAAATGTATGTCTGTATATTGAGTACAAAAAAAGTACTTAGGTGTCTAGTTCTGATATAGATGCATATATTGTAAATACATATGCAAATATGGACATGAGCCAGTCTACACTATGAAGCCACAGAGCCAAGAATCAGCTCCTGGCCCAAGTTTACTACCAGTACTGGGCATAGCTTCATTGACTGTCAGCTACAGATCTCCAAATTCCCTGACACTCACTCCAATCCTAGTGCAAGGAGATGAGATCAAACAGCCTTGACTGTCTTGTTCTCTTAAGGAGAGCTGCAACAAAATGTCTTCTTCAAGACTGCATACAGAGGCTTTTTTAGGTTAGAAGTGGTAGTTTGTGGGAATCTTTGCAGTTTGGGACTCTCTGGCATGTGATAACTTTTGTCCAGAACTTTCTAGTGGTGTTTCACTCTGCACAAAGTAATAAAAGGGTTAATGAGACATCAACTGAATGACACAACAGTGCACAGTCACCTGGAAATCAAGGCTATTTCTAACTCCAGTAAATATTCAAATAGGAAGAAATCTGTGAAAGTGGGTAACAATCTTTTTTTCCTCATCACAGAGTGCTGAAGCAGACTCTGCTCTGGGACCATTACTAGCTATGGAGGAAAAGAATCTGAGGCAAGTCTCACTTGGAATGACTGGGAGTCAAGGTGCTGCTAACACAGAAGATGAACTCAGCATGAATTTCAAAGCAAATTGAAAAATGGCTCAGATGGGATGTCAGTTCTAGAAGTAATGACAGATGAGAAAAACAAATCTCAAGAAATGTTTAAATACGCAAAAATCAAGAATTATTATTTTGAAATTAAAAAGCTTTGCAGCTTTCTTTTATGTGTAGCAAATGCCAAGAATTCTCATTATTCTGCTTCTTTTGGAGCCAGGGGCAGCGGCACCAAAATGTTCTTTTCAATGTAATCCCCAGGGGGCAATTGAAATATAATTACATTTTTTATGAGATGATGGATATTAACTTAACTTTATTTTGTTTTAAGATACTTGCATTTCTAAGAAAAAAGTCAACTTTTACTAAGAAAAGAACTTAGTAAAATCACTGAGGTTTATTCGTTTATTCTTTTAAATTACTTTTGCAGACTTCAATGGAGAAAGTATTTTTATTCTCTGCCCCTAGTCTATAGCAGTAATATAAATAAATACACAAATAAACAAACAAAAAAATCACTGTTATTGTATTTTCTTAATTCTCATTTGTTGTGAAATACTGAGACAGTGATAGTTCTGATTATGGATAATTATGGAGCTTGTACAAATGCTCAGTCATAGTTAACAGTGGCTTAAGCAAAATAAAAGCAGAGTAATGTAACAGGTACATATCAAGTTCGGTGTACATATCAGATTTCGGGTGTCCTGTGTGGTCAAGGAAGCACTTGAACAGTTCAATCAGTAGACATTGCACAAACACTTCAGACAGGTTGGTTGACCTACTGCCCTTGAGTCCCTGGGCAGGGAGAGCCAAAGCTCTCAGCTCATCTGAGGTGACTGGAATTAAGTAGGATGAAGGTCACCTTTAGTCTTTCAGAACAATCAGGTTTTCCAACTTGCAGAAGCAGTATCCTTATTTTATTTATTTCTTCACATTAGGTAGGTGAAATACATGTCAAGGAGTTGGTTTTCCCTCATGTTTCTTCATTTGGGGAAATTTTGTTGACATCTGTTATCATCTCTAGTCAGTTATTAAAAAAGATCAGAAAACAAACCCTTCAGCTTTCCTTGATTTATCTGACAAGGGGCAGAATACCTCTAATGGATAAATGCTCTTCATCCACTTAATTTAGCATCACCCTGGCACAGGACATTGATATTATTTGTTTCAAAGACTGAAATTCCTTATCACCTATGTAAAAGGAAGAACAAGGTATTTTTCCTTTTCATCTTAGAAGATTTAAATTACGCCATGCATCTGGCTTTCTCACAGGCAAGGCTCATTTAAGACATCAGAAAAGGTCCAGTGTTTGAAAAACATTAATTATCATTGGATGATGCAAGTTCAGATGATAAAATCTGGCTGCAGTAGGCAGATTATTTTTTTTTAAAAAAGACCTTTTGCTGTCATGCTCTTGAAGAAAAGAAAAAAAAAAGAGTTGTTTTTCCTTAATGGAGAACCCAGATAAGCCCCAGACATCTGTTAACAAGGGTCACACTCAAAATCTTCTGATGAGAGAGCACTTTATATGACTAAGAATGATATCTCTTTAATGTACTGTAAGAGATGCATGCTGTTACATCACAAAACCACAGCAAACTCAGAACTGCCTAACCTGCAGGCAAGGTTCACAGGGGAACTCTTTCGTTCACACAATAAATGATACCAGATGATATCCTCAGAGCAGAATGCATTCAGGGTATAGTTTTCTTGCAACAATATGGACTTAAAGCAAATTCCACAAAGAGCATCGGTGTGAACACTTTATGTTTAGTGTTATGTCTGCTCAGTCTTTCAACTAAACTAATTTCAGGCTGAAGGCTGAGCTCAGCCGTTCATTACCAAAGTGCTCACATGAGAGTGGCACACAGTTGAGGGGGAATAAGAACTGAAGAACATTCTGCTGCACTGACATGACTTAGTTCAAAGTTAAACTCAAAGCACAAATCCCTGGGAAAACAGGGATCACCAGTTTTCTATCAGTGGCTGGATTACCTGCCCTCCCATTTCCATAAAACACAAGTGACATGGATGAAAGTAGTGATCCACATACTGACAGATGTATGCACATACCTAAATCATGGTTGTTTACTGTTTGCATCATTAAAAAAACATGCTAATAAAATGACAGCAGTTACCTGCTAATATAAGATTTGAATGTGCCACAGATTACAAGGAAATAATGAAAAATTGTCAAAAATTCAAAGAACAGAGAAAAATAGATCAGAATTTCTCTGGGCAGAAAAACAGACTGAAAGTTTCAGATGCATTTTTTATGGTAAATTCTCCTCTTCCCTTTGCTTAAAATTCACTTTACTGACAGGTTTGAAATTACAAAAATTACCTGACTCCTGTCTAGATAAGCATCTAATTTATTTTTGTTCAGAGTAGAATGGAAGAAGATAGACTATTTCAGTTGGAAGGGGTATACAATAATCATCTAATCCAACTGCCTGACCACTTCAGGGCTGACAGAAAGTTAAATCATGTTATTAACGGCATTGTCCAAATGCCTCTTAAGCTCTGTCAGGCTCAAGAGTTTCAGAGCAAGAGTCCAATTCCTATACATGCAGGGACAGAATACAATAAAAGTAAGCACAATTGCAAGGAAAGAAAATTTCTCTTGGGTTTTTCTCTTTCATTTCCAATTTTTGGCCAAATTTCTCATGCTGTGTAAGTTCTTTGCTAATGCAATGCTCCATAACCTTGTCCATGGATTCTTGGTTACAGATGTTCCCTCTATATAATAAAGTGTCAGATACGATAAACTTCAAGGTGTTTCTTTCACTTGAGAACACTGTAAGCCACTCCACTTCCCTTTGTGGTGCTCTGCTGAGCAGCATTTTAGTGTAATGCTGTTTAAAACATGCATGTGACTATGTTAGAAATAAATAGGGTTTTGAGAATGAACAGGAGAAATTATTAAAAGTGCTGAAACCCCTATGTGAAAGCAATCTGAAGAGTATCATTAAATTAAAGAAATCCATAATGTCTCATAGAAAAAATAAATTGTACAGAAAGCATTGCAATTACTCTCTCCTAATACATAAAAGATTTGTGACTTCCAGCAAAGCTGGAAAGTGAGACATTTGCAACCGATTTTTTTTTTGCTTCACAGAACAGTCAATATGAGAAATCCATCTCCTCTGCCTCTCTCTGATATAATTGGGTTAGTGCAGTTTCAAAAAGGATAAAAGATACACACAGATAACAAAAAATAAGACGTCAGACTGAAAAGCCTGAGCTGTGTGCCCTAGTGCAGAGTCAATGCTGGGTATCAATTTAAAAATTAGCCAGGAGAAGGGTGCTGTATAACTGGCTACCAGGAGGTTTGGGAATAGAGTGGAAACTGTAATATTTTGCTGCTAATCTGAGGTTATTCTGTACCTCTAGTCCACTCTGGTGAGACCCCACCTGGAGTACTACATCCAGCTCTGGAGTCCTCAGCACAGTGCTCAGTGGATGCACTATCCCTGCAGATGTTCAAGGCCAGGCTCAATTCACTTCTGGTTAACTTGATCTAGTTCAAAATGTCCCTGCTCGTTGCAGGGGGGTTGAACTAGATGATATTTGAAGGTGCCTTCCAACCCAAACTATTCTATGATTCTGTGATTTTTTATGTGTAAGGTCAAATGCTGTAGCCCCAAGAGAGCTGGGGACAAAGGAGTCAGGGATATTTTGCAAAAACTAGGTCTTGCACATCCTGATCTTCCTGTAGAGGCCCAGAGCCTCTTTTGAAATCAGGGCTTCCTCTGATTCACACTGGTACAAGCAAAATGCAAACAGAACAAGGGCTGTCGTCAGATGGCTTTTACACAAATGGCTCTGGCAGTTTTCAGGGGTTACCTCAGGTTCCCACAGCTGTTCATTGCTTTTGGATGTAGGAACCTATCTGACAGCCAAGCTAGCAAAACAGTACCAGAGCACCTCAGCATGGGACTAAATGAAATCCCCAGACTTATTTCACAGGGTATAATATTCTCATTCTGAATGCAACAAACTGAAAAAAAGAAAGCCAAACCTAAAACCACAAAGAAAACAGCCCCCCAAAAATCCCAACCCAAAACTGAAAAAAACCCCAAGCCAAACCCTCAGACAGAAAAGTATATACAAAAGAAGCAGTAATTTAACCTAGTTCCTATAGGGAAACCTCCTATGTTGGTATAGTTTATACCTAGAAAATACTGTAATTTACTATAACGAGCCAGTTTAGTAAAATATGCATAACTTTATTTCTGGATATTCACAAATTTATTTGTGATCAAAACACTGGTTTAGTTTACCTGTATATTATAGTGGATAGGCACACTATATGGAGTACACGTAATTTCTACCTGGTTTAAAGTAGAGTTTTTGGTAATTTAGGAGCACCAGTGCACTAAATGGCAGTGGTCATGTAAGGGCTGAAAGGATCCAGATGTCTTACGTCAGTATCTGAAGAGGGCCTATAAGGGTGTGCGAAAGGACTATTCATTAATGATAGGAGAAGGGGTAACAGGTTAAAACTCAAACAGGAGAAGTTTAGATTGGACATAAGGAAGAAATTCTTTACTGTAAGGGTGGCGAGGCACTGGAATGGGTTGCCCAGGGAAGTTGTGAATGCTCCATCCCTGGTAATGCTCAAGTCCAGGTTGGAGAGAGTCTTGGGTGATATGGTTTAGTGTGAGGTGTCCCTGCCCATGGCAGGGGGTTTGAACTAGATGATCTTAAGGTCCTTTCCAACCCTAACTATTCTATGACTCTATGAGTCTATTCTATGATTATAACTTGTAGCCAACTAAAGTGGTTAGCAATTTTTCCCCAAAGCAAGTGTTGTCATTCTGGTAAAGAGTGGAATTTGGAGAAAGCTGTGTGACTATGCTGGGAACAAGTTATTGTGGTATTCCTGTTGTCCTAAGCTTTGCTTTTCTTTCCAGAAAAAGCAGTGGATGTAATGGCAACAGTTCCATAGGTGTTTGATTTATACCAGATGGTGTTTTGGGGGTTTATCAGAGCTTTTTCTTTATTCTTAGCATTTAGAAAAAGCTATGCCAATACAACTCTGTACTTCAGTATGGTGAATTTCACAGTTTCCTAAGTACTTCTCCTTGAGACAGCTGTGTTTTCAGTTGTCATGGTTTAACCCCAGACAGCAATGAAGTACCATGCAGCCGCTTACACACTCCTCTCTTCTTCTCCCAGGAAGAGAATCTGAGGAAGGTTGACATAAGAATGGTTTAATAACTGAAACAAAGTAAAATATAATAATAGAAATATTAATAACAATAACAATATGAAAAAGAGAATAAAGATCAGGAAACCCAAGCGATACACAATAAAACTGCTCCCCATGAGCCAACTGATATCCAGCCCAACCCAAGCAATGAGCTGCAGCTCCCAGCCAATTCCCCTCAGTTTATATACTGGGCATGACACACTGTGGTATGGAATACCCATTTAGCTAATGTGGATCAGGTGTCCTGTTTCTGCTTCCTCCTGGTTTCTTGTGCCCATCCTCACTGGCAGAGCATGAGACTAAAAAGTCCTTGGTCAAAGTAAGCATTACTTAACAATAACTAAAAACATTGGTGTGCTATTGGCATTGTTCGCAGACTAAATCCAAAATCACAGCACTGCACCAGCTACTAGGAAGAAAATTAACCCTAACCCAGCCAAAACTGGGACACAGGGAAAGAGAAAACTTCACTTTTTTCCTCCGTTCACACAGAGCAGTGCTTGTGGAAGATGAGATGGCTGATGAGAACTGCAGCATGAAAATGTCCTCTGGAATGTAGTGCTCAGGCATATGTTTCTGCTCTTTGAGACCAAAAAAAAAAAAGAAATGAAGTTAAGAAAGACAAAAAAGTCAGACTATAATAAAAAAGATAAGTGCTAGCAAAATCAAGATGTTTCCCATTCCCATTGTAACAGTAAGTTGATAATAGTTACTTGTTCAACAGGATCGATGATCACACTGAAAAAGACTAAGATATTCCTTGCTCAGATTAGCCTGAAGTTACTATGAACACATTTAAAATAAACTTTCATCATCACCCTTGGGTATTATACCCAACAATGTAGTCTGATTGAAATACAGATTGTAAGTTTGGTTTTTTTTTTCCCCCTGCAAAGTACTTTAGCACGGCTAAAAAGAGATGAAACTTGCAAAGTTATTATGGAAATATTTGAGAAAATGTGAATTTTGCTCATGACAAGATTTTATTTGACTTGCTCATTTTTGTATTGCCATGGAATACAGTGACATTTCATAAATCAGGAAAAATAGAAAAGTATTGGTTGTATCAACCAGAAACAATGTGTAAGTGATAGTTCTGAATACTGAAACAAAAAATGTTACAAAGATTTACATATCTGAAGATTTAATAATTTGACAACTTGTAAGTCGTATTTCAGAATAATGAAAAAAGATACAGAAATTTTCATATCTGAAGATTTATTCTGTCTTTATGCATATTTTGTACAAAGACTGAATTTCTTGCTGAAAAAGCAAATTCATGGGCAGTATCTCTTGCCCAGAATATGCATTGAATGTCTTGAAAATGGACTCATCCTTTATTTTCACATTTTTAACTTTTATTGGTATTAAAATTTGTCATTATAAACAAATATTTTTCAAACTTGGACATTTATGCATAGCTTCTTTACAGTTTTTCATGACAAATCTTTGCTACATATACTGTAATTTGATATACTGTAAGCATAAACACTTGTGTTTCCATAATATTTTGAGTAATCTTGTATATTAAAAAATAACCTGGCAAAAAAAATACTGTCAGAAAATTGTTTTGAACAATATACTGG
This sequence comes from Melopsittacus undulatus, assembly GCF_012275295.1. NCBI lineage: Eukaryota > Metazoa > Chordata > Aves > Psittaciformes > Psittaculidae > Melopsittacus > Melopsittacus undulatus. The sequence goes on along the minus strand of NC_047528.1, from coordinate 42,122,470 downwards.
GCATTGAACAGGCATCTTATGCACATTAATTTAACAATGTTCTGTGAGTCTGTAGTCCTTAATCTGCATGAGTCTTTAGAATAGATTCTGCATTTTCTGTCCTTCAAGAACCTACTTGTAAAGGATTTACATTGAATTGAGTTTTAAATTTTGCTTGTCTCTTAAAATTCCAGCTAGATTTTCTTATTCCTTATGATGAAACATTATATCAGTATGAATTTAGCATATATGTTACTCATATGAACACATACTTCATATCATATTATTTTGCAATTCTGAAATATAGTTTTCAAAATGTTTGTCAAAATTTGGCTATTTCTATAATAACTTAGGTATAAACCTAGCATTAATAACACAAGTTTGAATTTTGTGTCTGTGATGGGCTGACCCCAGCTGCCAACTGAAAGCCCATACACTCACTTCTTCCCAAATAGGCTGATGGAGAGAACTTGAAGGGTATAAGTGAGAAAAAAAAAATGATAGTTGAGCTAAAAGCACTTTAGTGTGTGAAGGGAAAAAAAAAGAAAAAAGAGAAGAAATGATGTTATAAAGCAATCACAATCACTCACCATGGAAGATCAATGCCCAGACAATCCCCAAGAAATGGTTATTTTGGAAAAAACTCCCTCTCTATTTTATTGCTGGGAATAATGTTATGTGATATGGAGTATTCTTTTCGTCAACTGGGGTCAGCTCTCCCAACTGTGTCCTCTCTCCAACTCTTGCCTATTCTGTGGGATAGCACTGTGAGAAACAATGAGAAACTGTACAAGCACAGTTCAGCAATAACTAAAATACAGGTGTGCTAGCAATACATTCTTGATCACCAGTCAAAAACACAGCACCATACAGTCTGTTGTGAAAAAAATGAACTCCATCCCAGCAAGACCCAGTACAGTACATATGCAAGGGCCACATTTTAGGCATTTGCATGATTGCAGACCCAATACTTTAGGAAAACTAATAAATATTTTAATAACTGTTTGTAATTCTGTTTATTTGTGATGGCTTGAGCATGTAACTGACACAATTAAGATACCCTGTTTCAAAATGTTTGCTGCCCTGCAGTGTTTCTCACAGGAGTCAGAACATACAGGACACTCATCGGCATCCATCACAAAACACAGTGGCCAAGAGATAGGCCATTTAAAAGAATGGGTGGAAGAAGCTGTCAAGGACTGTTTCTTGACCAGTTAGATCTCTCCTTCTGCTTCAGAGGAAGAAACAGTGACATAAAATTCCCATCAAACAGTCTTAACAGCTGAAAAAGATGGGTCAGATTCCTTTTTTGCTATTAAACCAGAATAACTCTGAAGCTACAAGTGCAAAGCTCACATATGGAAACAACAAAGGAGTCTAGCACTTAGGGTGCTCATCTCAAGAGGAAAGATTTGGTCTACAATATTATCTGCTATCTGCTTATTAGGTAATAGATTTTAGTTCTTTTTTTATTGAGTTAATAATTTTGGGATCTTTTTCATTTTATTTTACACCCTACATTTTCTACTGTGTTTCTAGCCCTTTAGTATTCTTCTCACTCATTTATTGCAACTGTTCTTTGGCTACAAGAATGTACATGAAATGCATAGTATAAAATCAGATTAGTAGATTAACTGATTGTAATAGGACATTTGCAATTACAAAGCCTAACTTGTATAACACGGTCCATAAGATTTTGAATTAATTCCTACTGAAACCAGAACATATTTTTCAGATAAACATGCAGTCTCAATTTAAAAAGCAGTCAGTGATGCAGATTTTTACCACAGCCCTTGAGCTCTAGTCTCAGTGTTGAGACTTTTCTCTCAGTAAAATTTACATTTTACTTTGAATAACTATGTCAGTTTCAAGATTAATAATTACATTGTGATGCTCTCTACCAGTCGATATCTAGATTATTTTTTTAATGATGCTCAGTGTAAGAATGTATGTGTAAGAAGCAGCCTATTTTTGTAATGCAAATAGACAATACGCTGTATAATAGAGGCTGAATTCCAGCTTTTTCTCTGACCTCCTCCTCACTCATGCCTCTCACAATATCACTAGCTTGCAAATTGATCAAATCAATTACTTCACAACTGGAATTTTCCATGCTTAGGGCTAAGTTCCATTACAGTCCTCGACAAGTCACAGCCCGTCATGGAGAATCACTAAGCTGATACAAGGAACTCTTCCCTGCTGACATTCACCCTCCTGAAAGATGGAGACTAAACCATGGAGCTTTTGTTGGCATAAGAGTACTGGCACCTGAGGACATGCTGGCACAAACAGACTGGTTACTGGGTATACATATATTCCATATTCTACCTGAAAATAATTATAACTGGAAAACTATAATAGGAATTGGATCTAAATCTTCCTCCAGAATAGAACTGTTTCTGAAACATTTGTATGCTATTTTGGTAGCATATGGTCTTGTTTTATGATGTATATTGGCATTTCTTGGGGTGGAAAATGCAATACAAACATGACTGATGAGGAAAATTGCTTATCAAAGTGTGGAACCAGAATTAAAATTTATCTTACTTGTGTCAACATATGAACTTTTCAGATGCTTCCTGTAGGACATAGTCCCTCAGTATAGGTGGCTAACAGCAAATTCTTTGGGTTCCCCAAACACTATCTTCTAGATTTCCTTCTTACTTGTTAGCTAGTTTTGGAAAGAGAAGTAAATATTCTTTTTTCATGTGCCCCTTTCTCTCTTAAACATAGGGGATGTTGAAGTGACAAGGAAATATTAGTTCAACCTTTCATAAGTGTCTTTGTAAGGAAGAGAAACTTTTTGTTACCATTGGGAAGCTTGTATTAAAAGAAAAAAAATGTTCAGTAAGTTAAGAATTTACCTCCATAATACAAGCCTAAGTTTGTGGCTGGTTGGGAAATTGCTGGACTATGTTTGTCCATGGCAGATAAACAGCTGTTTCATATGGAACAGTTTAAATGGTTCTCCCTGGGACATGTCAATCACCAGTCATTCAGATCATATCATGCATCTTTCAGCAAGTCATAAAATGGAAAATTCCATTAAGTGTAATGAAACCTAAACCAAAAATCTGCTTCAAGTAAGTGCTTCAGTTGCCACGGTTTTATGTTTCTAATCTATTTGTAAAAAAAATGATCCTTTAGCAGCACTTAATTAGAGGAGTTATTAGTGTCTTTTAAATTTGAAACTCAGATTTATCAAAAATATTTTATAGGTATATGCTGCTCATAATTAAATGTATCAGGCAAATGCTGGTTGTGATCATTCAGTACCACATGTTCCTGCAACATATGTAATGAATGTATTTTTTGGTGTAGTACTCCATGAATTACTTATTCCTTCCAACTATAACAACACTGAAATGAAGAAAATTTGCCTAGCTCTTTCCCTCTCTTTTTGTAGACAAAATTATCAGATTACCCTGTTAGGGCTGATACAGGCACAGTTTGTAAAACCACCAGTTTCAAGATTTTCATTTTTTCCTCTCACCACATCAATGCTCTTTGATTCCTAATAGTGTGGAAATGATCTTTGTGCATCTTTAGGAACTAATGTTTTTGATGTTTGCAAAGCCTCTGGAAACTCTGGTCATTTGTGATCAAAATGTTACTGGTTGAACGCTTTAAGAAATTCTCTGCAGGTTATATTCAGACAATTGAAGTTCCACCTGAGGTATTACCTCCCATTTACTGGCTTGATCCAATTTCCCTCTAAGACCTGTGTGTGAGCCCTTCAAAAGTCTTCAAAGGGAGTTGCTGACTCCCTTTCTGATTTATTACCAGGAATTAGGTGAGATTTAAGCTCTGTGAATATTCACCATGAAAAAAAAAATAGTACTAGGTATTGTAGTATGACCTTTGAATTTAAAGTACACCTGGCATATATTTTTTCTGTTTGGACACCATTCCCTTCCTCTCTCCTGTCTTTTCTCTATATTGGGGACATTTGGCTACAGATTCGAAGAACATTTCCACACATTAGATTTTTTAAACGGATAGGCTAAGTGCACTCCAGTGAAAAGTATCTGTGAATGTATTTTAATAGTTACACAGCTGTTCCGTGGAGCATAATTCTGGTAATTATAACAAACCATAGAAAGTTTACTTTTTAAAGAAATACAAGTGCTCTTTACACAGCCAAAGGAGCATATGTGCTAGAGCACACATGTATATTTGACACTGAATATAAATTTGCAGAAGTGGTTAAAATAATTATTGCTGATTCTTCAGCTTTTCCTCTTTCAGACATCTTTTAAATGATGTTTTCCTTATGGTTTTATAACCACTCTCCTTCTCCATCTAACATTTGGTGCACAAGCAACAACAGTGAGCAGGTAATATATTGTGAGCAATGCCATATGTTGCTTGAATTTGGAACTGGTGACATTGCGCAGCTCAGCACTGGGCAGAGAGCCTGTGCTGCCTCTTTCTACCCAGCACTGCTGGTGATACACAGAGACATTAGCCTGAGTTACAAAAGCAGCAAATGAAAACTTGCCCATGCCTTAAATTCCAGTTACGGTTTCTAGAAATACCAGTTCAAGATACCTCTGCATAGGTACATCCTGAGTAAAAGTCCATTGGAGAAAATTAGCATATGCCACAGAAGACAGCCCTAAGTTATCACAGCATCAGCACAGCTCAACTGTTTGTATTTCTTTTGCTAATGTGCTGTACTAGAGAATTTCTTAGTCAAATTAGTGTTTGTTGCTTGGGACCATGCTCTATTTCTTTCCTGAAGGGCAAAGTATCTTTCTTTGCACTGAAGATGCTGGTGATAAAAAGTGACCATAATTACTTTTTAAATGTTATAGAGTGTGCTCATTTGCTTGGAATGTAATAGGACCTATTTTGGCTTAGGCTATGCGTACAGCTACAAGACAGATGGCTCTTATTGCCCCTAATTAAAAATGTAAGGGCCCTGAACCTATGTATCATTCTGAAATATCAGAGGCTAGAATGACTGTACTTTCTGTGTTTTCACTGCAGGAGGCTTTGTGAATACATGTGAAATGATGAGTAAGGGACAGGGTGAGAATTCATTATTTTAAGAGAAGCCAAAAGAAGCATATGTATTAGAGCATATTTCAAGCCATGAGAAAGACACCATCACTGGGTACCTAATTGCTTCTTTTCACATTGCGTAAGGTCCATTGGGCCACTGGTTCTCTAGAAGAGTAGAACAGGTTAAATTAATCCTCCACCTGGTCAGACAAACAGGGGTTGACTTATTCTGACCAAACAAAAGTTCATTCTGCAGAGAATGAGGGAAGAGTGGAGAACTCCTGGTGGAATAAAGAAATGCAAAGCACCTGTGCTAGAATCAAAATTCTTGACTGACATTGTGGATTAGGGGAGACAGGATGTGTTATGAGTAAGGAGATGGCAGGAAATAAGATGATTGCTGGCATTTAAATAAAGCTACTTGACTTTTATCAGATAGCAGGAAAAGATTACTTAGCACTTATATTAAGTGCTGAAGAGACATAGGAGACTTTCATTTTGAGCCTAAGTATGATGGGATACCTCATCAAGGGTGAAAAATTAATTTCACTTGGTCTAAAAAAATTAAATACGAGAAAGAGCTGGGTTTTTTTGTTTGTTTGTTTGTTTTGTTTGTCTTTTTTTTTTTTTTTCAATTTGTGCATCTTAGATTGGAAGAACTTCACTGGAAGCAATTTGGTGCAGTTCACTAATGCCAGCTGTTACAGACCAGAATTGCTTCCCAAGCCAGACTCATCTGGCAAATCTTCTCCCTGTAGCTGCTGACCTCTATCCCGAGAAATATATCTGTATTATCAAGCAGCCCCCTCATTATAAACCTGCTAAAGTCCAGGTGTTTTCTTTGGGAAAAAATTTGAAGGTGGGGACAGTCTGCTCCCTTGCAATTTTCCCTCACCTTCATTTATTTATTCACTTATTTGTTTATTAATTTTTATTTTTCTATGATGATGTTGCAAAGAAGCTAAACATGGAAAACTATCTATAGAGGTCAGAACATGTTGCACTCTCAGTAAAAGCACTATATGTGTGCAATCAAAACCATGTTCCTCTATTCAACTTCAACTGTCTTCTGAGAAACAGCATATGCTTCAGGCCTTCACATACATATGTGGTATGATTTGCTATACTTATGTAGCAAAAGCAGGTTAAAAAAGTGAACATTTAGCCATGTTGCTTGGACCTAAATACAGTGCCTCAAACTGAGAGATGAATCAGAAACAGATTCCTGCAGCAGACAACAGAAGAACATCAAAGCTGATCTCTGCCAGCTAGGGTGTCATAGTTTGGCTAAGCTGCTTTTTGTGATGACAAAGGCAAATAGTTAAAATTTTAGTAATAACTGAATTCAGAAAACTTCTTTCCCTTGGTTTCCCCCCCTCCCCCCAGAGGAATGTGAAGTTCAGTAAGCACTATATCCAAGATTTTACTGCAATTTCCCAATGGACAGTCATGAGTAGAACTGAGTGGAAAATGTTCTCTCATCACAGGAAATTCCCATTCTCAATGGGGATTAAATATTCAAAATGCAAAAAAAATGTTCATGAATCAGCAGCCTAAAAATGTTCATTAAATATAAATCAACACTTCTTTTGTTTTGCTTTTAATGATTAATTTTCATTACTTTGTAAAATAATTCATGTGCTTTTTTCACTATGAGCCAGGATAGTGTTAAAAAGAAAATACTTTTAAAATGAAAAAAAAATCTAATTTGGAGGGTCTTAAATGTCAAAACATTTTTTAAAGCATTTAATCAAAAAGTCTGTCTTTATTTAGATGGATTTCACTTTGATAAATTGACTTTTTATAACAAAATACAACTGCAATAAAGATTTCCCTACCAATTTTAATCACAGGTCTACCAAACACCACTGTCTTGTATGACTAGTTATTCATTTGAGCATTGCATTAAATCTGTCTTTATGCTAGTGTGAGCTCAGGTAACTGATTTCTCAAGATCCAGTGTGGAAAATTGATGCAAGAAGTTAAGATATTAAAATATAAGTAGGCAATAGGCCTGTATGAAATCACTTCATTGCTTCTCTAAAAAAAAAGTCTTAATTAGCTTTCCATGACTGTAATCTTTGAACTGAGACAGGTCATTGCAAAGTTCTAATTACTTTTGAAGCACCTACATAATGAAAGATCCTTTCTCAACCAACAGATTCTAATACTTGGTTAGAGAAAAAAAACATTGACATATTTAATTCTATTATTTTATTTTTTTCCAAATAAGCTATGTATGTTGTAAAGTGCTAGTTTGCCATCAGTTCCACAGGATCTTCATTGCAAGCACAGGTTTGCAAAGGTTCATTTCCATCATGTTATTTTGAAAGAGACTACATTGTTTGGGTATTGCCCTTATATAAACATTCAACCTTTTGAAAGGGTTGCCTTTAAAAAAGCAGTACCCAAAGTGATTCATGAAAAACAAGTGACATGACATGGTTGTAGCCACACTGTTACATGAACCTCTCCTTTTGCAGAGAGACTAGACTCATTTCTACATTTTCACATATTGTTTATATTATCGATTTTCATTGTTGTTCCCACTGTTTTCTTTGTAGTAGCACAGTAAATGTGATTTTTGCCACTGCCAGTAAAAAGCTATTGGCTTTGTATTGACTTGCAGTGCAAGATCTCAGGAGGTTTTGTGCTTTCCTTGGCCTGAATTGGTCTTGGCTTGCTTTAATAACTGTCCAGTGTCAGGCAAGTGACTTCTGACTCACCACTTGCAACTTTTGCATGTCTACTGCATGTGGCAAAGGTCTGACAAACCTAGGTAGCCGCATTGTGGGACAAGTTAATAGCCCTTTGTGTTGGACTGGACTAAGGCATGTTACTGGACAAATTTCAGACTTCAGCTGGAAGCTGACCTTGTTAAGAAACATATAAAAATAACCCCAAGTGGACAGCAAGACTGAGGGGAAAGGGATCTTGCTAACAGGGACATCATGCCTTTCCCAGTGAAGGGAGGTGCTGTAAAATGCACTCCTCACAGCTGAAGAGAGAATGTTGCTGTTGTCAACCTAACACAAAAGGACATTCGAAGGGAGGCCATAGTTCTAGGGGAAGAGGTAAATAATACTTTTATCATATGACAGCTATAAGGATCTAATTTATGATATTTTTCTGCATAATTTTATCTAAATGTGTAGCATCAAAACTGGAGTAAAGATTTGGATAACTACACTGCTAAAATCCTAATGGATAAACAAGGTACTCTTAGCTCCATATGTACGTCCCTTTTTTGCTGATAAGAAGATTTTGGGTGTATGTCACCATTTGTTTGATCTAAATAGTTTTTGTTTCCTTTTACTGGAATTACAACTGCTATTTCCTGAAGTCAATGTTTTCTTAAGGTTTTAGTTTGGCCTAAAAAATTAGGAACAGAGAATGAAAGGTTACTTTTTTGATTATTTTTTTTAAATGTTCCGTAACCACAGTATTCTTTATAAAAATCTAGCTATTAGATGACCAAGACAAATAAATTTAGAGAGGGCAGTATTTCACAGCCACTCTACTTCTGAATTTTGTAATGAAATAAGATGTTGTAATAATTTCTTACATATCTATTGAACATGTAGAACCACATTATACCTTTGAGAATAAGGTTGCATCCCCAGATGCAGGAGAAAAACTTTGAAAAACCTAATCTATTTTCTTAAGTTGTCAAATTTATATGAGAAAATATGTATCCCCAAATCCAATCAGTCTTTTAATTTCTCTGTTCTTACTTCAGATGAACAAGATTAAAAGGAAGCCAAAGGCAATAACAACAGGGACAATCAAGTTAGCACGGCAAGGGAGTCTTGTTTACAAACTATCACCAGCATCAATTCATTTCTGGCTTCAGTTCCCAACCTCCACTTCAGAAGCAGTTATTCACAAATGACAAATCTTATGAACTCTGAGGACCTGGCATGTTATGGATCTTGCAAGTATAATAACCATATATTTTCTAGTTCTAAAAGCTTCATTTGGCACAGCCAAAGGACCAAGCAGATTTAGCAGCCAGATGTCTGTTTATTGAACTGATATGCGCAAATAATATTTGTAAGCAGTAAGTTGGGATTCTAAAATGGTGCTTATAAGAAAAAAGGCAAAAATATAAACCAGACTTGCATAGAATTTTATTGCTTCGATAACATCAGAATCAAGACTATTGTTTCCAGACAAAAGGATTTTTTCCTTTTGCTTCCAGAAATAATAGATTGATGATCCATAAATTGCCTTCTGTGCTGGAACCCAAAAGGCTCTTAGACTGCAATAGTAAAACATAACTTCCTTGATTATCCTGTTATTCTTTTCAAACACACTGACTTATTTACTTATTTTCTAAAGCAATCACATGTTTTCAGCTTTCTGAACGTTTGCAATCATTATTTTCTGTGATTTATTTCTCAGAAGATTTAATTCCACCCCTAATTATATAAAGTAACCCTATTATAGCAGCCTTCCAGTATCTAAAGGGGGCCTACAAGGATGCTGGGAAGGGACTCTTCATTAGGGGCTGTAGTGATAGGACAAGGGGTAATGGGTTAAAACTTAACAGGGGAAGTTTAGAATGGATATAAAGAGGAAGTATTTTACTGTGAGGTTGGTGAGGCACTGGAATGGGTTGCCCAGGGAAGGTGTGAATTCTCCATCCCTGGCAATGTTCAGTGCCAGGTTGGAGAGAGCCTTGGGTGATATGGTTTAGTGTGAGGTGTCCCTGCCCATGGCAGGGAGGTTGGAACTAGATGATCTTAAGGTCCTTTCCAACCCTAACTATTCTATGATTCTATGATTTGATGATTCTAAGCAGTACCATATTCTGTCCACCGTGCCAATAAAAACTGAAAAAAAATGGAGAATAGGATATATGTTAATCTGCATAAGAATAGCAGATGCCATCCCTTTACCAGTTCAAATATGCAGTGTAGCTTGCCCAGTAAACATAAGTTAAAATAAATCTCCAATAGTACAAATTACTCTTACTTTTGAAGTAACAAAAAACAGACATTGACGATCGTTTGCTTTCCTATAGAAAAGCTCCTTCTCTGGGAGCTGTTGTTTCTTATTTAAATTCTAGTTACTGTTTACCAGAAGCAAAGCTCATAGAGATTCTAACACTGACAATGTTTGTTAGCAAACACAAAAAGCCTGCAGTTTATCATACACATTTGGATTTGTAAGTAAAGTCTCATTTAGTTAACAGCTTTATTTATCATATTGGCATATCAAAGAAATCAATGGCTGAGAAGAGTTTAAAATTAAAATGCAGTCAAACTAAAATACCTTCAGAACAACTAAATTACCTATCACCACTGAGATACTTAATCTCTTTGCTGAACATCTTGAAATATTTAAACATAGATTTAACAACAAGTTTATATTACAGAGAACCTGTGAAACATTCATCAATGTCATGCCTAAGAGCCTTTTGAAAGCAATTAAATAGTATAAAGCCATGGCTCACTATTTGTTTTAATGGTATATTGAAAATGAATTATAGATAATTGACTTCTGTTTGTGACTGTTTGTTGTATCTTGTTCCTATTGTGTTAGTTACATCCAACAGGCTTCTGGTTCTGTGTTGCAAAGGCCAGGGAGGTTTCCTCCTCCTGTTCTCATCTTCTCTGAAGAGTATTTTGGCTTCTGGAAGTGTTTACCATCTTCCTCTGACACCATGGTGACAGGCTGTGGACAGAGATGGGTTTCAGGCAGATATGCTAGCACTTCTTATGGTACTAAAAGTCTGAGGAACATGACTTGTGTTTGTTCACGTGTTGATGATTAATGTGACCATCAGTCTTGGAGTCAAAAAGACTTTCATCCTCAGCCCAGCTGGCAGTGAATATTGAGTTCTTTGGTTTGGTTTTCCAGTTTACTTTTTGGCACTGGCCACGGTTCATTTCAGAAGACCACTTGGGTGACTTAGGACACTGGTGATGCCTTCAATCTCTTATGCTCCTATTTTGCTCCTTCTGGGCCTTTGAACTATGTGGTGGGTTTGCCTTGGCTAGCAATTAAACACCTATACAGTTGCTTGCCCCTCACTTTCAATAGGGAGGAAGTAAGGAGGACAGGAATGACAAAGCTCATGGGTTGAGCCAAAGACAGGGAGATTGCTTACCAATTACCATTGTGGACAAAACAACCTCAACTTGTGGAAAATCAATTTCCTTTGTTCTTTTTCTCCTGCTCCTGCTGCAAATGAATAGCTTGTTTAGTACATATATATATTCAGTTGTATTTATGTATATGCATGAAAATGAATTGCTACACAAATATGCAAAAAAATTCACTGAAGAAAAGTGGAGCTGAAGAATTAATTTGCATTCATTTTTTAAGTTCCACAGTACTATGGTCTTCTTGTTGGTAGGAATTACTTCACAGTGAGGATCAGCAGTATAAACCTAGCCTCCCAGCCAAATATCATTCATCAGCACAATTTGTCTAGTCTTCAGCCAATTTCTTGCTCTTCTTTTTCTATGGGCCTTCAAACACAACCAGGGACCAAAGAGCTTGCTCATCCTCCATCCTATGACTGGAAGCACATTCCCCATAGATATACTCCATTAGCTGAATAATGCATATTCATTTGTGTAAGGTGAATATACATAGGCATTTGGTCATGTATGTACCCTGATATACCTATCAACTTATTAACAGCGGCTAAAGAGCCTGTCAGTGGTAAATTCATTAACTAATACTGTCAGACCTTCTGGAGAACCTAAGTCTGTATATCATATTTAAGCAGAGATCCTGACAAATGTGAAGGAGTCAGTAGTCATATGTTTTTAATTTCTACATTTCATCATCATCCATCATAGATAGCTGCTAAGCATTTTGGACACAAACTGATTTTCCTGCATTTTCAATCAGCATTCAAATGTTATATTGCTCAAGTTGCTAGCTTTATCCCCAACCTACATGTGTTGATGGTCACTGATCCTAGCTGTGTGCATTGCTGTAAACCTTAGGTCTTCCTCAGAGCTACTATTGAGTTACTACTGGTAGTGACATGAAAATTTGGAGGTAATTTATTTAATTCTTTTACTATTACTCAAAATCAGCTTAATATTTTGGGTTTTATCTTCCCTGTCAGTATGTCAACCGAATACGCACGTAAAGATATACAACCAGCTAGTTACTGATAATAGAAAGCATCTATATAGGGAATACCCTGTTTTTGCAGGAAAAAGAATAGTAGGTATCTTCCCCAGCAAGCTCAAAGATGCTACAGGAAGATTTTGTCTCCAGTGGTCATGACCCAAGTGATCCATATCTGTAAAATTAATAAGCCTGTTGTTTAATTGTACTGTCAAAAGGAAAAAAAGAAGCAATGTATTTGAGGTTTTTTTTATTTTTAGCTTGATGCAAAGCTGCATTAGGTACAATCCTATTTTTCATAGTGAATGAAATCCTATGTTATCTGAAAAGCTATAGCTGCAGCCTCAGATTTATGGAGCTTAACTTCTTTAGCTTGACAGATTTTGTTCAGGATCAAAAGATGTTGATGTAAACAATGCTGTATGTTCAAGGTCAGAAAAACTGGAAGAAGTTGCCTCGGTACAATCAATGTAGGATAGAAGAAAGAAGCATGTTAAACATGTAGATAACTATGACCATATGAAGCAGTACAATAATTTTCATAAACTTGAGTCCCAAGACATAAGGCAAGTCCAGCCATACAAGTTCAAATTCAACCAAATGGATGTATCATTTTTAGAACAAGAAGCACTAAAGGCAGTCAATCTAGCTGTGTTACATCCAATAATGTTTTACTGGTTATGAAATACTTAGTTCCAAACCAGAAATTCCTTCTCTATTCCAAACAAGGTAATAACTATGAAGACATTTTACAGATTATGAGACAAGTGTCTTGTTGCTTCTAGCAATGTTTTTCTTTCCCCCCACATGTGACAAACAAGCTAGCTTTGCCTATCCCTAGCACTGTCATTCAGTCTGTTACAGTATGTAGCAGAAAGAAGAAATTTGACATTTCCAGAAAACTACTGGCTACAGTTTGTAATATGTTGAAGAATTGAGAAGTCACAGAAGTACCATTTCTATGAATTGTTGTTAGAACTAGCGACACTATAATAAATGAATGAATTGATGGTATGATTATTGAATGAAACCAGACTTGGTGCTATAGGTATTGCAGAGAATGAAGTGGTATTGCACATTTCTATAATCTAGTAAATCATTTGGGATTGATGCTTAGAATTTGTCTTCTGCTGGAAAGTATGCATGGTTTTATAGCTGGATACCTAAGCAGGAACTTGAAAAGTATCAAACATCTAAATGACTTTTCATATGTAAATTTTATTACCTACATCAACACCAGCTACACATAAAAGCCTTAACTGTTTTCAGAATGTTCCCATATGTAGTAATATGTTTCTTTAATTTCTAACTACAAAGAAACCTCTACTATTAGTGTTTAATTATGAAGCCCTCTGGAAGTAATTGTTTTCCATCATTGTAAATATAAGTTAATACGCTGTTTTCTATGATAAATAACAGCATACACTTCAGATAAAGGAGAAGCCAAAATTACCTGTTGCTATCAACTGGCATCTCAATAATTAACCATGAAGAAGAAGATTTTTAATGAACCAAATAAATATCACAGTTAGTACCACCCTCTCTGTCTAAGTCAGTTTGCTGTACTTGTCCTAACACTAACAGTTTCCATAGGACAAGATCTTTTTTTTCTATCTCTGAATGCATAACTGCACTACAGAAAAGATCAAAGGAAAGTCAGACATCTTGTTCTTCATAGTGAGGTCATCTGAAAGGGAAAGAAGAGTTTCTTTGAAGTTTGTAAGGGAATTTTTTTTCCTGCTAACACCAACTGAGAGGAAACAAAGTTCCCAATTATTGGTTTGAGTTTTCTGCTAACTCCTGGAAGCATTTTATTTAGTTAATAGTATTCATATTTTCAAAGGTTTTTGTGCAACTTTAAATAATACCAGCATTCTCAGCTTGATTTCTAAAGAATCAGGCATATATGATCACTGTCTGCTTGTCCCTAACTTCTGAACAGTGAACTCTCTAACCATTTCAGCTGAAGTTAAAAGTGGAGGAACCTAGCTGTCTGTAAGACTCATAGGTGTCTTTTGTAAATTTTGGTGTTCTCATTACTGCTTTTTGAAGATTTTCCCCTTGTTTCTATTAAAATAAAAACTGAGACAGTGCAGCTTAATGCTATAGCATTATATATTTATTATATTATATTATATTATATTATATTAATTATATTATATTATATATATTATATTATATATATAATGCTATAGCATTAAGCAGACAGTGGGCTTCAGAACAAAAACCATAGACACGGAATCCCAGATCCCATGGGACACTAGCCATGATCTCATATAATTTCTCCCAGAATACCAAAACCATTTAATCCCCTATTAGGTCTCCATTTATGCTGTATCTTCCATGAGTTATGGAAAGCTGGGGGATAGGATTCTGAGGCAGTGCCAAGTTTCAGTGTCCAAGAGTTTAACTGAGCATGCAGTGAGTATAAGTGCTAGGACAGAGAAGGCTCTTTCTAAAAGTTTCTCCTTCTGCTGCTGCATGTGAAAAGAGTTACATGAGGGTGCATGAAACCTATTTCAACTACTGGATAGCTGTACAGATCTCCTGCAGGTAAGGAAATTGACATCTTTGCCTTTTATCTGTGAACCTACAAAAGCATTGCATAGAAAATTTACATGTCAGTGATTCTTCAAGGAGAGACATCTTTATCATTTATTATCTCAGTTTGATTTCTAATGGATAGCCAAAATAATGGCAATTCCATTGCAATCACAACTTTTCCTGGAAAAGGATAAATACCGGAGTTAATGTATTTTTTTTCATGTCTAATGGTCATTGAGAAAATCTGAAAAACATGCACATACAATTACTTAACTATACCCTATAAACAGCACTTAGAAACTTTAAAAATGTTACTGTGAATGTGAATCATCATTTTTTTTCTGAGGAATAGAGAATGCTCCTGAAGTTCATTACAGAAGTCCCATGTTATTAAGGGCTTTGTTACCTGAAATGCAGAACTCAAGGCTATTAATTTTCTTAAAGATATTGCAGTAAATGTCACTGTTAGCTGGAACCTTAAGACCCAAGGATTAATACATCAGTCATTATTCTGTTAAACAAGAACAGCATCAGTGCAAGTGCCTAGGAAGTGATTGCAAATAAAAAGAATTAGAAAAGCTCAGCTGTAATCATTCTTAGCTATCAAGAAATAACAGTGTGCTAGTTCCTTAGAAGCAAAGAGCCTTTGTTCTGGATTCAAGCTTGTTATTATATTCATGTGACATGGCAAACTTGCCAAATTCTCCGTGCTGGCCAAATACAAGCTGAAGACAGTGCTACAGTTTAGTTGTAATTGCATGAAGAGGCCTCATGGAAACACTGCAGTGTCACACTAATTTAGCAATTCACAGCATCTAAGTGCTGTGTAAACATTAACTAAATGTTAGTCATAGTTCCTTGAATCTGTAAGACAAAAAGACAAAAAAAAGTCTGCCTCTATTGTAGATGCATTAGAGTTGCAATTTTACTTGTCATGTTCAAGGCACTGAAGACAGAAAGTCATATTGTCGTTCAGATTATATGAAGAAACTCTGTATCCATTACCATGTTACATGAAATATCATTTGAATAGGACTGGGTCTGTTTGTTTATGTCTTCTGAACACCAGACATCCTGGCCTGGTCTGCAGCTGCTGATCTTTCTCTGTTGGAAGGACCAGCAGCTATTGTTGCCTAGAAATCAAACACAAATGTACTACACTTTGCAATGTTAACAAGGAGAAGGTCCTTAGGCAACTTGGTGAATCTGGACATGAGGATATTTTGAAGTTACTGCTCAGGTCTAGTTTTCACTTTTCTCCTCCAGATGTGAAAATCTAAATTAAGTGCCAAATCTCATTGCTTTTACTGAGAAAAAAAATGAGACCTATATTCATTCCTATTTGTTATCTGTAATCTATATGGCAATGATATCCACCCCTAAGATGCTTGTGTATTTGACAGGCTGGACTGAAGTCCCTGAGTCTGCGTGCTCCTCACACGAGTCATAGAATCATAGAATCAACTAGGTTGAATGTTCCATATCTTTGCTGGTTAGATGAAATTGAGCTACAACCTTTTGTTGTGAGGTGAAAGCAGAGAGGATTTACACTGTGCAAGGTGGAAGCAGTCTTGCTCCTAGTCTCTTGAGCAGATTCCAAGATTCAGAGACCTTTGTGAAGAGCTGTGAAAGAGCAGAAGTACTGTTTCTAGACAGCACTGATCATTTACTTTATGTTAATAGCAACAGCTGTGAAAGAGCCAATCTTAGATGTACTGAATGATATGCTTGTTAGTCTGCAATCCATTGGAGTTCAGAGAAATTTACTCTCTTTTGATTTAAAGCTTCATTCTCTTTAGTGTAAAGCGCACATCTGGCACTAGTTTTAGTCTTTTGACTTTCACAGTAGAGATAGGGGTTCTCACATTAAACATTTCCCTAATGATCCCCAAAAATTTCCCTGGTATTCCTTTAGGTTGACAAGACAAAGCTGTCAGCTACCATCAACAAGGTGGCAGACAAACCTTATGTCTTTATTTAACACTTGACCCTGAGAAATTTACTTCTCAAGTCTCCTGAATGCAGTTATTTGCCCTGCATGTGCGGTTGCTATGTTTAATCATAGTAGGTAGCATAAGGAAAGCATCCTTTAGATATTTTAGAGGGCTTTTCAAGCCACTGGTGTCTGGATGACATTCCTTCATGTCTTGTCTCCCATTCTCCTTCATGGTTTTGGAAAACTGCTATGAGTAAGTTCATCTCATTGGTATGATAGTACATTAAGGATGAGAAATTAAACGTTTCTCTGAAGCTATACATATTCCTTCAGGTGACCCTGGGTATTTAATTACAAGGGCTTGAAGAGTGGGGTTCAGTCCCCTCACTTGGACCTTTACTGTTTCTTTCACTTATTTCTTTACTGTTTTATTTCTGACTCATGCTGTTATCATTCATTATTTAGTTTACTATATTCCTTGATTCTACAAGGTGAGTTAGGGTGCATTTATTGAAAAGATGTTGTACATAATAAAATACTCAAGTGTCATGTCATTGCTTGACAGAACTTTTAAATTAAATGCCTCAGAAAAACACAGTCAGATAGTTAGTGAGCTAGTTAAGTGGTCTAGCTTGTTTACAAGGAAACACAGCATGCCTGAAAGGAACTTCTTCTTTTAAAAATTAACAACCTGGCTTTCCTCAAGGGTGAAGTATCTTCAAGAGCACAAACCTACCTTGAAATCAAATAACTCTTTTCTCTGACACAATGTAGGCAGCATTTTTAATGCAGACTTTTTATGATTTATATGGGAAACTTTAGCCCTGGAAAATGCAAAATGATTTCAACAGTAGGAAGGAAACGGGAACAATCCTTAGCTGACTGTTTGAATAGAGGTGAGTCTTTATGAAGCCACCACAGCCACTTTATTTGCAGTGCTACCAATATTTTGCTTGAGCTCCACAGAATCTCTTGTTAATGGCAGAATTTTCCTATTCCATACCATATTTCTCTGGTAGGTTGAGTATCCTGATGGGATGTAGGAGTGATAAATACACTTTCTAATCCTTAATGTTCTTCAAAGGTCTGTCTCTGCTTTCAAAATAAAAGGGCCCACTGCTTTTGAAATCATGTAGTTTTATGGGTGATGCTATGGGTTCATAATACACACTCTCACTTTACATTGTCTTGGAAATATATTACAAAAATTTGTGTGAATATGCTTCATGTCAGCTTAGGGTTGTAAGTTTGCTCTATAGTGCTTTTCTCCTCAGCTAAGTATTTACACAAGCCGCTCTTATTTATTCTGTATCGTTACTTCCAACCTTGATGGACTTTACCTATGCATGCTATTATTGACTTCATTTCTGTCACCTGAAAAATGTGGTATCCTTTCAAACCATTTGTTTGGTCAAACCAACTTTTTTAAGGCCTTAGGAATTTTGAATTAAGTAACTAAAAGAACTAAACTAGAACTAAGAAGGGCAGAGTGAAGTTTGAATACAAAATGAAGGGCCTGGATTTAGCACTGTAGAACCAGGACAAAAGTGCTCCATTGTTGCCAGCAGCCAGGGATCTCAGAAATCAAACGTGGCAGTAGATGAAGGGAGTAACATGATGCTGCCAGGGTACTGAGCCTGCTACACAAGACATACTGCATCTACTGTGACTGTTGTAAGCTCAAGGCAAGAGGGATCTGTTCTCATCTATTCCAAGGTTATTATAGCTCTGTTAGCAGCAACTCTGTACGTGTGCCTGAATGAAAGGAGATGGTATTTGTAAAAGATATATGCTGCTGGTTTTAACCCACCATCTTCCTTCTACTCAGAGCTGTAGTCACAGTGCAGCCAAAACATAGCTGGTCTTCAGCTCTTTGACAACCTGTTAATAGTTTCCTCATTACATTCTCATTCATTACCAAAGATGTGGGGGAAGTAGGCGTTCTTAGGTTGGTTTAAGTGACCTTCACTGTATCACAATGTTTTATCCAGCTGCATTGGCAGTAAGCCTACAAACCCGTAAAAAGAGTCCTAGGTGATGCAAATGTTCACATTGTCAAGATAAACTCCTGTACTGCATAAAAACCAATAAAATTGATAAAACTCTACCTAGTGCGCAAAGAGGGTGAAAGGAAAAAAAAAGTATTGAACTTACTGTTCTCAGGAATGGGTGCTGATCAGCAGACCCTCAAATCAAGTCAAGAGCTCTGCTTTTAGGGATCAGTGTTAAGCTTTCTCCATTTGGTGTCTCAATTCCACAGAAAGATTTTACAAATCAGAATTGTTATCCTGTTTTGGATGACTGAAATGCACTCATTGACAGAGACATAAGAGGTGGGGAAATTATTTTTTACCTCTGAAATATTTTCATAAAGTATTTGAAAAGGCAGAAGTTAAACAAAATCATTGCTATTATTGTTAAATTAAAGGAAGCAGAAGATAATCCATCAACAGCCTGATTTGTAATGCAAAAAACACAAGAGTTTTCTAGTCACTTTGTCTCTGCCAGTGGAGCCAGTAAATCTCTCTTAAAGCTGACCAGCTGAAGGGAGCTACTCTAAATCTCACCTGAGCTTCTGAAACTTGCACTTGCCAAGTAACTAATCCCGTTCTCAGCTTTAGGTAGTAATTCTGGACCATGTTCAAGGTAAGAACAGTATGATAGCTAGTGGTTACAGAAAAAAAGGTGAATATCACAGCACAGTGCTGTGAATTTTCATTTCAGTTTTCAGTGCCTGTTGAAGTTGTCTTCGTTGAGTGCCTACTCAATGGACAGAGAGAAGCACTTGAAAGCCTCCTGTGGAGATTCAATCCACCTCAACTATTAAGCTCATTAGTTACAAAGTGGATTCCCAGCTGTGTGTTTGAGAGTGGTTTTATGGAGAAGAGAACAGAGGAATAAATCTCTGTGGTTTCATGGGTAGGTGAACTGCTGCCATCTGTCCAGGTGGGCATGGCTGAAGTGTTTCTATCCCCATACAGTGCTCTCCCAGAACCATGCCTGGGTATTGTCATGCTTGCAATTCTTTTTCCAGTGTACCTGGTATTGGTATAGTACATTTGCAGGCAACCACAGAGCTTAAAAAATGCCATTCCTTGTGTACAGAGGAATTACTCATGTTGACAGATGATTCACCACTGGGAAGGAGTGAACTGTATTGTATGCCAGTGGAGGAAAAAGGTTTCTGTTACCTGAGGAGCTCAGTGTTGGAAATAAAAACGTTTCAGCTGATGCTGGATTCAAGGACCATGTTACTCTCAGGGTTAAGAAAGGACTTCTGTTTGGTAAGTATCTATTGTGTCAGAATGTAGCTAATATGTACTTATTACTTGCAATACTATTCCTTTTTTACAGACAACTACAGGCGGCATACAAGGAAATATGGTAGTTTTTCTGTAGTAATTTCATGACTAGGCACTCACACTGTAATTTCTTTCAGAAACAGAAGATACTAGAGAAATAATCTTCTTATCTATGATTTATGCCTGTTACTTTTGCTGGACAGAACTTGAAGATAAAGAAGTGCTAAATACTACTTTTCTGTAATCAGGAATGACATATATGGGATGTGTCCTCTTGGTCTTATTGGATCATCTCTTTCAGTTCCTAAGTAGGTTGCTTAAAGATGAGTCTCCCTGCACCAGCTGAAGGGAGAGGAAGATGGGACAAGTTCCTTATCAACCTTGCTTTCTGTGACCAGTTTATTCTAAATAACTGCAAAATGTGACTGAAAGATTAAGGATTTTGGTCATACAAGTACAGGGAAGATTCACATAAAAAAGGCTGAAAACTTGTGAACTATGTTGCTCTTACATCATACGGCTAAGTAGAAGGTCACTTTTGGTATTCATGCCACCAGAATATTCCAGATAAGAACAGGAAAGGTGTGGTGAAAAACATGCAGTGTTGCTATTACTTTACATACATATGGATGTTAGGACTAATACCTAAACATGCAATTGGCCCTGAAAGCTCTCACACCCTTTATCTTTACATACAGTTGGTTTTTTCTTTGCAGTGCTGAAGGCTGATTCTGGAACTCTCAATTATGAGAGAAGAAATTAATGCTATGCCTTGCCTCCCAGGCTCATACTGCAAATTGTCTTTGAGGTAACTTGATCCCTTAACAAATTAAATTCATTACATTCGTTTCAGGCTGTCATAACAGCCAAGTGTAGACAAGGTGTATATGCTAGGCTTGGATCTGCCCTTTGCTTTCAGACAAACAGATGAGAAATTTAAATGATCATGCTCACCCAGGAAGGTCAAACATGGGTCATCTTTTTCATATGACAACTAATTCCAAATGGAAAACATTATGCTATTTCATATGCTAACATCAGAGGCATCGTTTTAGTTAGTTCTCTTGACTGTAAAACTGGATTTCAGTGCCTCTCACCTTCAGCAGAATTCAATTTAAAAAAAAAAATCTTTTCCAAGCATAACTGTGTGTTTTTTACATTAGGAAACTTTCCAGTAACTCAGGCTCTTGGCTTTCTCAGTGTGTAAAGGACAAGGGGCAGTGTATCAATTTAACTTAGCCAGGACTAAAACTGTCAATGCTAACTGTGCCAGGCATATAGATGATACATTTACTTGGCATCACTCTGAAGTAATGCAGAGTAGGATAGAGGCGTCATCATTAATTCAAGAACACACATGCATGCACTCACTCCTTACAATTTTATTCATCCACCTGCTGTAGGTACCTTTTTTAGGGACAAGAATTAGTTTAGCCACTACCATACAATGCAGAAAAGGAATTACAGTCATACAAGGCAAACAGCTCTGGTGGGATTCCTTTGTTGTATGTATGCATAGGATAGCCTAGGATACTGTATATTAGGATATCTTTCCTGGCCCCTGGGTGCTTGTCCAGAAGATTGCAGTTCTCCTATAGGCCTTGTGTCTTATCTACCAGTGCTGCATAGGTGTTAGAAGCTTCACGAATGGTGCTAGGTGCCACATCGAGGTAAACAAGCCCTTCAACCAAAGTTGAACTGTTCTCCATATTGCAGGCACTAAAGTGTCTTGCAAGGAGGTCTAAGTGCCATCTTATAGATGCACACATGTGAATTAGGTGTCTAAGCTCCTGCTGCTCTTAATGTATGCCTGGAATTCAACTAATTTTCCCAAACAGAAATTGCTATTGTGACATGCATATTATGGACATTTTCACAGCCCTAGTGAATGACACAGCTTGTACAGAGCATTCATGCTTGCTTGAAATGTCCTCTGTAGGCCAAGCAGGATAGTCTTGGCACATCAAATGCCTTAGATACCTATTTGTGTGCAAATGAATTGAACTCTAAATCTTCATTGATTATAATGGGAGATCAGACAGCTAATTCATGGGTAGATACCTACATACAGGTATCTAAATTTAGGCATCATTATCTGTGGATTTTTCTGCTCTAGCTGCTGTGGGGAAATGATCAGGGAGATGCTTTTCACTTACAAAGCAGTATGGACTAGCTCTTCTGGTTATGTGAAAAACAAGCAGATGTCCTGTGCCAGACTTATTTACTGCCAAAGAGCTTCTCCCTGCAGGAAAAATTAAAGGAAATCCTTTTACAGTACCGAATTTGTCTTTGACTCAGCTGTTGTTTAGTGACACATATAGGAAGGTAAAAAAATACATAGTCTTTTAGATAAATGATTGGCATTTTAATAATTAATATTGATTCAGAACAAATATTGGGGAGGGGGTGAACAGTTTTGGATCTTTATTGTTTTAGTCTCTTCTAGCCATCTAGGTTTTTCTGATTTCTGTCTGATTTTGACATTCTGACATTTGAGTATTCTTACTGTGATTCAAAAATTTGTTGTTATCACATGTCTACAGGATTAGACAAATGAGTATCACAAAATATCCTTTTCACTAGTTAGGTCAGTAAGAATATAATTGTTATAAATAGTCAGCCCTTTCTCTAATGATAGAGTGGTAAGTTTATTTTAGTAGTAAATGGTTTGTATCTATTCTTGTTGCATAGTTAATGCAACAGGAAGTGCTTCAGTGCACACTGGTTTTCCATTAGGATGCTGATGGAATGTATTTAAGTTGAAGTACTGGTTATAGAAAAGGTTAGACACAGAGCTACCACAAGAACCACTTCCTTTCCCTTGAAATTAAATGTTCCAATCCCATATTGCGTAGCTTCTGTCAATGTGCTTATGTCTTTGATGCCCTGGAGCTGCTTGGAGAACCGAGCTCATGCGTAAGTCTCAACAGGCTTCACAAATTAGTTATTTCACTACTTATGTACTACATGTCATTTCCAAACAGGAGACTATCAGACTGGAACTTCCACAAAAAGAAGCCAAAAGGAGGGCTTTTCAGATTTCTGTCATTTCAGCTGACAGACAATTTAGAGTTCCTGTTCAGTATCTAAGGAGACTTTGGGTACAGCTTCGTGACCTTGTGAATCCCAAATTCAGGAAAAAATTCTGCCTGCTTAATATACAGGGAATGTGAGAGACACCTGCAGTTAAAAGGACTACTTTGTATCTGCTTTAATTTTTAATGTAAACCTCCGAGATCAATGAACAGACACACATTTCCAAATGCAGCAGACAAACAGTAGTCTGCATTTTTGTATAAATAAAATTACATGACAAATACATTTGTATAAATAAAAATACTTGGCATACATTTGAGATGCATTTTAAAGATAGTAGATTAAAATCAGGGATTTTACTTTTTATAAGAGCTATGATATAAAAAAACCTAGAGTTGGATGGTTTCCACTTATAGCAATCACGGAGTTTCAAGTTTTTTTATCTTAATTTATGATCTGTCTCTAATTTTAAGACTCCATCCCACACTGTAGCTGCCAACTGCATATGTAGCTATGAAGGGGGAGTATCTGTTTACTGTAAGCACTTGCTCTGCATTTTCGGGAATGTAGATGTGCCCTAATAGCTTTACTTTGCTGGAATTACCAGTTTAAATGAAAATCAAGGGGATTTTAATGAATTTCAATCACTGAGTTTCCAATGAAAAGCCAGCCATTTCAAGTGTCATGAGATATGCTGGTCCATTAGTCAAAAAGTGCAGGAAAGTTTTACTGACAAGAAGTATTGGCTTCCACCAAAGGTGAAATAATTCTCATGAATCACTGACAGAGGTCTGGTTTCGATAAAATTTGTACCTCTGGATTCATACTGCCTAACATGAAGAGCGATAAATATATCAAGTATATATTTCAAAATATTGTGACAAGTTCTAACAGACACTTTGGTGGTAACTTAGAAATATAATTCTGAACAAGAAGTTTGGAAAAAAGAGCCTCTATTATTGAAGTTTGGAGTCTAATCCTGCCTGAATACATATTTCTAGAAGAGGCTTTATGGAGCTTATTTTGATTTGGTACAGAAGTACCAAACAAAACTGAAGTCCCAGTGCTTGGGGCAACAAGCCAGTATTTGATCTGGGTTGTAGAAATCATATAGTTTTCTGAGGAATGCTTGCACTCTTCTTTTCTGGGCAAAGCCGCTATGGTCTCAAAGTTTCAAGTGCTCCCAGAGTGGGGGAATGTATGACTTGACTGAGCACTCTGAAAGATCGATACTGAAATTACCAGGATGCTCTTGAAACATTCTCTTTCCTATTGCCATGCTTTGTCTTCTCTCGTGTTTTCCACCACCTTCTGTGACAATTTGAAACCAAGACTCATCCTTACCCTTAAGATTTTACCAGTTCTGATCTTGTTTCTGTCCTGCCTTGCCATTTCTATTACTGTTTTTCAGCTTTGACCTCACATTGCAAAAGTCACCTACTTTCTCACTCATCCTCAAGTACAATAAACTGAATAAAAACCTTTGTGCACATATGCCCAAAGGAATGAACATATGCTCATGTGCAATCGTCCTTTTGCTAAAACTGAGAAATAATACTAACATTATGGGTAACCATTCAAATTCTGAAGAGCAGGGTCTGCTTGCTACATGCTGTACTGCTTATCCATGGATCTCATATCTCTCTAGTGCTGCAGAAGGGCAGACGAATGTGTCTCAAGAAAAACAGCAGAGCCAGATTTGATTGTCAGCCGTATGCTATTAACAGCTCTCTGCTCTCCCCTGCTTGAAATCTTCTCTAGTTTAATTAATTGCCTGATCCGAGACAAAGCTTTTGGATAAACATACACTTATGAATATTGCAGATAAATCAAGCAGGAAATTCTAAGTGACATTCATCATTCCTTTCCTTTTGGAGTGTCCTCCAGGCACTAATTCGCCTTTTCGTTTTCTTGTTTTATGTTTTTTTTATAATATTTTCTTTTTTTAATTGGAAAAAGTGGTCAGAATAAACTTGTTGCATTGCTTTTTATCTTTCTTTTAGTGTTGCCATAATGATATTTCACTAATTAGTAGCAGACTTTGAATTACCCTACAACATTTGGGCTCATTTATTTCTGTTTACAAGTATGTAAAACCAAGTCACTGTAAAGCAGTAACTGTTGCACTTTTGCACATTAAGAGGCAGGATGTGAAGAGGACGAAGGTAAAATAGGTGTTGAATCTTGTAATCGGTCATGTAACTTTGATTTAGAAAACTTCTGTTCAGTTTCTGACTTAGTCACAGAAAGATTTTGAGATAAAGCATTTGAATACACAAATACATTTTAGCATGTACCTTCTATTGCTGGGTGCTAGGAGTATTAGAAGAAAAGTCCTTAAATATCTCTACGGGCCTGTGCTTTCTTCATTCTGGGTTTTATTTCCCCATTGTTTGACCAAAGATGAGCTTTCCTCAGGTACTAGAGGTGTTATAAACCTTTATACTTTCAAGAATCATATGGATACGACAAACCATACTGATTCTTGTATAGAACTTCTATAGATCTATACTTTCATAGATCCAGATATCTACAGTAATTTGGTATTAAAAGGTGCATGTGTTTTGATATTTTAATTTCTTTTTCAGTCCTACTTCAATTTTTAGTGTAATAAAATATTGTCTGATAATCTCTAATAGTATCATAGTTGCAATTACAAATTCTTAGGATTTCATTACTCCTTTGCTGCTATTAATAGTTTTGTTTTAACTTTATACCTCTGGTAATTTTCAAGTACCCCATTTCTATGCCTTTGAACATAGGGGATTTTTACCCCCATATTCATAATCTTTTAGGCTAATCTGCTGCTGATTGGAAGCTATGGAGAGCCACAGCTAAGAGTGTTTGGTCAAGATCCAGCTTTAGAAGGCTGGTGTCCCATGAGCAGAAAGTTGTACTGGGCTCTAAGTTGGGTCTTTCATCTTAAAAAAAAAAAAGGAAAAAGAAAAAAAGGGGGAAATGAAAATAAAAAGGAAAAGGCAAACCAAAAATGGAAAAGAAGAAGAATATGAGTTCTTCCTTATCCAATCATTTCTTTAAAAAATCCAGACAGCTAAGAATTTATTTTTATCTAATAAATATATCTTAGTGTGAAGAAGACATCCAGTACTTTGAGCACTATGGAACCTGGTGCCACCTGTACCTCTCCACATATTAGGGAAGGAAATTGTCTTGATTCCTATAATTTTGCAAAGAGTAGGCAATATAGCAAAAGAACTTCCTATAGCTCTCTCTGAATTTGTTTTAGCATCTACTAAATGCCTCATTTCCAGTCATTCCTACTAATTTTCTTATATGGAAGGTGATTCACTGAAAAATAAGATTTTGAAATGTAGAGCCACTTTGGGAATGGAGGCATATGACAATATTATAAAAAACCCTAGCATCTGTAAATGCAGAGCTTAATGTTCACATCATCATGTTAGGTGTCTTTGCTTTTATGTGTCACTCCTTCTTTAAGTAACAGTAACAGCAAAAGTATATCCCTGCTCCCATGGATGTAGCCTGCAATATAGTAGAAAAACTCAATGCATTTTCTGAAAAGAGACAAAGAAGTCTCCAGTGTTTTCAAACAAACCAGAATGCTTCAGATGACTGTACTTGTAAGAATAAATTTGATGTTGTACTTTGTTATCTAATATTAGCCACAGACTTAAACAATGAAATGAGATGATGCTGTAATAAAATTTCACTAGTCTCCTTGACACCACGGAAGAGCTGAGACTATTAGGTGAACTGCAAGGGGGAGAGAAAAATTATCTCTGGACAGACATTTGTATATTAGGTGGTGATTTTTCCACAGATGCAATAATTACAATTTTAATCCATGCATGAAAAAAGGAGGGAGCACAGATTACTTCTGTCAAAATAGTTCTGAATGCTGTGAAGCTGTTAATGAGTAATGTTCCCTTGGAGGAAATGTTAGCATGTCTTTTTCTTTAGTGTTATTTTGTTCTATTCCCTTTTTATCTTGTAGAAAATGTTGATTGTCATTCAAGCTTCAAAATAAGAATATAATGAGTATGTAGGATTTCAGAAAGAAAATACAAAATGCAAGACAAGCAAAGCCCTTCAGAGGAAATATTTTTTGGTAGATTTGTTTTTTTGGTTTTGGTTTGTGGGTTTTTTTTTTTGTACTTCTCAGAAGTACTTCAGCTGTTTAGTGAAGTATCTGTAAAACTGTGTTTATCTTGCTCCATACCTTAATCACAAGATAATGAACTGTGCTAAGTGGTGAAATGCATCTGTAGTCCCATTATAACATTATAATACAATTCTATTAATGCATTTTGCTGCAGTGCAGAATATTACTCCTAATAGAAATAATGTCTTGTATCAAAGATCTATTGTGTCATCTCTCCTAGGTTTTGCTGAAGTACTTGAGCACTTAATAGCCTGAGGGAATTCTTGGGTGTGTAACTAAATTTTTGTTAGACTTCACAGCCAAACAAACAGAGGATCAGAGAAACAGGGAAAATGTCTACCATTTTGTGAGATCTTACTCTATGTAAAATGACATAAAATATCTGAACCAGTTCCCTAGAGACTTATGAAAAATTTGTTAGAAATTAAGCACCATCCAGTATCCTAATAGGAGCCAAAAAGAAAGAGCATGAAATTACTGGCTTGTCTGGTAAGACATTGGCATGCAAAGACATTGGTCTATTTTCCTCTGTCCTTATTTTAAATATGTTCTACAGAATTATACATTAATATCTTTTGAGAGTGAAAAAAGCTTTTAGATTTGAATTCTGCTACAGAGATGAAGGTGTTATTAGTAACTTCTGCAGCAGGGACTGTTCAGGATGAGCAGACACGTAGTGCATGAAATCAGTGTCTTACTCCTTTCACATGGCAGCACCATGAGTCTCCTATGTTGGAGATATTCAAGGCCCGCCTGGCCAACTTCCTGTGTGATGTACTCTAGGTTACCCTGCTCTTGCAGGGGGGTTGGACTAGATGATCTTTCGAGGTCCCTTTCTAACCCTTGGGATTCTGTGATTCTGTGATATCTAGCATCAACATATGCATACAAGATTTGTAATACAAAATTAACTTGTCATAGCCAGCGTGATGGTTGACATTACAGAATGATCAAAAGGAAAATATCCATGGTGATTGCTCCTTCCTAGGAATTGCAAACTGTGTGGGATGTTCTACAGTGGTTATGACTAAACAGTACCAATGTAAATACAATGCATGAGCTTCCCTGTTACTTTGAGGTATTAGATATCCATCATCCTGGGTTAGTAAAATACCATTTGCCTTCTTGCATTATTGGACAATTAGGTTTAATGAGATTCATCTTCATTTAAAATTTTTACATTGGGAACAGAACACAGGTGACCTGTTATATATTAATTTCTACATTAATGTGTTAGAAGAGGAACACTTTCTGTGTTATATTGTGGTTGGTTTGTTTTAGCTGACCCAGCATGACTAGAGATGCAAAGTACTTGGTCGTGGTTTCCCAGTACTCAGAGCTGTCACTGAAAAAGCTCCAAAGTACAACTAAGGATTATTTTCTATCGTATATTAGAATGAACTCTAGATTTCTTTAGCTCATTTTTGTCAGAATTGAAACAATATTTTTACAAGAATTTTTAAAGATCTATGCTTCAGATTTTTTCCCCTCAAAAGAAAAAAAACAAACTTCCAAATGAAAATAAATGTAACATTTTCCTATGTTCCTATTTCACTTAGTAACAAAGTTACTGATGCTGCTAAAGTCAACAAGAAATTGAAGAAAATAAACCAATTATTACAAAATCCTATCTTTAAAAGGCATAAGAATATAATGGCTAAAAATATGAAGTAAGTGTGATTGTAAATTGGAATTCCCTGGACTGTGGCTATAGAAATTATGTTACTTTTTAAAATAAGGGTAGAATATGAATTGACCTAGAAACAACGGAATATATTTTATATTTCTCTTTTGATCCTTTATGAAAGGATTAGGGGTTTGCTTTTATTTTTCTTCTTTTAAAAATTGCCATGGTTTTACCACAGCCATTAAGGAAGGATAAAGCCAGTTATCAAATAAGGATGAAGAATCATTTAGGAATCTAAGCAAAATTTCTTGTTTGGTTGTTACTAAATAAAGAAATGGAAATGTACATTAAAATGTGCTACAATTAAGCGTTTGTATACTTTTCTGAAACTGCTTGCACCATCTTTAAGGCAATGTGTACCATGAAGCTGATTCCTTAGCTCTTTCCAATTCCAATTTATTTGCATGTTACTGAAATTGCTTTTATTTCTTTCATGTGAATTTAATGTTCATGAACAGACTTGGGACACTACAGAATTAATTACTTTTTGTAGCAATAAAGTTAGCACAATACTTTACCATTGTTTAGCTGAAAAACTTCTCATCCAAAGTCATTCAACCTGAAGAAATCTCCTCTGATTGAATGTACTGCAGTCCCTGAAAACTCCCCTTGATCAAGCTTTAAAGATTCTTGATTATAATTTTAAAAACTATCTGCACTAATTATTGTAATAGCATTTTTCAGTTGTCTGGTTTTGTCAATATTTGTGCATGATCCAGAAGTACATCACCACTGAGAGGTTAAAAAAAACAGACCAGAAACATGTGCATAACTAAAACTGCATCTAGAAATCATCATTTTAAAAGTAATGAGATAGAAAGAAATAAAGTCCAATTTACTCATCATATGAAATGCCAGCATAGCTCTTTGAAGTACCAGTGTGTCATACAGTAAGACAGAGCTACAGAAGCCTGTGGAGTTATTGGATTCTATTCAGTTCCCTAAATGCAGGCATCTTGTACCACCTGATCTGGTGCCCTGCCTGGCCTCTACCAGCTGCTGCAGGTGGATGAAGGTCTTCAGTACATTCTGCAGGACCAGGGTGGGGGGGCACACAGGGATGCATAAGGACCCTGAGAACCTGTGTTCAGGCAGCTCAGTTGAGGTTCTTGTATCTGATGTCTCAGAATTAAAGCAATTGATCACAGGGAATAAATAATAAAAAAGACAAAAAAATGGTGGGAAGAGAGCTGTGATATCCAACATTGATCAAAGCAGCAGCACCAGACATACCTTACAGTTTCTTTACAATGATTATCTATCGGCTTTGTTGGTGAGATCCCAACGTTTCATTCTACTTGCTCACACCCTCAGTTCTCTGCTTCTGAAAATCTTTACTTATTTATCTACTCTTTAGATATTATCAATAACTATACAATTTGGAGAATAAGAAACAAATTTTGTAGTTTCCAGAGAATATGTATCTGAAACTGTAGCATCCTTATCATGGTCTGTGTCATTTTTTTTTCCCCTGCTGAGATTCATACTCTCCTGGTACATACATGATCTTTGTGTATTAGATTATATGACAGGAATTTTAATAATATGGAGGTGTTCAAATGTTTTTCTAATACTAAACAAAATAAATGACAGAGTAAGACTGACTTGCTTTTCCTCTACAAAACGGTGTCTAAAAATTATATTACTGTGAAGCCATCACATTGGAAACTAACAAAACTATAAATATTAATGCATATGAACATACTAAACTTTTGGAAAGATTCTTTCTGTGAAGCTCAATAAGATGAACACTGTCACATGATTGTAAGCTGTAGAAACTATGCCATACTTCTGAGAGCTAAATTGGAAGCAGATGTCTATCCACACAAAGAAAATTATTTTATTAGTTAATGTTTCTTCTAATGATGACAAAAGTGAGAATGCAGCCAAAAGAAAAGTTGTGCATAACAGAAGACGGACTTGAGAATTCATTAGCAGAATGAGGGAGCAGTTTTAGTAATTTAAGTAAGAACAGTTACATTATGGATATTTATAATAATCTGGTGGAAGTATGATATCACATATATACCTTCTATTTTCTCTTGCTAATTTGAGATGTATTTGGTTTTCTTTCCAGAAGGTTGCTGAGAACTATTTTAAGATTACACAGTGATAGGAAATTCTGGAGGTAATGTGAATGCTTTCTTTTCTTTATACAGAGTGACAAGCAATGTTCCTAAGCAAAAATAACATGTGCTCCCACCATTAACAGCCTCAGCTGTTGATATCTTGCTTTGATGTGGTTAGAAATGCTTTGGGAGATAATACAAATTCACTTATTTAGCCAGTTTTAATAACTGTAATCATCACAATGGGAAACTCTGTAGTGCTTTTCACCAGTAGACTCCAAAGTGCTTGGTAAGAAAGAGCAGAGGATCATTTATTGTGTTTTTATACTCCTTGGCTGAGAACTGCTGTTATGACTTTGAAACATAAAAATCTGTTTTCAGATGGAGTATATAAAATATTTCTTTTTAAGTAATAGTAATAAGCTATTTAAAATATTTACTCAATAATAGAAAACCCTAAAAACCTTCACATAAGTTTGAATCCTCAGATGAACTGAAATGAAACCAGTCCTTGACTTGTGTCACTTAGAGCCCTTTGGTTTTGACATCTTATAGGCTGGTTTAGCTAAATCCACATCTTCTCCATGAAGTTCTTAGGAACTAGCTGCTGAAGTGCCTGAAACTCTAATGCAAACAAGATGATTTTTGGACTCTGCTAGACTCTGTGTTGATCAGTAAAACAAACCTGGTTCATGGGGAGCCAATATCTCCCATTGCAGTGGATAGGAGCAGTGGCTGCTGCTGTTGCCTTTTACCCCAGGCTTCTGGAGACTTGTTGCATGGCCACAAATTCCCACTGTGACCTTAAAAGTCATAATTAGTAAAAAATATCTAAACTTTTTTAGTATAACACAGCAATATCAGAGTAACAAAATACCATCAGAAAATGCTGCATTTGAAGGTCTCCTGAATTCCTTGACTTCCAATATATATATAGGCAAATGAAAGTGGATACAGTATTTTTGTATATTGAATTCCAACACACCTGTGGTAAACCTTAAAGTGTCTTAAGGGAAGGGGTGGGCAGGAAAAGGAGGAAAAGATAAATTAATTATGCAATCAAATTAAAACAGCAACATGGCTTTTCAATCTGGCAGCTTCCAATTTTATCCCATATCCCTCATTTTGTGGTGTACAGCTGACATACCTCTGGATAGAAGGGCAAAGAACTGAAGACAGCATTTGTTTCCAGGAAGTCTACTAGCATAGGTTAGCAATTTAATACAGTCCTTGCACTGAATTTAGTTGCAAATACAAGAAACAGCACTGTTGGTAGAAAGGCTACAACCTTGTTCTAAAGCTTACAAAATGAACTCCTACACCACTATGTACTTGTTATTCATCTGTCAAAAGGGAAGAGGTAATTTCAACTGAAATATTATTCTAAGTGTAGTTAAATGTGCCTCAGGAGAATGTGTTTAAGCAGCAGGAATATAATCAGTCTCACTGGGTATTTTCACATGCAGTTTCTTCCTAGAACTAACCAACAGTATTGTACATTGTGTCAAGACTGAAGGTTTGTCAAACAGACAGTCAAGGAATCAAAACCAAAGGCACACATGGACACCCTGAAAGATGGAGCTAAATTTTATTGATTGGCTTGATAGAAGTTGGAAAAACCTTTTTCATTCAGCAAATGTTTAGCCAAAATTCTGTCTTACCTTTTTTGTCAGGTGTTTGAACATCAGTGAAAATGTCAATATGGCTTAGCTTTTCTTAGCAGCTTTTTTTTTGTTTTGTTTTGAAATTAGTTGTTTAAGGTGAGGGAAAATGATACTTGAATTGCCTGGTTAACTGCTGTTACTGCATCTGAACAAGAGTGAGTAGAAACAAGACTGGCTTTTCTCAGGTTAGGAGGGGAGAAAAGGTGAGGACAAACAGCTTGCAACAACAAGTGGAGGGAGAGAGCACGTGAGACTGGTGAGGAGCCTGACCACTGCAGGGACTATTGTGTTGCTTTAGGCTGACTGCAAGTCCCTGCTCCTTCAATACAGCATCACTTTCTTGGAAAATCCCACCTAAACTGCCCCAAGTCAATATCCAGAGGAGGGCAAAGAAGTTAAACCTATGTGCAAGTGTTGATACTCCATTAGTAAACAGCATTTTCACCCAGATGATCCAGCAACAGGTTGCTTACTAAATCAGCTTTGTTCCCTTCTACCTTTGTCATGGTCTTCCCACTTAGCACAGTATCTAGAGCAGTTTCAGAGGAGCTTGCTCTGCAGGTTTTTGATGAGCTTGAGAACTTGTCATAGCTCAAAAATTACTATCTATCCTCCCTAATTTACTCGTCTACTGTTCCACTCATAAGCACTTGATCCAAAATGATATGAGGAGGGAGCTTCCAGGTAAAATTACCTTTTATTAAGCAATAACTTTCTCTCATCCATTATATCATATACGCCACTAGCACAAATGATCCTCTTGATTCTACTTTCCACCCTTTGGAGAAATTAGTTTATCTGGAATGAAAATTTGATAGGCCATCTATTTTTATACATCACATTTTAAACGTGAAAACACAGAAGTGGCAAGCAGTGATTTAGCTCGAATATATTTGTGCATCATGAAGAGAAGGGTGGTTTAGCTACCACAGTATTGCACATCTTTTAAGCTGAAAGATGGAAAAGTCAGCTAATACCACATTTTATTACACCAGCAAACATCTTTGCCTCCTCAGTGTAGAACAACAATAAATTTAGATCCCAGAGTCCCTTTCTGCTTCGAGCACAGGTTCTCACAGCATATCAGAATTGGCATAAAATACCCTAAATAAAAAAAACAACACATTCTTCTCTCTGATAAGACTGACTATTTAGGACAGAACCATTTTTTTTTTCCAGAAACAAGCTAGGAACATCCTTACATTAATCATTTTAGGCTGTGTGCACAGCCTCTGATGCCACATCTAACCGGTTAGCCAGTAAGGGTCTGTATCTCACCTTGATTTTGCAATGTAAGAAACTACATGCCAGCTGTGGGCTCAGTTTAAATGCCTAACTATAAAAATCTGAGACCATCTCTACATGTTGAGGTGTCATAGACATCTTAGACATGGGGCTGGTGATGTGACATGAAGACTATAGGAGATCATGTCCTTCTGGACTGATAGCTTAATGTTCGGCAGGATACTCAAAGGCATCTCAAATAGCACTAGACATCCATTTATAGGCAACTGCACTGAGCCTAGTGCTTCAGTCTTCAGAGCTGTTTACCTGACTAAATCTGCCTGCTTTAAAGTAATCTGAATAAGTCTCTGGACTCCACTGACTGTATTAAGTAGATTTCTTATAGAATCATAGAACGGTTTAGGTTGGAAGGGATCTTAAACATCCTCTAATTCCTACACCCCTGCAGTGGGCAGGGACACCTTCCACTAGACCAGGTTGCTCAAAGCCCTTCCCAAACTGACGCTGGGCACTTCTAAGGGTGGGGCAGCCCCAACTTTGTTGTGCAGCATATTCCAGTGTCTCATTACCCTCACAGTAAAGATTTTCCTAGTACCTAATCTAAATCTACCTTCAGTCAGCTTAAAGACATTCCCCCTTGTTCTATCACTACATGTCCTTGTAAAATGTCCCTCTCCAGCTTTCTTGACAGCCCCTTTAGGCACTGGAAGGCTGCTCTAAGTTCTCCCTGGAGCCTTCTCCAGGCTGAACAAGTCCAGCTCTCTCAGGCTGTCTTCACAGGATCAATGTTCCATACCTCTGATCATCCTCATGGCTCTCCTTGGACATGTTTTAGTTGGTTCACATCCTTCTCATGCTGCTGACCTGAATTAGTCCTGATAATTATTCAGACCACCTGGAAGAATTGTAGACAGAAAACCAGAGGAGAATTTTTTTTAAAAAAAAAAAAAGAGTTTGGTGAATTAGGAGAAAATTGTGAGGAAAGCTGGAAGAAATTGTTCAGTCTGACAAAGACCAAAGGCACAATAATGGTCTTCCAGTAGGCTTTGCAGAAAGGACAGCTGTAAATTATTCCCTGTGTACACTGAGAATAAAGGGAGTAATTGCAGTAAAGGGAAATGCAGTTCCAACCTTAAAAGAATGGTTTCTAATCATAAGGATGATGAAGTGCTCATGTACACAGCCTGGGGAAGCTGTAGAATTTCAGTCTGCTATGCTTTTAACCAGTAGGTTAGACAAACATTTCCAGGAATCATTTTGGTGTAATTGATGTGCCTGGGGCCTGTAAGCTAGGCCAGGTGAGCTTTCAGACTTTTCAAGCCCTATTTTAGCTAACCTTTTTTAGTTTTTAATCTTGATCTACACTGTGCTGTACAGGATACATCAATACAATGCCTGCTTTAATTTTAAAATTAACCTTCTATTATGGTGAAGAGTAGCACGTGTTTCATACTAGATAGCAGAGATGAAGTGCTGCAAGAAATAGCTTAGATAATGCCTCTACCAGAAGACTTACCTTTTTAGAAGAGGAAATAGATCTGTGAGCAGTAAGTAACTATAAGCACTACATGTTTTATTTAGTTACACAGAAGAGCACACACCTGGCTTTCTTTTACATTCACTGCTGTGGAGTCACTGTTCTCCATCCCAAGTATCCACACTTGCCTTTGCTCTCCTGCTGTGGGGCATTATTGCTGAGAGCTCCAAAGGCCTGCTGTGAGGTAATTAACTGGAGCACAGATGTAGTAATCTCTCCTACCAACCTACTGGCAAAACTGAAGGAAAAAGTCTTTTGCATGCATCAAGTCATGTTAGAGCTGCTGGTAGCTGTCTAAGGAGCAAGAGAATGTTGCTGCCACAGATATCACAGAATCACAGAATCACAAGGGTTGGAAGGGACCTCAAAAGATCATCTAGTCCAACCCCCCTGCAAGAGCAGGGTAACCTAGAGTACATCACATAGGAACTTGTCCTCTACTTCTAAAACAAGGACTAGCACAAAATCTTAAATACTCAGCTTCCTTCTGTGCCTTCTTTCACCATAACTGTAAAGACATTTTGAGTTCAATTTGGGTTCTGGATTGTATTTTGCCCTTGGTGGAAATTAGCAAAAAGAACAAACAGTTGTAATGCTGAGTGAAATAGCTTAGCTGCATGTATGCTATGGTCTCCTCACAGTTCTGCCAAGCCTAGGGGTGGGAATACTAAACTGAAGTAACTTTCTGTAGCAGTTATTCTGCTTCTTGCACAGATGTCAGATAACAACTTAGACAACACAGGCTCTTAGCTGACCTCCCTTTCCAGATCACCAGTTCCCTTTCAAACCCCCTATGGTTTTAGTTAAAAAAATAAGTAAATGAAGTACCTTCTAATTGTGTGGTACTGTTAAGTCAAGATGGTTTGCATTCTCTTTGCAGTTTTTGGTGACAGAATTCTTTGCTTCATTTTACACAGAGGCATCTTTTAAAAGCTGGGAAGAGAGAGTGGAAAATTTGTAGCTCAGGATGTAAGCTTGTCACTATGCTATGGGAAGGTGGAGTGGGTAGAGCTGAAAGAAGAAACACTGACATTAGCTAAGGGAAAATGGGAGAGGACAGCAGAGAAGAAAGTTATTAAAATCGCAGATAGTAAGTAATGGGAGCAAAGAGGCAATTATCTATCAATCTCCAGGTGAGGATTTACACTTACAGTTTCTTGGGATGACCTTACAGGCAACCAGTAAGGGGTTATCAAACCCCATGAATCCAGGGGAAAGCTGCATCAGGAAGAGCTGGGGGCCTTTTCAGCTCATATATGGAAGGGAGAAACTGGGGCAGGTGGCTGCATGTTGATAGAGGCATGAACGTTCACACTGCCTCAGGCTGGTACAGCTGGAGGGATAAAAGCCAAAAGCAGTTTAACTGTTAGCACAGTTACTGTACAAGACTGTAAGAAAGTCAAATTAGCAGTCTGTACCCCGGAAACATCTATAATTGCAAATATCAAGCAATGTATGGAAAATTGTTCTTTTATGAGACTGCCACAAGAACTGTCTGTGCTTTGCAGGGAAGTTCATATAGTGCTGTGCTTATTAGTTACTACTGGCCATTATACAAAACCCCGTATGTAAGGCAATTTGGTCAGAGTGCAGGTGCTGCCAGGGGCAACCTTTAGCAGGCTCCTTGCTGTGCAAGCACTCCACAACAGGGAGCCCAGCTGTACCTACTATTTGGATTTGACCAACAAGCATGGTCAATGGGAAAACTGAAAACAGTGAAAGGTATGCATGCATATCTGCATATGCCTGTGTTACCAGGCAAACATGCCATATTGATAACAAGATTAATTGTAGAGAGTTTTCAGACTACTTCCAGTCAAGTTAGGGCTTCATTGTCAGAAGACTGAAAAGTGTTACTATTAAACTTCATTTTATTTTTTTCAGATTAGGTAATTTAGAAATATTAATAATTCCCTCTAAATTTCCCTGAGCTTTTGCTGACAGTCTATTCACACATTTATTTATGAGTCATAATTAGCATAAGTAAGGCAACTAACCAAGTGACTGTGCAGGAATGTGACTGTGGTTTAAATGTTATTTAAACTCATAAATAATATACTATGAAATTAGTACTTTTCCCCTTGTTTTTATGCTATTTCCTTCTCCTGTTTTTGATTCTTACCTCTATCAGTAGTAGCAGGCAAGGCTATCTGGAGTCTAATTTTGCAAATATAAAAGACATAGTGAGAGCCAGGAAAGGTTAATCTAAGAAATAGTGTGTGTGTTGCACTCTGTAGTGTTCTGTGATTTCTTTAATTGAATTTATTAATTTCAGAGTGAGAGATGAGATGATTGTTTGTTATGTAAGTAAAAGATCTATGAATCACATAAGGAAAGAATTATCAAACATACTTTTATTCACTCACAGAATGGACCTACAAACGAGTTTGCTGGTCAGTACTTTGTTTATGACCAGCATTTACTTCTAATTAATATAAAATTATAATTATTACATCTGCCTCACTGTGATTAATGTCATATATGCATTTTTCTCAGAGTTTGCTTAACAATGATTCACCAAGTTCAGAAGTTACAAGCAGAAATTAGCCAAGTAGAAGAAATAAGATCATGGACTTTGGGAAATAACTTTGATTTCAGTCAGAAAAAGTGACTCTCCAAGAAATTGTGTAGTTGTAGATGTTATCAGTTTCTCTGATATTGTTGTCATATCTTCAATGGACTGCAGGCATCAGCAAGACAAAGTTTCTGGGTATAATATTTGGGTTGGTTTTTTTGTAGTTTGCAATTTTGAAATGTTGCAGCGTATTGAGACCAGTGTCATAAGCTCTTGCCATACTCACAGAACAGATCCAGTGAGACGTAAGTAGTCAGTTATTAAAGACTCAAAATTAAACTCTTAAAATTTCTTGTTGCCTTCGTCTGTATGTTTTAACTAGTAGGAGGGGTCAGATATAGGTGCCTGCCCCTATGATCTAAACCTGCAAAGCATTTCTTGTTAATTGTTAAATGAAGTAGGCATGCGAGCCCAAGTCTCTTCCAGGCATGGTGCCCTGAGTACTACACTTGCAGACTCCTTTTACTCTATGTATCTACTAATGGAGATAGCTCTCAGTTACAGAAGTTGGAAGCATTTTTTTCTATGCTCCTAATGTAAAAATAATTTTAATGTCACCGTTCAAGAGAAAGACGGATTATATTGGATTTTTTTGTGTGTTTGCAAATACCTGAGAGAAATGGAAAAATGCGAGGATATGTGACTGGCAAATTGAACCAAGAGTGAAAAAAGGAAGTAACCTACTGTTATTACCTTAGGTAGCTGCAGGTGCTTGAATGTATCTGCAACACATACAGCAACTGAATTTTGCTTATCATTTATTGAAGCAAAGTAATATTGCTTAGAGGATCAAGTGAGCAAATATTGATTATGTCTTCAGGAAATTTCAGAATCAATGAAACTTCACTGTTTCTATATGGTTAGGGACTAAGGAAAAATTATCTCCTTCTTTTGAAAGAAGTTGTAAATGTGAGTTAATGTTACTTCTTTAAAGACATGCAGAAATCCTCATGCACATCTGGATCAACAGATACTGGAATTGTCCCAGAGAGAAGGGGGAAATAGTAACCTCTCACAGGGTGACAGTTTCTTGCTTCCTTAGGCTGGCTCTTGCCTGCTGTTTTCAGCAAATACCTCAGGTGCATTAGCAGGGATTTCAGCAGGATTTGACCTTTGCATCTGTTTTCTTTCTGCTTTCTATGATCTGCCTGAGAGGCAAGTCTCCTAGCACAGCATGTACACAATACTAGGCAGAACACAGTCAAAATGATACAATTCATCATTTTCTCCCTCCCAACGCATAGGTATTACTCCTTTTTCCATTTCCCAGAATCTGTGTCATTTTATATTTATTTAGAAATGGATTTTAGATCACTTTGAATAGCCTTTCTAAGGCAAAGCTTTTGCTTCACCTTGGCTCTGTCAGAGCTATGGCCCCATATGGACAAATAAGCACCAAAGTAATAACTCTGAAACACAGACATCTAAAAAATCTGTTTTAATAATAACCATCTTGACTCCAGAAATTGTAAGAAAGTCTACATAACAAACCTCCAAAGAGAGAGCCCAATCCAAATGTATTTTATTACATCTCTGTGATGCCATAATACAGAAAGCCTTTAATCACATTTAATTATGAATGTCAATTCATATCTGACTCTGCTATATTGTTAACGCAGGCATCCAAAATTCCTGATAAAAAAAAGTCTCTGCACTATTCTATACAGTAGATTAATTCTAGAGTCATTAAAAACTAGTCAATGAATTTTAAAAACATTACTAGATCAAGTTAGTCTTTACAGCTGCTGACAATCAGATGTGTCACAGGTATTTTCAGAGTCCAGAGGAAGATATTAATATCTCAGCAAATGACATTAAACTGCTGTATCGAACCAAATGTACCACTTCCAAGAGCATCTCTCAGGGGTAAAAGAGAGAGCTGTGTGTCCCATCTTAAAAGAAACAGACTCAGGGGTAAAAAAAGATCTTTTTTGTAATCCAAGAAGTCACAAAATATTAAACTGTCATTGAACGCTGACTTACTCCAAGACAGGATTTTATAAAAGAAAACAAAATTGCTGCGGAAGGGGGCTGACATAAAATCAATATATGAAGTAAAAAAAAAAACCATAATGTATCAAAAGGAATATTTTAGGCTAACTGCTTTAATGGCCAGAATAAATTTTATTTGTAATGGATTACAGGAGACATCTTAGTGCACAGATTGGTTTCTCATATGGCTGTGATATTAATCATGTAATTATCTCCTTTACATGACATTCATGTACTAAAATACTGTTTTCCCTAAGCATCACCTGATTTCTAGCCTGTGCAAAACAGCTTCTCTTTAGATGGGATATGAGTAGCACTCTCCCTGTGTAAATCCTCAAATTACATGTGTGGTAATGTCATGCATTTCTCCAGATTATTTGCCACCCTCCCAGAACCGAGATGGGTATGACCGAATTGCAGCCAAGCTGGTGTTCCAGGAGCTCTGCTGACAGCAGCCCCTGCTTCAAGCAGTGACTCTTCCTCTGTAAATAATAGCGCTCTACTAGAAAGTGTAAGAAATCCAGTTGCCTTGCCATATGAGCCCTTATTTTCCCACCCAGCGGCTGTCGCCACCAAACCAGGCAGAGTGATCGACTGCTGTGCTCCCATAGCACCCTCTGAGAGCCCTTGTAAGAGTGCCATCTAGTGACACCTGCTCAGGGAACCCTGAAAATAGAATCAAACGATGGAATCGATTGTTCAGGCTGCAAAAGACCTTTAAAATCATTGACCCCAGCCACTGACTTAGCACTGCCAAGTCCACCACTCAATATGCCCCTAAGTGCCAATCTACATATCTTTTAAATACCCCAGAGCATGCTCGTTGCTACATCAGACAAACTTTGATGACAATTTGCATCTGCATGGAGATAAATGAATGTATCAATGTATTGTCCAGGTGGCCTCACAGATGACCCCTTCCCAGACCTAGATCTCCTTCTCTTCTATCCATCAGTTCCTACTTTCAGCAGGAGCAATTATTCCTGGCTCTCAATCCTTGGTGTCAGCCTAAGAACAAAAGAGCCCTTATTTATTCTGTTTATCCTATTTATGAAGTTTAATACATTCAAAGTATGTGCCATTTTCACATGTAAGTGCTATATAGTCTTTAATACATACATAAGTGTATAGTCTACCTACTAGACTGGCTAAGAATGTCAGACTGCAGGAAGTATTGAATGTGGTGCCAAAACTCTTTCACAGTGCCAACAGGAAAAGTGTTTTCTACCTCAGGCACTGGATAATCATGGTTACTAGGTGAGCACATTCACTGAATAACCTCTGCCATTCATCTCAGTAAGTGTTGCAGCATAATCTGTAGCACAGACAGAATAGATGCTCCAGGTGCTGAAGATTAGATACATTAGATTTCAAATATTTTCAGTTTCTTTGAGTATATGAAAATACAACAATCCTACATGGAGCAATTGCTTGAAATAATTATTAGCACTTATTTAAAAAACAAACCCAAAACAGTAACAAAAGAAAAAGAAAAAGAAATATATTACAAAGATTCAACTAATATTTAATGCTTTCCTAGAACCAGTTGCCCAGCTCTCATTTCTCTGACCACGAGATGCCTGTGTGCCTATGGATGATAGGAGGACTACCAGGAAGTGTATCAGATGGTTTATTTGCTCAGTCTTTAAGAGGCCCAACATGCTTTCTGGAGTGTCATCTTCTGTTCTGAAGGCTCTTTTTATACGGTAGAGAGCTTGTGTTACTCTTTATGTTAGATCTATTTCAAATCCATATTTTTTTAAATTCCTATCTTGTTTCTCCTTTTCAGCAAGCTCAGAAAGAATTGGTACTTTCCTTATATAAATACATCTGAACCTTTCTTATATGCCACCAGAAGTGTGCTATCTTCAGACATGCTACTGATAGAAATGTGTGCAGTTAAACTTTTCCAACACTTTTTAACCTCAAGAATGTGTTCCAGTTGCTTATACTTACTAAATTATTTCAGCAAGATGTTTGCTTAGTTGTATATTTTTGGAATTTTAGCAAAAGAGACTGAACAATGCAAAAGTAAAGATTTTGTGGCATACGTTCTTATAAGTCATCCTGGAAAATAGAATTTGCTCCCTTCTGTTATGGTATTCCTCTGTGATCCTAGGCAAGAATCGGGTTAATTTTTGCTGTTTAGTTAAAGAGATTTTTGTTCTCTCTCCCTGAATTAGTTCCTTAACTGAAAATCAGTAGTAATTCTGTTTCTTCCTTTCGCAGGCTCAAAATAAAAATCGAGTCATTTATTTTGATTATTGTGAACATGATGGGGTTAGAAAGAATACCACAAAAATGCCTACATTGGTTATGCTACACAGTAGATATGTCTACCTACATGCACATAGAAGAATAGAGTGAACTAGTCTTCAGTCAACATTGTCTGTCCAATATACAGCATCTGATGGAAAAAAGACCTTATCATAATGCATATAAGAACTTACATAATCCATATGCATACAAGAGAAAAAAACTCTCTTAGCTCTGCCATGAGCAAAACCTCATTAAAAAAAATGTAACTTTACAACACTGATTGAATATGTCTCAGTTGCATGGTTACACAAAGCGAATACAATGTCTTTATACATCAGTTAGAGAAAATTGGTTTTCTGTGCCCTGTTACAGCTGTACTGCACACAGGGGCTGTATCCACAGGATCTGTCTGTTTCCCAGATCACAGTTTCTGGGTTGAGAGCATTCCAGACTAATTAAATACTTTCCTGGTGGGTGTTTGGACCCATTTAAGTGAGTGAAAGAGAGAGTGTTTAATATGCATTCAAGGAGCAAACATGTTTTTGAAAAAACATGTCACTGGGAAATCAAGAATAAAAGATGTTTATACTTAAACAAAACTGATTTAATGCCTTGGAATTATGTGTTGGAAGTTTTTCAAAGGTATTAGAGGAAGATCATAGGGTGTCTGCAGAACTGTA
Source organism: Melopsittacus undulatus (assembly GCF_012275295.1). Taxonomy (NCBI): domain Eukaryota; kingdom Metazoa; phylum Chordata; class Aves; order Psittaciformes; family Psittaculidae; genus Melopsittacus; species Melopsittacus undulatus. The sequence continues at coordinate 42,079,719 of NC_047528.1, read as the reverse complement.
CATCTTCTTCTAGCATAGTCTCAGGAAAACTTTCAGGGCCACTAAGCAAAAGGAAATTGGCAGAAGCTTTCACAACTCGAAAAGAACAAAATGCTCCTTAGAAAATTATGAATCATTTAAATAAAACTGACTACATGAAAAGTTACCTCTTGAGTTCCCAAAGTGCAGAATGAACTTAATTCTCAGGTTAACCCTTTCTTACTCAATACCTATCTCACAGTAGGTCATGATGAAACTACGGCAGTGAAATGTAGTTATATTTGTCTGGTGTTGATTATGCACTGTATTGGATATGGGTCCCGCTTGAGAAGTGCAGCCTTAATATTCAGGCAAATATTTGTATTACTATCTTAGAATTCTCAAAGATAATTTAGTGAAGAAAGCTCTCAGAACTGGCAACTCAAGGATCACAGAAGGTGAGGATTGGAAGGGAACTCTGGAGGTCATAGGGTCCAACCTCGCTGCTCAAGCAGGGTCACCTAGATACAGCTGTCCAGGGTTATGTCCAGACAGCTTTTGAATATCTCCAAGGATGGAGACTCCATAGCTTTTCTGGGCAACCTGTGTCACTGATTTGTCACCCCCACAGTAAAAAAAAGGGTTTCCGGTGTGATCAGACTAAAGTTCATGTGTTTTAGTTTGTGCTACTGCCTCTTTTACTGTCGCTGGACATTACTGAGAAAAGGCCCCTTCATCTCCTCCCTTCAGGTATTTATACACATTGATAAGATTCCTCCTGGGCCTTCTCCAAGATAAACAGTCCCAGCTCTCCCAACCTTTCCTCACAGGAGAGATAAATCACTTCTTTAATAATGTTCATGGTCCTTCGTCAGACTCTCCAGTACATCCATGTCTCTCTTGTGCTGCGGAGCTCAGAACTGGACATAATACTCCAGATGAAGCCTCACTAGTGCTCAGTAGAGGGAAAGGGTCACCTCCCTTGAGCTACTGGGAACCTTCTTCCTAATGAAGTCCAGGATACTGCTGAACTTATTTTGCTGCAAGAGTGTATTATTAGCTCATGTTCAGCTTATTGTCTACCAGGACTTCAAGGACCTTCTTGGCAAAGCTGCTTTTTCAGGCAGCTGACCTCCAGCTTATATTGGTGCATGGAATTGTTCCACCCCAGATGTAGGACTTTCTACTTCCCCTTATTGAACTTCATGAGGTTTCCATCCATCTGTTTCTCCAGCCTGTCAACATCTCTCTGAATGCCAGCATAACCCAGTTTATCAGCTCTTCCCCCAGCTTAAGATATCTGGTCATTACAAAATTGTTAGTATTTTCTGATGTAAATAAGCAGGAACATGACAGCCTGAAAGTACCCAAGTACCAACAGAAGGTTGGAAACAGCAAGAAATGGTTTTCCTGCAAAAGCACAATCTGTTCTTCAGCTTCTTTATCTTTGCTTTGAACCAGCTGCAGTACAAGACCTTTGGCTGGTCTCTGCCATATTTTCAGTCTTAGCCACTCCTAATTTCGGAAGTCCAGGAAACAAGAACTGTCCAGAAGACAAGAACTGTCTCAAGAAAAAAAAAAAAAGTAAAAAAAAAAATTATTCTCTGGAACAGAGCCAGGATATTTCCAAATTCTTCAGTAGGGAAAGCAAGACAGAAAACAAAACCACAAAGGGATAACCCACTGTGGCATTGCAGATAAAATATTCACCTGATCCATAGGAGATCATGTGTTAGTTCCCACTTCTGACAGACTCAGGTCTGGCACATCACTTCCTTATTGAGTGCCCTGGTGCACAGGTTACAGCTTTAGTTTCTTTATTGGGAGCAATAAATAATGAAGAACAGCTTTAAATTGGGGACTGAGAAGGATTAGCTACTCCTCATCGATCCAAAACAGTGAGGGATTTGTATATAATTCGTCAACAGCTTCAGGACCTTTCCTTCACATTTTCCTGTTCTTGAGTTTGTGAAAATATTTTTATTTCATCTCCCCATCCTTTGCCCTGCAGCTACACAGACTCTGCAATGAGAGTTTGTTTAAAATGACACATTTACATGAAAAATTTAAGGTTTGACAAACTGCCATGTGCCAGTATAAACTGTTCTCACTGAAGAAAACCCTTATCAGCACTCCCTTTGACCTTTCCTGCTATAATTTTTTCTATTGTGGTTGGTTTTTTTTTATTTCATAGAGAGCAAAAAAAAGGATACATTCACACACACACACACACACAAGCCTCACATTAAATTTGGAGTATAACTTAAAAGAAAGCAAAGCAATGTATTTCTTTTCAATTCTGAAGTAAAAGAATACATAACAGATTACTGAGGGACTGTTATTTTCTCTAATTTATCCTTCAGAACTCTATCTTTGTCAGGATAGTTGCAAACACAATCTGATCAATGGAGTCCCACGCAAAACCACGACTGTTTTTATGTATCTTCTGTTCTTCTGGACCTGTAATTCTCTGCTAACTATTTCTGGGAAGAAATAAGGTCCAGAGCATTATACAATGTTATTTTAAGGAAATCAGAACCATGGAAGCATATTGCCTGAACTGGGGCACCCTAACATTAGTCCCTTCTAGCTTTAGTCTTGCTTCCATGGTTACCTGTTGCAAGTACTCTAATATGTTAGCTATAGAGAATGGAAGAGCAAAATAACCAGTGACTTTAGCAGATATGCTAAATGCATTTCTATTAATTGTCTACAAAGCGAGTTCTTCTTGCCAAAGCCATGAAGCATCTAAGCTTCTACACTGCTTTGCCAGGGCACTGTAGTGGGTCTATCAGCTTTGGTTCCATGCTAGTTTTCTTCCACAATATTCCCTCCAGAAGCCAGGATTTAGAAATGACTGCCAAGTTTACTTTTACAGATTTCTCAAAATTGCCTTCGGGACTGTACTGCAATTGCAGGAGGAAGAAAAAGAGCCAGACAATGAAAGACATAAGATTACGGAGTATAAATCACACATTTTCTTCACTATAAACCATTTTGGAAACAAAAATGTCTCCTGGAGAATTAGTTATTCACCAGAAGAGGCAGGTATGTTTATGGGTAAACTCCCAAAAGAGACTCTTTTGCATTACAATTTAAGGATAAATAAATAAATAAGAATGAGAGAAAAATGAATTTCCACTTTTCAGAAAAAAATCCCAAGACAGAATGCAACTCATTAGAATATGAAAGGTCTGTGAGCATAATAATTGACATTCCATAACGGGCTGAAATACAGCTCAATATAATAAACCTATAGTAAAGTAATTGAAATGTATTTTTCCATTTACACCAACAGTATTTTGGGGGCATGGAAAAGGGTATATAACCTGTAACTGCTTTGTTTAATCGTTTTATAAGTGGAGAACATAATGTTTTTTCCATTTGCAGTTTTCATTATGTTCTTGAATGTTCCCTCTAGCTGGTTTTATACTACGTAAAGACAAGTTCTCAGTGATAACATTGCTTACACACTACTTTCTAAAAGTTGGTGGTGTGAAAAGATATTGCTAATCAATTATGTTATTAGACAGGACTCAAGTTTAAGCTGTAAAACTGTGTCCAGCATTGAGTACTCACAGAGAACTGAACTCTGTCTAGTTTATGAGAAAAAATACCCACTGTGACAAAGTGTCAAACACAGAAAGTAATGGTGAAAGGCAGACACCAAATAATGGTGAAAATGGGGTAAGATGGCATCTGGTGATGGGTCCTTCGAAGCAAATTTCTGTAGACACTTAAATGTATCCTGGAGCAGGTAGTAAGGCAGTTAAATAATTTTTTTTTGTTAATGTGCACATTGATTTACTTTTTTTTGATATCCTAAATGCGAGGAAGTAACTCAGAGCAGACTGCTGGAGGAAGGAAACAGAAGATACAGTGAAGACAATGCTGGTTTGTTCCAGCTAAAAGGATAAGATTTATGCCTCAGTAAGCTTTTCACCAGCAGCTGAAATAAACCTTCCAAAGAAAGATAAACACAAATTGCAGCTAACCCCTATCTCTCCCAAGCTACAGACTGAAAATTGAAAGGCCAGAAGGAGTATTATAAATTACAGTGCAGATAAGGCCCATGTTGATAGTGGCTTTTTTTATTATTAACCCTTTTCCCTACCTGCTGTATGGTTTTGGATAACTCATGTCTTGAAAAAACTGGGGTTTAATTTCCTTAATCAACTATTGTTGCATTCTCATCAATCTCTACAATTTCATCCTCTATACCTGGTAACAGATCAGAATGACATACAGAGCAAGGAGCTGTAATTTTTTTACAAAAATCTGTCCCTTTCAAGATAGAAACAATTTTTTTTTCTGATGTTTTATTTCTGAGTGTGATGTATCAACAAACCTGAGTGATGAACTTCCCTGTGTAAAAAAAGAAAACATAAACCAGATATACATTCATAGTTCAGACTTAATTATGTTCCAGTTAAAATCAAATAGAAATGTCACCATGGCACTTTGGGACCTCTTCTCTACAAGATGCTTGTGTCTAAGGTTAGTAAAGACCTTGGGGATCACTGTCATAATACTGTTGCTATATGTGATTTCCATTGCTCATGAAAGTGTGGAATAGGGATAGCCATAAGATGGCAAAGTATGTCAGAATTCAGAGTTAGTCATTTTTTATGTTCTTGGATAAACTCAATTATTTTATGTCTGTTTCATTTTGCAGAAATGAAGTTGAAGGAAAAAAACCAACAGCTTCAGCAATGCAATGGAAACACTTGGTTTTGTCTTTGTGATGGGTGTAAATAAGGTTAAAGCAGGTTTTAGTTTTCTATTTACATTCAGTTACAGACAAGTCGAATACCAGTACTTGCATTTTTTACTTCACAGTTTTATGTAAAATGACAATATTTTTCTCCTTCCTTATGGGAAAAAAAACTGGTCTTTCTGAAGAAGGAAACTTGAAAATGTTTTTCTTCATTTTACAAAGTTCATTCACTATCATTCACTATCATTCACTATAAAAGAGTGAAAAGATGGAGATGTGCTATCATGGTAGAAAATATTCCAGTTTAATGCAAAAAAAGACTCAAATACACGTTATTAATTGCAAAATTGGGAGCAATTTTGATAATATCACAATAAGCTGAGGGAAATATTGAAAGTGCATTATCGTGCATTTGTGATTATCAAATATATAGATATCTTCTATACAGAGGTGACATGGAAGCGTTAATCCAGCACCTGCAGAGCCACTTTGGATCTATATTTGGCACAAGTAACTTTGCTTTTAATCTGAGAGGATTGTCCTTTGTAATAGCCTGTTGGTAGTTATTGTGTTCAGCCTGTTTAGAACTTCTGGAGCATACAGTAACTCATAAAATTTATCTAGCTTGAAAAACAGCGCTAAGCTTATTGTGCAAAAACTGATGTGTAGCGGAACAGGTAGTTGGTGCAGTTTAATGAACTGGAGGGGTTGTTCTGTTTAATTTCTTAATTTTTTAATCTTCTGAGATATAAAGGAAAAAATCTCATTTAACGCCTTTCTTCATAAAGTAGTTCAGTTTTCATTAAAACTTGCGATCATCTCATGATTAGAAGTGGATTAAAGACATCTCAGAATAAAAGTCATCATGTCTTTTAACATGCAGTTCACTGATCTAGCCTTTATGAAAAGAGCAGGTGTGGCTGCCTGCAGTTTAAAGATTCCTGACCGTTACAGCAGACACAACAACGTCCTCTCCTGCTTCAGGCGTACTTTTACATTTTTGCCTTCACTGTAACTGCTGCAGGTGCATGCCAGGTTGTATGCCAAAGCAGGCATCATGACCAGTGCTGCAGCTGTGGCTGCAGGGAGTCTGCTGGCACCAAGACATGAGAAGGTAAGTTAAGGTAGGCTGCTGTCAGCTGCATTCCACTGCCCAGGCTGAAATCCAGGGATGCGCAAACATGGAGATCACACACAAATATCTGAGGATCTAAAAGCTGGATCTTCCTGGTTTTAGGGGTGCTCCTTACATGGAAGGTTTTCCAGTCCTGGCAGATCCTCACCATCTCACTTAGCTGGCATGAGTCTGAGGACTGCCCTTTGGGTGTGCTTCAGAGAGATGTGGTTTAAGCTCCACTGGAACTGAATTTCCCTGGTGTATGTGAAAAGGCACATGAGAAAATGTACATGCCAGCTTGCATCAGAGCTGACAGAGCTTTTGCTTTTCTAAGCACCTAGAATCTGAAAGAGCACAGTCAGAGGACAGGCAGCCATACCTCCTTTGAGTTTCCCTATTCTGTCCATAACAATCAAATAGTCCACAGCTTCCATGAGACCCTTAGGAGCCAACATAGCACTTCCTGATAGATGGAGAAAATGGTTATTATACAATGCGAGTATCTGCCACTGGGATAAATCTATAATTAGGATATCCACTTCTGGACATTTTCCAAATACGTCTAAATAGTAATGCCAATTACTGGCATAATTGTAAGTGAATCAGAATGAGCATCAGCAAATTAATCAAACTGGAAGTTGTACAGTTTGCCTTGCTAATTATATTGCTCATAAAACAGCTGACATGAGATGTCTGCTACCTGCTGACTGGGGAATACAGGGGATTCTGTATGCTAATATTGAATGTTATCAATAAATAGGATATTTAAATAGAAAAATATAAATAGCTTCAGAGAGTGATCAAGAGTGGTTAATTTAACTTCTAGAACATTCCCATTCTACTAGATTTGGAAACTAGGTGTTGGTGGGAACACTTTTGCAGTGTGTTAGCAGAAAATACAGATGTTATTCTCCTCATTTCAAACTCTTTGAAACCATTTCTAAGCAGCTTTTTCTTTTAGGCTTTCAGCTACCAAGACAAGAAAGCTTTGGTGGGAGAGGCTGAAGAAATATAAATTCAGGTCTTCGATGGCAATTTTTTTATGTCCAGTTAAAATATGGATATTCCTGAGATCTTTATCATTTTGTACTCCTACCCCACTTAGAATACTTGACCCTTTTTATTGATTCTGGAAGCATACAAATAAGCCTTTGAAGCAGTTATTTGCTATGGAGTTTTGCTGTTGTCATTTAGGAAGAAGCTCACTGGACACATGCCATATTGACAGGTTGATACTATACTCATCGGAATGACCCTCATTTTGCAATTGACCCTTTCAATAGTGCTAATAATTGACTAAAATAATGAGCTGTGCCTACTTCCCCACTGCCAACTGGTTCAGTCCCACACAAGATGACAATAAAAGCTGGTGAGGGGGAAGCAGCAGAGAGGAAGCAAAGACTAAGGCTCCTGCTGCCTCTTCTTTGGCATTACTTGCTTAGCTGTGCAGCCTCACAGATACCTCTTCAATCAGTTATGCAAGTGTCAATGTGTCTTCTTCACTCCCAGGGATCAGGGAAATCGCTACATCTGTACCCTGTGGTAGCAAACTTACATGTCAAGTAAGGTGCTTGTTAGCATCAGTAAGGAGTGCCAGGCTCATTGTTATCTCTTTTACCTTCAGTTGTTTGCTGCTTCTCAAAAGAGTGGGATTATGGCACGAACGGAGGAAGAGTACAAGCAGCCACAACTCTATTGATGGCTGCAGAATTTTGCTGGTTCAGAGCAGGGCAAAGCCAAGATTGCAAAAGTGTGAGGTAGAAGACAGTTTACAGTCCAGTTTAATCACTGGAATTATACAAAAATTAATTTGGCTAATAGCTGTTCCCACTTTATAGCTTTGAAAATAGAGAGGGGATAGAATAAGAATGCAGTTCTAAAAGTTAAAGAAGAAAAAAGAGGTTCAAATGAACTTTACTTACTGATAATGCATGCAAAAGTAAACAGAATTAAGTTTGGTTCCTATCTTCAGTGGTCTGTCTCAGATGTTTCAAGAACACTGAATATGGGGAGATGACTGGAATTATTAATTACTTGTTTATGATTATGTGCACGTAATAGCAATTTTCAGCCAGAGCTGTGCTCATATATTGGCATCTCTGTAATAGCACAGTATTGTTCTGAAGAGTTTGCTGTACAATCCGATAATTTAGAGCAAAAAACTAGCATCTGAGAATCCTTGTGTTAGGTCTCTCAAGAGCACTTATCCACGAGAACCATCCAATAAACCAAGCAAGACTCCCTCATTTTTACATTTCATACATCTGGGTTTTGCCTCTTCAAATTGAAAGCTGTCTTTAGCCTCCTGACAGAATTTCAGAAACACCCACGCTCTACAATAACATGCTTCAGAGAGTAAAATATCTCTAATCAAAGGTTCCAGTACTTGCTTATTTTCTTGTGCTTCTAAGGAAGCCAAGCTCTGCTCAGAGAAACCTACATGTAAAGAATTTTGAGAAAAAAAAGTCATACATTAAAACCCCTTGTCCTTTTTCTGTTATACTCATTTTTTAAACAGTTGTACGCAGCTCCAGCAGTTTGATATGACCTCGATATCTACGCTTTTGCAGAGCTTCTCCTTGCTCTTTGATACCTGCTGTCTCTGATGTCCACATACTGGAGAGCTGTGCTTTGAAAGTAAATTGCAAAGCAGGAAAGAAAAGAATCTACCTAGTGATTATGAGCTGATGTCATAGAGAGAGAACAGAACTCAAGCTCAGATAGAAGAGGCTGTGAACGATTAAATTTTTGTCAGTCTCTTGGACCACAGAATCAGTGATAAAATTCCTGTCCTAGTTGCAGTGGAACCTGGATTTGACTGCTTTTATATTCCTCACCAGACTCAAGATGTTGTTCAGGAATAAAATCATGACTACTATTCTGCTGCACTTTGTTATATAAACTACAAACTTACACAGCTTAAAAACTTTAACTCATCATTCTGAACAAAATTAAGGAAGTTAAATGTTACAGACAAACTGTTCTGCTGCAAATGATTGAAAGAGGAGGAAGGTGCATAGCCAAGATGACATTTACAGAGTATCATTTGTATTCTGTTTGTGACGATAATGTGTATGAGTAGCTATCCATTACAACATGATGCTGTTGTGTGTTAGGTATCGCATTACTGGGGCAACAGCATTGAAAATCACCAGGAAAGAGTTTGCAATTTATGTTTCTGGCTATCAAAGTCAAGGAAATTTCATGTTCCTCTACTGAAAAAGATCAGAAGAAAACCAAATAAATTAAAAAAAAAAAATGAAAATAGTAGGTCTACAGAAAGATTGCTTGAGTAAAGTGTGAGAAAGGCAATGATGGAGTTTCCAGGGAATAAATTGAAGAGAGTAGAGAGGCTTATGAAGAAAAGTAAAAACTGCTAAGAGAATTTTTGAGTGGCAAAGGCCAAGGTGGGGGGAACCCAAAATAGGTGACTACAGTGAGAAAGAATTATAGGAAAGAGAGCTGAAATGGAATGTGAAGTGAGAGTGGCAATGAATGGAAAAGGGGCTTTGAATGTCTCAGTGAAGGAAAGCACGCAGAACTGAGGACGAAGGAAGGGAACATACTGGGATTTGTAGAAAAAGAATATAAGAAGAAATTAAAAGTGGCAGATAGAATAGGAAAGAAACAGGGGAAATCAAGTGTGATTGCTGGCTTGGAAGAATTCTGACAGGATGAGTGGCTGGGGAGATAGGGTATTTCTGAAGGGATGATTTTTAGTAAATAGCAATTCTAAGTTAAAGAAGTAAACTAGGAATATTGAAGAAAAACATTATCTTCAACTGCTCCTTCTACTTCTCATTCTTTCTTTCTGCCACTTAGGATACTTTTCAGTTAAAGATTCTTTCACCAAAATCTCTCATATGGCTCCCTTCTTCTTTATAGCTTACCAACAGTCTTCCCTCTTTCCACTAGCTCCCACCCTCAGCTCCTGTCATCTGAGGGAGACAGAGGTTTTCCAGCCCTTGCAGGTTGCCTACATTGAGAGTTAAGACACCACATCACTTTGTTCTGTCTCATGGAAAGGGACAATGTAGACTCACTGGTCATATGCTCTGATGGGAACACTGCTTGGCTTTGTGGAGGAAGAAGACAACCCATGACCATCTTTTTCCTTACTAGCTGTTTGGACAAGTTGCTCCAGGCTTTACAGTTGTTTTTTTTTTCTCCAAAGGTGTATGATCTTTTGCCTGGGACAAGGATTTGCAGAGGGAATAAGACTCAGGGTAGCTGCCTCCTTCCCTAAGAAAGGGGTATGAGTGGGATATCTATTGGGATATGAGAAGGAATGAGGAAAAAGCACATGAGAGTCCGAGTTCCCAGTTCCCAGAACTGAGCTCCCCAAGCAGCAAAGACCACACAAGGAAGAGGAGAAGCACAAACATAAGAAGACACAACTGGTATGCAGAATGACAAAAGAATGTGTGAAAAGAGATGATAATAATAGTAATTGGTGGGGAGGGAGTAAGGGAGACAAGCTGGCACAAAGGGAAGAAAATACAGGACCTCCATTTGCAATGCTTGCCATACAGAAGCCTCCTCTTCCCATCCACAGCCAGTTCCTCTTGCCTCTTCTCTTCTAGGCTTCCTTCTCACTGTCCACCCACCAGATCTCTGATTCCCTCCACTCACAATAAGTGGTGAAAACAAGCAGCCAGAGCACTCGGCACAGAAACTTGCAGAACTACTCACTTCAAAAGCTTTCTCCATAACACTCTCAATCCTAGAAAGATAAGAGAGCAAAATAGTGATCAGATTATAATAAGCATAATTCAGTTTAGACTGCGCACAGCTGAAGTGCAGAAGGCTGAAATAAGAGCTTTGACAGTGGAAAAGCACTTTCTACTGCCTTTCATTGTATTTCTATTGGAGACCAACCCCTGTAGCTTCCCTTCCTAGTCCCTACAGTTTTTCCCTGTGATCCTTCACAATATGTAAAATGTGAACTCCAATAAAAAGGATCTCTTATTTTGCCCCATTAGTCATTTCAATTTATTGACATAGAATCATAGAATCATAGAACAGTTAGGGTTGGAAAGGATCCCAAGATCATCTAGTTCCACCCCCCCCTGCCATGGGCAGGGACACCTCACACTAAAACATATCACCCAAGGCTTCATCCAACCTGGTCTTGAACACTGCCAGTTCTGCTTAAGGATGGTTACACCAAATCTTTTGCTTCACTTTTACATAACTATGGTTAATAGTTGGATCTAAATGTAAAGATATCAAGCATATGCTGGTAATAAAAAAGCGAAGATTACAGGTTTTTTTACTGGATATATATATACAAAGAGAGAGCATTTTAGTTAACGTATTTTAAAAACAGTAGTTAGAGAATCAGGCTGGTAGAAACAGTATCATGCACAGTGCACGTATTTTTACTTTTAGCTGTTTTCAGTTAGTGAAAGTAAATTACCAGTGGCTCCAGCTCAGCTGGACATTTGATGCAAAATTTCTGACAGATGTGGAAAAAGAAGCCTGAAACAAGATAACTAAAAGAACAGAGTCAAAACTGAGCCTGAAGACAACTTATAGTATTTTAAAACTCCTTACCACAGCCTAAATTCCATTAGCATGAGACTTGGAAGGACACATCTGTTATTCTTTAAGGAACTAAAGCAGTTGGCTGGCCTCCTAGCTCTTGAACAAAGTGTTCAGGGTTCACATGGCAACACAGTGCTGCACGTATCGAATCTGTTTAATTTGGATTATTTTTCTAAAGGAAAAAATAAAGGAAGGAATAATGATTGAGAACCATCTGGGAAGGATCTGCTATACCTTGAGGTGTTTTTTTTTGCAAAATCTGTTTTTGTACGTTCATTCATCCATCATCTGGAGTGACTGGAAGAAACACAAGTGTGGAAGTACTGTAGAAAAAAAGTGCAATGTCAGGAGATTAGTCTAGCTTCCTATTTTGCTGTCTTGTATATGAATGGAGAGTTTATGGAACAGGTGTGAAGAAAGCTCTGCTTGAGTTCAGATTATTCCCAAATAAACTGATTCAAAATATTCAAAATATTGGATTCAAAATATTAAAAAAATAAAGTTTTATTTTCTTAATAATTTTTCTGTTGCATTGCAAGTGTATATAGAAGAGGAATATTGCAGACTTCTTTACAGGAGATTTTGGGTAAAAATATAAAAAAACTAAGAAAATACAGATTTGGGAGAGTAGATGGTAAAAAGCAAAAGACAGAAGATAAGTAAAGGAGCAATATTATTTGCAGAGGCAAAATGAGGATAAAATGGAAACAGATGCACTTGAATCTATTCATGAAGTACTGTACCAAGAAAACCACAGAAATAAATTATACACAAAGAAAAGTTCCCATTCACTCTTCAGGTGAAGGAATTCATGTCCTCATGTCTGAATGGCTACAAAACTCAGACAGAGATAAAAGCCATGGATGTATGTGTGTATATATGCTACCTACATAGGTGTAGTAGGTTAGTAAAGCATGAAAACTTGAAAGGAACATTTACAAGAAATACACAGAGAAAAAATTTTGTGATTAGGAGAATAGAATTTATTCACTACACTCAAAACCCTTCAGTACTCAAGTTTCCCAGTATCCTCATAGCATATGCAATCTGTAAATATAAAATATAAAGGTTAAATGGGGGAAAGATTCGCATACAGTGTCCTGAGTTTTTCATGCAGACCATAGCTTGAATTCTCTAATCTTTAAAACATTTTCATTAACTCTTTATAAAGCATGGTATTTCCATGTCATTGGATTGTTAGTTGGAAGGAAAAGCAAATCTACAAACAGAAAAGTTGAATTTGTTGGTTGTGAGTTTCTTCTGCTTTTAACTGTTGTACAGCTAGGTCTATTTCTAAAGCCTTGTCTTTCTATGTGTCTTTGATTTCTTTCTTAAAGAGAAAAAAAGAAAAAAAAAAGGGTAAATAAAAGAAAATAATCAGAAATGTGGAAATACTGAAGACAAGCTCTTCCCAGCACTACAGAAAGAGAAGATCAGCAGAGCTTTTGTGTGACTTGAAAAGGCCTACAGTAACTTGACCAAGGCACTCTTGATTGGAGATTGTCTTTATGTCACCCTAGGGTAGATAACTTTAACTATATTTTATGGTTTTGCTTCCTTCATTCAAAAGACAAACCAACACAAGAATGTTATTCTCTGGCCAGCCAAGTTCCAGATGCCTTGTAACACATGCTGGTCAGAGAAGTGTTTCAGATACTACTTCAAGTAAAACCCTCCAGTTATAAATAAAAACTGTATAATTTTACGTTAGGAACATATGTTTAAACTAACTGCATTTATTTTAAGCAGAACAAAAGCCAACTGAAATGTTTCAGAGGAAATTAGGCCATTTTGAGCGGAGACACTAACAGTTGTCTTGGTTTGTTTTTTTTAAGTAAGAACCCTGTGATTTAAAGTTGAAAATTAAAATAAATAGATTCTGGAAAAATTAGATTTCATCATATGCTGACTTAAGGGTCAGGACCAGGAGATCCCTTCCGCTCATGGCAAGTGTCAGTGACTTGCTGTATAATCTGAAATTAGGAGGGATAAAGTTTCCAGGAACAAATAATTTGCAGAAAGCTAAATAAGGTTTAAAAATATTGGTCAAACTTGCAGGCCTCTCAAACCTTTCAGTCACTGAAAAGCTCTGTCCCACTTTTGTCTGTCCCTAACTTACACAAGCTGATCCAGCTTAATGTAATGGCTCATCCATTTGCATTCTGCCACTGAGAAAGAAACACATGCTCCTGTGCTCTTGGGAAACACTATAGCACCAGTTCAGCAGGGGTACTGAAATATGCCAGGCTTCATGCTCACGAATTACTTTGTTCCCAGGAATTGTGGCCCTATAAGCAGAATATTCCCATGTATTGGAATGTGCAAGCTATAATTTCAAAATGCAGCCTTAAATGGCATAGATGCAAGCCTGCCTTCAGGCCCACAGTTCTACCCAGGCACCTACAGCCAGCACCGTTAGCTTTCCAGACCATTTCTCTGCACAATACACAAGATATTGCCCACTGTACTCCAGGAGAAAAGTGAATAAATAGATACAAGCGGAAGAATAGAAAGCAGCAAGTAGGAAAAAGCTTGAGAACCTTTGAATTATTTAATTACCTTGTGCTACACAAGGGATTTTATTGTTTAGAAGGAGATGAATGAGCACTTGCTCAAAATATAGAATAATTGACCTTTGAGGTCAGCAGACCACAGCATAACTACTTGCCAAATAGTGGAAAGCATGCATCGAGTATTTTTTCAATGTATTTTTCATCTTCAGACTCATCTTCCGGGCCTCCTGGAGGAACAGAAATGGTGCCACTGAGGGCTAAATAGCACCAAACTAATAATATTTCCTGCCTTGGATTTTCTTCCTCTATCTGCTCACATTTCCTGGGTGAGAGGTTCATCTCAACTATGTTTAGCTGAAGTTCCATCCAGACTGCAAGCCTCGTACAACTTTTATTGTCAGCAGTAGACAGAAATTCTGAATGATTTGCTATGATTTTCATCTGTGAATGCTGACCCCTGCAACTGCAAAAGTTCCTGCTCTGTTAGCATTATATGAACTGCCTTGTCCTTTTAGCTCAACAGCAGAGAGAGAGGAGGCTATGTTCAAAGAGCCACTAATCCAGAGGAGAGCTCTTTCACTCATCCTCAAGCCTGCAGGTTCTCACATAGCCTGAACATGCCCTCTTGACATCATGTTAGAGGGCAACCATGAAAAAGCAGGTCTGCTTGCTTGGCTTCCCCTTTAGAAAGAGACTGTTCTCCCATTCTTCAAAAGAAATTTTGACTTCAACATTTTAAGGTTTTTTCCATATTGTATTTCAACTTACATGTTTAAAAGTGGTATTTCCTGAAGGTTATATTCTGTCCTAACGTATTTGTCATGGTCTTTGACAAGAGAATTTGCCTTGAATCTGAGAAATATTTGGCAAAGCAGAAAGAAATAAGAAGTATAACACACTGGGATAGGGTGTGAGATAATTGGGTGATCATATATGGATTTAAAATTTTCCATGAAGACTACTGAATCAAGATTTCATTCACTAGTGTATATTTAAGTGTTAAAATAAGATGTAAGAGTACAAAAAGAGAGGTGGATTCTGTATCTCAGGCCCTCATTAACCTGTGAGAGAACAGGCAAGAATTTGACAGTGTCTTGAATGTGCAAATTGTATCCTTTGCTCACTGGGTTTACCAGTTATTTTTACATAATCCCAACTGCTTTAGCAAAAAGAAAAATAAATAACCTGAAACATCTCTGTCATTCTTTCTCACTGACATTATTTTATTCATACTGGATTTGAGAAACTGGCATTTTCCCACTGCAGAGAAGCTTCCTGGAAACTGGTGTTAGTATGCTGTCCCTATGACACTTCTATTATTCCTTTGGTTCATTTACAGTCTAGTAGATGAAATGTGGCTCTAGAGTTGAGGATAGCTTTGTTCTGTCATTCTTCTGTTTCTTCCTTTTCAGCCTTCCCTTTCCCCAAGAGAAACACAGAGACTTCCCTCCTTTACGAAGTACCTTGAGATCTGCTGCTGGCAATCCTTTCATGAACGTTAGCCATTTTGTTTAATCTCCATAGCCCCCTTCTTCTCTCCACATTGTTTTTATTCATACCACTGTTTGCACAAACACAAAATTTTTGTGTTCTCCCAACCATTCATTCAAGGCCTCTTAATTCATTGAAAGCCACTTAATGTCTAGATTATGTTATCAAGGAGCTTTATCTCACACTGTCAAAGAAATGTGATTACACCTCTAAAACTGTTTTTCAGAAACTAACCTCCATGTTTATAGCAAATCAAAACAGAATGTAATCAACTCAGTTTGCTTTTGACAGATGTTTAAAGCAATTTTATGCTACATAACTTCATTGCATCTGTTTTTTGCAGTGCCAGGATACATTAGTTACAATTTAGGTTCATCAGATATGGCATGGATAGTTTGCCATTAGAACATTCTCTTCTATATATTACTACTCCTTTACTTATAGCATTTGGATTGTGAGTTTGGTGCTTGCAGACTATGGCACCCTGACAGAAATGAAAAGTTAAGTCCTCTGTTTATAAAATGAGAAAAGCCCACTAGCTTCCTCTACTGCCTTACTAATGTGCCTTAACACTAACATGGCTCCAGCTGCAAAACTAAAATATCCTTGAGAATATGCTTAGCTTTAAACAAGTAAGTTGCCTCATTAAATGCCTCGAAATCCGTTATACTAATTCTGCTGTAAGCTAAATAGTTGAACAGCTCTTTCAAACTGATGCTCTACTGCCCACTCCTGGACATAGGAAAATAATACATCCTCAAAAGCTGTTCAAGTCATGACTTCTCCCTTGAGCATTTGAAGTTGACTCTGAGGCAGACAGTTGTTTTACTGAGAGCTAGAGACCACCAGATAATTGTGATCTGAATTCAGAATCATTCTGGACTGGATTTGAGCCAGCTGTTTGAAAGACTCCGTATTTCCCCACAGGTAAATTTCACTTTTTCTCCTTACTATTGGACATAAAATTAATTTCTATATTCATGATCTTCATCAGACTGCAAGTAACACAGAAGAAAAACATGCATTATATCTGGTAATCACCCTAGCAAAATTGTTTTTCTACTCAAGTTTAAATGCCAAACAATCAGAAGCTGAAACTTCCCATGCAGAAGGAACCTTTAAGAAATGCAACTTTGGTTATTATATCAAAAAAACCTCACCTTATTAAAATAAAATATAACATCCTGAAAGGGAATGAAACATGATTAGTGTCTTTAGCATAGTATTTATAGAAATCACTCCCCTAGCTGAGAACAAAGGTTATTAGAAAGCAGTGTTGCAATGCACAAAGTATATTCTCTTATCCTCACCATTGGCTTTGGAGATACCTTTTGTCAGTTAATAGTGCTCAGGGTTTAGGCTTAAAGCAATCTTGTTCATTATTTCTCCCTCTCCTCTTTGAGGCTTCGAAGGGATGCTGCTAATTTTAGGAGTAATCACCATAGAGTGATAAAATAACAAAACAGTTATTAAAAATGAAAGTGCATAAAAATGAAACTGCAACTACACCAAAGTGAAAATTTTGACAAGGATAGACTCCAGCATGAGGAGATTTGCAACAGCCTGCCCCAGTAATGCAGGGGAAGAAGAAAGGTCATGAATTCAGGAAGGCACAAACACTCATAAACAGCCTCTGTACTGGTATTCTTGCTCTTACAGCTAGTTTCACTCTGCAAATGCTAAGTTTTAGGTCTTCCCTGAAGTCTTGTTGGCTTCAGGAGAGTGTGTCTATCCCAAGGATACACCAGTTATTTTTTAGCTTGCTTTCTGGTTGTTTGGGACCTTCTTTTTTCCAAACCAAATCTACAGTGGGGACAGATCCCCAAAAGCATAGTAGATGCAAACTCGTTGTTGAAATGTTTTTATTCCTCAGTGCAGACATGTCCTTGGAGTCCCTTGGTGCCATTTCCTTTGTCTTTTCCTGATCTGTTTCCACCACTTCAAAGGCATCTACAGAATTCTTTTCTTCAGTACCAAAGGATTTAACAGAGATATTGGCAGTAGCTGGGAATTTAATTGTTTCTGATATTATCAGCAGCAAAAAAAATCACATCTGGGAGAAGCACTCATCTGATTTATAAGGGGCCTGTTTCCCTAAAAAATCTCTCCAGTCCTAGCACTGCACAATACTGGCATATGCTACAACCATGAATATTCAAGAGCAGTGTTATTCAAGTATCACAGTTAATGGTAATAACCTTTTTTTCCCCCAGATTAATCAGAAAATATTTAAGTCAGCATATTTAAATAATGCACTGAAATCAGAGCACAGCATGAATAATATTTAAATTAAATCTGACAACATAAGAAATATAAAAAAGAGTATTCACAGTAATGGAAATAAGGAATTTTGAGAACTACATTTTCTGAAGAAGGAAATAATTAAAAGATCTACCTCAGTAAGATAATTTATGGAATGACCTTAGCAGCAAATTAAAAGTGTAGTTAGACTAAATGAGGCCTCCATAAAATGAAAAGGAGAATAAATGAAAATAAGACAGATACATTTATTGCTCTGCAGGAAGGAAGAGAAACTAAACCAGGCAGACTGTTCTTTCTTCTTGCAGCTGAAACCTGTGTGTCACTAAAAGCACTTTAAGGAAAAAAGCTTTTAAAGAATGTGTTTATAAACTTAAGCACATCTCAGACCAAGAAGCTGGATAACCAGGCTCTCAAGTTCACATTTCTGAGTGATGGAGCTCATAATATGGGGGTATATAAAAGCAAATGCATGAAAACCACTTTTTTTTTTTTTTCCTCATTATGGTACCTTGGTTTGGGTCAGAAATGAGGAATGTACTAAGGAGAAGGTATTTGTTGCTTTATATTTCACTGCTGTCTTGCAATGTGCAAAATTGCAAGGCAGATTCTAGACAGTCGGAAAGTAAAGAGGGGAGGAGCCTTGGTCAGCTCAGCTCTGACTTTAATACCACTTAATGCCTTTAAAAGTCCAGATGTGAGTGCCCTCTTTCTCTCTCTCCTGATGGGATATACCCAGTTCTGTCCTGTATTTAACTGAATGGCATGGTGTTTGAGCAACTGGGTTTTGATGAATAAAAGAATACCTTCCATTGCTGTGAATTGATCAGGATTGTCTACCTCCAATTTAGCTGTTTATAGGTGCTGCTCCTGAGCAGTCAGAAATGCTTCTCTTGCTTAACTTGGTTTCTCATTGTCTTCTGGATATCCAGACGGGGAGTTTTAAAAAGCCCTTTCTTACGTACACTTTCGTACTGAATTTCGCCATCATCTGCTGCAACGCAAATATGTCTTGGGCAGTTAATGGTCATTGTGAATAGAGACCGATTCCTTTCATTGCACTGTCCAGGCTTACATAAAGATCAAGGTGTGACAGTAAGGATGAGGAAGGTGCCACCGTAGCTTCATTCTGGCACATGGGAGGTTGTTAGGAAAGTAACAGCACTTTCACTCCAATATAGGCTGCTTAATTAAACCAATCGCTGCTCATAGACAAAAGCACTCTGAACTCACAGATGGGAACAACGCCATCCTCGCAGATGGGCATGAGCATCCAGCACCGAGGAACATTGTACTGTCACAGAATATCTGCGTTGATGCTTGGCCAGAAATGTCAAAAAAACAGGTGCTGATCCTAATCTTCTATGCCCATAATACAAGGGAACACACCACCAGTCATTAATCCAACACCCATCTGGGTTAATTTTCTGAAGTCCCTGGGGAAAAATAAGGAGAATTTAATGAGTAGGTTTAAAACAAACTGGGTGTTTCAAAACGCATTTCTACATTTAGAAATCTTACCAGAGAAATATTCTTTGAAGCCTGATTTCAGTTATATGTTCTTGATTTCATGAGAACAAAAGAATAATCTTCCAAGAAAACAATCGTTCTCCTGAAGCCAGTGACCTTATTGCCCACTGTAGGATTGCAAATTTTTTAAAGAGAACAATTTTAGTCATGCTGTAGGTGACACTAACGGGAGAAGGAATATGTTAGAAATTGATCCACAAAACGGAACTCAGGAATTAATGATGTTTCTCCTTAAGACAATGGTCAAGATATTTGCAAAGTCACACATTTGCCTAACAGCATTCATTGTAATCATGGGGGAGCACAGCTTAGAACTCTGTTCTGAACATTGCGCATCTCCAGTATCAATATATCTCCGACTGCTTTAAAAGGCATAGACCACCTGGGGCTCCTTTTCTCATTTGGGTCTCTCTTCCTTCGTACCTTCTGAATGAACAACTGCCTAACAAAAGGGAAGGGGCCCACAACAATAGCAGGACTTTTGGAGAGGGAACCTAATTGTTGGCTTCCTTCAAGTGAGAAAAGGACAAGAAAAAGGGTAGAAGCTAAAAGGTATAAAAGGTATGAGGAAATAAAAAAAGGTGAAAGGTGAACTCAGGAAAAGCTTAAGAACCTTTGAATTATTTAATTGCTTTGTACTACACAGGGGATTTTATTGTTTAGAAGGAGATGAATAAGCACTTGCTCAAAATACAAAATGATTGACCTTTGAGGTCAGCAGACCTGGTAGTCATGCACAGCATAACGACTTGCTGAATATACTACAAAGACAATCAGATACTATCAATGTACTTTTAATCTTCAAACTCATCTTCCAGGCCTCCTGGAGAAACAGAAATGGTGCTGCTGGGGGCTAAATAGCACCAAACTAACAATATTTCCTCTCTTGCATTTGCTTCCTCCATCTGCTTACATTTCCTGGGTGACAGATTTGTCTCAGCAATGTTTAGTTGAAGATCCATCCAGGCTGCATTAATGTGTGAATGTTGACCTCAGCAGCATCAAAAAATCCTGTTCTGTTAGCATTATGTGAACTGTGGTTTGTTCTCTGTGCTCAAAAGCAGAGAGACAGAAGGCTATGTTCAAAGAGCCACTAATCTGGAGGAGAGCTCATTCTCTCATCGTCAAGCCTGTAAGTTCTTGCTTAGAGCATCAGTATGCTCTCTTGACATCATGTTAGTGTGCTGCCATGAACAACCAGGCTTGCTTGCTTGGCTTTCCCTTTAGAAAGACACAGATCACCCATTCTTCAAAAGATACTTTGCATTGTGGAAAAAAGAAATAGCCAGGAAATGTGAAAGTTAATGTGCAAGAAAGAAAAAAGGAGTAACATTTTTGTAGAGGAAAAAAAGCAGTTGCTTTTATTTCCCCTCATCTAGTCCTTTAAGTCTCCCATCACTCACTGTCAGGTTTGCTTTCCTCTGACTAAACAAGAAAGTTAATGATACCTAATTCTGCAGAAGAAAAGGGAAAAAGAAAACAATTGTGTTAGGTCTATGTTTGTGGAGAGTGAGTATATATACCTTACTTTACAGGTCTGACATATAAAACCTTTAATGGCTATACCAGCCTTTATGGACCTTATATAGACACTGATGTACTCTGGTTTACTGTGAACTAATATCTATAATTTGCAGATATACAAAGAAACACGTTGCCTCTGTTACAGATCATTTTCTTTCTTCCACCATGTTTATATTTGTGTGCCCAACCCCTGTCAATGGGTTTTGGCCTTTCTTTTAGGAAAGCAGTTTTCCCTGTGGACACACAGACATTATGAGGGGTTACAAATGTCAACACGTAAAATAAGTTACTCTGGTTTGAGTGGACTCTTTACAAGTTTTCATGCTTACGTGTATCTCTAAAGAAGAAATAAATACATGCTTTCAACACTTTGGAAAGTCTTAGCCTTTTGAATGCTTTATTCTTTACAGAAATCACAGATAGCAAGAGGAATTTCAGTCCATATTCTTCTAGGCATAAACAAGGTATCATGTATAAACTGTCATGTTTTGTAAGGAGATACAGTCTCCTGCAAGTCTCTTTGAACAGAAGTTCAACATTTGTTTTCTATTAGTAAACACTCTCAGCTTGCCCAGTTTTCATGTCAATGAAAATCCCCTAAGGCAAACAAACTTCTTGACAAAGTGCCTAAGGGTTTGGAACCAGGACTTTACATAGCAAATGTCTTTGATTTGGACACTGTATAAGAGATTAGCTGCTTTAGTAGAAAGCTGAGATGCAGTGAGATTTGTTAACAATTTTCTGAAAAGGTTTTATTTCCATCTACAATTGCTGTTGAAGTCACAGGAAAATGTTATTTTGCTATGCTATGGTGAGATGAAGTTTGTTTCAAAGTGGAAATTCGTCATGATGTTGAGTACAAAAATGACAAAATGGTCAATTTGTTCTTGTCTTAATACTTTCAATTTTGAAAAGAAGATGTGTGTGTGTGCACACGTGTGTGTGTGTGTTTTAAAAACACAATACAAAGTTAATTTGATAAAAGAAAAGCTGTAAGAAACATATTTGGAAAAAATCATAATCCGTGTACTGGTAAATTATAAAAAGACAAAGATTTGTTAAAGAAATTGACTGAAGAGTGATAAGGATGTTTTTGGAAATCCTTTGTCATTTGAAGCACAGCAAGATACAGAATTACCCTCCTTATGAGGGCTGCTTTCTTTGTGTAGCAGCTAGCCTTTTCCTCGTGTGTTTTGAAAAATTAAATGCTGTTAAATAAGCTAATCAACATTTAAAATATGGTCAATTATTTTTATTACAATTTTTTCATGAAAGTGTGTGTTATTATGAAGCAAATACAGTTACCATTGTAAACCAGCAGTTTCCTGTGAAACAATTTCTGTAAGTATAGTTCTTTCATCTTGTTTCACAATTTTGTCCCTACCCACCCAACTTTCAACTCTGTCATTACAGTTACCAAGTGATAAAAATTAGGAACCTTGTTATCTTCCTGTGCTGAAAGAGATGATTATATCTCTGTGGGTGTGATTCTTGTCAGATAACTCCAACTAAATCAGTTTAATTCTGGCATAAACTAACTATCTTTGCACTCCCTGTAGTTAGTAAAGAAGTATGGATTTTTCCTCAGGGAGAAATATTAAGTCTGTCTTACATGCTTATTTTGGGCCATCTTTTATAAGTGATTTTTTTTTTTCCTATCACAATCTATTAAACTTTGCTATATCAGCAACACTTTGCATGGTCTAACTTTTGCATGGTCTAACTTTTGCATAGTCTAACTTTTGCATGGTCTGTTTTTTAGATGGTTCAAATTAGATGTGAACAGTTCAACTGTAAATGTACAACAGATCAAACATTAAAAGATTTTGAGTACGTACACACAAATTTCCCAAAAATAGAAACTGCACTCACAGCAGGAATAATGGCTTCAACTGAAGCTAGTTTTGCTCCATATATTGGAAAAAAAATAGAATAAATGTTATTTATTTGAAGATTTGATAGAATAGATTAACCAGCCTGATCCAGAGAAAGAATAGAGGTTTGTAGATCTGGAGACTTCTTCCTTTGTGAATTGTAGAGAGGTTTTGATGAGCATTTCTGAGTTCGCAGGTATTCATGCTACAGATATTTTTCTTTCACTTAGTGTCCTGGGTTCAGCTTAAACCATGACAGTTTGGCACACTTATTTTTAGCAAGAAGGCTCCTACGGCATTTCCTTTCATCCCTCATACTGTTCAAACAATTATCCCACAGGTGCAAGGGACAGCCACAAATCAAGATGGGAAGGTTATTCAGATAGAATTCAATCTGATAATGTATATGTTCAAATAAGAGATTGATTTCTTTTAAAACTTCATTTTGAGTACCTGGCCTGAATTGTGCTATACATAGACACAGTAAGAAGAACTAGGGAGACTATTTCAGCTATGACGATTGTTTACTTGAAGCAGGTTTACTAGAGAATATTTAAAGACATAGCAAATCAATTTTAGGACCCCTGCAAATCAGTTTCAAGACCCTTGAGTAGGTATCATGCATTTCAGTTCTGTCAGGAAAGATCTGACTAATCTAATTTGCCATATTTCGAATGTGCACATCCTCAGAGTGTTTAATTGACTTATTGTGAGCAATTTCCACGGAGCAGAAAGAAAAACCCTCACTAAAATTTTAGAAGGCTGAAAGTTCAGTGAGCAAAGTACCCTACAGTGATTCATAGGTAACTTTCTGCACTTAATCAGATGAACTGGGAATCTACTTAATTGTGCATCATCCCAGGGAACCAATTTGGCCTAAGGTAGAGAATGACATTGACTGTTAAGTAATGAGGATGCTTCTGACAAACATTTCTGTTTAATAGGTATCGTTCAGCAAGGTCCAATAACTTTGGTTGTGTTTAAGTACATGACAAATGAGCACAATGTTCTACACTTTCAATTTTCTAGCACAGAAATAGTCAAATAAAAAAGTAAAAATAAGAAATTAAGATGGAGTAAAAGAATTTTATCTGTCTGTGTTTATACACTACCATAACTTATTTTGAGTAATTCACAGCTATAAATTGTATCTAAGTCTGTAAGAGATGATTGAAACATTATTTACTGCTGGAAGCCAGCTATATCTGTCAGCACTCCAAAAATGTACAGTTGACAATGAGTCATAAATAAGAGACTAATTAGAGAGGTAGTTGGAAGTTAGGTTGCTGATTCAGATATTTAGCATCCACTTCACTATGGTAATTTGCATATGTTCTGCTCTTATATTGTCTATTAAAAGATTTTATTAGAAAAAGGAGTCTAAGAACATTGGTGGCTGAAGGGACACATGGGTAAAACACACGATGGTGTTTGGCTGAAGCCTTGAAACAGAAGAAACAGCCCTTAGTGCTGGCATGAAAAAGGCTGAGAGAGTCAGTGAAGTTGACAGAATTGGTGCCTTTAGAAACAGGACAATAGGTATTATATTTAGAAGCTCAAAGACCAACCATGAAAATACCTAATTGGTTTACACTCTTGATTTAAGCTCTGTTCCCTTATTCTGCATTTTATTGTTTTTTATTCAAGTCACTGGGAATTTTGCCAGTGCTCCCACTGGGAGAATTAGGTTTACCAGAAAAGCATTTTCAGATATAAAAAGAATTTACAGCCGTATAAAAAATTGCATGTATATCACTGATGAATCAGGCATCACATATTGAAGGTGACATATGTGTGCCAAACTGTGGAGTTAGAGCTGCTTTATCTAGCTCTGTCCCCTAGTTCTTCCTTTGACTTTTATATTCTAAAGAAATGTCAATCTTGCGGTAACACCCTATGTCTTAGTAAATGCCTTTGCAGCTTCCGAAGGTTATCCATCTTTTCCAAGGCACATATAAAATTTCTGAAGAAACAGTTGTCTATTTCTTTTTAAGCACACGTAGGAGATCACCAAAATTCTGCCCTAACCTTTCTTTTCTGAACGTATGATGCTAAGGGTTCTTATTATTGGCTGCTAGGCAACTGCACCCTAGTTTGTTAGTTAGCTTTAGGATCACTATGTAGTTAAAGGAGAAAAACAGGCATTTTTTCTTAAGTCTGAAGAAAATGCAGACACCTCCTTTATTTGACTTACATAATGCTTTAGAGCTGTCCGTTTCCCCTACCTTATTTAGTTTGGGTCACCAGACCAGATTGAGATATCAGCATTTACTCAGATGAATCGCATCCTGTGACCTCAAATTTCTAGCAAGACTATGGATGTTTATGCTGGTGGGTCTGTGGATTAAGTGAAATAATGAAGCAGTCCTTCCATAATGTTCAGCGCTGCTGAAATGGGTGTCTGCACAGTCAGGAAAAACAAAGGCCAATTTTGATATGTTATCATCGGGAGTCAAATGAACAACTGGAAGTCTAGAAAATGAGACCTTCAAGAAAAGCAGAGAAATGGAGTTTGGCTTGATCTTGCAAAGAGATGAATGAGAGAAAATGCAAAATCACATTCTATATATTTCTTGGCTCTGTGAAGAGGCAAACAAACTAGCCTTCATGTCCACTGGGAATGGGGCAAGAAATTAAAAGTTAAAACTTCAGTGAGGGAAATTTACACTAACTATCATAGAAATTTTTAAGAGAAAAGATGCTTAGGCAAAGGAGCAGATTGCTGAGGGAGATTATGGAAACTTTTGGAAAGGATTTCTTAAAAAGTTTGGAGCAGTGTCTGTTGGGCATGTTTCAAAGTTAGGACTTAAGTATCTTCAAGGTTCCTTTTACTTCCACGACCCTCCTTTTCTGTCATGTTTGCTTTCACTCAATTCTCTCTCTCTCCTTTATCCTTGCTAAGTGTGTTGTATTGGAGAGGAGAGACTCTCAGATTCCACCTTAGTCCCAGTTTTATTTCTATGTCTGGACCCCAAATAAATAACTTCTTTTTATATCATCTGAAATTTCTTAAGTCATTCTGTGTTTTATGACTTTGTGACTGGCCTCAGGGAAACAAGTTACAAATGAAGAAGCAATTGCTACGTATTCTACTTTTGAAAAGAAAACACAACAGGCAGGAACTAGCTGGAGAAGAGAAACATATGTTGTCTACAGAATTACTATTCTGGGACAGGGCCTTGAGCAACCTAATCTAGTGGGAGGTGTACCTGACTATGGCAGCGGGGTTGGAACTAGAGGGTCTTAAAGTCTTTTCCAACCCAAACCTTTCTATGATTCTATGATTCTAACTCTGCTAATGGAGGGGACACACACAGAGAGGCACATGGAGGAAAGGAATTCATGCAGAAAACCCCTGGTACCTTTTCTGCTACCTGCCAGCTTAGCCTTTAAAAACACCACATTGCTTGGACTGCAAAAGAAAAAGTTGGGCATTTATTGCATAATTTTTTACTATATTTCCATTTCTGAAGAAGAATTGTTTTGCTCAGTCTGGGATTTGTTCATTGAGTCTATGGAGTTTTAAAAACAATGTTGACTGCGGTTTTATATGCAGCCAGGCTACTAGCCTGTATTTAAATGCTATCTGGTTAAATTCAGAAATATTAAATTTTCCAAGAAGATTATAAATTCGAGAAGAAAAACCTTAAAGCCTTTATTTTACTATATCACACGAAAATAATAAAAGAATTAGAAGGGCAACAAAACACAAGGAAAAATATTTTAGCACTTACGTTATCCCATTACTTTTCAGATGATGGCAGAATTCATCCTATTTGTTTGATTTTAGCTTCTGGGTTTACTAATAAACAAACAAGCAAACAAACGAAACCAAAAATATCCACCAAAACTATTGTTGTTCTATTGTAGTTTCACTAAGCAGATCTCTCTCTTGCTCTCTGACTTTTTCTCTGAAGTGCTGGCAGTTAAAGACATATTTGGTTGGCTGTTGCACAGATCATATATTTGATCTCTCTACTGATAGTAATATCCTATACATTAGACTTTGGACAGTGGGAAAAAGCCCATTGTAACATTCCCATGTTCTTTCTGAAGATTGCTCCTTTTTTTTCTAATTCCCCAGGAGAAAGAGTACTTTCAAAAACAAATCCAGAGTTGATAAACTGTAGCCCAGAGGTTAAAAAAATATATTTCTTGGAGACTTTTCAGAACGGAAATCCCACTATAGTTTGAGGGCAGCTAAAATTGTTTTATAATGGCCATATGTATTAATTTTTAATTATAGCAGCATGTATCAATAATGTGTCTTTGGGCTATTTATGAACCTGGAGCTGAATTCATTATGTAGCTAAGAGCTCCCTGATATACAAGGAATGCAATATGAGGTGTGGAAGATGACATGCACATAGCAGAATATACATTTGGCCCAATTTATCCCTTTGATCACACAATGGACTAAAGTAAATTTCAGCAAATTTCAACACTAAATATAATTTGAACTACAACAATGCCACCACTAAAACATGGGAGCAGGTATATTTATGTGCTTAAACCCTTGAGTGAATCTGCTCCTCAGATCTGAAATTTATTCCTGTTGCCTTTCCCTCCCACAGCAATGCCCATGTTGACACCTGCTTTTTACAGAAACTACTCCCAACCTTTTCTACCATGTCTTTTTTTGTATTAAAATACCTCCTGCAAAATTCTGGGTACTACTAACAACAACTAGGCACACTAATGGTCTGCATGTCAAAAAGGATCAGATCATAAATGAAAAACAGATGCCGAGGCTCCACTCATTTCGGATCAGACATGGAAGAGGGGCTTTTTTCTTCATCAGGGACTGTAGTGATAGGACAAGGTGTAATGGGTTAAAACTTAAACAGGGGAAGTTCAGGTTAAGTATAAGGAAGAAACTCTTCACTGTTAAGGTGTGAAGCACTGGAACAGGTTGTCCAAAGACATGGACAGCATCCAAGGCCATGTTGGACAGAGCCCTGGGTGGCATGGTCTAGAGCAATGCGTCCCTGCCTATGACAAGGGGGATGGAACTAGATGATCTTAAGGTCCTTTCCAACCCTAACTGCTCTATGATTCTATGACTCTATGGTGGTAGTGGTCAATCATTAAGAGTTACAGGAGTATGCAGCAATACTGCCATCTCCTCTGGCTCCAGTGCTACTGTCAGGATGGCTGCGTTTATTCTTCTGGATGGAGTCTGTTGATGCAATAGCCCATGGATGTAGCCAGGATCTCTGATGCTGTAAGTAATGTTGGTAGTAAGTCAATTGTTATGCTCTCACACAATGAAACGAGTGGTGCCTAAAAGACTAAGCAGTGGAAATAAGAATACAGGACATTTCCCACCCCTTGGTGAGCTTGTTCCTTCTATCCCCTTCAGCTAGAACTGTGCTGACTCTTCAATTGTTTTCTTTTGGCCTTTGCATCCTGTGTTCCTCTCCACAGAGTGGCACAGATGCAACAGGAAAAATGAAGACATGTTCAGTCTCTTTCATAACTTTGTGTTGTTCTCCTGGGAGCTGGAAATAGAAAAATCATACCCCAGCAAAGTGAGAAGAGCAGAGACTTGAAGCTCTCTCCCATTACTTGCTTTGCTATAAGCTAAGTTGCTAAGACTTGTGAGGACTTGGCCTCAGTAACGCATTTCCTACACTCCATAATGCTAGTGACCCTGGGTGATCCCACAGATACGTTTGGAGCTGCTTAGACAAAAAGTAGAACCATATGGTTGTAGGCATACCCAGAATTAGGCAGATTTTGAAGAGGATTTGAGCAGGATTTTGAGGACTTAAAATTCTCAATGTAGCTATTTACACATTTGTAGAAAGCTAAGATCTATTCATCTGACATGAGGAATTCTGTTGGCCATAAAAGCTCTTCTGAAGGTCTGAGATGGAAGGCTACAAACACAAAAGGTTTTGAGCAGCCAACAGCCTAGCACTATAACATGAATGTTATTTAACAAGACAGCTAGCTTGGTTTATATGACTTTTTCATGGCTTTAGAGGCAACTGAACACCTAAATACCTTTAAGATTCTTGGCCTTTCTTTTCATTGTAATACCACAGAAAAAAAAGAAAACCCCAGGATCTTCAATTTATTTTAATAACAAGTTAAATGTATGTTCCCTTTCTCCTATATATAGCTTTAAAATATTCTCTTTGTTGCTGGCTACTCCTACAACTGTTTGTCTCTTCTAAGTACATTTTAACTGTATCTTCAAAATTCATTCTGGAAGTTGAAAAAATCTTTAGAGTAAGAAGAATATCAGCATTCAAGATATGGTTATTGCTGCAAGAATTTTTAAGAAATAGAAGAAAACTTTTCCCAATTGGTAAAAATATATTAAGAAAAAGATCCTTCAGTACATTAAATACACTTTATTAAACAAAGTATTTCTGTTTAATTTTTGCCAAAATCATAGTGATATGAAATTACATGCAAAAAAAGAGTTAACACAACTTTGTTATGTTGGTGTGAAGAAACCACAGTCCAGATAAGAGCAATTGGAAAATTGCATGCCACATCCCACTTGTGTTCAGTGGCCACTAGAGTGCACAAGCAAAATCCATTTTATTGTTTGGAAAATAGAAAGTGAGTGTAAACATCATGCACAGAGACAAGAAACCCTTTTCTCTATCCCACTGACATTTTTTTTTTACTGTAAACCAATGGACTCCTCATGCCCCAAACCGCAGCCACAAATGCCCAGAATAAAAGTGAAACCTGTTCTTTTAATTATTTTTCTGCGAGGTACAGAAACAGTTTGTGCCTATATACACCCTTCTTCAAGAGTGCACAGCAGAAAATGAAGTTTGCTGCCTCCATCTGCAGTTTCTGTCAGGAATACCATCAGCAGTGGTCAAAACACCATTGACTGACTGTTTCATACTCCTCTTGTTTGTGACGGCAGTGGTGGACACAGTACTCAAAAACTGAGCGTCACAGATCTGTTGAGAGGCAAGACAGTAAGTGAGCTGAAGAGATGAGGTATTAACCAAACATCAAGGCTAGATTCAAAGGCTGTGTTTTAAAATAAAGTAAAACCAAACAATTACCTATATAAACCTTTTTGCAAAGCATTTGCTTTGTGATATGGTCAATTATATGATATATGGAAAGAAAAGCTTAGAATTCCTGTTTCCTAACTTAGCTACTTGGAAAAAAGTCCTTAGCTTCATGCAAGGTTTCAGTGCCTGGCTATTTCCAGTGAAGCCTAGTCATGGTTTTTAAGAGCAGGCTCTCCTGTTCTAACTCTGAAAGATGAATGAACCTCCATTTTAGCAAAAGGAAATAACTTTGGACTATGACCAAGTGCTGAGATTTCCACACTAAAAAGAGGTCACGTAAATAAAAAATACATGATTGCAGAAGCAGAGTTACCACTTTAGCTATATTCTGCATTAATGAAAATTATGATCAGTGAAAGTTAGGTTTGAGAAAAATATGCAAGGAAAACCTATTTAAATCACTGGGAGGAAAGGAAGGAAAAGCCAATAAAAACATTTATTCTAAAAAAAAAACGAGTCTTTGGCTTGAATAGCCAGAGATGTGACCTTCAGTGGCCTTCATATTATGTGTTACTGGAGAGAGGTGATGCCTGGTTTCATCTCTCTATCTCCACAAAATAAATTAATTATCATTGCATTTTCACAAATAAAGGAATGTCTGAAATACTGCAAATAGTCCTTCAAGTGGCATCTCACAGAAAAGAAAGGAAATATCACTGAC
Organism: Melopsittacus undulatus; assembly: GCF_012275295.1. NCBI lineage: Eukaryota > Metazoa > Chordata > Aves > Psittaciformes > Psittaculidae > Melopsittacus > Melopsittacus undulatus. The sequence goes on along the minus strand of NC_047528.1, from coordinate 42,049,476 downwards.
ATAAAGAAAACAAAAGAAGAAAATAGATTTTTAAGAATTATTTCTTGACACAGACAAGAGCCTTATTTCAAAGACCACTGGACTGAAACATGACAAAGAGAAAACAGAGGTACTTGTAAGGGCAAAACAGCCACGTTAAAACCAGTGCAGAGAGGTTACCATCAGCGACCTTCAGAAATAAAATAGAAATCTGATTTTAGAGCAATGGGGCATTCCTAGAGTGTTGATACCATTTGCATCCTTATTTTGTAATTCCTCCCAGTAAACAAGGGAAACCTCTAGTTTTTGTTTTCCATAAAGCAATGCTTAACACTTTCTTTTTGTCTTTTAATTTCTTTCCTTCTAATTTCTTTTCTGGTTTTGTTTGTTTGTTTTGTTAGAAGCTCTTGTGAGCTCATAAATGATCAGGAAGTAAAATGCCAATGTGTACATTAAGATGAGAAAAGGTAAGACTGAAAGTCTCATTCATCTCTAGGCTGCTAGAAGCTGACCATGATGACAATGATGATATCCCATCAAATGTGCTCTTTTGTTCAAAATGAGCACCATACTTTATTGATTCCCTGTGAAATTGCTCTGAGATGAATCAAAATACCAGCTGCCCCATTTATCGAGCTGTGAAATATTTCTATTTGCTGTGCAGCTGTGTGAACCTGAACTAATCTAAAGGGCAGATCATCTACAAAAGAGCTCAAAATAGTTTTATTGCAGGCAGTTTGCCTAAGTATTAAATATTCCCTGCTCATACGGGATTCTGAGGAAGGGCCTATACTGAGGAAAAAGCCATGTTACTGAACAGAACACTGACTGTTGCCTGTTTATCATAGGTGCATGGAAATTACAGAGGACTATTAGACATATCCCATGTGCAGAAATCTCATGAGCAAGTGTTATGTTATGGTGCTCACTACCTTGCATGCGGTACTTAGCACTGTGCAAAACCAGAAGGCTGGGTGATGATTCAAGCCTTCCTGATAAAACCGTGTGTTTCTCTAGTAAGTGTTATTTCTGCAAGGGGTCGTAAGGGAAAAGAATAGCCTACTAGTTTGCTTTTTGACAGATGGTCAATGATAAAGCAGCATTAAAATCAGCTAACCAGCTTAAAGTTTTTATTTTAGTGCCAGCACATATGTATGTTGTTTGGGAATTATGCTCTAATTAACCTAAAGCACGTAGTATTGCTCTTTTATACATAATAGGAGGATTAAGGGAGTGCAGCAGATTTTACAGTCATGAAAATACCACTGGTAATAAAAATTCTAGAAAACATATAGGAATACTCCAAGAGAGGGACTTTTTCTTTCAACATTTTTTGTCGTGCCATATTTTGTATATTTTGACAGAAAATGCTTTCGTCTCAGACGGTATATAGTTCAGCAAATTCTAAACACACCTTTCTGTGGTGAATAGTTGAACTGTTCTCAGTTACAAACTTTGGGCCATATAGCTCCAAAGGAAGTAAAAGCCAATGAGAAATAAATTAATTCTGTTATATCTTTAAAGGAAAATCTTTAAAGAAAAATCAGGAATTTCAGAGAAGCTGAAATGTTTGTAGGATAGCCTTACTAGCACCACTTCAGGACTTTTCAGTCATTAAAAAAAAAAAATCTGTCAATTTTTCTATTTGTTTACGCATGAAATAGTGGTTTCAAAGATGGCATTCAATTACATCCAGATTTATAGGGACTATAATAATTTCTGAGTAGAAAACTATTGACAGGTTGTATTTAATAAAGAAGATGGTAAACTGTGTGTGTGCATTCCTCAGCACCTTGTTAGTACAACCCCAGGTTAAAACACTTCTGTGACTCTCTGTAGCGCCTACCATCAGTCATTTCCACTTGATAAGGCCATTCAGAAATACAAAGTAACTCCTGGCAATCTCTTGATAGAGCATTATGGATTGATAATGTACTTTGCAGACAAATTATAATGTTATGGAATACAAAATGGACTGGGAAAGGAAAGACTGGAGCTGCCTCTGGGATAGAAAGGAGTGGATAAATGCAGGATAAGAGGAACAGGGAACAGGACAGGACAATACTCACGGTCATTTTTCTAAGAAGAGAGTAAGGAATGCTGGTATTTGGGAGGCAAGAATGAGGGCAAGATGATACAACAAATAAAACGTTTGATAACGGGGGGCTGATCTTGCCTTAGTGGAACAAGGAGGATGACAGACCCTGTAAGAGATGCCCCTACCACTGGGGAATAGGAGAACTTGGAAGACCTGAGCAGGATTTCAGTCCAGAGAAAAAAAAAGATATGAGAGAAGGGGGTATGACAGAGCACCCAGTTTCCCATAAGAGGGTCCTTGGCACAGTGAGACAACAGCTAATAGGAAATAAGTGCTAGCTCTGCCAGGAGGAAAATGCAGAGGAACAGAAGGATTGCAGATAGGACACAGTGATGAAATAAATGGAGGCATGTTATTTGTTTACAATAAACTTACCTGACAATGGCTGATGAAATGTGTAATCTCCTTGGTGCTTCTGCTGTCCCATGCTTTTAAGCTACCTAACTTTCACAGCTGCCCAAATGTAGCAATGCTTTCAGTTGGGTGGGCAGAGGGGATTGTGAACAACCTGATGAATTGTTATCCAGGGGGATCTTGGTAAAGCTTTTTTGCAGCTTGGCTTTGTGTAGGGATATTTCATGACTGATGTCTAGCTAGAAGCTCTTACTAATATTAATAGTCCTACAAGAAACGCAAGGTCTTAATGCACTTAGTTGAAAACATCATTTGTGCACTGCACCTCTAGAAGAAGGATCAGTGTGATTTTGCAAATAACGGCAAGTAGAAAAAACAAGTTGTGGGTATATTTAAACATGCATACATACAGGTATTTCTTTGTTGGCATATTTCTTGGGAAAAAAAACCAAACCACGAAAACCCCAAAGCAAGACTAAAAGCATTTAATCAAAAATGTCTGCAGGTAGGGCTGAATTTGTGATTGGGTAATAATCATGTGAAATTTGAGGATGTATTCAGAGACTGATTATGTAATGTTAAGTTGCAGAAAAAAGATTTCTCATTATTGATATAATTAAGTTGACTAGAATTTATTTTCATCTCTGAAAATGGTGATTAGATCAAAACACTTCTCAAGGCAAGGCTAAGGCTTCCATGCTCTCTATTGTATAGGTATGAGACTGTTCTCTGCCGCAGAGTGCAATAGGATCAGTCCATATTACTATCAAACACATTTACGTTGTGAAATGGGTCACATTCAAACTTAATTTAAAATAATATAATAACCCATATATTGCGAGCTATGTCAAGGAGTGTTTTGGGAGAATACTTATTGTCCCAGGTCAAAACCATACCTATTTAGTACTATATACAACACAATCCAGTGACCAGTCATGTTCCCTTGTAATATCCAATTTCCCTGTATGGATACAATACCTTTGTCTTTAGTGACAATCCAAAAATACTGGAATCATCTATCAGATTCTCAGAAAAAAAAAAAACCCGTAGGAGATGTTCTATAGAAACCTCTTATCAGTGCATTTTAACTATGTATTCTTATTGCAGCCTTAATTTAGAAAATATTTGTGGTCATGTTTAATATTTGACTTGGAGAAAATGCAACTGTAACGATCATATGCTTTGCTGGATCTAGTAATTAATCTGTTGATGACTACATGGAATGCTATTTGTAGGCAACATCACAACTTCAAAAGAAGGAAAAAAAAACCCTAAACATATTCTTGCAGAAGTTTTCCTATAAGAGTATCCTTGGAAAAAAATATGGTATTTAAGTTATGATATTTAAAATATTATAAATTTTCTCTGTGAAACAAAGTGAATTGCAATAATAAATTCCATTTGCAGTACAGATTTCTCTGAAAAAAACTTCTAAGGAAGGATGTAAAGAACAAATGTAACAGAAAAACATGATTTACTTATCCCCAGAGTGATAATTTCCTAGTTCATTTTCTGAGTATAGTATGTATCAGGAATAAAGAGAAACAGGGAGCAGAAAGTTACTGAAAGGAAAAACTAACTACATGAGTGAAAACAGATGAAATAGACCTTTTTTTTTTTTTGCTAGTTTGGTAAATGGCACAAAGTATTTAGAGATAATTCAGAACTATACAAAAGTCAAAAAGCCACATGATGAGTTGCAAAACCTCAGACAATGAACATGATTTTATAGCACAGGAATGCACAAACTGCATCCAAGAACAGGCTGGCAAATTCTACCCATTGACCAACTCTCCCAATAATAGGATCTGTGCCTGGGACACAGAAGCAGCTCATTCCAGGCAGCAGTGTCCCAGCTGTAATAACAACGATGGAGCTGCTCCTTCATCAGTGCAGGAAATTCCTGAGGATAAAGTTATTTCCCTACCTGTGGAACCATGTACCAGGTAAATCCTGCAGTAATGTAGAAATACAACCAGTGTCAACATTTGCATTTCCAGGTTCAAAGCCAACCATGGCAGCAGAGGTGGGATGTGATAATGCAAGGGTGGGAGAGAGCATCTTCTGTGGGCTGTCCAGGAAGTGCAGAGTTTGGTGTCTTGGTTTGTGGGAGTTGGACAAATGGAGGAGGGATGTGGATTATTGAAAATAGGGTCTGGGGAAGGTAAACTGTGTGATAGCAAGATGGACAATAGTATGCTTCTATTCTATGTTTTCAGATGTGGGAAATATAGCTGAGAATGGCAGGATGACACACAGATGTGAATGGTGACAGACCTGGACGACATGAAAATTTGTAACACAATTTTCCCACGTTAACAATAGTCTTTGTTGTGGTAAGGAGAAAACGCATTTCTGTGTCCCTGCACTTCAGAAATGGCTTTTAAACCCTTTTGCCCACTTACAGGTTTGTGTATTCTTTATTTGTTTTGCACTATCAGGGTTTCATCAAGCAAGATTCAGAGATTTCCTTTGAAATGTGAAGCAATTGCATGTTCCTTACACATACAAGCTTCTCATTTGCTGCAGCATGGAGCCTGATATTTATTTAAGGATTATGTTTGGCAAAAATGAAGAAGGGAAAAAAAAATCTAACTTTATCTTCAAATGCATTTGTGCCTTGGAAGCCCAAATATTGATTCAATATGATCAGCTGGTTTATGTTTATATATGGAAGCATATAAAATAAGTTTTAAGAGGAAAATCATAAATGCTCTACTATTCAGTGCTTTTGATCTTTTAATAAATTTATCCCCTAATTATTGAAAAATATAGCAGAACAAATTGTAAACAGGTTGCTTTGGAGTATTATTTTGTAAGTATTTTAGCATGCAGCAGTCTGTGCATGCAGGAAAGCATTTCACAGGATTATACAATGTATTGTTTTTCAAATACAATGCAGCTCTACAGATTACAGTTTTCTGGGTAACCAAGTACATATTTTGGAGCTGCTATTCTGTTGTGGAGTCAATCTGTAGATTAAAGTCTTTGCCACTGTACATTAAGTCAAGATAAAGTATAATGACACCGAAAGAATATCTTGTAAAAACTGGGTTACAGACAAAGGGAAAGCCAGAGGCAGGAACTTTGGTTTATGGCTCCAGCTCACGTTACATATTAAACATAATAGTTAAATGCTATTATTTTCAAATATATTTACAGAGACCCAATTACATGCATTGCATTTTATCTATTCTTTCCTTAGGCAAAATATATTCTTCTATACATTAGTTTTATTTCAATAAGATAACATTAATCCTTCTTAACTTCCTGTAAGATTATCCTTCAACAACTTTCTGAGAGATTATCCTCCCTTTCTCTTTAGTAAATACATAAATCAGGGCCGTTTACAGGATAGGAGATACCAACACATAAGACACAATAGTGACCTTTATATCTGGTAGTAGTTTCCCATGTTTACAGCTTTGCAATAGGAAAACATACAGTAGGGGAAAAACAGGAGAACCTGAGAAAATCCCCACAAGGTTTAGAAATTCCTTAGCAGAGACTGTAAAGAACAATAAGATTCAGCTCCCAGAAGAGGATCTTCCCAGCAAGAAATGAGTTGTGCATTGTGCTAAGGCTGCCAACAGCTGGGTTCTGTTACAAGTCTTCTGGTGCCATTTTTAGTGAAAATCCACTCCAGAAGCCAAGTTCTAAGAAAGATTTCTTTTATTTATTCTGTCATTCTTTGTAGAGTGACACGACATTCAAGGAATTTTGCCCATTATGGAAAAACCACTAAAGGCATTGAAACCTGACACAAATTAAGATGAGCTCTTTTGTTTGAAAATGGTTCACATCCACAAACTCTTTTTTTGTTGTAAATAAACTGGCATTTTCACATTAACCAGAAAATCCATCTCATTTTGAGTGTAGTCTTGGTTCAATAATGGACAAAATGCACAAATATGAACACATTTAAGTGAGAGGTCTCACTATGACTCACTCCACCATTGTAGAAAGAAAATATTTCTCTGAGCTGATTATGAAAAATCAAGACTACTAAAAAGAAAATACATGAGAGAACTCATGGGGCCTGCAGTGAATGTTATGAGCTGGACCTTATATTTGCAACAGATCCTAAACTGTTTTAATAAATGCCATTGGCTACACTTCTGGTTTTGACCAAGACATCCTGAAAGCTGGAATCTTGTCAACTAGAAGGCAACACAGTCCGAGACACTCCAAATCCCCCTCCATCACATCCAAAACTTATACCAAGATGATGAAAGATTCATTTTTCCCCATTTCCACTGAACCTAGTTCAGTCAAAGGGCTGAGTTGATCCTTTCAGACCCTGCCAGTTGGATGCTTCAGTCCGGCTGTGTGGCTCTCACACCCTCTTGCTGCCTCTGCTGCTCTTCCCATGCATGGCAGCATCACTTTTACTAGCTGCATGCCAGCCTTTGGAGAGCTGACTGAACTCCCTTTACATGCAGCAGACATGGATTCAAAACCTCCTTTATGATTAGTAGGGAGCTGGTGGTACATATATGCTTTGTGAATATATGCTATCTGCTAAATAACTGCAGAAAGAGGGGGAAGTCTTCCTCCATTTAAAATAAATAAATAAAGGAAACAAAAGATGCAGCTGTGACAATTTTTGATGGAATGATTTCTGCCAGTATGTGTAACATGCTTCTGTTACTCCAGCCATAGTAAGCCCCAGATGATGCTGTATTAGCTACATATACATGGCTAGATAGATGTGCCCCAAGGAGTGATCCATGGCTCTAGACTACTCATCACCAAGTGTTGCTCTCTCACCCTCCTGGGACCAGCTCTTCCCAAAGCTTCTTGGTGGTATCCATGCTACAAAATTCCTCCTCATACTGTCCTGGTCTTTCCTGCTGAAGAGCATGGGATGTAAAACTTTTCATTCAAGCCAGAAAAATCTGCATGTCATTATGTCAAAGTACAGACTGCTTCTGAAGGAAGTGTTAGCAAAATACTGCTGTCCAGTTTGGTCTCTCTTGAAACCAGAGCATTACACTTGAAGCTTTGGGAATTCATTGCTTTCCCACTACCATTTAGGACTCACTGTTCCCTCTAACTCATCTACCAAAGCAGCAAACACCAGTTTTTCAGTTCCAGTCATTATTGTGATAAATCTGGAACGAGACTTCATCAGGAAGTTATCTTTCTAGCAGTAAGCTTCAGATAATGAACTATAAATATTTTTCAAGGAAATATAGTGCATATTCCTCAATGGTCCTTCAGTTTCACTGTCTCTATGAAAAAGAAACGAGTAAATCACTGATACATTTTCCCTAGGTATCAGTAACTGTCACTCTGATAAAGCATCATAAAATTAGTACCTGCTAAAAACAGTATGACATCCAAATGGGTAATTGCAGTGGGCTATCACTAACACTAAACAGAGTCCCAGACTTGTGCCACCTGAATTCCTGTTAGTGCTTGTTGTTTTCAGGTTGATTTTTTGGGTAGAAAATCCATGAAGTTCAGAACAATTGTCTACCTTAGAGCAGATACTGAGTTGTAAGAGCAAAATTCTGTTACTTTAATAACTTTAGACTAAATCCACAAAGAAATTCTCATGGAAAGATTAATTTAGTGCAGGATATGCGTAAGCTATTTGTCTGTTAGTGTTGCTCTCTAGAACCCAAGATAAATGGCAGCGTCAGACAATTAATGATTGTGGTGGTCTCACCTGTGCTCCTCATGCAGTTCCCAGCTAACACTGGAAATTTAGGTCACTGAAAATAATTCCAGGTATTCATAGAAACTAATCCTGGACTAATTTAGCTCTTTATTTTTTTGAATATTAGTTAGAGTTTTATTAAAATTTTGTTATTGAAATCTCTTTCCATGAGCATAGGTTTGGAGGTTCCCTTTGGCTTTGTAGGAAATAGAGAGCTACATATTTAGTCCATTCTCATGAGTAATCAGTTTTTATGCATTCTCAGCTTCCACCATCATTTCTTTTCCTGTTTTGGGAGCAAGCTACTGAATAACTATGGCTGTGTAGGATCTAGATATACATTAGGTTGCAACGAGTTGCAGTTTATAAGTTTCACACTGACAGAATTCAGAGCTCTGATAATAGCTTATTGAAATAGTTTTCCAAAGTGGTGTACAAGTTCCTTAAATATGCCCCCTGCAAAGATATTTTAATACCTACGGAAATATCACCAAAGGGAAAACTGCGGGGGATGACTTTTCATTTAGTTAGCTGGTAAACTAAAATAGTGGTAAGTATATGCTTCCAGATAAATCTGAAGATTTCCCCTAGAAAGGTATAATCAATGACATACTTAATCTGCTACAACTGACTTCAGTGGTACAAGTTTAATTGGATTAGATTTCCCTGCATGCTCAATGTCAGTAGTACCTTCTTATGGTAGTCCTGCCTCACTGCTCAGCAGTAGAGTTCTAGGGACTTGTACATGAATTTTGCAGAAAAGGAAAGATTAAGGACACTGTGTGAAAATACACACACACATCACAGCAGCCATAAAATGAAGATGACTGCAAACAACAGGAAGCCAGTCTCCCTCCCAGGAATAATGTCATTACACAACACACAGTATTCAGAGAAACTTACTTTTGAGTATTTATTCAAATTTTAAAGGAAGAAAACTGCCCTCCTTCTTGCAAAGTACCTTTCCAAAGGCTGTGGTCTCATCTGGAGAGCAACTTAATATAAAACTTGCACACAATGTCTGCCCAACCCTAAGGATTTACTTGCAGGCTATGTATAATAATGCCACCTGCTGCTACCTGACAAACATAATTTGTTTAGCTGCAAAGCAAGGTGGAGATTATCTTTTTACAAAGTCCTCGTATTTGTAGATTCATTATTTTAATTTTGAGAAGAAAGGGAATTTTTCAAGCCATGTTGAAGTAAACTGTTCATTAACTTAATGTTTTAAGACAACTTCTGATTAAATTGTCACACACATATTCCTAATGTATAAGTCCACATTTTTACACATTCCTCACCAAAAATAACTACAGTATCAAATTTCAACAATCTGACTAGAGTTTTGCTAATATATTATACTTCAAATGTTGAAGTTTCAGACTAAGGAAAGGAAAACATGGATTACCTGGAATCAGTGCCAGTACTTTCAGTAGTACTTAAATCACATTTTGAATGAAGAGGTCTAGCTAGAAGAAACATGTAAGAAATTTGCAGCAAAGTAATAATTTTTTAGATTTATAAAAACAAAAGTACGTAAATATATCTTCCCTGATTCTTTACCAATTACAGAGAACTATAGCTCCATATTTAGTAATTCATAATCTTCATTACTCAGTATTACATTCCTTTCATGCGAAATCTATAATGGGATTTTTCAATTAACTCTGGACAGTTATGATGAAATTTTTAAAGTTGGTACATAAAATTCTGGTGTTACATCCATATTCAGCAAAGCAGAAGACATAAATGCCTGACTGAAATGTTTGTAGTAATGCTATACTTGGCTTCATAATTTGCAATCATTTCAAAAGTCATGGCTTGAGTAATGCAGTACAGTTCCACCATAATTCTAATTGTAACGGCACATGTTCTTACGCACAGGTGTTAAATATGCCAAAAAATGTGTGTCAGTCCTGAAAATATATATTTTACAAAATAGTCCTGACTGGAAAAATATAAATGTATTTCTATTTAGAAATGTTATTTGCTAAAACTGGATAATATACTAGTCTCCTTATTTAGATCTAGTGGAGGGTGTTCCTGCCCATGGCAAGGCAGTTGGAACTAAATGATCCAACCAAAACCATCCCATGATTCCATGATTCTACATTTCTATGATTCTGTGATTCTTTAATCTAGCTTATTCAGTACAAACATCTTGGAGGGTACTTCACTAAAAGACAACATACTGTCAAATGGACTTTCAACCCTCTTTAACTAACAATAGCATTGTTAATTCCAGAAGAAATCACAGAAGGATCTAGAGGCTGATTTGGCACTAGCTGCAGCTTTGTCTTTATCAGTCTTGAACAAAACAGTTAAGAGCGAAGGCCTCCAAGTTCCACTGACCTGATCTCTCTGTTGAGATGGTCATAGAAATGCTACAGAAGCTTGCTTGCTAATACTATCAATGGGGCGCCCTTTCAGGCAGAGCATTTTACTGAAAAATGTTTGGTATTTATTATTGTCTTGATTTAAAGGGCTACCTGGCATAGCACCAGTCCTTGAAGATGGACAAAGTGCAGTGGCACAGCCATTTTCTTCACCTAACAAAGGACTCGGAGGCTTGTTGTTTGACATCACTACAGTGGTGGCTGGAATGCATTTTTCACACTTGGACCAACTTTTGCTTTCTTTCCTATACTGAAAAAACCTGAATAACTGCTCAGTAACTTGCATTTGTGGCCATATGACACTAAACAAAATTGTGGCATAGGAAGTTTAAAGTTCAGATACAGGTGAGATAAGATGGATCATTTGGCTAAGGACACTGAATTAGCAGAATATTTTTTTTTCAGAGTGGCATGCAGCATTCAGGCAGAATAATTCACCAGTGGCTGTTAAGAAAGTGAGCAGATCTCTGTAACATCTTCAAAAATTCTTTTCACTTGCCTTCTTAAAAAGATTATAAGTGACCAGACATCAACTTTGCATGTTGTCTAATATGTTCTTTTTCTGGGAATGTCTTCTTTATATCCAGTCTAAATCCACCCTCTTTTAATTTAAAAACATTACCCTTCTCCGACTGGCACTGGTGAGGCCAGATACCTTGAATCCTGTGTACAGTTTTGGGACTCTCACTATAAAAAAAAATATTGAGGCACTGGAGAGAGTCCAAAGAAGAACAGTGAGCTTATGAAGAGTCTAGAGAGCAAGTTTTAAGAGGGGCAGCTGAGGGAGCTGGGGTTGTTTAGCCTGGAGAAAAGGAGGCACAGGGGAGACCATGTAATTCTCTACAACTACTTGAAAGGAGATTGGAGTCAGGTGGGTATCAGTCTCTTCTCCCAAGTAACAAGTGGTAGGTCAAGAGGAAACAGCCTCAAGGTCTTCACTGGGGGTTGTCAAGCATTGTAACAGTCTGCCTAGGAAAGCAGTTGTGTTCTGATCCCTAGAGGTATTTAAAAGACATGTAGATGTGTTACTTAGGAACATGGAGTAGTGGGACTTGGCAATGCCTGATTAATGATTTGGCTTTATCTTAAAGGCCTTTTCCAACATAAATGATGCTTCGAGTCTATTGCAATAGGCCCTGCTAAACAGTGTCCCCATCCTTCTTATAGGTCTCCTTTAAGTGCTAAAAGGCTACAATAAGATCTCCCTGGATCCTTCTCTTCTCCAGGCTTAACAGCCCCCAGTTCTCTCAGCCTTTCCTCACAAGAGAGGTGTCCCATCCCTCTGATCATTCATACAGCATTGTCTCCTCACTCAATACTCTTGGCCAGTAAATTATATGTTTCTATACAATCTCTTATCATCTCTCAACTGTTATGCACAAAGACAGGCTAACTTTTATAAAGATTTTTTGGGGGGCATACAATAAGTTTTCATGGGTCTAGTGTATTTTGGAGTGAAGAAGGTCACATGGGAAACTTTTGGATTAGTTTGTACTGTGGGGTTGTGTTTGGTTTTTGTTTCTTAGGTTTTTGGTTTTTTTTAAGGTAAGCCATGTGCTGAATTCAAAGTTTTCACAGAATTACTATAGAACTTCAGACAATTGAAATAGTCTTTCTTTTTAAAAAGTCAAATGTTCTCTCAAATAATCAGAAAGAATTCTTCCTCAAAGTTCAACATTATTGATAAACATATTCAATAAGCTTGCTCAATAAAGTCATAAATATGTAGCTCATTTTCCACCCTTCTTCGAAGAGCTAAATGAGTGCAGAAATTGCAAGTAAGTTCTATTATTACTATTATCCAGTACCAAAAATAACACCCCAAAACACTCTACACAGCTTAATCTCAGTCAGCAGTCTTACTGTCAAATTATCATAAATAGAAAGTCGTCTGTGTTCCCTTATTTCAAACACAAAGGAAAAACACTGGAGACTATTGGTTGATCAATAGGTGGCATAAATAATTCCTGACTCCCTAGTACAATCACAGGGCTTTATTCAGTTCCTATTAAAGCCAATAAGAGCTTTTGTATCAGCCACAATGGAGGAAGAATTGGGGTGGTGTTTTGTAATAGGGGTCTCATGTGTAGAGTCACTGTAATTTATAAATTATTGCTGCTGAACAAAATTAATACAAAATGTCATCCCACAGCACTAATGGTTTTCCAGCAGTCAGCCAACAATTTGCTTCATGGAGAAAAGGGCTGAACAAATATGTCCCACACCTGCAGTAGCTTTAATATCAAGCATTATCCAATGATGTCATTTGAAATACTTTAACTTTTTATTTCCCCTTTCAATTACCACCATACAAAGATGATGGGTGATTACTAGGCATACTGCAAACAGCTGAATTCTCTTCCTCATATTATCTGCCACTGGTTAAAGGAGGCAAAATACACTAACATCCTTCCATGGCAAGAAAGCTACCATCTTTTGCTACATAGCTGCATCCCTGTCTTGCCTGAGAAACTCTTTCTCCCTTCCTTGCTTCACAGTAGTCAGATATTAGTGAGAAGTACAAATCTCAGTCTACTCACTGCATCACAACTCCCATTTGATTGGTTTCTCTGCCTTTAGCACAGCAACTTGCTCATGATTTTTTTGTTTGTTTGTGGTTTGGTTTTCCTGGGGGGGGGGGGCGTATCTGTTTTTTGGGGGGGGGTTGGTTTGTTTTGTTGTTTGTCTTGGGATTAAACAAGTTCTAATGAAAATTAACAACATGAAAGTCAGGGGGATAGGCTGATTCCTTATTCATGCTGAGACACCTGTTTGTATCTATTATAATGCTCAGTTCTGTTCATTTTTACTGTTTGAGTAGCTGGTGTCCCCAAGCAAAAATTAATTGGTTGAGGAAAACAGGAATATATCTAGAAGACTTTTATTCTTATGGACTTATATGATACTTAGGAGTACCATACTTTTTTCAGGAAGGAAATATGACACTGTCCAACTAAGTTTAGGATTTCCACCTAATGGGAATGGCTGCTTCCTTTTCCCTGGAAGAGTAAAGTATATTCCATGCAAAAAGAAGAGAGAGAATAGAGGAGAAGAAGGCTTCTTATACTCACTCCTAAGACCTCTGCACTAACTGAGAGACCTCCTTTAACACATCTCATTTATAAAGCTATTTAGGTTAATGTACCTCTGAGAACTCGTTAGTGGAGGCAGCAGCAAGAGAAAGAACTGCAGGAGTGTCCTTGATCAGGAAATCAGAAAGCAGCACAAAGTAACTGGAGATTTACAGGAAACAAAACTGTTGCTAAAGTCATGTAATCAGGAAGGTATTGTAAGATGAAAGGGCATGTTCATCTTTGTCATGCATTAGGAAAGGGAATAGGAAAAAGGCCTTTTTTTTTCCTCCATCTATTTTAAGTCTCTAAAACTGAGTTTACAAGATTTGTAGAGACTCCAAATTCATTCCTTTCTGAGCTCTGTGCTTCATACAAATCAATGATGAATGCAATGAGACTCTGTGGCTTCTTACTTGCCTTGACTGCTCAGTATAGCTCTGGGGTTTCCTGCAATGAATTTCAAAACAGTCATTTGTTCATTTTCTCCAGCTAAATCACTTGATCTAAGAAAGACTATTAACTCTTCCTAATAGTATTGCCCTTTTTTGGCTCCCAGGCTCATCAGTCAAGAGGGTAAAATAGGTGCAAACATGATTATGTTCCTTTTTTCATTCTTCCACAGGAACAGCCCTTCTAGAAACATTAAGAGACTCTACTGAACACAGAATCATAGAAGGGTTGGAAAGGACCTTAAGATCATCAAGTTTCAACCCCCCCTGCCATGGGCAGGAACACCTCACACTAAACCATATCACCCAAAGCTCTGTCCAGCCTGGTCTTGAACACTGCCAGGGACAGAGCATTCACACCTTCCCTGGGAAACTCATTCCAGTGCCTCACCACCCTAACAGTAAAGAACTTCCTCCTTATACCCAATCTGAACTTCCCCTGTTTAAGTTTGAACCCATTACCCTTTGTCTATCACTACAGTCCCTAAAGAAGAGTCCCTCCATGGCATCTTTATAGGCCCCCTTTAGATACTGGAAGGCTGCTATGAGGTCTCCACGCAGCCTTCTCTTCTTCAGGATGAACAGCCCCAACTTTCTCAGCCTGTCTTCATACGGGAGGTGCTCCAGTCCCCTGATCATCCTCGTGGCCCTCCTCTGGACTTGTTCCAACAGTTCCATGTCGTTTTTATGCTGAGGACACCAGAACTGCACACAATACTGCAAGTGAGGTCTCACAAGAGCAGAGGAGAGGGGCAGGATCACCTCCTTTGACCAGCTGGTCACACTCCTTTTGATGCAGCCCAGGATACGGTTGGCTTTCTGGGCTGTAAGTGCACACTGAAGCTGGCTCATGTTCATTTTCTCATCAACCAACACCCCCAAGTCCTTCTCCTCAGGGCTGCTCTGAATCTCTTCTCTGCCAAACCTGTAGCTGTGCCTGGGATTGCTCCAACCCAGGTGTAGGACCTTGCACTTGGCATGGTTAAACTTCATGAGGTTGGCATCAGCCCACCTCACAAGTGTGTCAAGGTCCCTCTCGATGGCATTCCTTCCCTCTAGCGTATCAACAGAACCACACAGCTTGGTGTCATCGGCAAACTTGCTGAGGGCGCACTCAATCCCACTGTCCATGTCACCGACAAAGATATTGAATCAGACTGGTTCCAACACTGATCCCTGAGGGACACCACTCATTGCTGGTATCCAGCTGGACATTGAGCCATTGACCACAGCTCTTTGCTTGTGGCCATCCAGCCAGTTCTTTATCCACCGAGTGATAAAGAGACATCAGATAGGATGTCTCTGCAATTGAGAGACAAACATACATTGCTTCACCTCCTCATACTGCCTCAATGCCTTAAAACCTCCTGTCCATAGCAGATTGCATTACAGAGGCATACCTTTTTAGGTAGAATTGTCTCATTCCAGCAGCCTGAAGTAAGAACAGCACAAAACAATGGAAGGGGATAATTAATTTATACCTTTGCTTTCTTCCATCAGCAGGATGTTATTAACAGCACGAAAACTGTGGTTTATTGAGGCTATATTTATGTATGAGCAGATCACCACAGAGTTTCTCTTGTATGTTTCCTCCTGAATTAGTTACAAACTGCATGCTGATTTTTGTAAACTTGTTTGAACCAGGCAAGTATAATTGCTTAAAACAGACAGGAAACATTCAAGGGATAAGTATATCCCTACCACCTGTGTGTCATTCTGACTCACAGCCCCAGCAAAGCAAACACTGAAGTCAATGAAACCTTTCCAGTGACACAAGTGACTTTTATATTTGCTCATCTGAGCTAGAAGAGCAGACAGTCTCCATGATTCTCCAACCCATATGTCTTCATGTCCATATGGGCAAAATCACCAGGACACATAGCATACCTCACAGAGATCCAACAGAAAGGTTGCACGGATATAGCAGGCTCCCAAGGAACCCCACTGTTTTCTCTCAGCATTGCTCTGCATTGCAGGATAATCTGGCAGTATCTAAGTAGCTCCTGATGGTTTTTGTCCTCTCACAACAGAGTTCAAGTTTATTTCTTTGCCTGCTAGATAGGAGTATGACTACAACATGGTATCTGTGTTCGATCTGCTAATGACCATATACAGTTTGAAAGCCGTAGATAACCCATACCAAAGCTCAAAAACTCAGTTGCATCCTGTCACTTGGGTTCCCTCCAGGCTACTGCTACCTTAGAGTAAAAATCTGGAGACTGTGATTTTACAGTGCATTGCTCAGCTCCTGAGTAAGTTGTCCTGGGTCCAGTGAAACTAGCACAAGCCGTGTATGTTTACATCTTCTCTGAATATGGCCACAAACTAATTAAACCAAGTTTCCCTGTGTGGCAGTAGCGAGTACTAACAGTGGGATTCTGTCAGCATGGGGTGGACTAAAATCCTGGCACCATGCTGAATCAGGCTAATGTTATTGCTAAGCCTATGAGTACAATGAAGTAAGAGAGAATATGGAATTTCTCCTCACAATGTTGGTTTAGGGGATTGGCTCCTCAGACCACTAGTCCTTTTGAAACTATAGTGAAATTCAAAGAAATAGTGTTCTGCATATGATTATCCAGGAAGCCTGTAAATGGAATGCATTGTGATGCTTCCATAATCTGGAGATGCTACATAAAGTGAACAAGCATCTATAAATACGAATTTTGCGTTACAGGAAGCTTGAGACTCATAAATCAAACCAAAACTCAAGCTTACTTTTTACAAATTGAGTTATATGGTAGATTTGGGGATTTCAATGTAATAAAAAAATTATAGCAGTCTGATAAAACTTTCTGAAATTGACAGATAAATTCTCTTCCCATGAGCTCTGGATCCCACCTGTGATGCTTTCTCTAAATTGGGGAGATATGTATTTGATGGTTGAACTATTCAGTGGATAAGGAATTGGTTGGATGGTCACACCCAGAGGGTAGTAGTCAATGGCTCAATGTCCAGATGGAATCTGGTGACAAATGGTGTCTCTCAGGAGTCCATACTGGGACCAGAACTGTTTAATATCTTCATCAAGGACATAGCTGCTGATCAAGTACACCCTCAGCAAATTTGCAGATGTCACCAAACTGAAGGATGTGGCTGACACATCTGAGGGACAAGATACCATCCAGAGGGACCTGAACAAGCTTGAGAAATGGGTCCATGTCAACCTCATGAGATTCAAAGAGGTCAAGTGCAAGGTCCTGCACCTGGGTCAGGGCATACAAATTCTCACACCTGAGAGCTCTCCTATGTTATCATGGTCCATTCTGAGCCATAACACACATTGTTATGTAGAAGATATATGATGAATATCTAACCCAGAAAACTGACAGAAGCAAAATTGACTGGAAACTAGAAAACTAGATTTTGTTTAGCCACAAAACATTTGAGCTAAATCAAAGAGATTTGGTGCCTCAAATCTGCTAAAGCTTACTGATGTTAGAACTTACTGATGTTTTCCATCCCTGGAGTTCAAAAATTTGAGCTGCTATATCCACTTTTCATAGCTGGTGTGATTGGTACTGTGACATTCAGTATGTTTTTTCAGTGATTGAGCCATCTGCAGAGAAAACACTATATAGGCAGCTAGAAGGGCCATGATCAGTGTATAAAGACAGCACCATCTTACTGTATTGATGTGGAAATTATTTTAAGTCTCTCTAACATAATACCTTTCTGCCATAGGAAATTCCACCGGAGTGACTAAAGTATTCATGCATGTGGATAGGATCTCTACAAATTTCTGTGTGTATGGATGGGAGCTCTACAATGTGCATTTCACCCAAGAATTATCCACTTATAAAACTGGTATTCACCGTAGTTATCACATCATGATCAACATGCAGTACATGAAAAGGTTATTAAAAATAGCTATAGCTATTCTTACAGGTAACCAGAATGGCAAAGAATCAGCCTGGTAAAGAATGCATGGAAATTACTTTGACATCCTGGCTTTTATTTTGTCAATGATTTTGATATGGTTTATTTTTTCTTAAAAGCTAAGAATACATAAAAGAGTTGCTTCTGCCATTAGAAGTAAAGGAACACAATATGTTTTGGAAGGATATGGTAAATGACACCACCAGTTATTAACCACTCAGAAAGAAGATCCCAAGCTCAAAAGCCAATGAAGCTAGAACAAGGAGGACCCTGACTTTAACTTTACCTGTACACTTTCCTGTTGGATATTATGGCAGCTTAGGCTGAAGTTCAGCTGGGGCAGAATTTTGAGTGGGTACTGGGATGGTCTTATTAATTTTGCATGCAGCCTGCAACTGTGAAAGCCAAAAATCTGAAAGAGGAGCACGAGTTCTGTCCTGCTTTCCTCTTTCTTCTGTCCTGCTTTCTCTTTCTTTCCAACAGGTACACTTGCAAAACAGGGGACAGAGGAGCTGTAGTAGTCTGTTAGTAGGCTTTGTGTTCCTTGAAGACTCTGCTTAATATGAAAATCCACATCTTTCTGACTGTTTTGCACTGTTTCAACCAAGTGAAATAATTTCCCTTCCTCTTCTGCTGTGCCTTTTCTAATTTGTTTTTATGGCACTTCCTTTTTTCAAAGCTCAGTCTCCTACTGCGTTCACTGTTCTCTCTACTTTCCCCCATGTTTCCCTCTCTGATGTTTCTCCATTAATCTATTCACTTGCCTTTCATTTTCCCAGTACTGAACCCTTATGTACCTCCTGCTATTTTTGATACCCTTTTATTTCTCCCCTGCTTCTTCAACAGTCAGGAGATTATAAAACAGGTCTGCAAGAAAATATTCATATGGACAAGAGTACTAAAAAACATAGCATTCATAAAATACTGAAAGCCCAATAACTTAGAGGAACAGAAGACCTCATTTTTAGTATGGGTTTTGGTGCTGTGGGGTAAAGTGCTTTTCTTCAATAAAGATTTTTTTTTTTCCACCGCAAAAAATCCAGAAAAGTCGCATGAAATAATGGGTGTTCTATAACCATGATGTCATACATGAATTGTTTAAATGTCATTAATTATTTAGGAGACTTTGAAATTTCAGAGACGGATAAATTCACAGGTTTCTGTCACCTCACCATTACCCAACTTCCAATTTAATTATGGCTCATGTCTTTTTGTATTCATTGGGTCTCTAAGGACAGGTCACTGTTTTTCAATCTGTTTCTGACATGTTATGAGAGGTTTTACAGGTTCTCCTCAATTTTTTCTCTATTTGATAACTTACTTGTAGTTATAATTAATACTTTTGTGTTTATTAGATCTCGATCCTATTTTTTTTCAACAGTGGGATATTTCTTTCAGTCTATGATATTGCACTAGTATTTATTTCTCTACCTTTCATTCCTGTCTTTGTATAGCTTAAACGAGAATACTTCTTATGCAAATTTATTCATTAAAATGTTCATTTTTAACCATATGCAGTATCACCCTTTGAAATACTGGCAGAAAATAGTTTTGGGTTTAGTGTATGACTTTGGAAGAGATCCTAAAAAGATTTCTTCGCTGGGTTTGGCAGAAGCCTCATGGGACTGCATCTCGTATGAAAGGATAATAGCTTGGTTTTTATGACATTCCTCCATTTTATGCTCTAAATCATAAATTCTTGCCTAGTCATGAGCTTCGAGGAGATGAGCGTGGAACTGATTCTTTCCTGGGCTGGTGGAGGATACAACCAAAACACAGCCAATTTGTCTGTGATTCCCAGACATATATAAAAGATCATAAATTACAGGTAAACAAAGAAATGTTTCAGTATGTGCTATACACAGGCATCTACCAAGTCTGAGTGTCTCCCCCGTACCACAAAACCACCCCAGCAGACTGTTACTCTGACTTCCAGCTGCCTCACATCCATACAGCAGTGGGAAACTGTTTTGTTTTGTGGTATTTAAGCATGAATCAAAGTTAGAAGATCTGATTTTCTGAACCCGCTCCCACATATCTGTGTTTTCCACTAGGGCTGGACTGTCTATAACCATGTAACAAGTATTAATTACAAATTTTTGCTCCACGCTGGGCTTGGACTGCCTGCCTACAGCTCAGTGCTGCACAAGAGGCATCACTCTACAGCCTGCAGATACAAGCTTATGCCAGGTGCCACATGGATAGCTATAACTCAGTCCTAAAACATTCTCTTCTTTCTAAGAAAATGGCAAGATAGCATTGAAAACAAAAGGCAACCATTAACTTTTCTGCATAATGACTCCAGAAAGCATCAAGTTACATTTGTTGGTATTTCCATCAGGGAATATCATCAACTGGACACTGATCGCCTTCAGGCCTCTGAAGATATATGAAGAAAAGTGTCAGCTGGTAGTTATGCACAAACATAAAGCGGTGAGGATGAGAGCAGCTTTAGTGCTTGGCTCTAACTTGACATCAGCAGAAGTGGGGATAAGCAGAAACAGAAAACAGAGGGTCAGCAGGAGAAAATACTGATGATAAAGCAAGCGACTCACAAGGGCAGGTAACAACTGGGCAGAGACTGGATGCAGAGAAGGACAAGGGATGCTAGAGGGATACGAAAAAACTGTAGGATAGGTCAGGGAAGCTCCTTGTTTAGCTCTGGGCTACAAGAAATGGGTAGCATATCTGCATCAAGTAAATACATCCCATGCCTCATGTGTTTCTAAATTTTAGGAGCAGTGATTCCAGAGGGAGTTCTCTACCTCGGTAACAGGAGGTGTTTTTGAGAGCCTCAGTGTGACATTTTTTGACCAAGTTTAGACACCTGGACTATTGGTCACAAGTGGCAGACAGGATTTCCAGTGTGACTTCCCTTCATTAACAAACTGTAGAGGGAACATGGGCAATTACTTCATTAAGCACCTAAAATTTCATCACAAGGTACATGACAAACCTAAGCAGACTCTCACACAGAGATCACACATACTCTCACATTTTAGGATGAATTCAGCTAGCAGGTTTGAACTCCCTTGCTCACAGTTGAGATCATTTCTCTTTTTGAAGACACACAGAGAAGGACAATATTCCTAAATTTCTCCAGTAAAAGCAACTTGTTAGGTCCCAGATGTCAGCTTTTCTCTCAGCTGCTGTCTGCTATGAGCACACTTCACTCTGGGATGAAGTGTTAGGATTACAATATCAAACATGTGTGAAGGGTATGGGGGAAGGCATCATGTGGTTTCTTTCTTGCTAACTCAAAATTATTCACAGTACTAAATGAGAAGGGATTAACAAAGTAGAAAAGGATGCACTTTCCTGTGGTAGAGGACCCACAGTCCCAGCTTCTCCTCAAGTCCTAGACCTCGCTAACCTGGTTTTCTGTTTTCTATGTGACTCCCTTCCAGTCAGGTGTCAAGTAACTATTCCTGTTGCCGAGACTATTCAGGCTGAGGTTGTACAGTTCATAAAGGTCAGACTGAGGGGAGAAGAGTAAAAAAGATGATGGTACCAAACACTAGGAGCACAGAATGAACAAGCACAGGACTTTCTGTTCCTGTTTTCTTCACTGTTTTCTGACCAGCAGAAGGGAACATGTTCCCCTTTTGGTAGGGTCACCAACCTTCCTCCACTTACTTCCATTCACACATGTTCAGATGTTGGAAAATTCCTTAATTCATGTTAAAACCCATAGTGAATAGAGGAAGTTATAATCAGTTTCCCTGTATATTTTAAAAAACACTAGCACCTCTTTTCTTGTTAAAGCTCTCTTTGCTTCCTTGTTCTTACCCTCAAGAAAGTTCTGATAAAACAGGAGATAGAAGAGAGGGTAGCAAAGTCTTGCCTTTTACAAATAGCCAGTACACTACTCTGCAAAATCACAAAAGAAAGTTATTTTTCTGTCCACATTTTGGCTGTATCTTCTTTCTCCATGAAGAATAATGTGTGAAAAACAAGTCTATGAAACTGAAAGAGTAGATGACACAAGATGAGAATGCACAAAAGAGTTTGGCTGATGGGAATGGTAACATCCTTTGCCGTCTTTATTCTCATGGAAAACACAATGTCTATGTTTAGTCTGACAATGTATAGTAGTCAAAAAGCCTATATTAATGAAAGTGAATCATGGTCCAAAGATCGACTTCTGTATAGCACAGACTAATGAATTTATCTACATTTTCTGGCACCTATTTTTAATAACATCTGTTTGATTGTATGTTCAATTTTTTCTCTAAAATGATAAACAGAAATGTTAGCAATTATATTAACATGGAAAGTATAGATATTTTCTAACTCTCCAGTAGAAAAAAGTTCACCTTTAACTGAAAAACATCTTATTTAAATAATGTAGGTAATAACAGAGAATAGATAATGAAGCATGGAAGGGATCTACAAAGCTCCTTAAGGTTAAGTGACAGAGAAAAGAATGTTTTTAGAAAATAATTTATATTTAAAACCTGACAGGGATTTTAAAAAGACCAAACAATGCCAACCTATGTGAGTTTATTTTGCAATACATATTCTAGATCTTATCTTCATATGCCTTTAAAAACATATTGGAAAAGAAGACTGCATATGCACACAGTCAAGACTTCTGCTTTTGATTTGTTTCGATGAAGTTCAAAGAGAAATGAGGTAAGTAATATGAAAAATAAAAGCAACATCTAGAAAAATTGTTGTGCAGAAATGATGTTGGGCATTTTGGGGTAGCATTTTTTTTGCGTGAATATATGCAAAGTAATTCTTTGAAGCATTTAATATGGATTCCACACAGGAAAAGTGATCATGGACAAAGTCAGAAAGACCAACTGGAACAGAAAGATTGGTGATCATTTATCATAAATTCATTTATTGACCCATAAGTGAAGGAGAGAGACTTGCCATAGCATAACGATATATTTCACTTTAGTTTGTGTGGGGGAAAAAGAACAACATTGTTGTTCTTGCACCTGTCAATATTTTAAGATGTTATTGGTTTTCAGAGTATTTTACTTCTGCATGCCTGTCACTGGAGCAGTTATTCCATGATGACAGACCTGTTTCACATCTGACATCCAACATCTTTGTAACAGTACTTTGAAGAATGATTCATATCAATCCTATATGAGATTAGTCAGTTTGACAAATACAACCCATCTACTCAGTGAGTGTCAGAGTCTCAGTCCTCTAAAACTCTGGCTGTAAAAGCCGTAGTCAAGTTTCGAGTGAAGGTAATAAATCTTCCAGGACTGTGGTAGCTGTAATTTATTTGATAGCTGCAAGTCACTGAGGACTACATTGAACTCTCAGTGAAAGTCTCATATTCTTCCAGGATGGAACTTGGACCAGATCCAAAATCGTACTGTGTAGTTTAATTGAATGAATGAAACACAATTTTGATTTGCCAGCTGCTATATTAGAATCCAGGCTTTTAATTCCTTCCTCACAAATTACTCTCTGCATGCAGGAGGGACTCAGAATTGTTCCATTTAACACCCAGTAATTCAGAGCCTGTAGGGAGCTCTGGTGCACACAATGCAAATACTGGGTATAAATACCAAAACATTCCCAAGTATGTAACTTAAACACCTTCAAAAGTTTTAAAAAGTAGCATAGTCTTAAGACTAAAAATTACATTCTCCAATGAAATGCATACACAAAATCAAGCATACATACACATGTATGTATAAATAGATTATGGTTAACTGTTTCAGTCTGGTCTTTGCTAAGACTTGGCTTTTATTCATCTATTCAAATTTTGAATTGAAAATGTGTCAACACAATATTCTCTTTCCTTCACTCTATCCAGTATCATGAATTATAGCTGCCTGTGCCCAGTCTGGCATCTTTTAAAATGAACACTCTGAATTGCTGAAAATGTGACAGAACCTAGAACAAAGATTTGGGCAGGCAGAGATACACAGCTTGAAGACAGATAATGGTGTTGAAATGTAGCTGTCATTTCCAAACACAAAGATCTGAAAATAATTTTTCACTTACCTGCCAGGATGATTTGGATGAAAGCAGGAAATAGTTGTTGCTTCTTCAATAAAAAGAGACCTGAGTTAAAGGTCTGAGCTCTTAGCTTTTTAGTCTATTCCTAGAAATGAAGCATTAGAAAGTAGAAAACAATTCTAGGAATTAGATGGTTTAGCCACATGGGAAGTAATTTGGATTTTGAATAACAGATTGCAAAGTCAATGTCCTAAAGACTGCTATTGCTATTGTAGTTGATTCAGTCAGAAAAGCCACACTATATAGACTATATGTAACAATGAAATTCTCTTTCACAACTGTGTATGGCTTGATACAACACTGTGTAACACCTGGACAAGGGCAGAGAAGGAAACTGATTACCAAATACATATATTTAATATATACGTAGCAAACAAAAGACAGAGTAGGGACAACATGGGCCATCTCCAGAAGATATCAGAAGAGTTGGGTACCCTGGATTTGGAGAAGGCTGAGGTTCTTAATGACTTCTTTGCCTTGGTCTTCACTGGCAAAGGCTCTGACCACACAACCCAAGTCTTGGAAAGCAGATGCAGGAATTGTGAGAATAAGACCCTAGGCCCACTGTAGGAGAGGATCTGGTTCAAGACCATCTTAAAAACCTGAACCTACACAAGTCCATGGGCCCTGATGAAATCTATCTGCAGGTCCTGCAGGAGCTGGTGAATGAAGTTGTTAAGCCACTGGCCATCATATTTGAAAAATCAGTGGCAGTCAGGCAAAGTTCCCAATGACTGGAAAAAGGAAATATAACCCCCATTTTCAAGAAGGGGAAAATGAGTGACCCAGGGAACTACAGACCAGGTCAGTCTCACCTCTGTGCCTGGCAAAATCTTGGAGCAGATTCTCCTGGAAGGCATGCTAGGGCACATGAAAAACAATGATGTGGTTGATGAGTGCCAGCATGGCTTCACTAAGGGGAAATCCTCCCTGACCAATTTGGTGGCCTTCTATGATGGGGCTACAAAACTAATGGATGGGGCAAAACAGTTGACATCATCTACCTGGATTTGTGTAAAACGTTCAACACTGTCCCACACGACATCTTTGTCTCTGAATTGGAGTGGCATCAATTTGATGGATGGACCACTCAGTGGATAAAGAACTGGCTGGATGGCCACATGCAAAGAGCTGTGGTCAACAGCTCAATGACCAGTTGTGAAACAGTAATGAGATGTGTCCCTCAGGGATCAGGCGCTGGGACCAGGTCTTGATTCAACACCTTTGTCGATGACATGGACAGTGGGATTGAGTGTGCCCCTCAGCAAGGTTGCCGATGACACCAAGCTGTGTGGTTCTGTTGATATGCTGGAGGGAAGGAATGCCATCGAGAGGGACCTTGGCACGCTTGTGAGGTGGGCTGATGCCAGCCTCATGAAGTTCAACCATGACAAGTGCAAGGTCCTACACCTGGGTCGGAGCAATCCCAGGCACAGCTACAGGTTGGGCAGAGAAGAGATTCAGAGCAGTCCTGTTCGAGAAGGACTTGTGGGTGTTGATTCGATGAGAAAAATGAACATGAGCCAGGCTTCAGTGTGCACTTACAGCCCAGAAAGCCAACCGTATCCTGGGCTGCATCAAGAGGAGCGTGACCAGCAGGTTCAAAGGAGGTGATCCTGCCCCTCTACTCTGCTCTCGTGGAGACCTCACTTGGGAGTACTTGTGTGCAGTTCTGGTGTCCTCAACATTTCACTGAATACAAAAACGTAAATAGAAATCTGCTAACAGAAAAAAAAATTAATAGGGAGTTCAGCAATCAGTACCTTCTGGAAAATTATTTCTAAATAATTCAGAAATTTTAGGAGGTAGGGAAAATTCAATTTTGCCACTTAAATGAAGTACAGCAGTGCACCCAGACTCTGTCTGTTCCTTTTATTATGTTTAACATTCCATGTGTGAAATCCTAACCCAATTAGACTCAGTGAGAAAATTTTCTTTGTCAAGTTATCATCACCAATTTTTTCCTAATTGCTCTTTCCCTGTCATAACAGCTATTCCTTGGAGAACAAGAAGAGTTTAAAGTTTCTTTAGCAGCAAAAGAATAATAAGTAAACCAGGTCCAAACACACCTAATTTGGGATTGCATCTTTCCTAGAAGCAAAATGCATCTGTAGCAAAACATTTCAAGTTTAGGCTTGTTGTGTTATTTACAAAGCATAAAACACACAGTTGCAAACCCAATTTCTAAACATAAACCCCAAAAATTTAACTGAAGGAATATCAAGATTGCAACAGAGACAAAATCCAGGATTTTGAAGTTTTTACACCATTTACTGCAACATCACTCTTTGTGCCATCACTGCAACATATGCGTTATGATGCAGTACAGGATATTTTTACTATTTTTAAGAAACACACTCTTCCTCATGCAGTGGATGAAATGGTCAGCACGTCTACTCAGTAATTTCTATTCTTGATTAACGTGTCCCTGTCATTTCCCATGCATCATACCTTGATGAAAAGACAAGACAAATATCTTTCTGCCTGGTTAGCCATTTACTGGAGGCCTTCAAAAATAGCAGCAGATTGATTTTCACAATTATTATTGTCTCTGTTTTACAGAGAACTTAGAGAAAAAGTGTGTATGCTTGTAGGAGTATTCCATATGATACTGGATACTTTTCTATGCCACTGAAGCTCTGTTCTCTGACTCCAATGACTGTAGTGAGAATTTAGACATTTAGCACACCTACAGGCTTGTACGTATAGACACTGTCACAGTAAATAATCCAAAATGAAGTTGAAGATGTGTACTGCTGCCTCAAGCTAGTGAGAAAGTCTCTTATTTATCCAAGGTTAACTAGATAGGCTTGGCAATTTTTAATACCATCTGAAGCCTAGACAGAAAGACAGCAAAGACTTCTGGCAAAAAGGGAGAGGTTTTGTGGTGTCTCTGTGGTTTTGAAGACCCTTTCAGAAGATTATTTTGAAATGACAGCACCGCTTTCGAGAAGTAGCAATTGCTTTTAATACTTGTTTTGGCTGTCTATAAAACCTTTGCAGCAACCTGGAATACACAGGTTTATTTCTATCTAGGAACAGAAGGGCATCTTTCTATCGAGATATCTTGGGTAGATATACTGCAATTGCAGTGATTAAGGCTGCAAAATCCAGCCACTAATAAATCAAAAAATTCCAAATTTAAATCTACTTTTTTAAGGTTACTAGAAATCACAGATTAGGTCATAGGAAACTAAAAGGTGTACTTGGCTTTCAGATTTGCTTAAATTGTCTTGAACAAGTCACATCAGGAAAAAAAAACCTACCAGATTGTCTTTCTGTAAAATGGAGGAAACAGCATCTTTTGCAAAATACTTCTTCTAGCTAGAACATGATCACCTTCCAGTATGACCACCAAAGGAAGCAGGGCTCTGATAACAATTTTCTCCTTATACAGAGAGGTGAGTATGGTGTCTCTTCTCATTCAGCCTTCTTCACTAGCTTGCAAGGATCATGTGGATCTGATGGACTCAGAATGTGGCATCAGCCATCTGTTAATATGTAGATACATATTACAGCTTAAAAACTGTGAAGAGCAATAATGGATGCAAAGTATTATTAATTAAGATGTATCACAGATTATGTTGACAGTACAGACACTTAGAAATTAAAGTCAAAGGGGAACTTCAACAGCAGTGGGCAATAACATTCTCATGCCAATGAACTCAGACATCCCTGGGTTCCAATAAGAATAACAATGAGGAAATCCATTTGCTGAGCTCTAAAATGAGCTCTTTATTCATGCTTGGCAGACCTGCAAAAAGAGGGGAAAGAAAGGGTGTAGGAAGTTTGTAGCCAATTTGCAGATAGATGACGGTAAGCAGAGCAGATGTTGTCAGCACTTTTCCTCATGAGTTTTTGTTTACCCATCCATTATTTTTCTGTAGATGTTATAAGCCAGCATTCAAGGGACCCACTGAAACTGCTAGTGATGCTTTCCTAAGTCCGATACTTTCAACAATCAGGTGTTAACAACACATAAATACATACCACTGTGGGATAAATTTAGATCCTAACAGAACCCAACTGCAATAACTGAAATGGAACTAATGCCTTTCGTGATTTCTGCAGGGTAGGCTAAACTAAACGTTTTACAGAGGAGAGAAGGTGCATCAGGGACATTTTGTCATACAGAAACATGTAAGTTCAGACCACCGTCATTTTAAACATTAGTCACTGGAACCGGGATAGCTCAGTTAACAAGTACATGGCACAGCTGAAAAGCAAAAGAAAGCTCCTATTAATCATGTTTTTGTTACCAGTAGTATGAGGCAGATTTACAGACCCTCATAGAGTTTTACAAAGGGTTTCAAATTAATGCACAACACTGGGGCTGTACTATTGTAAACGTGGTTTTCACCATTAATAGTAAAAGTCTACAGTGTAAAAACTTTTTGTCCTTGCCTTGGCCTGAGCTGACCTTATCTTGCTTTAATAATCATGTAGTGGTCAACTGACTAAAGCCTGTCCTGTTGCAACTTCATCTCTGAGAATATTGCACATGGCAAAGGCCAGAAAAACCTAGGGAGTTATCATGGGAGAAGAAACAGCCTTTTGTATCAGATGGGGCAGGTGGAGAATTCTGCACAGCTTTCCCATTTCACTTGGGAACCAAGGAGAAGCAGGGAGATCTTGCTAGCAAAACATGTGAAATAATGCCAAGCAGACTCAAACAATTCAAAGACTGTTATTGATGAGACATCTTTATACTAATTTGAACAATAATTTTGACAGTTAAAGTATTAATTTGACTAAAAGTAAATACTTTCATGTATGTGATACGTTCACTTCTGCTCATAACAATATTTGCAGTGTATCAAGACCATTTACTACCAAATCTATGTCCGCCTGGACCATCATTGTCAATTTGTATAAATATAAATAATAAATATAAACACATTGCTGAATTAGCCAGAGCACACAATACAAACTTTATGCCAGATTTATGTTGTTATGCTGGCTTTATGTCAGCTGTGGGAGGACAGATGACATGATAAAGCCTGTCAACAGTACAAAGTTAACATACTGGAAGTTCTGCACTAATTTGAACCAGCAGAGAAAGCTTACCTAGGATCAGCACTTTGTTCCTTGCAGCAGCAACAGTTTGAACAGCTGCTGGGAACCTGAAGACAGGCTTTCCTGTGTCATAAAATCATGGCCTTGGAAACTATTGTTGCACTTTTGATTTATATCCTATCTTACATCCTTCACAACTCATGTAGGCTCTAGGATGTTCATATGACAGAGAATGCTCCTAGGATTCGATAAATAAGGCATGTTGCAGAGAATATTTTTGATTAGTTATTTTTCTCCTTGATGCTTACATCAGTCACCTTGTCTTCCTTTCTTTTTCTCTTCCCCTTCCATCTCTGTTTATCATTCTTGATTTTCTCCTTTCTGGTTTTGTTCTTCACTACTTATCTCTTGGTTATTTCTCTTCCTTTCTCTTGCCTTCCCTGCTTTTTGATGTATCTTCCTGCTCTGGCTTTCCTACAACCCACCCCACACCTCCTCCTTGCTGCTCTCTCTCTGTATAGCAAGCCCTGCAGACTGCTCATCAGCACTCCTTTGCTGAGGAGCAGGGGCAGAGCAGGGTAATGGGCTAACATGCTGGTTCCTGTTTTGAATAAGATGCTCATGTTTCTGGAAATAATAGATGCAAGGATAGCTTTGCTTTGACTACAAAGCTGTAAGCAGTGCTAGAAGTTTAACACTTACATTTTGTCCTAAATGAGTAAATGGGAGGTAAATAATAGAGTTTAACATAATGAATTCAAATATATTGTAATTTGAGTGCATTCAATAAGTAGCTGTTAAAAATGTGTAAGAAGGTAGTAATCATTTGAGATATCTCAGGCTGGCAATATAAAAACGTAATATTTTGAAATTAAAAAATAGAGAGACTAATAACAGAAAAAGAAAGAAAATAAATGAGATATTGTAGAGCAGAGGAGAAACCCTCAGTTTGCATATACTTGTAATCAGACAAACTGATCTCTACCTGTCCAGGGGTGGAATTTACACCCAGAAAAAAGGTTAGGAAAGTGAAAAATAAAACCAACAGGACTCCTGTACTAAATGAGGTGGCATACGGACCTCGTGAAAACTCTAGTTACCTTTTCACTGTTGGCTGTACCGGTGTATCACTGGACAACTTTTGGTCACCTCCATGAAGTGAGCTAATGACTTTGGTTCAGGCTGTAAAGCAAAGTCAGCTAAAGCACACAGGAAGTTAAAAGGAATGACAAGAAGTTTATGTTTTGTTTGGTTCACTAGGACTTAAAAGGATATTTTTCATATTGTTTCATATTGTTTGTATTTTTCATATTGTTTCTCTTCTCACAAGAGAAAAATGGCATTTTAGGATTGCTAATATATCCAGAGGGCTAACAGGGTGATATTGCTACATCAGCAGCAGAAAACAATAAAATAATACAATGCTTGCTGATAATGTACAATAAAAATTTCTTTATAGGTGGCAAACCTTCATTAATACGAAAAAAGATGATATATCCCAAGGGGATCATTTCATACTTTGGGGCTGTCAAAGGATGGAAAACACTCAGGGACTCATTCATTCATTCTGTCCCTTAGCAGATATTGAGCTTTCAAATCACCAGTCCCTTTCTTGAGCTGCTTAATCCAGATCATAACTACAGAATTTTGTTGCTGCCTTAGTCTCTCAAGCTTCAGCCTAAGAAGCATGGACTCATTTCTCAAGCCCCCTGTTCCACTGTAGTCCAGAGACTCAGCCAAGGTACATACCTAAATAAGGAGCCAGGTCGTCCTTGTTGTCCACTATATCCAATGAGAAATACAGACACAGGTGACTTAGATCTTAAATAGGCTAAATCACCTTTAGCATGTCTATGTGAGAAAGCACAGAGGAGCTGTGTTCCTAATTATTGTTTGATTGCTTAAAATTAGGATAAATTAGGGATGAAGGAGGACCTGAAATAAACATGGTGCTGTGGAAAGATGTGTCAAATAAGCAATGCCCCTCGGGGATTTTACAGCCCTGCCTGCTGGGCAATGCAGGCTCACACAACTGGAAATCCAAGAGGGATGTATTGTCTTGAGACCCAATTCAAAGCACGTTGAGGTAAACGAGCTTTGATTGATTTCCGTGGGGTTTAGCTTCTGCATTCCTGCAGAGTGTCCACAGAGATGATACAGCACCTTTCACTTGTCAGAAGAAGTGAGGTGTGACTGGCTGTCTAACCTGCAGACGTTGTCTTTTACAGCTGACATCACTTGTCATGGGCAAAATGTGCTTCTCCATGAAATTTGCACTTGCATGTTCTGTTCTATTTCATGTCATACTTGCTCTCCTGCCTAAGCAGCCCATAATCCTCAGCAACATCTATATGCTGTGTGAGCTGTCTGAATATTCTCCTGACCTTTCTCAAAGGCAGGAAGCAGCTGCACTGCTGCATCCATGCTGACAGCTTTAGTCTGAGTTTTACATCTGCTGTCATCTTGCCAACTACTTTTCATTATTCTTCCAGAAAGAAAAACAACTGCATGCCTTATTTAAAACCAAATTATCACAGTCTGGATCACAACTGGTTTACTGAGCTTGTACAAAACCTTCTGTTAGTGGACTGCAAGGTAGAAGGAGAACAGGGAGAGAAAAGAAAAAGTAAATGCTTCACTGGTTTATTCCTCTTCAGTCTTTTAATTAAAAAAAAAAAAAAGATAGCAGTATTTAAATGCCAGATCTGATCAATTACTGAGCTACAGAAGTGCAAAGAGACCAGAATTGATCTGCAAAACATTTTTTGCTATGGAAAACTTGGTAACATACACTATTATTGCTTCTTCTATGCTTATGTTTCTAGTTAGGCTGAGACTCTCTTCTTCCACAGATCAAACATATATTGGCATGTTTGAGCAAAAAATCTCTCAGCCACTTCAGAAAAGACATCAGATAAAAGGGGATTGTTTGCCCACTCCGGCATGAGTGGGCTTTGCTCTGGTACTTAACAACATTTTCATACACAGTTATTTTTAGTCTTGAAAAATATTCTTCTAAAGTATTTGTGTGAAGGTGGGGTTTTTTTATAGAAGACCTTACATTTTTAAGAAAGTAACCGTAACAACCAGAATTTTACCAGCTCTGTTATTTAACGCAACAAGCACTTAGGAATAGCAATGATTCACATAGGTTTGACAACAGAAAAGAAAATAAGTGGAATTCAAGAAACATGGATTATACTGGGCACTATGCACTGCTAAATAGAAATAACTGATCTAGCAAAAGCACTGGGAAACTGAATCCTGATTCTTTTAGTGTGGTATTTTTCCTGGTCATCCTTGTGACAAGTGCAAATGAAACAGGGAAAGAATTTGTGCAGAGGAAGCTTTGGGCTTGCACATTTATACTGATTCATGTATGGAACACACAGAATCATAGAATCATAGAATAGTTAAGGTTAGAAAGACCTTAAGATATGTATGGCCATGGCTTGTGAAGTTGAGATTGATTGTTGTATCAAATTCAAGTTTTGGTAGGAGTTTTCTGCTTCCATACAGGCTGTTATTAAAACATAATTTTGTCTGTCCCATTGCAAGTGAGTATCCCCACTACAGTCTTTTCCCTATTCTGTCACTGGAACCTTATTATAGTCCCATACAGTTAGTTCCATTTCTCAAATTTTTTATAAAAGTGAAAGTCTGAACAAGCCCCTTCTCTCCATTTAAACATCCAGGACCACCTCCTGGGCCCACATTTGTGCTGTAACTTTTTGACCACTTCATTTTTAGCAATACTGAATCTTGAGCACCCAGGATTTTTGCCAGATTTTATTTTCATCTGGTTGCCCCTCAACCCTGTCTCAGTGCCCACCCGACTACATTTTGTGCTTTGGCTCATTGATTCCCAATGTGACTCTGCTTGTCCAGATGCCCAATCTGCCCAATCGGGGTTGTTTTTTCCCCACATTTACATAATAGATTTTAATTTTCTTCTTCCATATTTCCTCCTCCACTTTCAGCCTCAATCTCTTGACCTGGCAAACATGCTATTCTTCTCTTCACTTCCAGTCCTGC
This sequence comes from Melopsittacus undulatus, assembly GCF_012275295.1. NCBI lineage: Eukaryota > Metazoa > Chordata > Aves > Psittaciformes > Psittaculidae > Melopsittacus > Melopsittacus undulatus. Next base: position 42,016,537 of record NC_047528.1, on the reverse strand, counting down.
TTTCCCCACAGTCTGCAATACAAGCAGCCGCCATACACAACCAAACATCTCATCCCATGCCCTAGGCCATGTTCTCATGCTGTTTTGTGGTCATTCATACTTTCCTGTGCTGTTTTAACCCCTTGGCATATGGATAAATTAGAGTCTTACTCCAGGTTTCTTGGGCCCAGCAAGAAACTTGCTATCAACAAGCACACAGGAAAGAAAAGATGCTTGAAACTTGAAGCCAGGACTGGTAAAATAAGAGTAGGTCACATCTACAAACTAAGCATAGTTTCATTCCATCACATGTTAAACCAGCAGTAGCTGGGATTTTGGGAGACTTTATCCTGGAAAGCTGTAGAAAGAGGATGTCTGTAAGGCATAAGATAATTTTGGCTTTTCAAAGGCCAAAGCTGAGCAGCTTTTTTCCAGAGAGAGAAAAGGCACGTGCATGCCAAAACACAAAAATACATATGTACGGCTCTTCTAGAAAATAAAAAACAAACAAAAATAAAAAGGCTGAATCTTTTAACATGAGCAGAACAAATGTATTCTTCCATTACATTAATGTTACCAAACCATTTATGAGTTGATTTAAAAATAAATTCAAGTATTGGGCAGAAAAGAAGCATTCAGCACAGAAAATTTGAGTTGAAAACAGTTAAAATCAAGGAAGGCTTGTAAGCAGCTGAAGAAAAGTCTTCTAATAGGAATTATAAGGCATACTGATTGCTAACCAATGCTAACAACCCCAAATCTACAATTTTTCTGGGTTTTTTTTAGTTATCATCTGACAGTAAATTCAGACAACGATATGAGATGATAAAAAGAGTGATTGAGAGGCACACATAATATCATAACTGCTAGGCTTTCAGAAATGACTGAGAAGGACTGGCTGAAGCAGGAGATGAGCTTTTCTTTGTAAGGGTATTGATGAAATAGCCACATACTGAGTCTAATCTGGGAATCTGGAGATGCTCAAGTGACTGTCAAAACAAAATGAGAAATAGAGGAAGAAATACTGTTCCAAAGCCTGCTCATTGATTTAAGTGTTTTTGGTGCCAATAGGAATGATAACAATGAAAACCATCTGCTGATCTCTGCAATGAATTCTTTACGCTTGAAAGACTTGCGCAGAGATGGGAAGCTGTGTGTGAGGCTGTAGACAAAACAAGGTGTGTGGCAAATGTTCAGGAAGCTCCAATCACCAGAATCCAACTGCCATGTTGTTATGGTCTCTCCAGAGACTGGAGATCAGCTGTCATCAAACAGAGATACTGTCATCAGAGCTAACAACACATTTCTGAATCTTTTGATTTAATTCATCAGCTGTTAGCAGAGCCCCTGTGAACTTCCTTCTTTCTCATTTACCCATCCCACTTTCACCAGGTGTTGTACAGAGATATATTCTTGCAAACCTTTTTTTGGACCTTGCAAGTCAAATTTGGCCTAGAGACAGCTCTTTGAAAAGCCCAGAGCTACAAACTGAAACAACTGATTTTGCACTGGTGGTGTTCACTGATGCATTTGCCTTTCTAGATCACAGCTCCCTGCTTGGTCACTTGTAGCAAGTCCTCTAGGTGGCTAAATTGGTTTTGCTGGTGGTTTTTATTTCTATAGGTTTTTTTGTCAGTAAGATGTTTGAAGATTATCTGGAGAGGAAGCTAGCAGAAATGCTTTTGTGCTATTGCCAACTGCAAAAGGGGTTTGAGTTCTCCTTTGGAGAACTAATGTTGCCCTTCAGAGACTAAAGGGTCAATCTGTACCATATGGTTGCTGTCATGGATCTAATGTTTAAACAGGCCTCTGATGGCAGAAGAGCTTTTCACGGCAAAAAGCAGCAGAAGTGGTATGAGGAACACTCATCAGCTAGCAGAAGTTTGGGATTCTTTTGAGCAGAGACAGGGGATCCTGATGCTTGCTAAGTAAGCACAACCCTGTCACTTGTCCCATCTCTGCCTGAGAAGAGCTGTATGTATTTCAGCATTTTTCCTCCACAAATTCCTTTCAAGTGTACTCAGTATTCAGTAAGAGACTACGCACATCTGCTGTTCCAAGAAGCAAGTTTAATTGCTGATGGGATTTTTTCCCACTAGCATTTCAACCCATCTGCATGTTGCGATTGCTGAAGCCTAATTTTGTTTTTGTCTACTTCAACCTTTTCAAGTGATATTCATTAATCCCATCTATGGCATCTCTAACATGTGGGAAATCTGCCTAGAGTAATTACAAAGTATTTCCTCTGCACTTAGTTCTCATATAAGAGCATGGGAAGATAATGAAGGCTGATTGTAGTGTCATCATTCCATTGAGGAAATGAATGATGCTGTTCAAATAACAGCTGGCTTGTTACATAAAAGAAATGACAGATCAGAATAATAAAGGCAAACTCCCCTTTAACAGATCTTTCTAATTTAAACATCTCAAATAATTGCCTGGAATCCTGGAAATACAGAAAACAGCACGAAAAAGGCCCTTAAGTATGCTCGCTCTATGGCTGTGTATATATGTGCATATATAGATTTACACACTTATACATACATGCCTACAAACATATAGTATTTTTCTTCTCAATTTCATATTATATATATATATATTTATGTATGTATGTATTTCAGTGAGATAGCAAGAATAATCACCGAGAATTGAATGTTTTAATCGTAATATCCACCCTGGAAAACAGAATACAATTTGGGAAATTTCTTTTTACTGTTAACTGACCTGAAGCAGGCATTTAGAAAGGGGAACAAGATGTATTGTAATAGAATCTAAGATGCAATGAGAAATTCACCATATAATAATGATTTACACTACGGTGCTATTAAAAAAAAAAAAAAAGATCTTGTGAAGCCTTTGATCTCCAGCATACATATATATGAAAGACAACATGTTTTTCTATTTTAGATATATTTTCAACATCATTATTTTTATATCTATAAATATACAAAGCATATACAGAAATAGAAAACCTTAGTTGACAAATGTTCCATTTAGAAGTGTCCACTCCTCTACAGATAAAAGTTTCAGTGCTCAGTTCATTCTCTGAGAAGAAAGAGAGCTGATGTCACTGTGTTTTTCAGTCTGAGGGTGCATTCCTAGATAGTCTTTCAGACAGTCTAAACCCTAAGGCGTGACTCCTTCAGTAAGGAAGGGATAACATCATGTGGCGTCATCAGACTACAATACCTGGTTGCTAATTGGAGTTTGAAAGCAAGAAAGGCTAATAACAACTAAAATGTGATGTCTTTCAGGTCTAAGAATTTCATCCAATGATTCAAGGAAAATGTCTTCAGCTCAAGGTGTGACCTTAAATGATATAGAAGATAAAATTAAAGCTATTAGCAACATTCTATGATATATATTTATATTATTTATATTTTCTCTGATATTCTGTGATTCTGTGATTAGGGTAGAATGAGGTACTGGGCCTTTGAGAACAGACTTAGAAGCACCAGCCACATTCCTGAGCAGCAGACTTAGGAAAAGTTATTCATGTACTCCCATTTTACTTTTTCAAGCTGCAGCAACTGCCATAAAATGGGGCTCTTGGGATATGCAAATAAAACGGACCCCAGCAAAAGAAGTACAGAATAATATCCAGCCTCCTGTTCCAAGCAGCATCTGCTGGGATAAGCTCCAAGGGTGGAGACAGCACAACCTGTTTGGGCAACATGTTCCGCTGCTTGACTGTTCTAATAAAAAACTTAATTTTGTATTTACACAATTAATGTTTGCAAGTGGGGTAGCATAAGCTGAAATCAGTGCTTAGCACTTTAACAAAGAAACTGAACTAGAATGTAAAATCCCGTTAGAGAGGTCTATAAAGTAGTTTAAACTGAATGTATACAAAATCTTCATGAAAGGCTAGTTTCAGGAAATGGTAGAACAAAAATATAACTTGATTCAATTATATTTTTGGTATTATTCATAAATGAAGAAATAGGGATCTATATTGCTGTAGTAACTACCATACTTTATTTCTATATAAATCTGAAAATGTAGTGTTCTCATATGAAATTAAAACCAGAGTCCAAGAGCACAAAGACCATTTAAGTAGTGCTTTTATAATAGGAAACTGATAATTTTCTGACCAATTGGTTTTGTCTCAAAATTAAAAGATCGTTAAAAGGGATATCTAACCCTAAGGCTGATTTTTGAGAAGTATCCTAAAAGCATATCCAGAACTGAAAACTATGCAGAGGCCAATTTTTCTCTGAGAACCACACATGCAGCTTTATAGAAATAATGTGTTGTTTGATAGCTCAGGGCATAATTCCTTTAAAAAAATGTTTGTGTAGACAGACAAGTAAGCTGTGCTGCACATGTGAACTGATACTGCCTCTTGAAAATGTAGCTTCTAAAAATGTGGTATATCCCAGACTTTGTGATTAAATATAGGAAAAAGCTTTTACTGAAAATCATTTTGTACAGCAGAGGGATATCTGTGTGCATTTAGAACTGGATTCAGCAAACCTGAGTTGCTGACTCTGCACATGCTGACAAGCCCTCTGACCTAAATGCTTCTTATTACCTAACTAAGACAAACTGCAAATTTAAGCCTAAATTGGGCTGGAGCCAAAATCAGTGTGAAAATAGCCTGCAATCTTTTAGCTAGTGGACAGCATTTCCAGTTAGCATTTCAGTGTGTCAGTCAGGCATCAGATGAAACTGGGTTTTTAATGGCAGCTCAAAATGTCTTTCTATTAGCAGCAGGTTTCTTGCAGCTCCCATGGAAGTATCAAAGCGCACAGACTGAATAAGAACCTCTTCTACTGCTTATTTTGTAAAAGTCTGAATCTTAAACTCTGCGGCTTGTGTTAGAAATCACATCAGACTTTAAGAATTTGGGGGCTTTCAGGAAGGGATAAAAGCAGGTAATTTAAATTCAAAATTCTGCACCTGACCTGCTCTCATTGATGCCACTGGGTTTTTTTCAGGCTGAAGTGTGGCACGATGTGTACAAAGGAGCTGTGCTGACTCTGCTCTGAGTGAACTTTCCCAGATGATTTGGGCTCTCATCTGATGTACATTTTCAATTTTCAGTAACAGGGATAAACCACATGTTCTTTTCCCTGCAGACATTTGACAAGGGTAGAAATTTTAGATTGAGCTTCATATTAAAAAATTAAAATATAAGAATTCATAGAGTGTCATATTAAAAATTTAGAACTTAGCTCTGTTAGTGAATAATTATATCAAGACCAAGAGAATTAAGGAGACAGCTGTGACACATTTTATTTCTTGATAAATTCTTAAGTCTTTAGGAATAAAAAGACACTTCACTGCTATTTCAGCTCCAGCAATTAAAAGTTCTTAGAAATTTTATCCACACATCCTCATCACGTATTTCCAGTTCTCCACATTTTTTCCAGAACCAAGTTGTGAGCTTAGCATATAAAAGTAAAATATTTAGAAAGTAAAAGATGCCAAGTGGCCTTAAATGGAATGACACTGCCAATTCTGACTGATAAAATAGCCAGCTGCTCATGTGTCAGTAGCATGTCCCCATCAGTTACAGAGTAGCCACTGTTTGCATGGTATTTCCAATTGACCAAGGAGATAACTACCAAAATACTCCCTGTTTCAGCTGCTAGCAAACCACCAAGGAATGCCTGAGTGTCAGATAAAAAGAAATTCATGTTTTATGCATTGCACATTTCAGCACTGGACTCAACAAGCATGGAAAAGATGGGGTAGTGAGAGAGAAGAGGAGAAGATCTTCTTTGAATTGATTGCATTTAAACTAGACACTTCCTAGATCACAGTTATATTCCAGTCTGGATTAGAGGGTTACAGTTGTGATATAAACCTATTATTGGACAAAAACTTCTGAACTTTCAGTAAAATTTTCAAACAACCTTAAAGTAATTAAGTGCACACAGCTAAAGTGAAGCAGAAATAAGGCCCTCAAATCTTTTAGGTCAAAGGCAAGCATTTAATAAAGCAAAAACATGTAAATATGTCTTGTTTTGGTACCAAAACAACGCAAACCTTAGATCCAAAATCAAATGCTGCTTGCATTTTCTTCAAAAGACAAAATAGTTTTGTACTTCGGATTTCCGCAGACACTTCTGGTCCTGACCTTGATTATTTCCTTCCAGTCTGCCCTAGTCTGAGCACTTTTTTGCCTAAATCACATCTACATTCTCAGTATAACTCAGAGACACAATCTTGAAGCAGCAAGTACAAGCCTGCATTAAGTGCTGGAGGCAAAATGGCCAAGGTCCAGCTTGAGCAATCTGGCTTCAGGGATCCTGGGTCCTTTTCAGTAACAGTTTTCACAAGGAGATGGGCAAACTCAGGGTAGCCTGCAGCCTGCCACAGCACTCTGTAACAGCAGCAATAAAGCACTTTAAATTACTGCAGAAGGGAATTCCAGCCACTAGGTCCCTGCACATAAAGTATTCTTTCACCCTTATTATTTTTCTCATGAAAGCAAGCCACATGTGCTTCTGAAGTGTCTGCATGACTTAATGTGGTCAGCTACCCTAAGGAGACAATCTCCATTAATGGACTGCAGATACACAGAGGCCAAGGTTATGGCCCTTGAGATGGCAATGAGATACCCCTGTGCTTACTTTTTACTATTAGCTGGTTCAAGTGGCACCTGGTCAGATCCTGCTCTATGCTGCACATCCCTTCACCCAGTATAGGAAACCTAACCACAAATCTGGGGGAGGAATCCAGATCCTGCAACACTGGTGCAGCAGTGAGATTTCTGCAGCTAGAGACTAACTAAACCTTCCACATAACAGGTGAATCCTGTAGCACTTATCACAAGACTAGTCATGCCCTTATCTGCTTGAAACCTTTGTTACCAGCAGCTGTAAGGTTGGTATTTTATTTGAAATGTTAAAGCATCTGAGTTACTAAGGGAGGAGAGGGATCCTACCCAGCCAATTTCAGAATGCATTTGGTCTCCTGAGAAAATAAGATTTGAATGTGATAAGGTCAAAAAGCCAAATAAGAAAAGTATGAACTTCAGGAATGAATACAGTAAGAGCAAACCATCCCTTAAATATAGATACATTTAGACTGAAATCCAGTTGTCCTGATTTACAAACCTAGCATGCCCATGTACAATTTCTAGCAAAACAGCTTTCCAAAATAAAAGCCCAAGTTTCCTATAAAGTTAATGAAGACAGGGATGGGATATAACTTGTAAGGACTCCAAGGGGAGATCTTAGAATCACAGAATCATAGAATCATTTAGGTTGGAAAAGACCCTTAAGATTATTGAGTCCAACTGTTAACCTAACACTGACAAGCTCACCACTGGACCATGTTCCTAGATGCTGCACTTACACATCTTTTAAATACCTTCAGGGATGGTGACTCAACCAGTTCCCTGGGCAGCCTGATATAGGCAAGGAGAAAGGCAAGTATTGCATGAAAAATACTTAATTTCATACCTTATTTGTATCAAGGTGTATTTCATTTTACTCTCCCTCGTTTTAGCTTGGTTTGTGCTCAGGTACTCATTATGCACCACCCAAACAGAAACATAACAGGTAAGAATGTTACACATCATCCTGTAATTCTGAATTTTAGCCCCTAATTTAGATGGATGGGCACATCCCTGCCTATCAGGGAACATCCCAATGTCAGAGGGTTAACACAGGAACACCACATTCTTGTCTGGCAATTTCATAGCAAATGTCACTATATTTTAAGGAGAAGGTTAGGAACATTGACCATGTGGTAAGAAGAGACTTTCTGAATTTTCTGCTATTGCAAGCAATTGCACTGCACAATTCTCTTAAAAATTGTGAAGTCCGCATTCCAACCAGTCCAATTTGGAACTCACTCTACCAGATTCATCACAGAACCTGTTCCTCTCATATTTTATTGCTAAAAACCAAAGAACATGGAGTCAGGTAAGTGGATCACAGAGCAAAGTGTGGGAAGGAATAATAGTGGAAATTAGAGAAAGGAGAAGCTCTGTTCCTTCTATAACTCTATTTTTTAAGTTTACCTTTCAGTCCTACTAAGGATTACTCAGTATATTCTCTATTTTATTAATCACTGGCTGTAGTGTTCATGAAATATGAGTTCAAAACCAAATGCCAATATGCTTGCTTAGTGCACAATAAAGATGGATCTCAAAAGAATTAACAGGAAATGTCTAAAATGATCATGAAGGACACAAACAGATGGAAAAACTATTTGTGTTACAGCAACAAAACAGAACAGAATAGAATCATTTCAGTTGGAAGGGATCTAGAACAGTTATCTAGTCCAACTGCCTGACCACCTCACGGCTTTCAAAAGTTAAAGCATGCTGTTAAGGGCATTGTCCAGATGCCTCTTAAACAATGACAGGCCTGGGATATTGACCACCTCTCTAGAAAGCATGTTCCAGTGTCTGACCATCCTCTCGGGAAAGAAATACTTCCCAATACAAAGTCTGAACCTCCCTTGATGCAGCTGTGAACCATTCCCATTGTTAATATGCTGGCTTATTTCCTTTGCAATTTCAAAAATGGAATATATTCTGCTAAACTTCATCTAGGGTTTTTTTGCATGGAATTTTTCAGCTTCCTACATGTCTGCATACCTACTCTTTATACACATGCATACAGAAACACCTACAGGGTATCAAGTATATACTTAGATCTTTGAGTGGATTATGCAATTTTAACATGTGTAGGCTATAGAAAAATATAGGGCTTAAACAGAACACCAGCTTGAAAAGAAAAGAATTAGAGTTTTACAAAATGAGCAGACTTTGAGTAGAAGATCTTTTTACTAATTTTGTTTGTTTTTTTTTTTTTTTTAAAAGATTATACTAAATTTTGAAATAAGATGTCCTTCCAAGCAAATAATGATCAAGCCCTTTGGACAGTGTTTGGCAACGTGTCTGTATTTTCTTTCTTGCTTTTTTTAGCATTTAAAATTTGCCAGTGAGACTAGCACTTTAAGGAATTTCTCACAAAAAGCAATAGAAATTAAAAAATGAGAATGTAATTAAGGGGTGCATAAATATCAAGTAGAAAGAGAGAAAGAGCCACAATTATTATATTTTCTTCACCCATTGATTATGTCATCAAAGATAATTTCTGTTTACTTTCTCTTCTTCTGTGAAACATTAGAAAATGAAGCTTCTTGCTTGTGTCTAATATATTTCACATATGAGCCATTACTTTGTTTCTATTGTACTTCAGAATGATTTGGAAGAAGCTGTTTTCTTTTTCTGATACATAAGAATTCTCCTAGAGAGGTGGTATTAGATTGCTGAGGGTCAGTCATTGCTCCCTTTATCCGTATATTTGGAAGTTTGAATGATTCAAAAGATACACATACTTACCGCATGTTTGGGGGTTAATCAGTTAGGCAGGGAGTTACATAAGCAGATCTGAAACAACTTTCCATCTCTATTTATATTTAACAGTTATATGTGCTTTGTATATAATAGTTACCAAACCTATGTCTGAGAACCTCAATGTATGTCAAGCCTCGTTGTCAAAACGAGGCTTGTTAAAAGTCAACTTTTAAAACTCATTTTGTTCAAACTGCTGCCTGACAATGCAGTCTAAACATTTGTCTTAAAAGGTTATGTTAGCTACCCACTCAGAAAGTCTTGCAGAGTCTTAGCAATGGAAGTTCAACAGGAGGGATGATTTCCATGTAGAAGTAGATGAATTAATAACTTGCCCCTGCAGTATAAGACAGCAATGTATCTTGGATAACTTGTGAAAGGCAGGTCTAAAATAAATTATGGCAACCAAAAAGCTGATGTGAGAAGAGCTGGAAAAGTACTGGATATGGATTTATTTATTTATTTATTTATTTTGTGTGTGTGTGCTCTTGGAACTCTGTGTAAGATTGTTAAAGAACCCATGCTTCCACGCAGTACTTGCTATGCAAATATCTCAGTGCACCCACAACATTGTTGCAATCAGATCTCTTCAAAATCAGCTGCATGCTTCAGCAGAAAGTGGATAAAAACGACACTTTCACTGATTTCTACAATTTATTCCATACTAGCAGCAGAAGTACAATTTTTTCCATACTAGCAGCAAAACCAAAGAAATCAAAGTTTTCTTGATGCAAAGATGCACATAGAAAGTCCACAACATGCTGAATCAATCAAAAAGGAGGCAAAACAAGCCAGCATGTAGCTGAACATTGAAGTTTTATTTTGCTACAGCATCTGACAACAGGATCACACTGTCACCAGTTCCTGAAGTTTGCACATCTCTGGGTATTCTTTTTCATTATAAAATAGTTAATAATATGATATTATCTGTGCTTTGGTTTAAGCCATTTAGTTTCTTTTCTTGGAACACTCCGAAGCAGAAAAAGAAATTCTTTGGATTCTTCTTTCTCTTCATTATCTCAGAAAATTTCATAGGGCTTCATAGTAAAATTACTGCCTTAAGGGAATCAGATTCCTTATCCATCAAAAGAAATAATCTCATGTCCTCAGCTAAAAATCTTATTAAACATAATGAAGCAGAAATCAATCCTTTTATGAAGTAGAGATATTTTTCACCACATAAAAAGCACTGCATGATCTTGTGCCAAATCCGTACACTGTTATTTTGCAATTTTCTTTCTTATACATTCACAGAAGAATTTATGTCAGAAGAAACCCCTGAAGTTCATCTAGTCCAAAAGTGGATGCAGATCCAGATGTGGTCTGTCAAGTGCCAAGCAGAGAGGAATAGACCTACTCTCATTAGCATAACTCAACATGGCTGGCCTTCGTTGCCATTGTGCTCACTCCTGGTTGTTTTGCTGTCCACAGCAGAAAGACTCAGGTCCTCCCCAGTAAAGCTGTGACTTAACCAGTTAGTTCCCAGCCTTGACTGCTCAATGAGGTTTTTCTGCTTCAGATCCAGAGCTTTGCATCCATCATTAACAAACTTCTTCAGGTTCTTGTTAGCCCATTCCTCCAGCTTTTCAAGGTTCCTATATAGGGTGAGTGTTCCCACCAGCCATTCACCCCAGTTTTGTGCCATCCATTAGTTTGTTGAGAGTACATTTCTTCCCACAGTACAGATTGGTAATGAAGACATTTAAAAGTATTAGGCCCCATATCAACCCCAGTGAATGCTGTATTTCACTGACAGACACTTAGACTTTGAACCATTGACCAGTAACTCTTCAAGCCCTATGGTCTAGTTAGTTTTTCAGCTGCTTGAAGTCTAGCACATTCACCCCACAGTCTATAATTTGTCTATAACAATGCTATGGGAGACTGATGCTGTTTAACATCTTTGCCAGCGTCATGGATGGTGGGATTGAGTACACCCTCAGAAAGTTTGCCAGCAACACCAAGCTGTGTAGTGTGGTTGACACATCGGGGGGAAGAGATGCCATCCAGAGGGACCTTTACACACTTGAGAGGTGGGTCAGCACAAACCTTATTGGGTTCTCTTGATTTATTTCTAGTACTTATCCCTCCTCCCAGCAGCAGATAACTCAGAAGAAATAGGGTTGCAAAACTTCATCCACTTCTTTTTTCTAATTAAAAAATATCTGAAATTGTCTTTAGCAGTTTTTATGCAATCCCTCACAGAATTCTTTAGCTTAAGTGTTTACACGTAATGTCCATTTGGGAGGTATGGTTCTGGTCAATCAAAAATTGCATTTGATGCAGTAATTCCTGGAAGTGAAAGTCTACATTACACTGTTTTAATGAGAAATCATGTGCGGTGAATAGAATGATAGTTTACAGCCTCAGAAGTCCATTACTTGGAGGACATGGAGAAATTATTTAATTATAATATGAATGTTTTTGTCCTTCCAGCAGTATTCAAGCCCAAACTCAAATACTGAAATAAAAAAAGCATTCTTTCTTTTCTTTAATATCAGCACTGCTTTATTCTTGCCAAAATCTAAAGAAAAACCATCAACTGTTTATGAAAAAAAAAAAAGACTATGTTTTGCATATTTCTGGTGCAAATGAAAACTGAGAAAAAAACTCCCAAGAGTTCTTGCACAATCCTCTGAAGTGTTGAGTGCTTGTCCTAACTCAGTTACAGATTTAAAGGCAGCAAAAGGTAAAGCATGTAGTTTTCCTACTGGCATTACCCAACATGACACATTTCTGGTTAAGCTAGGTGGCTACAACATTGTGGTCACATAGACCCCACTACAAGACACCAACTTACCTGTACAGCCAATTTGCATCTGCACATATTCTGTTGTTCTAATATTTAGCTTTTGACTCATGCTGTTATTTCTCACTGTCGTAGTTTAAACCAAGTCCCCCAACTCCCGGAGAGTTAGGAAGGAAAATCCAAAGAATGTAGCCCCCACGGATTGAGATAAGAACGGTTTAATTGCTAAGGCATAACACAAAACCCCTACTGCCATTTACTACTACAAATAATAATGATACAGCAAACAGCAAGTGAAAAGAATACAACACCCCACCAGCCACCGACCCATAACTCACTCCACCCTGCCTGGCCGAGCACCATGTGCTCCTTCCTCCATTTTCCTCCACAGCTCTCTCCCTCCAGCTTTCTTTTTCCCAGTATGCATCCTGGGCATCACGTGCTATGTATGGTATGGAATACCTCTTTGGCTAGCCTGGGTCAGGTGTCCTGTCTCTCCTTCCTCCCGGCCTCCCCTCCTCCACCTGGCTGGAAAAAACCTTGAACAAAAACACCCTCAAAAACATGCTCAAACCATGACATTATCCACCCCTTATTCCATACCATTCACGTCATGCCCAGATCCTACTTTTCGAATACACCATCACTCTTAAGTCCACCCCTCGATCATGAGACATCTCTATGTTGCATCTCTGGACTGATAGCCTGAAGTATCTGGGCCCACCAGGCTCAAAATCATTCACTGTCCCCTTCAGCAGTTCTACAGCTTGCTGCTGGGGACTCCATACAGCTGCCTTCCACCTCCAATGCTTCCAAAGCACTGGAGGGGCCCAGTGGATCAGATACCTGGCCATACTGTCCCACATGCCCTGCCACTCATGACTGTCCAGCCTTGGGAACAGTCTCCTGGTGCTCCTATATCCTTGTCTAACCCTAGACAAGACCCAGACCTGACTCTGCTTAACTTTTGGGATCAGACAAAATGGCCATGGGTAGAACACACTCTGTGTGTGTGCCAACATGCTGACCACCATCACAATCAGCAGGCAGGTCCCAAGGGCACCCAAAAGCCATTCAAAACCATCAGAACTCTCAGGTGCTGCTGCTGCACTTGTCACTGGGGCTGATGTAGCTGCCCTGCTTGCCAGTTCTCCCACCACCAGCTTCTCTTCTCCCGAGTTCGGATCCTCCTCCTCTGCCTTGCTGGGAAGTGCTGCGTAGTCTCCTGCATCCTGCTGGGGGTCGGCGGGCGACTTCCGGGGGACACTCTCGGCCGTCGGAGGGTCGGGAACGGCCGCGGGACTCACCTCCCCCGCTGCGTGATCCTGCTGCTCAGCTACCGCCCTGCTCCGCTCCTCCCCTGCCTGTTCCCACTGCTCTGCCACAGCTGTTTGGCTCCCCGTGCCGCTCTCCCTGGCAGCCTCAGCTGCCGGCAGCTCCCGGGGCCGCTCCTTCCTGGCTTCACGCAGCTCCACACAGACGACGACGAGGATAAGGACAAGGACGACGAAGAGCAGCGGGACGGCCTGGTACAAGTCCAAGTCCACGGCCACGTCCATCCCCCCCTGCTGCCAGAGCCCCACCGTATTACAAGCCTCCGACACAAACACAAACACATCCAATCCATACACCAAGTACCCGGTAAAATCCCGAAACAGCGAGATCCAGAGAAAAACCTCTAAGAGCCAATAAATCAGCATTGTGACAAGAGACCATAAATCCGCTCAGATCTGTTCTTATCTCAAACCCTCGGGCCCCACGTTGGGCGCCAAAAATGTCGTAGTTTAAACCAAGTCCCCCAACTCCCGGAGAGTTAGGAAGGAAAATCCAAAGAATGTAGCCCCCACGGATTGAGATAAGAACGGTTTAATTGCTAAGGCATAACACAAAACCCCTACTGCCATTTACTACTACAAATAATAATGATACAGCAAACAGCAAGTGAAAAGAATACAACACCCCACCAGCCACCGACCCATAACTCACTCCACCCTGCCTGGCCGAGCACCATGTGCTCCTTCCTCCATTTTCCTCCACAGCTCTCTCCCTCCAGCTTTCTTTTTCCCAGTATGCATCCTGGGCATCACGTGCTATGTATGGTATGGAATACCTCTTAGGCTAGCCTGGGTCAGGTGTCCTGTCTCTCCTTCCTCCCGGCCTCCCCTCCTCCACCTGGCTGGAAAAAACCTTGAACAAAAACACCCTCAAAAACATGCTCAAACCATGACACTCACACAGAACTTTTCAGATGCACATTTGATCAAAGTACAAAGGCCATGCTTAGTTCCATTTCTCCTTGGTTGTGTGCTTTCATGATAGTTCCTTTTTTCTCCTTTCAGAAAAGAAGCTTAGCACACAGTAAATATCCCCTTGCTCACTTTATGGGCTTTGGTCTTAGCCTTTGTGAAACTAAAATTTCACCTCAACTGCAGCATCCCTCATCTACCAACATAATCAGTGATCTGCTGCTTTAATGTTCTGTTGATTGTGGAAAAATGAGAACAATGACCTTAGCGTTAATTAGCTAACCCAGAAAAGCTACTAAGATGGAAAGTGTGGAACTTATCAGGGCACTGGGTTGCATATTCTACCCATGTCTTATGTTAATTATTGTCTCAAAAAAATATTTTGCTGTACACGTTAGTAGTCTTCTAATTCCAAGTTTAGTTTGGGCAGGCATATATTTCCTCTCAATTTTATTTATTTTTTTTAAATTTAGGTGAACTAGAGCATTAGAAGCTGATCAGTGGATTGTGTACATGGTGCTGAGTGATTCACCATGTGTCATTCTTGTGACACATTCCCTTTTTATTTTTTGATAATATAAAGTTAAGCCATTATCCATGTCATTACAATAAAAAGCCTTCTCATAAACATGCAAATTGGATCTTTTCAACATGCAAATTGTGCCTTTTCAGATACCTCAGCAGTGTATCAACCTGAACGCTATAACAATGAAAATGCAGCACACTTCTTAGTAAGTGCACTTGTCAGGTTCTCCACTCTCAGCCCTTACCAGCTCTCCACTCAGCAATGAAAATGCCCAGCGCCTAAGTGCTATTCTTGGCCAAGTCACTGGTTCCTTAAGGCCCTTCACAGGTGACCATTTAGCTCTGAGAACATATTATTTTCAAGTTATTACTTGAAATGTTATTTGGCAGTGCAGCTATCACAGAGATTGTCAGGTAAAACTGAAGCTGTCAGACTGAAAGCACAGTCACACAGCCAGTACTGCACAGATAGAGAGTTGAAACTGCATAAACTTCCATTGCAACAGGCCTATCAATCTGTCACATCACCCACTCTGATAAAACATTCTGGGAGCAGGTGTCTGCAAATGGAGCAAAGATTTCTTAGAAGGTGAGTAAAAACCTGACGGATGTGTCCATCACAAAATTGCCAAGGGCAACAAAGTTAGTTTAAAAGCTTGCTTATCTACAAGTTTTCATAAATCTAGTGGCTTTTTGGCAGAAGTTGCCCAAAGATCTCTTTTGACTGCCTATTTCCTCAGAAAATACATATAATATCAATACAGAAAGTTCAGGTCCTTCCATCTGTCACCTTTGCTTAAGAAAAAGATTTTAGGTTAGAAAAAAACAAAGACTTTTTCACTTTATCAATAAGTGGAAAAGCGTATTTTCTGCTCTCTCTCAGTTTTCAGAAATTTGTCTGCATCAGGATTACATTTTATCTCCTCTCCAAAAGACCTCTTCTACCCATAGTCTTGGGAGAGGGTCCTTCAGTGAAAATAATCCCTAGAAACTGGCTCTAAATCACAGACCTCTGTGAATGACTTGCAATAAATAACAGGAAGATCAAAGGAGGATTAGAGGCTGGCTGTGAAGAACATGAGCAGGAAGGACAAAAGGAAAGGCACTAGTGTTAACTTATTTTCCCACCGTGAAAATAATAAAGGAAAAAATCCTTTTCCTTAGTCAAATTTGTTGGATTCATAATAGAAGAGTTCCTTGTATTTCTGTGTTACTATTGTCCTGTAGTCCTATACACCAAACATGAAGAGACTTCTGCAGAGTAGTCATGCTCGTGGATGATTAGATTATATGTCTAAAACTCAAATAATAGGCAGCTAGAATTTTAAATGTTCTGTTAAATATAGCAACATCTTAAGATTTAGAAAAATACACACATAAAGTAGAAAATCAGACCTTCTCCATAATTATTATTTCTCTCCTTGACTTTTCCTCTTTCTTTTTTATCTGTGTTCCAGCTTCCTCTAAGGCACATTTTGGCAAGGGTGAAATAATAAACAGCACTTTTGTTCTTTAGATTAATGAACACAAACTAGCTTTCCCTTCTTTTCTTGTCTGCAGAATTAGATAAACTCCTTTTTTAAAGTCATCTCTATCTTTTAATCTATACTTTCACAGCTGTGTCCTTCAGAACTTGATTCATAGCAAAAAGGGTTTGAGTTTAGACATATTTTCAGATGTGCTGCCATACATTGCTGTTAAATTTAGGTGATTAACACATTATATTTCATTCACTGTCCTACCAGTTTATGGTAATACCTTCCTACTATGTGTGGCCAAATTATGCACCATGACTGCTTCTGCTCACAACAGGGCACCAGGGTCTAATAGATTGTAGGAGGTCTAGGACTAGTGGTTAGTGAAAGCATAAAATAAGGTGAATCTCCCACATTGCCCACATGACCAGATTTCCTTTCTGTGGAAAGTGGAGCACACGGAAGAGTAGAAGAGGGGAAGAAAAAAGGCTGAGGAGCTGTGATGAGGGCAGAAACCCACACTTGGAACTGGGAAGTTAACCCAGACTGCCTAATGTAGACAAAGTACTCATAAGGCCTAAGGTAAGCATATGCAATACCTGGCTGAGTATCCCTCTATGGGATTATATTGTACTTCCTACATCAACTTTCATTTGATAATCCAGAAATATATTACAAAGGCAGTCTTTGTATCTCTCTTCCTTAGCAAAATGGGAAACTTATCATCGACCCACTTATCTTTATTGCCAAGATCAAAGACAGTAGAGTAGTGGGATAGCTGAGACTGGAAAGTAAAGATCAAATGAGTTCAAAGAAATTAATCATTATTTTCCCTTTGACTTCAGTGACCAAGCAAATAGTCAAGATTTCAGCTCAAATCAAACTGGCTGCTTTGCATCATGACAGAACCTCAGACTGAGAGATCTCCTCCAAAATATTTTCTTTCATGATGATGTCAAAGAACAGAGCAAACTAGGAACTTAGAAACAAAGAAGTGCTCAAATGCTGTGGTTTAAATATATTGATTTATGCCCAGAACTTCTTCTGAAGCTTATTCAAGCCTTAAGTCCTTTCCCTGTACGCAGGCCTTACAACTCATAAAATGCAACTGCTATGAAATGTAAACTCTGTCTGATATCAGTAAGACTATTTAGGTGGATAACAGATGTCAAATGTAGTTAAGCTTGTTTCTGAAGAACTCCAAATACGCTAAACTGAGTAATACAAGAGATC
The DNA here is from genome assembly GCF_012275295.1 of Melopsittacus undulatus. Taxonomy (NCBI): domain Eukaryota; kingdom Metazoa; phylum Chordata; class Aves; order Psittaciformes; family Psittaculidae; genus Melopsittacus; species Melopsittacus undulatus. The sequence goes on along the minus strand of NC_047528.1, from coordinate 41,999,008 downwards.
CATCCAGCTCACCCATCTGTCTTGAAAAGTGGTTTGTAACTCATGCTTGGAAAAATGGGTGCACATAAGATAAATATTCCCCTGGTGCTCCTGTGACTTCTCACTCAGCTCCTATTTAGATTTTGGCTAAACAGGGTTATGCTAAGGCCCAATGTATGTTGGGAGCAGAACCATTAGGTCAAACCTAGAGCATCAGATAGGCAGGACAAGTGGCAAAAGGGCCATCAGGCAGCTCCCATCACCTACAAATTTCTGTCTTATCTAGTCATTATCTTTTGTCTGGCAGTTTCCTCAGAATCCATTAACTTATGGAAGTGGTATGGACCAAACCTCCATCTGGAAGGTGTAAAACATTAGCTTACTCAAAAGGCTTTTGAAACATCCCATGGCAAATGAACTTCTGAGGCTTCATGCTTCCCAATGTGATACAGGGGAAGCACTCACCATGGCAGAGTAGGAAGGATGAGCACTCTGGATAGGTTACTGATTCTTTTCTTTTGCTCATAGGTGAATGATATTGAGAGGTATAAATGATGAAATCTTATTACTTGAATAGTGAATAAGTGAATTAACACAACAGACTAGTGTGCGCAGTAGGGGATTGAGGTCCTTTTTTTCTTGTTTATTATATATCTTAATGAGGTCATGAAAATAAAATTAAATCACAGAGTATATTGCCCTGAAAATCTGAGAAATCCAAATGGACCTTGACATACCTCTCGTTCAGCTTGAAGAGTGTATTAAGAGTGCATTTGCTACCTCAGAGATTGCATCTAGATAACTGTCTTTACCAGATGCAAAAGGATGTGAACCTGTTTTGGCCTCCACATTATCCTGCAACAATGTTTAGTTATTTACAATGTGAAAATAATATATCTGGATAGAAAACACTAGTTTAAGTGAATTGCAAAGCAGCTTGCCCAGTCAGATATGCTGTGGATGATGTTACAATGCCAGGGCCATGGCAAATACCACAGACCATGCTACCGAGAGCAAAGAATATGCATTAACAATGGTCTAGTTCCATGTTCTTGTTACTAGTAGCCCACTAAAGTGTGATGGGAACCACATTTTGTATAGCCCAATAGAATCTATGCCATGAAGAGGGAGAGGGGGAGACATCTTAGGAAGATGTCTCAGCCCACAGCTGTGGTTATGTCATTAAAATTGACATTGACTTCAAGCACACTGATCAGCAGATTGTTCCACTAGGCAGCTCAAGAAAATTACCTGAGGCTCTCTTCAGTTATGCAAACAGAAACATGATCTGGTGGAGTAATAGCAAATGTTACCTATTTTCTTTATTACAGGTGTGAGAGAAAGTATTACAGCTTGAAGTACAGACATTTCCTGGTAGATGTTTTAGAGAAGGAAAAGTGACAAAGAATTCTGACTTCTTCATATGCTGGCAGCCATATAAGTGATTTATAAAGAAAAGGTATTTTGATCTCTTTACTGCCCTTATACAGTAGGAGGGGCAGTCCTAGGAGATGGTAGCATTAGGAAGCTTCAAATAGAGAAAAATGTTCAAAAGAAGGCAAGTCAGAAAATAAACGTTTCTTCACCCTGCCTTTTGACTTCTGCTACAGTTAGATAGCCACATGACTCACATATTCAGAATCTTAATATTTTTTTCCCTGTGACATCATTACAAACAAATTCATAAATATATACTCTCTCTGTGAAGAAAAATAAATATACAAAACTTCAACTTTAGAAAGGGCAGGTAAGCAAATTTGTGGTTACAAGTGAATTAGGATCACACCAGGAGCTTATAAAACGTTGTCATGATATTTCCGCATTACTGGGAGCTGATATTTGCTACTTTGTCAGAGAACCAGGATTTAAGTTAGTCAGTCAGGTTTGTTGGCATGACAAATTTTGTAGGTTGATTCCGTACCTATTATTCACATGTGTTTGACATCAGGCTTGTAAAACCTCAGGGTTTCTGTGTGATACTGCATGAGATGGCTGACCTAAACTAATAGTTTCCTATGGACCAGTAGGCTGCCCCTTAAGAAACAGTTAGGGGACTGGGGGGAGTTCAGATCTTGCTCCTGCTTGTCTTTCTCCTGTCAGACCAGCTGCCAAGCATGGGTAACCCCTTTCACCCCTGTGGCTATGCTGCACTGCTGTGATCATCTGGACAGAATCTGCAGCAAAGCTTTCATTTGCAATCCAAATTATTTGGGAACAAGCAAAAAAGAAAAGGAAAACAAAAGGAGCAAGGCAAGAGGCAAATATCGCTGCCAAATATACTCCCTGGCATTACAGTTGAAATTTTTATACAGTGATTTTAAGTTTTGTTTGGTTATTAGTGGCTTTCCTTGCCGCCAGCAGGTCTGACTGTCTGCTCTGAAGTCTCCAGTTCTATGTGTATCTGAGACTGCTCAGAGTTTGTTTAATCATCTGTAGCTCCTTAGGTGTTTGTAAGGAGACAGGAGGCCATAGCAATGTCAAAATGATTTACTGAAATACACAGAAAGAGTAAACAATCTATTCAAGCCTATAAAACATCTCCATATGACCCACAGCTAGCAAGCAGAGATTTATATTTAAATCGATGCTTCATTTAAATTGTTATTTAATTCTGTAACAACAAAATATTCAACCTTATCAGCTGGAATCCCAAGCATTTGGCAAGGGCAAAATAATCCATGTAGATTAAGAGTTTTCTTTATATTCCTGATGAATTTTAAAACACAAGGACAACAAGCTTTCAAATGCCTGTGTCAGAGTTGTATAAGTCATTCAAACCAAAAAACCTACTAGACTGCAGAAGCCATGGCAATGTCTCATGTACATCCTTAGCAATTGGACGTCCTGACACACAATGTGTGTCTCTGTCTGATTAAATGGTTCTTTTGCAAATGAACAAAATACCTTCTCAAGTTCTAAAGCCAGCTATTAGCCAACCTGTTCCCATAAAAAAAGAAAACAAACAACAAAGCAACCAAACATCTGATCTCATCTCATCTTTTTTTCCTTTGTCCTGAAGATGTGAAGTGCATTTGGAGTCTCAGCAGGAAGATGGAAAGGGTTATTCAGAGCTGGACATGAATATTCCTTCATGGCCTCCTCTTCAGAGCCATTCAACAGTTTTGCAAATGTACCTTATTCATATCAGCAATTCCTAACATGAAGTACCAGGCTGCAGTTACATGGTATCCCCCAAAATACATTAGTTGATTTTTCTTTTACAGAAACAGCAGAAGTTAAAATCTCTTTAGAAGTCTAACTACCTCGGCCATCACAAGAAAAGGAAAGATGCTACTGGTGCATCCCATGAAAATTCTCAAGGTGTCTTAGCTCTGAGTGGTATTGTGAAACCTGAGAAAACTGTATCTATACATGTAACTTCCTGAAGATATGCAATATAATATACACTCACATACAAGAGCCTGTATAGGAAAAAGTAGTAGTGTACAGCCAGTAAATGCAGATAACCAGTGCTCAGTGTACAAGCAGGGGTAGTTTGCATTCTTGACTTCCTATGAACCTAGACAGAGTAACCATAGTAAGTAGCTGCAACACATATTTATTGTCTCCTCAATACCACTAACAGCAAGTTTTCAGACTCTTTTGAAAGAAAACATAAGATAATAAAATTCCTTTGGCATTCTTCTTTTTTGCATTTTTATGTCATTTTTGTTGCCAAAAGAAAAGTAATTGTTAGCATTCTTCCTGGTCTACACATAACTGTAAGTTGCTGGGTTTGCTGGTTTACATTATCAGGAACTATAAACCTGGGGAGAATTTAGGGAGATCTACTAGCAGGAAACAACAGTATCTCTGTTTGAACCCCAAAGCAGAGGAGCTGGCACTTCTAAAATAGTTGTCATTAAGATGCTTAATTTTTTCCCTTTTTTTAAATTTTATTTTCTTTCTTTCACCCTGTCAAAGCCATTGCAACTTAAAAAGGCACAGTGGTCATATTCAGATCTAACATCCAACCTGCCTGTCTAGGAAGATGGTACTTGCAGTAGCAATTACATGGATGATTTGGGGTTTTTCTCTAAGGGAAGAAAAGCTAGCTCTTATCTGACTAAGTAAGGCAATATGTTCCTTTTTTAAATAATAATAATAAAAAAGGTTATTATGCTGTAAAAATTTCCAGAGAGCTCCTCTGATCGCCTTAATATGTCTCACAGCAGGCAGTGAGGATGAATTTGTAGGCAAGTTTACCAAGACACAGTCGCTGAACAAATGTATGCCTGTGAGTGGTTGGAGGAAATGGCAGATTGCTGCACTGCTGTATCCAGCACATGGCCTGCTACAAGCAGCCATGCTGGGTAAGATGTTAAAATCACAGTTCTCTGTCTGAAGAAGCTTATCTTGTATTCAGATGGCCTCTGCCTGTCTCAGTATCTAGTGAAATGTTGGGGACAAATGGCATTGGTTACTATTAGCTAATAGCTTAGCTTCTGTGATGATTGCATTCAGGCAAGGAATAAGACATGCTAAGTCTCTGAAGATTTCAACTTGGGCTTGCAGCTATCACTCCAGCTGAACTTCAAACTTAGAGCAGGTTTCTCAGTCAGCATTGCAGAGCTTTCCCTCCACACTAAAACCTGCTTGCCTACAATTGCTGCACACAGCCAGGCACATATTCTTTCATCTGTTGTGAATGACATGTATGTACCTCTGGTCTATGCATGTTTGGCAGTTCTCTGCATCACCATATATGAGACAGAGGGCATCCTTGCTGGCAGCCTGACTGCAATCATAATGCCTAAAATGAAGACCTTGATGGCAGCCATTGTCCTAAAGAACAAGAAGTTTGTGCTGAGTATAAGTCACATCTCATTGAAAAATAAAACTGGAGAACAGCCAACAACAAAGTGCGAATAGCCCCATCCTAAATAAAAACAGGATTTTTGTTAGAATCTACTGTGAAAAAAAAGGGAACTACAGAAGACTTTAATTAAAGGAACATAAGATAGCAGGGGAAATTGTAAAGCAGAATCTGTGAGAGAAATAGTGTTGCTATTAACACCAGATCTAAGCTTTCTGGACAAATGAGCCTGGCCTCACTTCAAGACACTGGGCTCTTGAGAGAACATGGTGTCCAGCAACATTGCTTTCAATATTTTAAAAATGGGGTAGAGCTCTAAAAAATTAGCAACTGCTTTGTGAACCTGAACAAAAGGAGGCCAAATTTGTTTGGAATAGCTGGTCCTAAAAATGGCTTTACAAGCACTTTTACTTCCACTTTATAAAAATTCCTTATTCTACTTGCAGTCTTTTAGCATCCAATTTTCCAGTGCTTACTGGAAATATATGAAAGTCAATCTGCAAGGACAGAGAGTGGCCTCTTACACAGATGCCTTTAAGTTCTTCCTGAATCTAAGGATTTTTTCATCTAAACTTTGACACCAGTGAATGATTTCTATCATAAAGCAAATTATTCTCTCCTTCACAGACAAAGAGAAAGAATGACACAAAAGTATTATAGCATCCAGAAAGCATCACTGTCTTCCTTGCAGAGCTGGTCTGAAGCCCAGCAATGGTCACTTCAGGGAGATCAAAGCACTTGGGACTTACTAGTGTTCAGAAGGGAAAATGGATGAGTGAGTCAGCTGCCTTTGAGAAAGGATACACCAGCATGGATAGGGCCATCCACATGTTTCAGTAATAAGAAGCAGCAAAAACATATCAGAAAGGTGGTAAATAGCAGTTCTCTCAACAAATAGCTCTGGCAAACCACTGAAGTGAGGGACAACCATTTAAACCTTTTCTTTTGTCAGTGGCTATGAAGTATGTCCCTAATGTAGGGGGCTAGATAGCTCCTAACTTCTAGTGCATTTTCATTCAGGTAAAAATATTTTTATCTCTCAGGGCAGATGTACCATCTCACACTAACATAACTTGAGCTCCATTCTTCCTGTTGCTGTAAACCAGGAGATTTATTTGACATCATAACTACAGTACTTGATTGCAATTGTCTTTTTACAGGGGGAACCAAAAAATCACTGTCTTTAAGGACAGTAGGCTAGTTCAGTTTGGAGGTGCTATCTTGGGCTAAAGCACCCCATCCTAATATTTGTGCTAAAAAAAAATAAATTAAAATATATATATATATTTTAACCAGCTTAGCTATAACTAGTTGAAGAGCTGAAGACTGCGAAGATGTGTTGGTACGACTGCCTTATGTAACATTACATAAGATTGCAACTAGCTTTCGTTAGTACAAGGGGTGTATTTTTAGGTAGCTTGATTCACAGCATAACTATGACAACACACTTCAAACAGCTGAAAATAAACTGATATTTCTATAAACATCTTCAAAACAAATAAGGGCAGAAATCAGGTTTTTTATAGTAGACATTGCAACTCAGCAGTGCCCAGGCTAGCTCACTGAATTTGAAACAACTCTCCCCCATGGGTGTCTGCATTTACTCTCTGTTTCTGCCTGCTGATCTCAAAACCAATGCCAAACTTCCTTAGGCTATTTGTGATCCATACCTAAAGTCATACATAAGCAAAATTTACAGCACTCACGGTTCATGTGAAATATAATCACTTCTGCTTATTAGGAGAGAACATGCTTTTGTCTGTTTTCATGAAAGCAAAATAATATAATACCACCTAGTGCTGCTGACTAGCTGACAAGGCAAAGGACTAAATCGAGATCTGTTGTCTCAATTAACATGTAAAACCACAGCGGAAAAAAGATTATGACAATATTGTTTTCAACAGTGTAGGAGAGCGTTTATTCTGCCAAAATTTCACTTTACCCACCTTTGGGCAAGAAAATAACTCCTTTTGTTTGTTATGCCGTAGTCCTGGGACAGCAGCATGTGCTCCTGGGTTGCACATTCTTGAAAACAGTCTCCATGCCTCATCAGAAATGTGATAGAAACATGAGAGTAGCTACAGGGACATTCAATAACATTTAGCCCAGCAAAGTCACTATGCACCCCAGAAAAATTACGAAGCCAAGTGAGCAGCTCTGGGCCAGGGTTCATGAAGAAGCCATCACTGTAGGGAGGAACACAGCCATTTCCACGTCCTTGGAAAGGGGATGCCTTGCTCCTTTCTGTTTCCTTCTGACATTGCTCAATACGAAAATCCTGGGGACCAGGTTATTTTTCAGTGTGCAGACGCACTGCAAAACTCCCATATTTTTGATCTGTGATATCACAGTTTGTAATTTTTGGGAAATATTTTAAAGAAACCAAGTAAGCACTGATTATAGTAAACCAAAACTTCATTTGTCCAATTTAATAACCTAGGTAACTTAAAATCACATACCCGAACCTAAGCTTGTAACTCTAGATTTGCTTTGTAGTCAGTGAGGGATAGCTACTTTTTCAAAGGCATCCATCTCATCATAAAATTAGAATTTAACGTGGCTATTCCTCTGGAGGTGTCTTTATCTCTCAAATGACAGTATAGCCTAGGATCACTAACTTAAAATTGTACGTCTAGTTTTTAGACTCTTACATTTTGGCAGATGGATCCCACTATGAGTATGCTAATGTAAGGCATCTGTGACAGGCACTATTAAGACAGCAACTTAGATAAAAAGAATTTGAAAGAAGTTAAGCGATACTGCAGTTCCCATTAAAGCAATGTTTTTTCCTGCCATCAATTCAATACCCATCATAAATACAATAAGAAAGAAATATTTCTTAGTGATATCTCCTGAAACGAAGTGCACATGTACCTGGTGCCAACAGCTGAGCTGTACAGCCCATAATGTTTGATGTGAAATGTTATAACAATCAGATACAACATCTTTACAGTACTTTTTAGCATGCTATTAAAGCACAAAAAGGCTATGATATGATGTGGAAGAGACTGTGCTGCAATGTTGATGATAACTGCTTTTATCTCCCTTGCACTCAAGCATCTTGATTTTAGACATTCATAAATAAATCTCAAAGAAAGTGCTAAAGAAAACAAAAAAGTGTGTAACATATTCAATTGTCTGTAAAACATTACAAAACATTATATCCAAACCTCGAATACAGTTTCAGTTCAAATCCCTGGTTTTCAAATGCAGGTGATTCTGCTGCATCTAAATCTAGACCTAATTCTAATTATATGTCTAATTTAAATCTACATACAAAAATTCAAATTCCAGGTAAAATTAAAAGGTCATATTTTCTAGTATAAATCATAACAATCTCACTGCTATTGTTTTGAAAGGAACTGTGAGACAGGAATAGAATGTTATTTTGCAATATTTAATAATACCACAAATGCCGGGGATTATGACATTTGGTAGAGAGACAAGGACCTTATTTCTATTGTATACACCAATGCTAGTGGTCTCAGGTATAAACACAAGGAACTGGCATTGTTCATTTCTAAAGAAAGAAAATTATAATACTGGTATTACTGAAGCTCATTCTCAAACAACTGGAATGTTAAATTACTGAAGACACATTATTCATACAGCATACTGTGTGCAAGTGAAATTCCAGTGTTGGCCCCGACACTAGACAGCCATGACACAATTGACAATGAAGATCTGAAGGTAGATGCATTTAGCAGATATATGCAGTCTTTATCTCGGAGGAATCTGAGACGTACTTAAACTTCCAGGCTTCTTTCTCCTTGGCAAGTCCGAAACGTGTAAACTTTGTAACTATTAAAGCTAAATGTTGTCAAACCAGGAGAACCACACATCTTTCATCTAGGAGTATCAAAACCATTACTTTCTCTCCCTGCACAGTCTACCATCATGCAGTCCTGAGTTCAATTTGAGAAGAAGTAGGGTAAGCTGGCCTAAAATTAAAGAAATGGAAGATATCTGTATTCAGGCAACTAAACTGAGCCTTTGGGCCCAAATCAATTTTAGACTCAGAAACATCAATATCTCCTCATAGGTGTCTATAGATGTCTAAAATCGCATTACAGGCAATAAAGCCTAGGAAGCATTTCAGCTGATGATAGAAAAGACATCTAGAGGATGAGTCAACTGCCTACACACTGGTTTGCAGTGGCATTTAATATGTCTTGAGATATGCATGGTATCAAATGGACCTCTGGGAGACTCTTGCTCTTCTAGAGCAGGAGCTGGAAGCCAGATGAGATTACTGAGGACAGGGGAAGTGGCAATAATGTCTCCGTGGTATGAACAAATCATATCCTTCGTAATGGTCAGCTGAATTGCTCCCCACATCTCCACCAACTATTAAGTCTTCTCTGCAGACAGGACTGTGCACTAAATTTATCAGCCTAAACTGATCTGTATTAATCCTGAAACTAATCTCACCTGTCAGAACCATTCAAGGAAAAAAGGTGCCATGGTTACGTAATGCGAGTTTTCTTCTTCAACGTAGAGGCACTGAAAAAAATGAGGCATCATGGTAATGAACAAGTGCAATGTGATAGCTTGTAAGATAAATAGTATGAAACAGCAGGAGGAAGCTGGTGTTCCCTCTCTGCACACCATCTGCAATAGCTTATGTTGCCAAGATTTTAAGAAGATGGTGAAACCTAGGGAAGGGTTTCACAGAGAGCTACAAGACCTGGTCATAGTCTTGAAAGCACATTTAGTAAGAGGCATGGGAGTTATTATCATGCATTATTGTCAATATTCACACTTTTTTATATGGAAAAACATTCCTATCAATAAAATTCTGTTAACTAGCAGGAAAGTATTCAGAGAGATGCCATGATTAAAAACAAAGGACTGATAAATTTGAAGGCTTCTTTTCCCTAAATAAAGAGAAGCTAGCATACAGAGAAGGGAAATTTTTAACTCAAATTTGACTAGCTTTTTCACAGAGATAACCTAGGATGATTCACTCGGTGCTGAACAAGCAATATGCTGCAGGAGCTCAGAGCAGAAGAGCAAATAGGATCCCTGTAGCTCTGATACTGGTGACACTACTTAGTGGTGCGAACACATCAAAGTGTAACCCCAAGAAATATCTGTGGGCTCTGCATGAGATCTCCCAGACCTCAGGGAAAGCACTAAGAGAAAGGGGAGAGAAGAGGCAAAGGCTGCCTTTTAGAAGAGGGCAGACTGCCAATTAGCACAGAGAGAGATACGCTGAGGTGCATTTTGGTGGCAGTGCTTTTCCTTTCATCTTTCATAGAATACCCAATCCCCCCTAAAGCTATATAAGAAGTACAATGAGTAGCACATCCCAGTGTTTAGCACAAGAAATTGTTAATAAGATTAAAGGTTTTCTAGAGGAAACCTCAAGAAATATTCCCTGATTAGAAAATTAAAACCAAGCCTGCAACATTTAAGACATGTCTGGCACTGTAAAAGTGAGATATACTTGAACAAAACCTGGAAATAAATTGCCTCTGATTAATCAGTATTATTTGGAGAGGGATGATCTGCTCACAAGCTAAGGATTTATTTCCTTTTAGTGAAATATAGGTAACAAGGAGCTGCTGGGATCATCGCCATCTCCCACACCAGTGACTGCAAAATTCATGGGCATCTATGAGGGAATCAGAGGGGACTTGAGATGGAAAACATTGTAAGTATAAAGTAATGTAATAATTACTAGTTTCAACTCAACATAATTACAAATGAGCTTCCACCAGCTACTAATTATCTTCTTGGTTACAAAGGCCATATTTATTTAAATGAAGTGGAATGAAATGCTAGTAAAAGCTGCATGCATAGTACTAATGAGTGAATGCATTGAAGGAGACATATTTCCCCTTTAGGCTCTTGAATTAAGGGTCTTGTTTTTAAAGGTACATGAAGAAATAAGCACACAGAAACTGAACATCCTCCTGAGCATCTGAGAGACCCCAGGTCCAGCTTGGAAACAAATTTACTTTCTTTCAGTGTGCAACAGACAGTGCATGCAAAGAAATATAGTTATTTTGTGATAAAGCTAGTTGGTTTTGAGTCCTTTCTGAAAAAATCTATCCCAAATAAACTTTTTGGATGGAGAGCTTGGCTCGTATCCCTTTCATCTTTCTTCAGGCACCCAGTGTAAAGGCACCTTCAGCATTTTATGCAGTCATGGTGGTAAACACAGCCTTGCTGGGTCTCCAGATGCCTAAATTATATGGGAGGAACATTTTGCCCAACTTCATCTGAGGAACTTACAAAATACCCTCTGAACTGAAGTTAGATCTTTTCTCACACACAGGAAAGCTTAAGCCCAAGGTTTCTCTCAAGAAAAAGTTATGTTGCATTTATCTTTGAAAACTAATTAGCATTCATAATCTTGGTTATTGGAATAAAGTCTAAGGACTAAACAGAGCAAGATAGCGTAAACTGCAGTCCTTGCCTAAAAAACTCCACTCTCAGTAGACAAGGTAGAAAGAAGCTAGAAGAAATTATACAACATGATAGCAGTAGGGAATGATGACACCCACGATCTGAGATGGTCCCCAGTTATAATTTTTTAGTTAAAAGACATAGCTTATGGAAATAGAGAAGGCAAGAGATGTGTTGGAAAGGAAGATGGAAAAGGAAAAAGGAAGCAACTCCAAAGTGTATGCAAGGAAAGAAGTTGCAAGGATTGCCATTTTCCCAATACACTGCAAAGTATATAGGGCTAATGATAGACTTAGTCCACCACTCAGACATAAGTGAAAATAAAACATTGAAATGCAAAATCAGAAATATCAGAATGATCAAAGACAGTGAAAATCTTGTAAGAATAGCATATCCATATAAATATTTTTGGCACTTGAAATGATTTTATGACAACAGTTGTCAAGTGCAAATGCACTGAGCTTTCCATTCACCTTTCAGATAGCAATTCATAAGCAATTTTAATATTTTTCCTTTCATAGACAAGGGGTCAATATTTTGTTTACAGGATTTTTCATTAATAGTCAAAATGTCATCCTTATTGAGAAACATTCATTCAGTAAGCATCACAATCATGTAAGTCGAATTTACTATTTATTCCTAGCATGCTGAATGTCCTTAGGATCACAGCTAGACTGGCTAAGCACTCATGACCTTGCTGGGGATACTCACTGCTCCAAGTAGATTTACAGCTGAAGACACAAAGCCTGGCCATAAAGCCCACAAGCATGCAGCTCTCTGGAGTCACAGACATGGCAGCAGCAGTCTGAACAGGTATGAAAGCCTTGTCAAGCATCTCACAATGCTATGACAGCTACAAAAACCCAGACACAACTGTGGTATATGGACCTTTACCTACACACATGGTCTTATTATAGCGTAATGAATGTACATTATCTGCATTTGCAGCTGGTTCAGCTTACTTGCAATTATCTGGCTCATTGTACATCACACTGAATACATAAATGTAATATCCAGAGATGTAGCAGAATGATAAAAACATAAACATAATTCATATGACTAGAAAATGCTGAAGACGATATTACTGTGCTGATGAAGATTCCAAACTGAGGAGCACATATTTTTTGAAAGACTTTTTTGTTCTATTGTATGAAAGAGGAATAGGCATTTGGCTCTAACCCTTCATTTTTACAGTCTGTTTTACAACACAATTATTTTTCAGTATTCACTCTATATTGTATATGAAACACATTTTTTTTTGGTATCTCTGTTGAAACTCAGTGAAAACAGGATCGTTTTTTCAGTTTCTCTGGATAGCAACCTATGCCACTTGTGTGTGGGCTACATTTCCATGTGTGATTACAATGATACCTGTCTTGTGGTTTATAAAACCCAATCCTATTTACTTAGCTGTGTTTTTAATTAAATGTGCTTTGCAGTTGAACTCTCTGTAGCACTTGTATGGAGAATGCTATAAAAATAAAATGAGTGACTGAATGTAATATTGGATAGGGATTGCTGAAATGCATTTTAATGTGTCTAAAGCATGCTCATAAAACTTTTGCCGGACAGGCTAAAAATTAAAATTTCCTAGAGGAGAAGAAACTTCTTTTCATTCCGTTATTTAGCCAAAGTGACATATGATTAGTTGTTACAGTCTACCCGGAAAAATTAAAAAAATCTTTTATGCCACTTTCCTCTTCTGAGTTTCAGGTTGCTCTACCTTACAGCTATTTTCATCAATTATAGCAGAGCAGGTAATAAATGAGGTTCCTCTCCCTGTTGCAGATTTGCTATTCTGGTGGCTATGTCATAGGAATGAAGGACCCTGAGCATCAGTTGTTTAAATTCTGCATCTTTTCAAATCATGTGTTCGTCTTACATCTGGGAACTCAAACATCCTTAAATTACTAGATAGCACCAGATAAAAGCTGGCCCACAAGCATGCTGGAGGGGGACTCTTCATCAGGGACTGTAGCAATAGGACAAGGGGTAATGGGTTTAGACTTAAACAGGGGAAGTTCAGTTTACATATAAGGAAGAAGTACTTTACTGTGAGGGTGGTGAGGCACTGGAAGGGGTTGCCCAAAGAAGTGATAAATGCTCCATCCCTGGCAGTGTTCAAGGCCACGTTGGATGAAGCCTGAGGTGAGGTGTCCCTGCCCATGGCAGGGGGGTTGAAACTTGATGATTTTAAGGTCCTTTCCAACCCTAACTATTCTGTGAGTCTATGATTCTATGAAGAGATATATAATTATCTGGAAGTATATTCAGTACTTTGTATTTTTATTGTCCTTATGCTCATAACAGAGCAGAGCTTCAATTATGATCCCATTCAGCTAATGCCTGTATCATCACAAAACAAAAGATGGTCTCTGAGCATATGATCTCAACAAGAGATTACAGAGATACAGGGTGACATATAGGTTATGCCAGAGGGAATAATGGACAGTAAGTAGTCACTCAAAAAATATGCATCCACTTTAGATTGAAGCAGGCAATGCCCCACAAAATGCATTTAAAATGAGATGTGATGAATCTCAGTCAGAATAGCTAATTATTGTCAATTTTTTTCCGGGAAGCACAAAGACTTAAGGAAGGCCTTGTAGAAAAGAGAGCAAAGGAGTGGTTTTGTGCATGTTTAGGTGGAGATGATCTCAATCAGATTGACATCCATTATGAAACCTGGTCAGGCATTTCCCAGTAATGCAATGATGCAATCAATGATTTTCCAATATATTTTTAATATATAATTCAATTTCCTCATTATCCTCTGCTGTAATAAGACAATGTTGTGTATATGGTAGAAATTTTATTAAGTTGCAGGAGCAAAATGTAGATCTACTGCTGCAGGCACTTTGCTTTGTGAGTCAATTTGCCTGACTCATTGCAAACCCCGTATTATACTCCAGGTGGGAGCAGCAAAATTAAAGCTCATGGTCTTTCTTGTGGCCTCCTTCCCCTATAAGCCTGGATTTTCTCTGTGATCCTGCATGTGTTTGTAGTATATCAGCTACACAGCAGTCTGAGCCCATTTTTGACTCAGGTCACTTACCCTCCTACATGTTTGTTGCAAGTGCAAAGACCTACATTATGGTCTGGGATTTTTCCTTGGGAAAAAAAAAAGTTCTTGCTCATACACTGTAACATGATTAGGCATGGTAGGACCAATCAAGCTGCAGCTAAATCCACCCTTATCGTAAACTTGTCTCTTTCCAAGCTTTTTAGATGCTTTGAGCCTGAAGCTGCAGCTGTGGCAGTAGCTCACAAGACAGACAGAAAACATGCATATCAGGCAGAAGAATGTTTATGCCTATTTTATACCTTTATAGTAATGTTAAAAATACAGCCTTTTGGTATTTATTTGGGTTATCTAATTTTATCACAGATCTTCACTTGCAGAATAGGAATCATACCAGTTTGTCACTTCTTTGTCTATACTGGACTACAAAAAGAGAGACAACAGCACAAATACTCCAGTGAGTGGTGAGAAACACCTTTAGCAATATTTGGTTTTGGACATTTTAAGTAGGTTCAGCTCCTCCTATTAGTTTCTGTATTAAAGCAGCAAAAGACTGATAGTTGAGCAAGAAAACTGTATTCTGTGTTGTGATCGTAATGGTAATCTCTACACTCATGCTTGCAGTGAGCATAGTAGTCTAACAATTGAAATTACCCATTTACTGCACTTTACATTTCCACAATACATCCAAATAGCACATAAGAAAGTGCAGTCATAAGGGAAACGGCACAGCTGTTGCAAAGCCATACTTAAAATGTAGACTACATGCTGCTAACTGAAAGAGAGGTGAATATTTTTTTACACCCACTTTCAACACACTGAAGTCATTATGTAGGCACAGCCTGAGTTGCTTACATGCTCTTTGTCTGTGAAAAAATCATCAGATTTTAAAATGGGAAGTATTTTTACTTGTTGCATCATTCCATCTTGTGAACAAAGCAGTGAACTTTGACAATATTAGATTTTGTGACTTAGTGAAGGCTGAGGGCACAAACAGAAGATGAATGTTCAGCCTAAAGGGAGAGAGAGGGAATGCTCAGCCTGTTTCCTGTTGATGAGCAAGGGGATACTGGCTGAAAGGAAACATAGTCTTTGAAGGATAAGCTTCTGTTCTACTAATGGCATTCTTCTCTCAATAAATAGGACGATAATTTTCAAGGATTGTGAAGAATATAGTTTAATCTCTTATTATCTTATTCTGCACGTCCAAGCTAACTGCAACACTTGGATTTAGACAGAATTCAAGTGATTGTGAAGGGGTGAATCTTCTGCAATTTTTTGATGTTGCATTACCAGTGATGTTTCCATTAAAACAAAACATCCACGCAGTCATAAGAAATGCTGAAAGCAAGCACAGCAATGTCGTGATTTTGGAAAAGTACTCTTAAAACAGGTTGGAAATGGCACAATATTGATGAGCTGTGTGAAGGCTTTTCCTCATCTTCTCATCTGGTGGAAATTGTTATTGTTGCACTGAGCAGAGCTGGACATTAAAAGTATTACAGTAACTCAGAATCTGTTCTCTGATTACATGCTTTAATTACTGATCATGAAATTGAGCCTCCTTTTTAGGCATCCAGTAATAAGCAGTTAAGCATTCTTGACTCCAGAGATTTAGAGATACTACATGCTGGAAAGTCAACATAACACAGCTATCTCTAACTCCTTCATTTCTTTTACTGTTGAACTTTGAAGAGCTAGCTACAGTATGTGAAATAACATCCCTGCCTCTTAAGGTTGTTATTTTGTTACTTATTATAACATACAAAAAAGCTTGGTACCAGTCTTTGGCTCATAAAAAAACACCAAACCAATAATGGGAAATAAAGCTTAATATTACTGATTTGGGGGGGGAGGGTGTCTTTATCAGTTCCCTCATATGAAGTAATACACTTGTAGCATAATCTTATCAACGGGGGCCATTTGAGGCAAAATTTCATCAGTTCAGTTCCTTCTGATGTGTAAGTAATTTAGGAACAAGAACCAGAGCTGCTTTCCCTGCTGTTTGGGCATGCTTGCGGTAAGTTGATGTCTCCACTGCTGAGATCTCACCGCTGCTAACTGTGTCACTGTTGCTGGAGAGGAGCAGCTCTGCAACCTTTCACAGTGATGGCTGGACAATGGTGCTGGACATAGTGTCTTATTAACCAACTCATACATGGTGAAAGGAGAGCAAAGGGGAGGTGACAGAAAGGGTGGTTTGGTTAGAATAGTGAGCAAGTTGGCAGCAAATAGACTGTGTTTTCTTAGGCAGGTGATCTAAATCAGAAAAAAATAGAAATTACTTACCTCTTTCCTGCTGCAATCAGCATGTGCAGAAAGCTTCCTCCCTTCCATCCCCTTTCTCTTTAGAAAAACTCAGCCTCAAGTTGCCTGTGCTCAGCTGCCAGGCCAGAGACTCCAATGGGGCATTGTATATCCTTCAACATCAATGACACTGAGCAACTCCAGACATGCTTCCTGTCCCCATCTTGTCAGCAAATGTACCTGTCTGTCTGTCAGCCACACTCCCCAAGTGAAAATTTGTCAGTCTGCCTTCATTGTAGACCCACTTAAAATCAGTTTGCAGGGTATATGAATGCCATTATTGCAGTTACAATATCGGATGGCCACAAGCAAAGAGCTGTGGTCAGTGGTTGAATGTTCAGCTGGAGACCAGTAACAAGTGGTGTCACTCAGGGATCGGTGTTGAGACCGGTCTTGTTCAACATCTTTGTTGATGACATGGACAGTGGGATTGAGTGCGCCCTCAGCAAGGTTGCTGATGACACCAATCTGTGTGGTTCAATTGACACCCTGGAGGGAAGGAATGCCATCCAGAGGGACCTTGACACACTTGTGAGGTGGGCTGATGCCAACCTCATGAAGTTTAACCATGACAAGTGCAAGGTCCTACACCAGGGTCGGAGCAATCCCAGGCACAGCTACAGGTTGGGCAGAGAAGAGATTCAGAACAGCCCTGAGGAGAAGGACTTGGGGGTGTTGGTTGATGAGAAAATGAACATGAGCCAGCTTCAGTGTGCACTTACAGCCCAGAAAGCCAACCGTATCCTGGGCTGCATCAGAATGAGCGTGACCAGCAGGTCAAAGGAGGTGATCCTGCCCCTCTACTCTGCTCTCCTGAGACCTCACTTAGAGTATTGTGTGCAGTTCTGGTGTCCTCAACATAAAAAGGACATGGAACTGTTGGAACAAGTCCAGAGGAGGGCCACGAGGATGATCATGGACTGGAGCATTTCCTGTATGGAGATAGGCTGAGAAAGTTGGGGCTGTTCAGGCTGGAGAAGAGAAGGCTGCGTGGAGACCTCATAGCAGCCTTCCAGTATCTAAAGGGGGCCTATAAGGATGCCATGGAGGGACTCTTCATTAGGGACTGTAGTGACAGGACAAGGGGTAACAGGTTCAAACTTAAACAGGGGAAATTTAGATTTGGTATAAGGAAGAAATTCTTTACTGTAAGGGTGGTGAGGCACTGGAATGGGTTGCCCAGGGAAGCTGTGAATGCTCCAACCCTGGCGGTGTTCAAGGCCAAGTTGGAGAGAGCCTTGGGTGACATGGTTTAGTGTGAGGTGTCCCTGCCCATGGCAGGGGGGTTGGAACTAGATGATCTTAAGGTCCTTTCCAACCCTAATTATTCTATGATTCTGTGATTCTATTATGCTTAGTATATTCACACAGGTTATTTAATTTACATGTTCCTACAAAAAAAATATACATCCTCTTAATCCAATAAAGGTAAAATCACTCTATTTCTCTCAGTTCTTTGGCTTCATTCCTAGTGCTAATATTTGTCTTGTCAAGCCCAAGTAACAAACACATTTACTAACTGCAATTGCAAGAACTGTAAACAGGTTTCTTGTTTTGCTTAATTTTATCAAATCAGGAGTCTTGGTAGTACCATCGTAACAGGAATTGGTAGTGACACAACACTGAAATAATTCCTACATCAATTTGTTTGAATCAAGGCAGAAGTTTCTCAGTGTGAGAGAATCCCAAGGGAAATCAGGTGAAATACTGAAGAGATAGACAGAAAAAAAAAAGGAGCCACATCACTTACTGATTCCAAGGCACCTTGCTGAAATACTAGCTATTTCTTTTTGCACCAGAGGGAACTGTGCTGAGAAATACCTTTGAAGTCCATTGCTCCACTCACTGATTTGATAAAAACTGAACAAAAAATTACATTTAGTTGCTGATTCTTCAAACTCTTATGCATCTGGTTAATTACATGTATTTGCAGGAGCTCTGGTGACTCAAGCTTAGATGTGTGTTCAGTAGTTGGAGTGTTAAAGCTACAGATGCACAATGCTAGCATCTTAAAATAGGCCACTTGAAGTGGGGGTCAGTCCATCCATGAGATTACGATGATCAAAGTGCTCAAATCTATCTCACAGTTTTTTACTCAGTAAGTATAAATAACACTCTTTTCGAAGCAGAAGGGCCCATGTACTATGAAAAGCTTGAATGGTTGTGTCTTACAGAGAAAACCTGAGATATCCAAAATCCAGCCGGGAAAAAGCAAGGACATAAGAAACAAAGGCAGCCTTTGCTGTTTTTTCAAAGTAAAAATCAATTGTAGGATACAGCTGTGAAGACCTTAAGATCACAAAATATATTGGATTTAGATGGCAGACTGCTATAAAAGCTTTTTTTTGCAGGCATGGACATCCCAGGGCTTCTTATTCACAACAGCCTCTTTAGTATCTTTTTTTTTTTTCCTTTTCTCAGCAACAAAATAAACCTAAAAAGAAAAAAAGACAAAAAGCTGTAACATTATCCCTACTAGTGCTGAAACATAATGACCTAAAATTGAATAGATTAGCTTAAATTGAAACATTTTTTGGATCCTAACAAAGCCATTATGGGATATTCAGTTACCATAGAAACACAGGTAATGAATGAGGCACTGTCACTAAATCATGAAACTTGAAATAAATGAAGACAGACATTGGAAACATAGCCTCATGTATTACATTAAAGGACCAATCCCACTGACACACCACTGTCTCTAGAATATAAACTCTAACTTTATTGATTGTGGAAATCTAAACAACAGACTGTGCCTAGATGTCATTCAAATTAAAAAAAAAATAAATTAGACTTTGTTCAATAATTAGGAAAAAAAGGTGTGAAGTTACAAGCACTTGCTGGTATATATTTGCTGCACATCCATGTTAAAAAAATGTTCTTAAGTGAGCAAAAGTTACTGCCTAAAGGGTATCCCTTAACAAAGAGGGTAGAACAGCAGCAGCTAGTACAACACTCAGGCAGAATCTGTAGCTGCTAGAAAGAGCTGCTTTTCTACCACTTCTATTTTCTGAGTTTCAAAGTTAAATACCTTCCTATTGTTACTGGCTTTTTTCCCCAGGGTAACTAAGGAGGAGTCCTTTGCCTTCTGTAACAAACAGCAGTGTCAGTCTATGAAAACAAGAAATCTATGAAAACTCTGCTTGGGCACGTTGAAAAATCTCAGCCTCTACTGCCACTATCCAAAAGATGAAAACTATAGGTAGCTTATATGAAGGTCTGTGCTGTGAGGCAGGGATGTGTATGTTTGGAATTTAACATCAGCCCCTATAGGAGCTAATTAAAATGGCTGAATCTTCAAAAAACACGCAAATGCACAAAGCTGTCTCTTTCAGCTCTCCCTATTAACATCTGCCATTCTCAGCTTCCCTTTCTCATCCCTCATTTTTCCTTCTTTTGCCTGTTTTTCCTCCTAGTACCCCTCACATACAGACTTGTTTACTTTGATAGAGAAAAGGTGTGCCAGTACAAATGTAAACCTTTCTTGTAAATATTTCCACTTCAGTATTTCTGAATATATTTGCTTGGAATTCAGTTCTTCATTACTGCATACGTTACAAATTAAGGAAGACAATGTCCTACAGCTGAACTTTATCGCAATAATGTGAAGTAAAATATCATAACTAGAGAATGAGATTGAAGAATAAGGAAGGATGCAACCTAATAACTTTGGTATTTAGCTAATTTTAATAATCTGACATGTGCCACACAACAGTTACATGACAATCAGTGTTATGCATGTTAGAGAACACGAGATCCAAAACTAGGCTTATGAGACACAGAGCATCTATTGCATACATGACAGGTGTCTGAATGTGATTGAAAGCTTTATTAGGCTTGTTAAGAAGAGGATCTGAGTTTGAGCTGTTTACAAGACTAGAAAATCAGTATCTACAGTAGAATTCAGGAAATGTTAGTTTTTGTACTGTAGTCATACTTCAGCCACTTTCCACTAACAGAATTTAATAGCAATATGTTAATATTCCTTGTTTCTGATTCTATTATATACAGTATTATAAGAGCAATTAAGGGAGAATTACTTTCCAGTGAAGCTGATAATTATAATCTCATCTTCTATCCTACCCTTGAAATATGACAACTGGTGT
Source organism: Melopsittacus undulatus (assembly GCF_012275295.1). Taxonomy (NCBI): domain Eukaryota; kingdom Metazoa; phylum Chordata; class Aves; order Psittaciformes; family Psittaculidae; genus Melopsittacus; species Melopsittacus undulatus. Next base: position 41,978,364 of record NC_047528.1, on the reverse strand, counting down.
CATGTCTCCAACTTGCAGGCAAAAAGGAAACAAAAAAAAAATCCATAAAACACAGCCTAATTCCTTTCTCTCTAATGAGAGTTTTATGGAACAGGTGATACCAGCAAGCAGCTGAAAAGTGTTGCAAATGGCACTGTCTGCATGAGAAAGTGATGCAATATGGAAAGGTGAATTTCTGTATTTGTCATACTTACCATTTCTTCCACAAAGGTGAGTGTAGAAAATGGTTAGGTATTTTCAGCAGGGCTTTATAAATCCTTCCATAAGCCTTCAACAGAACATGCCCACCAGAGAAAGGGTTCCTCAGACCAGCTGGCAGGTCTCTCTGGTAAGTGTGGTTTGGTCTATGCCTGAGTTATGCTGCAGCATAAGCTCCTACTGCCTTGGGAATTTCAGTTCCTCTCCCCTGGAAGAGCAATAGCAGTTCCCACAGTGCTTGCTACCTCTGCAGGAACTGGTACCAAGACCTTAGCAGGTATCTTTCCCTCAGGTATGTCCGGAAACAAGAAGTGCTTAATTTTTCAGTGCTGTTCGGACTGGCTAATTGCAACCTCATAAAACATTCAACTTCTAAATAAAGTGCTGCTTTAAATTCAGTACCAATACAAAGGGGTACTGCTTTAGTTCTCTTACAAAGGAGACCCTGTAAGTCCTCCTATCAGAATACTTTCACTTTACCATCCCTCCTTTTGTTTACATTTAATGAGTCTGAAAAGTAAATGTGGTTAGAGAGACCAAAATGGTTGAATTCCTTAATCTTTTCTTGTTTATCTTATGCTGGTCCACTGAAGGGGGATGAGAAGACTGAGTCTAGCTGGGCTGGTGTTAATTTTCTTCATAGCAACCCATTTTGGATTTGTGACTAGAAGTATCAACAAGCCATGGGGGATTTGGCCATTGCCTGATGCTTCATGGTTTTCTTTTTCCTTCTCTTCCCACCAGAGAGTAGGCTGCAGATTCACAAGAAGCTGGGTGAGGATGCAGAAACTAATCCTGATTGATCACAGGAATATACTTTATAATGTTATTCTCAGAGAAATATCTCAGGAAAAGGAGGATAATGCAAGGACATTTGTGGTTATGGTGGTTGTCTTCCCAAGTAACCACTAAGCGTGCTGAGGCATGACTTTCCAGGAAGTGTTTAAACATCTGCCTGCCAATGTGAAATAGTGAATGAATGTCCTACTTTGCTTTGCTTGCATGCACAACTTTGCTTCACCTATTAAATAGTCTTTATCTTGAGCAGTCTTCTTGCTTTTGCTCTTACAATTCTCTGCCCCATCCCACTGGGGCAGGAGTGAGCAAGCGATCAGGTGGGAGCCAGGACCAACCCAGAGGAAGATAGAACTGAGGGTCCAATATGTTTTTTTCATATTTCCTGATGAAAGGAGGCAAATCCCAAGGCTCGAAAGGGCAGCTGAAGGCTCATATTAAAAGCAGGCCCTATTTTTTTAATAGCATCAAAGATGACTTCTACCACATTTTTCTGTGGCTGGATAGCAACTGAGAGGAGACTAGTCTTATTCTATGAAACAGGATTTAGCAACTTTGTGATTCTCCATTTTAAAAGTCCTAGAAATATTTCTGTATTTTGTAAAATATAGTCTGAATTATGGATGAAATATCCTCTTGGCAATGTTCTTAACAGCTTTTTTTAATACTCTGTAAAAAACTCTCTCTGGTCAGATTTTTCTTCAGCAAATTAAAGAAAGACGCAAGCTCATAGTTCACCTAATGAATATACATTAAACTTTTCTTCATGTCTACAAAATCACATTGTGCTGAAAGATCATGTTTTAAAATATTTGTTTTTTCTCTGTACTGATCCAAAGAAAATTATTTGCAAATTGACTGTCATCCTACTGTGATATCCTTAGGTGGTAATGTGTAAGTAATCCTGGTCATTTTATCATTAAAAGAACAACTACTGTGTCAGCTGTTCATGTAAAAATTTTTGCACAAAAGATATTTGTAATCTTCAGAGCCCAGTTATTATTTCCAGGCACTGAGGACTGCAAGGCAAGGAGACACTGCTAAGTGGTACAGGCATTTCTCTGATGCACCCCCAGTCCCTTGTTGCTGTTTGGATCCTGGGTAAGGCAAAGACAACCATGACAGGGGAGAAAAAGGGAACAGACATTTGACACAGAAGCAGCCTGAAAAGCTAAAAAAGCAAATGCAAGACCCTGGATCATATGTTCTAGATTAGGCAGCCATTTTTATATTGTAGGCCACTTCTTCCTGTGTGTGGATACCCAAGCCATGCATATACAGGAAGCCTTCTACTGACCCTGTCACATACTTCAAGGAGAAACCAGCCTGCAAAGTGCTCTGTGGCCAAAAAATAAATTCTTTGGAGCCTCTGCCATCTGGAATAAAAGGGCCCTAATGTAGCTGCATTTACACTAAAAAAGCAGGATGGAGATCTTGAAATTGTACAAGATTGTGCACCAATTTGTCTGCCTTTTGGAGCACTGTGTACTAGCACAGCAGCAGTCAGGCAGGGGAGGGGAAATGTTGCTTCTGTAACTTCTCAGTTATTTCTTTTAAAGCTAATGAAAGCTCAATGGAAAGTAAAGAATGCTATAAAGGCCTTCCTGACTTCACTGAAGACTGTAGTCAAAAGCATTCAACAGCTCAAAAACTTCTTTTTCTGCTGGCCCTAGATCAGAGCTGCTTCTGCCCAGTTTCTCTGAGGAACTGACAACATTGCAGCAATAAATTTCACTAGCTGGATGGGGAAAAAACGGCAAGTTCCTTTTGCACCCAAAATGCAAATGAACACAGTTGTGCTGCAGAGGCCAGGCAGGAGGGAAGAATACAAACATTCATTCTTCATATTTCTATGTATGTAAATATGCCTTAGCTTTCCTACAGAACTCTCTCAGAGATCTGTTTATTAATTACCGTAGCAAACAGCACAGTAAAAAATCCTGGCTGTAGGCTGCCATCTGCCGTTTTGTATAATGAAAGGTCACTTGCAAGCAGGTTTTGTCACAGTATGTTGTCACTGTAAGCAGAGTGACAAAACCTCTCCCATGGAAGTCTGAGGGCATCCCATTCCCACCAGTGACAGCTGATGAAGTTTCTGGAAGCCAGTGGGTTTTCTGAACCTGACTTATTGCTGCCCAGAGCTCTGCTTTGCACAGATATTGCTTCTATATTACTACTAACTCAAAATGTATATGCTTTGATGCTTACTGTCAGGTTATGAATCTTTCAGCAATGCATACACACACAATCCCAATGGAAGCCACACTAATAGGCAAAATCTAATTTTTATGGAACTTCACGTCACAAGTACAACATTGTTTTCTTGCAGTAGGATTGTAGTTTTATATTCATCAGATGGCATGCCCTGAAGGTTCTCCATCTGTTTTCCTAGGCTCTTAGCATTATCTAATGACTTATTACAGCTCAGAATACAAATATTTTATTGGGTTCAAGTGCAGCATGTAAAATACATGAGCCTGTGCTAATGAGAATATACTGGTTCTTTCATTTAGCTGTCATTTATGTTAACATGTGCAAGACAAGTGCTCACAGAAACTTCTAGAAATAAAAGCAAGGCTTATGTGTACCAGTAGCAGTTTTGCCATTCATTTCAATGAGTTCAGGATTTCAATGGATATGTCATGGTCTTGGTGCATAAATTCTCAAGCCTGCAACGAGATCCACATATACAGACTCTCAGACTACAGATAGTGCTGTTAGTTTTCCAAGGGAAAGCAGGGGACATGAAACTTTCTCCGTATTGATCAGATTCTCAGAAGAAGTTTCTAGTGATCATTTCAGTGTGTAGTGTGTACCTCCATCTTGTGGTAGTTATTGTTTCCAAAAAAAGCACTATTAATACTTAAATTTTTCATCTGAGTCATTCTCCAGGTTTTGAAAAGTCTCACAAGTCCCTGTTACAAGCAATGTTAAACTTCATTTGTTCCAAAAAATACACAGCAGAGTAGCCGAGTACCTAACAGCTCAACAACACAGTTGAATTTTGCAATAGTTGAGCATCGCATTCATGACGCTGTAATCAAGAGGATACTGTCAAGACTAACAGTCTAACTAACTTATACTAACTTACTTTTATGTTCTCTGCAACACTTTTCAGAATGGATATAATTCTTTATACTGTGAAAGGGCCTTTGTTTGCTTGTGTGTTTTAATGGATCTCAGGGGAAAGTAGATAAATCTGTGGTATTATACATCTATATGCATTTGAAAGTACATGGTTGCATTTACATGTATATATTACACAATCATTGAATGAAAGAGAATAGAGGTTTCAAACAAAGTTTTGGGAAACCAAAAGCATTGTGAAATTCCTTGAGGCTTGCTGTTTACACCCAGTAAGAGTCTTCAACAACTTAAGCAAAATTTGTTGGAGCCACCTTCTTAAGTCTCTTCTTAAACACATTGAGTATGTTCAAATTTAACATGACCCTGTTCAATGCTTAAGCTGACAGGAGCCTCCTGATGTTCAACAAAAAGGTAAATGTGGAGTCTTGCACATGGGATAGGAAAATCCCATGCAGCAGGGCATGCATTGGCCCAGCTGGACAGAGAGCTGCTTTGCAGGAAAGGATCCAATGATTCTGACGGAGGGTGTGAATGTGAGCCACCATTGCATCTTCACAGCACAACAAAGTGTCCTGGACTACACCAGCAGAAGTTAAGCTAGCAGGTTTAAGGACAAGATTCTATTCAGCAGTTGTGACACCCCATCTGTAGTGCTGTGCCCAGTTTGGGGCCCCACAGTAGAAGATACTGATATATTAGAGCAAGTGCAGTGAAGGCCACCAAGTAGGTCTGGGGTTGCATAACATGATGTACAAGGAGATCATGTGAGATCTGGGCCCATTCAGCCTGGAGAAGAGAAGGGTGTTGATGGGGTGATCTTACTGCTATGAACAACACCAGATGGGAAGGTGTAGAGAAAGTGGAGCCAGATTTTTCATGATGATGCACAGCTATTAGATAAGAGGCAACAAGCACACATTGGAACACCAAAAAATCTGAATAGCTAAAAAGAAGTTTTTTTTCACTAAGAAAATAGTAAAATACTAGAACAGGTTGTCTTGAGAGGCTGTGGAATTTCCATTCCTAGAAATACTAAAAAGCCAACTGGATGTGGCTCTAAGCAAACCTGGACTCAGATTTTAGCAGGTGTTGGATGAGATACCAGAAAGGTGCCTTCTGGCCTGCTTGAATCTCTCCTTTAATTTCCAAAAACTTTTCTTGTTCACACAGCAGTAACAACATGATGCAGAAATACTGGCACTTCAGCAGCTCAGGAAGAAACAGCACATGACACTGGAACAGAATATTCTCTTGGAGCTGTCAAATCCATCAGTTCTGTATGCATGCAATGAGACAATTCCTACCGATGCACCTTCATAAAATGTTTGCTTCTCTTTCATGCACTGGAGAAACAGGTAACTTTCCATTATTTAAATGCCGGTTTTGGAGATCAACTGTAAATGGCTTTGCCAGTCTAGCAGCACAACAATATGAGCTGTCACATTAGCAGTTGATATGAACTATTAATATTTTCCAGTTAGTGGAAAGCAATTAAGAAACTCCTGTGTCGCTAGGGATGTTCTGTTAATCAGACAAGAATTTCACCATAGACAGACAAGTAGAAAGATTATTTCTAAATAGAACACACCCATTAACAAAGCTGGTGGCTAGTCTGTGTTGCACTTAAGTTGGCATAAAGTGCCTTCTCTGTTTCCTGGCCTAAGAAGATGTGGGGAATGGAACTTCTGACAGACTACTGAATTATTTCCTTTCAGTCTGTGGCAAAGGAGAGTTTGAGGGGCATCATAAGGACTTTTATCTTTAAAAGTGAGGTTGCAAATGACAGTTTTCAGTACCCTTTCCCTTCTGACAACTTTGGCACTTACTTTGCAATCAGAATAAACTAAAACTAATCCTCAGTTACATAGCAGTATTGCATGCAAAAATGTACTGAGATGAAATGTTATTTTAAATTCCTATGTTCAAATATATAGCTTTACATATGGTTTTATTAATGAAAACTTTTTATCACAGCTAATGAAGGAAAATGCTATACAAAATACCCCACATCTGTCTTCATAATAAACCAAATCCTAATGCTATTTTGAATGACCTAGGCATCTCAACTGGCAATCGAAGGATTTATCTATTAAGTCCTGGGATATATGACGTAATTTGTATTTGCTACAGAAACTCCATTGGTGCCATTCTCAGCAGGCTAAAACAGATTTCAGGATGACCTCTGCTGGGAAGAACTGAGAGATTCCAGATAGTGACAGATTTTTTTTCTTAATTTCATCTCCTAAAATGCAAAATTAAGGTTTTCAATTTAAAATCAATTGCCAGTTGAGAAGAACATATGAAACTGTGTATTAATGCCTGTAACTGGCACATGTAATGACAGCTCCATGAATAATGTATGAGCAACAGTGATTGTTAATCATAGAGTCTCTGAAATGTGGCTCTGGCTTCATGTGGTCTGAAACCGAATGAAAACAGTAAAATTTATGGAGCCTGAAGTACTGCGGTTTCTTGTTACATATACAGACTTCAAAGGGTATCAAGACTGCTTTCTGCCAGTCTTTATCTATGAAAGAAATGTTAACTCCTCTCAGAAAAAAAAAAGTATAGAACTGGTGACTTACATTTGAAATATTCCTCATTAAACAAATAGTATAATAAAAACAAGTAATTATTTCCAGCAGATCTTCTGTCTTTATTTCAGAACTTCTGAGTGCTGCCTTGATGGCTATCTTCTCAAGTCTAACAAATATTTGGTTTCTATGTGTACACAGAGAGGAAACAGGTGAAATCAGAACAATTATTTTCAATTTATTGTTAATCTTTCAGATTTTGGTAGCTTTCAGTCCTGTAAAGATGTCTTCAGCGTTCAACGATATCTCAGTCACCAACAGAAAGCATCTCTGCACATGAAGAAAGCAGCGATTTTCCAAGCTCTCCTGTTGCCTTGTATGTAAGCAAAGTGTCTGCTAGCAAACACTGCTTTTATCTCCTGAGGGGCAGGGTCTCCTCCATAAATCATGATGGCAAGAGTAAAAGGAAAAGCACGCATTTCTCTGATGCTTTGCTATACACAGCTGTTGGTCTGGGTGTTTAGAAAAGCAACCCTCTCCAAGCACAGAGTTGCAGCTCCCCAGCTTTTGGACTGGGAGCCCTCTAGAGCATTGCTGTGTTGAGATGCTGCTCTTATATTCAAGGCATGCAACAACTTGCCTGTTTTCAGGCATGGCAGCACATTTGACTTGTTCTGAATGGCTTTATTCTTATCTACTTCCTTATATTTCTGATGCCCTTCATCACGAGTGTAGATCTTTTTCTCATCCTGAGTCTACTTTTCTAGTGCTGTACAGCTCCTCTGCACTCTGCAGTTCCCTTAGCTGGGAGGAAACACACTGTTAGCACCTCCGCAAGAAGCCTGTTGCCAGGGCAGAGGTATATCTGCTTCTCTTTATCATGAGGAGCCGGGATATTTTAGATATGTTTGCTGTATTAAAAGCAAGGCGAGACAGTTCAAAAAGCAGAAAGAGAAAGGGAGGTTTATGAAGTGTATGACAGGATCAACATGGTGCATAAAGGCCATGGACATGGGACGTACCTGGTAAAAATCAGAAGTGATCTGATTCTAGGACAGAAACAAATACCTTGATATTTTAACTGAGAAAAAAAAGGAAAGAACGAGAGAAAAGGAAGAGTCAAAATACAAGTACTTTAGCTTCAGCATTACTACTATGATATTTTGTCAGACACAAAGTGGTAAATAAGGGAACTGGCAGTTTCTCAAGGTTATCTAATACCATGATTTCATGATACTAAATCTTCCTAGGAGAAGTACAAATGCTAAGGCACTTAAAAGGTAATGTAGCACAGAAGAACAAGACATTGATATTAATGTAAGGCACACAGATATACGACTTCAAAAAAGGCAAGTCACACAAATTGTAGAAAAAGGCAGCGGAGAAAAAAAGGGAGGATGGGGGGACCAACAACTAGCAAGCAGTGCTTTTAGGTAAATTGGCTTTCTCAGCTGACCTTTTCCTCCTGTCCCTATAGTACATGCTCAGTCAAGCACTCAGCTTCTGCCACTTTACTGACTGTTCCCTACTGCTCTTTGGCCTCTTTCAACATGCACATTTCTCACAGCTCATTCAAAACACATCTACCTCTCTATCTATCCATACATACACACAGGCACAGAATCGACAGCCTTTCCTTTTGGTCTGATCATTTCTTACTTGCCTCTGAATTCTGTTGTCTCTGATCTGTCACTTAAAGTTCAAGTCCCTTGCTTTTCTTTTCACTCTCCCACATGGTGCTGACAACTTCTTTCTCCTGTTCCTCTACATCTTCTCCATCAGGGATGACCAATCAGTAATGATGTCTCAGCTAGATCAATCTTTGCAGCTAGGATCCTCTGTATGCTGATATTGAGGACATGACCAGTTAAACCTAGTAGGGAAGAAATCGGAAAATTTAGTTGAGTATTTTTTATCTGTGTTCTTTATAACTCTTTTTTTACTAGATAAAAGACATTTTTTTTGTTGCTAGAGGGCTAGCAAGCTTCTTTGTTTGTATGGCAGCTATCACTTTGACAGTGGAATTGCAAACAAATTGCAATGGAGACAATGTACAGTTTGCCTCAGAACGCTGACATAGTGTATAAGGGAAATTGAAAATGTGGATTTCCCCACAGAATTTTAGGTGATAAGACGGATGGACCTGATTCTGGCCAAGGGAGAGAAGGTAAGACTACTCTACAGAAACAGGAATGGCTCTGCAATCAATAGATATTTAAAGAGTAGCCACTGTTTGAAATATTTTTTTTGGTAGAGAAAAAGGTATTAAGAAAGAATGTAGGTGCTAGTGGAAAGGTGACTGCTGTTTAAACAAGAACAAAAACATCCAACCCCACAAAACCAGGGTTTTGTGGTCCATGTAGTTCTGGCACCTTGAAAATATTTGCTCAAGTGGGAGTTTTGGCTGTGTGCACAGTTTTTGCTGGGTTTGCTATTAAGCATACAGCTGAAAACCATTTCCTTATTTACAGAACTGAAACTGGAAAGAAAGATTTTCTTTTCTAACTTTCTTTGTAACAGTATCATTAGCCAAGCAAACAATGACATAAAGAATTCACAGAAATACAAATTGAGCAGCAGTATTTAACCTCTTCATTATTTACAAAACATGCTTATTTGTCTCCATATGTACTAGTACATTAAAACTGTCTCCTTCTTTAAGCAATATAATGGTACTAGTATGGAATCTAGGTCAACCTTTCAGCTCTTTTGTAATCATGACCCTCACTATTCTACTGAGACAGAAAAATTGTCTCATGGACTGTGTGTCCAAACGCATCAGGGAGAGATTTTTGTCTTTTATAGCTGTCAGAAAACATACTGGGGCATTCCATTTGTTCGAGAAAAAAGATAATGCTTCAATGAGAAAGGCTTATGAAAACTATCCCAGCAAAAGAAGAAAGTAAGACAGCATCTGGAATAAGCACAAAGCAAGAACAGCCGCCTGAGTATGAACTGGAACTATGTAAAAGTGATGAACAAAAGAAATTCTGAGCCTTTGAAACAACTCCAGTCAGCTTGAAATAAACTGAACTGCCATTCCAGTAACAATACTCCTAAATAAATTGATACTGTTCCAACAAGTAAAGCAATCAAGCTTCCTTTCTTTTCTTTGATGAAACCATATATACTGATTCCCTTTTTTCTATCTATCACAATGCCCTTTTCTGCACCACAGTGCTTCATCCTTTAGGATTGAATTCTCCCAATAAAACTTCAATTAATAAATAGATTCTTTGGTGGCAGAACACATTGCATGCGAGTTTTTCAGTCAGGATGAATATTTCAGACAATTGTGTATAGGAACAACACTAATATTTGGCTATGGCCTACAAGACCTTTTCTCCTCAGTAACAAAGTACTTATAAATAACCTATTTCAACCTGTTAATCTGATCTTCCCTGTAGGGAAAACTTTATAATTAAATATAGCAAATAAATTTGGTTTACACATCTGTGTTACAGTAATAACTATTGTTTTTAAAAACATATTGCAAAGATGAAGGAAAGATGCATGCTGTCAGGTAATGTGCTGCCAATATTTTAACAAAAATCTCTAAAAAAATGAGTGCTTCCTTTGTTCATGTTAAGCGTATGGACAGTGTGATACACGGAAATAAATCTGTACAAATCTTTCCTTTAAACCCGCCAAAAAAATCATTCAGATTTGCAGGAAGAGAGGGAGAGCCATTTGGAATTAACTTTTGCTGATAATTTTTATTTTGTGTTCCGAAAAATAAATTGGTAGAAAGTCAAAGAAATCCACCTGTGGACAATAACAGGGATGGTAATTGGTGGCATAGATGGGATAGATAGATTCAATAGACGATAGGATAGATAAGATAGAATAAATACAATAGGTAGGTAGGTAGACACGTAGGTAGGTAGGTAGATAGATAGAGATAATTAGAACAAATGGGTAAGTACATGTCACAAGCTGTGATGCTAGATGCACAGAGAATGCAGGTTTTACCTGAAGTTCAGTTTCAAGTGTTCCTCTAGTAACAAAGATTTTTGTTCACCAGTACTGTCCAGGAAAGCAGCCATTTCACAGTAGGAGCTTTCTGAGAATGTGAATAGCTATAATTTGCCATGAACTTGATTTAAAAATAAAAGCATCTAGAACTTACTCAGAATTTAGGCTCCCTCAGTTCTCAAGTCTGCATTCAGCTGCTACCTAGTCCTGAATGCATCACTGCTTCCAAAGTGACGGTTGCTCAGCAGTTGAGTTTTTGCCTGCCCATGTTTCACATTCCCTGAGGTATGGCAGATTACATCCAGAACCACTCAGGGTCTAGAAATTAAGTGTCCCTCTACCAGTATCTAGCAATCATTGCTATTCAGTAAGTGTACACTGAAAAACAACTATCATAAATCCATGGATGTATTACACAGTGGCAATAATTTTCACATAACTACAGAATCATTAGGGACCTCTAGAGATCATCTAGTCCAACACCCCTGCCAAGGCAGGGCCACCTAGAGCAGGTTACACAAGAACGTGTCCAGGCAGGTTTTGAATGTCTCCAGAGAAGGGGACTTCACAACTGCCCTGGGCAGTCTGTTCCAGTGCTCTGCTGCCCTCAATGTAAGGAAGCTCTTCCTCATGTTGAGGTGAAACTTCTTATGGTTTAGTTTATGGCTGCTGCTCCTCATCATGTTGCTGGGCACCACTGAAAACAGACTGGCACCATGCTTCTGGCACCTGCATTTGAGATATTTTTATGCACTAATTTTTCTTTTAAAATGCTGCTGTTGCTACCTTCTCTCCTCAGCCTCTACTCCAAAGTTCTACAGAGAGCTCACTAGTTAAGTCACATACCCAAGGAAAGGGAGACTGAGGTAAATTTCCTATGTCTTCTTGAGATTACCTTATTCAGTAGTCTCTTCTAGCTGACAGTGAGTACACAGAGCAAAAAACCTTTCAAGAACACATTATTTGCTCCCATGCTTTAATCAGTCAATGTTATTTTGAGCTTTGTGCACAACTAATTTCAAGATTAATTACACCAGAGATGGAGCACAAAGACCATGAGGACCATGCTGTATCCCTTGTCCCACTGTCTGTTTAATGAGTGACTTCAGTATTATTTGTGAAAGAATAAGGTTTGTATGTGTGAAAACATCTCAGGTGTATTCACAACGCACCAGTCTAGACTTATTTCTTGTTTTGTTTTCTTCATTTGTTGTTTTTAGAGTCACCTACAGAATGATCTCCACTTTGATTCCCACCAGGCTCTCCCCATGTATTATACTGTGACTTTGAAGCACTCCTGGCCATAAAATCCTATTTTGGGACCAGAATATAACTCACTGATGAATCAAGTGTCTTACTTCCCATCTATGATCTAAGAGGAAGAGACCTAGATGTTTCTGCAGAGAATTTGTCTGAAGACTCTGAGTTAGTGCAGTTCAGTCTGATTCATTTCACAGGCATAACATTCACTCCTTGGCAATATGTGTATGTGTCTCGGTAATGTGATTAAGTAGTAGCCTAGAGATGAGCCACAGGACTTTCTCCAGATCAGAAGAAAGGCCATCACTCTATCTTAATCTTTGATCTGGTAGAAGAATTATAACCAGCTTCTTAAGAGGACCCTTCAGCAGATCGCTAGCATCAAACATCACTAAACTGCAGTTATATGAAGAATTACATCCAACAAAACCACAATCAAAATGCTTGAAGACTACAGCTCATGTAATTTCTCTGTGCTTGCCAAACATTTCAAAACTCATCAAATATAAACCTTTTAGACTTCTTTGTCACCACTGATAAGTAATTACAAATCTTTTGCTCACAGCTGAGATACTGCTTGGTATATCATGAAACTCCTAAGGTGTTTTGCATAAATAATTGAAGAAACATTGGGAAATATTAGGTCGGAGTTGTGAACAGCGTAATTCACACTTGGCTACTGTTTAAAGAGTCATGCAAGTATCCATCTTTCTAAAGAAATTCCAGAAGATTTAAGTTTCGATTTCTCTGTGATGATTTTCAACAATGCATTCCCAAATTTGAGATATGTTGGCTGTGACAATTGTGCAGTCAGCTTCTCCCAGTACTACAAACACCTGGCAAGTCATGTAAAGCTTTGGACCGTCAGTGTACAGGAATTTTTGGCATAGAAAAAGAAAAAAAAACCAAAACAACAAAAAACCAAACAATGCAACACAGGGAAAAGTTCATATTTATTAAAAAACAAAAAAAAAAAAAAGCAAAGTCTCTAACATGTTGGATGCTCTCTTAGAATAAAATTCATACTTCACTGGAAGACCTGGGAACAATAGGAGGAATAATGAGTGTGGTCCTTCAAACAGTTCAGTGTGATCACTTAAGGTGTTCAGGATGCAGAAAACAGCTATTTACTTGGGTTGTTATTTCAGTACATCTTCAGCTGCAAGATCTGTATCCAGTTCATCCTACTATTTTGTTCAGAACTGGACTTCTTTCAAGCTCTTGTTCTTTAAATATTGACTATATTGAATAATCAGCTGTATTTCCCCTTGCAGAACCAGTCAGCAAACTATGAATCCCAGCTAGCCAGGAAGATCCATTAGCTTAAAGAAATTCCAGCAATTCATGAACACTTATTTTGTGGGTTTGCAGTAGACTTTTTGTGTGGTTTCCAGTAGATTTTTGTGTGTGGTTTCCCATGAATGGAGTGAAAAAAAAAAAAAGAAAAAAATCACATGGAAATTGTAATGGATTGGCTTTTGAAACCAAGGTCCCTTTTTAAATTGCTCTACAGCTTCAGTACCTGTTTCATTTCAGCCTTTGCTGATTTTTTTTACAGCTCAGCAAGAGGTTTATAGCTTACTGACAAAGGCAGAAGGAAGAAGAAAGGAAAACAGAAAGGTGTCAGTTGTATCCCTGGGGCTCTGATAATTGTAAAGGGGCATGCCATTTATCTGGTTCTATTTTGGATCACTGGATCAAATCCAGCTTTCATATGTTGAATTATTACAGTAGTGTCAAGCATTTATGTGGGAAGCTCATTACAGCTCCTATAATGGGTGAGAGGCAACTATTTCTGCGCTGTTTCATGGGAGGAAAATGGGTTAAAGCACAGCAGGCCCTAGAAATACATCTCTCACGGAAGAAAGACTCTGGCTTTGTGAAAGATGGAGAGACACACAGCTCCAGGAAACTGGAGTGTGGGCTCCTGGAAACTGCAGGAAGGGAGCTGAGCAGAGATGTGTGACCCCCTCTCACTCTCCAGGGACACCAGATGCCTGATTCGGGGGACATATCATGTTCCTGAGGCAGCAGGTCATAGGATCACAGCTCCTGTATATTGCAGGAGAAGCATTTTCCACAGAGCTTCTGCATGCACTTTAAATAAAATCTTCTTCCACTAGAAGCAGTGAGTGTATCTTAGGAGAAGAGGAAAAAACAGCATACCTCTGTTCTCCCACTGTGAGGATAATCCTTATAGCTATCTACAAATAGGCAAATGGTAAATGCAGATAAGAGACAGAAGCCAGCCATCCTGACCTCCTGACTCTGCTGTAAACCAATCACCTCATATGTGAACAACTCTGACAGACTTGAAAATACAACTGATGGAGATGACATTTTACTGTGAAAACAGAAGGTATCAAATATGAGCAAAGACAAGTTACTCCATTGTAATAGTACAAATAATTGAAACAGTTAATAAATAGTGAACAGGATTTGAGGCCTGCAAAATAAAGGATCCAATAAAAAACAAATGGCAGTATTTGCCATAATCTGCAACTTGCTGTAATCTGGATAGTCACTGCAACTGTTCATAAAGATGGCTAGATGGACATTTATCTGTGCAAAGATCACCTGATGCACAGTCACACAGGGTTGAGTCCTCTTGCAAGGAGCTTTACAGGTCCACCACCTATTCCATTGAAGAGTGGCTTTAAATCTGTCTACCACTAGTTACATTTTACTGTGCTTTGCTCTCACATTAGAAAAGAGAGCAGTCTTCTACCCTTCCAGTGCCACTCACAGGTCTGCAGACCTCTGCCAAGCTGTACTGGCACTCTCCAACCTTTAATTATTCTCACTCTCCTTCTCTTAAACTTTTCCAATCATAACATATCTTTCAAATGACAGAGGGGCAAGAACTCCACTCAGTGTATATCAGCTGTGAAAAAACAGGTTTGTACCTCAAGATGATGGTTTTTTTTCTTTGTTTTTATTTCTTGCCAAAGGATTCCTAGTATCTGACCTGCTATTTGACTGTTACTGAGACAATGTTTTCTTCTGTCCATCATAGCCCCAGGGTTTCTCTCCACAGTAGTAATGGCCACTTCACAACCTATCATCTCATGCAATGATAGGATTGGGTTTTTTCCCATATACACTGCTTTACATTGAAAGCCTTCTCTTACATTTTCTTACATTGAAAATGCTTTACATTTACCTACACTGAATTTCATTTGTCATTTTTTTTTGTCCAGTCATCCAGTTATGTACATATTCAACTTTTCCTGCCTCAAACATAAGTACTATACCCCATCCAACTACTTGGTTTGCTTTTTATCCTTTATCAAATACTTTCTCATTAAAATCTTTGCAGAATTCATACATCTCCAATAACTACTTCTGTTTTGCTGAAGCTACAGCTTTTCAACAGAGTTTTATTCATCAAAAATATTGCATCCAGCTTTCCTTGGTAAATAATAGAGTCTTCATTTGCTTTGTAGTTTGGTGACTTTATGCCTTTCCAATGTTTTGCATATAAATTAAGCTGAAGAGAACAGACACAGCTGGTGTAACTCAATGTGGTTTCGATTATAGTTTCTAATTTTCTTTCCTTATTTTCATTTTTTTGAATAATTTCTCTGTGCAGTTGAGTGGAACTGCATATAGAACTACTGGTGGGATGTGCGAAGTAGCAATGATAGAGATGATCAAAGTCCTTTAAGAGTTTTAATTATTTTAGCTTTCCATTCTTTGTCTTCTCCGCTTTCATTTTATCCACGATCTCTTTTATCCACAATCTCCGTTGAAATAACAAGACCCACAGCTGATGTGAACACGAAGGCATGCCAGTTTACACTGACACACTGTTTGCTCTGATATGTCTATAAACCAGTGGACTCATAGCAGGAGTGTTTTCAAAATATTAAACTGGAAATTCTTTTCAGAACCCTAATTGCAAATATAAACCCAGAACATTGCACAATGCATGGGACATTGTTTACATTATGGTCCATATTAGAGTAGCTACTGGATAAGATGTATGATTATCACAGCATGATAACATACAAACCTGTACAACAAGATAAACTGTTCTTGTTCCTCCCTAATGATCCAGAGCAAGGGAGCCCCAGTAAGCAATATTACATTAACACTGAATCAACAATTCATTTTGAACACACAAGAACATCTGCCAAACAGTGACACTATGGAAAAATGCTGTTTTATTAAACATCTTAAGAGAATTTAAAGTAATTAACGATCCAGTTGCTAATGTATTCTATTTGTCGGTGGTTTCATTAGCTTGCAGAAAAGGTAATTGGTGTCCCTCACTGTTATTTTCTTCTTCAGCATTTTATTATACACCTATAAAAAGCAAGGTGGTGACTGCTTTGGAATTCTAAAGTCAGAGGTACATGCTGTTTAATTCATTAAAGAGAAGAGATTATCTGACCTCTTTATGTTTAATGACTAACATTACAAGATACTACATTTACTTGGACTGATAAGCTTAAAAGAAAAGACAGGTCAAAAAGGGTAGATGTACCAATAGCATTCCCAAATACAGCTGGAGCTCTCCAATACATTATGGATGGGTTTATTATATTAGGGTGTTGGCACTGTTTTTAGATACTGTTTTCTAGCGCTTATGTGTTAATACTCTAAAAATATGGGTTTCAGAGATGCATTTCTAATGAAGATTAACAAAAAATAATTTCATATGAAGATGTGTAAGACTAAGACATAAATGTATTATGAGCCAAAATATGACAGTTATTTTGCAGTCTTAACAGAGACATATAAAGTATCCAGTGCTCTAGTGTTAGTTTTACACAAACGTGTTGTAGAATAGATTCTACTGGGACTGACTTAAAATTCTGATTAATAGTTTAAGCTCTCCAACCATTTCTTAAAAATGGACAAATCTTCACCAAAAAAAAAAAGAAAAAGGTTGTGTTTATATTGCAATAGGCCTATGGGAACAAGGGGACCATCATTCCACTCCCAGAAAGAAGTGTCTCGTGGAAAAGACATTATCATCTCAATAAAAATGAAACCCATCCAAAAAGACTCAATATAGAACAAAGGTTAAAATAAAATTAAGTATTAATAGCCAAGGACATTACTGACAGCAATAGATTGGTTAAAACTCAGGAATCTGTCATTATTCACATCAAGACCATCAGGTCTCTGATATGATAAAACCGCTGCACAGATGACTTTTTAACAGA
The DNA here is from genome assembly GCF_012275295.1 of Melopsittacus undulatus. Taxonomy (NCBI): domain Eukaryota; kingdom Metazoa; phylum Chordata; class Aves; order Psittaciformes; family Psittaculidae; genus Melopsittacus; species Melopsittacus undulatus. Next base: position 41,961,341 of record NC_047528.1, on the reverse strand, counting down.
TCTGCCTGCTAGCAACAGGAAGGTGGCAATAAGGTTACACCACAGTGTGTGTGTGCCCTATTCCTATTCCTTTTATCCTAGCTGGACGGCTGAGTACACCTATGACAAGACCCAAAATGGGGAAATATTGACAAAACCTCACTGTATTTTAGTTAAGCTGAAGAAAGAAAGATTCTGAGGCAAAAAAAAATCTCATCATGGTTTATCATGTGTTTATCATTGCCATGAAAGAACATGGTGGTATGATTGAGGCTCAGTGTCCTGGGTTCAGCTGTAACAGTTTCTTTTTTCTCCTTAGTGGCTGGTGCAGTGCTGTTTTCAACTTTAGTCCAGCATCAACGCTGATAACACACCAATCTTTTAGTGATTGCTAACTAATGCTTACCCCAATCAAGGATTTTTCAGTCTCATGCTCGGCCAGTGAGGAGGGGCACAAGAAGCTGGGAGGAAGCAGAGATAGGACACCTGATCCAAACTATCCAAAGGGGTATTCCATACCACAGCACATCATGCCCAGTATACAAACAAGGAGAGTCACCCAGAAGGCCCAGATTGCTTGGATCAGTCAGTGGGTGGTGAGCGGTTGTATTCTTTTCCCTTGTTATTTCCCTTATCATTATTATTATTGGTGGTAGCAGCAGTGATTTGTGTTATACCTTAGTTACTGGACTGTTCCTATCTCAACCCGTGGGAGTTACATTCTTTCAGTTTTCCTCCCCATGCTAGGCGGATAAAAAGGGGAGGAGTGAGTGAGTGGCTGTGTGGTTCTGCGTTACAGGCTGAACTAAAACAACAACACGAGTTTAAGTCCTCCATATTGAGAGATTATTAAAATATGGAGCAGGACTGGCCCTTGAATTGAACCTGAGGAACACCACTGGGACTGGCTGCCAGCCTGGTGTAGCTCAATTCGCTATAACCCTTGGAGTGTCCCTGTGCAGCCAGTTCTTCACCCAGCACAGCAGGTACTTGTTCTTTTCACAGCTGGACAACCTGTCCTGAAGGATAATGCGAGGGACAGTACCAGAGGCCTTCTAAAAATCCAGAACAACAACATCCTCTGATTCCCTGACATCCACTATGCAAGTGACCTTATCAGAGAAGGACATCAAATCAGTTCAACAAGCCATTTCCTTTCTGAAATGTGCCTGATGAATACATTGTCCTTGAAATGCCTTGGTGTTCAGAGATCCACAAAGCCTACAACTCCAGGGACACTGGGGCTGCAAAAGGCATGCCAAGGGCAGTATTACACAACACCAACATTACTTCTTCCACACCTTTCCCAGCTGTCCAAGGCATTGTGCTGTGGTAATAGGCAACATATTTACTGTAGCGGCTTAAATTAGGGATAGGCTTATAGTTAGGGTTCAGAGATACACAAAGCCTACAGCTCCAGGGGCACTGGATCTGCAAAAGGCCTGTGAACACAAGCACGGCACAGCACCAACCTTGCTTCTTCCACAACTTTCTCAAGAGTTCCAGGCATTCAGTAGCACCCAGATGATTTTCTCTTCACTGTGACAGAAACAGAGGCTAGTGTAGGAATTTTGTCATTTCCTGGGTCTCCCCTCATGCCTTTCTGATAAACTGGATGAAGATAGGCTAGCTTCCAGTCAGCAGGGACTTCTCCAGGCTCCCAAGACCTTTGGTATATGATTGAGAGGCATCCTGCTGTGATGCTGGCTAACTCCTTCAGGAATCTGGAATGAATCCCATCAGGCTCCAAGGACTGCTCCCTTACAACTGCAGTATTCACCAATGGAAAGTCACAGCTCAGGCAGCCATGGGACTCATGGGACCAGGCAGCCCAGGGTCTACCATGCACATTTAAGGCTGGGGCAAAGCAAAAGCATTAAATGCCTCTGATTTTTCTCCATCCCCAGGTTTCACTGAGCATCTTCATCAAGTATCAGTCTGAGACTTTCTTTAGGCCTCCTCTTGCTATGAGCACACTTCAAAAAGCCTTTTGTTGTTTTCTGATAGAACACTGGCCAGTTTGATCTCTAGTTGAGCTTTGGCTCCATGTGTGAGCCACAGCTCAGTAGTCTTCCTGAGAAGTTTGACCTTGCTTCTGGAGATGATTTCTTTTCCCTCCCTAGTTCCAAGATGAGTTCCAAGCTGCTCGCACTTGCTCGACTTCCATTGACATAAAGGTGGTTCTTTAAAAGTGACCATCTTTCATGGACCCCTGAATCCTCAAAAGCACATTTCCAGGGGCCACTGAAATAAGCTCCCTGTGTAGCTTGATGTTTTCCCTCTTGCTGTCCAGGGAAGCATTTGTGCTGAACTTCTTTCTCATCACATCCAAAATTTTGAGTCTTTGGGATTACTGTGGCCAAGACAGCCTCCTACCACCTCCTCTCCCACGAGTCCTTGATTCACAAAGAGCAAGTCTAGGAGGGCACCTTTCCTAGTTGGCTCACAGAGTGCTTGTATAAAGAAATTACCTTCAATAAACAGTATGGCATTCCCAGCTGAGGTGTGGGAAATTGAAATATCCCCTAAGGAGAATGTCTACCTCTCCAGAGGTTTCTCCTAATTGGCTATAGAATAACTCATCAGTGCTATCCTCCTGGCTGGGTGATTGCTAGTAGACATGCACAAGGACATCTTTTGTTTTCCATCCCCTTAATCCTTCATTCAGTTGTGTTTGAAACTACCCATCAACTCAGAAGTTGTTAAGGGGGACAGATGTCCACCAAAATGGACAATGCAAGTGTACGAGCTTTATTTCCTTAGGAGGCAAGGCTGATAACAAATTACTGTAATTAAATCTGGCACTGTCTGTATAAAACCTTTTGTCAAAGGAGGACAGAGTAGCCCGAGTGCACTAAATCCCTATAGACTGGGGAGGCAAGAGGTCACACTGACACTGGCCAGTCAGCCAAGCAAATGGGTGGCCTAGAATGTCTTAATGGTATTTCCATTCTCCAAATTTCTGCAGTGTTTTCAAGTGTAGCCTGAACACCTTTGAGACTTGTTACAACAGCCATCCTTGTGTGCCTGTCTTAAACCTGTCAGCTGGTGCCTCTGTTGGAGGGAACTTCTGTTATGAATATGGAGCTTTTAGGACTCATTCTGTACTTTTGGCTGGCAGAAATGGATCAAACTGTGCAAGAAAGACTAGATTTGACTCAGTTGTTTAAATCACAACATTCAACTGCTGGTGTTCCTTTTCCCTGTCACGCAAAAGTGACCCTCAGCAGACCACTCAGACATGTGTCTTTGTGGTGGTTGGTGGGTCTGAGAGTGAGGGAAATCTGTATGGGAATGACCATGATTTCTGAATACATTGTCTGGAAAAATACCCCTTTGCCCTTTTACAAGGTCTCACATCTAGTTAATTTCCTGTTTATCTCAGATAAACCATGCCTGTGTACTTTGATCACAATTACAGGCTTGAGAAATACATGAACTCCTTTTTTAAACAAAATCATTTGTTTATTTTTTTTCTAAATTTGAGAGCATATACATATCTTTTTTTAACCTTTTCACATAATTTTCTTTGTTAGATTGTCTGTAGAAATAATGTTTACTGTGTTATAAAATGGGTATAAAAAGGAACAAAGACCTCAGCATCAATAGTATACATATATCAGTGAGCATTTTATAATGATTTTAAATGCAATTAGGAATTAAAGTTTGCTATTAGGTTGAGCTCTACCCACAACCCCCCAAAATGGACAACTTCTTACAGAATGTTTTAATTTTTTTTTCACCCAAATAATACAGTAACAAAGGCTCTTTAAGGCACATGATTCAATATTCCTACTAAACCAAAAAATATATTATTGGGAGACGGGATGTACAAATTGTGGAGAAAGGAAACTTAGTAATAAGCAAGAAGGACAACAATAAATATCAGGCTTAACTTTGACATTTGTGCTTCAGAGTTTAGGGGGGGAAGGGAAATAACAGAATATTATTAAAGTTAAGCCAAAAGATCTTGCCTCAGAAATTGTATTTTCTCAGTATGAATGAGAATACAGCCCTCTTCTAGTTAGCATGGCAATACTATAAAATGCCAAGTGAATCCTAAGTATAAAATTGCATTGAAAATGCTAAGGTAAAAGTGCTGCTCATGATGCACCCATGTACAAAGGATCACTATTCAAAACAGTGCCCGGACTTTACAGACTACATAAAAACTGCAGCGCTCATTCAATACCAGAAATGGTGGACCAGTTAAAAGCTACATGAACTCCTAGATAGAGGGAACACTGTATTCTGCATTGCGTAGGATTACTCTGAAGTTCAGTGCCTAAGAGGGAGCCAGATCAACACAGCCAGGAAATATATATTGGCCACTAAAAAAATTGATCTCTGCAGACTTTGAAGAAGCACTTAAGTGACTCTTGCACCTGCATGCTGCTAATAGCATGTGACCCAAAGTGACAAAGGACAATTTCCCACCACCACCCCCCAAAGAAAGATACACAGATAAAGATAATATAGAGAATAAGAGATAGAATATTACTTGAAATAACTTGTCCAGACACTCAGACAACTGGTTGAAAGAGAATAATCTACATTAAAGGAAAACCTGAAAGAAAGACAAAACAGAGTACTTCACCTCTCCTGAGGGCTTAGAGACCTCCTTCTCCCTGGTGACCTAGCAATTGCAAACATATTGGCTGTCAGAACTGTTAGTGCAACAGACAACCTGGAGCAATTGACTGATGAAGCCCCTGCGTTACATTTGTGCAGACCTTTTCTGAGGTCTGTGACTGTGCTGAATAAAGGGAACAACCATTCCTGTAATTATGAATCCTAACTTCAGGCAGGACCCTTCTTACAGAAATTTGATTAAATTGCATCAGATTTGGATCCTTTAATCAAATACATCCCTTCAATACTATCTCAGCAGTCTCTACCTGTTTCAATTCTCCCTCATGTTCTCATGCCACATCCTATTTACTTATTTTTGTGCTAGAAAAGTACCACTTTGGTGAGATATACCACAGCCAACTAAAATTTCAGATGCTTTGAGCATCTGAGTATTATCTATTGCACGAGATCTCCCCATCCTCTGCCAGTTTTTCCTCTGAAAAGAGTATGTACATTTCCAACAGTTTTTGTACATACACCCTCACCTCTCCCAAAATATTAAGGATGGAGGTTTTGTGTTCTTGCAGATACCCCAGTACAGAGGTAGGTGGCAGACTATGAGTGTCCCATGTTGAGCACCATTCTGCTGAAGAGACTGAGTGTTCAGGGATTGTCATGATAAATGAGAAGTAGAGGAAACTCTACTCTCTTTGTCAGACAGCTTTCTGGAGGAGAAGACTCTTGGCCTTCAACAGACTGTCTCTGTCATAGCACAAGTGGTGGGAGCCAAATACACAGGGCAGAGCTAGGGCTGGAGAAGGCTGCATGTGCTGGGCTGACCATATTGAGTAACAACTTCACTGCTCCAAGACAGCTTAAATCTCTCCTGAACTGCATTTCCAAGAGAAACCAGGCTGTTGAGTGCTCAGCTTGGAGTGAGGCAGCTCTGCATGAGGACATGTGCCATCATGCCCTTCTGCAGCATGGCAGGATGGCAAGAGAGCCATTATTGGGGCCCAGATAAAATGGTGCTTTCAAATAATGATCAATCTGCTTATCTTTACTCACCCTGACTGCAGGTAGGACTTGTGTCTGCTTAGAAATAACAGGCCTCAGCAAGCACCACCTGAAGGCAAGTGCAGGCAACAACAAAAGACAATATAACAATGACAAATTGGACCGGATGACATCTGGCCTCCACCAGCAGACCAGAATAGAAAGCAGCTTGTAGAACATTTATTCTAGAAACAAGCAGAGTTTGAACAGTGAAAGATGGGAAATGCCTTTGTTTTGTTCATATCTTATCAAAAAGCAAATTCCTTTTTCTCTTTAATTATTCACTCATGACACGCTTCCATACTCTGCATCTCACTGAAAGAAACCTTTAAATATCATTTTGGGAAAAAAAAATCCTTTTGAAATTTGCCAGTAATTTTTTCTGCACACACTGCAAAGAAAACTAGAGTGGGCTAAAACACATTTGGTAATCTCACTCTGACTTTGGAATTTCTTTCAATCTCATTTTAATTCCTCAGCATAGTCTTTGTTTTGCACAATATTCAGCTCCATGAATCTAAATTTGATCGATGCATATTTGTATTCTTCCATAGATTCTGCATCTGTCACCATTTTTTTTCAGCTAATGCAGCACATTCTCACAGTCACCCATCAACGAAATAAAATCCACTACAGCTATATGGCTAATGAGAACACATTAACAATATTTGATTGTGCAGCACAACTTCAATTATTACTTAAAGACAGAGCTATGTTATAATGGTTAATGCATACAATTAACTAGTGGAATCCCTGTTGTTTGTGTATTCCTATTTTTTAAGGCAAATTAATTCAGTCTCAAAAAAAAAAAAGTTGTTTTTCAAAAGCATTTTTATGAATCACACATCATATCTGGCCTGGAGCACATGCAGGGGTTTGCCAGATGCATGGAAATTAATTGCTTCTATCTATTAAAAGAGTTTTAATAAAGAACTCCCAGGAGGTTGTGTGAGTAAGGTCCAGCACAACAGTGGAAACATCTATTACATTGTTTGCACACTCTCTGACTTTATTCTGTAGTAATATCTGAAAAGAAGAAATAAGGGCAGAAGAATTACCGTCATCCATTTGTTCTTGTTTCCTTACTGCTAAAAATGTCACCCACTTTCCAGTGCAGTCTCAAATGACAGGGAAAAAAAGAAAAAAAAAAAGGAAAAAAATATTTAAAATGAGTTAAATGAATGTCTTGCTTAAACTGAAAGGTTTGCATTCAGATTGGATTTTGTGAGATTTGTGGATGACAATTCCTAGCTGAAAGAGCTACAGTTCTGCCCTTGAACACTTATTTTACACTCAATCTTCACACTGTTGGGTAATCAGAAATGTCCATGCATGCTGATACACAGATTTTTTGACTTTCAAATGCCTGAATGGCAAAGGTAATTTTCGAAATTGTCACCCTCTATATTTTATAAAGAAAAACAAGGCCTCTTCTGAAAGCTCTCTGATTGATAGTTTTCTTAGGATGACATGGAATGTCTTCTGGGAATATTTAACACAGGTCTTATGAACTGCCCTCTTAAACAATCTGTTTCCCTGAACAGAAAGTAAAAGGAGACAGCAGGATGTATAACTCTCAGTCAAGCTTTTAGTTCTCAGATCTGTGCACCCAGGGGGATGAATTCCAGCCACAAAAGCAAATGTTTATCAGAAGAATCAGTACCACCACAACCTAACTAGGGTTTATGGAACAAAAGGCGTCCTTTAAATTCCATGAAGTTTTGTGGGTCTGTAACCAAAAGCATGTACTAACTAAGAATTTACTGAGAAGACACATTTTTTTTCCCTGAGAACATTTTAAATGTTGGCAATACAGCACAGTGATGTCCTATCAGTTACAAGAAGGGAGGAAAAGGACGCTAGTATGTATTTCAGTTATATACAACTAGTACATAAAATACATGCCAGGATCCTATTTATCTTCACCCATGTCTAGTTCACACAACTCTCTCTATAAGGCAAGTGGGATTTAACCTGTGTGTGCACTGGATAATACATCTGATGACAATCATGCTAATGAATACAAGCAGGAACAAGCAATCTTTGGATCTGGACTGGTCGTCAACCATATTGTTTCTGGCCTCCTAGCAAAACCTATTTTTACTGCATATCTGCTGGTCTTCACCAGCTGCTAATCCTGCTCGCCAGGTAATTCAAGAGTGGGCATGGAGGGCAGCAGAAGGCAGTTGGACCAGCCCAGAAATCTGTTCCTTGGGTAACTTTCTCACCCCTGACTGAACTGAACTGAACAGGCAGTACATCTGCTCATTACTTCAGCCATGTTTTTATTGGTGCCCCTGGCTGGAAAATCAAGTAGTTCTCAGTGTCACAGAATTATAACTATGACACCTTCCCACTGCAGGTTTTTTAGCAGCTTTGCTCTAAATGTGCATGAGTATGAGCTGTGTTTTCACACTCATTTAGATAGCACCTGGCAGTCAGGCTTATATCTGTGTGCTCTTCCAAACAAGTATTAAAACCCAGTGATAATTCTTATAGTAATATTCACTTTGAATAGAAAAGTATGTAGTTATATTGGAGAGGCAGAAAGATATTCCCGGAGGACTGAAATCCTATAGTTATTCCCATTTTTTCTACATAACTCTTTTCCAGGCAATGTGTCTAGATTTCTGAGAAAGAATTATTTTTCTTAAAGATAGCTAAAGCATTTTTTTTTTCAGTGAGTGATGTAATCTTGTTTTTGTCACACAAAGAATTATTAAGAAATAGTAATATGATTTCAGATCCCAAACTGAAAATACATGTCATATATATATTAGCCACTGTACAACTGAAACCACAGAAATCTTTCATTTGTTTGAAACAAGTTACAGTCAGTTGTGTGACTATCACAGAGCTGGTATTAATATAGTGCTGGTGACAATGCCTTGGTTGCTAGGTTTGAAAAACCTGCCTAAATTCTCCTGGAAATAGCTACTTCTGCATGAATCCCCTCCCTCTATGCTTTTCTGCCTGGAATAACAATAAGATCTATTAGCTAAATCTCTGACCAAAATATAGTGATTGGGTGAGTTTGTAGACCCTGAATATACAAATAAATTCAAGTATAATTTTAGTCACATTCAGATAATTACCCTTACACAGTGAATTAAAAATAAATAAATCTGTTTGCTTAGAAGTTTTAATTACTATTTACAATGATTTGAGGTCATTTTGGAATTGTGTGTTCCTGTCTTACAATGCTGAAATGCAATTTTAAGGTTCTCTCTGAGCTAATAGTTCTAAGTTCACTGTATGTGGATTGTATATTTATAGGGAAAAACTATTATAATGAGGCCCTGATTGAGTTCAATTATTCAGAATTTGCATTTATTGAAACATCTCTTACCGTTCATTAGAAAAAATCATGAAGCTCTTTTGTCTTCTAAGCAACAGCAACAACAACAAAAAGGCAGGGCATTATCTAGAGTTAATCTCTGGTGGATTTGATTTTGCTTCATCATGGTAAATTAGAGTTGTGGTTTGAATTGATGTGTAAAAGCAGGGACTCGGGGCCTGAGTCTATTTTTCACACAGGAGCTCATCTGGCTGAAGTTACTGAAGGGAAACCCGAGTTACTGCAGTGTAACTGAGAGGATAATTCAATCAATTAATCAAAAGGATGCAAAGGAATTCTTACACCTTGGGCTAAACTTTCACTTTAATTTACATAGATTTGCATTAATTATACTTTAAAAAAGCTATTTACATAAAATAAAAGGTATTTGGTCAGTGATCCCACTCTGGAAATCGGTAACACAATGGTTATAATCCATATCACCACGAGGCTGCATCCCCAAATTAAGATAGTCTCAGTCCAAAGAGTTGCAAATATCTCATTTGATTTAGTCACTTAACATACAAACAAACAATAACTAAGTCAAGCCCTTCCTCAGCCCACTACTTAGTAGGGTCCATTTATATTTTGCATCTCTCCTTGACTGTGAAACAGTTTGGGGGAACACCCATACAGCTAGAAACAGCTTTAACATATGGAAGCATTAAATGGCTCTTAGGAAAATATAAGGGCCTCAAAAGCTGAAAGCACACATTTCGTTCTCAGTTCTGTAGACCAGATCAATTTCTGTTACTTGGACCATGAAGTCTCTTACAGGTTTTTCTGTGGTTCTTAGTAAACTGAGGACACAGTCAAGATCTGGATATCTCTTACCACTGCTATGAGATGTGCCAGCTCTGATCACAATCTTACCATGACTGGCTTTTTATCCCCTTGGTGTCAAAAAAAGTATCAGGTCCTCACCTACCAAAGCTGCTGTTCTTGTGACACTTGGGCACGCACCCCAGGAAGATCATATAGGCAATGGTCAGAAGTTTCAGAAATGAACTGGTGACGGAAGCTCAGTTTCAGGTGAACCTGGACTTCACATGACCTTCTCATGTGTGTGCAGGGTAAGTTTAACTGGTGGTACATCTTCCAGAGGTGAGATAAGAAATGCAAAGTGTAACTGCTGTTCTTGTTCTCCTGCAAATTCATCTCTGAGTCTGCATATCTCTGAAAAGCAGCACACAAGGTCAGTGATTCTGTGGAGCAAGAGAGGGTGATTTTTCACTTTTGTTGCTGCTCTTTTTGTAGTATTAGTAGTCTTTAAAAATGAATGATAGCTGGCATGTATTCTGCATTTGACTGGCCTGTTTTCCACTTCCTTTCCTACTGTATTTCATATTATAACATATATAAAATACATATAAAATATATATTTACTACTATTTTTTCCCAGTATATTTACTATATTTTCTTTCAAGCTACTACCTATTTTGTTTCTTTTCAGATACTTTCAGAGATCCCTATTGAAAAATAAAAAGAAATTTAAAAAAAGCTACAACACACAGAAACCCAGCAACAAAAGAAATCTAGCAATGACAAAATGATAATGCCTGGGAACAAACAGTTACTATTTATGGTCTCTTAAATCTCAAACAAGGCAGGTGGGATGGAGAGATGCTCTTGCTGAACAATAAAAAATTCATTCTTGTTCCTTACTTGTGTGTTTGCACTTCATTTGGAAGAGTGGTATAATATTATATTGATGCTGAACTCAATTAGAAAAGAACAAATTCCAGGTTTTATTCACAAGAATGGCATGGGCTTTTACTATCCAACAGGCCACAGGCTAGAGCTGAGATTCTTTGCTTTGCAGATAAGAACAGGTGTAGCTTTCCACTACAAAACTACTGCTACAAGCTAAAAAAAAACCAAACTTGCACCTCCTGATTCTCACTACTTTTACATAGAGTTTGTTCCAAAGACAACCAAATATTGCTATTTCCACAACATGGACATTAAAAATCACAGTTCGGGATCTCTGCCAGCAGAATCACTTTGTTGAAATCTAGCAACCCTTGCCAAATCTCATCAGGTAAGGATCTGGTCATGTGTGTTCTCTTGGCTCTCAACATGACTTTGCAGTCCGTATAGTTGTAACGGGTTGACCTCAGCTGGCAGCCAGATGCCCACCCAGCTGCTCTCTCACTCCTCAATAAGACAGGGAGAAAATAAGATTAAAAAGCTCATGGGTTGAGATAAAGACAGGGAGATAATTTACCAATTACCATCATGGCCAAAACATACGTGACTTGGGGAAAATTAATTTAATTTATTTCCAATTCAAATAGAATTGGATGGTGAGAATCAAAGACAAAATTAAAACAGCAGTTTCCTCTTCACCCCATTTTTCCCAGGCTAAATTCCATTTATTCATTTTGACTCCTCTACCTTTTCCTCTTCCCTGGACATCTCAAGGCAACGGAGAATGAAGTTTGAGGTCAGTCCATAACACCTTGTCTCTGCTGCTTGTTTCTCCTCACACTTTTCCCCTGCTTCAGCCTGGGATCCTTTCCCTGGGATACAGTCCTTTAAAAACTGCACAGGCATGGGTCCTCTTCAAGGGATGCAGTCCTTCAGGATAAGCCTGCCCAGAGTGGACTCTCCACAGGCTGCAGGGGAATCTCTGCTCTGGTTTCTGTAGTACCCCCTCCTCCTTGGAGTTTCTCCGTCCTCAGACAGTCGACTACAAAATCAGGTATTGGTAATACTAAAACCAAAAAGTCATTTTAGTTGACTGGTAACCATACTGGTCAAGAGTATGAGAGCAACATGACTTTTTTTCTCATCCATTCCAGTACTTTTGTGTATCTAACAAATAATTTTTTTACTTGAAATTATTTTGTGGGAAGGTTCAGAAGGAATTTAATCATTGAAGATTAAAGCTATCTCTAACACTGCAATTCTAAACAAAGTATTCAGTATGCCAAAACCAAAAAATGTACTCACTTTCATGTTTAACATCACACAGTGATTCTAATGTTACTAAAAGAAACTTACCAAAAAGCATTCCAGTCTAAAACTTCTGAAGTGATGTTTCTTTTTAAAATAGGCAATAAATAAATGTATGTGTCCATCTGCTGTATATAATCATGATGAAGCTGGACCTTATTAGTGGTGCTCCAGTGGAGCTTTCAAGCACAATAAGTTGAACTAGGATCTGTGAGTTACTTGGCATGTTTTGCTAGTTTATTGAGCTTTATTAGGCTGGAAGGGTCTAGGCCGGCTCTGGGTGCTGCTGGGGAGCACAATACAAAATTAAACCTATGCCCATTTATCCATTGTTAAGTTGCTGAACTTACATGAAAATTGAAGAAGTTAAAAGGAATGAAAAAATAGTTTGTGTTTATATAACTAAACTGATGATTAATAATATTAGGTTACTTTGCCTTGAGAGATAGCAATAGCTGGAAGACAAAAAATAGACATGTTTAAAGCACAGAAATCGAGAGGTCAATTAGTGTTAGCAGAAGAGTGCCTTAGGGATATTTTAGGTGGGAATTTCCAGAGGTAAATATAAGTTACTCTCATGGCATTTCCCTGATGGAGTAAAGGATACTGTTAGTCACCTCCATGATAAGAGTTACTTCAAGGATTAAAATAAGGAAAATGACAAAGCTTGGTTTTTGTTTATTGTTTTTTAAATATATATTCAATTTGGGTTAAAAATATACTTTCTGAAGGTAAAAGTCCCCCTTTCTGAGGGGAATGACCTCTACAAATTGTATTACTCATAAATTTATGCATTCTACTTTGAGAAAGTTAAAGTTAAAGAAATAAAAATATATCTTTCTGCTGTGGCCCTGATTCAGGAAAACACATTTTGCTTTAGAACGAGAGTTTAAATACAAACTCAGTTGCACTCCAAATGCAGTGCACTTGGCTGAAGTTCAGTAAGATAAGTCTGTTCCCAAAGACATCTAATCTAAGCTGATAAAGGCTCTTCAAAGAGTCAAAAAAAAGAGAGAGGTGAACCTAAAGGTGATTCCTAGCACAAAGTTAGTCACTTCACAGTGAACTGAACTGTCCCTGAAGGGCTTGTCTTTCTCCATGTGGGAGGCTTAATGACTGGGAAATTGCTCAGCTGAACAGAGATCTCTGTCCTGAGCCCATGTCCCAGTGCACACCAAGGAGCCCTGAAGTAATGTGGAGGTCTCAGTGCCTTATCAATGCAGAGACAAGGAGGCCAGGAAGACAGACTTACTTAGACTTAGTTCTTTGTGAACAATTAATCTTACATAACTGGATGTTTAAATCACTGAAATCCCTCTGTGTAGCTAAAGACTGGCATTTTTAGAAATGATCCACTGCTCCGTTTTAGATATCTACACTAGGATGAGATGAACTTTGCCCCTTTCTCTCCATTGGGTAAGAATGAAGCACAAACCTACTTCTATAATGGTTATTATCTGCACTGGAGATCATTGCTTGCTTCAGGCATCAGATGAGTATGGTCTGGGAGATACAATGCTATAATTCTTATAAATGATGTCCAGTCACTGTGCTGTAATAGCAGAGATATACTTGGCTCCAGGCTATGCCCAGAGGCCTTTTGAGAGAACTGCCTGAAGCAGTATGTCAATAGGTGGTTCATCATCTCCACCATTTGTCAATAATTACCCAAAAGTGTTGATTCTGTTTCTAACCAGAGTGTGCTCTCAAGCCTATGCAGAAAGGAAGGAAGGAGCTGTGCTGAAGCATAAAGTTTTCCCTCAAATCTGTCACTTGTTGTTTCTTTGCATCCCATTTTAGCGATTGTCCCACTTGTGTTGGTGGAATATTTTGTCTTCACAAGTGTATTACCAAAAGTATATATACAGAATCTTTCTTTTTGATTTATGAAATACTCAAACTGCTCAATGAAATCAGAGGAAGGAGAGGCTATATGAACATTAGTCACTGCACTACTTAACAGTATCAGAAGTTAGGTCTGGGTTGCTTCCAGTGCCTCAAACATTGAAGTACACCTAGGCCTGTTTTCTCAAACAATGCTGACTATAACTCTGATTCTGAAAAAACATTTAGCCCTCTGAACTCTCCTTTTTATTGCAAAGACCTCACTTTCTTTATTCCTCTGTCAGACAGGGGCCTAGATGTTCTTTTCTCTCTTTCCCAGTGAAGTATTATCAAAATCTTAATTTCCTTTTTATTTTCTATTGGAGAAAATACTGAAATCCTGTGGTAGCTCCTCTTTCATCTTGTCTGAATTGCTTTCCCCTCCAAACCTGCTTTATTCTGCATTATCTCTTGTGCTCAATTCTATGGGTTGTTGGCATTTGCTTTTGTTTATATCTTTTAATCTTCTCCTGTCACTCTTCTAAGCTGCTATTTCAGGCTTATCCCAGTCACCTGTTGTTCACTCCAGTCCACTCATTTAATTTTATTTTAGTGAAGCAACTTGGACATTCATCATGTTACTTCTCTAACAAAAAAAAACCAAACAAACAAAAAAACAAAATAAAAAACAAAACAAAATGAAAAAAAAAAACAATGCACAAAGGACAAAAATGTGCTCTGCTGTGTCTATACATACTAAATTACATCAATGGAGAAAAGTTGTTTTAAATGTGAGAAGAACTGAGATCCCAGCCTCAAGTGTACCTACTGAAGCACTTTGGGAAAGACAGATGAGATCAAAAGTCTGAGTCGAGAAGAATAAATAACTGGGTACCCAAGCCCTTTTTTTTTTTTTTTAATCTTAGCAGAAAGTGATGTTTTGCAATGTAAACCCGGAAAGGAAAGAAATTAAAAAAAAGGTTTTTGAGATTGCATGGAACTTCCCCATCTCTACCAAAGGGTTTGGAGAAAACAATCTAAAAATGGATTAAGAATAAAATTAACCACAGACAAATTCTGAAGCATCCCAAATCTCTCCTCAACACTTTCCTGCCCACAGTTTAATGTAGACCAGTACATTATGATCACAGCAAGTTTACTCACATGTGTTACTCACATATCAATGAACTCACAGGCGTTAGCATCTAATTTATTACATCTACTGTGAATTGGTTTAAATGCCATACTAATAACCATAAGCAAGTTAATAAATGAAAAGGCTATATACTGAGCAAAATATGTCAGAAGCAGTGAACAGTCTATGAATCTAGGTTTTGCAGTACAAAAGTAGAAAATAATTGTTCTGGTTATTCTAATTCAGAGAACTATGATGAGCGCTGTCATTCATCCTTAAAATGATCATGAGATGAACTCAACTTCGTGAAAATAAATCCTTTCATAAAATACCATTCAAACTTTTCTTGCTTGTCACCTCAGGGTCATAGCATTGATGTTTGTAGTGGTTATGGTGGCAGCTGAGACACAAAGACATTTAACAAATGAGCTTCCTCTACTCTGACAGCAGCTTTTATAAGTGCTTTTGAGTTCTGAAGAAGGGAAAGGTGCACAATGAGCATTTTGCTTTCCCCACCTTTTCTGGCTTTTGACCACATGCCAGGAATGGAATCCCTCAGAGCAAAAGGAAAACACCCCCAATATGTTATATGAAGAAGCAAAACAAAGCAATAGACAAGCCAACATGGCAGGACATTATATTTTTAGCACCAGGCTGTTGTCTGGCAGCCTGTGAAGACCCTTGCTCACACATCTTCAACTCACTGCACACAGTGGTTCATGTCCTCCACACATTATTTTTGTGGTTTTACTTGTTGCAGAATGGTAATTGGCACGAAATACAACCCAGAAATTACAGTGTATCCATTATAAGAGCAGTTTAAAGTATCCTGTATACTAATTTCAGTAATAGCCAAGGTCGCATCAGAAACCCAAACCATCCAAACATATTATTTACAAGATAAAAGTATACAAAACCTAACATCAGCATAAGTTTTACATATGAAGTGAAGAGGGTCTTGAATTATCCTCAGGGTTAGTGTTATGATGGTCAATTTATTATGTTCAATGCACAACAATCAAAGGGAGATTCAGAAGGCCAAACATGGATTACACATCTTGCAGCTGATGCTCAGGAAAACTGCCAGTGCACTCGATGTCTTAAAAAAATACTATTATAAGAAGCCAGTATATGCTCTACAGGATCCTCTGTATCAGGATAACTGTTTTCTGTGTATATGTGCCACCCATTTCACCCACATGTGTGGCTTGCATATATGAACCTGTGGCAATTACTCGGAGCTAACATAACAGATATGAACTGCTGAGTGTCCATTTAGGACTGTAGGATGATAGTCTAGATTTACATAGAAAAAAACTAAACACAGGGGGTTGCTTATTAGAATTTTTATGTCATACCTACCCATGTCAAAAATCATGGATGTAAGATGAGAATTGCAGCAAGCAGCAGTTTGAAATCTTCTTCAGTATACTGATGGTGGAGTTTTCAAAGGAGGGATAGACATTCATGGTCCAGATTTAAGCCCACTGCTTTGTCTTAGTGTCCTTCAGCAGAACTGTAGAATCATTTAGATTGAAAAAGACCTTCACCAAGTCCAACCATTCCCCAGCACTGCCAAGTCCACCACTAAAACAATGCACTAAGGGCCTTGTCTACAGGTCTTTTAAATATCCCCAGGGTTGGTGACTCAACCATGTCCCTGGGCAGCCTGTTCACTTGGAAATGATATACGAAGATTCCCCCTCACCCTAAGGCACAAATTAAACCCTGCAGGTGTAAATCAAATAAAAAGACTGGGGAAAAT
Organism: Melopsittacus undulatus; assembly: GCF_012275295.1. Taxonomy (NCBI): domain Eukaryota; kingdom Metazoa; phylum Chordata; class Aves; order Psittaciformes; family Psittaculidae; genus Melopsittacus; species Melopsittacus undulatus. The sequence goes on along the minus strand of NC_047528.1, from coordinate 41,944,715 downwards.
AAGCACACCACTACTAAGGCTAGACAAAACCACAGAGACAAACTGATTCAATACCAGCATGAGAAAGCAGGACAGGGAAAAAGACTGCTTTACTGTGAGCTTTCTTGAAAACAGCTCTGCAGTGGACAGCAGAGAGACATCCCATTACTCCCCTGCAGCAGCCAGAAAGCTCACACACTGACACCCATTTCCTAAACAGGAAGTCATCATTAAAAGTCAGGTTTGTTAAAAAAGAGACAGAGATTGTTTAAGCAAGAGATTTAAATGAACCTTTTCAACTCAGATTTTCTTCCTCAGAATTTAGAGTTTGTAAAAACAAGCTTTTACAGAACTGCACTGTTGACTTTGTTTCAAGACATCTATGGAAACAGACTGGTTTTAAACAAATAACATATTCTCCAGCACTGCTGGCAACCTAAGCTTCCTCAAACAGAGGGTCTGAAAACAAAACTGATATTAAACAAAAATGAAGGTAATCTTGATGTCTGAAATGAGCGAAATGAAGGAAAGGAAGAAAAAAGGCTGTCCTGATGAGCTGTTTAATATCTTCAGTCTTACTTAGGTAAGATGATGATCTCAGTCTTACTCAAAGCAGCAATAAGATTTTGCTGTGGCTTTTAGGGAGCTGTGTATTAAGTCTTCTATTATTACAACATATAATCTAATGTGTGCTTAGCAATAATTAGTAGCTTATTCATTAATTATCAAATTCTGTAGGATATATCCATCTAAAAATGCAACAAAAAAGCTTAACTTCCAGTACCTTTCCAAAAGCTTTATGGTAACTGCTAGTTTTGCTAGAGAATATTTTTTCAGGCTTCTTTTACAGATAACCCAACACAATATTTAAATATAAACAATATTCAATACCACATTGATTTGGTTGTTCCAAACACGAGGATTTAGGCTACTGATGGATAATGTTACAAGATTACTAATAAGTCATCTGGATTTTGGTTAACACATCACAATAAAAAAAAAAAAAAAAGGAAATTTGCAGTCCCATCCCAAAGATATTAGCTAATTAGTTCCAAAGCATTGCCAAAGTAATGTACACAACTACTTTTGGTCTGCGATCTCAGTACACATGTTGCATTTCAAAGTTAGCACCTAAGATCATGACAGGAGAAATCAGGAAAGAGATGGGAGATGAGACAAACAAGACATTCAGGAGCTTACAGACAAAGCATCAATTAAGACTGTGATGCCTAGCACCGTGATGAATACTTTATACTGGAAAGCTAAGAGCACAGTACAAGTACAACCTACCACTGTAAGCAGTGCCCTCTGCATTTTCATAAGGAGAGCAAATTCCTTAATGCCCTTCATCCATTTTCAAGTTTCCTAAGCACAAGCAGTAACACGCAGTGATGCTCCTGACTTTACTGCTCGGTTTTGCCATGACTGTGACTGCCTGAGGCCTTTTTCAATGCTCTGTACCAAAGGGGAAATGAAACAGCAACAGAAAAGTTGCTTCTTAAGTTTTCATTTCCTTCAAGTACGTATTGAAAGAAATTTCTCCAAGAAGAAAAGCCATTTCTCCCATATTCATTGTGAGGTGGAGTCTGATTAGTTCATGAAAACAATTCCATGTTGTGGATACCTGAAATGTCAGGACTCATTTTCCTTTCAGTCTAACTTTCTATGGAATTACTTCCATGCATGCATAACTAAATACATACATACATATGTTTAAAAAATGTAGTTTTGAAAGCTTTTTAAACACTTTTGTTTTGTATTTGTACTTTTTTCCTTTTTTATTTTCCTTTTTTTCCAGAGGGAAGAGGAAGCAGTAGCAACCTGCATCAGTGATTCATGAGTACAGTGATACCAAAACTAATAGCCTACTTTCCCTCAGAAATGGCTCCTTACATTATGTCAGTTAACTTTAAAGGCCCAGCTGGAGACTCTTTGCTCCTCATGCAAGCAATGAAGGAAGAAAAGCATCTGAAAGGCATCTAAATAGGTAGGAAAAAGGATATGTAATCTTACTGGTCCAAATTACTCTCTGGAGTTAACTCTTCCCATGGCTCTATAGGGAGCTTCAGCTCTTAACCTAAAATGAGTATCTAAAATGTTCTTACTGTAAATGTTGGGAACACTTTCGCAATATCCCAGACTTCAGTCCCCAGCTTTCTTTCCAGTTTATGGAGAAGATCAGATAAGCCAGTTAAATGACTCCCTATTTTTATTCAGAAAAAAAGCACATTTATCCTCATGAATGTGAGTAAATGTGCATAATCACTCAGGATGTGTCATTTTCGGAGATTGATAAAACATATAATCCTTACTGCAAAAATAATTTGATAGACATAAACATTTGGGGGTCAAGATTCTGTACTGTTTTGGGGTGTTTTTTTTTTAAACTGATTTAAATAATCAAGTCCAGAAAACACTCCTACACATATTTAGTCTACTTTCATGAGTATAGAAGAAACAGCTACTATTCAGTGATTCGTACAGAAAAATCTGTAATTTCTGACAAGGTCAGAAGACTGGAAGCAAATCTGTAGTCTGAGCCTATTTACATCTTGGAAGTCTGTATGCATAGTAATTAAATACCAAATTAGGCAAATACATATTTAGGGATTTTTAAAATCGGTTTCATTGATACATTTGAACTTTTAGCATCTCCTCTAGATGTACATTCCTAAGTTCATAAAATGTTTATTAACCAAACTCAGGAGAAGCAGAGCTCTTGCTCCATGCTGCACAGTGGAAATTCCATAGTAAATGTCACTTTGATTTCATGTGGACCATAAAACACCCGTGAATTATTTTTACATAGATAATATAAAAAGCACAGATTTCTGCTCAGAAAATCTCTACCAAAACCAGAAACATGCTTAAGTTTATCAGTTAATTTAAAATTGAAGGACTGGGCCAGCTTTGAATTATTTTTAGCACATCAGGGGAGGAAAGTGGGAGACCACATTCAGAGATTAACAGCTAGACACAATGCCTGAGTTCAGTAAAAATACAGATCACCCTGTCTTAACAGCTAAAGTCATCAGCACTTGAAATGGCCTAATTTTTTTTTCCTAGCACAGATAAGATGCCATACACCAAACTGCAGAGATCTGTGTGGTTAGGAAGAGAGCAGAACAGCTCTCAGGTGTGTTCTAATAAGGAGCCCTCTTACTAGTGTGCTTTTTGGATATAGCAGTCATCTCTCTGCCATTCCCCTTTAGACAAACTTGCTTTTCACAGAAGCTTCAAACCTCACCTCCAGCAACTTCTGAGGTTACATGAACCACCTGCATGTAAAACATCTGTTGGTCATGTCATTGTAATCATGTTGTGATCCACCAGTTTCTTCTGCTTCGGCCAAGTACTGGTACATCCTGCATCACTTTCTCAACCAGCCCCAAGGAGTAGATCTCTCCAGCCTTTCTCCTGCAGAGGGAGCGATTGCCCTGGGATTAGCTTGTGGTCCCCAGCATCTCTGTCTTGCCTACGGAGATGGAGATAGCTGTTAAAGGAAGAAAATAGCAGCAGATCCCTTCATGGCTTTGTTCTCTTATTGTTCACATCAATCAGTAATAGGGATGGGAACCCTAGTTCCTCACGTGTCAGGACGTGTCTTCACTTCTACAATGTGTTTCCAGCTAGTTTTTCTAAAGGGGAGAGGTTTGTGTTTTCAGAAGTAACCAGTGATATTAGGATCCTTGTACTTTGCCTAGCTTACTTAAAATGATTTTATTCTGAAAGTGATCTACTCCCATCCTTAGATTGTAAAGCCTATTATTAAAGGTATCTCACCCCCTGAGTACCAAAAAATGTGGATGCAGCCAGACTCTTGTTCTTTCCAAAAGACAAACTAACAGTTTTAATGGCGAACATCAACTACCCTGTGTTACCCATGCAGACATGTGCCAGTTGCTCTTTCCCTCTGCCTCATGTAAGAGATAAAAATGTCAGAGCTAAAAGGAAAAGAGTGAAAACACTGAAAAATCAACCACTAGATGTGCTACTTAAATCTCTCACCTGTGAAACCTTCTGAGGATTGCCTGCCCACATTTGCTCATTGTATTTTGTCCCAGATTCTGGGGAACTCCCTGTACTTCGATTGCTTTGTAAGGCAGCTCTCTGCTTTTCTGGTGGCCCTGTTACAAGCAGTTCATGCCAGAATTGTGCTGTGAAGGATTAGAAAGCACAAAGCCTCCTAGGAAATACACAGTACATAAAGGTCATGTCAGCAGGGTATTTCCATGTCTTCTTTAAAGGTAAATGGCAAGATGCCCATTGTTTTTCCTGGTGACAGGATTTCTTAGCGTGTACACAAAGTTCAGGTTTGATGGCTGCTGAACTTTCAGTTTCATTCCTCAGGAATAAGAAAGATAGTAGGAATATTTAAAACACTAAAACCAGCTTTGATATTTCAGTGCTATCTCATGTCCCTGCAAGAAAGCTTTGTGTATTCTTGGGGGGCTTTGAATGATTGTTATTATAAGCTCATTGTCCTCATCCTCACTCCAACATAGCTTGCTGTAGAGTTACTTTTTAATCTTAGTTGAAATGGCTTAAGGTGGGTATGTTATGCACAGCATCTCCAGAATAACAAAAGAGAAAGCAAATTCTATGCTTGTAAGAAAAATGTGAGCAAAACCAATGAGCTAATCACAGAAAAAGGATAAATCCAGCAGTGGCAGAGGGAGAAGACACAAAGAAATTGCAATAAATTAGAGTTAAATCAACTGAGACCATTAATATAGTGCTTAAGTGCAAACTAGTTTCTATGTAGAACTGATGCATCTAAAATGCTTTAAATGTGGCTCCTACCTTCATTGGCACAGTCTCTGGGCCCCTCCCTGCAAGGTCATTAGCTGCTCAGTGGAGCTCTTCATTATGACCTTCATTTTATTCCATTTCTGCGAACATCTGACTGCCACATAGGTATTGTTTAAAGTGTTGGGTTTGCAATATGGAGCCCCAGCCAGTTTGAGACAGGCTCACTCGAGAACATCTTTTGTAGTGAGACAACAGCTGCCACGGCTATGGAGCAACTTCATCAAGCCCTGCGTTGGGGTGCTGGGGTTTAAATCTAGGGGAAAAAAACCCATGTGTTTTCCATTTTTTCTGCTTTTGGATCCCCTTGAGTTACAGTGGGTCATGCACCCACTTTGTTATCACACACGTTATATATATGGGATATACATACAGATACTTTTAACAAAGGTTAAAGTCATGTTAAAATTTGGAACCCTGTCTTGAACACCTATTTAAATAAATATTCACATCTACAATTAAACATCCTTTTTATTCTTTCTGTCTGACATCACCCGTGCTGTGACATTAGCCAGCTAGTCACTGATACTTTCCAGACACTCCCTCTCAGACTATTTGAAATGGATTCCATTTGCTTTCCACCTTATCTCATTTCACTTCAAGACTGTTTAAGGTGAAGAATGTAGAAACAATGTTCCCAGATTTAAACATGAACTCTGGTGAAAGGCAGGGAAAAAATATTAGGGGGGGTAGGTGCTGAACCCAAGTGAGCAGCAAAGCATAAACAATGTGAGAAGACTTTTCAGCACACTGCAAAGCTATTTCCTTTTCTGTTCAACAATAGCTGCTTCCATGAGCAGCAGAAGGGTCAAACCGCTGGCTGCCTATGGGTTTGTGGCCTCTGTCTGCAAAACCTCTCCACTACCACACCTCTGCCTCCTCACAACCCCTGTGGTACCTCCATGAAGAGCCTGGGATGGCTGAGAGCCACCCAGCTGACCCATGACAGCCAAGGCATGCAGCAGCCAAGCCTGGAACCATCTCTTATTTATCAAAAGCATCAGTGTGGGCACTGATCTGGGCCTTTTCCATCCACTCAGCATTTTCACAGAGCCCCCAGGAATGTAGTTATTTTGAGATTTCCACATCTTTGCCAGGTTAAGCAGATGTTAGCCCACAAAAGCCTGACAAAGACAGTCACAGAAGCCTTTTACTCATGGGAAAGCAAATAAAAATAGGATTCAAAAGTATTTCCCAAGACAATGGGGAACACCTTCTACTTCACTCACCCTGGAGGATGTGTGAATTGAAAGTGGCGTACTTCTTCAGGTGGAAATATTTAGCAAGCAAAATACTTAGAAGCAAAATTTATGTTTGCTGGTGCACTGATATCACAGAGGAGGAGTAAGAGCCATGCTAAAATAAACAGCCACAACATAAATGTGGTTTCCTGGCATTTGTGTGCTGACATTACATAGGAAAGGTGCACCTTTATATTGCATCCAGAAGTTTCTGGATTTTTCCATAGGGAAGAGCAAGGAGCAGAGACCAACCATATCTGCCTCTGGATTCAAAAAGAGAGTTAAAAAATCAGAAAGCAAACAGTAAAAGATACAGAGAAGAAGAGCTAGAGAGAAACCATTGTTTTCCCATTGAAGGCAGGCAGATAAAATTTAAAGTGGATTCAGAGCCAGTTAGGAGAAGTCAATGTTAACATCTGGTGTTTCTTTACTGCTTTGCTGCTTATTAGCAAATAAGATCAGAAAAAGCAGTTTCCCTGAACACATAAGGAGTCAGACTTCAATAAGCCACAGCCTGGCTCATCAGAAAGCGATTCCTGCCCATGGGAAAGTTTGTTTTCTCAGCAGTTGTTCCTTTCTAAGGGAAAATAGTGCCTTGACCTCTAGAAAAACTGCAAGACCCAGCAAACTCCATGAATATTTAGTGGCTCTATGGCCAGAGCGCTTGTGCTGGATGAAAAAAACTCAGGGGTTGGTAGCACTCTGTGGGTTCCCTCATACTGCACATCTGAGTCTACACACTCTTTTGGGATTTGTCTCTCTACATTTTTGCCCATTGATATAGACCTAAAATGCTTCTGCTTGAAGTTTCGCTGAAAGCCCTTTGGAAATTTGCTTTAAATAATTGTAATTTTCTCTTAAAGTTATTTCCCTCCATTTCAGGTTTCTAAATGCAGCTCCAGCCCTCTTTCTTCACCCATAAGAACACTCTCTAGGCTTTTCTGGGACTGTCTCTCTGGGCTTGGATCTCGCTTTATGCTTTCATTCCTGTTTTCAGACATGTGCACACCTTTGCTCAATAACCCCAAAGAGGACCTTTCTGTGTTACACTCCTTAACACTTAGACAAAAGAGCTGACAACAGGGAGATAACCAAACATGGTGCAAATGGAAGAAGAAGCAGCATGAGGTAGATGCTTTTCACCATGTCAGTTAGAGTCCTTAAGCTAATGCCATGAGCAGCCTGATTTTTTACATAAAATTGCACACATTTTCAGCACAAGCAGCAATTTTAATCTATATAAACAATCCTTTGGTTTCGTGTTTTCCTTTTCCTTTCTTTTTGTCTGAAACAGGGAAAGAGGGAAGCTCTTCTCCTAGTTTTTGAATACCCTGAATTAATGTTTCACCATCTCTTTATCTGCACTACTTATATGGACATGTCATTGCAGTGATTTGCTTGTGTCACATTTGAGGTAAAACTAAAACAGACTTTCCAAAGCAAAACTGGCAACAAGGAATTTTGCATAATTTCCAAAATTTGCAAAAAGTTTTCTCTCTTCCTATCAGATGATGATGCATTGTGATGTATTATCGCATGTAAAAAAAATATTTGTTGCATGATTATTATTTTGCTATTTGTGACAACTATAAAGGTCTTTCTGACAATGAGCTTTTAATGAAACCTTTAAGTAGAGGGGGAAAATGAACTATCAAACTCTGGAATTACAACAACCCGCAAAATCATTTCAAGGAAGCAATCAGCCAAGATGTGGTGAGCTTTACTTACTAATGAGGTAATGGCTTTGCAAGCAGAGACAGTTAACTTTCAAGAGGAAGCAGTCAACTGTTTGGGAGCATATCAGCCACGAGAGGATATGCTTCCTCCAAGTTATTGTTGGAACTCATCTTTACATGAAGAGAAATGGGCAGTGTTAAGTGGGTATGACCCAGGTTGGCTGGATTAAGTGGCTGTGTGCTTGCAGAACTTTGGTTTTTTTTTCATGGTTAACCATGTAACGGGATGTTGGCAGTGTCAGCTGTATCCAGGAATGTCTGGATTTGCACAGCAAAGAGGCATCGGGGTCTCTACAACAGGCAGATAAACACTGCAAACATGCAGTTGTGAATAGATTAGTTGAGAAAAGACAGAGGGCAATGAACCATCGGTGTTGTCTTCTTTTTTGGCAGTTAAGACATCATAGATTTCTTCATTCCAGTCCCTCTGAGAGTTTCCCCCTTACACCCATGAAGACATTGTGACTCCAATTTTCTAAGTCTCTGTTCAGCACAACTTGCATGAATCTATGCTCAACATCCGTAACCCACTTTCCAGACAGCTAGCAGAAGAATTCCACCCGCAGAGAGGCCAAGCTAGGTGTTTAGCCTAGAGCGTCTTTATGGTATTCTTTCATTGCTCACTAAACATTTTACTGGAGTCAGGCATTTCTCCTCCAGAAAGACTGTCAAGTGGGTTTAACCTCTACTGCTCCATGGAGAATAGCACTGGGCCACTTCAGCAATGAATATTTTAAGAAAGGCACTTTACATAGCTCAGGGACATTAAGAGTGACAGTCCATACCTGAACACAGTTGTCATCTTTTCCTATGAGTAGCTGCAGGATAAAAGAAAGCCTGGTAACATTTGATGGTACTAGTCCCTAATGTTACCTGCACAGCAGTTACACATTGTAAAGAGCGAACTGTCCTTTCCACAGCTGTAATCCCTCCACAGTACTTACTGAGATGTTAAGTGATAAATTTGGGCAGGACATATGTTTACTTTGCCTGAAAGTTAACCAGCCAAATAAACAGAAGTGTTCCATTAGCCAGTAGATTTGTTTTTATTATGACTGTCTTTACCTTGAGGGAGATTCCCAGTACAATGGGCTAGACAGTGCTAAGAAAAAGACTAACAATGGAGAACCCTTACCACACAATGACTTTAAAATGCCAAGAACTTTTTATTTGGGGGGGGGAATTAAAAAAAAAAAATTAAAAAACCTATCTCAATCAACATCTGCAGATGCAGACTAGAAGAATTAAAATAATAATAGCATTTATATACATTCTTAGTGAATTAAGCCTCTGTCTACCAAGTCCACTTGCAAAATTAGACCAAAGTTCATGAATGACTTAACATGCTACTCATAAGATAGCATAAAACACAGCACTATTTGTTTACTGCATTAAGGCACAGGAAACTACTTAACATATCATTTAGGTCATGGCAAATTGTTGTGGTTTAACTCCAGCTGGCAACAGTACCACTTAGCTGCTTGCTCACTTCCCCTATTCCCCTACTGGGATAGGGAGGAGAATCAGAAAAAGGTAAAACCAGTGGAGAGAGGAATAAACCAAAGTCCAAATGATACACAATACCAATTGCTCACCTTACTGACCAAAGCTCAGCCCTTCCCTGAGCAGCAATCAGGGCTCCCTCAGCCTACTTTCCCCTGTTCATATACTGAACATGATGTTCCGTGGTGTGGAATACCCCTTTGGCTAGTTTGGGTCAAGTGTCCTGTTTCTGCTCCCTCCTGCCTCTTGTGCCCCTGCTCACTGGCAGAGCATGAGACTGAAAGTCCTTGACTTAGAGCAAGCACTATCAGCAACAACCAAAACACCAGGGTGTTATCAACATTATTATCATACTAAACCCACAACCCAGTGCTGTACCAGGTAGTGGGAAGAAAATTAAATCTACCCTAGCTGAAACCAGGACACAGATTTAAAGGTATTTCTGGAAGAAAATTCTACAGAATGTGTGGCCATGATACCTAATAAAAATCACTGTCTATTGTTAAACCTTGTACTTACCAACTTTTTAAAAATGAAAGGAAAAACCATTTCAAGTAGCCGACATGTTCTGTTATTAATAGCTGAAAAATGAAAATTGCTAATTTTTCTTTCAATTCATAGTTCACTTCATGCTTGGAAGTAAGAAGAGCAAAAGTTTTTTAAAAGATAAGCTACTCTAGAGATAAATTCTCACTTTTGTTTCAGGCTTTTTTTCTAACTTTCAAAGAAATTGACTAATTTGGATTTATTTCCTGTATTACCTCAAGCTGCTAAAGTTCAGAGCTCTTGGAAAATCATTGAGCATGTCCTTCCAAAGTTGCTCTGTATTGAAACTAATGAAAGATCAGATCCTTTCTGATAAATACATTCATCAGTTTCTACAATACATGGTCTTATTGCATATGAGGAAAATGAAAGTAGTCTCATTTTTACAAGTAGCCACTGTCCTTTAATGTGGGACAATAGAGAATAGAAAAACTTGTTTTTAATACAGAGCTCCGACTTCTCTGTGGTGTGCATGGAACAATTCTATCAGGGTGACTTTTTTAGGAAACAGTATTTAAGCATTCCCTGAAATTGTTTCCAAGAAATGATATTTGAAGAATGAATCTCACAGACAAAGCAAACTCTGAATTATTTTTTACTGCCTAATTTGAAAAGCAAGTGATAAAATCAAAGAACAAATATTTTATTTTTAATATATGCTCATTGTCAATTAAGTCTAATATAGCAAATAGATACATTTGAATTACGGGGCTAATTCCCTAAAATTGAGAGACAGTCAATGCTCTTCACTTTCAAAGGTGTCAGGAAGAAAGCTGAATTTTTGGTCCAGGCATTTCACTAACATAGCTCAGGAAAAAGATAAAAGAGTATATTTGTGAACATATCCAGAGTTTACTAACTTATAGCTCCTATGTAATTTACCACCTGACTACATTTTGGGAAGAAAATATTGCCTGATGTACACAGAGATAGAAGTGACTATTAGAAGGCAGATAGAGGGAATAGAGGCTTCATAAGGTATCATTCCTTAATAAAACTCTAAGTAAGTAGAGTACTAAGTAAGTACTGCATTTTACAATCACATATGAAAAACTAATTTATATTGGCTTTCTGTGTTATGAACTGAAATACTAGAAGAACTTTAATACAAGGCTAATTAATAATGTATGCCTCAATATCCTTTTCAGACTATTTTGGGGCAAGATCTTTAATGACCTGGAAAACAGAATGTATTGAATCTGAGAATATATTCAATACGTACTTCGGAGCAGTGCTCCTGTGATCTCAGGTAATGAAGGGGAATAATGAGTGAATGTTCTTAGAAAACTCAGATCAGCACAGGACACATCTATGTTACACAGAGACCAGCATACTGCAGCAGGGAAGGTGAGCTGTGAGAAAACTGAATACATGATGTTGGTCCCAACTAGATAGGAATATGATAAGCACCCACGTGTAGTTATACACAGTGAAAAAGACCTAATGCATAGGTAACTAACATCCAGATTCAGACAGAAACTGAATCATTATAACATGCTATAGAAAAAGATTAGGAAAGTTCAAGACCATTGCCGTTGTCCTTAATCCTGCCAGCAATAGAGTATTTGCCTTGTAAAGCTCCCTTTTTATCCTAACATGTCCCACATGTTAGCAAAGCCCCAGTAATCCTGCCTGGGAAGGGCTCTGTCCCACTCCCAAGAGTGACAATCCAGTCAATCCTGAAAATGACCAAAGCACATAGGCCTGGTACCTGCAAATATAAACACCATTAGAAGGACCAACACACCCTACTCATGCCAATCACTGTAGCCAAGCTACCATGCTTCAGAAATCACCAAGGGAGTTAAGAAATTAATTCTGGTCCTAGCTATTCCCTGACCCCCTACCCCACAGAAAATCATATTAAGGCAAAATACATGTTCATATCAACATTTCTTTTACCTTCTCTGCAAGATGCAAACATATCAGACACGAAGGGATTTGGGCTGAAAGATTATTTTTTTCTATGCTCAGGAATTGCTCTGTTTCCTGCCATACACACTCCTCCATACATCTGTGAAAGCCCATCTTGTCTCTTGTCCTGTAGTGACAGGACAAGGGGTAACAGATTAAAACTTGAACAAGGGAAGTTTAGATTGGGTATAAGGAAGAAGCTCTTTACTGTTAGGGTGGTGAGGCACTGGAATGGGTTGCCCAGGGAAACTGTGAATGCTCCATCCCTGGTGGTGTTCAAGGCCAGGTTGGACAAAGCCTTGGGTGATATGGTTTAGTGTGAGGTGTCCCTGCCCATGGCAGGAGGTTGGAACTAGATGATCTTAAGGTCCTTTCCAACTCTAACTATTCTATGATTCTACTGCCCTGTTTGGAAGACTAGCTCTAACTTCATTCTTCAAATGGTCAGAATCTGATTTCCAATCTAAATTTATGACCAGTGTGTGACTTTGAGCTCATGCCAGTACTTCCTGTCAACTTGAAAAGAACTTGTCTTTTTTACCTCCTTCCTTCCCCTGAACACATTTATACGAACCATCATGTTCTCTTTCAACCCTTTGATAGGCCCAACAAATCTAGAAGCAATGGGACCATGCATGCAACATTTTGAATGATGAAAAAAAAACTAACACAAGAGTCTGCCTCATATCATATGTGCATGTATTATAACAACCACATAAGATCTATAGCAACTTGCATTTTTAATAAAATTTAGAAGACTTAGTCTGCTTCCCTTCCATTTATTGTGGTTCTAAGTGTATGCAAAGGAAATAAAATTGATGATTATCTGAATTCAATCTAAAAGCAAAACAAAACTCAATCTTAAAAAAATCAGATTGGTAGCAAATAGAACAGAAACTGGTATGTTTACCTAATTGAATATTATACTGAGCTATGAAATCAGTTCATTAACTCCAAAAAAGTTTCTCAGCATAAAAAGTCAATTAAGTATAGTGTCATTTTAAATAAATTTTTAAACTCATTCGCTAAATATATTTAAATGGCATTTATGAAAAAAACATGACCTTTTCTTAAATGAATCATGGAATCATTGAATACCAGATTGGAAGGGACCTCGAGGATCATCTGGTCCAGCCTTGCTTGTCAAAAGCATGGTCTATACAAGATGGCCCAACACTCTGTCCAGCTGATTCTTAAAAGCGGCCAATGTTGGGGAATCCACCACTTCCCTGGGGAGATTTTGCCAATGGTTGATTGCTGTACTTGTAAAAAATTTTCCTGAAGTGTCCAACCTGAATCTCCCCAGGAGTAACTTGTACCCATTACCCCTTGTCTTTTCCATGTAATTCCTTGTAAAAAGGGAGTCTCCCTCTTCTTTGCAGCTACCCTTTAAATATTGGAACATGGTGATAAGGTTTTCCCTGAGCCTTCTTTTCTCAAGGCTGAACCCAGTTCTCCCAGCCTTTCCTCATACAGCAGGCTTCCCAGTCCTTGGGTCATCTCTTTGGCCCGTCTCTGGACACTGTCCAGCCTGTCCACGTCTTTTATGTATAGCAAGGACCAAGACCAAACACAGTGTTTTAGGTGTGGCCTGACAGGTGTAGAGTGAGGTAATGACTTCTTTATCCCTGCTGGTGATGCCCTTGTTGTTGCAACCCAGCAGCGTGTTGTCATTCTTTGCCACAGCAGCACACTCATACTGAGCACCTTGTCCACCAAGTCTCCAGGCCCCTTTCCACAGAGCTTCTCCCCAGCTAGGTAAATCCCAGGCTCTGCTGCACTCTTGGAATATGGTCTACCAGGAACAAGACACTACACTTGCCCTTGTTGAACTTCACAAGGTTCTTGTTGGCCCACTCTTCCAGCCTGCCCAGGTCATCCTGCAGAGTGGCTCTCCCTTCCAAAGTGTCCACTTCCCTACTCAGTTTGGTATCATTGGCAAACTTGGTCAGGGTACACTTGATCCCATCATCCTGATCATTTATGAAGATACTAAACAGCGTTTGGCCCAATATTGATCTCTGGGGGACTCCACTTATGACGGGTCTCTTGATTGAAAAGGAGCTGTTCACCGCACAGATCAATTGTCAAGGCCATAATGGACCAACTTCTCTAAGAGGAGACTGTGGGAAACCATATCAAAAGCTTCGGAGGAATCTGGGCAGGCACCGCTCACCCCACATCAACTGAGTAGATTACTTTATCATAGAAGTTGGTCAGGCCTTCATACTTGATTTGCCCTGGTAAACCCATACTGGCTTTTCCCAATCACATACTTCATTTGACTTGTGATAGCCTCAAGGAGGATTCATTCCAACACTTTCTTGGGGACTGAAGAACAACTGATAGACCTAGAATTTCCTGGTCTTGACAAGAGTCATGCTGGCAGACAAGATTTTTGAGGGTGAGGAAGAGGTGAAAAGATAATTATGTTGTGTTAAAAAAGTACAGCAGTTTGTGTCAATGGATGCAGCCTTGTGAAATTATTTTAATATTAAATTTTTCCATAAGTGACCAGTACACTCTGTGAGCCTCTTTGGGCTTTGATATCTGATCCATGGCTTCTGAGCTCAGGATCAGACTGGAGCACACTTGGACAGCAGAGAACTTAAAGTTTGGATGCACTTTTAAAGAAAATATCCATGTCCCCTGGTCAGACTTAACTAAACTGGAAAGACTGAATCAGTTGTAGTTCTCAAACATAATAAGAGCTGAAGCCAACTCAAAGCAGAACAAAGTTTTCAGCTTTTTTAGTATTGTCTCCTTTTTTCTTCTCCACTTCCTGCATTTTAATTAAAAATTAATTAAAAGGCATATCTAACTCTTTAATCATGTATGGGTCTGCAAAGCCAGAGGCATTGCCTCAAATGCCGCAAGGGAAGCAAGGTCAAGCCTACAAAGGGATTGGATATGAAACCTCAGAGAAAATAACCATCTAGGCAGGAAAGTGTCAATTACAGATAGTATAAAGCCAACACTGTTTTCATGAAACATGAAATAACTGCTCAGTACTTTTCAGATAAAAATCTCCAAAATTCATCTCTTTCTGCTGATCACTGCCAGTGCATGAACCACACCTGAGTTAGTCGCAGATAAATTCTTCAGAGAAAGGCTTGTAGAATAAATGTCTTTGATTGACATACAGAGGGGTTTATCACAGCCTAAAAAACCCCAATAAATCTAACCTATGATACCTTCTGTTGATGTAAATAGCTTCACATCCAGTTGCCCACCCTGTTGTGCAGGCCATATTTCCTCACATAGTCCTCCTCCCTACACGAATGAGGTTCTCACCATACTGGTTATAACCTCTTAGAAAGAGGAATTAAAATGCATCTGTCAGAAAAGGGCAAAAAATTGTTTTGCATCATGTCATTACCCTTTATGTTCTAATTTTATTCTTTAATGATCAAAGGCACAGCTCAAAGTATGATAAGGGAAATTGTTTTTAATGACTGCAGCCAGTGAAGTTGAAAGCTGCCTTCCTCTATTCTGGGTCCAGCCTTTTCCTGCTGTGATCTTCCTTCATTCAAATTCCTGCAGTCAGCATATACCATCATAGTCATCACAGCCTCACCTAAACCAACACACTCATCACAGTACCACCTGAAAACAGGAGGCAACTCTTCATAGAGCTTCAGACATATTTCTGCTTTCCCTGGGGATGGAATACAAGAGATTAACATCTCCCCTGATAAACAGTTCATGATTTTATTTCCTTTACCCCAAATTTATATTGTTCCTCCAGTAACTGATTTAGACAAAGGGTCAAAATGTACTGCACCCTGGGAGTCTCTGGGAGCAGAGGTGGCTTCTGCTGAAAATGAGCAACTTACATTGCATGGTGGCAGAGACATATACAGCTAAAGGAAATCAGGAAATTCCCTAAAGGTTTTACATTTAAAACAGGTAATTTATAAAACCTACAACCTGACTTAATTACAAGGTCAATGGAAAAGAGTTCCCTTCAGTGTACTGAATGCAAAAAAGGAACCCAACCCCCAGCTGAATCTATAAAGTGCTGCTGAAGTAGGTCTGAAGGAAAGGAATAATAACTTAAGGATCAAGTCATGCATGGGCTAGCTGCCAAAGAGACATCACTCTTTCTGCCAGCAATACTACCATCAGCAGATACTCACTGAGCCAACCTGACAGTGCAGTAGTAGAGTGAGGAGACTGCCACATTGTGCTCTCCAGCGTGACTGCGAGAACCTCAAGGCTTGCTGCTTGGAAAGCAAAACATTGCAGTTAATTACTGACATTACAGGCAGAGGTTGATAGAGGCTGAACATCACTTTTCCTTCTCTTTCAGCTGTCAAGAAGGCAACATTCTGACTTTAATTCTGGAATAGGAGTACAGAGAAGATAAAACCAGCAGCCATGCTATCAGAGTGCATCCAACCCTCTCAGCCAGAACCACCAGAAAAGGCACAGAAAACGCTGTTTTGCCCAGAAAAACGAGTATGTAAACTGATCAAATTCTTCCCAATGCAACCCACAGGGCAAATCCTGTACTGGCAGACAGAAGAGAGTCCATAATCCAATGCCAGCAAAAGCAGGATGGAAGAACTTCCCAGCACGTATCTGTCCAGTCTTGTATTGAAAAGCTGGTAGATGGAAACCATTTCTACCCATTATGGCTTCTAAGTGTTTAATCAGGTCTCATGGATTTGGAGTTCAATATCTGGGCACAGGCAAGAAACAAACACAACTCCTAATCTGACCCAAGGCAGTAAAGGGGCTTGTCTGGCAAGAGATTTGAGTCTCAAAACCTTCTACTGCTGCTGGAAATTACATATTGCAGTTCAACCTCCCCATCCCCACTGTGAGTGCTCTCCACACAGAGAAACAGAGTGCCAAAGAGGAAAAAGTTTAGATCTCAACCAAACTTAGATCTAAGATTGAGCAGAAACATTTATCCTCCTTCTGAGCATTCTCTTCACAGGTTGGTTAGCTGAATACTGAAGCTCATTAGCAGCTGATGGGTGCTATAAATATGTCTAGAAAATTTAAAACTTGAAGTCCTTATGTGAAAAATAATAATCAGTACAGCTACAAGGATCCATGGTATAAACAGCTCACAAGAAAAAGTAGAAAATACTGCCCAGAGACGCCTTTTAAAAGTAGTGGGAGACCACAAACCCATAACTCAAGAGCCCAGGACCAGCAGATGATGTGAGAGTCATTTATAATTATAATTTAAGAAAAAATTCAACCTTAGCATATCTTTTGGTGAAGCAATCATCTAGCAAAGGCTCCTCACACTTCATGAGCTGAAGAAATGCCAACAGAAGTTAACTTTTTCTTGAACTGTTTTGCTCTCTTTGTTTTCTTGCTTTAAGGAGAAAAAAGATCACCTGGTTTATAAAAATTACCATTTAATTAGGCAGTTTGAAATCACAGGCTTCAAGAACATCACAAGAGATTTATAATCTAACAAAACAGGTGAGCACTCAGCATCTTTACAAAATCACAGCATATTGTTTCCATCACTCTAAAATCTTCATGTACTCTCTTAAGCTCCCAACTCCCCTCTCCCCAGGTGATACTCGTATGCCTGTGTAAGACCTCTACAGCACCTATACCAAAACTTAAAGCAGAGCTGAGAATTACAAGGTAGTTGTAGTTTCATCTGCACCATGCGTATATTCCCAGCTGAGGCAAACCAGAGCAGTTCTGCTCACAACAGCAGAGCCAATTTTTCTAACACTCTCCAACAGTGCAGCCTTTTGTATTTAGCTCAGGCAAGGTTATCTCTTCCCAGCCTCACTAATGTGCCTTTCTGATCCAAGTCACATTCCTGTTCTAGCTGGCCAGTAGTGCAGTAAATCTCCAGTGGTGCAGGCTCTTGTCTCATGCAAGCCACTGAAGTTTACTGAACAGCAGAATGTACCTTGGGTTGAATGGGGAAATCTTTTTCCCAGGATAGAGAACAGCAGTATTGTTGCAAACAGCAACATGTTCCATCATGGGAGGCAAGAAGCGTACAGACAACTCCCAGGTTCACTTTCTTTGAGTACTCTGCTCAAAACCAATCAGGCTCTGTGGGAATCAGAGAGCTGTAGCTGATCTACATCCATGAGAAAAGCATTATAAATGCAACTGTTTTGCTGCCTCAGCATGAAGCCTGATCAGAAGATAAATATATTTGCTGAACAGATTATAACCATTGTTGTCATCATGGAAAAAAAAACATTGAAGCAGGACTTATGAGAGAAACAAAATAATACTTTGGCTATGAAAATCAGTCACTGTAAATACCTGCTTCTTGGGAGACTCACCCAGTAACATTTTTGCCCTTGTCTATTGATACTTGTATGCATGCACATGGTTTCAAGGTCATAGCCTTGAGACACTGCAGGAAATAATTCGAATCTTCTCTACTGCTAGGTGAAGGGATGCTGGTTTGACAAGCTTAATGAAATTAGCACCTTCACTTAGTACTTCGTACACAACTTTGTCTTATGAACAACTCATGATCTGGCAAGGTGATCAGGATTGAAAGATTAAGTAAACAGTGTTTCTGAATACACAGGTTTCTTGGCTTTGCGTCCAGGACATTTCAGAGAAACAGGATTTAAGAGAATATTGTTTATGATACCAAGAATACGCTATGTGATAACACTGCATGTCTTCAAAGTGCTATAGGGCATAATTGAAGAAAGCATTAGTGTAATAAGGGTAAATGGACTGTGTAACCTTTATATCCCCTCTTGTTTACCATCTACTCATCTTTCCAACACCAAACTGGTGTTTATAAGCTTATTTTTTGTTTTCCATTTAGGACTACATCACTAGAAGAAGCAGAAGAAATGAAAAAGATCAGGTGATGGCAAAATCAAGGTGGCAGGTATAACACAACGCTCTGGACAGCCTAAATACCTGTGTACATTGACAGGGATGAGCTTCAGTTCAGAATTGCCTTTCATTTATTGATGAGTTGACACAGGCCTGATGGAAACACAAAATTGCAAGGTTTGCAGGTGTTAGACATGCCATGAACTATCATAGGCAACCAAAAACTCCAAAGAACACTGAAACCACCAGTCAAAAGCCAAACCCATTCAGTTACCAGAATACCAAAGGGCAAAGAAGCACTTTGTCAACTTTTTACTTGCTGAAGTCCAGAAGTACTTGTAAGCATTCAAATTGCTGATACAAATGTGTGTTCATTTGAAACATGAATTTTGCATAAAACATGCTGACTGGCATAGCTTGTGACATGGAGCATGACACACATGCAAGTAGAACTAGTGTTTCTCTGCAGGAGTCGTGTTTACATGGGCATCAAAAGTAATTGTTCTTTTGGAAGAAGTAGAGATTGATGAAAGACTGCAAGTTGGACACCTCCCCCCGCCCCAGTCAATACCTGCCAAAAATAGCAGGAACTAATTGTGTTTTGAAGCTGACACTTCATGCTGAGAAATAAAAATGGAATGTGCTTTTGTATCCTTGTCAAATGAGACATGTCACTATGGGAATCTCTTACAGGTGCTTCCCCAGCACAGGAAAATTAGCAGAACCACACAGGAATTCAGGCCTGGTCATTCCCACAAAAGCAATTCAATGCCTCACTAATTATGATGGAAAACTTTATGCAGCAAAATTCCCTTGTGGACATAAGCTCTTATTTGAACCTATGCATTATGCAAATTAAATTCTTATAAAGCTTCAGATTTTTAAATATTATTTCCCCTCCATTCTAGATATGTTCCTGAGAGAGTTTCAGAGTCCTCCCAATGGAGTAATCTTGCATTTTTTGATTGATGTAAGAAATAAGGCCTTATGTACAGGTATAAGAAAGAAAACTTAAAACAGGGACTGCATCAACGTCACGTGTACAATGTGAGAGAAAAAAAAGTTAATCAAGTTAAATAAATGAAAATAAAATTCTAATAAGCCAGAAAGCTCATTAAAATAGCTAAAAATAAAATTAACATTTTTAAGAGTGTTAATTAATCACTGGAACAATTTATGTTGACAGGTGGTTGATTCTCCATCATTTGCATACTTCAGATCTGCACAAGGCTTCTTTCCAACACAGAACACTGGTGTTCACACTGAAGTTCCACGTTCAATACAGGAATTATTGGGTGAGAGGTTCTGATCTTTGTAGGGGTATGGGCAGATCAAATGATTGCAGTAGCCCGATCTGACCCTGAAATCTCTCAGTTTCCATCCCGGAAGGGCCATGTTCAATTGATACACCAATAAATAGCCCATCTGGTTGACTGCCTGGGGAAAAAGAAAATTCCAGTTCAGGGAATCAGAAACACTTGCTAGAGCACAGCTCCTTTTAAAAGGCCATTTCAGATGGCACACGCTGCGCTGACCACAAGCCTGTTCTCGCTACATTGTGTTTATTGAACTGTCCAACAGCCCTAGCTTTTTCTTTCTTTCTGTCTTCTATTACAGCTAATAAAGAGAATCTGTGTGTACACACACCCTTGTACATTTTTGTTTTGTTAAGTGCTTTGATTCTTTGTACAGTGTTGACTGTTAAGGCAAACCATAGAAGCTATTAATTCCCATCGCACGACACACGTCTTTTGAGTGTTTGTTGCCTAAAGCAGCTATTTAATTGTCAAGCTTGTTTCCAGTAGGTTGAACCAATTAAAAGGATTCTTCAAGCTTTAATAAACTGATACCCCACTGCTCATCCTAGAATGTTCCTTTTGTGAGCAAGTGCTCCACATCATCCACCTGTGTTGTTTTATGTTGGTGCCCCCAGCTCCCAGGAAGCATGAAGCTAAAATGAAAATGCTGAAGAGCTTCCAGCGGGAAGCTGCTCTGTCATGCAATTATGCCTGCTGCTAATAGCCTTCCATTATAGCCGCAGCATAGGTTTTGCTAATCCATTATAAACGACTGGCTGGAATTTAAAACACTGCTGCAAGTGCACTAGTTTTCACAAGCTCAATTTGTCACACTTCAAACCCTTTTACCCTCTGTAAAGTGACAAGGTGGTCCATGTTACAACAGTTATTACCTAAGGAAAGTGTTGAACTTACCACTTGGACCTTCCACAGAGTTCATCTGTGAGGTACTTTCCTGAAAATAATGAGACTGGATCTGCCCATTTCTGGCATCAGCATGAGCCCCGAATTCAGACACTGGGCTCCAACAAAGGGCTTGCTGCATAAATCTTGCCACTAACCAGCATTGCCTGCAGTGCTGCACCTTGCCTGAAGAGATGAGTGCATGGGTAATTGAGCTTGAAATTTCTGACAAATCTTCTGTAAAATGTTCCTTAAAGAAATCTCAACAAAATTAAGAGCATGTGCAAGCTCCTGAATTTCACTTCAATATACTTAATTCTTTTGTTTTTACCTCTTAGAGAAAACCCACAGTGAATCCATACTGGAAGAAAAGATTTCCTATTTTTGAAGTGTCACTTTATTTATAAACACTGCCCATGTCACAGCCACTATCCATAGACCACTCAGTTCCAAAGTTATATACAAATGTACATTGATACATTGTAGCTGGCAGCCTTCAAGCCTAAAGATAGGATAGATGAAGGATTTAGCTGAATCAAAGTTTTTTCCAGGTGTTTTGGGATTAATTCATTCAGTATTAAGATAATTAAACACAGGTGTGTAAAAATGCAAGTGCCTATGTGCAAGCCAGGGTCAGTAAAGCTTAGACAAATACCTCACCTGACAGTGGACACCTACTCACTGGCCAGCGAAGTCACATCTTTGTTCCGCTGTCTGTAGGAAGTTGAGCTTGATTCTGTGCTGGCTCATAAATCTCTGCTTCCCATTCAGAAGCTCTAAAGCCTCCCATAAGACATGTGCTGGCAGATGCATGAGTATCTCCCACATTTGCACCACAACCCCCCCATGCCCTGTCTAGATGCCCTGGACAATGATAACATCCCAAGTAGCACCAGACACACCAGAGTACAGGACAGAGCACAGCTGTAAATCCATTCAGGTTTTAATAGCAATGCAGAGGCCTAGCTCACTTGTAGACACCTGCATTTAAGGGTTTTGAGCTTAAACAGAGTGCTTGAAGATGATGAACTGAGGGAGAGTAATCGGTTCTTCTTCCTTGAAAGCATCTTAAAAAAAGAATCCAACAAAATACAGCAAAACCCTCTACTAGAAATCATCCAGGTTATTTTTCTGCATGGTAAAGGTTCTCTTCACCTCTATCCCTGCTTAAAACTGTTTTATGTAGCAGTTGATTAACAAAACAGCAAACAAAATCCAATGAGATTGCTCAGATTCAGTTACACATCACACCTCCACCATGCCAGATGGGGAGAAAGGCCCAAGATTAAGAGAAAGTTCTCTCTACAGCTCTCATTACTTTGTAACTTTAGTATAATTTAGCAAACGTGACCCTTTTTTATATACAATCACAAAAAAGGTTTTTCATCGCACAAGCTGCACTTACACACTGCCATCTTGTGTTGCAAGCAGATTATTGTTTTTGCTGAAACCAACACACTCCAAATAGTTCAGCAACGATCAAAATACACACCTATCACATTTGTAAAGTGGGGTTCTTTGCCTATCCCTATCCAGGGGATGGAGAGGAGGAAGGAGCTTTTATTGCTCACATTTGCCAACTTGAATTAACGCATGTGATTTAAAGGAGCCTTGTTAAATCTGGCTTTTAACGTGAGGGAAAAACTCGTTTTCAGCTCTGCAAGAGTTTCACTTTCGGCTCTTTGAGCCCATTAAATCTGAAATTCCATTCACTGTTTGCTCACAGGCAAGCAATATGGTACAAGGTAATTAAATAATCCAGTTTTTCCGCAGACATTTTATGGGAAAATGAAATTGGAGCCTGCATGGAAACACCTGACACCATTTAGGAAAAGCCAGCCTGGTTCAGAGCGTGTCATTCCAGGTTGCGGGACACCAGTCAGGCAGCCCTAGCAGCATTGCGAACTACAGGTTGCTGAGTTTTCTTTTCTTCCTCCATTCTTCATCCCAAAGTGATTTCTGCACCCAAATGATTCCCAGGGACAGGGCAACATGACTGGGCTCAAAATGCAAAAGATACCATGGCCATTCCTGTGTTTTCCCTCAGCTTTGCTGCGTAACACAATACCAGGTCAGGCGAAATCATGCACAGGCTAGGATAAATCCATTGATGCCTTGGAGGCTGAGAAACTTTGACGTGTGACAAACAAATTTTGTGTCTGTTTCAGGGCTAGTGATGGGGATTTGTGGGTATCCATAATTTATTTGGAGCAATCTTGTTCCACAAGCAGTGGGGAGGAAGCCAGGCTCTCAGAGAACTGCGTGAGCTGTTAGTGTAAATATCCCTCCACAGTCTGTATTTAAGGTCTTCATATCACAGAGTTCTCACCTGAGATGTACCATGTCATTACTTACCACAGTAGCAGAAACGTTACAGGAGACACTTTAAGTGAATTGGGGATTGGACTAGATGAGCTTTGAACTGAATTTGGGGTTGAATTAGATGAGCTTTGACAGTCCCTCCTAACCCATACTATTCTATGATTCTATGAATACCAAAAGCCAAGGCCAAGTCACAAATCGGCAAGTCATCAAGGCACAGCCAGTGGCTGAAGAAGGAGCTTGGCAACTTTGGATTGATGAGGCATTGATTTATTTTTTTATAAATATTTTTTTCTTTTAAAACAAAATTGGGGAAAAAAAAGGTTTGGTACTTTGTAACTCAGCATTTATTAGCAGGGAGTTCCTTGGCACAAAGCAGAACCCATATGTTCATCAGAATTATCAATAAATCAAAGTGAAACAGGAGATGGGCAGAGTTACAAGCAGAAGTTGCAGGAGGCCCACACAGGTGAAGTTTCCTCATTACATGAAGTAACAGCATGATCTTTCCTTGCTGCTCCCAGCTGTCACAATCACAACCTCTGCCCACAGTCTGTTAGCTCTCCTGTATGTCCCTGAGATCTCCTGAGAGGAAAGAGCGCTCTAAGCTCCTTTGACACCCTCATCATGGCTCCTCTTGGTGCCATGTACCAGCTGAAACAGAGTGCCAGCACACTTCTTATATCTCCTCTCCCTCCTACACTGTCCTATTCCACAAAATTCTCCCACAAATTCCTCTCATCTACATCCCATGTTTTGTGCACTGCTTCCAAGGAAGGGTATGTAACTGGGCATGAAAAGCTCTGGGGAAGCCACTGACCAAAGCAATTTGGGAGCCATTGCTGAAAAACACACACATTCCAGCTGCATTTGCAGAAGGAGCAGGCCCAACCCAAAATATTTTCAGCACCTCATTTCTAGCCACAGCAGAGGAGTTCTGGGGAACTTCTACCTCTTCCAAGAGCTGTGCTTCAGGGATGAGCATACAGGACAAAGAATTTTCTCAACACTTGTGTTAAATGCTAAAGGGAAAAACATGAGGAGCTTGACAGGAGAACTATATACCGAGTTTGATGTCAATGGTAAGGGAAAGAGAGGAAAGCACATGTTCCCGCACACATTTAGGTGGCCATTCTAATCCTCTCATAAAAAAATATTTTCCCAAGATGAAATTCAAACAATTTTGTATTTCAGCAAATCACCTTAGACACATTTAGATAGATAGAAAAAGAAAATCTCATAAATGCAACATCAGAAATTTTATTTACAAATATACTGTAATTCAACAACCATTCTCCACTCGGTTTGTGGAGGAAAAAGTGAGTTACATTTTTCAACTGGGAAAAGAGAACTTTTCCCTTTAAATGGATTCCACAGAATATTATGCCAACACCACTGAGCAAACAGATTATTCTTTGTGTTTAAGTTCCAAAAAAGCACGTAATTTTAGAAACCATCATATGGAAAGCAAACACATTTGTGTGCATTTAAATGCAGCTTCATATTAACCTAGTGAATTCACTTTCAGTATATGTCAAAAATAAAGACAGCAATTGCAAATATATATTTATATTAAGCTATTTCTCTAATGCTCATTTCAAGAGCTCAGAAACAAAATACCCTCTTCATATACCATTGGAAAGTCAACTAGTTGATTATAAGCCTCAAAAATATTTTGCAGTTATTACTGAAAATATATTTATTTTCTCTTGTGCTCTCAGTATTTGAAGCCAAAAAAGTGAAAGCATTTTCCCAGATATTTCCTTACTGCAATTACTTCCTTATAAATAAAAATAGTTATATAGAGAATACAATGCATTGCTATGGGGACTAGACAAGCAAGTGCTACTCTTAGAAAACACACACATACACACAATGCATATATTTATAGATCTACATCAGCAGCAATCACCTCTTCTTTTATCTGCGACAGTGGTTTCATATCTTCATTTGCTTCACATGGAGGTTGGTTGTCCAGCTGTTTGAGAGAGACAGCAGAAATTGCAATTAAAGTCTCACTACCGAAGAATCTTAATGACAAGAATTAAAATGTCCAAGTTAGAAACAGTCAGATAATGGTACTTCCAGTATCTACCGAAAACAGTAACACAAAGTAAGGTATACATTCTGAATCTAGCAATCCAAATTTAATGAACAATACAAAATTGAATTTAATCCAATTATAGCACTGCAGTATTTCAGGCCAAGTAATATTCCACAGAACATGCACCTTACGGAGTTTTTAAGAATCATTTTTAGCATTAGCATAGAAACAGGGTGACAGTTTTTCTAAATTTACCCTGCAAGAATTAAAATTTGCTAAATAACTGTAACAATATTTTAAAAAGAACTTTTTTATCTTCTCTGCATGCATTTGTGGGCATCTGCCAATAACCTGGTGTTTCGCTACAATGTCCCAAATTTAAACCACAAAATTAACATAAAAATGTGCAAAAATATCACACCATAAAATTACACTGAAAAATATCAATCCTAAAGTTTTTCAGACCTTTTAGCTAATATGTTCACATTCCAAACTAACAGATAATTAAGGTAGGCTGATTGTCAAATGCCAATTGCAAACAAAGTAATCTGCATCCCAGACCAGTGCTATGCTGTCAATATATTTTCATTGCAGTAATAACATAGGTGGTTTATGTGTTACTCATATAGCTAATTTCAATTACTAATCACTAATTTAAATGCTTTATTCTGTACCTACAGGTTCTCACAATTCCCAATTTGCTTGTATGTCATACAACTATGTTGTCAGGTGCTCACTGGCCTGAGTAGATGCAGTCTGAAGGGAAGGGAATAGAACTGCTTCCTCACAGATCAGCTCTGCTTCTGAAACATACTGTTGTGATTTTATGGGCTGTAATGTCAAAGAGAAACTAAATAACAATTTGTTAATGATAAAATTTTTGGTTCATGCCATCATCAAATTCCTGAATGTTGCTTTGGCAGAGAATAATAAAAAAAGATACTTTTTTTTTGTTTTCCCCTCAATATTTTTCCAACTCTTCTAGTACTTTTGCCCTCAAAGAAAAGGAAAAAATAACATGAGCAGGCTCCAGACTGAGTCTCCCACACATTTGGGTGCTTCAAATAGGAACACAGTCACTTTGGTGTAGTCTTGTCGTCACCAAGGAGATAAATTCTCTGAACATTATCTCAGTGAGATATGACCCAGTGCTATGGATCACCTCCAGATGGGAGTGATTCTCTTGCTCCTTCCCTTGATCACAATGGCATCCCTGCACCTAACATTAGCCTATGTTAATGCAAAGTTTTCTGATTTTAGCTTGCGAACCACAGAATCACTTCTGTGATGCAGGCAGCTTTTCCTCTTCCTGGAAACCAAAGAGCCTGAAAACAGCAACAGCATCAGATGCAGAGCTTCTCTGTTTTTTCAAGCTCAGCTTCTCAGCCAGCAGGTGTCCAAGTCCTGCTCAAATGCTGTAGCAGGAGTATCCTGTTCCCTTCACTGCCTTCTGGTCCACCATGAGAAAAATGTGCCAGCCTCATGAAGAAACACAGACATATTTCTCAGGAAGTAATTCAGAAATGCTTTTCCTTTGCTGAATTTCATAATTCTAGAGAATTCTGTATTTGCTACATAAACAGAGAGTCATATAAAACTTCTGAGACTCATCAAAATCAGGACGTTTTCTACCACCATGAGACTTGTCAAAATCAGGAGGTTGTCTACCATCATCACAGCAGAAATAAACCCTCAACACCATTATTCAAAGCCTTCACATCATGCTCCAGTAAATCAGAATTCTGCAAACCATAATAAAGGAAAAAAATTATACTGCACCTTTTAATTAAGATCTGTAAGTAAACCAATTCCTCCTGAACTTGAACCTAAATAAATAACCAATCACAGACCTATAATTCCAATAATAATAGCATCGTGAAAAGAAACCAGCATTTGTGCCACCTGCACAGGATAAACTAATAGCTTTCCAGGTATGCAACAGGACTGAGTTAAATACATATATTCAGATTACTTTTAAAAAATATACACAATTTTTCTAGAAGACTTATCAAGACAAGCCTGCTCTGCAACTGACAACTCCCTGACACCACTTTATCAGATCTATGAGGAAAGCAGGATGACTAGGCTGTCTGCTTGGAGCTGCTCAATAACAAGGTGGTAAAATCAGCTACCAACAAGTTACAAGTTAGGAATGACTACCCTACAAAAGACAGAAACTGGCAAGCAAACCTTAAAGCTAAACATGAAAGCTATTGAGTGGCTCGGCTGCACGAATGCTTGGGGTTGTAACAGAACAGAGAAGAGCTAAGACCATGCACACTGCAGTTTGATTGCCTTACTTTTAAATCTGATATAGCAGTCATTGCAGAAGAGTTTGTCATTTCGGATCCTAACTTCAGCTCCAGAGCGGGATCCTCCAAGGTCACATCCACAGGCAACACACTACATGACAGATGAATAATTAGCAATTCCTCACAAAATACCAAGAAACAAAAATGCTGTTCAAAAGCAGCTTGGATTATGCTCAAAGCAGCTTGAATCATAAACCCACAATCACTAGAAGCAAATGTATAACAATTAGTAGGTTAAAATGCAGCCAACCCTGAGAATATATTTTAAGGTGACAACTGGACAACAAATAGCAGAGATACACCAACTGAGCAAACAAACAACAGACAATTTTTTAGAGATTAGTGCATTAAATCTAATTTGAACTTCAGTTTCTCTGAAAACTAAAACTGGCTTGACACAAAAAAAGAGATTTTTTCTCTAGATGGCAACAGCAATTTTGGCACAGGACACCTGGGTGTACTACTTGCAGATTTCCATGTGGCATTATCCATTGCTAGTGGCCCTCAGCCCTTTGGCACTCAAATCAGCAAATACTCAAGCATGCCCAGTTTCCTGGGTTTGCATCTTGGAAACAAGTTCTTATTTAGAGGGAAGGGGCTGATTTAATTTTTCTTGAGTAAACACGATAGCTTTTGTGGTAACATTCAACTATTTAACTATGGTGGCTGAACATGTATTTGCTGTGAACACAAACCACCTCTGGAAGGAATGTAACCCAAAACATAACACACTCCTTACTGAATTTATGAAGCAAAATACTCAGCTGACTACAGAAGGCCAGTTAGTTTACTGGCTTAAATGAATAATAAATCTTTTGGATGGCAGTCTGTTCAACAGCTCATTAATCTTCAGAAATTTGAAAAACAAACTTGGTATTTTCTCACATAAGCTAGGAGGTACAGGTGGACTCCCTTGTACAGAATACATGTTCTGCAGAAAAGGAATGACAATTGGTCCCCATGAATCACTCCTGTCCCTCCTCCTCGGGCAGGCAGGACCAGGAAGAGCTTTGAATCAATGCTTTGTAATACTCCAGATGATGCATCTGAAGTGTTCTGAACCAGACATAGAATTCTCTTTCTTAAAGCCATGGAAAGAAGTACGGCCCCATGGCACCTCCAAATCAGAGTCTAATTCCTCATCTGGTGCTAAGGCAGGGGAACTAGAAGTGTTTTAACATCTCCTGCAGTCAGGCATTTATTCTTTCAGCTCTGTGTATACCCAAAGTTGACTGAAACTAATGTAACTGTCTCAGTGCTGCAGCTTCTGACAAGGGTTGAGTAGCACTAAACACTGCTTCTGGTTTGGTGCTCCTGGTTTTCTCCTGCCAGGTTAATGCCGTCCACATGCCTTGTCCTGGGAAACACCATGGGAAAACTGTCTGCTGGGATTACCTTAGAAACAATAGGTCTCTTTAAATGATTCAATTGCCAGGGTTGGTCTAGGGTAAGAACTTATTTATTTTTATTTATTAATAAGGACCTGGTTTCTCCAGGATAAATGCTTCAGCCACTTCTGATTTCTTGCTGCCTATTCAAGAAAGAATGACCAATCCCACTGTCAACATGCCCCTTTTACTTGCCAAAGTCCTACTTGTTACTTCTGGCATTTAAGAAATACTTGAGAAATAGTTGAGTGCTAAATGCCTGTGGATAGGACTGCCTCATGGAAATATGCATGCACCACACTGTCAAGAGTAGAAGGCAAAGCAAGTGATTAGTAGAGCCCCTGTGAGCATAACACTGAGTAGCCATGCGTGCTCCTGATTAGATCCTGTTCCTTCACGATGTGACTCCCAGCTCTCACCTTAAAGCAATGTAAATGATAACAAAGACCAAGAGACTCAATGATCATGGCTGCTCCTTTGCCCAGAACGTTATTACAGTATGAACAGATTTTCTTCCCACTGACTGACCTAAATATAGAATGAAAATCCTTAAAAACAGCTTGAAAAGTTTTAAAAGACAAAGAAAAGTTATCAAAAACTTTCTGAGATTAAAAATAAACACACACTGGTAAAAAAAAAAGTGGAATAAAAGAAAAAGAAAATGAAAATTAATATTATTTACAGTAGGTCTGAAAGCTAAGGAAAATTGAAGTGTCACAATCTAGATCAAAGTTACATATGAATGAACAAAGAAATTCTGTCATATTCTTGGGATATTCACTGTAAACAATACCTTCCTACAACACCTTCTACAAATAAACATAAGAAGCATATCCTTAAGTTTGGAAAGCAAGAACACAAGTTTTGTGTTCCTGCCTTATTTCTTATTTGTGGGGAATTATCCTGAAGGCTAAGTTTTTGCAAGCACCCCTGCCAAGTCCCACCATCTGCACCTTGTTAGATAACAGAAGGCTAGTCCCACACATATACTATTATGTTAACTCTTTGAACATAAGCCATACAGAGGTCAGATTCCAACGATCTACTGAGATATTATCAAATGGAAGTAAGAACAAGATAAGCAAACATGGTTAAGAAGGTAATCTTCTTACAATTATAAAGCATGTAGGAGCCTAGCTTTAAAAAGGCAAAAAAAAGTCAAATTATCACAAACTGCTTGAGAATGTAAGAGCTAGTAAATCAGTGTTCTGACTGCTGTTATATGTAATACGCGTAATTGTGTGGGGATGAGTCTCCGTAGTCTTATCCCAAGGTATTTTTAAAATGTTTTAAGTACATAAACCAGCAGTTATCTACCCTACCACAATGGTGGGAATGGAAGTGAATTCCATTTTTGTTTCAAAATATGTTGCAATTCTTGCTTTCTCCTCCTAGATTAAAAACAACATCCTACTCTCTAATTCTCCGGGGTCATGGGTTATGAGCATTCCTGAGTGCTCCTTGAGATGATATTGACCACATGCCAGAAAGGGGGGAGGAGAGACCAAGATGAGTGCCATAAAAAGTGTGGGTTTCAGGAATCTTTTGTTAGAACAAACATAAGAAAATAAATGTCAGAAATGCCATCTGGAGTAGGCAACCGTTTTGGTAGCCAACATACAGCTTGGAGGCTGGAGATTTATTATTCCAGTTCCTTTATTTTTTTTAACCAATGCCAAACAGTGATGACAAACCTGGGAAATTTTCTGAATGACTGGAGCAGGGAGGTAATACCACTCCAGATTTCACCATCCTGTCCAGCCAGGAAACTCAGGTAATTTTCAGACTTTTTAATCAATGTTATGGGCAAGGTCACTGCTGTAGGTCACCATATACACCAAGTCTGCTCACTATTGCAGCCCAACATTTATACCTTCCCAGCAGAAGGGCACCCACTCACCTGCTGCGTGTCTGGGAACCTGGCTGGGAAGCAGAGAGGGGAGACTGAGCCCGGGGGGCTGCCTGGGACACAGAGGGGGCCCTCTGAGAGGTGGCCACTGGAGGTGCTTTGCTGGAAGGAGTGCACATGTAGGCTCGGTTTGAAGTGGACACCGGGCGACCAAAATCTTGGTTAGAGGATAGAGATGAAGAGGAGACAGACTGGTTCATCCATGAGTGGTGCCTCCAGGAGCTTGTTCTTGAAGAATCAAGATTATCCAAAGATTCCCCTCTATAACAGAGGTACACATAGAGATGTAAATGGCAGTACAGCTGGAGCATATATTCTGAGCTATATTCCGATTTTTCTAAAAAAGAAGATCATTATCCTAGCATTTTTAAGATTTTCTAGCATGAATATGCTTGTCTGATCACCAAGGAATATGGTTCACATACTGACTTAGAATGCTTGTGTACAGTCCTAGTCTCATGGGAAAAAAGCAGGAGAGGTGAAAGAGAGGTGGCACTTAACCACTTAATAAAAGCAAAACATACTTCACTGCAGCCTTATCAGGGTGAACTGTATCAAAATCCGTTGTACAGCAACGGACCTCAGATACCAGGTTTGTTTTTGTTTTCTCCAAGGGATACCAGATCGAAAATAACAATCCACCCAGGCTGGATAGCATCGTCTACGTACAAGGTGTTGGCCCAATTGCCAAACACTCTCCTGACTGATAACTGCTGTTTTCCAAGTGACAAATCCAACATTCATACATTACTTAAAGCAAGAAACAAACTCCAGACTGACATATTTTTACATAAAAACAAACAAACAAACAAAAAGAGTATACTCCTTAGCCATAATAATAATTTCCACAAGAAATTGTCATGCTAAAATTCTTGAGCACATCTGTCAATGACAAGGCACACTACTAATTTCTACTGCTGGTATAGCAACCAAGAAATAAGAAGCCAAGTTATTTAGAGGTCACCTCCACATTCCTTGCTTATAGAATCATAGAACCAACTCAGTTGGAAAAGACCTTTAAAATCATTAAGTCCAACCATTACCCCAGCACTGCCAAGTCTACCACTAAACAGTATCACTTGCAAAAACCCACATTTAATCCCAGCCGCAATACAGCTACTTTCTTCTACCTGTGCTGCTGTGCAGTTTATTTTACAGCATTTCACAGACCTGATTTGTTTCTGTGCTCTGTAATAAAAGCTGAAGTTTAGAATAACTAAACAAAAATATTTGATAAGAGACCAAGTTATTTTTAAATACGATTCCTACCTCCTCATACTACTGCTGTATAGACTAATGGGCTCCTTATGTATACTGGAACTGCGCTGCCTAATCCAGCTGCTGTCTGTGTGTAGAGATGTTCTCTTTCTCATTTCCTGGAGGATTTGCTGTCTCTCCAGCTCTGCTGCAGACAGGTTGTGCTCCTTCTGAGACTTCTTCTGCGACTCACCCATGTTCCAGGACCTCTCCGAATACTTGCTCTGGGTACCTGTGTGGGCAAAAGGCACAAACTGCATCTAGACACCTTAAGGCACAAAAGCAGTTATCACACATTCAGTACTCTGACTAGAACTCCAACTCACCACACTCACAAGTTTCTCCAGTTCCTTTTTACAGCTGGGTGACCAGTATGAAACATGTCAACGCATCATTATTACTACAATCCTTTTATTCATGTTGCATTAATGGGCCTTTTACATAATGTTTAACTTAAATACAAATAGGTATTTTCCTTCACTTCAAGTGTATATGCATATATATTTGTATGTACATATATAGAATCATAGAAGAGTTAGGGTTGGAAAGGACCTGAAGATCATCTAGTTCCACCCCCCCTGCTATGGGCAGGGACACCTCACACTAAACCAGATCACCCAAGGCTTCATCCAACCTGGTCTTGAACACTGCCAGGGATGGAGCATTCACAACCTCCCTTGGCAACCCATTCCAGCATCTCACCACCCTAACAGTAAAGAATTTCTTCCTTATATCCAGTCTAAACCTCTGCTGTTTAAGTTTCAACCCGTTACCCCTTGTCCTATCACTACAGTCCCTAATGAATAGTCCCTCCCCAGCATCCCTGTAGGCCCCCTTCAGATATATACACGTACACTTATTTTTAAAAATGCATGAACTCTTCCAGTGCCACAATTTGGACTCTCCCTCCAATATGAACTAAAGCATTTATTAAAATATACAGTTGAATTGTGGGATGCTTTTTTTCCCTTTAAGAATTCATATTCTTTTTTGTCCTATAAGTTTTCTAGAATTCCTTCCTTATTCCAGGCACTACACACATTGCTTTATCTTGCCTTATATAAATATATATGTAAAGGGGTGGAGAGAAGGAAACCTTACAGAGAGTTTCTCAATTATTTGGATGTTGTGTTAACAATTCAGTTGAAACAAGATTTATGGTAGAGATGAAATTGACATTTTGGAAGGTGAAAAAAGCAAGCCATCCTTCTCCAATATGTGTTGACATGTTAGAAGGCAACAATTTTTTCTTTATTTCCTAGATGCAGAAATAATTATTTACAGTAAGATTAATTAAGAAAATTACTCAGCAATGCATTATTCAATTGAAATTTCAATCCCTTTAAAACCTGCTCTCTTTGTTCCTGGGTTTATTGGTACAGATTACCATTATAAAATATTGTGGAAGTTTACTTGCTCATTAGTTTTAATGACCAAGCTTTAATGTGTGAGAAAGCAATGCTGTCCATCTGCAACATATCATCTAATATACCATTTACTTTTCTATGGTTACTTGTGACTACTTCATTATACTGTATTTTAGACACAGGACTAGCTTTCAGGCATTTTCTACTGCCATATACTTATAAATTGGGTTTGTTTGCTTTGCACACATTCCTCTAAAAACATGTTAAGGTAACTGAAGTCAACTTAAGAAAGGCAGCGAGGAACTGAAGTCCAAGAAATAAACCACTGTGACAGTATCAAGGGCTGACTGCAGGCTGTGTTACTCCTACACTAACCAAAGTTAAAAG
Organism: Melopsittacus undulatus; assembly: GCF_012275295.1. Lineage (NCBI taxonomy): Eukaryota > Metazoa > Chordata > Aves > Psittaciformes > Psittaculidae > Melopsittacus > Melopsittacus undulatus. The sequence goes on along the minus strand of NC_047528.1, from coordinate 41,911,002 downwards.
AGCAAACAGTTGTATCATATACATAAGCATCTTGGTATGCACAGCTTTTTTTATTGACAGAGTCACCATATCAAAAGCACATACATCTGCAACAATATACCTACATGACTGATTTAACCTCATACAAATATAAGTCACCTAAAATTCAAGCATCCAAGATCTGTTTGTATTCACTGCTATGGTCTTCAAGAGAGCAGTTAATCATATTTGTCCTTATATGTTGACTGCATGAATTTCCTCTTGCTGTTGAAAGTTCATTAAATTGGGCCATGGTGTGAATTTGAATTACAAAGCACTTTGACAATTCATTTTCTTATCAGAATTATGTGCAATACAGCTTTAGACAAAAAATGCATTTTAAAAAATAATGGAAATTGAACAGTACTTACCATTTCTGATTGTGTTAAATTCATTCAGTTCTGAAGTTGACTTGGACTTATTCCTAAGGATATAGAAAACGTTCATGCTTTTCTCTCAACTAGGAGACCTTATCATGGACAACAATCTTATTGCAGAGCACAGCTACACAGCACCTTTTTCATGAGCCCTTCTATCAGCAGCTTATGCTGTACTTAGAACAAGAGGCAAAAATACCCAAACTAAGACCAACAGGATATTAAGGGGGAAAAATATGTTAATACTTAGATGCCTGTAGGCAACCACCAAAAGTATGTACTGAAAGTTCCCAGTGTTTCAGGTAAAAGGGACCAATTATTGTGGTAAAAATAAGGTCTTTCCTTGTGGAAACTTTGTGAAGACTACATTCAGGCAGTCAAAGACACAGTATCTTTTAAGCAGTTTTATAATTGATTGAATGTCATAAAAAAATTAAAGCACCATTACTAGACCCTAAGCAAACCATCTTGTCAAACACTTGCATGCAGATTGTTCTCAGGAAATCTATTATTCACTGACTACACCCAGCAGCATAATTTTTTAACGGATTTTAGCCAGTAAATGTCATTCAATATAGAGGAAGACATATATCAAAAAGCTGGTTTGCTGCCAGTACAGAGCAGGAGCTTCAGCAACACCTCTGTGCTGTATGATCAGCCTCAAGTAACACAGCCAGTTTCAAAATACCTCAGAAAGAACCAGAAATCCAAAGCTATTACATTCATGTGTTTACAGGTACAGCAATGGCTGCACAGCTGTGTTCTGAGGTGGTCTTGTCCTTTGTTTACAGGTAAAGGATATATAAACAATGTCACATTTCTAGATCCCCCAAGTTGACTCTCTGCCCTATATTGCAGACCTATTTTATTATCTGTTTGAGAAAAAGCAACAATTTCAGTGATGCTTGTAGCAAACATGAGCTCCAAAGAGTGGATCAGTACACCACCCTAATGCCCACCTCACATATATACCCAAAATGTAATATTTAGATATTTAGATCTAAATTTAGATCTAAATCTAGATTTAGATCTTCCTCTAGTAACAGATCTATTGGTTGCACCCTTTAAGTTTTGGTGTTCTTCTTCGTATAAAAAAATAATATGCTCAGTCAAGCTATAGGAACTGATTAAATACACAGCAGAGGTGACCTTTCAGAACTACTGTGGGATGCTATCTAAGACAAAGGCTTTATATAAACAGTATGGATTTAGGTGACCAGCATTTTTTAGCCATAGCCCAGTGATTAAAAGTGAGAAGAAAAAGCTGTCTATTCAAAGTGTCCACATCTGCACTGGCTAATATGGTCTGTTGAAATAAAAACAGAACAACCCCCCACCAAAACAATGATAAAAATCCCAAACAAAAAAAACCACCCTAGCAAACAAAACAGAAAATATGCTAAGATAAGAGAGTGTAACTTTACAAGAGGCACATCTACTATCTTCCTGATAAATATGCAGCTGCTGCCTCTCACTTCCCTCCCTGTTTACTCTCTCTTAACTTGCGCAATCCTGATTGGGATGGCTGCACCCTAGTTTGTATAGCACGTTATGACACAACCACCATATTATCTGAAATAGTTTTCCAGCCATATAAGTCTAGTACCACCCACATATTTACTTCCTTACAGTTCTGCTTCTCCCAGTAAAATCCTACTGACTAACTGTTGTTTACAACACAACATATAATTTGCCAGAAGTTTGGCTGCTTGTTTTCTCAGTAGGAAAGCATGCCATAAAAACTGCAAAACACAGCAGCAATATAAGGAACACACTTAGCTGCCATGGTTAAAGTTTACTGGAAGTTTCAAAGCTTTCTGACACAGAAACAGTGATATTACAGTCTACGCTGAGATACAATATCACATCTACCTGTCTGCAAAAGACTGTCCAGGTTGCTCCTCAATGGTTTTAGAAACTTCATAACGCTCATAATGCCTGTAGAAAGAAAAAGCATACATTAGATTCATATAAAGACATGCATAGATATAAATATCTCTTATTAAAAATATTTGAAATAGATCTTTAAGGGAAAAAAGGAAAACAAAACCCCAAGCATCTAAAGCTCTAAGGAGGCTTAATTTTGTCAGAAACATGACAAAAGAAGGCAGGAAAGAAAAAAAGGTTGTCAGAAAAATTGCCTGAAATTACATTTTTGTAAGTGACAAGGAATCCAAACATGAGCATGCCAAAAAGGTTAATGTTTATTGCTGAAGATACTTTAAGCTGCTTAGTGATTGAATTTCTTATTACCTGTCAATGACAGGATGGCCAGCTCGATCCTCTATTGTTTTAGATACTTCATAGCGTTCGTAATGTCTAGAATCAAAATAGATACAAGAAAATGTGTATTAAACAAAAAACATTTTCTAGAAATTGAGCAGATAGTAAGCATACGTAAAGAAAATTTGGATGTGTTAGTAACATGAAAATACAGGCAAAAAAAAAAACCAACCCAAAGACTTTTACAGACCCTGCAAAAATGACTAGTATCAGTATACAATGATTGTCTCACCTGTTTCAAAGCCAGCAGGTGAGCTTTGTCCAAACTCAGCATTTCTCTAAGAGTTACATGTGTATTTGTATATAAGTGCAGTTTGTGGCCCCTAGAGAAACACTAACTTCCGCAGACAAAGCTCTTCCATCTGCCTGTTCCCAACCTTAGTGCTCTTTGCAGCAAGTATCATGCCCTCACAGATATTTATGTAACATTTTGGATCTCAAGTAATATCTTTGGATATAATCATAAAGCAGACATTTAACGTCAGATATTTTAAATCCCAGCTTCACTGACCTTGCTCCTTTACTATAAAGCAAAGCCATCCTTGTTTAGCAAAATGCATCCTTTGGCAACAAGCTCAGAAGCAGCGAAATCCAGTGGGACTAAGGCATGTATCAACGATTTAGATATGCAGATATTACAGCAGCTTAATAAGTTACTGCACAAAGTCCTATTATCTTGTAATTGGGGCAGGCCAATATTGTAGAGATATGCTGGTACAGCTGCCAAGAAAAACTTCTTTAGCTATTGTAACAACTGTGCCTCTGCTTTGCTCAGCAGGGATCCCAAGCAGCAGTCATTTACAATGAGCTAAAGTAACTCTAGGTCTCAATCTTCCCTGTAAGTATATTTAATTTTATAATAATATTTTCTTCTCTGAAGACTTAACTTGATACCGTAAGTTATCTTCAGTCATCTCTTATTACTTATATGAGAACAGGGGAAAATCCTCACAATAAACAGCAAAGCTAGTAATGCACAAGGCAGTAAGCTAAATGCACAAGAAATAAGGAAAATTTACTGGTTTAATCTGTTTCAGACAGATTAATCTCCCATGATGCCTGCACCAGTAGTCTGAAAACTTCTAGGCAAGAACATGAACATGTAAACTAATAGTTAGGGGGTTGTTGTTTGGGGTTTTTTGTTTGTTGGTTGTCTTGGGGTTTTTTTCTTAATTCTAGTGTTCTGGGATTTTTTTTTAAAACCAAGCTGCTGAAGAAGGTAATGAAAGAAACTTTTTAATGTTCTAGAATAAATAAATCCACAGTGGGTATTTCTAAGAAGCTACAATATCTAAGCCAGCATCAGTTCACTCATATACTATGATATCCGTCATTGACAAATTAACCCAGCAGTGCAATTAATCTTTATTGTAGCACTGCCAAAGTAAAATGAAAGAGAAGTTTGGAAAAATCAGACATGCATTTGTTGGAAAAGAGTTAACTTGGTATTTCTTCTGAAAGCCCTGTACGTTTAGCCACTGGTTCCCAATTTAAAAGGCTTATGCAGGGTTCTTAGAAAAATCTTAACAGTAAGTGCTTCAGGTCATCTTTCATTTGGCTGTAATTACTTTACTTATACTTCCTATTTAAAAAATAAGCAGAAGTGGGTTAATAGAGCACTTAACTCATGGGGAAAGACTGTGTCTTCTGCCTGATCCTTCCACCTTTAGAGAGAAAGGCTATCCTGTGGTATTTCGCACTGACTGATTGCACTACACATCGTACAGGAATACCCCTATATATTCAGGACATACACACTCCCATTAGAAATGTATTTGAATTTTTAATGCAGAAGGAATAGAGCACATCCCATCAGAAGTGCACACCTTTGGTACTGAGGCACCTCCACTGATATCTCTTTCTGCCTTTCAGCCTGACGTCTCTGCTCCTCCATCTCTGCCTGCCGCCTCTGCTCCTCCATCTCTGCCCTCCGCCTCTGCTCCTCCATCTCTGCTCTTCGCCTCTGCTCCTCCATCTCTGCCCGCCGCCTTTGTTCCTCCATCTCTGCCCGCCGCCTTTGTTCCTCAGCATATTGCTGTTCCCTCTCTTTACGTTGTCTCTCAAGCTCCAGCTCTTCGAGTTCCCTTTCTTGCTCAAAATGCAGGGCTGCTTCTTCCTGGATCCTCTGCTCCTCCTGATGCCTCCTCCTTCCTTCTTCCTCACCCAACAAGCATGCTGCTACCTTGCTTCCTCCATCTCCTTCTGGCTCCTCAGGAGCATATGCTTCAGGGCTTGCTCTCCAGCTGGACACAGACGGAGCTCGAGCAGGAACAGACGTGTTTAAGGTTAGAACAGACTGCTCCTGTAGCAAAGGAAAAAAAAACAAAACAAAAACCACCTTAATGTTTTTAGGGAATGGAGATGTTATTTAAATAGATTGCTCACTCAGAAAAGTTCATTTATTCTTTGAGGGAAGACTGTGTATAAACATCCCAAACACTTGCATTGCAAGACCCAAAGGGCATACTTTGGTTTCATGCTTTGAGCGTCTGCTAGCACATTCTCCTAATGCAAGAGCTTCCATTCCACGCAGCAGCCCTAGCAAGCGCCATGGGCAGCATGGCCACAACTATGTGAAATATTCTCCTTTCTAAAGTATCACATTTCAAGCTATCCCATTTCCACTTAAATACCCATGGAAAACAAACTTTCATGATATCCAGAATTTCCCCCTACTGTTTTGACTCAGAAACCTGAGACCTACCTAACAGTGCATACAGAAAGATATACACTGCAAGTGTGTATCAGACCAATGAATTTCACATTTCTCCTCCATTCTTCTACCATTTGAATGTCAAATCCTCAGTCCTACCACTCTGACTCTTCCCTCAGAGGAGAAAATGTCTTTCAGTGTTCAAAAGATGGTTTAGTTGCAGAGAACAAATACTGTTTACAGGTGCATGAAAACCTCTAATGATAGAAAAAATACAAAAATGGTTTACATTCTTGTACAACAAAGCCCTCTAACAGCTCGAAGAGCTTTCTTACTGAAATCCTAAGCCTTAAATTACAGTCTACTTATTCATGACTGTATAAACGCAACTGATCTAGCTAGGGTGCCTGAAGCAGCACTCACATAGCAATAAAGAGGAGGTATCTCAGATACCTCCCACACTCAGAGAAAACCTGTTCATCTTCCCATAAGGAACAGCCATAAAAGTCAGTATCTACAGTAACTACATGCATTCAGTGTTTTGAAACACATGATGGCAAATCTGAAGTTGATTTGTATGTAAATTTATCAGAGATAGAATGAGCTGGCTGCCAGTAACAAGCGAAGCATCTACAAACATGCCTCATGATGAAGTATTGAAGCAGAATTCCAACAAGTAACATCAGGAGGTAAATATACAGCAAAGGCGACTATTTCATTCTGGTCACAATAATTAACACATGCTGTAACTTTTGCTGATGTATTTCTGGTGTTAGTTACCTAAGCAATTCATAAAGAAGCCAAATTCAACAGGTCTCAAAACATCCCATTTACTCTTTCCTTCCCAATTTTGCAAATCTCTTTCTATCAATTCACAGACAACAATTTATTTTACAAAGGTGAAGCCATATTTATAGCCTACCTCAACAAAATACTTTGAGCTCTCTTTTTCTGCTTCTTGCTTAGCTCGTAGCCATTCTTCTCTCAGTTTTTCTTGTTCCTGTTTGTATTTCTCCTGTTAGGTTAGATTGAAGTTAAACATGCAAATAAGAAACATGGTATTCTTTATTTGCATTGAAATGTACTACTGGTATTTAATACAGTTTTTAACAGACTAGTGTGGTGAAAACATGCTTGAGCTCTACAAAGCCAATGAAATCCTGGCTCAAATATAATCCAAAGCAGTTCTGCAATTGATTGTGGAGAATGCAGGCTTTTTACACGCTACATCTCATAACAACTGACCTCAGGCTTGTTTTATTTCCTGTCACAGCTTAGTTCCCATTTAAACAAAAATCAGCTAAGGTATTTCTTTAAAGATGGATTATATTTCACTTGGAATCATGCACATTAATACAGTATGAAGTGATCACTAAGTGAAATATGAGACAGTAATTTGGTTTGAGCAAGAACTCTTGGTCTTTTGGAATATTATCTAAACAAAAAACACTTTCTGGATGTCCAAATTTGTTCTATGACTGGATTTGGTATGAAATCAATGTAACGTCTTAAAGCATTACTTAAGGTACACAATAAATGTTTTGGTGGTTTTGTCAGTCACCATTTAGATCTTGGAAAAGGCAAAATATTTAATGATGTCAAAAGTATTCCTTCTAAGATATCAGAAATAAGAAAAGAAAGACTTCACTTTCTCTGATATTTAAAAATTCGTTGCTAGGGTTATGGGGAAGCGAAAGAACGTTCTTATTCTGGTCAAATTTACTAGTTCAGGACTAAAAAGGGAGAAGCAACGAAAAGCAAATGCAGAGGGCTGAGACTGCTCTCAAGAAAGGAAGGCAAGGTTTATATTCTTTAAAGCCATCTCTTCAGCCATCAACCCAAAAAGTAAGAGATCACAGATATGTTTAGGAAGGCACAGTTCTTGCCTTGCAGAGTTTATAAACTAAAGGAATGACAAAAGATAAAACATCCAAAAAGCAACAGAGTTGCTACACTGTACTTTCACGTAATAGTTTTCTGCTAAATGCTCCAAATTTAAGAGGGCTTGTGCAGAGTACATGATGTCCATTGATGTCTGTGTTGGACTTCAGATAACTAACTTAATTTGCAGAGTTGTGTCTTGGTGAATGTGGTTGAATGGGCTTATGTTTCACTGAGGTGAGGTCTTTGCTGTGTTTTTTGCTATCCTAAAATGACAAACATTGTCCCATCCACTACAACACTTCCTCCATCTCTAGCAATCGCTTATCAAGGTGATTTTGGGTTAGCAGGTTCAGCTTCCTGACTCTGAGAGGCCCTGAGAACCAGGCTGATTCCAACCGATCAGCCAATTGCTAAACCTCAAGATACTAGCAGGCATCTAACCATGGCATTGGCTGCCTTCTCTTAATCTCTGAATATAAGGCAGTACTGTTAACTGAAGGTAAAACTCATTCTAAAGACAATTTTCTTGGGGGGAAACAATAAAACTCATATTGAAAAGTGAAGACTACTACCCCTTAGGTCTTTGCTTATCCTTTACATTTTGCTACCAGTAAGAGCATACCACCCTTGTAATGATTAAGCACTTCTGGCTCTAGTGAACACAAAGTCTGGGTTTCACTTCATGAAGTTCATTAATGCACTGTCCTCTTTTTGCTAAATAATTGCTAGGGCGTGTAACTGTGCAGCTCAACAAATGTATCTGAGAGTCCTCTTAGGCCATTGGTAAGAAGAATTGTAAAAGTCATGTGTTATTCTACTTCCTTAACAGTTCCTACCCCCAAAGGATTGCCAGCCTATGATCATGAGAATTAACTATACCTGCAGTAAACGGTCCTGCTCCTTTTGCCATTTTTCCTGTCGTTTTCGTTCTTCCTCTTGATCCCAAACCCGACGACTAGGAGCGCTAATGGATGGGACTGGAAGCTAATACAGCACAGAAATTAAATGGCATTAATCTTCTTCCATATAATAAATGCTATACATTTTAAAACATATTTTTTAAAGTGAGAAATAAAAGCTATTACAAACACTACAGCTTTATTGTGACACGGACCTAAATTAGCAACCATTAAGCAACCATTCCATTACACATTACGAGATCATAGAAAGTACTCCAGATCTCATCAAAGTTTTAAGCAGTATAAAAAGCAATAAAAAGCAGTGGGCTTCTTAAAAAAACAGGCTTACAGTACTTAGTAGTCTGTAAATAATACTTACATCAGGCATTGCAGGTTCTGGGCCTCCTGTGAGATTTGGAAGGCAAAAACCAAAAATCATTAGAACTATACATATTCACTACTGCAAGACTTGTGTAAATGGGGAAAGTCTGATCTTCAAACTAATTTTTGCTTCCTTAGTAAGCCATGCTTGCATTTTGCCCTACTGAACTCACTTGAGGTCAGAATTCATTAGGGACTTTCAACTAACTTGTACAAGTGCTTAAAAGCTTTACATGCTTACAAGTATCACCAGCAATTGCTTGAATAAGCAGCACATCTCCCACTGTGGCTATACAGAGGTTCTTTGCTACACCTCTCCTATTATTACTGTGAAACCAAACTGTTTAGCATGACTGATATCCATAACACTGCTTCAGGGTAAAGCACCTCCTCACCTATTGCCCTTGACATGAATCAAGAGTTATGAACATCCACAGGCAACTTCTCTACCACAAACCCATGCATTTTCCTTTTCCAATTGTCCTCTTTCCCTACTCCCCAAAACACACTTGAATCTGGTAAGCTTGTCACCATTCTCCACAAACTTTACACTATCTGAGCTTATCATATACAGTCTTAGCTTGTGCCAAGATGATTATTAGAGATGTGTATTATACGAACACATTAAAGTTAACAAAATGTGAAGAAACACAGATTAAGTACAATCATTTCCTAAACATCATCACTAATATTGTGATGGACAAACAGACTTTATCTCCTGCAATTGTACTAGGTGATGCTATCTTTGCTCTCTACTTCTCTCACCCCTGTAAGCTTATGCTGGCCTGTACAGGCTTTCATTAGAAAGAACAGTATTTTATACCATTATGAAACTAAAATGTCAAAAGTTTAAAATGAACAAAACTGTGCTAAGTGCACACTCCAGAAATTCACCCTTCTCCTCCTCCTCAAGCACAATAGGTCAAATATTGCTATGAAATTTATTAAAATAAAAATTTCATACTTCATAGCCAGCCTTAAGAAAAAGCAAACAAAAAACCCAACAAACAAAAAGAAACCAACCAACCCCGCCCCCCCCCCCCCCAAACATCAAAATACCACTATATTGCAGATACAATGCAGCAGAAGTATTTCAAAGCAAACAGAACCACAAACACAGATATATGCTGTGGCATTTCACATATTACTTCTGGAAAAAACAGAAGCCATCACCACTGAAAGCAAAGTCCTGGTCCCACTAAAAGCACTGGCAAAATTCACACTGAATTCCAGTGGGCCAGAATTTCGCTCTTTCAGGATACAGCAAAACAGCAAGGCATACGCAGTCTGAAGACAGCATTAGACATACAACATTAGTGGAAGTGAGTTGTGACATGCAAAACACCAAAAAGCAACCTACAAAACCAAAATTGAGTGCCTTATTTTTTGCCTTTAAAAGCTAGCATATGCATTTCAAAATTTATGTTGCTCTTCTTGGGATCTTGTGACATCACCACACAGTGGAAAGCCAGCAGCTGCCTTTTCCCAGCAATTTAGATGAAAGCACAGAGCTGCAACTCAAGATAAACTCAAATCCAGAGTTAAGTATTCTATCAACAGCTCTGAGATATGTCCTAAGCCTCTGCTGGAACAGTCAACATTATTCTTGTTTTGTAGGTAGTAGCAAACCTGAACAAAGAGTGCTCTCTTTCTTACTCCTACCCAGTGAAAAAAAAATGTATGAATAACATAGAAGAGATTTAAACAGCTATAGATGTAAGAGAACACAGAAAGACCCATTACCACAAAGGTAGACCCATGAATTGTAAGAATAACCTGATGACCCTGGGAAAAGAAAGGAAATTAATTATGTTGCTTTGTTGTAACTGCAACAAACAATGCTGAAGAGGCATAGTACCCAGCACCAGCCTTGTTAGCAAGAGTGTGCAGCAGGAATAATTTCGTGGAAGTACAGGAAATGTTAGCTCTTTGGTTTACCTTGTTCAAAAAATTGTGACCGTCTTTTTAAGTTTTTCAAAGAAATAGGTTCAGATGCTATTTGAAAGATACAAATAATATAAATAAGTCAATGAGGTTGTCATTTTTATTATTTTTATTTACTATCCCCACTGGATCAGAAACTTTTGTTAGACCTCCAATCAACAGCAACATCTTCAGAAAAAGCTTCAGAAAAATAAGAAGCCCCTGAAACACAAAGGAAACCTCACCTTTCGTAATAACAAATACAGTTTTTAGTAGGTTACACCATATACTGATTAGTATTTCATTTTAACGCTAACAATGTCCAACTGTAAGAACAGCACAAGTGACAAACTTGGACTCAGATTCTCCCTGTCTAATTTAAACCTCCTCCACTGAGATGCCAAACTGGATTTAAGAGATTAATCACCGTTTAAGGTCATCAGAAAGGCATCTCCAGAGGGCAAATGATTTCTTGGGGAAATTCTTTTATAAACTGCCATGCTCATTCAAGGTAAAATGAAATGCAAAGTATCCATTTAAGGATTATTCTACTAGAAAGTATATGTACCTGGTTTCTCTCACTGTCATCAAGTAAGGCTATAACTGTTCATAGTATCATAAGTAATTACTATTCATACTAGAATCATCAATATCATTCTCCAGGAATAAAAGTAAAATTATAATAGCAAAGCAACCACTAGCCCCCAAACCTCACAACTGAAACAGGGGGAAAAAGAAAAACAAGAAGTTGAATACTCTTTAGACTCTTTCTGTGCAGTGAAATGAATCAATACTCATACTGACTCGTTATCCACACAATGCAGTACTAATCATAACAAATTCTGTGCCTTCTTCTCTTTCACCCTTGTCACACACTACATTTAAAACCACTAATGCAGAAGTGGGGGGAGGGGTGGAAGTTGTCACTGCTTTCTTGTCAGTTTTCTAAGTTTTCCAGCTGCCTAACACATGGTGGAAGCAAACTACACCCAGCTGGAATGCAACAAGATCTCTAATACCTGTCTAGCTTTCAGTTCTTTAAGGTCTCACTTCACCCACTGTACAAAGCTTGTGATGACTACAGGTTTAGTGTCTGTGCTTGTTGCAAAGCCACCCAATTAGCAGATGAAAAGCAACAGTGGTTTACCTCTTTGTTCATTAGAGCCAAGATCTCCTTGCATTCCATTTATCAATTTTGTTTCTGTATCCTGAAAAACATAGTAATAAAAACAAAAAAAAAAAAAGAAGAGCTTAAGTTCATTAGATTTGTAGAAGTTTATCCAATTACACATCTCCCCTGACAGGAGCTCTCTATCATGAAACACTTCAGAACACTTTCCACAGAAAGATACAAAACCGTCTAACACTTCCTAAGTGTATTATATGGTAAAATTACTGCAGGCATATGAGGGGATCAATAACCAGCTGGCTGAAATAAAAGATATTAGTTTATAAGAAAATGTCAGAAGCTGAGATCTTTCTATTTCATGGCAGGCAGGGTGTTATTTGCAAGTAATCTGGGTCTGCAACCTTCATTTATGCTAATAATAGAGATGAAAGTCTTTTCTAAAGAACAAGCACTGTATACATTTCAGCTAAAACCCAGTCTGCACATATTTTAACATTTATCACTTAGTATCCACTCATGAATGGGCAGTAGCAAGTCTTTAAAACATCTTATTTACCTTAATATGTACATAGTTACATCTCCATATTTGCAGTATCCTATATGTTCCTTAAACAATACAAGTAAAAGTAAGATTCCCAAGGTCTTTTCTCCAACCTCTCCCTATCAAGGCATTAAATTTTACTTTATTCCTCACTCCAAATCCCACGACCCTTCAAAAACATACTCACAGAACTTTGAAGGCTGCTGGATAAATCTCTTTTTGCTGATACGGTGGAAACATTTGAAACGTTTTCTCCAGAAGTTGCATCAATCCATTTATTTTCAGATGCACCTATAATGTTGGTAGCCATACTGGTGAGATTGAGGATTTTATGCCTTACATGTGGCAGGGAAGGCAGGTCTTTGCCCCAATCTTTTTGGTATGTGGATGATCAAGAAATTAATGTAGACAGTAATGTCAAAGAACAGAACAAGAGTTAGTGAAAATACATTAAAATAAAACACACAAAACACATACATAACAGAAGAGGAAGAGACACAAATCAGGTGGAATTTGTGAAGACAGGAAAAAGGGCTTTTATGAGCAGACCGCCTTCCCCAAAAATGCAAGTGTTAGTTATAAGCCAGGTAAAAGTTTGCCACATTTTACTAACAAGCACAACAGCAGCTCAACATTACACAGCAATTAGTATTCATTGGAAACTATCTCATTAGCATTAGTAAGGATTGAGAAAATTCTTCCAGCTTTAGTCACTCAAGGTACAATTTAACTCACACTCTATCCAGGGAAGTGTCATTTTCATGCCTGTGCTCGTCAGGAAGCACAGTGTGGGGGGAAAAAGGGCAGTTTAAACTAAACTACCAAAACTGATGAAGCAAAGACAAATTATAATCTTATCTCAGATTGCATAAATTCTTCCCTCCCACTACCTAAGGTTTCTTCAGTGAGTTCTTCTCCACTAATCTCACTCATTTATGCCAGGTCCTATAGCAATGATTTGATTCTTGTCTCTTCCTCACATCGCTGTTTTTCTCCCCACTTGCTGGTAGGTTATTCTACCTAGCTTCCCCCAAAAAGAATGTTTTGTATTTATACTGTGAAAGAAATCATTGCACTTTCAACTCTAGAAAAACTATTTTGGGACTTTGAAAGGGTATCCTGATTAAACCCATGGCAAGTCTCGAGATGCTACAAGGCCTCCAGCCAGGATGGAAACCCTCACTAGCCAGAATAGGTAGCACAATTCTGAAGAGATTACAGCATCACAATATTTGGGTCAATGGCCAAAATCATAGCACAATACATCACCCACAAACTCATCCACTACCTGAAACACTCCCTGAAGAAAGGAACACATGATTTTCTTTCTCTGAATAAAGGGAGCTGCTGATTGAGGAAGAAAGACTCTAAAAATTACTATCGTCTAGAGACCAGCCTGTCTTCATTTTTGCAATGTATCAGAAAAAAAAAATGTTATATTCCCCCTTGTATGGTGGTTGCACACTTTTTTACCTGTGCATCCTCTCAAATAGGTCAGAGCACAAGAGAGGTCAGTAGTTCAGTGCTTTGTAGACTTGCTTGTCAAGACATTTCTAATGCACGAGTAGTTAAAAAAAAAGCCAAGTGGTGTTAAAATGCAACAGACATGCTAGCAAACTACTTAGCTTAGATACGTATTACTACTGTAAGGCTAATAAGGACTCTCAGCTGTCAGGTACAGCACAGAGAGCTTATTTGCCTTAAAGAGCATACTGTATCCACCCAATGAAACAACTCACCATTCTTTCCATATCGTCTGACATCCATGAGCAGGTTTCCAGTTTCCAGTGCTCTGTTGATGGCTTCTTCCCACTGTCTATAGTCCATACATGAAACCTTTGTGCCATTGACAGCAATAATTTCATCATCAACATGCAGCTGACAAACTGATGCAGGGCTAGCTACAGAAAATAAAAGAAAAAGAAAATCAGGTCTCCATTCACATTGATTTTTTTAGCATAGTTGTGACTGAGGGTTGGGTGGGTGAAGAAATAATACAAATAAATGCTTACTGCTGGATATTCAGAAAGTCTTTGAAAAAATTACTACACTAGAAAAAATCTACACTAGAAAAATCTAGTACTGATCTTATAAGATCAGTAAACCTGGTATCAAAGTATTGTTTCAACCTGAAACTTCTGAAAAAAGAACATCAGCCTTTTGGATTTGTAAATGTTCACACTCTGGTTAGCCCACTTAATAAGCAACCTTTGTCCAGTAGTGAATTAGAGAGGCAGCAATAGTGTCTGTAGCCAATGATTAGCTGAAATTCAGCCAATGTTTGGGTAATCCTTTTATTTGTCAATACAAACAACCAACCCACCCCAACAAAACAAGAAAACCAACACTCCTCCCCCCCCACCAAAAAAAACAAACCAAAAACCCCAAACCAATAAAACCCAACCCCAACCTCCTCCTTAATTTCAGTAAAAGCTGGCTTTCTCATGTTCCTATTTATATTTTCAAGGGGCTATTGACAAGAGCATGCTGCTTTGTTGTTTTGCTAAAATAGTTTGCTAGCTCTGAATTTTCTGGTAATTGGACTCACAACATTGCTGTGTGATGTCCTGGACTTCTCTCGATTCTACTTGACTACTAGGAGTGAATTTTATGGCAGATTGAATCCTAATGATATTTTGCAAGATAGGCTGCACTTTATACTCTTCCTCATCTACTACACATTGCCAGGCAATCTCACTAGCCTAGGACAGAGAACATACAGGATCAGTTAATAGACTTTTTTTCTATTTAATTCAGAAAATGGATGAGCTGAGAAACTTGAACTTCCCCAAGTAAGATTTTATGAATTACATCTGAATGGTTCTTCCATTAACAATTACTCCCTTAGCAGAATAAAAAATGGAAAAAAGACAAGAGAAATTAATTTGAAGATTGCACAATAAATCCTCATGTTAATAAAGTAAAATAAATTTGAATTACACAATGGAAGCATTTTCCAGAGTCAGTAGTGAAATCCAGACGTCGTTTTTAAATACACTAAGAACAATGCTATATCACATTATCAGAAACAGATGGGGACAAGCATGACGGAAGAATTTAGACATCATATGCTTCCTGACTTGCTGCAAAAATGCTGCTATAAGCTTGGATCATCTACCAAGGATTCAGATAGCTTTTATTATTCTTAGCACCCAAGGAAGTTAGGGAATGAAGAAAAACTATGCTTCCTAATACTGCACCAGTTACCCATTAGTATTGTTTTTCTAGTGAACTCTAACTATTGTGTTCAAAGAGTGTAGTTCCATGTCTATTCCTCTTAAAGTACAGACTAAAAACTCATTAGCAGTTATCAGTAACATTTTCAAAACATAACAAATACTTTTAAACAATAGAATAAAAGAAAAGGTATGATTTCATTTGGAGGATGAAAACATAGGTGATAATTAAACAGGAAGGAATATGAACCTCCTTAGAGCCAAGAAGATGTTGAAGAATTAATGGGTTTTCTAATCTCTTACTGGAAGGTACTATTAAGCATACTACCAATGCTGCCACTGAAGTTACTATTTTCAAAATCATCATATAACATTTGGAATTGTGTCTGATTTAAAAATCCAAGATCTTTAATACCACATAGTTTAACCACATGTAGACTGAACATAGTACAGAGAATGCTTCAGGCTCAAGGGGAGACATCAGAACTGCTAATTTCCCTGCTCGTGTTGTGACAGAATGAGCTCTAGGAACCAAAAGAAGATTGTGTTCATTTTACTCAATAATCTGACAGGGATGAAAACTAGCTCACAGGTGAGAACAGCACATTTCAGCTCAGTTTTCGGAAAGGAAGGGAATTTAAGATGACGTGGTTTCTCCTATAGCATCACCACAAAGACATATCCAGACCACATCCCAACCATACAGATTTGAATGAACAGCAGCAGTCTCTAGATTACATGTGTAGACCCAGCAGAATCAGAACAACTTAAACAGCTCAATTTTTGGCAAGTGACTTTGCCAGGTGCCCTTCCTCTAATGTCTCTGCAGTGTGTGAAATAAAAGGGCTTCTCAAGAGTGTCAGACAGGGTGCCTATATTGGGCTTCTGTTCCAATTCATTTCTGGAGAAGCCTAAAGAGACTATACAAAGCTGGCAATTCAGGTGCCAAAACATGTTTGTTGCCAGTTGTCTTTCCCTGTCCAGCTCCTCCAAGACTACAGGAGACTGATAATTTCTTAATACTGCTGTAGAGGATTTAGTTCACATTACATAACACAAATACTGTTATTTTTCATGAGTTTCCCTGAAGATAAAGGTGGAAGGTTTTTCTTTCTTACTACTCCCCAGTGAAAACCAACCAAATACTCACTTTCCATACATATTTAGTTACCGTTAACCTATCCCGACCTGTTGCTATTGCAACAGATAAATACTAGTTCAGTCATACAAAAAAAAAAAAAAACTTGAAGGAAGTGAGCAAAATTTACTTTGTACAACATGCCTGCAAGTGTTTGCAGACATGTGCATTCCTACACCAACACAAGCTCACAAAATGACTGCAAATAGGGTGGGTAGAAGGGAAAGGACTGAAACAATAAAGATTATATGGCACTGGGGAAGTTGTCAGAACAATGTCTAGATTAATGATTACCTAATTTTTAGCATTAGGTTGAAAATACCTGTAAAAAACATGAGAACTGTCTTCTTTTGCATGTAGCAAATGGGTCTCACTGTAATGTGTTACAAGCTTAACTCTTATTAAGCTTTTTGAGAACACTTATAAGACATTAATTTTGCTTGCCAACTAGTTTCCTTAATATTTTTTTGAAGGAAAAGCATATGTAGAATACAGCTATAGTAGTAAAAAGATAAAGGCATTGCGTGAAGAAAGTCATATAGCTAGTTAGGATGACATGTCAAAACAATCAGAGAAAGTCTACCTGGAAGCTATTACTGAGCTCACAAGAAAGGTGACTGGGAAGAGCTGGTGTGGAGTTGCCAAGCCTAAATCATGCTTGAACAACCCAATTGTCTTCAATGACAAAACAACTAGATCTGTGGATGAAGGGAGAATGGCGGATACCATCCACCTTGTCTTTAACAAGGCTGTTGATGTGATCTTCCACAGTATCCTGGCATCAAAGTTGGGATGGTATTGTCTACAGGGCAGAACAACCAGATGAGTGAAAACCTTGCTGGGTTGTCAGGCTCTATGGGTAGCAGTTAAGAGTTTATACTTGGACTGGAGACTGGTTACAAGTGAAGCTTCCAGGATCTATCATGGGACCTGTCCTCTCTACCTCTCCTCTGTTCACCAATAACAGTAGGTGGTAAAACACACCCTTGCCAAGTTTGCAAACCATGCCAAAATGGAGAGGGTGGAGAACTGGGCATTCAGTCAGCATTTGTTATGCCACTTGGACAATATTGCGTCTAGTTTTGGCTCTTCACTGTAAGAGAGACATCAATTAACTGTAAGGCTATTGGGATGGTCAGGTCTGGAGCACTTGCTCTGTGAGGAGAAGCTGAGGGGTATTGGCTTGTTCAGCCCAGAAAAGAGAGGCTGCAGAAGGACCTACGGCAGTCCCCCCCATTATCTACCAGGAGGTCACTGAGAAGGGAAAGCCTTCTCTATTGAAATTATGGCAGAAGAACACGGCACAGTGGTTATAAACAAAGGTCTGACTGGATATGCATAGAAAATTTTCTCCAAGAGGAGAATTATGCAATGTAGACAGTTTCCATCCAACAATGCAGTTTCCATCCTTCAAGGGTCTCAAACCCACCTGGGTAAGGCCCTAGGCAACCCAGTCCAAATTCAGTTTTGACACTTTTGAGACAGGATTTGCTCTAGATGGTCTCCCAAGGCCCTTTCCAATCTGAATTATCCTATAACTTATCCTTAAAAATATTAAACATTCATAAGCACATAGCTGGCAGATCTTACTCTTTCAATGGGCCATCCTTTAAAGAAAGCTGCAGCTTATGAATAGGGATTCAACTTGAGCCAGTTGATGAAAAAAGTATTAAACACAAGCTATAAATGAGAATACCAACAGACAGTCCATTCTCCATTCAGTCTATATTTCATACCCTTCCTTGTGAGACCTATAATGAAGCGTAACCAAGGTAACAGCCACAAGGCCTTCATCTTCTCCTTGCCTTCAGAACTGGGGAGAGAGTCCGCATGGACCTTTGTGAATGACCAGCAGGAACACTCACTACCCTCAGGCAGTGCAAAGAGGCAGTTCTCTGCCTCCAAGTAACAAAATTAAATAAGAAGCCTAGCAACAGGAAAAGCAAATGGAAAGTTACTCTTCATGCAAAGTGTATATAAGAGGTTACAATCTAGTTATGGGAAGTATCCAGTTATAGTGGAGAGGTCTAAAAACTGAAGTGGTGGAAAAGGGGAAATCAAGGCTGCTCAGGAAGTGCTGTTAAATGGTATTTTTTTCCTTTCTGGAAAGCATAATGAAGGGCTAAGTAAATTAGAAGTTTCCAGTTATTTTTTCCTTCTCAGAATGATCTTGTGTTGGCTGGAAGAAAGGGCACAATTCAATATTCTTGAAGTATTACTGGCAATGGGAAAGATCACTGTTCAGAAAACAAGCATTATATGTGATTTGCTTGGGTATTTGTGTGGTTTGTTGTGTTTTTCTTTTAATTAGGAAAACTTGAGCTTGCTTTCTGCAAAAAAAAAATACTAAACCTTAGAAATAAACTTTATGTATGTTTCAAGACAAAAAATGTTTGCTTTTCCTCAGTATCAACACATCTGGAAAAAAAAGTCTGCACTGGAAATTAATTTAGAAGTTGAAACTGCTTGAAAGTATTAACTGTCTCCAAAATTTAACATGACTAAGAAAGGGAAAACTGAAAAAAAAAAAATTCTAACCCCTAAGTTTCCTCTGCATGTGTTTACAAACCATATGAAGTGAAATCTTTTGAATTTCACTGAAATATAATGTATAGCATACAGGACTGCATCAGAAGAAGCATGACCAGCACTACTCTGCTCTCATGAGACCCCACTTGGAGTACTGTCTGCAGTTCTGGTATCCTTAGCTTAAGGAAGACACGGAGCTGTTGGAGGATGTCCACAGGAGGGTCATGGAGATGATAAATGGGCTGGAGCACTTCTCATATAAAGACAGGCTGAGAAAGTTGGGGCTGTTCAGCCTGGAGAAGAGAAGGCTGCGTGGAGACCTCAGAACAGCCTTCCAGTATCTGAAGGGAGCCTATAAGGATGCTGGGGAAGGACTCTTCTTTAGGGACCATAGTGACAGGACAAGGGGTAATGGGATAAAACTTAAAACAGGGGAAGTTTAGACTGGATATAAGGAAGAAGTTCTTTACTGTGAGGGCTGCCCAAATAAGTGGTAAATGCTCCATCCCTGGCAGTGTTCAAGGCCAGGTTGGACAGACCCTTGGGTGATATGGTTTAGTGTGAGGTGTCCCTGCCCATGGCAGGGGGATTGGAACTAGATGATCTTAAGTCTTTTCCAACCCTAACTATTCTATGATTCTATGAAAGGAACAATTTGGATGTTAGAAGTCTGTAGGTGCCCCTCACTACTGTTCTGTAAGGGGCTTGGTGAATATTTGAGTGATCACATTTATGCCTTTTCAGTGGTTATAGAAATGTCCTTGATTAGGAAAATGCCTTTTAGATATTTGTGCATTCCACACATTTCAAGAGATGAGGATTCACAGAAATACATTAATAAACTAAATATTGATTTTTCAATTCTTCACCCGATATTTAAAATATTTCCAGCACTGTCGGCAGCAAATGCCTTAATTTAGAAGGCTCTGAAACCTAAACACAAGAACAAAAATTTGTGCAGTTAATACATATTTACCTTCTTCAACTGTCTGTACGAAGACCCCTGAAGAACTCCAATTTGTAGTAAACCCAAAGCTGCGACTGTGGCCAGGTCTCTGGTTTATACTGATTCTCATTTCACTGTACTGCTCCTGAAAAATAAAACATGACACTACAGTATCTGGTATCACAGGAATCTAAATGAGGGAAAGTTTATCCTCTAAATAGGTGAGGCTGGTCACAATGTGCACTTTAATCATCTATTATTACCATCATAGACAAAGGAAACAGTGTTGAAGTCAGTTAACTAACTCATTTGGTTTTTTATTCAAATGGCTATATTTCCAGTTTACATTTATATTTTCTCTACATACATATTTAGCTATGCATTTCTCTTATTTTAAATGTTTTGTAACATAATGCTACAAAATGTAAGGAGTTTAAGGACATTAAACCACTAAATGGGTCTTTATAGATAGTCTTGTAAATTTGTGGAATGTACTGTGAGAGAGCATAAGTCAGATGTGAAAAAGTCAGATAAGAGAAATTAATCTTTATTTTTGCACATCCTACAATGAGCATCATTGATTTCTTTTAGGTTCAATGCTACAACTAGATTTACTTGGGTGAACATTCATCTTTTTAATTTCGTGTAAAACACTACTATCTTGCTATGGATTTCGTAATGGAGGTCTCAGATAATAAAACTAATCCCAGAATTAGCTAGAATCCAGATCTTCAATTCTAGTGGACTTTCAAGATGCTTTTAAAATCAGAATCAAAACTTAACATTACCATTTTAAACTACAGAAATACTTGATTGGGAAAACATTTTGGAACACTTGTTTTTAATTCCACACTATATTATGAACACAAACATTTTAATGCAAGCTCCTTTAAAAACAATTAGAATACCTTCATTAAAGTTATAAAATCACCTCATTATCATGGAGCTGACATTGTTATAAAAGGTGAAAAAAAAACTGTAGACTTTTTTCTGTCAAACACTGTTAAAATACATATATTCTAAGCCACACATGGAGGAGACTTCACATATTTATGTGCATGCAGTAAATGTACAACTACATTTTGGCTGCCTAGTGAACCAGCCTTATGAAGAGCTGGGATTTAACTTTAAAGTATTTAAAAGTCTGGGTATCTAAACCAATTCCCCAAAGCTCCTATGCTGGTAGGATGCAGCAGGCAGTTATGGGGAGCACTGCAAGATGTAGCTGGCCAAAGTATGCTTCAGCAGTGCTGGGTGTGGAAGACAACAACATTACAAGGCAACATCCTGAGGTTTCGCCTTGTGTTACAGGAATGCTCCTGGCACAGCACTCCCTGTTACAGCCCAGGGTAGAAAATAAGTCCTTTCTTCAAAACACAGCTACCAGCTTGCAAACGCTCCCATACAACCCAAGTCCTTAGGTGAGTAACAGTAAATTAGTCACAAATGTGAATATACTAATAGAATATACTAATAGGTTAGGTTTTACACTGGGCTAGCGCATATTTGAAGCTTCTAATTTGAGTGTGTTCCTGGAAATTACTGTTGCTGTTATTTTTATTTCCATCATCCCAACCCAGTGGGGTTCTTTAGACCTACCTTTTGTGAGAGAAGTAATACAACTTTGTGCACTGAACTTCATTATTTGGACAGGTTGTCTTCAAAACACCTAGTACTCCACAAACCTGGTGTTATTGCCCTGATGACTATTGAACTATATCAGTCCCTCAACTCTGGCAATGATTTACAAACATGCCAAATGGAGCTTGTATTCCTTAAGTTATAGCTTGTTTGAAGCACAACACAAGCTTTTTTTAAAAAGAAAACTTTTTTTTTTTTTTAATTTTAAACCAAAACCAAAATATATAACTCATGTGCAGGAAGGATGATTTATAATCTTGTGACTAATGAAAAGAAAAAAAACCCAAAAGAAGTGGACTTAGTACATATTGTTCTCATTTGGCTCCCTTAAAGTGATACAAAGAACCCCTATCTAATCTATATTTTCACTGATTAGAACACCAATTTCTCTGCCTGCTTTTGTAATAACACAGAAAAAAAAGATCATGATCTCTTTCCTTATAAAACGATCAGAGTTTAAAAAAATTATGACAATTTCATTGCAATGCCCAAGGGTATCAGGAGTATTAAATTGAAACGTGTTCCTTTTCCACAAGTGATTAGGAAGAAGAATGGTTCAGTGCCTGAATTTATAAAAAGCTGGTGTGGGAAGTGATTTCATAAATCAGCATTGAAGGTCTTACCATTCTCACCCAAGCAACTGGCACAATTAACTTTTACAGCAGCATGAGGAATGCAAAGAATTCATCTCTAATCTGTCAAGGAGTTTGAACCACCTCATTACATATTACAGAAAGGTATCAACAATTAAAGCTATTGCTCCATTTTTTCCACATGTGAAACATGCAATCAATTGAAGCAGCAGCCCTGGAGGATATATATTAAAAAAAAATGCTGAAAGATCCAGCTCCTGGATCAGCACATACACAAAGAGATGGTGATTTGCTTTAAAATTTATTTATGTAGATTAATTTCAAGTGAATAACAAAAAGAAAAGCATGGGAGCTCAGGCCACAGTGGAAAAAAAGGATAGCGTGATAGTAACATTTAAGGCTGGCCTTTAAAAAGCTGATCTTTATTTTCCACCACCAGTTTAAACGTGCAAATGAATGCTACAGCAGCTCAGATCATTCATCTGACATACCTGCTTGTGCATACGATGTGCTATTTTTGAGAATAAGAAAAACTTTATGAGCATCACAGTGTTTAGAGTAACTATTTTGAATTAGAATGAGAAATAACATTAAGCACAGGACATATAAAGGGTCGGTAAAAAATGCTGCAAGAGAACCAATTATTTGCTTTCCAAATATTCTATTTCCCCTGAACTAAATCAAATGAAATAGTAGATCTCAGAGCTGTTTTCTCACTACCAAAAAGTACTTGCATTAGTTGTAATTTTATTTATTTTTTTCTTTTCCTCCACTGTAGCATTCAGTTACACTATGTAATCACATTATTTCCACACTTACCTGAGATTTTGAATCCTCAGGCTCTGTCAGACTCACATTTTCTGCAGAAGATGCAAGTGAAAGAGAATCAGGAGGACAGTAATACTCTGGTTTAAGAATACTGCTTCCAGCATCTTGGTCTTGGGATTTTACAGGTAATGCTGAACTAGGAGATGGTGTTGACTGAACACCTTCTTTTTCCTCCTCCTCCTCACCTCTGCTTTTGAATGCACCAGTGGAGAGAGGGTGTGCAGAATCTGGTTCTGAAAACGAACTGCTAGTGAGCAAAGTTTGAGTTCTCTTAGGTTTTTCTACTTCTCCATTGTATTTCTGGGTATCATCCATCTAGGACAAAAATAACAGTTTAGTAAACATGCACTTAAAAATAAAAAACAAACCCTAGTCTTTCAGCAATCGATATATTTGACAAAAACTCCCTTTCATGCAAGTTATGATTACTGTACCCATTAGTAATTACCTACTTTAAAGAAAACATCTTTTTTCTCTCAAAGTGCTTGCAGAACAGTCTAGACTTTTTAAGATAAAAATGTTAAAATCACCTGCTTAGAATTATCTGCATTCTTACAATTTTTAAAACTGAGACAAATAGGGATTTAGGAGAAAGCTATGAAAATCAACACAGTTAATTAGGGTGACGGGAGAGGGTGGATATCAATTTCTGTGTTTCAGTGCTTTCCTGAGCAGGTAAATTTTAAGGCAGCATGAAATTTCAGTTTCATCAGAAGTCAGCAGAGCAGGAGAAACTGAAAAATTTGTCTTTAGCACTTAATTACGTTAACTTAGTTTCAGACAATTACATCTGACAAAGACAGGCTTTTGATAAGCAACATGAAGGAGACTTACTAAAAATAATAACATTATTATTCTACCAAATGTATTTATCAGCCTTATTTCTAGGAGTGCCTTTAAAGTACAGAAACACGAGTAAACATCTATAGCCACAGCAGAATTGCCTGCCCTATTAACACAGACTTCATCAAACAGCAGAAGACTTAAAAATAAATAAATAAATAAATAAATAAAATGTCAAAACTCTACTCTTCCCCCAGCTACCCAAGACCCCAAACTGCAGGAATGAAGCAGAATTTTACCGTAAATGACCGTGGAAGTGACGAGATTCCTCTTGAGTGGACACCAAAAGGTCTTGGTGTAACCACAGATGTTAACCTAGAGGTATCGGTTTTCTGGTAACTTCTGGGGAGAGAAGCTGAAACCTGAGCTGACCCAGTTTGAGCATTCGCTGAGTAGCGGGTAAACAAAAGAGCCGAGTTCTGCTCCTCTGCCAGGCTCTTTGGTGGAGTAGGAGCTTCACGAGTGGCCGAGCTCTCCGGGAGGTTCTCCTTGTGCTTTTGTGTGGCGTTTGTGCTTTTGCTGTCCTTAGAACTGTAGGTGGTATCTTCTTCCAAAAGGTAGTCTTTTGCTGTTGACTGTGTGGAAGGTGCTTTTTCTTCACTAAACACATCATCATTCAGTGAATATGTCCATCTGTGTTCGTGTTTTCGCTGCCTGTAGGAATCTAGATCTCTGTCTTCCCTGTGGGGACAGAGCACATTAAAATACCTTTTGGGACTTGACAAACAGGCAGCCTCCTAAGTCTTTCAACTACTAAATGTTCAAAGCAAAGCACAAACCAAGAGACATGTCTCCAATAGGTGAAAATGAATGGCATCATTTAATTCATAGTATTTTAATATATTTTTAAATCTACCTTTTTCTCTTCCTGGCTATTTCAACACTCTCATAACACACAGGCATACCACCATCACATTATCAATTTGCCACCATGACAGAAATCTCTTTGCCAAGAAAATGATATAGCTCAAAATCCTCAAAAATCAAGATTTTATTGAGGAAAAATGAGAAGGTAGTCCCATAACAGTGCCTGAATTGTACAGCTCTGCTGGTGTGCCTGCTCTATGAAAATGCTACGTTCTGAACTTCAGATAACAAAGAAGATGGTGTCCTGAAGTTCAGTTGTTTGGGGATTTATTTTCTGCTGTTCATTCCTTTTGTCATAAAAGGACAACCACCACAGAGAATATTTACTCCACTGTTCTTAAGATTCTGATGATTTTGGGCATTCAATACAACTAGCATCCATATTTCATTCAAGAAATTAATTTTTGTACTCACAAATAATTAACACCCCCACCAAAAAAAATGCAAACCATTCTTAAATTTCTTTTATGAATACATGCAGTGTCCATATTCCCTTCATCTCAGTCTTACATGCATTTGAAAGACTGTTACCAGTAGAAGCGATACTATGCTACTCAGTTTACACTTCTGACTCTTTGGAGAGAATCTTCTTCTGTAAATACCCAGAGAAGCAATTGGGGACAGAAAGGAAATCAAGCAAAAATTTACAGCTCTGTGATACACATTAAAATTCTGGCTGTATTTATCCATGGTGGTTAAAAGAATAGCAAATGCAGTGATAGAGGAAAGAGAAATAGTTAAGTTGATCTAGGAATAAAAAAGGCAGTTCAGTGTTATGATTTTAATCTCTTCAGAGTAGGTGCAAATACTAACTTCTCAATACATTTATTTATGGATAATAGAGTAAAACCACTTATAGATTAAAACTGTAACTTTCTGTGAAAACAATGCATTAGCAGACCATATTCTGTCCTTCGATTGCCTAGATTTCTACATTATGTTTTGCAACTAAAATTGTTGAGATGTCTGCAGAAGCAATTGAAACTTGCCAGTAAAAGCTGCTGAAGAATTCAAGGGAATAGAAATTCTCAGAATTAAGTTCTTCAACATAATACTCCCATTAGGGTCATTACCTCTCCTGCTGTATTTCTTTCAGTGACTTTGTACTCCTCTCAGACACCTCAGAGGCTCTCCTTTCTATTTCTTCTCTCTCTTCCTTCTTTTTTTGCAATTCAGAAGTGAAGCTCTTTCTACGATTCTTCCATTTTGCTAAATCCTGTAAGAACAACATGAACATATACAACCAGATTTTCTCAAGACCTCTTAGACCTACAACACATTACCTACTGTCCTGATTTTATTTGCATGCCTGCATTGCAGCAATATTTTCATGTACCTTCCCCTACCAAATGATAAAGGGGCTCCTGTCTTTCATCTAGGGATACAGGCTCGCTCACTGCCTGATAAAGTTAATAATTGCAATTCCTGGACTGCAACTGGAAAAGTACACGTTTTGCCCTCTCCCCCCACTAGAACCCAACACTTTCTATTTTCCTCTAGAATATTTCACCCAGTGACACATAGTCAAAAGCAAATGCAAATACCATCTGTATTTCCTTGTTGTAAGATTTGGAGTTTGGGATGATTTCCCCTGCCTCCCTCCCCAAAATCACTACTATGTTAAACTTATACATCAGCTTGAGAACAAACACACTTTAAATTCTAAATTGAAAACATAAACTTCTATAATTTCTTCATTTCTGTAAAACTGCAATGTGAACTGGCAATATTCTACATGAAATACCAGAGCTGAGTTAAAAGTAGTACTGAATATTACAGCCAAGATGGCTGAGGTGCTTTAAACAAACAACAGTGAACTTGTACAGTGAACAGTGAACAGAGCCTTGGGTGACATGGTTTAGTGTGAGGTGTCCCTGCCCATGGCAGGGGGGTTGGAACTTATAGAATCATAGAATAGTTAGGGTTGGAAAGAACCTTAGGATCATCTAGTTCCAACCCGTCTGCCATGTGCAGGGACACCTCACACTAAACTATATCACCCAAGGCTTCATCCAACCTGGCCTTGAACACTGCCAAGGATGGAGCATTCACAGCCTCTCTGGGCAACACATTCCAGTGCCTCACCATCCTAACAGGAAAGAATTTCTTCCTTAGATCCAATCTAAACCTCTGCTGTTTAAGTTTCAGCCCATTACCCTTTGTCCTATCACTACAGTCCCTAATGAATAGTCCCTCACCAGCAACCCTGTAATCCCCCTTCAAATACTGGAAGGCTGCTATGAGGTCTCCACGCAGCCTTCTCTTCTCCAGGCTGAACAGCCCCAACTTTCTCAGCCTGTCTTCATATGGGGGGTGCTCCAGTCCCCTGATCATCCTCGTGGCCCTCCTCTGGACTTGTTCTAACAGTTCCATGTCCTTTTTATGTTTAGGGCACCAGAACTGCACACAATACTCCAAGTGAGGTCTCACGAGAGCAGAGCAGAGGGGCAGGATCACCTCTTTCGATCTGCTGGTCACACTCCTTTTGATGCAGCCCAGGATACAGTTGGCTTTCTGGGCTGTGAGTGCACACTGCTGGCGCATGTTCATTTTCTCACTGACTAACACCCCCAAGTCCTTCTCCACAGGGCTTCTAACCTTTGCCTAACCTGTAGCTGTGCCTGGGATTGTTCCAACCCTTTCCAACCCCAACTACTCTATGATTCTATGATTCTTGCTTGGTGTTCTGGTCTTAATTCCAACTTCTTACCGTCAAGCAGAGATTTTAATAAAAAAGACAAATTCTTCAGATACCATTATGATGTTATGCAAAGCTATCAAATCAGGTTACAAGCTGGATTTAAGACAGAATTATTATGGGATAGAAGCCTTACAAATTTGCACAGGGAAAATATTTCCCTTCCTTCTCCCAGAGGATCAAATGCTCAGACATTCAAATCATTTCACAAAAAACGTATTCACATGTTTCAGATAACACATGAAGCCCTAACTTTCATGTCCAGAGAAATCAAGTCTAAAGTCTTTATTAGAATGCATACCTGAAGCATTAATCAGATACTTATGATGATATTTAAAATAAGTTTAATTCTGCATTAAACAGACATCCCTAGCAGTTGCATAAGACAGATTGTTTCAGAAGACAGCCTGTTTTCTAGGGACACTGAAGGTAGGCAGCACTCAGCCTTTCAGCAGGACACATGAAGAGGGGTAAAAAGGAGTGCTTACTTCTTGCCACTTTAGATCTTGTTCTTGTAATTGTTCTTTGATCCTTTGTAGCTCTTCATAACGGATTTTGCGCAATGACTGTAGCTCCTCTGCACTGACGTCATTCAAAGATTTGCTCCTACAAAGAAAAAGCATACTGGGCTTTATCACATTTTAGCCATCATTTATGCAAGTGAAACCTTCCAGAAAGGGTGGAGTTGATATTAGTACAACTGAGCTCTTGGGTGTTATTTCGAACAGAGCAGGAAACACGCGGGCATCTGAATGAGCAAGGCTGGGACATGCTCTAGTGCTAGAACTTGAGTCACTAGTTTCACATTTGAGCAAATAAAATAAGGTTAAGGGAATAAGCAGCTCTGTAGCAGCTCCACGCTGATCATTCACATCAAGCTTTTTGTACCCAACTGATTCCTTTGTTTAAACTTGTTTCTCTCTTTATTGACCTTACTCTTTTCTTTGACATAAGAGGCACACCTGTTCCCAGAGTTCAAATCACTGTCCTTTCACTGCTTTCTCCATTAACAGCTCTTGAATCACCTCCCATTCCTTCCTTAGGTTAATCATAAAATGAAGTCAGTCATTAAAGCATGTTTCTAAAAAAAAAAAAGTAATTAACTGCTAAATGCTCAGTTCATGCATGTCACTAGCCTATGTTACTCATCCCCAAGCCTCCATGCTGCTTTCCACCCAAATCAGGATGGCTAACACCACCATCTTCTCACTAATTCCTTCAACATGGCTACAATTTTCTGCCCATGAACTCCTACTTACTAGCTCTTAATCAAAATTCCTCAAAGCTCACCTTTCATGCCTTCCTCCCCAGCCTTTCAAATGCTACTTTAGTCTTTCACACTGCAGTGATAAATGGAAGGACTTTTAATTTAGGCATAGGATAAGACTCTTGCTCAAGCACAAGCCTCTGAGACACCAAGCAAAATGCAGGTGTTTCATCACAGTGTTCAGTGCTGCAATCTAAAAGGAAAGGTAGACTTAAAGGGATTACTTTTTTTTAATTTTTTTTTTAATTTATCCAAACAAAAACTGAATGATGAAGGGGTGTAACCAAGATTTAAGAGGGCTTCAAAGTGTGTCATGCCTGTGATACAACAGAAAATCAGCTTAAAACCAAAACTGATTCAGCACAGGGCCTTCCTCTAAAACAGTTCATTCCAAGACAGCTCTAAACTAAGGAATCAGACTCTCACCTCCTCCCAAGGGGCCCTGCTCACTTTCACTGGTAACATAAGACTTTGGACTTCAGCCTCTAGAAACAGAGGCCAGAACATTAACTCGTTATACCTGTTTGCTTGTCTGTTTTTTGAACGGGAGGAATGCCAAATTAAAGACAAATCTCCTGGTCACTGTTGCAGAAACTTTTTGCTCGTACAGTTCCTTTTTTATTATTTTTTCTTTTCTTTTTTTTTTTTATTTCTTAAGTTGTATCATATCTAGAAACAGTTTTGGGTAATCAAACTGTACTTAAGTATCAAAATTATTCCCAGGAGTCCAAGAAAACTTATATTACATGTCTAGGGTTTCCTTTTCTTTCTCTTGAGTTTCTACCTCTGCCTGTAACAAAATAAGACAATCTAGTCCTAAATACAATATGCCCTTCCATACCAAGGAATGGGATGTTAGTTTCAATTCTAGCTTTAACTTCAAAATCTAACTAGTGACTTAAGCCTTCTGTGTCTCCTTCCCTTAACATCTAACTTCTTCCAAAATGTTTCCTTGCTTCTTCTGAAAGTGTTTAGTCATCTACCAGGTTTTGTCTCAGGGTAAAATAAAATAAATAAATAAATGTACATTAAAAATAAATAAATAAAGCATGCAGAACCAAATATTTAACATGCTATGACACAGTAAGTGGAAAAGTATTTCCCTTTGAGTCACAGTACATCGCAAACAAAGTCTAAGTTCACATGGCGCTAACCAATAAGTTTACCACTGAGGATTCATGATCTTATATACCTGAAGTATATAAAATAACCAAGGAATATTCATCAACAACATGATAAATACCATGTCACTAGGTATTTTCAGATTATAACTGTACCGCCTTGAAATAAAATATTTACTAATCTTCCTGTACATTTCTGAATATTCTAAAGCATAATTAAAACATAGAACACCAAGTAGGAGGTGATCCTCCCCCTCTATTCTGCTTTTGTGAGACCTCACTTGCAGTATTGTGTGCAGTTCTGGTGTCCTCAACATAACAAGGACATGGAACTGTTGGAACAAGTCCAGATGAGGGCCACGAGGATGATCAGGGGACTAGAGCACCTCCCATATGAAGACAGGCTGAGAAAGTTGGGGCTGTTCAGCCTGGAGAAGAGAAGGCTGCGTGGAGACCTCATAGCAGCCTTCCAGTATCTGAAGGGGGCCTGTAAGGATGCTGGAGAGGGACTCTTTTGCCAAGGGACTACAGTGACAGGACAAGGGGCAATGGGTTAAAACTTAAACAGGGGAGGTTTAGATTGTATATAAGGAGTAAGTTCTTTACTGTAAGGGTGGTGAGGCACTGGGAATGGGTTGCCCAGAGAGGCTGTGAATGCTCCATCTCTGGCGGTGTTCAAGGCCAGGTTGGATAGAGCCTTGGGTAGCATGGTTTAGTGTGAGGTGTCCCTGCCCATGGCAGGGGGGTTGGAACTAGATGACCTTAAGGTCCTTTTCAACCCTAACTATTCTATTATTCTAAGTACTTCAGCAGAAATAAAATACTAGAGCTAATTTTCAAAGTGCCTGCTAACCCTAACTTGAATACCCTAGATGCCAGACAGAACTTCTGACATAGCTTTTAGTCTCTTAGATTTGTCACATAAATTGCCCAGCACAGAACAACAAAGCAGCATGCACAAGTTGTTTCCAGCATGAGTTTTTAGCTACTGTGCATGCATGAAAATTTAGAGGCAAACATAGCGTTATGATCTTACAAGCTTGTATAAAACTTACCCTTGCTCATCAGAAAGCTTTTGAAACAGTCTGAGAAATCAGAAACCGAAAAAGAAAAGATTCAGTATCTCGATATTCATAACATTAACACCACAACCACACTAGCACTCTCACTAAGTGAAGGGGAAACTGAAAGCTTGGGGACCAGTCAGCATGGAAGAACACATCAGAGATCTGAAACTAGTCAACAGACAGATCGGGACTTGTGTGATGTTTAAGTCAGACAGAAAACTGACAGAACAAGGTTGCCTACAAGTTCTCAGCTGTTCTGATTTAGCAATACTGCACTGATAGAGCCTTGCATTAATTCTTCACCACTTACTCCAGTGCTGCTGAACAGCAAAATGCTCAAAAGATACTAATTTCACAAATGAAAATTAGTACTAACTGGAGTCCCAGCAAGGCTTACAGAGCCTTTTTTCTTGTTACTTCAACTATTTCTGATACTAAAGGAAACTAATACTTGGAATAGATAAGAATAAAAGGTCCTATTTAGAAGTTTAGCACACTAAGTGGAAAACCAAATTAATCCAGTGTGATTCAAGCGGATTTTCAGTAGTCTTGAATATGAGTATTTTATTCTATTGAATGAATTCTTTAAAAGCGAAATATTTTCAAGCACTTCAGAAATATTCCTCTGTGAAGCTCACACTCTGTTAACAATATTAAGCTTAAAAACAAAACACAGCAACATTAAATAACAACTGGAACATGAAAGTGTCTTAGTCACAAAGTAATGATGCACAGCTGGGAGAACTGCAACTTGCAATGCCGTATTTTCAGAGCTAAGCAAATAGGCAAAATCCCACTCTCCCCCATTAAGTACAAAATCCAAAAGAGCTAGGAAGTGGTTAAAACCAGTATTCAGTCAGAGAAATTTTGAGTATATCAGGAAAGAATTAAGGGAAAGTATTGTTCAGGACTGTATGGGAGCAGGGGAGAAACACTGGCAGAACAAAATATGTAACAGTGGAATTTGATATTACATGGACACACAGTTTGCATGCACCTTGACTTAGAGTGGGCAAAACACTATTGATATTTTTTTCCACCTCATCTAATTATCTCAGAACTGTGGCAGAACAGTTTACAAGCATTTTCAATTTAGGTGCAAGCAAGAATATCAGAATGCCCATTTCCAGAATTTGTTGTCAAAGCATTCATGTCTTTCAGAAGCGTTTTTATCAGTTATATGGGGGAGAAAAAAGAAAATATTTCTAGCCTCCACAGTCTTTTGAATAATCATGATTCCTGTTGAATCATGGAAAGAAACTCATACAGAACTTTAAGCCTGAAGGAACACTAACATATTTTCTCTAAAACAGCAGCCTACAACTAGGAAACGTTGTTAATTTGTTGTTGAAAATATGGTATTGCAGTCAGGAGCTTCTATTCAAAGCAAATAACAAGCTTGTCCAGGACACCATGAACAAATAGCAGACTGGCATTCTATGAATGGCTCAGCACAAGACGATGCTTTTCTGAACGGAAAGGGTTCAGCTGCACTCAAGCACAATCCGTGCAGGACACAACCTGACCTCTCCACCATCTGCCGTTTCTTGTGTCTAACTTTGCTGGCCTCCCTGATTGCTTCCCACTTCTTCCAGTCTTCCTCACTGCATGGACCCGGGATGAAATTTACTGGCTGGGCGTTGCTTCCCACCTTCCAAGATTCTAACTTGCGGGTCAGCATATCGTCCTTCTTATGGTGGGAAGATGGTGACAGCACTCTGCCATTGCTCTTCCTCTCCTCTGGTGTAGTGTCTTTTTCAAGTAAACACAGGAATTTGGACCGTATCTCCTCCGGAAGACTCCATGGATCAGGAAAGAGTGCTGGGTGATACTTGTCTGGAGCGCCCGATAAAGGCACCTCTTTCCTCTGAGAGAGGATTTTACGGAGAATCATGTCATCCTTCTCCAAATCTGGAATCACAGGTTGGCCCTCTCTGGGTTGCAGAATTATCTCTCCCTCTATGGGAGGCTCCTGCTCAGAGAAGTTTTTTAAATACCGGGGGTCTTGTAGAACAACTTGATTCACATGGAAAGCCCCAGTTTTCCGAACAAAAAAGTCATCGTTTTCCAAATCTGGATACAGATACCCGTTTTCCCCATCTCCTTGATTGCTTCCTGGTATAAAGGAAATATTCTTTCTACATTTTATGAGCCTAGGGCCAGAAGTAGGATCTATTTTGGTCTTCGTTTCAGAAGACAAGTAGTCAGAGTATTTTTGCAGAGCCTGAAGTAATGAAAACTGACTGAAGCATACAAAACAAAAGGAAGGAAGTAAAAATATCATTAAGCAGCAAGAGAAAAGCAGATCACAATGTATCTGATATACATTTGGTTTAGATTTGCAGCATCCCAAGCAGTACAACTACACCACTTGGCATTCACCACCACTAACCGTAGCACAGCACACATCAACCAACGTAAAGGTATCATGGCATACTAACCTGCTCAGACACAGCACGCTTACATGCTCACACACAAAGCCAGTAACCCTATGCAGCATGTTACACTTTTGCATTTACATATTCAAGAAGACCAGCAACTTATGGATACATTTTAAAAAAAGAAAAATGTAATAACCCAAAAAGCACAACATCACAGGACGTTGTTTAATTTCATTCAGCTGTTGCATATCCAGCCATTTCTTTTTGATGCAGCAAGAGTGCAGCTCATGCAGCAATATCAACCTGGGCTGATCAGCAGCTTCCAAGATTTTTCCTTCTGCAATCTGTGACAATGAGCTTCCCACATAGTCAGCGGTTGGCTTATAGTTCTGATCTCTTCTGCAACTGCTGTTCCAGTCAAAACTTGGTCTTGGGTGATTAGCAACAATGGCAGAGCTTTGTTTGTAAGCAAAATCCTCCTCAGAATCCAATTTCTTTCTACTGTGTAGCAGCACAAAGAATGAGCAGAGGGAAAGAAAAGTAAAACAAACACGAAGTGTACTCATTGAGTAAAATGCACAGTAGCAACTGTGCAACAGTAATGAAAATAATGTTTCAATTATTCTCAAAAAAAAAAGG
This sequence comes from Melopsittacus undulatus, assembly GCF_012275295.1. Taxonomy (NCBI): domain Eukaryota; kingdom Metazoa; phylum Chordata; class Aves; order Psittaciformes; family Psittaculidae; genus Melopsittacus; species Melopsittacus undulatus. The sequence continues at coordinate 41,877,180 of NC_047528.1, read as the reverse complement.
AAGAAAAGAAAAGGAGTAAACAAATCCTGCTGCTACACTGGAAATAAAAATGAAAAATAAAAATCAAGTCATACAACTACACTTTATTTATAGGTTTTGCACACAGGAGAGAAACAGGGGCATGCATGAAAACGCACCTGAACCCTTGAATCTCTTTATACCAGGGTTTGAAAGAGGACTTTCTGATTTTTTTCCATAACAATTCCTCTTCTGGAGTCCAAAACTTAGGAAGAAATTTGTCAAAAGCAACAACTGTGTTTGCCGCTGAAGAACTTAGCTTGCGAAAATAGAGATCATCTTTCTCAATGTTTGGGATGCCTATTTCTTCATCCTCGTCCTCATCAAAATACCCAGATAATTCTGAAGGAATGTTAGCTCTTGACTTGTTTTCCTCTTTAGTAGCCAACTGCCTCTGCCTCCTCTGGTTACTGTGCAAAATACCCAATCAGTTAAGATATTTCAGGAGCAACTTGACATAAAGAATGCAAAGAGACATGCTTTTTGGCCCAGGAGTTCAACCTCATGAATGAAGCAAATTAGTTTTCAATTCCACTGCAGAACCAGAAATAGTAAGATATATTTTAAAAAAAATATTAAAAAGAAGTTAAATGGTTACATTAGCATCCTATTGCCTCTGACAAAAATATGAAGTTTGACAGAAAAGCCATAACAAATTATCAGCTCTGTTAAAATGCCAATTAGAAGGCTAACTTTATGGAGTTATTATGGACTGCAATTTAGATAATGCAACAGTTACTGGATCTTGGATTAGTATCTCTGACCTCAGTGGTTCAAGCATTGCAGCTAGTGGACCAGCTGGATAACTTTCTTGCGAGCAAGATTTAGGAGAGTCATTGCGCAACATGAAATGATGTCCAGGTGTAGCAGAGCTTACAGGGCTCTTTTTGACTAGAAATCTACGATTTGCTAAGTCATCCATAACCAGGTCGGGCAGCCTTCTTTCATCTTCTGAATCAGAGCCACTGTCATACTCATAGATCATCTGGAGGGAAGCTGGATCTGTGAGCCCACACTCTGCTTTGCTACTTTGGCAGGAGGCTACAGGATTCCTTTCATGTCCACTGAGGTTGACCAAAACAGGAACAGAATGAAGACAGTGAAGTCACGAAGGCAATGATGAAACCCAAAATTGCCCACTAATCTCATCTCTATGTACCAAGAAGCAGGACAACTGAAGTTCATCAGTGTATTTTGGAAGACTTTAATGAGAAACCAAAACAACCTCTCTTGAACTTGAATTTAAGAGCATTAAAATCCCCTCTATCTAGATTCTGATCAGCCGCAAAACATTACTTAAATGCCAGAAACTCGTTTAGTAAAAAAATACCACAAACCAAACCAAATGAACAAAACAAAACACCAACCATACCACCACACCAAAACATCCCCCCTGTTAAAACATGGAAACTCTAACACTTTACTTTGTATTTCAGCAACACTAGCTTTTCTTTAACTAATAAATAAATCACTTATTTTAAAAGTCTTAAATCAAAGCCTGCTTTACTAAGACAGCACACCAGTACCTTGAAAATGTTCCATCTGAGTCAGTGAAGACAGGACTTGCCCAGCTCCTCCTGTTGTCTTCATTCTTCTCCGTCCTCTTCTTCCTTAAAGGTGCTGGCACATAGGACGTCTGCTTGTTTTTGTTGGGTAAGAAGCGATTGAAATCAGTGGTAGGCTTCGGTTCAATCACAGAAATCCTGCGGTAAGACCTGTCATCTTTATGGGAGTCATGCATTTTGAAAGGCAGTTCTGAGTCTGTGTCACTGTCACAACCTTAGAAGAAAGGGGTAAAAGGGGAAGGCACAAACATTATTCTCTAGACACAAGTTTCTGGCTAGAACATTGACTAAAATCTAAAATTAATTTAACTCCACATTTGGGATTTCTTGGCTATGAATTTACTGACGGTACAATAGGAGAGGTATTTTTAGAGGTTTGTGGCAAAGCTGTGATAAGGTCCATTAAGCTGAATGTAGCCTCTGCTACATTTGTTCCATTCTTTCACTATCACTGCTCCCTGCAGGAAACAAAGTGCTAACCTCTAGACATAAACCAGCACAGAAGTTTAATTAAACATACTTGACAATCAAATTTACTAACAAGACAAGCTATCAGCAAATAGCATGGCAACATGCTCATCTCACCAGATTAATGCCCAGTAAAAGCCCAGGTACATCACACATATAGCATATGTCTACATGCTGCTTTGCTGAGATCCGAATTCTTCTGTGTGGCTTCAGCCCAATGATTTTGTGTCATTCACATGTATCAAATCCAAAAGCTCACTATTTTTATAACTTCACACTATACTACAAGTTCCCTTCCTGAACTATGGGAAAATATCCTGTATGTTCACAGACACTAACATGGCAGTGAGAGCAACAGTCCCAGCAACCCTTCCTAGGAGAGGTAACGCATCATTGTTTTGTTTTTACCAACTGTTAAAGGTCAGTATTTGCTGAAGCAGAACGCAACAGCAGCAATTGCAAAACTAAAGTTCCCTTTCAAGCCAATTTAAGTGCCTGAAATACTAGGTACATACATTGTCTTCTCCCACATTTATAATACATACGTCAGCAAAAGATTTAAGAGAGGAAAACATACCTTCACTGCCACCTTTCAAGGTTATATCTGATGAAAAGCTTGTGGAAGATCTTGAACCAAGAGAGTCCAAGCTATCAAAGGAATCGTCTCTTTTATGGCTAGCTGAAGATGGAAAGGGCTCTCCCCGGTCAACGTACCAAATATCACCGTATCCACTATCCCTGCCACTTCTGTTCAGGTGGCTAGACTCTTCAAGTGCCTGTAAGAGTAAGTTTTGAAAGGTCTTTTACAATAATTTAAGATGCAAATGCTATTATTGAGTTTTCACTTACAATTTTTAAAATGCAGTTTGAGTGCACAACCTTTAACAAAGGCTCTCTCAAAGCCCTAAAAACAACATAAGCAACAGCTTGAATAGAAGATTCAACAGAAGGTCTTAAATTTCTCTTATCTCAGCCAAAGCAAAGCAAGAGTGGCCTCTTCACAACCTGCTGCATCAATCAGATCATGTGGATTCTGAATCGTGGGATTACACGGATAGCAGAAGAACCAGTGCAAGCTAAAAATTCTTCCTTTCACATGGACTTAGAGAGCAAGCCAAATAAATCAAAGGGCTATGTTGTCCAATCTAAGAATAAAACTAAAACCCCGAGAAATGGTTTAGAGTTGATGCTGTAATGTACGCCAAACTTTAAAATTCATGCTATTTATTTATTTATTTTTAATTCCTTACCTTAGTCAATGCTTGCCCTAGTAACTTCTCAAATGCTTTAAGATTGAGGTATGGACCATTATAATGAGGGTTACTTTGAGCTTTCCTCCCAAGCCAGTATAATGTAATCAAAACCTAAAATCAAATAAACAGAAAAACAGATATAAGCTTAATTACTTCCCTCTTGTGCCATGTACCAGTATAAAAGAATCTCAGCATGCTGTTAAAGATTTCTTCCACAATGAGTTGCAAAATCTTGGCTACAGTATTAGCTAAGATCTCCATTAAACCAATTAAAGAGTGTTATGATGCATCTTCTGTATCTCAAGCTAGCAGGTGTAGGTCTTGTTTCTAATTATTACATTTATTTGGGAAAGCAGACAGCATAGAAATCATCCTAAGATAGTGCTAATTTGTATCGGATAAATGAACAGATGAAGTTCTTTTAAATAAAATTAAAAAGAAATCTCTTTCAAATTTCTTTTAAAAAATTTTAAAAAAATTCTTTTTAAAGGAAGTTCTTTTAAATAAAATTGCATTTTATTGCAATGAACTGTAATAAAAAGAAGCATTTTAAGAATATTTAGTCACAGTCAGCACGAACTTGTTTCAGAAAGCACTGAGGTACATGTCTTACATTTTTCACTCTTCTGTTGGTCTCCTCCGGTCTGAAGCAGGGCAGGAAGCAAGAAAAACAAAACAAAAATATTTAAATATTTGACTTGAAATTTAATTATTATTCAAGACTTAAAAGTTTTCAAGCCAAGTAAGAGGTCAATATAAAATATGCAACTATGGTTATTCCGAAAGGAAAGTATTTTGCTTTGAATTCCTAGATATAAACTATTTCAATTGTTACATGTTAACCCAGAAACTAGCTGATCTATCATAGTTTCTGACTTGAGAGGTACTTGAAAAGGCTCTGGGCTTTTTTAATTAGCTGAGGCTTTTAGTTACCAACAAAAACAAAAAGTGGAAACATGCTAATGAGTTTGGGAAATAGGGGCTCTATTGGCCTGGAAGATCTTCAGTTCCATATGAAAGCAGATGTAACTGTTAGTTTTTCCCTGATTGGATTATTCAAAGAATGTTTCATTCTAGACAGAATTTTTTAGACAAAAAAAAAAAAAAGAGCAACTGAAACTGGGACATCTAGAAATAGATGTTGGAGGGCCGGAAGGAGAAGTTTCATTTGCTTTTAATGCAAGATATGTGTTTGTCAAAAAAAGAAAAAAAATAGTATTCTACCGCCAACATAGAATCATAGAATAGTTAGGGTTGGAAAGGACCTTAAGATCATCTAGTTCCAACCCCCCTGCCATGGGCAGGGACACCTCACACTAAACATCAGTAAACTTCTTTTTATATATATAGACAATTTGTGGCACACATCACAAGCACACCAACACATTCACAGTGGTCCCATTCTCCTACTGCTCATATTAAAAATAGGAAACATTTTGGTTGGGAGCCTCCCAAAGGTGGGGTACCACAGGCTCAGTCCCCATGTGTAAATATTCAGGGCTGGACTGCAGACAGAAGCTGAACAACACTAGTGCTTACACTGCCAGTGGTTATGGAAGGGCAAATGGATTAAATATACCAAAACAACTTTTCACCTGCCCCAGATGCTGTTGGTTTGGGGCTGGTTCAGGAACAAGCTTCATATGCAGCACAGTGAAGGGATTCTAACAAAAAAGTGGAGAATTAACGGTGTCAGGAAGACTGACATAGACCTGCAACAGGTGAGACCAGTGATGTATTGGGACATCTCTCCTGTTTCTGCCTGTTTAGGAATAAGCTAGTGAAAGGTTGCAGGGGAAAGGTACAGTAAGCCATTCGGGGGACAGTTACGATTCAGCAAAATTATGACAGTGGCCAGTCAGCATTGGTGGCACACCTTACAGAAATACAGTAATTGATGCAACGTGACAACCAGCAGGGACACAGACTGTGTCTGCTCCTCTTTCCTCCTAGTTTGAAAGCACCCACTCCCGCTCAGCGGAGCTATAACTTCCTTGTCTGCCCAGACACCATAAAGGGATCAGGCTGCCAGGAACACAAAGTCCTGAGCTGGATCTGACCTGCAAGTCCTCAATACAACTTCCTTAATATTACACAACAGAGATGCTGCTGCCTTTGTACTCAATAACATCTTTCTCATGGATAGGAAGAAGCCTCTCTTTTAATGTGCAATATCTGCATTTTTTTTCTAATTAAATAATCATAATATTAATATTAATAATAAACATTTCTGAAACACATTGTTGTTCCTTTGTCACTTGAGACTATTTTGGAAAAAAAAAAATTTCCTCTTCCTTTTTTTCAGTACAGGGATTTCTTTACCCATGCCCATGCTGCAGGGTACACCAAGTGCTGCCTAGAGACATGTTGGTTTCCTAAGCAAAGGATGGAAAATTATGCTTGTGCTGGTGTGTATCAACATTACAATTCCCAAACCCAACAGAAAACATTTTAAAAGGTTTACATTCTTCAGATTCTAGGTCTAAAAGCCTTCTGCTAGCACAATTTCTGCTGTTATTTGCAATTATAAAAGCAGAGGCCCTTGCAAAAGATACCATTAAGTTTGCTTCCAAACTTCAACAGTTCTAGGAGTGAAAAACTCCACCTTTAATCAGCTGGAGCCTGTATCCAAGAGGTTTCCAACCTTCACGTAGAGCAAAGCTACATCACTGAACATTATGGTCGCTTCTGCTTTCTATGAGTTCTCTGAGATCATTTAGGTTAACCATTTGCCCTGTGCACTTGGACTATAAACACTGCAAAACTTAGGACAGTCAGGTAAATCAGTTGAGACCCAAATTGCAGGCAGAGATACTTCACACACTTGAATGACAGACAGTGCTCCATTCACGTTTGCTCAGCTAACAGAAACAAACAGACAAGATGCTTACTCTGTGAACAAAGTTTCTTCACTTGAATCCTTTTCTGAACTACACCTATTGGTCTCTAAAGCTTTTTAGCAACCTGTAATGATAGATGTAATCCAAGCAAAACAAAAGAACACCCTCTAACCTAGAACAATCAGTTCCTCATTTATACATGCATATATTAATTTTACAATGGCATTTAACCAAGGGAAAGAAGGAGGATTCTGGATGAATGTACTCACCTAGAATCTGTATAAAACAATAGGTATATAATTTTAGAAGTTCTCCTTTATAAAGTGTTTTAAAAATGTAAATATTGTTCAGAACTATGCAAATTCAACTGGTGTCTTGTGTACAGCTCTGAACTGTAGATCATAGCAAGGGACAAAACAGAGTCACCAACCTCAAACACAGCAAGTTCCTTGGTGCTGTGAGAGGAGGTGTGATCCTGCCTTTGCTGACAACCTGTTGCTACCCAACAGCAAGCTCCTACTCTCACCTCCGCTCCCCTTCACAAGTCTGGCTCCAAATACACAGGGCTGAAACACTCAGTTTCTCACACTGTATTTGAAGAAGTCAGTTGCAAAATGGCATGACAGAACTTCAGCAATTTAGTTTTCAAAACTCACGGACAATTATAACCTTATTTAGAATATGCCCCTAGCACTGAAGTGCAAACACAGCACTAGCTGTAGAGACATTTGTCCTACAAAACCTATTATAGCAACTGAAGGGGTAACCCAGTGGCTTAAGTATCTTCATCAATGCAAATAAACGCCAATCCTACACTGGGCAACTGTGAAAGAAGTCTGCTTTTCTGATGTTTTTATCCAAAACCACCAGAGAGCTCAGTTGGTGCAGACTTTATTAAAATATCTTATTCTGTGTAATCTAATTTCTGGCTTCAAAATGTCATTATGCTGAAAATTATAAGCAGGCTGCTGCTTTGCTCAGTAGGGCACAGCCAAGGCTGCATCTTAAAACAATCAGCTGAAAGAAGTGGGCTCCTCTCCAAATGACAATGCAACACCACTTATTAAATCACTTTGTGTCATTTCAAACATTACCTTCTCTGTCTTCCCAGAGGTTTTTATATCTCCTTTCACTAACAATGCCACTTGAATAGAGATATCTGAACTAAGCAAAGGAAACTGTTAAAGACAGTGGTTAAGATCTTGCAGAAATAATTTGATTATAAATACTTCATTTGTTCCTGCCAGAGTCTCAGCATTTTAATATTCATTCTGAAGCTTGGAAGAAAAGCAACACCATTCTTCCACTTTACCTAACCTAACCCCAATGCCAAATCCCAGCTGACAAAGAGGTCTCAAAATTTTAGAGGTACAATTTTAACTCAACATTGCATGAGCCTTGATTGTTGGCAGTAGTTTCACAATGACAGTTTATGTACAACTTCAAGATTAGCCACCCCGGAAGGTATCTATGAAATGCAGCATGAAAGTCTAAAGGCCATGAGAGAACAATATGTGGGGGATATTATAGCAGTTGTGAAGCACAACTACACAAATCCAAGTTGAACACTGATGCAAAAAGATGTGAAATAACCAGCTGTGGAGAAATAATACCTTCTGTATAAATCACATAATCTACATTAATCCTTCAGCAAACAGAAAAAAGACAAATGGGACAGAAATAGCTCTCACTTGTTAGTAGGTGACATGCTTAGAGACAAATACTTCATCTGCCTTTGGACACAACACATATTCACAGACATGACTTATGGCCAGCCAGCACAGACCAATGGATGTTTCTCTAACAAGGACCACTTCAACAGAAGAAAGCAAAGTGACATGGCACATCAGCAGGCTGAGCCACAGCTCAAGGAATTTGTTCTCAACTCCACTGTTTGCTCAAGGTTAAATAGCACAATTAGTCACCAAGGCCATTACAAAGGCTTTGGCAGCAGCTCTAGCTTGAGGATTTCCTGGTCTCCCTTTCCCTTCCAGTCACTCCACTTTGCTGCCCCCATGGTTATGCCAACATAACTCCTAATTACACTGTGGTTCCACATTGCCCATTAAGACCAGAGGGCTGTGCCTATTTCTTTGTTTGGATTTTTTCTAATATACATTTTCAAACCCCAAATTAATTTGCTTGTATGTTTTAGAGCACACTTGTACAAGAGGCTACATGAGCACCAGAGCAGAGACAACACACTGCTGCAGAGGAGCAGGCAGGGAGCTTGGTTAAGGAGCCCCTGTGTGATAGAAACCCAGCCAGAGGTGAACTGTGCTTCCCATTCATTCATCTGCTGATCTTTAGCTCTGAGGAGTGAGGAAAGCTTATTAGGATGATTTTAATGTACTTTGAGACATTTTAAAAATAAAAAAAACCCAAGATCATACAAGATATTCGTATTTCTTACAGTAGCTAGGAGACCACAGTACTTTAAGAAAGCATGACCTAGACTTCAACCAATTATAAAATATATCCATTGGCAATACTGACACACAGACACCTCTCCAGTGCCCCCTTACAAAAGCACAATACCTTTCAAGTAGCTACCTTTAAATTCAACTTATTTCAAAACTTGTAACAAACAAACTCAGTAGTTTGGATTTTGTTTCTCTAACACATTATACAGTTTGGTTCCCCCACAACCTAATACATACTAAATCCCAGCAACTAGCAACTCACGATGTCAAATCTACTTTGACACTTCATTTGGTTATTTTCCAGGGAGAACATCAATATAATGCTCAAGAACAAATCCAAGATACCAGAAGCCTGAGCAAAACTCTGGAAAATGATTTTATAGCACTCCATTCAGAAAACATGACTTTCCTATGGTCTGTTTATCATACAGTAATATATTTTAAATATAAATATGAATATATAATGAAAAAAATCTAAACAAAAAAACATGCCACCAAAAAATCCCACTACATCAGAGTATCCTTCTCCCCCAGATGAGGGTTATCAGCTGAGAAGAGGCCATGTGGTCATAGCCAAGAGATAAAACAAATCTAAACCCATTTATGGGGAGAAAGAAGGGACTGAGACACTCCCACTGATAGAAAGGAATGTGCCAGTGACAAATGCACCCTGCCCAGTGCCAAACCCTTTCCTTGGTGACGAATACTCCAGAAATCCCAACAGCTGCCAAAGCTATCTGTTTTCCATCCCTTCCTCTGTGTTACAGATCTCAAGAACACAGGACCTGAACAGACTCCTGCTTAAAAAGAAGCATCCATGCTCTCCGTTTGAACTTGCATGCAGGAAGGCAGCAGTTCTGCCCTTTGAAGGACTTGGAAGAACCATTCTCCAGCCTGGGAGCTGGCAAGAATGAGCAGGCTGCAGAACAAGCCTGCTCCTGAGCTCCTCGCCAAGCTCCAGGTCTTCTAGCCCAACCCTGACCAGCTTCACTTACACTTCTGAGTAGGATGTCAGAGGGTTTGAAGGATTCTCCACCCCTGCCGAGGTATGCTGCGCAGGAGATGAATGCTGGCTGTTCAACTAGCTGCGGGCTTGTGCTAAATTTCAACCTCTTTGGCCACCTACTCAACTGCTATTAATATTGCCGCTATCGGATTTCACTGAATTCCCACCTGCTGCTGAGAACAGAAAAGCTCCAGTGGAAGATGGGGCTGCTGCATGGGTACAGAAACATGAGGACATTCCTCCAGCACTTGTATTCTTAGCGAACTGATATTCAACCCCATGAGCTACAGCTCACTGCTGAGATTACGGGAAATAAAACGGTCAGGTTATGGCCACAGTGTTCAAGAACAGCTTTTGGAAACTCACTGTTCTATTTGACTATGAAAAGCACATGTATTTTCCATAGCAACACATCCACTGGACCCAATGACATTTATATACAAAATGATAGCAGAAAGCATTTCTCCATGCCCCAACAAGAAAACCCTGGTTTAACAGCAAAAAGCTCTGTGGGCCCTGATGACCAAGCAGCCTGTCCCCACCCCACACCCTCACCTTCTAATGAAGAGCTGGGGGGTGGAGAAGAGATGCCCAAGAGCAAAAACACAGAGAGGGAACACAGCTGGCCAACATCCTCCGTGGGAAAGTGTCCCCATCCATCACTTCAGAGCCTGTCCTCTTGTAATGCCTCTTGAGCATTGAGCTTCCTTGCTGATCTCACCCATTATGCTTCCACACTATTCTTAAATACCTTATCAAAACAAAAACAAGTGGTTCTAGAAATGTGTATCAGCCCCAGCAAGTCATGAGACACATTATCCATTTCCTCACACTCTTTTCCGACCCCTCCCTGGGTGGTCCATCTCTGTCAGCTTCCTAATATCCCAGTCTAATCTATGTGTTCTCCTAAAGAGAAAACAACTATTCAGGACAGTGTAGGGCAGAAGACACACCTGTCAAATAAAAAACAGCCCGCCACAAAACCAACCCCAGAAGAACAAACCTGGGGAGTAGCCTGGCTGATAACCTGAGCACTCCTTGACTCTTATCTCAGGGGTGGGCAAGGGAAGAGAGATGGAGCAATGCTTCTGCAGCAACTTGCAGAGCTGGAGGAAACTGATAGGATCCTGCAGCTTCCTGCTCAAATATTAAGCTGTATTAAAGTATTTATTATAAATAGAGTAGCCTTGTTAACTGGTCCCTTTTAGTGTTTTCTTTTTCCATTCCTAAAAAGCCCTAAAAGTCAGCAGCCTCACTAATTACCAGTAATTAAAGTGGGTATTTCTTCTATTGTGTTGGCTGGTTTGTTGGTTTTTCCAGGGAAAATATAGATTTTTTTCTCCAGTCTGTTGCTTTAAATTCCAGGTCTAGACTAGTACCTATGCAAAAATAAATAGTAAGAATTCTATATCCTAAAGCTTTGTGTCAGTCAAGTGCCATATACTTGTCCAAGAAACAGGAAACCATCCATTGACTTTTAAGAGAAATTATGGTTTCTCTGCACAAAGAATCAGAAGTCGTGGAGTTGACTCCAAGCTCATACAAAGTGTTAAGAGTTCTCAAAGGAAATCAGTGTGCTCGCATTCAGGAGGACATCTGAATTTCAGAGGTGAAATTAATTGCCTCTAAAGGAAACAAAACAAAAACCCCACTTCAAAATAGACAGCAATTTAAACAGATTGACAGATAGATATCACTATTTACACACCCTATAGATTTTCTAACTCCCAAAGAAGTTGCTGGCAAGTCTTTAGACCTCAGAGCATTTTATTTTGCTGAATCTCTCCTTTCATCTCCTTGTTGCCCACCCCACCCCCCCTTTTTTTTTACCTGTACATAATTGAGTTGACCCTTGCGCCATGGCTACACTGAAGCGTTACCACTTCTACCTTTTTCCTTCCTTGTAGCTTCTCAAAATTTTCAGATTTTACACTCCCTCTTCCCAAGAATAACAGACTTGAGCTCACCCTGTTGACCACCAGGATCATCATCTATGTTAACTTCTCTTGCATTTAGTTTGGAATATCCTTTACCTTCATTTCCCTCTGCCCCAAAACTATACCATGTTGTGTAAATGTTATAGATCAATTTGAAGAGACACCCATAAGGAAAACACACAATCGTGCTAGCATTCTTTCCAAAAGGAATAGTTGGTATATCTGAGGAGTCACTTGGAAAAATAAGTATCAAATTAGGCAATTAAGGGCAATCCTGTAAATATTTAGAAATATATATAAAAGCACAGGAAGGTGCAGCTGTTAACTAGCACAGAAATAGTTCAACAGCACTTTGCAAAAAATATTCTGTATAAAGTATCTATTTGCTTTAGCTAAGCTGCAGCAACCATGGCAACTCACAGCATTTTTTCAAGACAGTACTGAAATTCACTTTCTATTTCCTGACACCTCTTTACCATTATTAAATCAAATATTTGCAAAATTGTTGTCCTTTTCACTCCCACTCTTACACCTTACTTAAGTATTTCAACATCCCCTCTTCCTACAAGCAGGTAGCAGAGGTAATTTGGTAGAATAGCCTTTGATACTGACTCTATTCCCTTTATGCATCATTCAGACATCTCCATGAACCATGTCTGGGTACAGATAAACAAGTTACTGCAGTGTAAGTCAGGGTAAAAATTTTCCATTTACCAGCTACTCCATAGCAACTGCCTGTGTGCACTCTTTTGTCCGACCCCCATGATTAATACAATTGTTCAATTTGGATAAAGCATTAAGAGGTGGTGCCTCAGGAAGAGCTAGGATTTGGTAGGTCATACAATTTTGCTTGCTTACAGAGACAGATTTTTATAGCCTCTATAATTAGACAGGAGGAAAACCAAAACCAACAACAAAACCAGCAATACCTCCTGCATTCAATCTCCTCCCTTGGTCCGTGCCTGGGAAAAGATTTGGTAAATTTAATCCTTTGTTATTTTTGTGCCAAGCAAACAGGTGGTGATGTACAAGTGTCTTGTGTATAAGCAAAACCACAGTTTACCTCAGCTTATAACACTCAATAGTGAGTTTTATTTAGTTTCTTGGTGTATGCAGAAAAAGATATTAAAAAACCAACTCAAGTCTATACTGTATAATCCATACCAATATTTGGCAATGAACATATCTTTTGATAAAGAAAGGTGACTGACTGTAACTTATACTGGGTATCACTATGTTCACACCTGTGCTAACATAGAGTTTCACCAGTCCAAAAATGTATCTGCTTGGTTGCTGTTGTGACCATATGCAGAAAACAACTCAGTGCAGAGGTGACTCAGAGAATAAATAGCAGAAACTACAGATGCTCTATCCATACTCTGTGAGTGGGAAGAAATCCAGACTTCGGTCAACTCACTCATCACCTCTTCAGGGGAGCCAAGACCCATAAATGCCAGGTATACACAAGGGTGGATATATTCTCCTAAGAGGAGACAGGCACCCTGCATTTTGGGCATACATGAGATACGCAGCAACTGGGAGTCACAGATTTCTGATGGCTCGTTTTTTCCCCTAGAGCTATACCAGCTTAGTGCTGACCAAATTATTGTACAGGAGGGACAGAGAACTGGGGCATTGTCTATCCCAGCCCCTCTTCTCATTCTCAACTTCTGTCATATTTTCAAAGACTAAATGTTTTAGCACTTTAGAGGGGGGATGACTAAAAGCACAGCTTTTGGGAAAGCACCGGAGCTAGGATTTTGGAAAGAATTTAGATTTATTTATAGAGATCGAAAGAGCAAAGATGACAAAATGAAGGCACAAGGTAAGTACAGTTTATTCCATGATAAAGATTTTGGAAACAAGTTACAGTGATATTGGCACTTGGCCTTAAGTAGAAATAGATCACTAGTGCATGACTGCATCATTTAGTTTAGTCTATACATCTGGAATAAAACCTTTCAAGGACTACTGGGTTTTCTCAGTAATATCTTGGCAAAATATTTCACAAGCAAAGAAGAAGCACCAAAGAAATCAGAATGCTTCCTTTTTGAAATTTTGCCGTATATTCTCTGTTTCTTTGGGTTACCCTAGCAACACAGAACACAACATCATCACTCATCACACAGAGCACAAATGTATGAAACAGATTGAACCTGACTTCTCTCTGCTGAAGTCAGTTCTCTATTAACTTAGGTTGATGCATATATTCCAAAAAAAGAAAGGTACACAGATAAAACCAAACTTTATTATTTCCTATGTTTTCTTGATCTGCCCTTTGGTTGTGAAGACATATTTAGAGCCAAGAAGCAGCACTTCAATGAATGCTAAGTCAGATGCTAATCAATTCATCCTTACAAGAATACTGAAAGAGAATATTCCCTTGAACCAGCTATCCCAGAAGATCTGCTGTGAAACAGCAACACAATTTAAAACAAAAACATGATACACTTTGTGATTTTACCTGATTTCTGTATTACTTTTAGCAGAAATGTAACCTTTTGTCTTGGGAAACAGACAAGATCTAAAACAAGCAGGTATTATTTTCCATATTTGCCACAATTCTCACCGCTCATTCTCAGCTCCTGCAACATCCACATGTAAGGGAGTTCCTTAAAGATGGAACTATTCTTATCCAGGTTCCTTAAGGCTTCATACTGACTTCTGTAACATCTAAAATTACTAAATTCAATTAGCTGCTGTCACTACTACTGGATAAGTATTAGTTTTCTTTATTACCTTATTTTGGGGATACTATTGGACAAGTATTAGGTGTTTTTATTACTTTATTTTTGGGAAAGATAATTTGTTCACCCCATTAGGCAAGAGTGCTTTAAGGCTGCTTAGAGCAGCCAAGTCAGAGGGTATTTTTAAACATTTGCTCAAAACATCAAGCTTTTTAGGCCAGGTTTTCTGTCCAAGTTTTTAATGTTGGAAAAATGAATGCTTCTTTACTGCAAAGTGAGAGAATGGGTAAAAGTCCAACTACTTCCTTTGCCAGAATGCTAGAAAGCCTCTGTGGGAGGCAAAAAGGCTGAAGGGGAGAGAGAAGGGGAGAGAGAGTAAGCTAGTCTGACTATATATCTCTGATGTTGGAGACTTTACATTTACAGCATCCCAACTACTGAAACCAAACATGCTATTACTCACTTAGGAGTTTCTGTTGTAAAGTTAGAGGAGTCTGAGAATAAAAACTTGAACAAAATTAATGATATGGGAAAACAATCCCAGACAGGGAACTATAGATGATCTCACACCTCTCTTTCACTGGTACTCATGAAGTATGTAATTCGTAACACAAAACTGATGACTGAGGGAAAAAAATAGCTTAATACACCAATTAAGACACCACCAAAATGCTCCAACAAGCTATTACAACTAAGTCCGGTGGTAAGGAGAGAATGGAGCAAAACGATCCACAAGGCCATGGCAGTAGTCCCAAAATCTTTAATGAGTGCATGAATAAATGCTAAATTAGGAACCTTCCTTCTCATGAGAAAGAAGATACTGTGTGCACCAACTCTTGGAAAATACAGTTAGCCATCTGCAGAATTTCACCAGCTGTCTAGCCAGATGAAGCACTGGCAAAAAAGACTCCTTAAAACACACATGGTGGTTGTAAGTTATCCTTCCCAGAAGTCAATCAAACCACAGTGCTAGGATAATACAGATGTAACCCTTGGGCTCTGGAAGTGGTTAACAGAAACTTTGAGACACTCATCTGGGAATCCATAGCTTCTGAAGACTAATGGTCTCTTGAAAACCCAGTGATTGGCAATTGTTATCATATTTAATCATTGCAAATATTAAAGCAAACTAATGGTCAAACAGCAAAGTATGTCAATGGAACCAGTTTTCTACAAGGCTCAGCTGCATAGTGGACAGTATGCATGTTACATTAGCAATTGCATAATCCAGACCAGCTACCTATAGAAGCTGCCATTTTGATCTCAAGTTTTTAGCCCTATTTGATTCAGAAATCCCAAGAACAGCAGTGTTGTCACTGTAGTCACTCTTCTACAACTCAGTTAAAAGCTAAGACCTTATCATCTCCCAGCTAAGACTGATAATCTAGACAGAATGAGAAATGCAAAGGCAGTGTGATAAAGCTAGTTGCATGTTTCCCTTCTTGATTACTATTAATTCTAGTGTAGCCCTACCTGAAACAAATTACAGCTGGGAAAGAATCATACAGGAAGCCATCTCAGAGGTATCATCACCAACACACACATTGCAACAGTGAGACTCAGAGTAACTTCCAAGTTCTCCCCTTCTCCTTTTCACCTCCAGGTTAACAGAACTACAAGAAGAAATTAACCCAATACAGTGGAGGCATAACCAGTAGCACCCTCCAATGGATAGAATAAATCAGTCTCTGTAGGTGGCTTAGGAATAGGTCGCTAAACTGCAGCAAAACTCAGCTGCTCTTTAGAGGAAGGCAACCACCATAAGGGTACAGGAGAAAAGAATGCAATAGAAATACCATCACCCCTTGACTCGCAAATAGCATACACATGGGAGATAACCTTGAGCATTATCATGATGTCTGGTTGTCAGATGGCAAACTGTTGACTACATTATCACAACACTCAAAGGTTTTTGCAATATGCTTTCACTTTCTTGCTGCATAGCATTAGATAGGTGGAGAAGGACATGAAAAAAATACACTGGAGTGCTCTTATTACCCTATCTGCATTTCAGTGTAGGTGCAGTTAGTGGTCCAATTGACCTGCTAGAGTATACATGTTAAAATTTAATTTAACAAAGGCCACTGTTATAGATTTATTCTTTTAGCAAGTGAAGGTACAAAAACATACAAGTCTTCATCAAGGAAATAGAACTAGATGATCTTGAGGTCCTTTCAAATCCTAACTATTCTACGATTCTATGAATCTATGAAATACATTTACGCCAGAGTAATGCAGTGTACAAGTTTTCTAAGATACTTGAAAATAGTCTATACTTCAGAGCAAGTTATCCTTATGCAAGCTTCATCTTTAGCAACATAAATCAGTACTATCAAAACCAGCTTGTGATATAACAAATCAGCCATCTGTTTGATGCTAATTTATTGGAAGACACTGATTCAGAACCACTGCAGTAGTCAGACATTTATTGCTTAAAGAGAAAGAAAATGAATGTGAAGTCTTCTGTTACACCACATTAAAAGCTCTTCACTTGAAAAACAACATGTTGAGTACCTGCAGAAGTATGTACCCCAAATTTTTTTTCAGGTAAGAAAGAATCTGTGGAAGCTTTTGCTAGGGAAGAAAATCCAGAACCTTTGTATGAACTTTGGACAGAATGTCAAGTATGTAATTATTTGAACTACTATTATTATTAAAAGTAGCATATTTATTACTTAAGCCCTTGAAGGAAAAATCCTAAACAGACACAGAATAGGTACATAGGTGAATATATATATGAACACTTTTGTATACTAGAGTTACCAACAAAAATCGGGCAATGCTTCAAAAAGAAAAGCTACCAGGAAAAGAATAATAAATTGAAAGCACAGAGGTACCATTCTTTGCCAAGACAAAACTCATATTAAAAGCACTCCCAAATCACTTCTCTTTTTAAGCAGTGACATTGAAATTTTAGCATTGATGAATGCTGTTCAGATAGAAACCAACAGCTTGGATGTGGAGTAAACAGGCCTTTTAAAATACATAAATGCACATTTAAATTCATGCTGTGTTGATTTACAATGTGTAAAATCTCAAATACAGTCATTCTGAGGGACATACAAGTTCCCTTCAAAAATATGTTCACTAACACACTCATGATTCCAGAGCAACTTACAAAAATAAAAACTGTTTTGAAATTCTGCTTTCTTCAAAAAGGCTTTTATTTTTGCCAATTTTGGCTTGCATAGAGGACCCTGTGTTTCACGGGTACAACTAAGCTTTGCCAAAGTGCTTTCACAAGCTGAAGACTGACCAGAGAACATCACCAGTGGTAAGAGAGCTTTAGTCAAACAAAAAACCCCAGTTATCTATGAAAAATGAAACAAAGTATCCAATTATTTAATATTTACTCTATTAATTTTATTTCAGGTACAAAGATTAAAACGGACTGCAACTTGCTTTGTTTAATGAATCAACTTCTTTTTCTGCCCTCTCCTACAAGGCTTTTGAGTTGCCCATTTATATCCAGTTTGTTTTATACTCGTGTCTCTGTCCTTGTATCTTGATGTGTTGACCAGCACTTAAAGAGCCACACTCTTTCAAATCCTCTCTGTAAACTCATTTCTGCTATATCTTTCACCACCAAGGAAAGTACATGGTAATTTTTTTTCTAATAATTACCCACTAATTATTTTTGTATGCAAGGATCAGGGCATTACACACTTTTAATGAGCAAATGCATGGAAACCTCTACAGCCACCTCTTGTAACATCATTAAATACTAACCTCTTATAACGGTCACCTGCCCTCTGCTTCAAAGTGTGCACTCTTTGAGACTAACTCAATGTTGCTGTTTGTTTTGTGAGTTGCCTGGCAGAGACATCTGAGCAATAGAGAATGAAAACAGCAAGAAAGCATCTTCACCATGTACCCCAAATTAGCTGGAGAGTTATCTGAAGGTTATTCTGAACATCAACAGTGATGGCATACAGACCACCTACAGCCAAGGAACTAGAAACTGAAAAGATGCTATGTCTCTTCATTTACAGTAAAAGCAGATTCTAGAATATTATACAGGTAAAAAGTAATCTCAATACACTTGCTTTGAAACTGAAGGGAGTCTTATTAATCAAACATTTATAGCATTAAATATAATATAGTATTAACAAAGGAGTCACATTACCAAGAGCTGAAAGAACCTGAAGTATTTAGCTGGAGTACTCTCATGGGGAGAAAAAACACTGTTTAGTAGTTTTCTTCCACTGTTTTCACTGCTCCTTATTTCAGCTTATAAGGAGCCTAGTCTTTCCTGTGACTACAGATGCACAAACAACAAGAACATGTTCCACTAAGTGCTGCATGCCAAAACCTACATGCAATTAAGCTTGACCAAACAGTTTCTAGGAGCTTGAACATATTTGCTTTCCTGACAAAAATTCTGCAAACAAAAGCTCTTTCTGTAAGGATGGTATGCGTGTCTTTGGTACACGTCCATCAAAAAGATTCTTTCTCCCAGAGATAAAAGTGAGCCTGCCTTTCTCTCTCTGACTGATCAGACAGCAATACGTCATTTTTACATGATAGAAGCCACACAAACACATTCCTGGGCAACAAGAGACAAGAAGAAATTTCCAGCATTCACTGTTCCCCCACCTGTCCTGAAGCAGAATTAAGCCAAAAAAGAAACTTTCATAGAGTAACAGAATCATTTAGGTTAGAAAAGACCTTGAAGGTCCTAGAGTCCAACTATACCACCAAGTCCACCACTAAACCATGTCCCTAAGCACCACAACTACACATCTTTTTAAATAACTCCAGGGATGGTCACTCCACCTATCCCTTGGAGCAGCCTGTTCCAATGCTTGACAAGCCTTTCAGGGAACAAGTTTCTCCTAATTGTCAATCTAAACCTCCCCTGGCATTACATGAGGCCATTTCTTCTTGTCCTATTACTTGGGAGAAAAGCCTGACCCCCACCTCACTACAACCTCCTTTTAGGTAGCTGTAGAGTGCAATAAGGTCCCCCCTGAGCCTTCTCCAGACTAAACACCCCCAGTTCCCTCAGCGATTCCTCATCAGTTCTATTCTCCAGACCCTTCACCAGCTTTGCTGCCCTTTCCCAGACCCACTACAGCACCTCAATGTCTTTCTTGTAATGAGAGATTCAGAACTGAACACAGGATTCGAGGTGCAGCCTCAAAAGCACAGAGTACAGGGTAATGATCACTGCCCTGGCACTGCTGGCTATGCTATTTCTGATATAGGCCAGGATGCTGTTGGCTTTCTTGGCTGCCTGGGCACAATCTGGATCATGTTCAGCAGCCATCAATCAGCACTCCCAGGTCCTTTTCCAAGAGCAGCTTTCCAGCCACTCTGTGCCAAGCCTGTAGTGTTGCAAGGGGTTGATGTGGTCCAAGCGCAGGACCTCATAAAACCTTGTAAAATTGGCCTCAGTCCATAGATCCAGCCTGTCCAGATCCCTCTGCAGAGCTGTCATAACCTCCAGCAGATAAATACTCTCACTCGACTTGGTGTCTTCTGCAAACTCACTGAGGGTGCACCTTGCCCAGCTTCCCCCCTTCTCTGCTGCTTCACTGCAGAGTCCTATTGTGTAAATACACTTTCTGAGAAAAACAATAAGCACCAGTTCTTCATTCCGGCTTTCCTCCTGATAAAAACTCATTCTGTCTATTAAAGAAATGAAGTTTATTAAGCAACTTTGGTAGATATCTGATACAGCATAAGCATAGCGTACCTGCCTTAGTTTATTTAAAGTCTGAACCTGTACATTCTTCCAAAGCAGTGCTGGCAAGCCAGGTGATGGGCTGATGTGTCCTCCTGTGCTGGCAGCATGGTGCACAGCCAAGACTAGCTACTGTGCACTCATTGCCCAGGTGGTACCCAGGCTCAGACACAGACTCACACTGCTGGATGCCATCTGTCCCTGGATTTATAGATTTGAAATCTTGTCTGATCAATAAAAGAATACCAAACAGAAAATAGAAGTAGTAATCTACAAATGCACTCACATCATTTTGGTGATAATCACCACTGTAGACTGACCATACCACCTGGATTACTGGGAGATTTTTGTACTGGTTATTAAATACCAAACAGTTAAATGCATTCACAGGCAGTGTTTGAGAAGACTGAATTAAGCTCAAAGAGAAAAATGCTTCAGAAAGAAAATGTTTATAAAAGGAAAGTATCCTTTTCCAAGATTTTTTTTTCCTCTTGAAGGAATGAAAACATCACAATGAAATGGCAAGTACTAGTGAATCAGTCCTAAGTGAATTTTGTATGATTTCTCAACTGCACTCAACATTCAGTACAAGAGGCAAGCTCAGATTTCAAGGAATAACATGTTCTGCACAGAGATAGAGCATTTTGCAGGACAAGCACAGTAGAGGAGTATCATTACTGATGCATCTTATTCTGTGCTTATTCAGTCTGGGTGGGTGTGCCTTCTGCATAACCATCTGATGTGTGATCTTGCAGTTACATCATCCATGCCACGATCAGTAACAAAACCTCTTAACTGATCTTTTTAGAATGTAGATTTTAAGTGATGATGCTGAATATAGTATATGCAAATAGATGTGCCAGATTATTTCAAGAGAATTCCAGCCACTCTTATTTATTCTTACAAAGCTTCTTCTAAAATTTCAAATGGCTTTGAATAATGTTAAATAAAATGTTAAATTCCTAAAAATTCATATCAATATTTTATTTGTTATTGCAAAACCCAGTCACTCATAATAGTAGTCAGATACTGGTCTATATTAAGAGACTTACCATTATTTTATTCATCTTTTCAGATACCTCTGCATACAATGTTCCACACCTGCTAAAGCTTAACAATGATAGATTGATTGATTTAGCAAATCAAATGCATTGCTTCTATAAAATTTGCATTTGATTTTTTCCTTTTTTTTGCTTCTTAGAGGAGGTTATCATATTTAAAAGCAGCTTTTGCTGGATAGGACCTTTTCAAAACCACACAGAAGAACATCCAAAAGGGGCAAGATCAGAACTCTATCTAGCCCAGGATCCCATCCTCCCATGCAAACCCAAGTGATTGCCTAAGGAAAGGTAAAATTAGAGCAGGCAATAGATGCTTCTCTCTCAGGGACTTCCCAAGCTACATGTGGTTTTCCCATATTAAGTAATTCTTAAGAGATCTCCCTTCTGTGAACTTCTCCTGTACCCCTTAGACTCAAGTAAACTTTTATCATCCACAGCATCTGTTGACAAGGAAGCCAACTGCCCCTTTATTTGGTTCATTGATCACTCATGTAACACAGGACACAGTAACTAGTTGACCCACTTCACCCATGACACCTGCTGGGGGGAGGGTGCTGTTTACTTGTTTTAAGCTTACTGCTTTGTTCACCTCTCCTCTTGATCCATCATCTCTCTCAATGCTTATGACTCCTAGCACGTTTAACTAAATGTGCAACAGAAGCTATTCCTTCTTTTGGTCAGAGAAATGCCATGAGGATAAAGATATTCCAATTCCATAGATTTCATTTGGGGGGAATCTGGGGAGGAGAAATGAGAGAGTGAAGAAAGAAAAAGTGATCAAAGTCCAAAACTTCAGAAAGTATTTACACCACCACCCAATTCCAGATTAACCATAGCAGCACAATGATGTGCCATTGTTTATCCAACTCCTAACACTTCTTAAAAATGCTTGGGATTTGTTTCTGGATGGATACTGGGGGGGGGATTTGTTTGTTTTGCCATTGTTAGTTGTTTTCTTTTTTCTTTGTACTGGCACTGACACCAAATAGGTGCCTTCAAAAATCTCTCAGGAAACTCCTAGCCCAATCACTTCAGGTCTGAGCAGCATTAGGTGCTCCAGACCTCAGAATTTTATACACAGAATTAAAGTTGTTCTGATTTTCCTGTTCTTGCTTAAGGAATCTAAGGTTTCCTTCTATCTTATGTATAAAAAAAAAGAACAGTTCCTGAAAAATTAACCTACAAGCTACTATTAAAAGCTTTTTACTAGAGTAATTAACACTGGTAAATTTGGACAGATTAGGATTAGCTTGTAGAGTTCTACAGTAATTCCCTAACTGCACAGAGCTGTGATGAAAATAAACCATGACTCCAAGTCAAACCATACATAAATATACTATGCCTTCTGTTAAGTCAGGCATTTTTAGCTAGCACTTTGCCAAATATATCACTCACCCCAGAAAACCACCACAGCTGAGAGCATTTTACAAATACTGGGTCAGAGTTAAGAATATAGTACTGCACCATCAACCTGACAAGCATATTTCAGCATTTATTCACAGGGCACAAATGGCTGTCTGCAAGTTAATAGCCTTTGCAAAAGCAGAAGTGTTTTGAACTTGACCTCCCTTTCCCCGCCCCAGTTAAATATTTTATCATACAACGCATTGGAATCCACGTCAGTTGATGCATATCTGTATGTACTGGGTTCAAAGGTGTGTACATGTTTACATTTGCAGGATATTTTTTCCATAAGGGAAAGAAAAGAGGAAATATCATCCACATTAGTCAACCTTCTCACTCCAGTCCCAGCAACTGGCTGCAGAAACCTCCACAATTTTTCTGTCTGAGTCAGTTTCTGATACCACGCTCCCTCCCCATGCAGACAGGAGCACAGTGAGGGTGCAGTCGATACGGCGGAGGGCAGGGCTGCCAGAGTACTGGCTTTACAGGAACCTCATGACATTCAACGAGACAAAGTCCTAGTCTTGTCCCATCTCCTGGATGAACTTAATGTCTGCAATGGCAGAGCAGGGTAGGGAGCTGGACTTGGAGGTCCTATTGGGCTGAACATCAGTCAGCAGCAACCCCAGCAATGGGCCAACAGCACCCAGGGCTGTACAAAATAGAGTATGGCCAGAAGGCTGATGGACCTGATCATGCCCCCTTTCCCCAGTGTTCATTATGCCATGTCCATGATGCTGCCATCTCCAGTTTGGTGTCCCCCAGTACAGGAAAGATGTTGATAAACTGGTAGAGGTCATGGGGACGGTCAGGGCTAGAGAGTCTGAGCTTGATCATACAGCTTCTTCAGCCTGGAGAGGAGTTCTCAGCTTGGCTTCTGTTTGTTTTTCTTTCCTTTTTGTTTCTTAAAGACAACAGATCTCCATCATTTAAAAGACACATGAAAAGATCAAATCCTTGTGTGGTTAAGCTTGGCAGCTATCTAGCAGTCTTCATTCTCCCTACCCCACCATTTCTTGTCTTCTGTGGCAAGACATTGTTTCATTTAACTGGTTTCAGTAACAACATGAAAAAGACCCTGCAACCCTCTTGACATGGCTATGTGCTTTATAAAGACATTTGAATTTGTTAATGCATTATCAATTACATTATGCAGTATCCACAGTAGGAAACTAGTTAAATGCCATTTTGAAGGATACTATGAGCGTTCTGATTAAGCAGTAGTAGCAATTAGAATTGAAATCTCTGAAAGCAATGTAACAATCAAAGCTCAGGAATAGAAATGGCAAAAAAGTACAGTTTAAGATTAAATAGGTTCCACTGCTCAGCTTTAACTTCTCTATTTACAGAACACAGTTAAATGACAAAGTCCTGTATCCATGGAAAACTTCAAGAAGTCAGCTTCCCCCAGTATTTAAATATAGGAGCTCTTCCTATTGAGTTGTCTGCCCACGGAAAAGCTAACTGAACTTCAACAATTTAGATGTTAAGTGGAATGAAAAATAATACAATAGTGAACTTGCATACATGTTTCTGCATAATTGATATTAACATAATACAATCCTATTCTTTTTAGAAGTCCTTCAACTTCTAACCTCAGATACCAGCACTTTTTTTTTTTTATGGAAGCAAATAAAAAGTTACAAACAAAAAAAAAGGCAGTTTTTCTTTTGTAACTTGCTCTTAGTCATGCAAATTGCCTTCCCTTCTCTACTGCACTGCTTTATAAACTGCATCTAATGCTGGAATGCTAGGGGATTGCTGTGCATGCTTAAAACGCATACAGGTGCCTAAGATTTAGCCGGATTCCCATGGGACTCCTAAAAGGTTAGAGACACTTTTCTTAACACAAAGGAAAAGAACACTAAAAAAATAAATATATATATATATATATATATATATATATATATATATATATATTTGTAAAGGCTTTTAGCAATAATGTTATTCCAGAGATTCTGGGAAAATGTAATAGGATCAAAAATGAGGACTTTGAATTATTTGCTGAAAGATGTTACAGCAGCTTTCTGCTGAAAGGTTTGTTTGGTTTGTTCAGTTTTGCACCTTAACTACTTGAATTCTAACATAAAGCTACGGATCTGTGACATTGGAGATACCTGAATTGCTCCCAGTGCAACTAACAGACACTACATGGTTTTTTCCAAATTACTGCAGACTCTTCATGTACACTTGCAGGTACCAGTATACAATTCCAGAAGTTTTTTATTCTTAAAGCAGAATCACCTTCACAAAATGAATAAATAGTAAATCAAACACTAGCAAAAGAATAATCCCATAAAGGAAATATGACTTAAATCACTCAACAGAAAAAAAATAAATAGCAATCTCAACATTTCTTGTAATGATCACAAACTTCAGAAAGTAGGATTAAACAGCACCACACCCAGCACTTTATAGACTTTACACTGAAGAGTTGGAAGTAAGTTTCTAGCAGGTATCGTCCAAAGTCTGGAACATATTTTATTGCCTACAACGGTTTCACTGGAATGATTTAAAGCTTATTCAAATTAAGGACATGAGCATGAATATTTTACACTAAGCACAAGTTTCACAAGTCTGAAAAAACATGCTCTATTTTCATTTTCTTTACCTCTGCATAATTGTCATCAGTATTAACAGGTAAAATGTGTGAAATGAATTATCCTTAAATTAATTCTACCATAAACAGAATAAATAGAGCATTTTCAATGGTTACAATATGGCTATGCCTGAGAAGTATTACCCATTTCTATGAGTATGTCCACAGAGGGAAAAAAAAAAAAGAAGAGAATTTCCACACTTATGTAGTCATAGGAACATTTCTAAAGTCATTCTAGAGTGAGGGTGCTGCAATTTTCCATTTCAAGGAAAGTGTCACTAGGAAACTCAGTTACCACAATAAAAGCCTATTACAACCACATGTGTAAGAAATGTTATTCCCCTGGATATAAGTGGAAGCAGCATTCATTGTTCTAATTAAATTTTGGTTAAGTGGCTTGCATTTCAGCTCTCAAGACCCACAAAACAGTCTTAGTTCTTTCATCTCAACTTGAATTCAAAGATAGTTTCTTAACCTTTATGCCCAAGCCTTTGTGGCGATTGACTCTTCAGTCACATAGGTATAGGCTGGAGACTTTACATAGGTATAAGTTTTGGGCTAACTACTACCATACTTCTTGTACTGAAGCACTTGGCTTCTATCCAGTACACAACTTTCTATTCTACAGAAAATAAAAAGGCAGGAAAGGGTGGTTCCGGGTTGGGTGTTTTGGGTTTTGGTTTGTTTGGGTTTTATTTAAAGCCAAATTAGAAGTAGGGTCTTCAACTTATTAAAATGTATTTTTCTTGGAAACAGTCAGCACAGCAAATTCAGGTTCAGCTCCATCATGCACTCTTTATTGTAAACATGAAACTCTTGAGCAAAACAAAATAAAAAGAAAAAGAAGAAAGATTATAGAATGGTTTGGAAGGGATCTTAAAGATCACAAAGACCATAAACTGATACCTTCCACTAGGCGAGATTGCTCAAAGCATAACTCTGCAAATATATTAAATAGAGAAGGGGGCTCAAGTATGAATTCAGTATTATCAACAGCTAACATCAGCTCTGAGCTACCTGTCCACAAATTGGCTTGTATTCTCTCTCTCTTTCCTGTACGTATCCATTGTCAGGGTATTTGACTCTGTCTCCCTCGAGCGAAATATGACAGCTCTTACTGAAGGACAAAATGGGATACAAGTCCCAAGAGAGTTTATCATAATAATACCTCAAGCTTCCAGCTAAGTCACTGGCAGAGCAACCCTAAAAAAATTCTTCCAAAGACTGACACATATTACTGCTTTCACAATTAGAAACATTTATTTTTTGGAGAGCTTTAAGAGCACTGAAAACAACCACCCACTCAAAAGATCATCTCTTCTATCCAACAGTTGTAGTATTCATCCCATAGAACAGAAATTTCACTTTGCCTTTGTTGACCCTGCAGAAGAAAGCATCCCGAGTAGGAAATAACAGAAATCAGGAAATTCAGCATATTCCCCAAGACTAGACAGAAAGAACATTAAAGTAATGAGAAACATCAGCTTCTTAAACAAAACAGAACAAAAACCAAAACCAACAACAAAACAACCCTCTTTTCTAATTAGAAGCTAACATTTACTAAATAACATGCAGTTACTTTCCACATGAAAAACAGGAATTTACTAATGGACTGAATGTAGCACTGGAAGAAGCTACACATGCCTTCAACCACTCTCTGCTGCTGGTTCACTGCAATTTTCAGGCACTGTATTATATCTGCACATTTAATGGTTCCACCCAAAAAGGCAAGTAAGGCACCTCTGTCACTGTAAATTGGCACTGGGACTATCGTAACCTGAATTATGGGGTAAAGAAGCTGGGTACTAGAGGATGCTTTGTGTTTCACTTAATTAGTCAATCCTAGGAGGTTTCCCTTTTGATAGCCCCTAAATGAAGAGAGTTGTGTAGTAAGGGACAAGAGTTGTGATATGGCTGGTAGTGATTTTGTATATATGCTTAAAATTGTTAATGTTGGTATTATGGGTACAATTGGTCATTCTTATCTAATCAGAAGAAAATACCACCAAATGTATCCTATTCCAGATGGATGAAGAGATGCAGAATATGTTCTTACAGCTGCATCTCACAGCAACTATTTAATTTTCTCAGGCTTTATCTTAAAGCATATGATTTTTAAACTTCTTTGCAGTATTTTGAATTCAGGAAGTATTATCTCTAAAGTGAAATAGACAGCTTCTCTCATAAAGAAGAAAAAAACCTCCACAAAAATAAAAAGCAAATCAGCTGAAATGCCTGAACACAAGGATGAACATGACAGGTAACAGTTGTTACTTGTCTCTAGTTGGCTCTAGTTATATAGAGCTTTATGTAACACAAAGCATGGCATTCAAGTTTTTCCAAAGTTGCTGTTTTCTTTAGGAAATAATGAAACCTAGTTGTGCTAAAGAAACATCAAACTGATAAGTTAAAAATATTCAAAAGTTAGAAATGCCAGAGCCATAGTCAGAGCTCTGTTATTTCGTCTCATATATGCACTTAATTTCAACTTCAGCAAGACTTGTATGACACGGTTTTCTGTTTGCTTTATAGAATTTACACTTCATTTAGTGAACAGGATTGATAACAAATACTTGGAAAAGAACAGAGCAGCAAGATGTCAAAGGCTTTATCCAAATCCCAAGTTCTGCAAGGTGCAGAGATACTTCTGGCTACCTTGGCAGATAGTTTCAGCCTCATTCTAAATATAATCCTGTAGTAAAAATATTAACAGGAGCCAGATATTTTAATCTGCTATTTTATAGAGAAAAAAATTTGATACTGTAAAACAAATTTCAACATTAGGGCTCAAGGGTTTGTGGTAGCTTTAAAAAAAGTTTGTTGGATTTATTAGTAGTATTTAATGAGACACTTAGAGTGGATAGATCATTTTCCAGAATTTTATTTTTTTTTTCAGACAGAAGAATTAATTTGCTTGAAAGACGAGACAAATTTTAATTTACACTCTCAGTCTGATTGTTCAGGCTGCCTCCTTTAAAACTGATAACTGGGATAACAAATTCCACCAGAACTGAAATTTGGCATCTGCCTAAGCAAACTCGCCCTTTTAACTCCACGAATTGATTTTACAAAGAACCATTCCACAGCTGGGAACAGCTGGGTGTGTCACCTCTAAAGAGCTGGGTAGGGAAGTGCTTACATTTTTAAATAGTAACTGACAACTGAGAGCCACTGAGCTCATACTGCATTCTTACTTTGACAGGGCTAAAAAAGAATCAAATGAAGTGTGCTAAGACAATCTTGCATTTGTGTAAATTTAAAAAACCCTCTCAAGCTGCTGGGTTTTAAAATAACACCTCCTCTGATTAAAAATAATAAAATCCTAGGCTAAATAAAATAAAATACACTGAAATAACTGAAGAGCAACACATAGGCATATACACAAATAACTAGCCACAAAACTGTATGATGTGCACATGACTGCCAAACATGGTATGTGAGGAATAAATCCATCTGCATAATCTTTATTGGAACACATGACACATTGCTGTACTGTACCATTGAGCAATAACTTCTGCAGATTTACAGAGAGACTGAACTATAAATCTCAGGCATTAATCCACGCTCCCATTTTCATTGGCAGAAAAGAAACCATCCATGCCAGTATATTTTTTCCACATCACCCGACTACTAATCTCATTGCTGATCTGGCAAAGCATAAAGTTTGCAAGGCTTTGAAGAGCAACCAGTAATTTTAACCAGTCCTCTTCACACAAACTTCTAAACAATGAAAATTTAAGGAGCTTTTTCTTTGCAAAAAGGATAATCACTTAATCACTTGGAACTGAGAGTCTGGATATTTAAGAGGATTCTTGCCTCTCCCGTCCCAGATACTAGTAGTAATTACAGAGGACTTACTCATTATCCCTATGCATCATCTCAGCTGCAATAGAAAACAAAATACAAGTGAAAGTTGTAACCTCCTTACCAGATAGGAAGATTATTTTCTTAGCACAGTTTCTGGCAAGCCACGAACAACAGAGAGTCTTCATCTTAACTCAGGTGGCAAAAGAACATCACCCAACACACAAACATGAAGTTCAGTATCTGAATGGCATTGTGGTGGTGTTGATGAGATAGAAAGAGCACTTATCAGCAAAGGTAGAGCTTAACTTTTCCTTCTGGGAAGGGAGCCTGCCCAGGTGGACAGGACCGCAGCACAAGATGCCAACAGCCTTAGGGCATATGATTTCCCACAACGCAAGGAGAAGGAGGTACCACACATAACTGCCAGGCAGCAGAGGCAGAAAGAACAGAGGGAACACCTCTCCACAGAGCACATCATCCTTAGAGGGCAGACGATCCTCCTCCAGGACATTCCCAGCATCAGAGGCATCAGAGCAATTAGAGAAGTCTACAGAAGGCCCAGCATGGCAGGGATGGAGATGCAACCTCCCAGCCAGCATCTGAAACTGGTTGTTGCTCTGGCATAAAATGACAACTCTCATGACTGCCTTTAGCTACAGGAGCAGACTCACCCTTTTAATGGTACCTTCCTCTTATCTCCTTTCCACATGTAAGGCAAATCAGGCATCTTCTTATGCCTGGCAGTACCTATGCGTATCCCACCAGCACGCTGCTCTCGGCCTGAAAAGCTGATTGTTTCAGCAACAGTTTATTTAATCTATTTTGGGTAGATAAGCGTGCTCTAATGGTGGTGCAACAACAGAACACAGCAATATTGCTGAGGTGTCAAAATACACACTGCTGCAGGCACACGTAAATGTTATCCTGTACAACCTATCACAGATGGTTTAAGATGTGGATAATTAGCCTCAGGTGACAGCAGCAGAATAGATTTGCTTAGGAATGTTAGAAAGCCAAAAATTGAATGTAATCTTTTATAAAAATCAGCATATAAAAAAGGTTTCCCTTCTTTGGGAAAAGAAATTATTTACTTCTAATGCCGAAACTAAGGTTAACAAAGGATAATATGAAAGCAATACATGAAATAGTATCCCTTTTCTGAGGTCTGGTATCCTACAAGTTTGACGAAATTGGTAATTCAGCTCAAATGTATGAAGTTATTTATTTCTATTAAATAACAAAAAACCCCACCCATCAGATAAAACTCCTGATCAGATAGCATTTCTCTCCTGACACACATATGACTCTCTCTGGAAACCCTCTGAAGACTAGACTGCCCTCTGGGTAATCAAATGACTCATAATAAACTTTTCAATGAAGAGAGCTCTCTTCGTATAACTTATTTCCTTCATTTGTTGGACTAAAACTTCCCATCCCCCTCCAAACTCCTCAACACATCAAAATGTGCTGGTATAGTTTAGGTTACTGCTTTACAGCATGCTCAGATACAGATGTTTTGAATTATTCTGAGTATTTTACACACACTGTGGGACTGTCATATGACAGTGTGGAAAAATCAAACTTATACTGCATTAAAAGAGCATGGCTATACCAATGGCAACTTCTCAACTCTAAACCAGACCCCTTGCATTGCTCTCAGTAAGAAGATCTCAATGGTTAAAGCTACTTTTCTGAAAATCACCAACTAACCTGTTGCCAAGTACCTGTGATGTAAAAACCCCACTGCCTTATGACAACTTCAAATTCTAGCCTTACTCTCTGCTCCCAGAGCTGGGAGGGGAACCAGCAGAGCTGACAGGATAAAACAAAACTAAACAAAACACATCACCAACAAAACCTGGTTACAGACCCACTGGATGAATTTCATGGCTGACCTCACTTGGGAACTGCTGTTAAAGTAGGGACGAGTTGGACAACATACCTTGCACAACAGTTTACTAACTCGACCTCCCCAGGGTTTCAGCTTGTCACTGTTGACATTGCTGAAGACCAGCTCCTGACTGCCTCTAACCCTTCCTGGTGATTCTCTTTGAAGCACACCTCCACCAAAATAACTTTAGCAAGGGTTTTGTGGATAATTAAAGCATGTTAAAAGCTACCAACCCTCCAGCTTTTGGCATGATGTAGGAACCAGCAGCAAGAATACCGGCATCCTGGAAAGGCGCCAAGTCCCTAAATACGTTTCGGGTATGAGTCAAAGACTGGAAAATACATTGCCATCTCAAGTATCAGACCTCAAAACGGTATGAACTTTCATTCTGAAACCAGGCAGAGAGTATGTCAACGTGCTACTGCCAGATCCACCTACATAGAGATTTCTTTCCAATTAAAGCAATTGTGTCATTTCACAGTATTTTTTCCCTTGTATTTACAGAAGGATTACTGCCTATTCTTCTTTGATCAAACCAACAATTTAAGATAGGAATCAATTCTTAACATTTAACCTGACAGGTTTTCAGCAAAAATCACTGAAGTTTCTCTTTTTTTTGGAGACAATAAAACCACCCTTTGTACTAACACAATAAAAACAGCTAATACTGTAACAAAGCAAGACGCCCCAGGACAATATTTTTCCATGACACATTTATCTTAAAACACCTGTTAAGTGTCTATACAGTAAAAATGCACCTTAATCTCTCAGAAACTACTAATAAGACTCCTAATAGGAGACACAGCAACCCTGAGATGTGAGAATCCATCAATTATATTTCTGAACCAAACCACTGCTATTTCACAGGAAAACTCTTTTTTTCTATAAACACGACTATTTCCCTTTGTACAATTCAGTACTTAATTTCTACTCATGCACACACACCCCCATTGACAGGAGATGTGACATTCGGTAACAAACACCTGATTAATATTTGGAGTGGTGAGACCCGCTGTCCCTGAGGAACACTGTACCCGAGCCTCTGAGCCATTCAGATAAGTATCAGAAGTACCACCTCAGCCTTTCAGATTTTACGTTGGTAATCTCAAAGCATAAAGGGAAGTGATGCTTGAGGTATCATTTAACAGTTAATTTTGCTCCAAGTTTAAAATAACCTGAACAGTTTCTTGTATATTAAATCCTGTAAATATTCATTAACAATTATTTCGCATGAGGCATAATAATACCCATGTTTTAAAATTAAATTTGTGCAAATCGTATCTACCAGTCTCAACAAGGCTTAAACCCTCTCCACAGTATTCAGAACTGCTTGTACCAGATTAAAAGAATGTTCCATAGGCAAACATTAAAAATAAATAAATAAATCAATAAAAAAGACCATGAAACAGCTTGGAGGGAGAAGGGGAGGGAGAAAACAAAACCACAAAACTCACTTGACTGTAACTCGATTGGACAAATCCTGAAGATCTCCTGGATGAAAAAGCTGAGCTTCTTTCAGTCCAATATTTTCACACGCTTTCAGAAAAACATTTATATTATCCTGCAAAGAGAAGTAAAAAGCAGTTGCTTAGTTAAAAGCACTAAGCAGGTTTTGCAAGATGATTAGTGAGAGCCTCTGAATGTCAAAGTCCAGCTCACGTAAATAATACTGAAAAAGCAATCTTCAGGATCATAAACGCAGGTCGCTCTTCATGCACACAGGCAGCCTGGGTTGTGATCTCGGCGACTGAGGGGTACGTTAAAGATTACCTGGCATAAGGCAGCAGTGAGCCAGTAGGCAGCAATCTCCACTTTGATGTCAGCTCTGCTCAGCAAACAAACGCCCTCTTCCTCGCTTTGCACGACAAGCCTCACCTCTTGCCTTTAAAAATAACTCCAGCTACTGACATTCACCACCCAGAAACTCTTGGCAGGGGAGGAAGAAGAGGAGGGACGCACTGCTTCTATGCTCACAGACCGCTGAGGGAATACTGCACCTGGAGTCTGGGTTTGGTTGCTGAGCAAAGCTCCGAAGAGACAGAAACCAAACTGTATTCAGTGCTGCTGCTTCCTTACATCGGGGGCTTTTCCTCTCCTTTGTGTTCCTCCCCTTTCTATCCCCCCCCCTCCCCAGCTCACACCAATATGACAGAGTATAGGTGCAGGGTATTAGGGTGTTACAGCACTACTCACTGCACCTGCTGCAGATCAACCCACCTGCAAGAGCGAGGCTAAAAAAAATAAATCAAACGATAGAGAAAGATTATACAACTTGTGATCTCTTTCCACTCCATAAACAATAGGCATTAGGCAAGAAATTCCTTCTCGTTAAGGCGGAATGCTATCAACAACAAAAGAATGTGCCCTCTTGCGCACTTGCTCCCTTCAGCTGTAAGCCACAGGAAAAGGTACACAAAGTTACTTAATTCAGAAGCTACCCACAGCCCTGTCATTTGAAAGGTTCCTAAATCAAGGTGCTGGTAACAGTATGCAAAAGGTCCACCTCAGCAATTTAATACACCTTAAACTTTTTTTCTTTTTGACACATAATCACCGGCTGTAACAATTATACCATCATTTAAAATTTCTTTAAAAACAAAACCATAAAGAAAACAACCACTGCTTCTAATACAGGCTTTAAAAAGTAAAACAAACCCAAGAATACCCACAACCTTCTGTTTTGAAGGTTCCTAGGATTCTAGTATTTTTAATCAGTCTGTAAACATGGCTTCATTCAAGGAAAACATTTGAACAAGGTATTCCCTGCACAGGCTGCAGGCTCTGTGTTAACACATCCAAAAGATCCCAAGTGTCTCACACAGGGAAGGTTTTGCCTCAAAGCCTGATGTGTGATGTGCCATGGTGGGAGCTGTTCTGCTTCAGGGGGATGACCTGACAACAATGAGGGGGAACATGATGTGGTGGCAAATGAGACAAAGTGGCTTGGAAGGATGGAGAACGGGCAACCTCATCTCTGCCTGTGCATTAGCTTCTGCAAGTGCCCAGGGGCTGCCTGCACAAGTGGCCAAGGAGACTGACGATGGGGGATGTAACCTCAGGAGGGACATTTACTCTTCCTTTCCATGAAGCACAAGGAAATCTAACTATATGTGTCAGTTTTATTCAATTAATATTTGAGTGCTAGTGATAGACTGGAACAGGTTGCCCAGAGAAGCTGTGGTTGCCTCATCCCTGGCAGTGTTCAAGGCCAAGTTGGATGGGGCTTTGAGAAACCTGGTCTAGTGGAAGGTGTCCCTGCCTCCGACAGGGGGGTGGGAACCAGGTGATATTTAAGGTCCCTTCCAATCCAAGCCATCCTATGATTCTATGATTAGTACCAAAACCCAAAGACTTGAAAAGACATCACTTCTTCTTTACAGAAGTGGCCACAGACTACAGTCCTATTGCAAGAAGGGGAGTTGCTTCGTAAACAGCAACAGACAGGCAACTCTCAGGTCAGTGTACAGGGGTCTGGGGAACCCAAGAAACTTCTGTAGAGCAGAAGGAACAAGTAGTTGCAAGGGAAGGAACACTGAGACCCATCAAGGCAACATGCCCTAATTGTTCTAACCAACCACACAAACTGAGTCAACTCCCAAAGCAATGGGTTACATCAACTGAACTGCAGAAAATGGGCACATTGTGCAGGTAAACGAGGAAGAAGAGTCAGAGGTTTAGAGAAATGGATGCTGCCTACACCCCAAGCGGCAGGAAAACAAAGGAGTTGCTCATCAGCGGCTGCTTCGCTGCACAACCACTGAACTGTTGGCACATGAGAGAATTAATTTGGAAGGTGTCACAGCAATTAAACCTATCAAACATCAACCTCCTGATAAATAACACTTACAGCTCCTGAGAACATCTATTGCCGACATGGGCCAAGACCTTCAGAAACTGGTCAGAGGCCAGAAACTTCCCAGAGGCCAGGGAAAGACAACACAGGAGCAGAACACAGCTAGTCACAGCCCTTGTGTGCAGGATAAAACATGGTTCAAAATGTGCCTCCCCCAGCTCCCAAGCCAGCAGTTTGATCACACCTGCCATCTCACATGTGACTGCCCCAATGCCAACCTCATCTGGTCAGGGCCTGGAACTGACACCCAAAGCATCATGAAATGGCACACAAAAAGTTATTACTCAGGTTAGCAAATTGACACAAAAGGTATCATTTCAACAAATCAGCACTTGTAAATACTGTCCTTGCCAAGCTATTCTTGACCATCCCTAATCATTGTAAATCACTGAAGCTACAGGTCTCAAAATAGCTAACAGCAGTTTTAAACTCTATCAGAATAATGAACCTTAAAATTAATTTTAAATAGAACCACAGAAATAAGCAGGGAAAAAAAGACAAGCTATCAACCTTGCAATTAGATTTAACATTAGAGATGCGAACAGGAACATTGTTCAGTGATTAATGCATTCAAATATAGAAGCCATCATGTATTCCTTTTACCAATATAACTGTACTTTAAATAAGACTAATTGAAGCTACTTGAGCTTCAAAGCATATACTGCAATCTGAATCCCATCATACTCCACACAAGCTATTCTTAAGCATTCAGAACTCATAAGCCTGGAGAAGCACAACACAACAAATCTACCTTCTGGTGACTGCAGGTCATGCTTGAGATAAAAAAAGGACTCGTGCCTACGTCCACACCTGCCTTCTACCACTGAGGTGTTCCAAATGTCTGTAAATGAGGGCAGGCCATTTAAGTTTAAGCAAGATTCAAATTAGTAGTTGCAGAGAGAGGAGTATGATGATGATGAGAGAAGACAAGGGACCTGCACAATGAGAACTGGAGAAATTGGTTCCGCTATACCCATAAAATGGGGCATGAGAGGCAATACTGCTGCATCTACCAGGACAACGGAAGCAAAACCAGAAAGAGAGAGATGTCCAGTCCAAAGGCAAGGCTCCATGGTCAGGCAGATCAAATACATTTATGTAGAAAACATAAGGTTTCTGACCATTAAAAAAGGAGATCTCCTGAACTGACAGGCACTATATGGACAAAAATTAACCCCATGCTTCTAATACAGAGCTCCAGTACTGCATTTCCATAAGCACCTGAAGCTGGAATTAGCATCATAGAATTACAGAGTTTAAATCACAACAAAAATAAAGCCTTAAGTCTTAACCACAAAATTCAACAGCAATTTATTTCTGGTATGTTATTACTACTTCTAAGTGTTTTGGTGAGATGGAGTAGGGAGGCTGGGGGTTGGGGGGGCCTGTTTCTTTCTCCCCAGATGGTGTGCATGATGAAACAGCAGAGCATTTCAGATGCTCCCAGCACAACTTGAGTTTCCCACATGCAGCAGACTTACATTAAATGCACAGCACAGAATGCTGAGTAGGTATAGCTATTACCTTTCAGCATTTCATTTTTGTCTCAAACTTCAAAGTAAACCGCACCCAAAAACTCTGCAAAGTCGTAATACGAGACAGAGCCAGCAGTGGGAAGCAGGTCATCCACGAGCAGGCATTTAAATACCACTGTTTGAGGGAATAACAAATGATACCACACGCTTTCAGGCATGCACCTGCCTTGCTGGTCCCCATGGTGCATCACTAGCCACAAATCATTCCCTCTGCCTGTTGCTAAAGCATCCCTCTCTAACCAGTGTTGAGAAGGAGCCAAGATAACATGCCCATATTGAAAGGGAGACTGTGGTCCATTCCCTCCTTCTCTCCTATATTGTAGCAAAGCAGAAAAAGTGCCTTTCTCACTCTTCATGAACACAGCCTTAGGGACAGGAGGAGGGCAAAGAGCTGAGTCTTCCCTGTCCTTCCTTGTCAGACCTCAGTGCTGCTCCTGCTCCCAGACAAGGGGCAGGAGGGCTGCACCAGAGCTCTGCACCTCCAGCAGGGCTGCCACAACAGGGCTCCTCATTCCCATTGCTATCCTCCAGACTGCAAAGAAGCCAGTCACTGTATGGGAAAACATGAGAGTACAGACATCTTTCTTTAAAAGTCATTTAAAAAACTGAAATAAAATTTGAGAGATTGCCACTGGCATTAGTGCCATGTTTGCAGCTGGAATCAACTCCTAATATATGCCACCATGGCAAGAACTTCAGACAAAGGTGAACAGCACTATGACAAGGAATACTAATATATATTGCTGGTGAGGTGGTGGCAGTGGTGGGGAATACACCTCAACACCCATAAAAAACAGAAAATAGATCAAGAACTTCTAAACCAGAAAAAAAACCTGTATGAACAACAGGGAAGTGAAGGAAAATACAAAAGTAGAGATACAAAAAGGATGGAGAAAGAGTTGGCATTAAGTAGGAAAAAAACAAACCACCCACTAACCTAAGAGGAGACATACAGTGCGTAAAATACAAAAAGAATCTCAGAAATCTCTAAAGTGAAAGAGCATAAAGTGAAAGGCAATTAAGAGAGGTCTCCATGTAAGCATGTGTAAATACCATCTTATTTTGACTATTTATGTGCAATGCAACATCACAGTAAATTCAGCTTCTATATTTGAGATGCAATTTAATTAAAAAACAAATCCCTCATTATCATTATTATCTGGGTGGGGCAGGAATATTAATTTAAACAAGCATGTAAATACATTTCTTTCTTTAAGGTGCAGTCATGCTGTGTGGTAAGCCTGTCTTCTCCCTGGTTAACTGTTTCTCTGAAGCCTTGCATATGCACTGAAACACAGACAGGTCTCTTAGGCATGCAAGTTACAGCACATCTTTCAATTCACTTGGCACCTGGGAGAAAAACAATTTAATTAACATGGTGTTATTCTGTTTTTCCTGGTTGCATTGGCCAACAGATGAAGACAGTCCCCCAGGTGTCTCCTACTTCTATGCAAATACCCACTGTTTCAGTTAAAGACCTTACTTCTACTGCAATACAAAGGTCTGTTTTGTTTTGGGTCTGGCTACGGGATGGGCTTTTTTGGTTGGTTTGTTGGTTGGTTTGGGTTTGCTGTCTGTTTTTTTGATTTGGGTTTCTTTGGGGTGAGATTTTTAGGGATTTGTTTTTGGCATTTTTTGGGGTTTTTTTTTTCTCATTCTCAGAGTATCAAGGAGAAGAATGGGAACTGAATTTCATAATGACACCTTATGCTCACAGGGCCATGAAGCATATTCACATGGAAGTATTACAGCATCACCCAGACCATGACTTCATGCCAGAAGTTATTTTCATTTTCCAGACTCCCAGAGGAAAAAGATAAAAAAAAAAAAAAACCAACAAACAAACAACCCCCCCCAAACAACAACAACAAAACCCAACAAAACAAAACACAAAACCAAAACCAACCAATCAAAACTACCAAAAAAACCCAACACACAACAATGAATTTCTGACATTTTAGGAACAGAAACTGATGCATTTTTTCAGCTATAGAATTCTGAAAATCATCTGAATAGATCACATTTACGAGACTTCTTTTTTAGTACTACATTTATGGAGACATTTTGGAGTGCTCTTGAGAGTTTACACTCTTCAGTTCTGCATTCATGACAATTCCTTATTGGCACCCTTAAATAAGGGCCTATTTCCATTATAAAAAGAGGTACTTTAAGACAGATGCATCACTATACTGACCACTAAGGCTGGCTCAAATTGGTTAATGCAGACTTCAGCGCTGACTTTTGCAGCAGCATCACTGTGCAGCTACATGTTGTTTATATTTGGAGGTGGGGTAAAGGAAGAAACCTACAGCAGGAGCTCGTTGAACAAGTTGGGTAACTTGCTCTTCCTCGGAGGTACGTTTCGGTTATTAGCACTGGCTGTGGGTGTGGGTGGGAGCAGAAGGGGTGAGGGCAAGAGCAAAGTA
Organism: Melopsittacus undulatus; assembly: GCF_012275295.1. NCBI lineage: Eukaryota > Metazoa > Chordata > Aves > Psittaciformes > Psittaculidae > Melopsittacus > Melopsittacus undulatus. Next base: position 41,838,721 of record NC_047528.1, on the reverse strand, counting down.
TGGGGCTGAGCCAGCCTTGTGGTGTGACCACAGGCCTGGAAGCCAGGAACTCACGATTACCACTTTGGCCTTGCACACTGGGATGCTGAGTGCCCATCACCTACTCATGCCATCTGTAGACTGTGATCCCTGCTCCTACAGTTCTCCTGGTTTCTCCAAAGGTTGCTAATGGATTGGACCTTGAACTGAAAGGGGAAGGAGGAGTAGGTGGAAAAGCTAAACCACTTTTTTCTTCCCTCTCTTTTTGGACCCAAAACTAAAAATAATAATTAAAGCAATCACCCTACAGGGATAATTTGACTTAAGACTGACTTCAGGGCTTCAGTAAGTTATCCCACCTATGACAGAGTGCACAGAGCACCATGTTGGCCAAAGATCAGGAACGGTGCTAATTGCATTGCCACTCCCTTCTGTGTGCCCTTCGTAGTTTTTCCACATTAGATGAAATAATAAATTACTGTGATCCTTGACACAGGGATTTCCTGCCCCAGCTCTACACATGATTACAGACACCAACTGTTTTAACGATTCACTTCCAGATTTCCTCTCAAAAAGCAGGTGCTCCTCCTGCCGGAATGCAGGAATGAAACTTTACGCATAAACTTTCTCATTCTCTTAGTGCTTCCAGTATTGACAACTGTAGATCAGCCAGAAGGAGGAATATTCCCCTTAATCATTGCAATTCATGAGTGTCAGAGTTCAGCCATTATGGAAAACACATTCTGAAGCAGCATTAGATAAGAACTACTCTGGTTTTGAACAAAAAGGGCCATCCATCCCCCAAACCCCAATTCCACCTGCAATGACAACAGCCAGTTATGGACCTCTGTAAGGCCAGAGTGTGCACTGAAGGATCTTCCCTAGAGTTTGTTCCTCAGCTCCTGGCACTGCCCACCACCATATGTAGTGGCCAGCAGAAGACCTCTCCACTCTAGCTCATCTCATTGCCTGCAACCTCTTGCAGCACTGAGCTCAACAGTTGCCTTCCAACAGGAGTGACGAGATTAAGGGAAACACACAACAGAAATTAATGGGGATTTTTGAAGCAAGACTTCCAAGTTAACAGCTTTCAAGGTGTTCAACAAAGCAAGGGACCAACTGTCCTCAAAGACTTGAAATTCCTTTCAGGCCTGTGTCTTTTACCCAGCTACAGCATAACCTTTGCTATGACATTACAGCTGTGTATTACAGCAACAACATGTACCAAATAAGGCTTTTATTGTTAAGAGAGTGAATATCAGGTTGTAAACCACAGGTGTGTTTCTGGGATGTTGGTGCTACCAAATAAGGCCAGCTGGAAAAGACAAGAGCAAAAGTACAGCACATGGGCACCCTGGGCAAACAAGCCTTGTAGGTCAGAAGAGCTCTCCATACTCCACAGCTTCATCCCATTTTGGGCCGGACAAAGTGACTTTAGCTCTCTCCTTGCAGGCATTCTTACTGCAAAGAACATACAAGCTTGGAAAGCCAATATGGAATAACCATCCCAGGCTATTTCTGTGCTTAGATGAGCCTTAACTTTCCCACCAGTTAGTTGGATTCCACTCAAAATCAAGAAAAAAAAAGAAAAAAAAGAAAAAAATCAAGTGATGTGCTTTTCACCTCAAATAGTTTATACAAAACAGACTTTAAAAGAAGACTGTGTTAAGTACTCTAGTGCCAAGTCACCCCACTACACAGAGCTGGAATGACAGTAATCCACTTAAAGGTGAAACTCCCCTGAAGCCTAATGAGTAACAAAAAAAGTAAAGACCTCTTGTTCTTGAAACATAGTTTTGGCACCTTCCCCTTCCCCCCCCTCCCTCCCCCTGTTGTATATACAAGTTTTTCTGTTTTGCTCACACAGGTCAACAATTTGATATAGATGAAATTCAGTCCCTCCACATACAGGGCTTGAAACAGAGCAAGTTGCTTCAGATCCTCAAGTCACATAGTCCCTGATTTTTTGTGATTTAGTATTTCGGTCTTCCTAAAAGAGAATTGGTATGTTTCTTCTAACTATGCTTCCTTCAAGAGCCAGAAATCTTTTGCATCTCAAGAACAATAGCCTCCTACTATTGTATTTAATCTTTGTTACGATACTACTACTGTATTTAATCTTTGCTGCCCTACACAGGCTTATCCTGTGCTGAAGGGAAGATCTGTCAGCACACCCAGATCAATGAGCAGGTTCAGAGATGGTCTCCCTTGAAGCCCATCGGAGCTCCTGCATTAGTGCCAGGCTAACTCTTGTTGCTCCCTGTCCTCATGCCCCAGAGAAAGCAGCAGCTCAGCACCCTGCATTTGGAAGTGTTTGGTATTGGCATTGTCTTTAATTGCTTTTTTTACACACATCACTGGAGGAGGGTGATTCAACACAGGCATGCGGGCATGGAGGTGTTCAGACGGGTGTTAAAAGATGTTGTATAAGGATTTTATACCAAACAGAAGAGCCAGTAGCATAGCTGTACAGCTCCAGCACTTGAAGCACAGAAAAAATTATCACTGCTGCAATTAGCATCTACTTTTTTGGAAATTGCCACAAAATTTAAGCGCTACACATCAATGAATACCTGACAAACCAGTCACTGCAGCGTCCAGCTCAGGAAGATTTAACACAGATAAAGACCAACTGCCGTAAGAAATCTCAAAACTGCACTTCCTTGGCAAAGGCAGGAGCAAACAGATTATAAATGTCACAAGTATGATTTAAGGTGTGTACCTGTTCTACGTGGTTGGCATTTCTTTCCCAGTTAGGAAGGAATGTTTCGTTACAAACACAGAAAGAGTCATCAGTTATTTAAGGAAATAAAAATAGCGTACAGACAACAGCTGATTAAGAAATGGAATTTTTTTGCAGTTTGTTTGGCAACCATATTTACGTATTTTGTTAAGTGCTGGCAAGTTGAGGCAAAAAAGGTCATACCTTCTCAGAGCTTTGGTTCATAGCACAAGGAGGGATGAAATATTTCCACATTAGAAAGGTCTCGCTGCCCATCCTGTTGCTTTACAGTTAGCTTACAAGCATTTTTAAATTAATTAATTAACATTTTGACATCTCATCCCAGTAACACACTGGAAGCATCAGTTTGGAAGAAATTCTCTCATTTAAAGCCTCCCCAGAATACTACTGATTTATGGAGATCAACCAACAGGCACAGCACTGACTGTCCCCTGGCAAGAGACCAGGGCAAGTAGTTGAACCTTCATTTCTTGGGGTCTGTACTGATATAATTTCTTCCCACTTGTGTCTCCTCAATACATTTAATTTCATCATCTCCCACCCAAAACCTGTCAAGTTCAATCCAGTGTCTGGGTTTCATTCTGCCTGATTGAAGTCTTGAGCAGCTACTAAAAATGTCACAAAGAGTTTGCATCAACCTCCTCTTTCCCCACACCCTACATTTCAAAGTGGTTAGGCAGCAACAGAAAACAATTAAAGGAAATTGAGAGCTAAGGCTGAAATGTACCATATGTTTTCAAGCAGAAGGCCACAAAACATCAGTAAACCACTGCTGAGATTACATACTCCCACTATCAGGCACTGAAAGACTACAGAACAATGTCATCTCTTAACTATTAATAACCATACTTCCTTTCTAGCACACAATCCTCTTTTCTTAATTGTCTAACAGAGATATTTCCATACGAGCCACATTCCTCTTTCCCATAAGACAGTAGAAAGGGTATTAGAAGTGATTTATAGTTCCACATACATTCCTATCAGGTCTTGCATCGCTCCTGACATTTGCTAATTTATAGCTTTAGGTTCTCACAACTAAAGTCAGACTTTTCAGGGGTTTTTTATTATTTTTTTGTTGTTGTTTTGCAGTATAGTTTGTGAGTGCACTGGACAGAGAGTCAACCCCTACCATACTCCAACTTACTGACTGACCTTGGGAAAGCCACTAAAACTCCCTCTACCCATGCCCTGTTATTTTCAGCTGTAGAACTGAAACCACGTCAAAGCACTCTTTGCAAAGTACTCCAAGATGTAACATTTTTAAAGCTTTTTATATAAAAAGTAAAACTTTTATTAATATTTTAACTATAATGATCAGGTTTCTGAAATGCTCCATAACTTCAGGAAGACAAAAAAAAAGTCATAACATTATTTATTTTTTTCTATTTTTCTTTTTGTTTAATCAAGATTTTCATCCCACAGTTTGCGTGCCCATTGTGTTCCCAAATTTGAAGCAACATCTGCTTAGCAGTATGAAGTAACATCAACTGAAACTTCTGAATTTTACAACAGAAAGTTGCTAATTTCCAATTATATTTTCGATTGCACTAACAGAATTTCACTAAAAAATCCATTAAGTAAGAAAAACACAGTCCCCCTTACATCCATTCTGAATCTCCCCTCTTTTAGCATAAAATCATCACCACTTGCCCTATCGCAACAGACCCTCCTAAAAAGTCTGTCCCCATCTTTCATGTGTTCTGGTACTCTTCAAAACCTTCAGAAGGTTTACATCATTTAGTATTACTTCCTTGTTGCTACAAAAAGAGAACATCAGACTGGCAAACAGAATATGTCAAATGGTTACCAGCCTACTAGTCAGCTCTTGACCAAAATTTATGAGGGTATTTCTTATCAGCATTTTTGAACATTGTTAGTTGCTGCACTACCAACAGTTCCATCCAGGTTTGAGCCTTTGTCTTCTGGTATTTCACAGCAAAACGAGTAACTGTAGCTTTTATGTAAATTAGTCCATGTATTTGTGCTTCCTCATTTTTCATGAAGGACAGAAAAGAGATGCTCTCTTACACTTCTTTTTCCATACCAGACAAGCTACTGTTAATATTACTAATGTAGCCTATACCAGTCAAATTCACAGAGCAGAAGATTAATACTTAAAAATTCAAATAATTTAAAAAATACAAAATGGAAGAAAATAGAAAGTGTGAACCAATATAATGGTTACACTAAGCAGGAGATGAATAGCAGGAGAAAATGTATAGTCAGGATTTTCAGCATGAAGAAATGAACTTCACAATTAAATATACTTTGAAAAGATTATTTTTTTAATTAAAACAAACCCTCTCAAATTAATATTACCATATTTTTAAATTTAACTGGAAAACACATCTAATTTCATTCCAAGTAACCTAGAAAAGGAATTCTGAAGCTGAGTCCTAAATAAAACATAAAATCTTCACTTTGCAAGTGTGGATTTTACCTGAAAAATTGTTTTACAACTGTCCTATAATGAAGTAAAAATGTCATTGGCATGCCATTCTCCTACATCACAAAAAAACAACCCGGTCAAGAAAACTTTCCCACAGAAAAGGAAACTTCGGCCAGCTCCACTTGATGACAAGAGATAAGGAAGTACCAGGGCGGTTCCATGGTTTGCAAAGTGTTGGGCACAAAGGCTCAGAAAAATATTTTTAATGGCAACATTTTTATCTTATCCACCCCTGTCTTTATCTCCCTTTTCATTTTAGTGTAGGTTTCTTCCATGTCTCCCTTCTTACCTTTATTATTCCCTACTTTCCCCGTTTAGGAGGCATGCATCAATGACCTCTGTCACAAAGTAGCTCTCCTTCACTCTCTGAAGTGGCTGCCTTGGTGCAAGTGGAATTAATACTTTCTGATACATTAAATAAATAAATTACAGAATGTAGTGATGTTACATTAGACTGCATTAAAAAGAGGGAATGATGCTTGAACAGCACTTTTCAGCAGGGCATGTTGAGCCTTGGCGAAACAGAAAAGTAAGCGTTTGAAAAATCCTGCCTGGAAAGCTATCAACACCATTCTTCATCCTAAAGGAACCTTAATTCCCCACTAGAACAAAACAAAACAACAACATCCCATTCTACTGTATTTCAGATGCCTATGTTCAAGCCCGGGACTGCCTAGAAACGTGCAGTTTTATTCTCTTGTATGAAAGGGAACCAAAAGTTCACACAAAAAAAAAAAAAAAACCCTCTCTGGGAAAGCTGAAGAACTTGATGAATATGATATTTGGTGCTAATATTCATGCAGCACTCACACAGAGACAGAGTTAGCAACATCTCTGCTTGTTTGAAATCAAGGACCACCTTTAGAAAAAAAAATAACTATCACTAATGGCATTTAACTTACAATTCTAAAAACCCAGTGGTTTTCTACTCTGCCCTGTGGTTTGACCTCATCCCTCAGGCCTCTGATGTAATGAAATGTTTCCCAGCCACAGAGCAAAGCATTGCACTTTCACCCTACTGGAGATGCAAGGAAAGATAGATGGTCTTAGAAGACCAAATTGGTACGCTGCAAGACAAGACTCCCATCAGCTACCACTCTCCAAAGGAGATACTGATTCTAACTCCAAATTCGCTTCACCTCCTGGGCTCAGCTGGAAACTTACTATAACTAAAAGTTTGCCTTGCTACAGAGCATAAAGTTACTCCTCCTGAGAAATAAGCAATATATTATTCTGATAGATATGCTGAGCTTGCAGGTAGTATACAAAACTCATTCATCTTCCCACTGTCTTGTGATGTCTTGTAACTTCCATCACAGTTTATGATTCTTTGTGTTCAGCCAACTGAGCTGGAAACACAAGGTTTCTGGGGAAAGAACGGCACTGCAGCCAGAGATGCACCTCCAAGAATGCTCAGCAGAGACTTGTTGGAAAACATGTTGTCAGACCAAAGTCCTCCCCCTAATGTGATTATATCCAAACCATCTAACCATCTCATATGCTGCGACTTGAGCTGAAAAGTCCGTATTTATTGAGAACCAGGTTTTCTTTGGGTTTACTTTTGCTAAACAATCATTTTATTTCCACCACTCCCAAGAACTTTAAGTAAAATCTTGATTTAAGCTGTAGAAAGAACATGATCAAAAGATGTTCTGATTACAGGATTTGCAAGACCCAAATTCAAATTGCAGCATCTGTTCATCCTTTAGGGGAAAGCAGGGGGGTGGGAGGAAGAAAAGAAAAAGAATCCCCCTACCAACAGTTATTTCTAAATCTTATAAAGTCTTGGTGGTGAGCAATAATTACTGCAATACTGAAAGACACTGAAATCAGCAGAAGCAAGAGCCACAAAAGTATACACATGAAGCCACAAAAAACACTCTAGAAGCAGATCTGCAGGAGAAGCAACTTACAAGCAATGAAAATATTTCCAGAACATGACATGCACACCTCCCAGATAAGTCCTTTGCAAGCTCTTTCCATGTCAAAATCCTTTGGTTCATCAGCTGCAGTATCCCAAGCTTGTCAGGTATCAATACTTGGCTTTTCTATAAATGCAAAACCCTGTCATTTTTAGTTTGAGTTTTACATGCCAGGATGAAAGCTGGGATCTTCGAATCCACTGTAACTGAGTCTGTTCCTCTCAAGTCTGGGAAAACTCATTTTCTCTCACACTACTGCCATTGTAAGCACCATTTTCTGAAACCCTCCCATTATGGCCCTCATAATCATGATCTTCTGAAACTGAAGTACTCATCAGAAAACGTTTCCACAGGTTAACATAAAACATCAGCACTCCCAACTACTATATTCAAGTGGTATTTTAACAACAATATTACTGGATGATCTTGGTTTATGAGAAACATTCACCTCTCTTCCCCTTCATTTTTGAAGACTTGTGAGGACGAGAAACAACTTGAAGGAACAGTAATACACTACAAGTAAGATATAAGTGACACACCTAATGAATACTCCAAATTTCTGCCTGTGGAAACAACCAAAACAAGGCATTAAACCCAAGAGTTCTTGCAGTTATGATTCAAGACAACGCTTATGTCACCACAAAGATGAAATCTAGCCTATGGTTTTCTGGGTTGGATCAAATGGCTACTTCAGAAGCCATTTAGGCAATCAAACTGCTTACAGAATAAACTGTGCTGTCCTCCCAGAATGATTTTGGTTTCATTTGAATTCTTTCTACAATACCTCACAGGAAAAGAATGTGCAGCACTCATTATTCACAAGCCTAATACCCTCAGCTTTTCTGGGACAAAAGCAACTAACACTTTCTATATTCATTTGATGTGGAAATACACATTCACAGCTTGTGCAATGATATATGGCAAGTTAACTCAATCTTACAACCTCCAGCTAAGTTAATTACACTTATTCTCTAATGAGAAGTTGACCAGCAAAACCAGATGTTTTTTTATGTTCTAATGGGTTGAACCAACAATGAAAGTATCCAGCAGTGTTTTGCATTCTACTCATATTAAGACATCGGGTAACTTTCCCTAATGTTAAGACTGCATATTTACCATAAAGTGAGATCCTCCATTTGTTACAGGAATTATGTATGTCCCTGTTCACCTTGGGTCTTTTAAGATAGGCCCAGTAGCTCTCATGAAAAGACTAAATGGCCTAGATATCCTAGTGACATGAATAGCCAAAAAGGCTTGGGGGGGGAGGGAGAAATACAAAAAATTTTTACATCATTTTTGCACAAAAAGTTTCTGATGTTAAATGGTTACAAAATTTCTCCTACAGCCTCTAGCCAGCAAACTTGCCAAACAGCGCACTGGAAATCTAGATTTCCTATAAAAATGGTTATATGCATCTCCTCCCTCTCCCCCACCAAGGTGATTTATAGCCAAAACACTGGCAATTCCCTCAAATGAAGCCTGAAGTGAGATCTTTGAATCATCAGAGTTCTTTTAATGCAACCTAAGCTTTGCTGCGGGTGAGGAGAAGTACATCCTAAAAATACTCCAGTTACACAGAACATTTCCTAATCTGACCATTCCCTAATAAAGAGACAGAACTGTTGGAACAAGTGCAGAGGAGGGCCACAAGGATGATCAGGGGACTGGAGCATCTCCCGTATAAAAACAGGCTGAGAAAGTTGGGGCTGTTCAGCCTGGAGAAGAGAAGGCTGTGTGGAGACCTCTTAGCAGCCTTCCAGTATCTGAAGGGGGCCTGTAAGGATGCTGGAGAGGGACTCTTTCACCTAGGGACTACAGTGACAGGACAAGGGGCAATGGGTTAAAACTTAAACAGGGGAAGTTTAGATTGGATATAAGGAGTAAGTTCTTTACTGTAAGGGTGGTGAGGCACTGGGAATGGGTTGCCCAGAGAGGCTGTGAATGCTCCATCTCTGGAGATGTTCAAGGCCAGGTTGGACAGAGCCTTGGGTAGCATGGTTTAGTGTGAGGTGTCCCTGCCCATGGCAGGGGGGTTGGAACTAGATGACCTTAAGGTCCTTTCCAACCCTAACTATTCTATGATTCTATGATCTGAAGCGGCTTGTGAACATAAACAGGAGGGTGGCCTTTAAAGAGAGACAAGTAATGCTAGATAGGCTTGTGCACAGGAGCCATCAGTGCTTCATACATCTGGGGATGACTAAGCTTCATGCAGCAACAAGATAATTAAAGTTACAGACCCAAATCACAGAATACACAGTTTAAGACAATATATTAATGATACAGTTTTAAACAAAAATGGAAATGAAGCTAAAACTTTGAAAATTTAGTAGGTTTTTGTAACAAGACCATATAAGAACAATAGGCAAGAGAGCACTCATTAAAAAAACTTGGCACCATACCCCAGATATTATATTTGATGCCATTACTTACCAAGCCAGCTATTGGAGTTGATAGGCGATTGATCTTCTTAACAATGCCAGGTTTGATCTTGTTAATCAAACTGAAAAAAGAAGTAATATGATTTTCTGTTATGTAAATCAACTTTATTTGAGCATGAGCATAAAATTTTTGTTAAGAAATACTTTGCATATAGTCATAAGTTACATGATTTGAACCAAATAAATCTGAGCCTATTAATGCTCCCTAGTTATGGGGTTTTTTTTAAATCAGTTTTCCAAAAAGTAACAAGGAACAGCAAACTGCAAAGCAAAAATGGGATATGCCACACACACACAAAAACCCCAGAGTGTCAAAGTGTGACAGAAAATGCCTGGGTAGGTGTAGGCACAAGTGGATCTGTGTTTTTACTGCATGGGTGGTGATGTTAATCAGACTCAGATTTCCCATTTAAACATTTACCTCACACAAAAGTTCTGATGCAGATGATGTAAAAAATATATCAGAATATTGATTTTCAGAGTTCAGTGTGAAAGCACTGATATTCCTGTACATATAAGAAATCAATTCAGTTTTCATAATGCTATCAAGCCCAGTTTGTGTGCAACAATTTTGGGCATATACAATTTACACACGCAAGTCATTTTCAGTCTCAGCCAGAAAAAAGTTGTTCCTCATATAATTCTTACTTTATATAAAACCCATACTTAGACTAATGCATCACTTTTGAATACAGAAGTCCAAATGCACACTGTCGTGAGATGAGGATGAGGCACAGGATTTGTTGCATCTTTATACCCAGGTTTTCAGTCATGCAGGTAGGGAAATACTGTGGTTCTTCAAATTACATGTTAGACCACAGGATCAGCAGAGAACAGGGACCTGAGGACACCCTGGAGACTTTGTCTTCCTGCATACCTTTAAGGATTTTAGACTTGCTTGCTCTTCTTGTTGCTGCTCCTCTGGCTAGATCCTTTAGCCCACAAAGATTCAGTAAGGTTTTGTGATCTACCCACATCAATGCAGAGCCAGGACTTAACGTGTGTAACTTTACGTGGGAAAAAACATATTTTGCTGCTTGCAAATGTATTCGGAAAGTAAACACAGAGAAGAGAGTTTACCTAGATACACTGGAATGGAGGACAGAAATATCTGCAGAAGAGGAATAATGGCTACAGGTCCTGAGATTTTTCAACTGCATTGACTGAGTCATTTAGTAAACACAATATATTTAATGATTTATTAAAAAGAAGAGTGATCTGTTGAGGTGAAATTAAAACAAAATTATGGGGGAGGGTGCCCCCCCCCCTTTTTTTTAATCTTCAAAATGCATATTTGCTGTGTAAGTCAAATATACCACCTCCAGAGATAATATATCCATGGACACTAAATTAGCCATATCACAGGTGAACCAAGGAAAAATGGACAATATCACGTCTAGCTGTTGCAACGATGTTGTACTCTATTGACATTGGTGGAAATTAGACATCTGAAAACCTTTCCCATCTTGTTCTTTTCTGTTTCCACAGAAATTCTATGAAAATCACTTCTCCTTGTACTTCAAGTACATCAAATTTAAAATTATGACACAGTAGGACAGCTGTGTGATTTAGTGCAACATAATGAGGCACCTTTTCCTTTAAAGAAAGCTGCATGTCTCCTAAGGCAAGCTGCTCAGCTGAAGGAATTACAGGATGTTTTTCTTGCATATGGCTATTAATTACAGATAAATTTAACTGATTTGCATTTGGCAGATGGAGGCTTTTATTCCTTTGCCAAATAAGCGTCAACAATGAAGTTATCAGGGGATTAGAATGTATCAGTTCATTGCCAATTCTTAAAGACATTGTTTAAAAGTTACAGCTGAATACAGTACACACATCCCACTAAATACATACCTGAAGAAATACCTTCTTATTAAAAGTATAAATTATTTTTATTACCACATCCAGTCTAGTTAACATTTCATTACACAAGTAATGGAAATACAGCATCCATTTCTGCAACATCATCCAAAATTATCATTGGGATATAGGGACTTGGTTAACTAGGAAAGTCAACTAGCAAGATAGACTAGGTGGACAACGGCCCAAAGCAAAAAAAAAGTCAAGGACAGGAAAACACAATGACATTCACAGTAGAGAAAATGCACTAATGTTGCCCTTTTGCATTTGCTTTGGTTATTTTAATAGTAAAAAAAAAAAAAGTCTGAACTTTCTTTCTTTAAGAATTGTTCTGAGATTTGCGATTTTTTTTAAATGACCCAGGTAGTTCTCTAACAAGGTTTCTCTCACACTGGTGTTCTAAATGACATTTACACCTGCCATTCCTTAAAATACTAAGGGATTAGCACCACTTTTAGTCCTGGAAACCAGTTCCAGTAAGTACAAACCCAGTTACAGATACATGGAGGAGACCTGGCAGGTGGACACACTACACCTCTGACTCAATCTAGCAACGAAACCAGACAAGTCTCATTACTGCCAAGCCTATAATATATAAGCACAAGGAAGCATTTCAGAGAAAGCACTCAAAAACCAGCTGAAGTCAGTTTGTTGCTGAAAGCAATGGGTAAGTCAGTTCATAAAGTACTGAAACCTGAACTGCATGTTCACACACGTGACAACATATTTCTATGTTATGCTGAGACCCAGTTCCTTTACTTTATCATCCTAGAGTGTTTGGTTTGTTTTCTGCATTGGTTTTGGTTTTCAAGTATGTTTTTATAAAGTATGGCAAATGACATCTAATAGATTCTACATTATTGAGATACTTGGATGGAACCATAAGACCAATATTATTAAGTAACAAACATATGAGATCACATGCCTGCTTGTTATCTTAAACTTACAGTTTTGTAAGGTTCAAATTAGAAATGGAAAGAAAAAACAATTTCTTTAAGTGTAAAAAGACCTCCGGTAGGAATAGATAGTTTTCAGAATTTTAGAACCAGAACACAAGTGTTTACAATTATTTATTTCAAGGGGGTGGAGATTGAGGAGAAAAAACTAAACCAAAACAACAGCAGTGGACATATATGGGTGAGTGCTTTGATCCCAGCCATAGCCACACCACCTTGCACTAGCTGATCATAAAACCCAATGATACCATGAGAATTATGACCAATAAAACTAACCAACTGGCTGGGGGAATCAGCATGATCCTCACAGTAACACACAAAGGAGTGCGTGGGACAACACATGGAACATGTATATCTAGAAAGAGAATGTGTGAAAGTTGTTCTTCCTTCCCAGGGTAAACAACAGGTATTAAAAGAAAAAATAAGTTACTTATTACAAAACACTTTGGGTACTTAAAAAAAAAGAAAACAAACCAAAAAAAAACCCAAAAAAGACTGAGGCCAGCAAGGAAAGCTGACAACTCATGATAGCCTGAAGGATTTTTATATAGGTAAGTCAATACTCACTCGCACAACAGGACTCCATTTTCCAGAGCTGCTCGAAAGTCTTTGGTTCCAAAGCTTTTCCCAGTAACTGTCTATAAAAAGAAGAATTGAGAGTTAATTACTTTTCAATTCAACACTTAGTTCATATTATTATTTTCTCATGCTAATTTCAAAAGAAAGAAGTATTCAAAACATAGCTCTTTATGCCTCAAAAGAAGTCAGATCAAACATCTTCAAGTAGTTTTCCCCAGTGTAAATCAATCTTCAGCTACATTCTGTGGGAATACTTGTCATTTCCTAAAGCAATAGCAGCCAAACTGAAAAACGTAAAATAAATTTGAAGCGTAAGGGCAAAAGAGAGAAGAGTCTTTTATCTCCTACTTCATGTTACAGCACGTATACACATATCCAACACAAAAGTATTTTAATAGGGTTGTTTGGGGTTATTTTTTGGTTTGGGTTTTTTTTTCCTGCCACTTGCACCTAAGGCAATGTGACTAAGGAACCACTCTGGCAAGTCTGTATAATAAAGTGCACATCAATTCCCATTACTTGGCAAGTGCTAGGACTACACTAATGCGACTACTTTTTATATTCAAAGTGAAAAGCAGTGAACAAGAATAATGTCTTATAAAAGACAAGGTAACCAATATCAAAAGCATTGCCTACATGTATTCAGCAAAGTCATTCTCCAACAAGAAAAAAAATTTTGCTCATGGCATTAACTCCATCTCAAATGAGACAGACCATCAGCACAGCACCCTGCTGATGTCTAAACTCACTTGGATTCTTCCTACTACATCCCCCCTGGACCCAGCAGTTTTCTTCTAAACACCCAGATTAGTAACCCACAGACAAGTTAGAAAAAAGGCCAATATTCCTAAAACAGTCCAAAAGAGGCGTTTTTATCCCAGTTTGGTATAGAAATCAAACACTTGGAAAAGCATTTATTCAAACTTAGAGGTCATCGGATTCAGTCACCAACTAATTACAAACCTCTGTTTGGCAATCTTAACCATCCCTGACACTGCACAGGACTACAGGCACACAATTTAAGGTGCTGTGGAACCTGCATGCATCCAGACCAAAGCTACTGATTACCACAGTAATTAAAGAAATTAGTAGTGAAACAAATGAGCAGTGCCTGGTGAAAGAGCAAAAGGAGAGGATGTAGCTCTTTAAGGACCTATTACATTACCACCCTGTTATTTTTTTCAAATTGCAAAAGGCAGGTATACTAACACTAGAAATACTGCAACTTCATAGTTTTAAGGTAGGTTATCTTTTAATTCAAAAGCTGTAACTGCCATCTCCCCATTGACGGCAAAGTTAGATGTTACAAAAATCTGCTGGGTTTAAGGTTTGGGGGTTTTTTTTTGCTAGGATTTAACAGAGGAAAAAAAAGGATAGCATATCAACTCAAGGTGAGGAGAAAAATATCAAAATTCAGGGAGAGAAATGAAAACAAACCACCTTTAAACAACAACAAAGGCTGATGCCAATTCCCCTGGGAAAGCCATGTTTTACACAATATTCGTGTAACAACACTCTAACAGAAGAGTAGATGCTGCGTCTCAGCAATATGATTTTCAAGAACCACTTAAAAACACGGCATCTGAAAATTACCCTCTTCTCAAAATATGGTCTTTTGCTTTTAAATTCATATATTCAGAGATAGTAACCTTGAGGAAACTAGACAATGTAACATAACAGCTCTGAAGTTTTAACATAAATATTTGTGTTTCCTGTGTAATAGGGGATATGGGTTATAAATTAAACCCTTCATTCTACAAGCTAAAAGCTTAAAGTCTGCATGCCAAACAGCAGAACTGTACTGTAATAGGAGCTGTAGGACTGGGGTCTAGTTTTATGGCGACATTTCAAACCCCAATCAATTCTCAGAGTCCAAAAGTCATTCTCATTCTGGAGTTGTTGGTGACACCTGCAGGACTACACAGTCCAAGTGTTTAGGTTTATATAGACACTTTACTTGTAAGTCATGCATGCAACAGATAGCAAGATGTTTCCCTCACCTACAGTTGGGCCCATCCTCCCCCCCAAAAAAAGCCTAGAACCGCAGCATGTAGCTAAGGAGGTCACTCCTCAGAAATTATTCTCAAAAAGTCAAGAAGCATGTGCCTGTGTGGAACATTTTTGATTGCAATGAAGTCTTTCAGCACATGACCTCAAGTAACTACAAGCCATCCTTGAACCACAAGAGAACCCAACTGGAGTACAAGGTTGTAAATGCTACTATTACATTTGCAGACCTCTTAAAATAAAATTAGAGGACATTACACTGGAAGCATTTGGACTAAGTTATTTGTGCAGCCACTGTGGCAATCAACGTTGATTTGATACAAAGGATGGAGCTGGCAGACCAATCTTGTGACCCACAGATTTTGGCAATTACGTGGTTTGTTGACATGAAAATAAAAGCATTGGTACTGCCAAGTTTGGTTTCATTAATATTGACTTTTAAAGGATAACTAATAATTAAGTAGTTAAGAAGTATTCTCAAGGAACAATTTAACACTGGTTGCTTGTAACCGAAACATTTCCCTAGTTGCACAACACCTTGAATTTGTTGATGTCATAAAAGTAAGCACTCAATTTTAAAACCTCCTTTTGTACAGAGAGGGAGGACTTCTCTCAGCATGCACTTTCATCCAGCTCATACTCACTGAGAGGCATCAAGCTCAGCCGTAACTATTACAGCCTGCATAGGATCTAGGTATCAAGAAAACCCCATAAAAATGGGAAGTCATAGACTGGCTCAGAGTTCCCTGACTTTTAAGAACCTGTCTAAGACAAAGTAAATCCCACCCACAGATATTACATCTTCAAACAACGTCTACGATTTGTGAGTCACTGTTTATTCATTAAAACTGGTTATACTGGGTGTGGTACTCTTATGTAAAAGGCATACTTGATTTTGGACAATTTTTCAAACCACTTAGGCTATGTGCCAAATAATAAAGGAATTAGCTTGAAAAATCAGGTTGTATCCATGTATGAACAACATCTCATTTCAAACTACATCTCTTTCCTCTCCTTCATTCAGCTGAAAGTGTTTTTCTTCTTTGGTTTTTGATAGAAAGAGAGCTATGATATAATTAAAGGCTATATCATAAATTGCTGCTATAAACCAGTTTGATTTTATTTTTGTAAGACAGTGTTCCCTAATACTTTGGTAACATGCAATTGCGAGGCCCAAGCAATTTACTTCAAACAGTATTCAAATCCAGGCTTCACTTAAATTTAGACATTTAAAAAAATGCTTACAGAGGGCTAGTTTAATTTCAGGTTTGCTGTGATGCCTGTAGAAAGAGGAAAATCAAAAAGAAATAACCAAAAATCAACCATTCTGAGGATGGCATGGCATCAAAATAATGGACTGAACTAAAAGCACATGGAGCAGAAGAATACACTGATCATATGCCTCAGTACCAAAATTAACACTGAGTACATTTCTTTGACTTGTCCTACTAGAGGCCAAATATAACTGATCATAATAGGCCTTCTTTGCCTTAAAAGCAGTCACAGCTGAAAGTTTTTTCAGTGTTAACAAAAAATACTAAGGGAGTTCACATCCAGTTGTTTCCATGGTCCACACGGGTTTGAACAGCTTTAGCAGAAAAGCAGCACTACCACAGGACAGTCAGCTCTTCAAGTGGGTTTCCTATAAATACCAGCACATGCAACTCAAACTGCAAGGGACTGGCAGGTTTCTCAGTTTTACTTTGCTGTGGTATAAATACCTAAGCAATACGCTCCCCATCCAACGCAAGACTCACACCATATACACAGGCACACTGGCTAACCAATTCTCCATCATAAAAGCATTAGCTGCTCAGAAACAAGGAGACAGCACTGCATCATGCCCAGCCTGTGACCTGAACAATGTCTTGCTGCAGAGGAGCCAGGTACTTGCCATCCAGCTGGCTCTACAGTTCATGCTGGCCAGCACTGCTCTCTTCTTTCAGAGCTCCTCTGCCACAGCTCCACATAGACTACACCATCTCAAACCATGCAAGAACCCCCCATGCAAATTTGAGAGAAAAGCTAGCTGTACCAGTGTAAAGGGTGCAGCTTCCTGATGTAAGGTCGTAGGTTTGGGATGGAATATTCAAGAAACCACACATGACATCAACAGGCTTAATGCAGGCTCATACAAGGATCACATGGGGCAAGCAATTAGACAGCAACCTCAAGGATACTATACTGATTCATGAACTTCATGTACCCAGCTCAGCCTACAGCATGAAAAGCCAAGTTTATCATGCTGCAGAGGGTTTCTCAGGTGCTGTAAAGAACTGGAACAATGATATGGATCTAACACTGCAGTACCATTCTCATTACAGAATTTCGACTACACCTGCCAGTTTGTGTCACAGTGCCTGCCTCTGCAGATCTCCTCAGGCACACACTAATGTCTGAATTGCTGCCTTGCTAATGGCCTTTCTTTTACGCACCTATAACCAAAAATCTGAATCAGACTACATTGCAAACGGCTCCATCCTTACATAATTCCATCATTATATATTTCCATTCATAGCACTTGTTTGGCTTTAACTGCCCTCATCCAATGAATGCATCACTTCCCAACAGCACTGTTACTGTAAGATGCACCAGGAGATATATTGGCTACAGACACTGCAAATGTGAAAGTGTTCAAGAAACCCCCAATGCTCTGGCATCTGTATGGTTGGCAAGGCCTGGAAGCAGATTCATTTTTGTAAGGTATTTAGAGTCCACTGCATTTTATATACAACTGTCAGTATATACCTCAGCTTGAGAGATTTTATCACTCAGAGTCTGCCACAAAGGAAGAATAAACACCAAAGCAGTAGGGATTTTCCCCCTCTCCTGAGTTCCTGCAGAAACTGGTGGTTCTTCCGGATTGTGACAATGAGTAGCTGCTTTGTGGGACATTTCAAATACGCTACCCAAAGTCCTGCCTCCCTTTTTCATGGCTATTTGTAGTCTAAATGCCATGTAGGGTATGAGCTTCTTGAATGGCATATGCAGTAGCTGTCAAAAATACTGCCATTTAAGTTTTGAAGTGAGGAGCTTGTGGTGTTTGCCCTTTGCAAACTTCCCATGCAGTTTTCTCCTCCCTACTACTTCTTTCTAAAACCAAACCAAACCCCCCTAACATTGTCACAATTTGCTTCAGTCACACCAATTGAACATGGTTCCTACCATCTGCCCTTTTGGGAGGCATTTGATTTGATGATCAGAGGATTGCTGCACTCAGTTTGAATACACAAATGGCAAAATCAGCCAGCTGGGTAGAAAGCCTCTGATGTTGCAGCAACAACTAGTAATCACTTGATTTCTCAAGGTCAAACAGTAGGAAAGACTGGTTCATTTTTGAGGCAAGCACGATTGGTGTCCCTGAATTTTGAGCCCTAGGAAGATGTACAGAAAGTGTGGGCATTCTTCTTCCACCCAGGGGACAACATTCCTGGCATTTCACTTCTGGTAGCAGGAGAGACACCAGGTTTGAAGCAGCCAAGGCCATAGAAGGAAGCATGCTGCTATCTTCCCTTCTGATCACTATTTAATTCATGGTCCAACAAACTCCTGAGAGGTCAACAAGTGATCAAGAAGCTAGTACCCACAAAGGCTTTCCCAGTCAGCTGTCCAGGCATCAGCTTATGACATGCCCCAGCCAAACACAGGAGTCAAAAGCAAGGCCCAGATTTCTACAGAAGGAAGCGCCCCATTTCAAGTCCTTGCTCCTCATCACTAAAATCCATGACAGGCACAACTCCACTGAGGAAAAGAGCTGGCGTGGCTGGAAATAAGGAAAGTATCTACCAAGAATTCTGCTTATTAGCTGCCTGCACAGCTAAAGTAAGAGGGCTGAAAGAGATAGATGTTTTTGCAATTGATCACTTCTGCTGGACCACGTGAATGTTGCCCTTTATATCCATAACAATAATGTTTTTCACTTGGAATAACTCCCACTGTATTGCTCAATGCAAAGCTATACTCCCATTTAATGCCATACCCCAAATCCCTGGACATCAGTTCATTTCAGAAAATGTGGAAATTTTTCATTCTTCAGCCAAAACTGCCTTTGATAACAAACCAGAGCAGACATTTATAAAAGGAAATAGTTGATTATTGAAAAAGCCTGACTGCTATTTTCTGTCATCAGCATAATGATGGGGTCTCACTGTGGTATGCCTTCTGGACAGACACGCCAAGACTCCTGAATTAACATACAACTACATTTTTACAAAAGATGAAGAAAACAATGAATAAAGGACAAGCAAGAAAGGACATGATTACTGGTGTGGTAGGTGCTAGAAACAGAACTCTGCACATCAGCTGCTTATGCTCTGTTTGTTTCAGCTCTTCTGTCAAATTGGATATAGGGACACAGTCTGAAGGATTGAAGTTTTTTTTCTGATATTTAAGAGGATCCCTGACTTAGGGGAACACCACTGCAGAAAGAGCAAGGATAAACTTTTGGGATCAATCAACTCAGTCAAGCTTTTTTCCTCCTACGCAAACAAGATCATCCCACAATACAGCCAGATGAATAATCTTACTGTTGATTATACTGCTGACTCTACTGACAGGTGTCAAACCAAGAAAACCAATATACGTTACTTTGTGTGACAAAAAAGTCTCACTATATATGCAGAGATAGGCAGCATAAACTAGATGGAGCTAGATGTTTCAGTAGGACATAAAACTTGCAAGAGCAAAGTGAATTTTGAATGACTAGGAATCATTAACAATTCATTGTGTTATACAGGTTTATTCAGAAACTATTCCAATTTATTAAAAACTCTGAATTCCATACACAGTTTAAATGCACACAGCTTCAACAGCTGCCATCTTAAGTGATGCATGCTTTAACGTTTAAACCTAACTTTGGCCATGCATTTGCTTTCTCACATGTATTTGCAATTAACTTCAGTTAAATAAAAGTAGATATTTATGCACATTCCCAAGACAATAGAATAATATTATTTAAAAATTTTCCAGCTGCGCTCCATACTAGCTCAGTGGCTGGTCATAAAAGAAGGGTGGCATTAAGCCTCTTACCCATAAATGTTCTTAATTAAAGAGAAAGATAAAGTAGTCATGAGAAAACCCCAGACATTCAGTTCACCCCTGACACAACCAGAAAGCAACAACTGAATTCCATAAATATGCAAAAAACTCTGGGAACAAAAATTGTGAAAGAACAGTCTCTAAAAAAGCAATTGACTGGGATAAAAGAAGTGGTGAGCAGAGATACCAGCTTCAGTTCTTAGATATCTTTTAATGACCATGTTTCGTAAGAGCTCTCATGGTACCCAAATTTTGAACTTGTCCATTGTGAAAGTCAGTCACTCCACATAGAATTTCTTAATCTCTTTTCTGAAACCTCTAATATTTACCTCTTCAGCATTGCATTGGTTGTTACCTGACCTCAAATTGTTAACGCCTTTCCAAGCTAGGGAATAGTGATCAAAGGATAAACTAATCCCTGCGTAGCTGTGTTTCAGCTGGACACCTACATAGTGTC
The DNA here is from genome assembly GCF_012275295.1 of Melopsittacus undulatus. Lineage (NCBI taxonomy): Eukaryota > Metazoa > Chordata > Aves > Psittaciformes > Psittaculidae > Melopsittacus > Melopsittacus undulatus. The sequence goes on along the minus strand of NC_047528.1, from coordinate 41,818,288 downwards.
CACCTGAGGCATACAAAAAGATTGCCGTGGGCAGAAAAACAATGTGTTCAACATCTTCCTCCCTCGGGATGTTGAAATAAAAAGACTAGAAAAGTCTCAGCAACAGCACAGCTTGAAAGGAAAAAAAAAAAACAAAACCAAAACCAACAAAAAACCCCTATCCCAAAATAAAACAAACAAAAAACCCCAACAAACAAAAGAAAACAAACAAAACCACACACACATAAAAAAAAAAAAAAACAAAACCAAAAACAACCACACAAAAAAACCCACAATCTTGTGAGAAGATTTAAACACCACAGATGGAAGGTTTTATAGACTTGGTTGAACAATGCAGTCACAGGAGAAAACTGTGATCTTCCTGCTACTCAGAAATGGCACTAGAGCCTTCTTTCCCACTCTCTTCCTCACACTTATGTGAAGGGCCTGCCTTTAGGAAGTGTCCTGGAACCACCCACACTATTTTAGTGCTAAAACTTCATAGAACATTCATAGGATGGTTTGGGTTGGAAGGGACATTAAAGATGATCTAGTTGCAAATCCCCTGCCATGGGCAGGGACACCTTCCACTAGACCAGGCTGCTCAAAGCCCCATCCAGCCTGGCCTTAAACACCTTCCGGGATGTGGCAGCCACAACTTCTCTGGACAACCTGTCCCAGTGTCTCACCCCCCTCACAATACAGAATTGCTTCCTCATTTCTAATCTGTATCTGTCCTCTTTCAGTTTAAAGCCATTCCCCCTTGTTCTACCACTACATGCCCTGGTAAAAAGTCCCTCTCCAGATTTCTTGCAGGCCCCTTTAGGCACTGGAAGGCTGCTCTAAGGTCTCCCCAGAACCTTCTCTTCTCCAAGCTGAACAAGCCCACTGAAAAAAATTAAAACCCCCATCCCCATATAACTTTTTCACAAGTTATGGCAAAAACCACCTTTCTCCCACCCCAAAATCACCACATCAATTGAGCCAGGTGTTCCAGTCACCAGAGAAGGGCATCACAGCACACTGGAGACAAGAGAATAACATTTGGACTTAGTGCAGATTCTTGAGAGGCTTAGTATACCCAAAGATCCAGTGATTCAGCACCATGACAGGCAGTATGTGCCCAATGGGATGGATGGCCATGTGCCTTCACAAAGAACTTTTAAGTTCAGACAGCTACCACAATCTCAGCCTGAAAACCTCCATGCAAAATTTGTTTATACCATTGCTTTTGCTAAATGAGGAATACGAAGTTTATGACAACTGCAGGACTTTGGGTTCAGGTGAACAAGTTAAAACACAGGGTTGTTTTTTTTTCAAGCTTCACTTAAAATAGAGGCATTACTTGAAATATAAAACATAAAGTGTTAGTGATACTAAAATCACATTTTTCTAGGGCAAATATAAAGATAGGATTAAAGCAAATACAAACTTGGCCATTTTTTGCTGCACAGGTACTAAAAATCACATATGTCTAATGTTTTAAGCTATTATATTTAGTATTTTAAGTAATGTCTCCACTTCACTGTAATTGAATCTTTAAATATTTTGTTCTTGTTCATTTAGAACAAAAGATAAATGCAAACTATAAAAAGCCTTCTCCTGTTTGTATTTCCTAAGTTTATAGCTCAGTTTTACTACTACTGTCATTCCAGGTCAGAGAGTATAATGCTGCAAGTTTCAATACAGGCAGTCAGTTCACTAGTATTTATTTTTATAGAAAGGACCTTAAGGAAAACATTATCTCTGCTTACACTGATTAAGAAAAATATGCTTAAACTCTGCTGCTGTTTGCAAGTGGGTCCCTGTTGGGATTATTTATGTAAGTGGCAGAGAGATGCAGAGATATCAAATGAAATGACCAAAACCAGAGCACACTTCTGCAGTAGATTACAGCCATCTTTTACAAAATGACTGCCTTGATCCTGGGTGTATTTAACACTTTGATTTTTCATTTATTTTAAATATCCAAGGTTCTCTGGAAGGCAGTTTGGTGCCATGAGTGAGTCAGGAATCCAACCACAAGGTCCTGGAACTACATTCAGTAGGAGGAAGAAAAAAGGCATCAGATAAAAGAATAAGCACACAAGAAGGAAATGCTTCAGATACAATTGCTTTTGCATATTTAGTGAGGTTATTCATGCGTGGAAGTAATTTCTTGTTGTTACTGGAGATCTGTCAATCTTCTCAAACTTTTCAAACACTACTGGAAGCAGTACTTTGAGCAGCATACATACTGAGACATGGTTTGAGTCAGCTTCAGCTGAGAACATTCACCAACCCCCCTTTCCTCATGCATACACTCGTGTGCACACATAAAGGTTTGGGGAACTAACAGCCTTCTCATTGCATCCTCTCTCCTGCCCTCGCATCCCCTGACTTTTATATCTCATTGTACACCCACAGGTTTCCAACCCATTTCACCAGGTTTACTTTGTTCATTAACAAGGCAACAGATGGACAGAGAGCAAAGAAATTGTGCGGAAACGAACATTTAACAGGGTCAAAAGACACCATAAAGGCAATTAGCATCATGTACAGAGTCTGGAAAAAACAGTCATGACACCACTACAGCATTTGGCATTAACTATAGTGCTTAAACAACATCATTTAGGAATTTCAATAATATCTAGCAACAGTTATGTAGAAATAAACCATCAGGCAGAATTGACTGAAATAAATGTTGATTTCAGCTGTAGAAATATTATTCCTTTCCTGCAGTTAGAATAATTCAGGGGGAAGGATTAGCTTAAGAGAACTGCACGGATATGACCTGTTCAATCAAAATAAAAGCAAGCATGTAAAACGCTTGAATACTATTATGTTCAATAGTTGGGGGCTTTTTAAATAACATTTAAGTTTCAAGAGGTAAGAGTGAATAAGCAGAAAGAGAAGCTATACAGATCTCTAACATCAAGAAAATTGGCATTTTAGGGGGGTGTTGTGGTTTGTTTTTTGTGTTTTGGCTTTGTTTCTGGGTTTTTTTTTTGTTTGGTTGGGGTTTTTTTTAATTGTTAAATCATAAATTTAAAGGAATATAAGCACATAAAAATAAATATATTGGAATATTTGAAATATACTATGCATGCACCAAGTTACTAAGCTGGAAGTGAGACTTGTGAAGGCTTCATTTCCTAAGGCTCATACCCATACATTGCATTACAGGTAATGAGCTCCTACATTATAGCATTGGACAGCACAGGACAGTGCCAGTGCTTCACAGCACCATCTAATGAGATACACTGGGTACGACATATGACCAGAGGCTCTGTGCTTATATGCAGTCCCCCTCCTTGACAGGAGATGAAAGAAATTGCCTCTGGCAAAGAAATTAAATAATTGCAGTCAGGGGAGGAAGGATGGCTACAGAGGAAACTGAAGTCCAAGGGAGCTGCAGAACGATGGCGTGCATTTGAAAAGATGACAAAAGCACATCTAGAGGAGGTGAATATCAGTCTGGGCAAAGGAATGAGGAAGCCTAGGCTTAGTACGTTTTGCTAACTAATTCTTTGTCTCTGATTAGGTTTCTGAGAAGTTATAAAATATGAATGCCATCCTTTTAAAGGACTCTACATAAAGGAATATTTGATGGACACATAGCAAGTTACTGAAGTATCTTTATGCTTTGAGAACTCCAAAAAACGAACATAGTCTTGTGTGTGATCACATGGCTTTTCACTTTTCAGGATATCCTATTCCAGCTACACCTCCTCCAAGATCCTTCCGTCATCTCACAGCAGACATGGTTTCCCCTTAAACCGCAGACTACACTACTCACCCATTATACATGACCATATATATCATTTTCCCTAAAGATCCAAGTCCTTCACTGTTTAAGATATATTTGCCTTTACAAAAATAAAATGTGAGAGCTAGCATAAATCAGGGATCAGGCTACCATCTACGTCAAAATTAGGAATTCACCCTACTTAAAGATGACATAAAAAAGTTCTTCCTCATGCCCTGGTATTTGTCTTTCTTATCTGAACTCACTGGACTAGTTATCTGAACTCACTGGACTAGTAATCTTTCTCCTTGCTTTGCAACACCATCACTTGCCACTTCACTTCTGACCCAGGTTTCGCATTGACACAACCCAACTCAGCCACCTTTAGCATGACACTTCCTCCAGCCATTTTATTGCTCCTCTGCAAAATGCAGCTTTATTTAATTATTTAAGGAGCCAGACTGGTTTGACAGAGTTCTTGCTTCCTCAACTGGGTGTGTTAAGAGGAGCCCAAGACAAGATTGACTGTCCCAGCAGCTACACAAGGCTGTTGTGTACACTGCCCAGAGGTAGGATTTAATTACTAGTCAAGAACAGCCAATCTCCCCCCTTATTACAGAAGACAATTATAATTTGCTTATATTTATTATGACATCCTTGCAGAAATGTTTATGACTCTTTGTAAACAATTTCATACCCTGCAAGGGAGAGGCAGAAATTTACCTCATAGTTTCCATATTCAACCCATTTAGTATGTAAAATGTGAATCTTCAATACCTCAATTTTTTCCACGTTGCTGAAAAAAAAAAGAAGTTATTTTTCTCTGGGAAAATAAAAGACAATGGTATATTAAAGCATTTATCTGTATGGGGCTGATACAACCTTTCTCAAAATGGAGACACTGATCTTAAGTCCTATGTAGAAAAACCAGAGAGGTTCCAGCCCACAGAGGGCTGGTTCACATATTTTCACATAAAATTCCCTAATGATACAGCCACAGTGATTAAAAAAGCCCAGCAAAATGCACGCAAGGAAACCCCCAATATGCAAGCAGGCAAACTGCACCACAAAATGTTCTACCCAGAGGTATAAAAACAGCCTGTGAAGATTATTATGTTGTATTAATTTAGTATGATTATGCTTGTACCTTGCAAAGACAGAAAAGATGCACTTTATGGATTATAAACATGCTTGTACCTTGGGCAATTTTTGTCTCTCCATAGAATAGAGATATTATCACTAATCCATACAGTTTTTCATAAGCAGAATATCCGTGTCTTAGAAGACTGAGATTTTCTTCTACCATAGGCAAGATGCCTCAAGCATTTCAGGTTTGAGCCACAATGTTTTCTATGACCAACAGCTTTCCAGGGCATGCAGACTTCAAGAATGTCTGAAGTTTTGCCTAGCAACTGAGACAAAGCATAGACTGCCCCCAATTTAAACATTTTCCTCCGTACATATTGCATGAAGTTATGCTAATTTCTGCTGCTTGATCTTCTACATGATTATCATCTCCACATGAAAATTCTTACCATTTTACTTGCAGCTGAAGACATTTTTCCTACAATAACAAAAACAAAATTGGGAAGTGCTTTTAACATTAGGTCACTGCTTTATCAAAGCAGAACGATGTCTTTGGGGTTTTTTTTTTTACATTTGAAATTCCAGAGAGAAAGGAATGGTACTTTGTATCATTGATGTTATTTCCGATGCAAGATTTAATTTTGTTTGGGGGCATCACAAAATTATGCATTTTATTGGATACACATCCTCTTAAATATTTTCTTCTAGAACAAAAAGTTGGATGTAAGTTCAGCTTGAAGCATTCCAACACCACTTGCACAATGTTTACAGACTAACAAAGGAATTAGCCCATGAGTTAAACTGATTGTCCATCTCACCCAGCATCCTTGGTCTGACAGTGACCTGCACCAGATATGTCAGCATGTTTGCAGGGTGGGGAGAGAGGATACCAGTGCTTTCACATTTAGAGGAATTTCAGCCTACTCTATTATTAACTGGTAAAACCTACACAGATAGGGAGAGCAACACATCTTTTCACAGAGTTCTCTTGCATCAGAAATCATTACAGAAAGAAAAAAAATATCACCCACCACTTCCTCCTGCCACATATACCATGATTTATTTATTTATTTATTTATTACCATTTGCTTGCTCACAGATTTTTTTTGTTTGTAATATATAGCAAGACAGGGAAAAGTGTATTCCGAAAAAGCTGACACAAGTCTAACTTGTTTTCATTCCAAAGTGTTACATCCATACAATGCCCTTTTAACTACGGCATGTAACCATGAATATGCTATTAAAAGCTCCCATATTTTATGGCAGGCAATGTTCTCCAAGAGTGGTGCCTCAGTCTGACAGACCACCTCGATAGAGGGGTGTGAATTCACACAGAATCCGGGTGCCACTGCAATTTCCTTCTCTCGTATCTCCTGATATATTCTGACCTCTGCTGTTACAAAGTGGAATTTATTTTGACTTTTTTTTTCCTTTTAAGATGCTGTCTTCAGCTCAATCAGAATTTCCTATATCTGAAATTATACAAGGTAAAGAAATTATGTGAAAAAAATCACTCATTTTACATCCTAAAGCACAAGAAGTGCCCAAGCTTTTCTTTTCCCTTCATGTTCCTCTTATTTATTGTAAGCTGCATCATTTACTATGACATAAACACACATACCCTGTTCTTTTATCACTTGGACTCTTCATATGATACCAAACTGTCCCAATATCATCCTTTCTAAAAATGCATCGGTGTAGGCTTTTTATGACAGATACCAGCAGAACCACCAAGCAAACCAATATACAGACTATAACTAATCTGAAACTATTCAAACAACTAGTTTTAGGCACCACTCTGAGGTTTTTTGTTTGTTTGGGTTCTTTCCAGCTGAAGTTGCATTTTCACTACAAAAATATTCTATAATAGACTAGCAAGCTCTCATTTATGCACACATCCAGAACTCCATAATGATTTTTGACAGTACTAGTTAGTAAAGAAATCACACTTAGTATCCTGAAATTGTCATTCATAAAGTGTAAATTTGAATGATTATTGACTGTATTGGTTGTCAAGATTTTGAAAGCAGCAGAACACCACATTTTAAGTGACAAGTGCACCCAGAGGGGAAGAGAAGAAACAAGGAGGTTTCCATCATGATGCTCTACTTCCAAACTTCTCTTTCCCTCCTGGAACTTGAGAATTAAGGCATAGGTCTTTGCTGTACTTACCACAAATGCTCAAAGAACATTTGCTCTTCATTTCCCATCATGATGCCTGACACACTTCAAAATGAAACTGCACCTACAGCTTGCATTATTTCCACCAGACAGGCTGGTTTCCCATGGCTTGGGACATAATAAAGTATTTGATCAAATATTTATAAATAGAATGAATTTAAGATTGCATCTCCCAGTCAGGTAACACTTTCAGAAGGAATAGGACAGCAGCACAGTTCCCAATAAGTGTTATAGCACCAAGTGTTCTCTTTATTCTCATGTTTAAGTAAGAAGAAAGACCCTAATCTCAAACCTGCAAGTTCAGCTTTATGCCAAGCACCTATGTGCTTTAGGGCTACAGGTAGGGAATAGTGTTGTTCAGTTATTTGGCAATATTTTCTTCATCAAAAAAAGTCTGTTTTCACCAATAACTGTGTTCTTCCCCAGAAACAGTAGGTTTTGTTTTTTTTTTTTTTTTGGGGGGGGGGGGGGGGTTATTGTCTGCACATAACAATTATATGCATGAAGGTAAAAATAAGTTGTTTCTGTGTTTTATTTTACTTCTGCTGGAACAAACATATGGAAGTTTACCATAACACTTCTACTGGAGTAAAGGCAGGAAATGCAGCCTAATATGAATAAACTACTGAATCTTAAAGCCCCCCCCCCAACTACAGAACAAGCAGTCACTAAAACTCAGCACAGCACCTTACTCCACCACACAGATGTTCAGGGGACATACACCATTCTAATAACCATCCTCATGTTTTCTTTTGCCTTCCGCTACAACCACCCTCCACTGGGAACTAACACAAAGGGTGCCCCAAAATGTTACTGCAACTGCAGTAATGAGTACCTCAGCTGTCAGCAAGGATGTCAAACCATCGGTTATACAGACTACCACGACTGTCCTGTAGGTTTTAACATTGCAGTCGATACTTTAAAATACAGAACTACTTCAAATAAGTCATGTCAGGGCATCTCAGTTTCCCACTCAGAATTTTTATTGTTAAAGACAACAGTTTTGCACAATATAAAGAGAAAGCCTCAGTCTGCTGTGTACCAAGACTACCCTGAGATACCCTGCAAATAGGCTCAAACTCCATTGTTTTAAAGGCTATTACAGAATCTGGTAGGTGTCCAATCAAATCACTGGAGTACTATGGCTATCTTAACTTTGTATTCTTGCAAAAAAATGAGAAACTGAATAGCCTAAACCAAATAGGAACATGATTAGACAGGAACTCTGAGAAACTAATTAGGAAAAAAATGTAAGTAAACAAAATTCACAGAACTAGCACAATACAGAGAATCAGGCAAGTTAAAGTGAAAAGTAACTAAAAGTAAAATGTAGAAGACATTCTCTGGCCATGCTAGAAGAAAAGGAGGATAGATCAGGTATGATGAAGGTGAATAAATAGTTAATGACATGACTCCTCTGATGTTCGGTTAGACGGCTGTCAGATTCCTCAGAGAAGCCTGGGAAAACAACCACTGAGAGCAGAAAAAGAAAGCATTGAAGATGGCAAAGCCTGGAAGAATTTGCTTAATTAAAGTTGTTCTGTGTTCTAGAGCGTGCTCTGAGCCACTAGCAATTATCTTCAACTCAAAGCGCTGCAAAGGTCTCGAGTGAAAAATTAAAAGTAAAGATCCTCTTCAGGCATGTGCCAACACAAGAAGGAGCATAAGAGTTAGAAGGGCATTATGACTGTTCTCCCCAACTTGAGTTTTTTGAAGGGTATTCAATATTGTTGATTCCTCACCATCACCAAGCCATAGCTCTTTGGAAGGGAGATAACACTTTGGTTTGAAAAGTTACATATAAATATTGTTTGGTTGTTTGTTTTCTTTTTTTATTCCCTCCTTTGGCAAATTAGCTGGTCTGATACACAAGAAGAAAAACAGTAAGTGGGCTATTGATGAACTTTAGTTATGTAATTGGCAATAAAAACTTGTTATTTTATTTAAAGACGGGCAGACTGTGGAAACACAGTCTAGTCAAGGAGTTATAAGACCATTACATGACAGCAGGAAGAAGACCACACCTGTAAAAAGCAGGTTTCTAAGACACAACATCAAATTAAGGTAAGGTACTAAACTGGACCCAAGAAAAGTTATTTCAAATTCCAGGACACTCTTGTGTGTTCTTTACAGAATTAGGCAGTAGACTACAACCATATTATTTATAAACCCAAAATGAGATGCTGCATGAGCATTATGGGGGTAGATGAGAATTCACTATTCTAGTCCTAACTCAGAGCACTGGTTCAAAGTTCATCAAGAAAAAATCCAGCAGAGTTCAGTTATAAAATCTTATTCTTAAAAGAGGGCAATGGACCACAAAAATAAGATACCCCTGCACACCTCAAAACAATATTAACTTTTTTATTTACAACAGACTTGACCTCAGTTTGTAGTCAGTCACCCCCACACCCTTTTATGCAATGCCACTGCCTTAAGTGGTTATTTACCAGGTTGCATTGGTGCAGTAGTTGTCCTACTCAGTTTGGTGTAATTGCATGTATTGCACTTCAAGACAAGATAGAGAAGAGACTTAAGAGCATGAGGACTATTTATTATAAAGAAGAGGTGAGACAGAGGGAAAACTTCAGAGTTTTGCTACGAAAAAGTTATGAGTTGGTTTAAGTTGCTGGGGGAAAAAAAAAAGGAAAAAAAAAGAATTGATGAGTATCAGGGAAGAGAAACTAACCATGAAAGTTATGTATCATCAACCAGTTTGCCTGTTTTTAAGAGGTTAAAAGACTAAAAATACCAGGAATTGTCTAGGTATAAGAATATCCAGTTTTACAAGAGAATAGTCATGAACTACATGACCTCTGAGCTCCTTTGAGCCATATATGCAATTTCCACATGAAAGAGCTTATTACTCATTCATGTCTCATCATCTGAATACCAAACCAAGAGAAAATTCTTAGTTAAGCATGTATGCATCTGCAGGATTTAGGGCATAAGACAGAACAAAGTAAATTTCGGGAGGGGAGTTTTGGTGTTGTTTTGGAAATGAGGAGCTTCACAGCAACTGCTCGAAACATATGATAAGCTAGCCACAAAAAATGCCTACTCATAAATCAGTTCATTTTAGGATGTATGCTCCAAGCATCAAGTCAGAAATTCAAACCTATAATGCCTGCTATGACCTGGCATTGTTAAAAGGACAAAAAAGAAGAACTCTGCACCCACGGTAGGAGGACAGACACAAGTACTCCCCCCTCAAGTAACTATAATTACTCAGGATAATTATTAACTCTGAAGAGACACAATTTAAGAGGCACTTACACTATCACATATAACCCAAACACCAGACTAATGTTATGTAGCAAAAGTTGCATAGGGAACTATGATTGATTAGAATTTAAAAGCTAAGGTACTGGTTGCATCTGATTTATGCTCTCTAATGAATTCTCTTCCAAAAATAAATTCCTCTGTACAGCCTGTTTCTTCTAATCATTTGCTGCAGATGGGAAGGAAGGAACTGACTGGTCTTTATGTGCATGGTTATTAGCATTACATTGCTTAGTAAGGCTCCTGGTGATCCAGCTGTGCTCCTCTAGTGGCCTGCTGTCCTAAAACCACTGGAGATGAGCACAGAGAGATGGGAGAGTGCAAGATGGCAGTGCTGAGGACACCTATGCATCATCAGCACTTTCTGCATTTCCACACAGATTACGTGACTGTGTCAAACAACAACAAAACCTGATCTCCCTTTCCTTGAGGGAGGACTGTCGTGCTGTAATAGGAGTGACTGACCTACAAGCACTGAAGGACAACAGGCTCCTCCTGGGCACCTCCAACGACAGTTACGTGGGAATGGGGCAGGTACCAGTGGAAAGAACAGCTACAACTATTGCAGTGTTTTCTTTGAAGAACCTCCAGAAACCACATGAGAAAAGTAACTGAAACATTTTTTTGGAAAGGCACATTCAAAGTACAAGCAGGTCTGGACTTCATCACACAGCTTTGGTCACAGATGCTACATGAATCCACCTGCTCAAGGCATAATTTTAGAAACACACATTAAAAAGAAAAATGAATAAAGTTTCTGCCACCTCAGGGAAGAAGATGCAAACCCCCCCAGAGCCTTGCTGCTAGAAGAAAGACTAGAAGAAACACAGGACAAAAATGGAAAGCCCTGGAAGATACTCTGTATTTGCACTTGAGAAATAGGGGACTGGAAAGATGAGAATGGCTAGTGTTGTTGTCTGCCCTATCCCCTCCAGCGTGCTCTGACAGTGTCCAGCACAGCCCTACACAACCCTGCCTCAGGTCAGCAGTGGGGACATGACTTTCACCACACCTTGGTCTTCTGCCTTCACCAATACCCAGCACCAGAGAAGGCACAAGTCTGGATAATTCCACAGTTCCTCTGCTGCTTCCAGCAACCCTGTGCTATGCTATCACTGAATTCAGAGGCAATTCACAGAAAGCCAGCAAGCTGAGACAACCCCAAGGCCCAGTAACCAAACATTTCATGGTAATGGCAGTGGGGACAGGAACCTCAAAAAAATCCCAAATATTAAAGCCAAAAACTGGTAAATCAGAGGTTTTGTTTGGACAAGATCTGTAGTAGTCAAGGCCACATACACTTTTAATATGTGCCAAATTCTAACAGATATGTGAGCCTGTCAAAAGATACGCCTATGAAAAGTGACTGAGTCTTTGCATTAAATTTATCAGTACAGATCCAAGGACAGATTTGGGGTTAATAAAGTGAATGGCCCATCTTTCATTCAATGGTCTTGAGGAAGGAAACTAAAATTAAAGTTTGTTAATATTCTTGCCTACATGAAGGAGTATGCCTACGACATAACTACCCAAAATGTTTTACCAAAAGTACAATAGAACAATTATGAAAAATATATTTAGCATTTTTCGAAAACAGCTCATTCTGGAATGAAAGGTTTCCTTTATAAACACTGTAATGCCAAGCTGAGAATTCCTGCAAAATACCTTCTGATTCCTTGGAAAGTTACACTGCAATAGAAGACACTGCTATTTTAATCAAATCTGAAAACTTTTCACGAAGAAAATCTGGATTGTGGTAAATATTTTGCTGCTTAATGAAGGTTTTGTCAGCAAACCTGTGATACCGTATTTCTGACGACAAAAAAATCCCTACAAATTACATGTGAAAAATACTACAGCAGCAATTTTTTTGTAGCCCTTCACATTGAAGTAATTTTTAAACATTGCAAAGACTTCTGCACTACTCAAAAACACACAGCAGCATTCAGGTTAACAGAAAATAACTGACACAAAACTGAACTCCTGTCTGTGTCTTGATCCTATTTTTTCACATAAACGAAGCACTTGTGAAATTTGAAGCACTGAAGGCTGAATACACATTTTTTCAGTATGACAGCAAGGGCTATTTTAAGATACTGGAATGTCATTAATTTGTGTCCCTTAGCTCAGCAATTTGTAAATGATTAGCTCTAGAGCACCAAAACAGAGTAAGGCCTGTCTAAGCCCATTTTATACTACTACTAGCATTTAATTTAAACACTACTTCAAGATCTAATGCCAACACCCAACATACAGCATTTATCATAAAATTGATAAAGAAGCCTTATATATACCTACAGGAAGACAAGAACAACTTTTTTTGTTTTAAGGCTAAAGCTTGGTGTTTTCAGTTTGAGGGTTTCAAACTAGTACCTACATTTCTGCTGGCAACAAAGGCCTTAAGGAGCAACTTTAGTTTGAGATAGTAATCAATAGAAGGGTAGGCAAAGAAGAATATGATTAAGCATGATGCCATTTAAATATCTGTTTTTCTTTTTACAAGAGATTCCTGTATTTAACAGCAGCTTCACACCTTGAAGAGGGAAGAGGTTTGTAGTATCAGATACCTGTTGAGTTTTATGGGAAATAGCAAGTCCTTGGCTGTCATGCTCCATAACAGCAGGGGCAGCTCTGATCTCTGGAAAAGCCTTAAACTTTCAAGAGGTTATAAGACTCCCCAAAGGAGGCTAAAAATGAAATTATATATGGGGATAAGTGGGGAGCTCCAGAAGGATTATGAAAAGGCTCTAGGAAAGAAGCTCTCCTGACAGCAAACTGCTCTGAATGGAGCTGCAGACAGTACCTTGTATTTGTTTGGTGTTTAAATCCAAGAAACAGAACACACCTATCACTTCTCTTTTCATCCCCAGCAATTAATTCCAAGTCAGAGCTTTGGTCTGAAGTTTAAGGTCTTTTATTTTATTTAGTTCTGGGCTAGCCTTGAAGGAGCAGTGAGAGAAGTTTAAAGCTCACAACATAATTCACCAGGAAATACAAGTTATCTGCTCTTAGGTTCATACAGACTACACTTGTTTCAAGTTCTTCAAGTCTGAGAAAAAAAATCTGGACTTCAAAAATTCCATACTTTAATTAACAACTTGCTCTGACTTGACCTTAAATGAGTTTAATCACTATGAAGAAACAGTAAAAAACAAAAACAAAACAAGAGTTCAGCCCATGTGATAGTTCTAAGTAACAGCTTTAAAACGGTACTTTACTGTTTAATCAACCGTGACTCTGAGGCATAGGACCTTCATAGGAGCCTCCAAGGGGAAAAAAAACAAGCAGCTTATCACACTGACACAACTCTGAGACCTGACTAACAAGAGAGGCTGAAGATTCACAGCTGGCAGTGAATGGTCCTGCCACATCATCCCCCTCCTGGCCAGGTTCTCTCTGGTGGGAGAGTCTGTCCTCACAGCAGGAGAGGATAGAGGGCTCTTGTGACCCTCTTCTTCCCCAGTCCAAACATTTAAATTAGATAATTTTAATTTACATGTATGACAACTATAATTTTTTTTATAGTTCTAATAGATGCATTCAAAAGGATGCAGAAGCCAAAGGAGCATACTGGGGAAGAGAATTTTTGAGAAAGAATGATCTAGACTCCTCAACACTGAAGACAAAGAAATAACATTTAAGCATCTGAATCCTAACTTTAAAAAGTAAGAGTACCCATTTTCATTTTTAACAGTTATCTGGAAGTCTTATAAGTCCATATCCACCTAAAAGAAATTTTAACAATGAAGGTATCACACCAAAGCACAGAAATCCAAGCTAAATCATTTCCATAACTTTGGAAAAGACATTTCAAGTTCCTTTTCCCTGCAACTGCTTTTATCCCCGGGTGGAAACATCTTCTCTCTTTTGCATGCTTAAAGAAAAAAAGTCCAAATACACATGCAGGCTGCTGAAGCAGCTCTGAGTTGAGATGTTCCTGTTCTCTTCAGCTCAGCAATTTCCAAACTCTGATGGGTGCCACTAAGGCAATCAGCCTGTTCAGCATCCTATGCAAATTACTGGAGATGAATGCTCAAATCTACCAGCACACATACAAATGGAAATTAACAAAAAAGCAGCAATATGTTAATTCAGCATGATGCTGAACTTAATACAAACATCACTAAAGGAATTCTACCGAGATAGGAAGCAAGACAAATTTTGGAACTGTAGCTTGAGCTGCAGCAGAAGGTCTGCATGATGATATTCAAAACAGAAAATCCCACTTCATAGACTGGTTTTTGATCTGGAACAAAGAATCCTTACCTGCTCCTAAAACAACCTCAAAACAAAACAAAAAAAACCCACAGAAAACCTCCCCCAGCCATGAGTGCATCTTAAAGATGTTGTGGCAGACATTCAGCACTAACTACCTTAAACCTTCTCCTCCACAAGCTTAATCTCTGTGTAGTCAAACAAATATTAATAATTGAAAAGTATACAAAGTTATTTTACTAAGGGGGCAATTAACAACCTCTTTTCACTTTAGCAGCTGATTCTTACTTGGCATTAAACCAACAGGAGCTTAAAAGAACATATTACACATGGATAAGATTTTGAATAACCTTGTGAGTTACCAGTTAGCAGTTTGGTGTGGCCCTCAGACTTCAAAGGACCCTTTCATAAGAAAACAAGACAAAGGCAGAGAAGTCTTTATCATCATTTATGGTAAACAAGATAGCCAAATCCACTACATACTAGAAAGGTGGTATAGGGAAAAGACTGAACTTTGCATGAGCTTCATTGACATTTTAGGAGCCCTAAATTACCCAGCAGTTTTTTTGATTAGAAGATGACAATAATTTGGAAAGGCAACAGCAAGTAGTCCAGTAGCACAAAAGAAGGACCCAGATACAAAGTTTCTGCTGCTTTGCTATCAGCAGATGCTTGGGAGCACAGATCACCAGATCACAGTGAAGCATATGCCCAAGCATTTCCTGACACCTGAAGAACTCAGAGCCTCTCATCCTGGGCACACAAAGTTCAAACTCTGTTTGTTTCCTACTGCTCAGCCTTAATGATTCCTATTACCCTCATCGTGAACATACAGATAGACAGGCAAAATTGACAATCCCTGGTGTCAGCGCTAGAGGAATTGCATGTTAAGACCTAATAGCTAAATAGACACACTGCTGATAATTAAGCCATATATAAACATAAGGATCTCCCCCTCACCAGAATTCAATGATGAAAAAACAGCAAGGACACATGGCTTAAAATTAACAGTGTGAAATGAAAAATACAAACCTTTAAATGGAAAGCTGCCTAATGTAATTTTCACAATTACCATTTAATTTAAGAAGCAGATCAAAGAAGTGCATCATTTACATCTTTAAACATTAAGTTTTAAAGATCAAAGACCTCTAGTATTTCCAGACTGCATGTATGTGAGTAACTCGGCTAGAGTAATGAATCTATGCAGGAGTATGAGCTGCTTGTTTGCTTCGTGCAGCAGTTTCCTCATCACCTGAGCCTGTACAAGTGGTATCCGCAACTGACATCATCAGCAAGCCCCAATGACACTACATATAAACAGAAGCAAGGGACTCGAACTCTAAAATAGGAGTATTCTAATTTTCTGACTGCTGAAGAACTCTTTCCCTGAAAACAGCCACTGCCTCTGAGATCCTTTTCGCAACTCCAGCCTGAGAGCTGTGATTTAACAGTGCTTCTATGATGTTCCAGGGGTCATTAAAGACTGCACTTCAGTGTAGTGTTTCACTAAAACTCTGTTTTCATGCCGTGCTGTGGCCTAATTATGCCAAAAAGTTAAATAGAAAATACTTTATGTCATAAGTGCACTATGTTCAAAACCATGTAAGTTTAATTCTATGTATGAATGAAATAACAGCAGCAGAGGTGATATTTTAATGGCCAGCACAAGTTGCTGCAACAGACCCTGGTCAAATTCAGTGTAAAGTAGAAAGTGTCCTGGCAGTTATATCCAGGAAACAATCAAACTTTTAGTTCATACTGAAGACTCATGCCTACTCCTGAGCACTTCCCCCAGAAAATGCAGCTTAGAATTTAAGATTAAAACCAGATTTTTCCCAGCAGAAAACCATCATGGCCATAAAAATGCGTGCTTAAAAAAAAAGAAAAAAAAGGATAATTTAAACTGAACCAGTAAAAAGGAGCTACTCGTGGAACTCAAGAGGATGGCCACAGCTTCTCTCACAAAATTGAGGAACGTGACAACACCACATGTGTCACGTGCAACAATACTTGGTACCCAATTGCTGACGTTACAATAACATTCGATCCCCAGAGTTCCCTTCTGTATGCCAAGATCCTCAGTGCACCATGCTGCCCCATCAGACTGGTCCCAAACACAGCATGGATTTCCCTTTCAAATAACAGGATTAAAATTAATTTAAAAGTAGATGGGAGGTGATACGTAATGCTAACATTTACACAGATACTTTAGTTCTTATATCATGGTATTATATATCTAATACAAGAAAGAAGGGACGTACAAAATTCACACACCTTCCTCTAGGCATAAGAGGATTTAAAGCAGCTTTCCCAAGAGAAGCATCTTCAACAGACACTTCTCATGGTAATGCTGCTATATTCTATAAAGACTACCAACCTTTTACAAAGATGAACAGCTATTATATATTTACAATACTTGAACCTATGTACTATTATTAGTACTCTGGGAAACAGTGTTCCCAACAGACAAAAGAAGTTACATAGAAGCAAGTTTCATACTTTAAATCTTCTCCCACAAAATAAAAAGGTGAGTAACATTCAGGCTCTTTAGAGGAAGAAAACGATGAGCTGTGTCCGGCTGCAATTAACATATAGCATCCTAATCTCAAAGGATATTTATTTTGCACAGCACTGTGGCTATTCCTGCCAGACCTAAACTGACTCACATGGATTTCTGTGTCAACAGCCACACTGCTTCTAATTTCCAGCCTACATCAGGTAGGCAGACACAGTCAAAGCACTCAAAGGTCTTAGCCTGCATCTCTGCCAAAAATTAAAACCACTATGTACAATCTAAGCAACAGTGTATGCATTGGTAGATGATAACAAAGCAAACAAACAAACAAAAAAATAAATCTGGTGCCTGAAACATTTACCTCTGCTAGAAGTCTACATAAGAGTGCCCCTTCCCAAAGGGGAATGTGTATCTCCTACCTCAAGAAGAAACAAAGGCATGTATTCTTCTTTACTTGAGTGGAGAAGCATGTGCTGAGGTTGGGATGAGAAGGAGTCAGATCTCTTCTCCATCTCCCCCTCCCCCCCCCACAGGAGCAATGTCTATTAAACAGAGCCTGCACCAGGTGCATCCATTCCCAGACTGTACAAGAGCACAAGAATAAAGGCAAGACATGGTTTAGCTACAGGGATAACTCTCCAAGGAAACAAGAACAGTAAGAGTGAGGTGAGGAACGCTGGCATACCTTTAAAAACAGCAGAGACACACCAATATCCTTTCCATATTTCACTCCCTTGTATCTGAAAGGTAGCGTGACATAAGAGATGTCTTCTACTGCCTGAGAGGCTCCCTCCTCTATCCTACCTCCTCCGCTGATCACAGAGGAAAGCAAAAACAATCAGATGAGTCACCACTGGAAATCTGCATGGCTCAATCGCATCTAACAGATCTATGCACCAGACAGGAAACTGAATTGCTGCCAGCCTCCCAACCATGTCTGCCGAGATGCTGGAAAACACTGCTCCAACTTTATGCTTTGTTACCAGTAGATACAGTTCTCGCAAGAGATTTGCCCACATGCAAAGGCCACATCTTGTTGCCAAAACACGCACGTTAAGTCTTTTGTATCGACAAAATTAACCATTATGTTGAGAAACAGACATAATTTAATGGTATTCTTCTTCTTAACTAGAGTATATCCAAACAGTTCTAGGAAAAGCACATTCACCTTTTACTGTCATTTTCAAAGGGAGACATTTTTCACAAGGAAAGAGCAAATATTTCACCAGAAAATGGAATGACACAAGATTTTAGTTGCCACATTAAAAATATATGTATATATAAATAACCCCCAGTATACACATTTTTCAGCCAGGTCTAACAGTAGGCTTCCATGGCCCATGATAGGGTAAGCAGATGAGATACTGATTTTAAAAATACATGAGTGAAAAAATTAAAATACATGTAATAGCACATTCAGAAATTTAGAACAGTGAGACTGTATTCCCCCACCTTTCAAAGGACCAAAATGCAAAACAAATGCAAAACCCCAGATTTAAAAAGCCAGGACTTTCTACAAAATTTTGTAATTCAAATACTTACAAGGTAAGAAATTTGCTCCAATAAGAAGGAAAAAGTAGTTATTTACAAATACCCCTGGCTGCACATTTCTCCCCTTTTCAAGCCCCACTCTCATTTCTCCACAGCACATGGCTCCCCATCGCATCCACTGACACTTTGATATATAGAACTTCCCAGAGTCTTTAATGCTGCTCTCAAATGAGATTACAGCCAGTGTCTGCAAGACCTACTCCAGCATCAGAGAGGGCTTTTGGATTTTATCAGAAGCATGAAAGCTACGTCATTAGTGAGGAATCTAGTCTGTGCATCTTAATGGGGATTTGCCTTTGGAAACCTTTGTTGACACGTAACACCCGTAGTTGTGAGGCAATATCCTCTGGAATAATCATCAAGTCAATGTTTATTACATCAGGGTTTTTTTCCCTTCCACAGCATCAGGCAAATGTCTGTGAAAGATATCTATCTGTACCTGGAGCTCATGCCTTCATCCTGAGCCATTTTCATTCAACCCACATAAGAGCAAATCGATGCAACCAGCTCCAACACAAGAGGGATGTGGGCCTGCTCGATTGAGTCCAATGGCTGGAGCACCTCTGCTATGGAGACAGGCTGGGAGAGCTGGGCTTATTCAGCCTGGAGAAAAGAAGGTTCAAGGAGACCTTAGAGTAGAGTAGCTTCCTACTTGTTGGACTAAAGGAGCCAACAAGAAACCTGAAAAGGGGTTTGACAGGGGCATGTACTGACAGGAAAAGGGGAAATGTTTTTAAACTGGTCAATTTAGGTTAGATATTAGGAAAAAATTCTTCCCTGTGAGGGTGGTGAGACACTGCACACGTTGCCCAGAAAAGCTGTTGCTTCCCCATCCCTGACAATGCTCAGGGCCAGGCTAGATGGGGCTTTGAGCAACCTTGTCTAGTGGAAAGTGTCCCAGCCCATGGCAGGGGGGTTAGAACCAGATAATTTAAGGTTTCTTCGAACCCAAACCAGTCCATGAATGCTGAGTACTCAGAATAAGGACACCCACCTGACATTTAAAAAGAATAAAAATTAAACAACCTTTGTAGCTAGCCAAGACAGTTGATGTCACTTGGTTACATCCCCTTCTATTTGCAAGAAGAACTTGCAGTCAAATTCTGGCTTTGGGTTACATCATCAGGTTCATCAAAAAGGTATGCTTTGACAGTGGCACCTTTTAGACAAGCACAAGATGGCAACACAAGGAAGAAAAGTTTTTTTCCCTAGAGTGGAAACGCAGTAATGCATAGCTTTGTTCTCAGCTTCAACCAACCTGAAATTGTATCCAAGGAAGCATTTCAAGGCAGCGTAACAGCTGCTGCTACAGAGCCCTCCACCCCTGTAATGCCAAACCTGGACCTTAATTTTTCTTTCTCTTCTGCACAGCCACTTTGACCTCTGGCTTCGTTTGCTTCCGTTCTTTATCACATTGTGATTTACTAGCTGACATGGCCATCTGACCACATAGAAAGTCTCAGATCACGCTCCACAAGCTACATTTTTCAAATTCCTTCCTGAAGGAAATGTAACAAATAGCAGGGACAGTAAAGTAATTCCAGGGAAAAATTTGCAAATAACACTGGAGATCAGATCTGGGATTAGATCTTCCCCCTGAAAGGCAGGTGATGATCACAGCAGAACTGCTAGGCCAGATGGCCCAACATGAATGACCATCTCTCAACCAACAAAACTCCAGTGAGACCCAAAGTTGCTTCCACCATAGCAGAAGTCACAGTATAAGCATATCACATACTTTCAAATGCTTTGGCCCAGAGACTTCTGGCAGAGTTTCTATTTAAAACAGCTTTAACTGTCTTTATAAGCCTTATGAAATTCATCCTGAAGAAGTTATTTAAGGCTGGAAGCCAGCCTCTCTAATTCAGGTGTCTAGCTTATACCTCGACCCCAGGCACCTAGCAAATGGCTCAGAGTCATGTAAGGAAGAGAGCGAGGCAATGAGGAGGATCAGGTGACTTGAGAAGCCTCCAGGGAAAGAGATAGCTTCTCTAAATTCAGGTGTCTGCCTCTCCATCCCACTAGCTCAACTGCAACCCAACAGCCAAAGCTGCCAACAACACCTCTTCCTTGGCATGAATGCTGATGTTCATCTTGCCTCCCAGGAGCCAAGCAAGTACCAAATAACACAAAAGAGGCTGTTTCCAACACGGAATGAACTTCCTGAGCCAAATCATGGGAGGGTCAGACAAACGCTGCTGCCACCAGAAAAGCAGTCAGAAGAACATGTCAGGCATGGGAGTTTCAATGACATCTTTCTATGATAACATCCCAGCACTAACAAAAATCATGTCGTTGTGGAACCTACCCTGGGAGAACAGCTTGGCCCAACCAACAGTTTTCATTAGTTGAATTGATCTCAACCCAGATATTCCTTTAAAGTCATGTTACATGGCTAAAATAGTCAAAATCATTGTCAACATAGCAATAACTACTTCCTAATGTTAGTATTTAGGCTTATTTGCTAACAGTAATGACTGAAAGCTGAATCATGTCCAGAAATTAAAGTATGGACTTTCACATGAGCTGGTGCAAAAAAAAATGTGCCAACACGCCCAGCATTGGCAGAAAACCCAAAGCAATCCTTCTAATCCCAGATGTTCTGTGCCACAAATGTAAAACACCATTGAAATGAAGTTTCTCCATTCAGTGTAACACAAGAGAAAGTTTTACAGCTAAATATCAAACTGGAAGCTAACACGCTGTGAGTCAGAGCCATACATCTTTCTTTTCATTGGAAAAAATAAAAATTTAGCACTATTCTTAACTGCTAAATTTACAGCTGCTTGCAGAAGCTCACAGCATGAAGAACCAAAGAACTCATTTTAAAGTAGCTTATTCAATACATTCCTTTAGCGTTAGATTTCCACTTGAATTGACAGTATTCAAATATGAAAAACAGCAACACCAAAACACTTCTCCTAAGATAATTTGGATAACAAGTTAGGCGTGTCAAGCACACCTTAGACCAGTAGCATTTCTAGTACACTGTGTCTGAGAGCATGTGCTGGTTTTCATTAAGTTACTGAACGTGGAAATCCTACTTAAAAACAAAAGATAGTTAAGAGTTATGTTAGTCTTGTTAAGCAGAACAAAGTCTTGCTTGTTTTGTTCTCCTTTAAACAAAAAAAAAACAAAACACACACAAAAAAGAAACTTCTTTAAAAAACCCAACAAACACCTCAAGGACTGGATAAAGTAACTTTAAAGAGGAGCAGGGGTAGGTACAAGAAACAGCTGGAACATATCTGGTTCTTATAACCCAAGTGTTTTCCAAAGCTCAGCAAGGTCACCATTTAATGTAATACAGCCAAGTGCTCATTAAAAACTAAAAAATTTGGACCCCAGAAAAAGTATTTGACAAAGAAAGGTGCTAAAAGGGAGTCCATAGTAGAGGGGGAGCATGCTAAATGTAGAAATAATCACCCTACCTCCTCCCCAAACACTGTGTGCTAAAAGAAAACGCATTAACTCACAAAACTGGAGAAAGGATCAGGACACAGTTCAAAGAAACAGAAAGACAGGAGGAAAAGAACAAAACTTACACCACAAGTGACTGTAGCTGGCAATCACAGAATACAGAACAGAAGAAAATGTCCGGTCAGAATTGTTTGTAGGTCTCCTTAAGCTGCAATGCATTTCCCCATTATAGAAGAAATACGCATTTCTATAGTCAAGAAGTCAATTCTTCCTCTGAAAGTGCCTGCAATGCTGCTTTCATGTGAAATTTTTAAACAACGCTCAAAACTACAAAGAGAAGC
The DNA here is from genome assembly GCF_012275295.1 of Melopsittacus undulatus. Classification (NCBI taxonomy): domain Eukaryota; kingdom Metazoa; phylum Chordata; class Aves; order Psittaciformes; family Psittaculidae; genus Melopsittacus; species Melopsittacus undulatus. The sequence continues at coordinate 41,795,991 of NC_047528.1, read as the reverse complement.
CATCCACAAAGGAAACTGCAGTGTGGACTCAGCTCAAAGCTATGCATGCCCATCGCACAGGACTGCGCAAAGACAGACTTCGAGCATCTCTGAGAAATCCAAATATAGACTTTGCCTGATAATAGAGAAACCCACACTGCAGAAACCAGGAAATAGATTTTACTCCCAAGCAAGAATTAGTCTAATTTTTTTCCCAATCACCAAATACACCATGGATACCTTTCCCAAGGTCCAAAAGGAAGGAGACAAGGTAACGGAATAATGTTCAGCCACATGAAACAATATTACTGTCACCTTCTCCCTCTAAAACATCATTGCTAGCCCTGTTATATGACATTTTGCCAGAGCCCTTTCATATTCTGCAGCCAGTAGAGAACATTGTTTCTAGGATTTGCATTTCCCCCAGTATTTACTGAAGAGCATGCATTATTTATGTACCAATTCATATTTATATATTAATTGGGCACACTTAGATTTACTCTGTGCAAGAGCTTGCTGCCAAGAATCTACACATAATAATGAAATATTGATGCATCCACCTAAAGGAGGGTTAAATAATCCCTTATGTAGACACGAGCCAGGACTTTGGCAGCTGTGCTGTAAGAAGTTCTCCAGAAACCAGCCCACCCAGGTTTTATGACTTGACAGAATTACCCAGTATTAGACATGGTTTAGGCAGCACGATATATAGATTTTTGCCTTTTCATTCACACATTTTTCATTCTGACACCGTCCAGGACATTGACTGGCTCTCTGCACACTATCCCAGAATGCCTCACCCAGAACTGAGAAAAACCCATTCATAATGATTAGTCCAACTGAAACAAAGGGTCCTGTGAGAAGATATGAACAGCAAGATGAGTTTTCTATCTCTACAGTTATTCCTCCCATCTGCCACACCAGACTGTATGCATTAGATTCATGCTTGGGGAAAACAAAACAAAACAAAATCACTGAGGTAAGATATCTATGCAAATACAGGGAAAACATCACTGCTAAACCTCTTGCTGCATTTGCCATAAAAATATACGGTAGAAATGCAGACTTTGAACAGTTTCAACAAATAGAAACATTTGGTGACCACATGTCAGAGACCATTCACTGGATGTGATTGCTATACTGCGGGTCCAAACCAAAAGATTTCAGTAAGTAGTCATGGCTCTCAAGTTTTATCCTCAAGCTGACTCTTTCTACCAAGCCACTCTGCAAATCTGCTTTTTTCATGTTCTGAGCAGGCGATGGAGTGGGGTGAAGTGGGGCAGTGTCTGTACACATACATCTGTTCCTTCTTAAAAAAAAAAAAAAAAAGAAAAAACAAACCTACTTTCCAACATCCAAAATGTAATGGATACTTCTAAATCACAAAAGAAGGTAGTTTTGGACTCTGAAAAGCACTCTGTAATGCAGTAATGAATGAAGTTGTTAGCACACACAACAGGATTCAGATAAATTGGGGTATTTCACTACTTATTTTATGGTCATGGCAGATAAAAGTAGCAGAGCTATCTTTAGTTACTGTCCAGACATGCTAAGCTCTCTCTATTGCTGCCTACTGAAAATGGTAAAAACCTTATCTTGCTATAGAAATCCAAATGGTGAAACACCCCTCTCCATCAACGCTGGGTACTGTTCACACGAGAAAAAACAGAACAGACTTTGCTGCAGCATCCCTGGGTGAGGAACAGCCCCGTGACCACAGGGTCCTGCTCATGACTCTTAAACCAACACTCACAGTGACAGTATCAGATTAAATGAGTCACTCTCAGAACATCTGACTTTAACAGCTCTAGATCAGTTATTGGGGGAAGAAATTCAGATCCCAAGAGACCTTGTAATAGCTTGCAGTATTAAGAGTTACTTGGCCCAACACCTACTTCTCACTTCAGTGAATTTGCCAAGGTTGCTCCATGTGCTTTCCTACAGCTCTGCTGCTCACTCCAACAATTCATTCAGGCACACGCTCACTGCCCACCCTCACTCAGACAGGATCTGTACATTTGACTACTACGTGGAGGGGGGTGGGAATAAGTAATTCAAGCATAATTTGCCTCAGGGCACTCTAAAGATTTACAGACTTTGTGGGTCAGGTTTCAAGTTGCTTCAGCAAACAATTTCAAGCCATAGACATTTACCTGAAGATTAGGGTTCATTTAAGACACAGAACAGGAATCAAAAGCCAAAACATTTTACAAGAAAAAAAGCACTCACTCTTCTTTCCTCTTGAACTCTTAGAGGGGCATCACCCCTGAAACTGTGAGGGTGTTCTGGGGGAGAGGGACCATGTCTCCCCTTCATTCACAAGGATGAACTTTGTGGTGGACTGCAGAGAGGAAGAGGCAGACTGCCCTCCCACATCTTGAAACAGGAAAACAGACTCGGCAGTCTGGGATATTTAATAGCTGGGGGAAGAATGCTTTGGTTTGGAGGAACGGCTTTTGGCTTGCTTAAGTTATAATATGGAACAGAACGCAGTAAAACAATTTTAACCCAGCTATTTCTAGCTTTGGCAAACACAGCTCTACCTTAGAGAAACTATTTCCAAGTTGTGGTGTCTCAGAGTTTTATTCTGGGCTCAGCAGGCACCATCTGCCCAGCTGAGGTGCTAAGTGAAGCCTGAGCTGCACATGAATTTGACCAACACCAGTTGTTACAGGCAGAGCTCAGGAGACTCCAAAAGTCCCAGATGCAAGAACCCAACACCACTAACTAGTGCTGTGTTCTGGGTAAGGGACACATGAGAAGAGCTTGAATTTTACAGAAAATAACTACTTTTCCCCCCAAATGAAGTGGATGTCCTCACTAACCAGCTCTCCCTGGGTGACCAACCAGCTGGAGTAACCCATACAGGGACAAGCAATATCATCTCCCCTCCCAGTTCACCAGAGCACACAAAACACAAGAGGCTGGGGACTACACTTGAAGAGGTCTTTGCACTGTGAAGGCTACAGACCTGCCTTGCCTGCATTATCATAAACTGTACCTCAATATGAATGTAAATTAAAGAACAAAGTATTTCAGTAACTAGCACCAGAGATCAGATGCATTTTTTATTGTTACTCTTAATGAAGTTGGGTTTTGTTCTGGATTGGTTTTGGTTGGTTTGTTTTTTTCTTTTTTGCAGCATAAGCACTAGGATCAAATGATTGAGCTCCCACCAGCTATTGGTGGTCATACAACATGCAGACTCCAGCTGGGAACAAGTGGAAGAGAGACCTGACCAGGACACAGTTTTCTCTCCACAAAAGCTTTAACAAGGAGGGGAAAATGCTTGATGTTTTGGGGTGGGTTTCACCCCCCAAGATCTAACAAATACAGCTGCTCATTCCCATTACAAAAGGCCCTCAGCCTCAAGGTTTGAAAAAGTCTCAGAAGACCTGAGTTCTAATCTCAGAGCCCAAAAAGCTCTGTACTGAAATACAGAATACCCTAACACAGACTGTATTAGCAAAGGGAACGAGTAACAGTTTATATGGAGATTTTTTCTTGTTCTTTTAAATACATAGTAGCTAGTGTTTGTATGCTTTCATCTTCCTCTAATGTTAGAGGAAGCTGACACACAAAACCTTACTAAAACACAAGGACTTCAAGTTCATAAATATTTGGAAGTCTACCTCCTCTTCAAAACTAATTGCTTAATCATTAGGACTCAGCAAGCTTCAATCATGTATACACCACTGCCTTTCACCAAGACTCACAAAACCTTGGGACATGTCTAGTTACTCCAAAAGTCTCTTTACTCTTCTCAAACAACAGAAATGGATTAAGAAGCCAAGACCAACCATCTGGATTTGAAGAGTACAGAAACACAGCGGGCTCTCTGAAATGCAAACCTCATTTAATGAGGAAATAAATATTTATAGTTCCTACAGCATTACGGCATTCTTAACATCCTGTTTATCAATACCTTCAGATTTTTAAGTTGTTTGATTTACAATAAAACATTTCTCCAAGGGGTAAGTTTAAAAGTTACTTTAAAATGAGAACAGCTTGCATGTATCAGAAAAAGTATAGCCACACATATTAGATGGGGAACGGGGTGGGGGGGAAGGGGAAGCTGAGCATGTATTTTTTCCCCCTACACATATAGGGCACACATTACACTTACATCACATTGCTAGTGCTCCCATGTGCTACTGGCAGGCAAAGAGGAAACCTTTTGTAGGAATGGTACAAACAGACAGCATCAAATGAAAAGTAACTAAAACAAATCCCCAAACCCTTAAATAGGATTTTCAAAGATAACATTACAACACCTTAATGAAACTATTCAAAGTAGTCTTTGCCAATTTAAAGAAAGCAATGCAACAAATGTATACGCAAGAGGGGAATGCTTTAATTACCTAAACTCACAGCTACTCTTACAAAATTGACACTTGGGGAAGCCAGGACTGCTTTAATTACCCACAATCATGGATAGCACTTGCAAAAACTGGCACTTGTGGAAGTCACTTGTGATATCCTTGCCTACGGTGCTCCCAGTTCAGAATTCTCAATGGATTTTAAGCACTAGATGTCATTGTTTTACAGATGAAACAAAGCCCAGACTTGGGTATTGACAAGCTTACAAAGATAGGGGGTAAAAAGTAGCAAACACGCTTGTCCTAATATTCACTGCTTTGAAAGTTACTGGGATAACATTTCTGACAACAGACGTTTCACCTCAAGTGAATGGATACAAAGAAATAAGCTTCATGTGTCAAAATTGTCAAACCCCGGCAGGCTAAAGCTCATTTTGAGAGCAAATGACTCTAAGTGAGGCTGCCCAATACTTCCAACACTTCTCAGAACGCCTTCCTCTCACCCAGCCAGCCATATACTGCTCACTGGCTGTGCTCACACACAGGCACACAGGTATATCTAGGAGCAACCTCCTTCCCCATGCATTAGCATATACTGCACCTGTGTGACTCCGTAGAGAGAAATACAGATGTTTACATCAAGGGTTATGTGCAGTCAGACATGCTTAAAAATAGTAGAGGAGAAAATGACTGTAATTTCAGGTTACTCTCTGCCCCGAACTCTTTTGAGACAGGAAGAAGACAATTCAGACTTTAATTCAGACCATCTCAGAGCAAGCGCTGGAGAAGTAATTTACAAGACAGCAAGAAATCATAAGCCTTAATGACAGGAAGACTGCCACACCAGCCTTTAATTTGGATTTTGGGAAGGGGGCCTCGGCGATACTGCAGGGAGAGGTCTCCACGATACCTTCTAAAAATAGCACTCAGCAGCAGCCGCTGACAAAGGAGCAAAGTTTGGGAGCCGAGTACCGCAGCTCCTGCCCGACGACGGGAGCAGCCCCGTGTCTGCGTGCCCCTGTCCCACCTCCCGAACCCGGCCATGCTGGGGGTACGGCGGGACCCCGGATCTCCGTATGGGGGAACCGGGGCTGCCCGCGGGCAGGGGATGCCTCCCGACAGGACCGACAGACGCCTCACCTCTACCCATCGCCGAGCCTCGGCGAACGCCGCTCGGCAGTCGCACTCCGCGTCCTCTCTCCCCTCCATGGCCGGCAGCGAGCGGGGCAGGGAAGTGCAGTGCAAGGGGGGTCAGTGACGAAGTGGCCGGTGCTCAGCGGGGCGGGGGCGCGGGGAGCAGCCGCTGTCATTCAGCTGCCTCCTTTTAACGCTCCCCGCGCCGTCTCCTCCTCCTCCTCCCCCTCCGCCTCCTCCCGCGGAGCTCCCCCTCCCGGGACCTCGCCGCCGCTCAGCCACCGCAGGAATCCGATGGAGCCAGGGGCAGCCGGCCGGCCGGGAGGGGCTGCACCGCCCCACACCCCCCGCGGCGGCGGCGGCTCCTCTGCCCCGCCGGGCCGCGGCGCCCCTCGCCCTCCCGGCCGGTGGGGCCGCCCCCAGCGGCTCCCGCCCCGCCGCATACCAGGAATAGCTGGGGACAATCGCACCTTTCAGGGCCGGCCACCTCCAGCCCGGGCCCCGGCACCTGCCGCCCGGCCGGGCCTACCCTGCGGGCCGGCGCCTCCCGCAGAAGGGGCAGCGAGCGCCCGGCTCCCTCCTCACCGGCGGGGCTGCCCCTGCGGCCGGGATCCGTGAGGGGGCACAAGGGTCCGCGCTCTTCTGCAGCGTTGGGGGACGAAATTAGGAGCCTTTCCCGGTGGTTCTGGAGACTTGAAGGACCCACGCTTAGTTCTGAGCTCTTTTCACACAGAACGACCAAAGCTGGGATGCCTGGGGCAGGGCTGGAGCCCACTGTTCAGCTTTCATGCTGCCCCTCTGCCCTCAGCACTGCTTACCTCAACTCTGGTTTTCCTCACCTTGCCCCATTATTGCCCATTGCTTTATTCCACTCGTGTCTCTTTCCCCATACACTGCAATGGCTTCTCTGTAACCACTCCTCACACCACCCTGTGCTGGGCTCAGAGCTAAAGCCCTGTTTTGGTAAGGCCATGCCTGACTCCTGAGCCTGGGTGGACACTGCTGGGCTCTGAGCCCTCTGGTAACCACAAACATTGGGCAAGTTGGCATCATGCTACACCACAGCGAAGCTCCTTCCACCCTGACGTAGGCACTGGAGCTGGAGGGAGAAGGTGTGCTGACTAGACACAGCAAAACCCTTTCTTCCCATACCAGAGTGGACTCATGCTAAGCAGAAAAGTTAATGAAACATCAGGAAAAAGAGCCATTTTTCTGGAATAATATGGAATGCATAGCACCAGTTTGGTTTTGGTTCTTTTTTTAAGTACCTGATTAATTTTAACATTCTATTTAAGATGCTTTTTCCTACTTGAACTCTTGATAATACTCTTATTTCCATACCTTTTCTGAGTTGCTGCACACATCTTTTGCATGTGTTCCATGGCAGAATGTATGTAATTTTTAAGGACTACTAGGAAGAGGTAACATTTGTACTGCACAAAATTAGCTTATCCTGAGATGTTTGCTTGAGAGCACATCTTATTTCTGCTCTGTAAACAACCTTCTTAGAATAGGGAAGAAGATTTTAGGAGATCAGTTTAACACACCAAGAAGCTATTGGCCATCAGTTTCTGCAGCACATGGAAATTAAGTGTTACTGGTGGTACACACAGGAAGGAAAACTGACTGCCAGCAACTTACTTCAGTGACTGGCTGCAATGAGTTCCACAGGAGATGCTGACATTTACTGAAGCTACAAATGCACAGAAATGATGCAGTTAGCTCCGCACAGTGGTATGAGATGAGACATCTATGCTATTAGAGTCTGTGATGAATGAAACAATCATCAAAGCTATAATTTGGATTTTTTCCCTGCTCCTTTTTCCTGTTGCAAGCCAGATCAGCCACGAGACCAAACACAAATGAAGAATCGGCATTTTTCTCAAGTGGGAGGCCTAAACATCAGAAAATAATTCTCTCGTCTCATATTTAATATTAATGCCTACAAAGGCTAAAGCCCCAGTCTAAATAAAGCATGTATGTGCTGCTGGCTGACATCAGTTTATGTTAGCCGTCATTACTGAACAGTTTTCTGGAGAACTACTGTAGTATTTCGCAGACTTTTAAGGTCTGCCTTTCAGTTCACATAAAAATACAGTGCTTGCCCCTAAATAGGAGAAATTATGAATACTATGAAATTTTAGATTTCAGAATAGAACTCTATGAAACAAGTTTCAAAAGAGGTCACGTGTAAAAAAAATAGCTTGCAAGTTCTCACTTATTTCTGGTTGCTTTCATAGAAACATTTGGGTTGGAAGGGACCTTAAAGATCATCTGGTTCCAAATACTCTGCTATGGACAGGGACACTATTTTATCTTTCCATTTAATGGCAAATCAAATCACTTTTCTTATGTATCAAGTGTGTAACATTTTAGATCAAACAATTTGAGTTGCCAAGTAATTTGATCATCATTTTAGCAAGCTACACAAACCACAGCAGCTTTCAAGTCAGTTACTAACAAAATGAATAAAAGTTCCAACATGCAAATTTCTTCCTCAAAGTGAATTTTAAATCAACTGTCACAGATAACTTATCTATGCAAGGCTGAACAACCAAAATAGTTCAGTATTCCTCTGCACTGGCAAGGTAGGTCACCAGATGCCTAGATCAGAAAAAGCCTACATACAACAGGTATGACTCCTAACTGTTGGTGTCAAAAGTAGCAAACAAGATTGTTTTACTTGGCAAAAACAAAACCTTTCAATTCGTGTGCTCCTAGGGACCAGTCAGGCGACAAAATCTTGTTAGTGGACTCTCGAGGTGACATCATATTCTTTCCATAGAGAGTTCTACAAATATTGGATACAATAACATTTTCTACCAAGGCAGGTTTATGACCTTATTTATTTTCTAAATGTAGGCTGTTAAGTGTGTTTATTTTCTAAAACTTACATTTCAGTGACAGAAAACACTTCTTTCTTTCCTTAGCTGAATCATGCAGCCATGACTGAAAGGGCACTGCGCTGCTTATTAAATTCTTATGGTTTCTTAACAAAATGCATGTAATAACATGGGAAACTTACACTAATATACTTAAAAGAGCTTGAACAATCATCAGTGCTTAATAGCACACCAGCTCCACTCAACTACAATTAATATAGCACTGAGCATGCATAATTTCTTCACTCCTAAATGTACCATTTCCATGAGATGTGTATAGCCAGCCTGGACTGCAGGAGCTGAAGGGGATTTCCTGGCAGCCACTAGTGCTGCATGCCTGCAGCCAAACCATGCTCCACACAAAGGTGGTGAGGCTCTGGCAGGGCTGCTGCACAAGTTAGAAATTACTGTGTTGTTTTCCCACAGAGCTTGAGCTAATAAGCACAGATTGTACAGATCGGGCAACATCGGAATGGGCATTGCGGAGCCAAAAGCATCACGTGGTCCTGAGTCCTGTTCAGGACCTTGCTGGATTATACAAGTCAGCCAGACGTTCATATCTCACTCCTTATACCAAGTTACAAGAGTTCTGTCAATGCCAGAGGTTTTCCAGCATCTTGTAGATCCCTTTATTTCCTGTGCTCCTCAAGATTGTCACCAATGCCTTTGCCAAAGCGTGGCCTTGCAAGCACTGGAAGTGTTGCACCATATGTGTTTGGCAAGGTAGTATTTCTGCAATGCAGTCTTTCAAAATCTCAATCTAGTGAGGGAATGTGCAGTGACGAGGTATAGTTCAGCCTAAAAGTTGGCGTGTTTCTCTTCCTTTGTCATCTCAAACTTTTGAGAACTTTTCCAAAAGCAATGTTCACTAAAAAGTCCAATCTTACATGTTAATAAACTGGGAATTAACACTGAAAGTAAAAAAAAAAAAAAAAAAAAAAAATAGAAGGAAGCCTTACCCTGTAGGACAACTGATTTGAAGACTATGTAAAAAGCACTGGGCAAAACTATCATATTGCCAAAATTGCTAAGAATTCTTATTTGTAAGTTTTTACTTAAGATTCAAAATGTATTTTTCCATTATGACCATGAAAAAATCCCACCCCAAGTTGACTAACTTTGATTTCCTTTGTCATCAATTCATTTAATCAGTCCTCACACTCAACTAAAGGTCTAGTCGAAGGTGATTCGGCAATAAATAATTGCACAAGAGCCCCTCCCTTTATTACCTAAACCCACCAAAATCTCCTGAGCATCATAGAGCATACATGGTTTGAATATTCTGCTGAAGCAGACAACTCTTGTAACTAGTTTAACAGTTTAAAACTGTATTTCCTCTTCCTCCCTCCCCTTAGCCTCCTCCCTCCCCTAAAAGCACCTTATCTGTATTAGCTATAGTTTACTTTAAATGTAGGCCTCCAAGTCACCTTTAGTATAAAATATGCAATATCCCAATTAAATTATGACAACTTTTATTTGATTTTTTCTGATACTAGCAGGAAAGCAATGCAGCTGCTTTGGTTACTAAAGCCTTTGGTTTTTATTTAGAAGCAAGTTTCAGGGCTTTACTAATGAGCAGGGCAAGATAAAGCACATCTTAAAGATACTGCATTTTATTGGGGTGAATAAAGTGCTCAAAAGTAAGAAGCTTGTTAGTGGTGGCCTTCCCCCTGACTTTTCCAAGCAGCTCACATACAGGAAACAGACTCCTGTTGTTAGTGGACTCTCCAGGTGACATGCTTTAGACAGACACTCCGACTTTTTCTTTAGAGTGCAAAAGATGTTCTTAAGCGATAAGACAGACTCCCAGGCCTCTTTTCTATAAAGAAGGAAAACTCTGCCAGATTGTTCTGGCATAACCCCATTCATTTTTCCTGCAATGACAATTGGTAGAGAATGAAAGCACCCTTTGGGACACAGAGAGTTCATTTTCCTTTGGCAGCGGTCTTGAGTGGAAGCAAACCTGGATTATTTCACTTCAAAGCAACAAATAAGGGTTTAAATTCTTTTTTTCTTTGAATGTGAAAAACATGCACATTAGCCAAAACCAACCTTGACAAGAATCCTACAGCATAAGATTGCTTTGCCAAAACCAAACCAAATCAAACCAAAACCAAACCCCAACCAAGTTGTTATTAATTCACGTGTAGAAATTGGTCAACAGTACCTTAAGATCCAGTAGGTGGGGTGGGAGGGATGGCACAGGGGAAGGGTATCACATAGCATTCTGTAATGCCACCTGACAAACTTACAATAGACATTCCTAAAGGGAAAAAAAGGTGTATAACCATCATGGCTATCTTAAAATCTATAACTTGTTTCTGTTCTTGTTACACCAAACTTAACTAGAACAAGCATTATTTTTCTACCATTTATTTATTTCAGTTAAGTTGCTGTAATATTGCTGTATTCACCTGGGTGTGCCCTCCACAATCCTACCATTTGAATTAGCATTAATTACTAGTGTGGCTTTTCTGGGGCAAAAGATCCATGTTGGGTTTCCAAATATACAAACAGCAAACACTGGTTTAACTAAAGCTTTTTGACAGTTTATTAACATGATCAGGCTTGAGAAACAAAACGAAGTTTTATTCAAAAGTAGATTAAAGATAAGTTTAAAATTATGTCAGTGCTCACCAACAGTAAGAAGAAACAGTCTTTTTTCTGCCTTTCTTCTTCCACATGTTTATTTATAAATAATGCACTGAAAAAAATGCCTTTGAGTCACCTGTAAAAGTCATTTATAATATTCTTTCATCATCATAATTAGAAGATGGAGATAACCTCACATTTCAAGTTTTTACCCATTAACATACCACATACTCCACTCAATGTTATCTGTGAATGATACAAAAGATAATCCTGCTCTGAACTAGCTCATCATTACTATGATGAAATATAACAGACGGTAATTCCCAAAATTTTTAAGAGGGTGGAAGGGGGGAAAACCCACCACACAGAAGTCTTGCACAAAATGCATGCGTGTATATAAATACCCAAAGTTGCTTTAGGAACAAGCTGCAAGAAATAGCAAGGACAAATGCAAAGTTTATTCCACATATGCAACAATTAATCAACATGTTAGGGAAGTATCAAAATTTGTACTATTAACATATGGCAACGGTTTTATTGTTACAATGCATTGCATTACCCCCACTGGAAAAGGCTTTTAAGCTGCAGACAGTGCAATTGCATTAAATCTTAATTCTTCTGGGTCACGTTCCATGAATTTCTTGCAAACTTCTATTGCATCCTAGGAAAAAAGTAAAAAAACAGAAAAAACAAAACAAAAACCACTATAAATCATACTTATCAAACCCCCCCCCAACTGAAATATAAAGATATGCTTCATACAATCTATGCTTAAAATGGGTTTTTCCATAAAGGATTACTAAACAGGGTAGCAAACGTATATAAACTATACTTCTGATGTGTCACCATTATTCAAGATTATTTACAGCGCTCACATGGGCAACATAAGAGCAAAAGTTTTATGCAGAACCTTAGAAACAATGGCTATTTGTGACTGAATATTACTTTGTGTCACAGATGTGTTGCTTGTTTGACTTTCTAAATGCATCTCAGAAGTTTGCCTTTCCTAGTACTGCTGTATTCAGAAATGTTCCCTTTGTCTCACGATGAATCTAAGCTGTGGTGGGGTAAGTGAAAGATTATAAGTAATTCCTTCATCTAGCTTTAGGGTGCAATCTGGAGAACACATGTTATCAGTAAAGCAAAAAAAAGCCACATATATAAAAAGGAAGGCTTTATTCAGCTTCTCCCCCTGCCCAAAAAAGCACAAACTGTATGCAAGCTTTACAGACATTTGTCTATGCTACTAAACTATAAAAAGTTTTGCTTAGTTGGTTTTTAGTTTCTCTGTTTTCTTCCTTTTGTAAACCTAATCCGGTCTGGATACCATAGAAGTCAGATCTATGCACTGCCGTCTCTTAAACTTTGCACCATTCTGTGTGGATGACAGTTCATCCTCCCAGTTCAATATATTCCTTTCCAATTAATTTCTCAACTCAATAACTCTGGACACAAAGAAGCACCCAAAAGAAGTCATGAAACTGGAGAAGAACGATTGTTAGCAAGTGTCAGAGAGGGAATTAACCTCTGTCTAGCATGGCACCTACACCAAACTGTAACTAAAGAGAATGAAAAATTATACACAATTTTCATTCTGCTGACTTCATCTTATGTACAAGTTGAAAGGATCAGGGGTATATGAAAGTCTCAGCACAGAAGAAAAGTCAGTCCAGTCTTCTGTCAGTCAACCCTTCTGACATTTCTTCTTATCATGTTATGATACTCTGTCATCCAAAGTTACAACATCAGTGTTCTGAAATAACTGTTTCAAAACTAAGTAAACCTAATTTTGTCTCACCATCCCACTCGTTGTATTCCTCATCCAATCATAATGTACAAACATGACATACAAATATTTTTATAATTTTTAAAAATAATTTTTGTGGAAATTAACAGGAATTCTGCATTACAGCATTCAAGGTTTTCTCTTCCTACCTCTAAAAAAGAATCGTCGCTAGTTTCCCCGTGGTTTATTGGAAATGGCTTGCGCCCATCTGTTGAAAGATAAAGCAAGACTGAAAATTTATATTTATAAAATTTGAAAAACTTAATTCTTCCAGTTAAAACTATTTGGACATATTTTTTGTTTTTCACTTACAAAAATGCTACCTCATTTTTCATAAGAGAATCACAAATGGCTCTAGCTTATTCCCTGATCTCTCCTCCACTGCTGACTGCTTCAACAGGTGTCATTATGTATCATCAGTCTGCTACATTAGAAAAACACAATCCAATCAAAACAACTTTTTAATATTTCATTTGAAAACTCTAAGGCTATAAGTTGCAATTGTTTTAGTGGTGGCGTAGCACTTTGCTTTCAAGTAGAGAAGAACCATTTCAGCTACACTTAATGGATGTAGCCAGACAGACAGCTGTACATCTGTGGTCTCTGACAGCTGTGATCAGGCACTCCGCGAAAGAACAGAATACCAGACCCATCAGTTTGACGAGTCTGGCATAACTGAAATGTTACTCTCATTTAAAAGAAGTAAGCAAACAAACTCAATTAACTTCAAGTATTAAGGACTTTCATATAATTTAAAAATGGTTACCATAATGATTTATATTTTCTGCCATTTGCAATGTAACAATGTTATTCTCAGCATTTAAAAAAAAAATTAATTCACAGAAATACGTTTCAGGTTACTTGTGAAGAGCTAACATTTTGAGAACATCTGTCAGGATATCCTAAGTATCTGCCAGACCAAATTCCCTTTTGGCTCTGTCCTCCTTTCTAAAGACTCTTCCCTGCCCAAAGATTGCATCGAAGTTGACAACACTTCCAAATTACTTTTTCCATAACTAAAAATAGATCAATGTTGGAAGACTTTTGGATTTATATGAACAAGAGGTTGTTCATTATTGTAACAGCATAACTGAAGCTACGAGCATGCAAAGCCCTCAGAACATGCCAGGAAAACAGAACTGAATGCCCTTTGCTATATTACAAGTTTTTTTCTTTTTTTTTTTTTTTTACACATGTATCTTGGCAGAACAGCATTTTAATTTCATGTGCCTATAAATAACTTGTTTTCTATGGCAAACACATAAGCATTTTGCATCCATGTGCTTTCTTCGCATTTTCTGCCTGCCAAAGCCCACATATTGGCCACAGTGACTGAAGCCGCTGAATCAATTTAAAAGCCTTCTCTCATTTTCCTACTTTCAAGTATTTTTTGCTGTCTTCTGCTAGTACATACAGAAGTTATTTTAAGAACAAAAGGAAACTGTAGTATTGTCATGCCACTACATTACAGTGGAGTTAAGCCTCTTTCTTTTTTTTTTCTTTTAATTTAATAAGAAAGAGGGGAAAAAATGGGTTTCATCTTACATCATTCACAGTTACACACGATACTTATAGTTTGTACTGTGCTTTTTAAGTAAATTAGCACACAATAGAAGGGTAATGTGGAAATCATAGAATCATAATCGTACCGCACGACTAAAAGAAGACTGAGCCATCCATCACACCTTGAAATTCAGAGTAATAAAATATTTATATTGCTTCCTATAGTAGTTGCCTCACTATTTGATCTAATTTGCTGACAGCCAGCCTCATAAAAATACAGAAATGTGTGCCTGTTCTTCATGATTTACCACTGATAATACTCTTTAGATCACCTTAACAGTAACATAAACACTTGTTACATACAGCTTATACCCCATGTTATGCATAGTTGTCACCTGATAAGGGCACTGCTTAATTACATTCTGATTTTCAAAAGATGAAAATGTTCTCAGTAGAAAACACTGAAAAATTGTGTTAGGAAAGACCAGTGACTTGCAGTTTTCAAATCTTGATCTACTTGATAGTTTTTGAAGAGCCTGCAGCAAAACCTAGTTGCCCAGCAACATGTTTAAGATTGGAGTCATTAGAGAATATCTGGACAGAACTTGGTGCTACACAGTCTCAAGGAGGGGGGGAAAAAATAGCTGGAATTCAGAAAACAGAGACTACTGTTTTACAGTTAACTGTCTAGTAACCACAGAAAGGTAGAAGAAAAACTAACAAATGAATTGCAGAGTATTTGTATCTGCTAGTATCCTGGCTAGTACTCTACTCTTGTGAAACCCCGCCTAGAGTACTGTGTGCAGTTCTGGTGTCCTTTGTGTAAGAAAGAAATGGAGCTGTTGGAGCAAGTCCAGAGGAGGACCACAAGGATGATCAGGGAGGTGGAGCACCTCCCATATGAAGACAGGCTGAGAAAGTTGGGGCTGTTCAGGCTGGAGAAGAGAAGGCTGCGTGGAGACCTCATAGCAGCCTTCCAAGTATCTGAAGGGGGCCTATAAGGATGCCGGAGAGGGACTGTTCATCAGGGACTGTAGAATCATAGAATAGCTAGGGTTGGAAAGGACTTTAAGATCATCTATTTCCAAGCCCCTTGCCACAGGCAGGGACACCTCACACTAAACCAGTCACCCAAAGCTCTGTCCAGCCTGGCCTTGAACACCACCAGGGATGGAGCATTCACAACTTCCTTGGGCAACCCATTCCAGTACCTCACCACTTTAACAGTAAAGAATTTCTTCCTTATATCCAATCTAAACTTCCCCTGTTTTAAGTCTGAACCCATTACTCCTTGTCCTATCACTACAGCCCCTAATGAATAGTCCCTCTCCAGCATCCTTGCAGGCCCCCTTCAGATACTGGAAGGCTGCTATGAGGTCTCCATGCAGCCTTCTCTTCTCCAGCCTGAACAGCCCCAGTTTTCTCGGCCTGTCTTCATACGGGAGGTGCTCCAGTTCCCTGATCATCCTCGTGGCCCTCCTCTGGACTTGTTCCAACAGTTCCATGTCCTTTTTGTGTTGAGGACACCAGAACTGTACACAATAAACTGCAGCAACAGGACAGCGGGTAATGGGTTATAACTTAAAACAGGGGAAGTTCAGGTTAGATATAAGGAAGAAGTTCTTCACTGTGAGGGTGATGAGGCATTGGAACAGGTTGCTCAAAGAAGTGGTAAATGTTCCGTCCCTGCATTGTTCAAGGCCAGGTTGGACAGAGCTTTGAGCAACATGGTCTAGCGTGAGGGGGCTGGCAGGAGAGTTGGAACTTGAGGATTTTAACATCTTTGCAACCCTAACCATTCTATGATACTATGACTACATCCTTTTAGTTTAAATTGCATCCTGCTATTTAATTATATAGCTAATGCTTTTTAAGTGGCATACAGTTCATTTATTAATGCCACAAGCAATCTGGGGAGAGAAATATAACAAGGTTTTCCTCTCTGAAACTTCTGAGTGTTTTTCAAGTCTTTCTTTGTCCTTGTAAATCATAAAGGAATCTCAGAGGCAGTTTAGTATTCTGTACCGTTTTATCTTAATAGGAGGGAGTTGAGAAAAGGAGAATCCAAAAAAGCAATGGGAGGAAGGCTGCAATAGTTTGACAGACCCGCCCTGGCCCAGACCCTATGATACATGTGAAAAGAACCAAAGCCCTACCTTAGATCAAGTAATCTCTTTCAAACATTGATAGTTAACATTACTACTTGTATTTGTTTCAAACAAATAGAGAAAACAGATAAAAAGTGTTCTTACCCAATTCATAGAGATGACCACCTACGTTAACTAATGCAATAAAATGAAGATCTACTTTTTCATCTATACTTGGTGCCTGCAAGACAAAACAAAATAAATTGCTTTCACTAAAACTCTAATCACAATAAGATTAATGTGAACATATCACAATATGCAATACACCTGGGCAAGACAAACAACAAGTGAGAAGCACATTCTGGATCTACACAGAATGGCAGAAGTCACACTGCAGAACATTTTGGAATACAAAGAAGCTTTCTGCAATGCACAGCTAAAGTATCTGGAAGTATTTCCAATTATAGCTCTACATAAAAGCTTTATTTTTCATTACTGACCTAGAAGTATTATCAAGTCAAATACATTAACATTAAAAATAGATTTTCATATAAATAGCAACTCCTTCATTAAATCATCTCCTATAACAAAGCGAGGCAAAGCTGAACTATGAACCTGTAGTATTTTAAACCCAAAAATATTCACTTGGTCAAATTATTCTTTTCTTCATATGGTAAGCCACATATAGTACAGTTACTGTTCCCTCTTCACAGGTAGTCAAAAGAAACAATTTACACATTTAGGTGCGGAGGAAGGAAAATAACTAGAGGTTCCTAGACTGAAATTTCAAAGTGGCATTATAGCCATCATACCAAGAAAGGACCCAAGTGCAGAGACATGACATAAAGAATGGTTACACTAGCTAAAGAGCTATCTAGCCCAGTACTGTGTTGCTAACTACAGCAAGCAAAAGCTTCTTCAGAAGACACACATCACCACTGTTGTGTTCAAGAAATTAATGGTTTATTTCCTCACCAATCTTTTCAGTCTGCAGCTGAGCCTCAAGCCACAATTTAAGAAGATAATGTTTGAGGGAATGGGAATAGCACATCAGTTTTTCTTAAATCATCAAGAACCTGACTCCTGTGACATTATATTTCATGCAGTTTTCTTCCATTTTGTAATTACTGTTAGCCTTATGTGAATTTCTTGAAGCACCCCAAAAACCTAAGAATTTGCCAGAAACAGATTAAAATGAATTGTAGAACTTTATAGTCACATCATGTTTTCCAAGACTGGATTAAAAGATTCCTTTGTTCTTATGGTCATGAGAAAAGACTTGGAAAGATGGTCTAAACTGAAGATATGTAGCAACAACCAGAACACAATATAGCAAAAGACAAGAAGTCACCATAAGCCCCCTTCAACACATCAAGAACACCGAAGAACAGAGCGTTACAGTAAGGCACAAGCTTACTGAAATTCTATGTAGCAAGCTCAAAAATGAAAGAAGAACAAAACAAAATCCCCACAAAACCTCCCATCGCCCTCATTTGACATGCATCTCCATGACCAGTTAAAGTTTGACAAGTGCAAATACCCTGTTTTATCTTTGTTTCAGAGGACCTAGAGCGGAGACAGTGCATTCCAGCCTCGAAGGAGGAGGCAGCTATCAATAGGATAAGAGGACTCTTCCACCAAAAACTCCAAGGAGTCTTTGCCCTATGGCATAAGTGAATTGCCTTTGAGAATTTTGTATTACAGAAGGCCAAATAGAACCAGGGCTTAGAAAAAAACAAGTAGACCAAGCAGCCTGAAGAGTTTGGCTACCCTAGTTGTAAACTTCAAAGGACCACAGGTTTCCATAACTTCCTGAAAATCACACGACAGTAGCTGACAATCAATGGTACCTTGCTGTTATTCCCATCAATCAACCAAGTTTTTAGAAGGCATCTAAAGTGTGGTGCTACAGAAGTGTGCAGTCAAGCATAACTGAGAGTCCTTGTCACATGCCACACTGCCACCTAACTCCCTTTGTAAATATGACTTCATGGCTGGTCACTTATCAATTAAACATAACAACTGAGCTCACGGAATTTCAAAGTTAGGGGAAAGACCACTGCTAGTTAGTCTCACTCTAGGAAGGAAATGGCTTAGAATTTAAAAGCTTTGAACATATGCTACCTGGGTTCAGACTGTCATTAACTAGAAGAGCTCAAAATACCACTATTTCAGAGGACTTCAAGATGGGGTAAATGCTCCATCCCCGGCAGTGCTCAAGGCCAGGTTGGACAGCTTTGGACAACATGGTCTAGGGGTGAGGCATCCCTGCCCATGGCAGGGGGGGTGGAATTAGGCAATCTTAAGGTCCTTTCCAACCCTAACCACTCTATGATTCTATAATTCTGTGTTCAGGATTTGGTTTTGATCATATTTATAACACAATACAGTTGCCCTTTTGAACATTTTTGAAGACTGGATTGTATTCTTTACCAGCTTCTAACAAGCACCTTTTCTATAGGGAGGAATACTTGGCATGCTTGGAATACATACAGTTAGAAGATGGATAGGGAAGCCATCAAAAAAAGCATGATTAACTTTTCATAGAATTTACTTGGAGACAGACTCCTATAGAATCCTGCTGAGCTTTTGTTTATGTCTAATCTAAATAACATGCTCTCATGGTGCCATTGCCACAACCCGTGAGAAATGTTGTGGTTTTACATTTTTAATTCCCCAACCTCAGACAACAAAAGTGCCATGAAACTTTTAAAGCTTCTACCACATGGTGTAATGCAGAAAGTCTCTTTTCCTTGTGACTTCTTTTCATATAATGTACAAAGCAGATCTATCATGTTGCTTGAAAATTTGGATTTCAACAATTTTTGACAATGATTCGCATAACCATAAGCACAGAGAAACAATAGGGTCTGAGTAGTCAAGATGACCTAAAACTTTGTTATAAAAATATTAAAAATATGTATTACAAATAAAAACTTTTTCCCTGCAATGAATCTGATTAAAAATCTCCACACCACTCCTTAAGGGAAAAAACAACAAAAAAAAAGACATCCATTGCACATGTGTGGATGTACATGCACACACAAACACACACATGAAAAGAAGCCTAGTCAGGCCAATTCCTGCTTCACTGGGAAGCTCTAGAAATTCTAACACCTGAAACAAAAGACTTTAGATTTCAAAGGAATAGAAAGTGGGAATGACAGCTTTGGAGAGATGTCTTTTGTGGCCTCCTTGAAAAGCTACACCTTTGACCAAGTTTTCAGCTCCTAATAAACAGTCTGTGCATGCTTAAAATTAGAAGAGAACATAGCTTTAAGAGGTCTGCTTGCATGTTCATCACTAGGTAGTATATATAGAACAATTACAGAGTATTTTCTCTTGATTGTCCTTCTTGTCAAAGGCCACAGTAACACAAACATCAGTCAGGTGTTGGAATGTTCCTTTAGATCTTTTTCTTTTCAAAGATCACTCAATGTGCAAAAGGAGACAGAAGATTTAAATGACCACACATCCAAACAAGGGAAAAGAAAGACAGGAGTCTAAATAATTGTCTAATCAGGATTTGGAACTAAGCTATAGGATTCAAGACTCATTTTTCCAGTCTTCTGAGGAGCTGTGACACACAGTGAAGAAAATTTCTATTTTTCCCATCCAAAAAAGACAGAATGAGGACAAATACCAGATCTCTTTGGGAGCTTACCTAAGTTTACATTATCCTTTCAACCTTAGCATAAGAAACAAATCTTAATTGTAGGGTTAGCAGAAAAAAAAAAAGTAATAATGATCAGTAGACTTGAAACTGATTTGAAGAGGAAAAATGCAAAAAGTTTAGTGCTCACGTGATGGTTCCGAGAACATCTCAGCTGTAATTTGTGACATCAAGGTATTAAGATAATGCCCAATGGTAATAATATAGCATATTCCCAGTCTCACATACAAAACTAACAGCCAAGGTTACTGTGTGCGCTAATTTTGGATACCACAATAAAAGCACCTAAATTACCAAGCCCCAGTTTTTCACAGGATTTGACTGCCTTCTCTACTAACCTGGACATTCAAATTAAATAACTGCTGACTGCTGTGAGAAATAAATTTTAGTTGACTTATCTCAGGTCAATACCCATTAGCTCATGCTATCACAAAAGCACGTCCACATTTCTTCCTTTATTCTTCACTAACAGATTTCCAATCAGTAATTTTTAAAATGGCACTTCCCAAAGTTTTTGCTATACAAATAACCCTTCTACTCACTCTTGTTGTACTAACAAATGCCCTAATTTTACCTTTCACCACTGCAAACTGCTCTCTCATCACAAACTACAATACTGCTCTTTCCTGTTGTTGCATTGAGCTGCAGAAACTTAGCAGTAGCCCTCTATACCACTGTTTGCCCAATTGTATTAGCTGGTCTAATAAAGTACATTTCATTACCTGCACAGGATATCTTGCTAATGCACTTAGACCATTATCCCAATCTAAAAGTCAGTTTTAAATTTTCATGCATTTCAAATCTTTCGATCTTCAAATGTTGCTAACAGAACTGTTCATCAAATCTGATGTGCAACTCGTTTCTCTTCTCCAAAACTGCATTTCTGGGACAAACACACAACTGGAAAAGAAAAACTGTCTTATGTTCTCGGACACACTGAACAAGTCCTCACTGCATCCTGCCTGAAACTTCTTTTTGGAAGATGGCATTATAAAACCAGGTTCAATGTTGTATGACAGATTTCGGACTACTTCTTGCGATTAAATCTTGTAATTTTACTGTTTCCTTACACTTGCTCTTGAGAGAAAGGAGTGAAGCAAGAACAAGTTTAGTAGAATGCTTTGCATTATACGTAGTGACTGTGAAAGGAGAAAGCACCACCTGTGTTAAGAAATCGGCATCAAGAGTCTCTTGGGCTCTGGAAGAAGAGCGGTAATGACCAATAAGGAAAAGACAATTTTGCAGAGCCCTGAAGAATAAAAAGTTTCAGATGCATCCAATTCAAAGATCGTAACAAAAGTAACTGAAATCTAAAATAAAAAAAAGAAAACTTAGTGGATTAACTATACAATTCCACTCACAAGGAGTTACAAGAAGTCACAGGAAAACATTCAAAAACTGAAGTTTACACAACAGAATGCTCGGTTTAGATTCAGTAAATTCCAAAGAGGAAAAAGTGATGCAATTGCTGTTGGGTAGATTAGGCATCTGTAATTTCCACTGTGCAGCACAGAACATGCTTGGACAAATGTATCATGTAGGCCTGTAAAAAACATTTCAGTCCTGGTTAAAATACTTCTATTAAAACAAAGACCACTGGAATGATGATCACAGGTTTCAGCAAGATGCTTTCTGGCTCATTCTCAGAGAACAGCAACATCTCTGTTCACACTCAATATTCTGCAGAGCGTTTCACACTTGAACATACTTAGCTTAATGTAGATCAAGGTATGCTTTGTCCAGAATAATGAAAAAGAATTTCTATAGGAAAGATGCTGAGGGACAATCTAGAGTGCAGACCCAAGAACGGACAAGAAGATCCTCTGCTAAGCAATGCCTTATGCACTTTTCGACTGGGCTGTCATTGTAGACAAGCTGTCTCAAGCTTACTGACTATGTGTCCCCAACTACAGCTAGAAATATGCAAGTGACATATGAAGTTCAATTCCAAGATGCATGTGATTCTGAATGAGAGGATGTCAAGCAAGAAGCTGAAATTCAGAGATGGATCTATCGATGACCAGAGTATCAGGATACAGAATGTTTATAAAAACACAACTCACCATTTAGATCCATAAGCAAGAGGGATTATTTAGCAATATGCTGCTCTAAATAGGTATTCCTGTTTTGTTTTTTAAAGAGTGGGAACTTCAGCCTGACAGAGAAAGTAAATAGGAGAAAACAAAGAGCATGTTTTCCAATTTGAGAAGTACAGGAAAGGAAAAAGAATTAGAATAGCCTGGCATACAAAAGCCTGCAAAATGATCCAAAGGCAAGCAGAGACACTAAAAGAGGAGAAGAGCTGGAAGAATAAGAGATCATTACAAGGACTGAGGAAAATTCAACACTAGTAATCAAGCATGTTGTTACCCGCAGTTTAAAATTTTGCTACATCTACTGTACTGCAATATATCAGTTTGTTTTATTGTTGGGTTTTTTTTGTTTTTTCTTCTTCCCCATTATATGAAAAGTTGTACTGGGTCTGGCTGAGATGGAGCTGCTTTTCCCCATAGCAGCTCTCTCAGTGCTGTGCTTTGTATCGGTAGCAAGAAAGGTTTTAAATAGTTGATAACACACCACTGTTGGCTACTACTGAGCAGTACTCACACAGCATCAAGCTGTATCTACAACATTCTCCCATCTCACCCAGCAGACTGAGGGTGGGAAATATCTTGTGAGGTGCAGAAGGGGGCACAGCCAGGACAGCTTACCCAAACTGATCAAAGAGATATTCCATACTGTATGTCTGCTCAGCAATAAAAGCAACAGAAGGCAGGGGGAGGAAAGGGGCATTCTTTGTTATCATACAATCACAAGGTGTACTGAAGCCCTACTTCCCAGGAAATGACTGGACATTACCTGCTGATGGGAAGTAAAGAATAAATTTTGTTTTGCTTTGCTTCCACATCTGACCTTTGGTTTTGCTTTATTAAACTGCCTTTATCTTGACTCCCGAGTTTTTTTCCATCTTACAGCTTCTCCACTGTCCTGCTGAGAAGTGACAGAGCAGCTTGGTGGGCATTTAGTGTCCAGACAAACTCAACCCCCGAACAAAGGTCAAAGAAAGTTTTCAAGTGGGCACAGTATGTTTGCTTAAGGAGCATAAATACTGTCTCCCACAACTAAAACTTTTGCTCTTAGTTTTGAAACTATTTATTTTCTGTTTCTCAATGTTTAAGCAGTAGAAATGTCTTTAGAATTGCAAGAAAATTCAACTGTATTTTAAAATACACAGGATGCTTCTCCCTGTAATTTAAATTTAAATGCATAGATTTCTTAATAAAGCAATCCTTGAACATTTTCATACAATGCCAAGACCATTTCAGCCTCTTTGCACATCTTTTGTACACAGAACAATGATTTGTATACTAATAATACTTGTTGACAAGCATTGACAGGACAAAACTTGAAAGACAAGGTAATATTTATTAGCAAGCTAACTGAGAGAGCTTTAATGCCAAAACTGCTGTCTGATTTTCTGCGTATTAAACTAATTTACATATAGTTTGTGCATTCTTGAATCTTCTTGGAAAGGTATGTTATTCAAAAGTATAAAGACAAGAACATTTTAGTTACCAGTAAATATCAGACTATATTGTATTCAGAGATAAGTCTTTGCATATAGGACTTAGAATTAGAATCTCATCTGTCAGATGGAGAAAGTAAAGATCTCAGGGGAGTTAACAAGTAATATTTAAAACTATTTTTAGCAGGAAGCTTCAGTTTTGCCAGGTAAGGTTTTGCCTTTTATACCAAAGGCCACTTCTTTTTTAATTATCTTTTGAACATTTTCAAAACAAACACTCACTGCTAATGGACAAAGAGTCATTTTTCAAATTTTCTGAATAAAACCCTCAACCTGCTAACAGTGGCTTTCTGGTATGCTCACACCAGATTATGCTGTAATGGCCATCCTTGGATAAATCATGATCTATTTAGCACTGAAGTAAACTCGTGGTCAATTAATGTTTTTGTTCTAGGCAGGCACAAGCAAGCTCAAGTCTTCCTCAGTAAGTCTTTTGTTAACAACAAGCTTATATAGGTCAAATTCAAACAAGATCCCAGTGTCAAATTACAGAAGTGACAGAGAATTTTCCAAGTTCTGCTAAACAAACAAAAATAACCCCACTGCAAAATGTCAGTTTGCCAATGTTAATGGCATAAATACTAAATGGGGGGTAGGAAGCATGAGCTGGGGAGAACTTAACTCAGTGCTAAACTCCATGCCTCCTCAGTGCATTTAAATAGCTCCAAAAGGTAACATCAAGAACATTCTTTAGTTCTAAAGATTACAAGAGAGCTAGATATTTAATATTAGCAATTATTATTCACAAAAAGAGAAAGGAGTCTGAGAAAAGGTCTTGTATTGATATAAGGATAAAAATATAAAAGCTATAAAGGAATGGAAGCATTTGGACACTAATTTTTAATAGCAGTAAAATACTGAGAAAGATTTTCACACCTGGAAAGACAGCTCTGTATGAAAAAGGAAAATAGTTGGACCACAGTCAGAATAGTTATTCCACCTCTGTAAAAAAATCCACATACCTCAAATAAGAATTTCTAGTAACACAGGTGAAATGTGGTCATTGCCAAAGAATGATAAAAGGAAAAACACTGTCCCAATTTTATTTAAGAATATTCTCTTCTATGTATTAAGATTTTAATTTTTTTTGTGAGTGTACTAGAAGTGTGATCACTCCTTAAGAGCAGGATGAAGTTAACACTAAACCACTCTCTCAGTTTAGTGTTTCTGATGGTGGTCACAGGGCAGCTTAGAAATATTGGCTGTTGTGTGCATATGTTTTTCTATGTTTTCAAGATATATTTGTGCCCTGCGAGTGAAGAAGGGAAAAAAGTCTAAGCATGCTATGTGATGACAAGCTTTTCTTATTAGGAAGCCTTCACCTTCAACTAGAATGTATGTCTACAAACTAGATAAAGAAACAGATGTCAAGTGACAAAATAAGCCAGCCCCTTGGACTTACATGAAACATTTCATCTTTACTAAAATACACAGGGACCATTAAGCAAGACTTAGAATGAAAGAAAAGGAGACCAGGTTTAGGATATGAGAACATAAACCAGGTCTCAAACACAGAAGAAATAGTATCATGTGACAAAGAATTAGAAGCTCCTTGGTTTAGCACATCCAAATGAACGATCATGAAGATGAGGTGAAAAGAAGAGGCTGGATGTAGAGCCTATGGTGAAAAGAAAAAAAGCCACTTCATGAAAGGCAAATTTCATCTGTGCTTTGGAAATGATTTGGCACATGTACTGAATAAAAAATACCTGGACAGCAAAGCATGGAGTGATGTACTTTTGCTGTCTGACATGGGGGAAAGGAAAAAAAATAAAGGAAAAAATAAAAAAGAAGAAAGAAAGCCTAAGAATGGTTGAGAAAAGACCCCAACAAAAAATGATGCCTTGAAGACTGAAGTTACATGGCTGAAGGCCAATTGTGTCAGAGTAAGAAAAGACTGAAGATGGACTACACTTACAACAGAATGAAGCCCAACAGATGGAAGGCGTATCAAGGGCCGCCAACGACGAAGACGGATTGACGGACTGGTAGCCTTTGCAGGACCTACATGATTACGTTTGGCCCAGGAGAGGGATGCAGAGTGACACAATGGTGAAGCCTTCGTTCTGCTGTGGCTAACCTGAGGCTGCGATGAGGATGGTGGTGAAGACAGCGAGGACGATGACGACTACATAAACATTAAAAAAGAACATACTTAGCCCACTTAAACTTGAAGTAACATACCTAAAAAGGCAACTGCAAAGGTATCCACTGCTTATTGTACTGTCCTTTAACTGATTAAATCACATAGATAATAATCAAGAATGTGTGGAGTTTGAATGAGAAGATAAAAGAACAATGAAAATAAGCAAAGACATGGTCCAAATCTGAAGTTTACCACTTAGATAAGCTAGAGGTTATTCACACCCAGTGAACTTTGTAATATGAACATGAATTAACTGACTCATTCAAGAAACAGACTGTTGGAAAGTATGGAGGGAAGGGATTTAAGTATCATCTCATGGAAGGAATAGTTGACAATAGCGTGTGATCAGTTTTGTCTACAGCTACAAAAACCATGAGCAACAGTTCTTTGGGAATTTAGGAAAGCTAGGTGGCGCTACTCTGGGATTTAAAATGAATCAAGCAACTACTGTAACAGAACCCAGATTTTCTTTACTGTTCCATGTCTAACATAAAAGGAAAGCAAAGGAAAAGGGAAGCTTACCGTGGTGAGGTATGCAACTTCCTAAGTTTTTCACCTATTCTTCTAAAATAGCAGGCCAGTGGCAGTATTGCCATTAACACTCAGGATCCCTTTAGTATCCGTGGAAGCAGTAGGACTATGTTAAACCATTCAAATTGTTACTATTAGAAGAAAGACCACAGAAGTATTAAAAATGACTCTCAGCTGCAGCTGACAAAGTTACAGTAAATATATTAAGAC
The DNA here is from genome assembly GCF_012275295.1 of Melopsittacus undulatus. Classification (NCBI taxonomy): domain Eukaryota; kingdom Metazoa; phylum Chordata; class Aves; order Psittaciformes; family Psittaculidae; genus Melopsittacus; species Melopsittacus undulatus. The sequence continues at coordinate 41,769,563 of NC_047528.1, read as the reverse complement.
CAGAAAGGACCATTGTGATGATTTAGTTTTGATCTTCTGTCCCACACAGGCCACAGAACCAATCAAGTTGATGATTTGTTTGGATCAGAACATACAGAACAAAAAACAAACATTCAAGCTTAACAACTAGGTTTTTTTACTACTGAAATAAACCAGAACAAATAAAAATTCAAATCAATCCTGTCTATAGCTACAGAGACAGTAAGTAACATATTCATAGTTTACTTAAATACATCAGTGCTAAATGAAAAGGGAACCTTTTCAGTCCTGATTAATGATTATATGAACATGGATCAATGGATTACATTAGTTCATCTGGCCATGATGGCAAACCAGGGTCTCATCTTCAGCTTATCACCCACCATTCTTTTCCCCTGTCGACACATATAAAACCCCACAACCTAATCTTTAGTCTTTCAGAGAACCTCTCACCTTGTGTCATGAAATAAACTTTATCTTCTGTGCTAATTACACAGCTTTTATCTGGCCTCAGAACCCAGGTTGTCCTGTGTTGATGTCTTGTGCTTTACTGTCTCTTGATCTTTTTACACTGCCTGTAGGTTTGGGAGTACATTTTTTATGTTTTCCTCCATGTCACTGATATAAGCTGTTCAACAGTATAGTTCTTCAAAGTAACCCCTGCAGAACTGCACTAGCAAACATACTCACACATCAACGATCCTCCACTTATCTGCACTAAGATCTGCCAGCTGCATGTGAATCTATTAAAGTTATGCAAGCACAACAGAAATCACAGTTCCCTAAGGTATGCCCCGCATTATGCATTCAATAGAATGATTCTAGTAGACTGAGAAAACTGAGCATTAGATAGCTTCTCCGGAAAAAAATATTTTCGCTTTTTAATCAATGCATAAGTGCCATTCAAAACCATTTACTTTCTTTGTATTATTCATCTTCTTTCTCATTCATTTCCCCCTTTCCTACCAAGAGTGGTAGGAAACTGATTCTTTCTGCTCCCATATTGCTGACCTTAAAGACAAAGACAGGGATGGAAATTCTTCATAAAGAGCAAGCATCAAATACAGTAGAAACTGTGGAGGTCAGAAATAAGCACGGAAAGTTACCAAGTCTAATAATCTGTCCAGAGAATAGAGTTTTCCACAGGTTTGCCACAGGTGTTATTTTCCCAATTAGCTTCTGACTTTCAAGCATACTGATCCACCCCTAAATCTCAGCAGCTCCACATAAAAAAGGCCAAAACCAGAAAACCTCCAACCCCAAAATGTAACTATATAAAGAAAGAGGAATTTAGCAGTGACAATAATTCTATGAGTCAGAAATACTTACAAGAGTTTAATGGCTACTGCAGTTTCTGTACTACTGATTTTTTCTTTTCGAATTCTGCACTTGAAGAACCAATTTAAAATGAGACATTTTACATTTAGATAATGTATCAGATGGCTTTAAAAACAATTTATTCTCAACTTGCCTAAGAAAATTCCAAAAGAGGACTGGTAAACCACTGCTGCTTACAAGTCCTCACAGTCTACTGACCTTCCTGTGGAGGGAGTAAACTGTAAGATCAGAACCTGCTGTGGGGCAGAAATTTAAGAGTTTTGCAAACTAGACAGTTCATGATAAAAGGCAGGACAGACAACATCACATTTTACAATTTTGTAAGCTGCTGCTGTCAGAACAGACCAGATTGTTGGTCTTCCTGGAATGTTCAATATAGTAACTGTTTACTTCGAAATAGTTATAAAACTGAAACTAAAAAACTTGTTGAGATTAGGAATTTACTCTGGCTTTGAGGCATTCCATTGACTGGAAGCTGTTAAACTGTATACTTCTGGCCTTTAAAACCTTCCTGACATAATTATTATGAAGCCATTAATAAGACTTTGAGTATTACCAAATTTAATATTCCTTTGATGGCACAGGGATGATCAGAATATTGGAAGATATTTTTATAAAGCCTTTTTTACCTTTGTTACCATTTTTATCACTATTCTTGACTTCTACCATTTTAACGATTGCACTTACTCGTTTTCTGGCTAATATTGCTAAAATAATGAGAATATACTAAAAACACCCCCTGTGTGAATGTAATGAGACCAGAAAAGATTTTAAGTTCTCAAAGCTGAATTTATAATCTAGAATGCAGTTTAAGGCAACTAATATTTTAGCATTTCTAAGTCAGTATTTGTCCTCATTTTAAATTTTATATATTAAATTCTTTACCTTTTATTTCCTGTATTAGTAGGTCCCCTAGTGAGGTCAAGGCAACTATAAATTTCCTCCACACTGAAAATATACTTTTGCTCACTCATACAGATTTGTATGAGTGAAATTTAAACAGACTGTATATAGGAATACTGGAAAAGCAAAGTTAATACTGGATAATGTCTAATTAACAAGGTTGCAATCAATAGCCATAAAATTCCATGCATTGCTTTAATAAAAAGTATGAATTAAGCTGTGCCATTTGAAGTTTTTAACTGAATATTAAATAAAAAACATAATTACATGCCACTATTAATATGAAATTAATGTTGAAGACACATCTCCAGATAAAGGATACAAAGTCATACATTTCACTTTTAATTTAAAATGTGGAAGACAAATCATGAGAGACTTGAGACGCTCTTTAAGCAAGACTTATTAACAACTAGAAACTGCAGAGAAGAGAGAATTAGACTAACTTTGCAAGAAGAAAAGATCAGAGTAACTTATTTCTGCACTGAAAATTGCAGCAGGTCAAGTATCTGAAGTGGTAAAACGAAATCCCCGAAATAGAATTGAGTATTATTGTCCTATAAACCAGCAAGCCCATTACATTTATGGTTTGTAATGCAAAAAATACTTTATAAACAAGCTAAAAGCTTCATGGAGTAGGTCCAAAAATATGTTCGAGCAGTTATTATCTGCCCCAATCTAAAACTCAATCCTATATATAGCTATTATTAATGCCTAGAGTCGTTTAAGTCTAAGATCTAAAAGAAACACCTATAAAGTTTGCTAGGCACCAAGAGCTGTACTTTTCAGCATATCTAAAAAGTGCACAAGTTCAATTGTGCTGAGTAGCTCGTGAGTTGGCTCATGCCCAAACCTGTCAGGTTCTAACAACAGGGATCTGTCTGCTCATCTTTGTCTGGTGAACCCAATCCAGTGAAGTACCTTAGTCCATGTCTAATGCATTGAAGACCTGACAGGACAAAGCAGTGCCTGGTACTGCATGGCCATTTTTTCCAAAGATTAAATATTTATTAGATTAACTTGCTAGTAGTTACAAAAATTCATCTATCTGGAAGCTCAAATTCAGAACTTTTTTCAATGGAAAGTTCAAGTCCCTTTCTTAGAAGGAAGCTTCACTGCCTAACAGCTGACAAACTACGCTGGGACTGTTCCTTCTTCCCTCCATTTTGAACTTGTGTCACTGTGTAGAAAGAAATGCTGGTTGGACTGGGACAGAGATCAAATGAGCTTTAACTGTACACCAACACCACTGGAAACTTGGGAAACAGGAAGGAGATACAATACTTTTAGGTGTGTCTTTGTTTCATATGCATAGCACTGGGATCAGAGACCCTGCCACATGTTCTGCAGCTGCTCAGTTGAGTCATTCCATGAGTGTGCAATAACTCCTCCCAACAAAGTGTTTGTGGCCTCATTATACAGTTCCCATACAGTAACGCCCTGTAGTAGAGATGGGGGAGGGTTGAAATGACAATAAAAAGTGCAACTTTTCCAGACAAATGAGCAGTAAGTTATTATTTTTAAGATTATAACCAGAGAATGTACTTAATATATATCATTTTCCCCTGCCACCTTTTGAGGCTTTTTTTGTTGTGCTGAATTGCTCATTATTGAATTAAACAGTGTTTTAAAGGGTCTGTATGACAGTTCATAGTGTAATAGCGTTTTTCTTCATTAGAAGTCATTACCATTAGCAGTCTTTTTCACATGCAATTTAAATCTATGCATCAAACCGTCTGAGAAAATTCTCTTTCCTTCACAAGTGTTTTTAACCTTTTAACAACACTTGAAGCCTGTTTTGGCGGTGGTGAAATCTTAAGACATACTAAGTTCCTTCAAGCTTTTCTAACAAGATGAGCAGCCAAGCAAAGGAAGTATTCCACAGAGGCCAAAGCTGCTTCAAGAGCTCATCTCCAGCACCACAGAATTCACACCAATGAGACATTTGGACTGCAAGAAAAGCCTTATTCCTAACCAGAACTTCTTTACATGTGACAAAAGCCTGCACAACATGCACATTCTTAGGAAGTTAAGGTTCATAAACACCACTCCTCACACAGCAACTTCTTTTGTCAACAGTACAATTATCAGCATTAATATATATTGAAACAGAGACTACAGTTTTTAAACTGAATTGGGCTACAGCTGCTAGCCAATCAACTGCTGCACCAGGAAGTCTGATTAGTGCTTCAGCAGGTGGTAAAAAGAAATGCTTGGTAGTATTCCCCATGTCAGTTTAATCCATGATTAAGAACAAACAGTATCCCAAGAGTATTACTTTGCTAGACATATGGGTAAAGACAGAGCTAGGATGAGAAAAACGGTGAGATCAGAGCACCCAAAAAAAAAATAAAAAGGGAAAAAAGAAATCTTATCAAAATTAGTGATGTCTTATCTCTCTTTGAAAAATTTTATCTCTCTCTGAAGACCTAAACTTTAGTTCTATGGGCTGTTAGGCAAAAGTCAAGCTAGATTATCACAATGGTGACTTCTGTGATCAAAGATTAGTGAAATTACAAAAACAAAAAGAAAAGTTCCAAGGGTTAGGGAGCTCTCCAAAACCTAAATTAACTGGGTTTTTTCTAAATAGTTTTCCCTCTGCAAGGTTTGTTTTTCTTGAATAAAGTGAACAGCACTGTTGCATACCCAATTTAGTGGGAGGTGTCCCTGTCCAGGGCAGGTGGGTTGGAACTAGATGACATTAAGGTCCTTTCCAATCCAAATCACTCTGAGTGTATTTTTAGAATGCTTCCTTGAGCAAAGGCTGTTGATGCAACATCAATGCTCTAAACAGTTTTAGCCCACTGTCTACCTTCAGCCATAGCGGTAAAATGTTGGGGCAGTCCTAAGGATTGTAAATTCTTATTATTTTTATTCTCCCAAATTAGTGGTTGGGTAAAGAATAAAACAGAGAGCCAAACCAGTTTCTCTTCTGCCTAAGAGAACGGGGTTGAGTGTGAACTCAACCATCCCGTCACACTCAGCCTGCTAAAATTCCAGTGAGCAAACAGATGGTTAGAGCCTACTGCCTGCGTTCTCTTACACAAATAGTGCAAGCACAGCACTGGAGGTGTTACAGATTGGAGAGATGCAAAACAAAAAAAAACAAACTAACCCCCCCCCAAAAAAAAACCCACAAACCAAACTCAAAATTTATGGCAGTTGGTTGATAGAGATGTTGGATGTAAAACTGCAGAAACATTTTGTTACTTTCACTTTTTATTTCTTATATATTTGCCATTTAAATTCATGGGCTGCTTTATGGGTGCGAATATCCTCTATAGTTACATTCCATCCTAGGAATCAGAGTTATTTCATACAGATTTTACAGTTAAGCATAAGACCCAGAATAACAATTCAGAGCAATACTGTATTAGTACCTTATTAGTTATTTGCTCAGTAAAATTGCTTATAAATCAGATTGATGCATGTATCAAACCCTGATGCATTAAATAACATAGCAATGCAATGAGTTAAAGACTAATCAAGTATAATTTCCAAAATGCTTCACATAATTCTAGGAAGTCCATTTTTATACTTCTACTGTGTGGGCTGTAAAAGAGAAAAAGCTATAGCTAACATTTTTAGGCAACTTCACTGCCTTTAGAGGACAGATTACACACTTGTTCTGTAATGCTAAGCTAAACAAAAAATTAGAAACAGTTATATAACTGATTTGATATTCTCCCAGATGCAAATGTTTCTTTACAAGACTATAGGTTATTCGGAAGAAACGCTGAGGGATATCGGATGTTTCAGAAAAAAAATCCCACCATATGTTCTTGGCAGGAGTGAAAAGGAAGCTCCTTTATGCTTCTTCTCTAACAATAAACTGTAATGACCCAGGGAATCAGGGATCTTTGAAAGTTCAAGTTTTATAGCAGTTGAGAACAGAGTGCATTGACTCTACTTAGTTCTTGCCAATGTTAACGACTGTTACTGTGATCAAAGTCTAATTTGGTGCATTCCAAGGAAGATTACAGTTCTCAAGACACACTAAACAAGTTTACAGACTACAGTTTGCAGTTATGGTTTGAGTTAAGGAAGGAATCAAGCTGTGGTAGCTTTTCTTAGTGGCTGCCAAGTTCAATCCATGTTAATAATATTCCTGATCATACTTGTGAACAAAAAGTTTATCTAAGTAAACATACTGATGTGCACAAGTACTTCAGGTTTTTGTGAACATCTGAGACCAGTTCTTTCTTGTGACTTTTATACTGTCAAACATCAATTTTGATTTTCAAAGGCTAATTTTTCCACCATAAATATTTTTGACAGAGGTCTAATGAGGTGCAAGAATGTTGTTTCAATTTAAGTGGCAGCTCAGATGCAGTACCTCAGTCTGTTCAGTTCTGAGCCTCATTTAGCTCAACATATAGTTCTAGTAGTCAAAGCTGTCAGTTGGTAAATAGAGGTATGAAGTGTATTAAAAAAATCCCAAACAACCCAAACCAAATAAACAAAAAAACCCCAGGAGGAGTTACAGAACCCAAGGCAGTATTCTCTGTGCTCCCTGAAATAGCTGATTTATTTTATATTGCAGTTCTCGCTTCCAAAATAACTAGTAACTGAAATACTGTAGGTAAAACTTCATTTAGTTGCCCAGTCTCAATAGCCTCTAAGGAAAAGAAAGGAAAACCAGGAATTTGAGAACTCCTAATTTTCTCCTGCAAATTTAGGCTATGAACACAATCAAACCCTTATTATTTCTCTAACCAATATCTAACACAGGTATTTCAAGTGGCCATTTCACTTATATTTATTTGCTTGATTAAAACATTATTTTGAGCTGTGTTGTAACATTTAAAAGAAGTCAACTTCCCAAAGACCATAAATCATATTCTGCTAAGCAGTAATGCATAAACCATGCTAAAACTCCCCTGTCCAAAAATATTTTAACCACTAACACAAAAGCAGTTCCATATGCCGCAAGTACCACAAGACATAATAAAAAGTTCACTCTATCATTTGAACTTTATAACAAAAAGTGATAGGGAAAGCCATTTGTCAGCAGTTAGTAGTATCTTGATGTTGCACAAACAGCCTGCCAATTACTGATCACCACAACTATTTGAGTATTTGCTGCACACAGAAGCAAAAGCTCATCTAACTATAGTCTGCTAAGCCTCCTCTCTTCACCGGAGTGTGCTCCTAACACTTCTGTGCCACCATTAGCTCCTACAAGTCTATAAGATGAGTAGTTTTAGGAAGCTGATTGAGAAGCTGATGGAAGACAGAAGATATTGTAGATAGTCTGACAATCCAGAATGATTTCAACAACCACAGACACACACATACACCTGGCTAAAACTTCAGATACTATTACCAGGATAGTACTTGAGCAAGACTTAGGCATGTCAAAGCCATTAGAAATGCAGAAACTGAATACAGATTATATTCTAGTTCTAATTTCTTTACTAAAGGCCAATAAAGTACTTTTTAAAGACTACTATAGTATAGCTCTCCATTTTCCTTACTGTAGAATTGAGCTGTAATAAAGCATAGTTGCAAAGTAGTGAATATGGATGTCAGTAAATACAAGAGCAGAACAAAAATCTTGCTATTCACATTATTATAATGACATACTAAAAAGGTCATTTATTTCAAGAATCAGTACAGATAATATTTTCTAACTGGAATAACTTCCCTCAACATATCAAAGCATATCAGTGCTTAACTGCCTTAAACAATTTCTACCAATTTCTGCTTTATTTCTGTAATAACTGTGCCTTTGCATTTTCCTCCTTTCCAACTCTTTCAAGAAACAATACAGTAACTTTTTATAATCAATGAAAATTGGTAGGCAGGATGCAAAATAAGTTTCTTCCACAACTCCAAATTCAAAAGGGCTACTTGGTTTGCAAAAGACTCTAGGCCTAAAAGTCTCTCATGTAAAGACATTTTTCCTGTTTTCAGAAAACTCCACCCTCAGATTTTTTGATCTGTCACTTGAAAACAGTTACTATGATCGTTCTGATAGAAAGAAACACAAGATAGAAGTAAAATAAAGTAAATTTAAAAAAACCCACCATGAACCTAACCCTAATCAGTGCTATGAAATAAAGAGGATCTTGAGTAGCTGACAACTACTCTAGTCTCAGCAATAGCTGCCTTTCAGGAGCTATCATAGGGTAAGGAGAGCAAGCTGGATCCATAAAGCTTTATTGTAAAGACCTAGAATCCTTTTTTTGGCAACTTTGGATATGAAATACCTGTCACTTGAGAAAGTGTACGCTTTAGCTGCAGGAAATTTAACAGAAAGACTGTTACAAGAGTCTTAGATTAATTGCCCTCATTATGATACTCAAATATGGGACCAGAATCAACCCACCCTTGAAATTAACACCACACTTCAGTGGAATTATTCCCAAATCTTACTGCTTGATATGAAAGTAATTTTAAATGGAGCCACAGAATCTATAGGTATTAACATATAAACTGAATCAAACCTGGCCCAAAATCTGCCTATAGCAGAAGCCCAAATTTATACTCCTTTTCATTTGCAAACCTGAAATAAATTAGCAAAATTAAAACTGCTTAACTGTTCCTAAAATTCAGTCTCTTTGGATGAAAAAAACCCCAAACTTTCTCTATTTTTAAGAAAATATGTAAGTAATTTAATAAAAATTCAGTAAACTTCATTAAAAACCTCACATAATTTACTACCAAAAAATCTCCCCAAAATACTCAGTTTAATCCAGTCTATAGATGGCCCATAAAAGGGGATTTGGGTTGGGATTTTTTTTGTGGGGGTGTGAGTTCTTTTGCTTTTTGAAACTAAGTTAATCAGCTATCAAAATTAGGAAGGCTGTTAAAACACCCATTAAGGCAGGACCCTCTATAGCTCTCAGCTTCAATCCATTTTCTTAGCAATTCATCTTAATGCTTCATCTAAATAGACTGTATTAACAATAAATCCCAGAAGCAAACTGATCACTGTAACTCTTCTCTTCCAGCAATCACTAACTGAAATGTAGAATCTAGCAGTCCACAAATATTAAAGTTACATAAATACCCTGTTAAATAATTTTAAATATAACTCTTTTTCAAAACATGATTAAAAAACTTATTACAGATTATCCTAAAACAGAAACAAATCCTACAACCCAGACAAGACAAAAAAGATGAAATACAGAGATACCAGAAAGATAGCACTGCTTTACTGTATTACCTCTAACCTTTTATTTCTAGATAAACCTGCTTTATTTTGAGGTTTGAAATGCTCACACACATGGAACAGAAGCAAAAGCAGAAAAACCACTAGTATATTACATAAATCAAGCATCCCTGAGACGATGAAAAAAAATATTGAGATGACATAGCAAGACTGTTAGGAGCAATCAACCAATAAAGGCTTTACTTAGAAGCACTGGAGGCCGAACTCCCAGTGAGAAATGATGGCCAAGAACAAAAAACAAAACCAAAAAAAAAGTATCAGAACTCTGCATTCTTTGCTGTTTTTAAACCTTCTACATCTCAAAATTCCATAGGATTTTACTTTTACCTTGGTGGTCTGATGGTGTGTTTTGCATGGTGGAAGGAAAGAATAAATTCTTGAAAGCAGTTGAATTTTCTCAGCCAAATCAGCAAAGCTGACTGCCATACATTTCGCTTTTGGAAGTTACTCTAACACAGTGGAGCTTAAGCAACATTTTCAGAAGATTTCAAGTGGACAACACTACGCAATACCTACCCAAGGGACAGAACTACCCACACAGCAGGCTATTCTTAGGAAGCACACAAGCCAAGTTAATTATCCTAAAAGAGCAGGCTGCACATTTTCTTAATCTTTAATTCTGTAAGAGGACTTTTTGCTCACACAGATACAGCACTTACTATTATTAAGCAACTACATAAACAACTGCATTCAAATGAAAGATTTCTATGCAAAATGCCCTGGCTGTTCTGGGGGAAGAGGAGTCACAGATGAGGGGAGAGGACAAAAATCCCAACAGCGTCATAGAAGGTCAAACACTTTCTTTTCCAGCTCTGACAGGAAATCTGAATTCTCAGGAAAGTAACCCTAGCAATAATGAATGTGAAGGAGGAATGGGCTCTTATCTCTTGAACCAAAAGTACTAGAAATCATCAACTTACCCTGCAGGACAAGTTAACATCTTTGCATGATCTGCATAAGCTAACTTCAGCATCTTCAAGGGCATTCTCTTCAATCCTTCTACCACTACATGAAGAGGTACACAGCAACATTTAAAGTGTACCATTAGAAAGAAAAAGACTAGGAGATTAACTCACTCCAACTGTCAGTTACAGTTTCCAGCGCATTCACATTTCAGATTGTTTTGCTTAAGAACTGTACTTTAACGTAAAGCAATTCCTCCTATTCAGATGAAAGTGGAGGCCTTAATGCCAATTTAATCACAGTGCAGTAGGATGGGAACTTCAGGCAATTAGATGTTCCAGTAAGATCACTTGTTTATTTCTTCCCTCCTTGTTTTGATGGATCAGAACTATTCTGAAACATGGTCCTAGGACATGTATTCAGCCACTGTACTATTTCAAATTTGGAAACAGAAAGACAGGAAAAAGTTATTTTACCAGTCTAAGGAATATCCATCTTGAATTACTTCCAGATTCAGCTACGCAAAATGGAATAATAAATGCCTGGCAGGAAAACTACCTATTCAATATTTGTGTTTAGACATGGTTGCTAAAACAGTCCTGTAAATTTTTATTATAAAAAAAAAGTCTTCACCTTTCCACATAATTATTAGTCTTTTGTATTGTGGTTATGTTGATCAGGAAACAAATTAATTTGTGGAAGTTCAAGAAGTTAAATGTCCCTTACTAGAAGATTCCATCACCATTTAGATGCTTCCTGAATCTTTATGAAGACTCTAAGGAACTACAAAGTCCTTGCATTTTCTTTCCCAAACATTCCATAATTTATGCCAAAGGAACCCATACACAAACCATTCCATGGATGAAATGTCACAGTATATCAAAATAACTGAAGAAGCTTTTCCCTTTCACAAAAATCTCAGGAAGAGATTCAGTCTTCAGCAACTTGTCGGAATAATCTCCATTGCCTCTTTCACTGAGCTTGCTAAGAATAGCCAGAAAAGGACTCATTTATAAAGAAAACAGACCAGATTTTCTTTTTGAGTCTCTCCCTTAGAAAAGGAAGAGAAATAAGAATTTGTTCTGAAGTTTCTTCTTGAAATGCAGAACCTTTGATTAATTTGGAGAAAGAGTTCAGAAGAGTGGTGTTTTGGTTTTTTTTAAGGAAACATCACACACAAAAGGGAGTATTTATAACAGAAATGGTTAAAACAATTTCCGTTTCATGATGGTGTGGCAAGAGTGAACAGAAAGGATTGCTTTGCTTTCTCCTGCATTGTTTAGAAAACACTGCACAAGGCATATGAAGAAAGAAAACCTCACCTACTGTACTACATGGAAAAAAATAATAAAAAGAAAGCAGATGAGCCACTGGAGTTTCAGCCAAACAGAGGAGGGCTCCTCTCTTTGTTAAACAAAGCACTGCAAACAAAATCTAATGAATTTTCTTTTTGTGGAACAAATACTGAGATCTGAACCAGAAAGATGGAAACCCGCCTTAGTATGACTGAAGCAGAACAATATTGACTGTTAAGTTTATATTTATTCTACATTTTTTTCATTGTTTCTGGGGATTTTTTTGTTGTTGGTTTGTGGGGCTTGACAGTTTTTATCCCCCAGTCTGTTGGGGGATAAAATCTTATAAAGATACGTATTAGTGAGAATTTATCTGAATTAGTATTTGTATATGAACAGCACACACACAGTGGCACACCAAGTATTGTACTATTTCTTTTCCTTAAGAAAAACTTCTCAAACCCTCAGAAAATATTTGTTCCCCTTGCATCATTACTATGGATTTACCACATCACAACCTCAGCTTTCATTAAAAATAATCTTACTGGCTGTTTGAAATGAAGGTTGAAAAGCTCATCTATGTTAGGTATCTTAAAATAATATCCCAAAGCACACAAACCCCAAACCAAAAAAACTCAAAACATATAAAAAAGCTTCAAGTTTGGTTTCTCCCCCAACTATGCCATTTGATTTTGTGCCCTCATTTTGACTAATGACACAATACTGCAAACCAAGCAATGATCTCCATTTCACTGTAAACCTTTAATACAAGATTATTTTCATTTCAATTATATTGAACTCAAAGTGGTTATTAACAAAGATTTCTTTAAAAAATGAATACCTCAGTCTGACCTTCATGGGCACTGGATTCATGAGTGACACGAATAGCCTAAAATTAAAATATATTTCAATCAGACTTTAAATGAGAAACTTTCAGTGGTTTAAGAATCACCGTATGCTCTTCATTTCATCAAATACCATAGATGTAACTATTTTTGTTCAGTGCTTATAATAAATAATGATTTAATAAACAAATAAACTCTACTTCCAAGGATCTCAGAAGACCAATATTTCATTTTCATTACAGTAAATTCAAAATCAAATACAGTTTGTAATTGCACTTTTACACAACACAGAAATTATTATAGGCAAGTGGTTTTGGTATGTATTACTTCTTGAGCAGACAAAATACTTGAGACAGAAGCTTCGATTAGACATCTTGTGTCCAACATTTCTACAGAAAATGTCAAAACTCTGCTGTTCCTGTTTTTTACTACTTCCCTCAACCACATGGTAACATCCATATTCCTGAGGGCTCCACAGTAACGTTAAATGGAACTCAGACTAGAAAATCATTAAGATTTTCCTTCTGAGAGAGAATCATCAATGCCATCAGGAGCAACACCAGCATTTTCCCCTTCCACTACTGACCAGATATTTCTGCCACATCCTTTCAAACAGCACTAATGATCTGGCTAACCACACTACCAGCCAGCTCATCTAATTGCTTGGGATGGTGGGAGAAAGAGATTGCATTTCAGCCAAATCAGCTCTTTGTGTGCCCCAAATAGCTATAGCCAAAGAGAAATGACTAGAAGGTACAAATGAAGGGAGGCAGCAGAAGGACCGTCCTTTCAGCCCTGTATCAGCTTAAATTGACCATTAAACTGCATCCTGAACCTTAAAAAAGATTATGCATACATTTCTCATCCATTTCAAAGTAATTTTAAACTAACCCAGTGAATTAATATGGATGAGGAACATTGACAAAATCCATTCTGCTGACTGAGGTAGGGGCAGGCAGGAACACTATAAACTACCGAAGCAGGGTTTGCTTTGTAGCAACTGATCAGAAGCTCACATGTAAAATCGAACTGCTAGAGTGCTTCACTGGATCAAGTCCTAAGGACAGTATCTGCTAAATGCAAGTAATTCGTACACCATTTTAAATAAAAGTAAAAACACATGATACTAACTTCGTAAGTTTCTAGATATTTGGCCCTCTCTTCAGGAGTCATAGTTAATGAATCTTCTAGGAACTTTTTCAGTGAAGAATTCGTTTCTTAAAAAAAAATAAGAATTAAAAAAAAATGAGAAAGACATAATTATGAGTCATGCTTTAACTCCAACTTCATTCAAAGTTTACAGAATGCTTATATCCAACAAAAGAGGTAAAGATAGAATTACACTGTATCTTTAGGACACTGGAGGCTGACTGCATGAGGAACTGCTACCAGCTGCAGTTACAATTTTTTGAGTGCTTTAGTTTGTGGATTAGCATGAAATACTGATTTTATAATTATAGGGAGAAATGCTCTTTGAATAGAGATTGTCCTTTTTAAATGGTTATATTCAGAAAAAGCAGTAGAAAATATATCCTTTCTTCCATGCCTCCCCACAGGTAACAGAAAAAAAAGGGAAAAGCCAGCAGAGAAAAAAAACCCAAAACAAACTACTAATAATCCCCAACTCACACTTACCAAAATTCATTTTATCTCTATTGTTTGCAATAGCATGAATTAGCCCAATTGTTCCACATGCATTGTTAATGGTTTGCTTCATGAAATACACTGATGATTTGACATCTTGCCCCTTAGCTTTTATTCTCTCTTCTTCTTCTGTTCTGAAGGTTTCATACTAGAAGGAAAGTTACAGACATTTCACAATTAGTGCAAATAGATACTGGCTACATTATTCAAGCAAAAATAAATTAAACAAAGCATCAGCTAACTAATAAAACCAAAACTCAACATTGAAACACTTAATATGTGGTCTAACAAGTTTATGTAAACTTACTCAATAGCTCTATAATGTTTCTCAAACCAGTGCCTTGTCACTAGCCAAAAACAAGTCACACTTGAAATATCATTCTTAACACTTGTTCTCTAGCATGATTTCAAGAAAGTTCAAAACACTTCTTTGATCTGAGCACTTGTCACTGCCTCACTTCAATCCAACAAAAAGCTTTTAAGGACAGAGGTCTCAAAGTACTAGCAAACCATAATACTTCATTTAATCAGCATGAATAATTCTTACAAATTTAATTTTTTCATTTAATTTTTTCCAGGAATATAAAATAAAATTTATATAAGGTTCATGGCCCCAAAACAGGCCCCTCGAAAGCCACCTTCATAAAGCGAATGTTTCTATTCTTAGTAAAAGATTTTACTTTGAACAATACAAAGTACTTGTTTTGTAAAGATCATAATTGACTAAAATCTGTTCTACTATACAACAGTGTGTTGGTTTTGTGGGGTTTCTTGTTGATCGTGGTTTTGTTGATTTGTGGTTCTTGAGGGAGGGGCAGTTTTGGGTTTTTTTGTTTGTTTGTTTTTTGCTATTATTTAAAAGATTTTAATCTCAAACAGGGAAAAAAAAAAAAGAAAACTGCAAATATTCCAGCCAGCGTTGTTCTTTCTTCCTCCTTTACCTTTTACTAGGTACGTTTGGAGACAAAAAAAATATTGAAGTAGATATGCTTTTTATAGAAGTATGACAAAAGCTAACCTTGAATGCACAATGTTATCAAGGAACTCTCTCTGAAAACCCATGAGAATTTTTTTCTCACACTTTGTGTACCATCAGTGACAATAGAAACAAGAAATTTTTCCAGTGTCATGATTCCACGCTTGTGGCCAGTCTGAAAGGTCTAAAGAACAGTAAGAGCATTTACAGTGTATTTTAATTTGACACCACTTAACTACAAATTAAACAGCTTTAACTGCAAAAAAAAATTCTGATGTCTATGAAATCGGATCAAAGTTCAGGTTAGAGTCTGTAAACAACACATACAATATAGCTGCCATTTACTCCCTACCAACAAAAATTAACTTCATGGCAAAAAAACAATAATATGTAAATGTTGAAAATACTGAAAATACATTTTTGAACAAGGGTTAGAGCAGATCACTTCAAGAGGTCCCTCCTAACCCAAACTACCCCATCGTACGTGAATTCACTGGACAACGCACAAAATGTGCAACGCTCTCATTATTCACTTTGTATAGAACCTACAATACAGACTAAGAAAGTCATTGACCTTTAAACTGGATAATAACCCTAAAATCATCTGTATGCTAAAAAGGGTATTTTGCCCTAAACGCAAGTTTAAGCAAATTGATTTATAAGAATCATGAAAAAGTGACCTTCTAGACAGAACAAGAAAGACATGATAGAAAAATACTTATAAGGGCAACAAAATTATTTGAAGCACAGTTTTATAAATGTAGACACAGCCAAGAAAAACAAGTAATAATTAAATAAAAGCACAATATACTGGCTATATTGAAAGAGAGACTGAGGAGGGGAAAAGTACTCCAGAAATAAAATAATGCTCTAGATTCTTGTGGAGTTCATACTGAACAACAACAGCTTCAGAACACTGGGACTTCACAATAAAGATTTGTCCTTCACACACTCAGGCTGCACAGTTGATAGAGACACGTGTCCTTTTATGTCTCTGCTAGATTTACAAGCTGGAGAAAATCTCAAAAATTTGGCTGGTGGTCAAATTTGGTTGACCAACACAACAGAGTATATGTTGTTTTTCTGTATCTCTGACATATGCTTCTTGATGAAATCAGATACACCTTCTGGAACAAGAGGAAGGTTGCTCTTTCCAGTGGAATGATGGTCCCATGATACGATCCAAGAAAGGAAGTTTGCAAGGCAGCAAGGCAAGAGAAAAATGACAGTCACAGAAAGCATTCAGACCTGTAGCTCAAGAAGCCAGTCAGAAATCACAGCACACAAACCACCACCTTCAAGGTGACAGAAATTAAATTCCCTAAGCACAGGTGAGGACAGTTAAGAGTTTGCTTAAATTTAAGACTATCAAGGTGGCTGAACTCAAGCCTGGAAAGGACTGCCTGCTATTTTGGAGAAACTGAGAATGCAAAAGCTCACAGGACCTAAAGAGCAAGAGTCAACTCTTCTCTCTATTTAAATGGGGTCTGTTACAGAAGTTAAGCTTTAATAGCTAAATGCTTTGTTCTTATAAGCCATACAGGCTTTTTGAGATACACATTCAAAGGAAGAAGTTTGTGAAGCTTCATCGCTTTGGCAGGCCTTATTACAATCATGTTAGAGTTTTATAAATTGAAATATCAACATAAATCATGCATTTCAACCTATGTAATACTTGAAGAAGATACACAAGATGGATGTCTTCTCTTTGCAGAAGCATATGAGAAGACAAAATAAAGAGACTTGATTTACCCAAATCAAGTATTTCAAAATCTAACATAGAGGAGGAAGGGAGGGGAGAATTCTTTCATCTTACAAATATGCCCCGTGTGTCCAAGAAGCAAAAGCCATACTGGTAATGATGACTGAACTGAAAGTGAATTGAAGTTTAGTCAGTGCAACAATGTAAAACCTCAAAACACAGTTGCATTTGACACAGCTAGATACATCTAGGTACTCTTATTTTGCCTATGCTATTGTAGCTTTCTGCTAAAAGTAGCCAAACTGAGCCATTTCACAGTGCATATTTAGCAAAAAATAGTCTTTGACTGTTAATAGAAACCTGAAACACATTTCTCTGTGCTTCTATATCAGCTTTTCCCACTCCAACTTGAAAAGAAATTGGAAACATACATGCAAGATTATCAAAAGAAGGTTCTGAAGGAAGCATTTTGTTTTTAATTAAGAAGTCTATTGAATAAGGTTTGAGTCTCATCTTGATTCTATTATGATACCAAGAGTATAAGATTAGAACCGTTCATGTCCATTTCATTTACAACAAAAGTGATTAGCTGATTATTAAATAAACATTTACCTTTTCTGTTATTGGAAAGAGAAGTAGCACTGCACAGACAGGTCTTGGCACCATACTAAGCAGTTCTGGTTCCATACCATAAACATCTACAAATTGCCAGTCAGGATGTATACCCAACTGTTTGAGAAACTGGAAAAGAAAAAAATAGAATAATATTAAATGAGTGGCTTCATATACTTATCTTTTTAGAAGCATAACAGAGTATTTATAATATGAAATAAACTGCAACAACCCATACTTTCAAAAATTTCAGGAGAATAAATAAGGTTCAAGTTTCAATAAACAAAACTGAATAAACTGCAGTGCCCAAAAAAACACACAAAATCCCCATGTTTTATTTATAAATGCTAGTCTTCAGCAAATAAAAAAAATTATGATCTTCTCTGGCCTTCTGAGCAGAGAGACACAAGGTATGTATTTTAGTAGCTGCACCTTTTAAGGTGTTCTTTTAAAACAGAAAAAAACCAAACCCCAACAATCCTTTCAAACTGTGATAGAGTAACACATTTTGAAGTAGACAAAGCTTAAGTACCATACAATGATCATGAATCTTCAAGTAATTTTCATTTGCCTTGTTAGAGCTTCTGAATGGCATCTAAGCCAAAAGCTTTCCGATTATGTTTCCTATACTACAGCTATGTCTACAAAGATACCAGAGAGGGACTTTTCATCAAGGACTGTAGCAATAGAACAAGGGGTAATGGGTTTTAACTTAAACAGGAGAAGTTCAGGTTTGATATAAGGAAGAAGTTCTTCACTGTGAGGGTGGTGATGCACTGGAACAGGTTGCTCAAAGAAGTGGTAAATGTTCCATTCCTGGCAGCGTTCAAAGCCGGGTTGGACAGAGCCTTGAGTGACCTTTGGTCTAGAGTGAGGTGTTCCTGCCCACAGCAGGGGAAGTAGAACTAGATGATCTTAAGGTCCTTTCCAACCCAAACCATTCTGTGATTCCACAGTTTTACCTAACATTAAGCCACTTAAAAAAAAAAATTAAATAAAATAAACAAACAGAAAAACCAAACCTGTAGTACATAAGCTTTGACAACCTTAGCCTAGAATTGGGTGCTCACTTTTTAGTTATATACTCTTCTTTTACTCCAGGAAGACTTATTAATTCTTCAACTGTTTTCTGGTACATCAATATGTGATCTCAACCAATTTGAAATATTTGTGTTATCAGAGTCAAGAGACACCTAACTGAATTTACAAACTGCTGTTACTGTACACACACTGACCACTCATAATTGTAAGAAAATGCTAACTGTACACTGTGGCATACACAAATCCTACGTTGAAACACTGCTTCTACTGGTAAAACTTGACGATGTGAAACATTAACTTTTTTTGGAGAATACACAGGGCTCCCACAACTTTCTATATTTCTGCTGGGAAGAATACATAGGAAATCTATAGGAAAAATCTTAGTCACCTGGGGTTCTCAAGTTTAAAATAAGGCAAGTCTGTTGATAAACAGCTACAAATTTAAATATCTGGAAAAACAAATCATGCAGCAAGGATATTCTTCTACCCTCTCTAGTGGAAAGCCAATGAACTCCTAAAGCATTTCTTTAGCCATCTCTTAACAACACTTAACTCTGCAGTTCCCAATAGCAATGCTGTAGAAGACCAGAGAAATTTGCCCATTATATTTCTTAGAAGTGAAAGATTACTTTAAAAGTTTCATCATACTTCTGCCAAATGCTATTTGAGGAAATCTATTTATTGATACATTTGTAATAAAGATGCTTAAGAGTCATGTAAGCTAAACTTAAATGAAAGGCATATATGACTCTCTTCTTTCCATAATCTACCTAGAGAGCAGATTTATACATCCACACAAGAATTCAGTAACAGTTATGCCGTGTTTGAGTAGATTTGTAACTACATAGATATAACTGTCAGAAATATCCAATAGGAATAGTTTATTAACACACAACATGGAGAACATGCAAAAAAATACAAGTGCCTTGTTCTAACATGAGATCCCTTCAAATACCAATTGCAACTTGTTCTGGGCAAAAGGCAAGGTGGTTGTCTTTCAAGAGACATAGGCAAGGGGCTGACTCAGTATTTAGAAATACAAAGGAGAGTTTATATAGAAGCCAAATGCATGCAAAAAGGTATTTTTTTAAGGAGTAAAAAAATAGTTTTGCTAGTAACATTTAGAAATATCATCTACAAGGGGCAAAACCATAGAAAATATACATACCCTTAAGTTTATTAAGAGAATGTAGCCACAGTTTGCAGCCAGGGTTGGGGATGGGGGACAGAGGATGGGACAGACATGACACAAGGATTACACAACCCATTATACTCTTTCCATTTTATACTGCAAGACATGAAATCCAAACTACGGGCAAGGAAAGGCTATTTAAATGTTAACCTCCCCTTTTTGACTAGTTTAAAAACAAAGGTAACTGTTTCAAAGTACAGTAAGAAAATTCATTCAGAAGATTCATCAAGCAATACCCTAAGCTCTTTTGGTTCTGTACCACCTTTAAGTATTGACAAGATTGGGAAGAAGGCCAAATTATTATCTTTTAATGAAAATGAGGAAAGGGAAACTTTTAAGTATTTACTAGCTGATGACACAGAAGACAGTGTATTTTTAATTCTTAACTCTCTAGGTTGTAGATTACTACATTGTGAGAAACAAAAAAAAAATCTGAAGGAGAAGGAGACACCTGTATGGGTGAATTAAAACATAAATTATACTTTTAGTACTTTCCCTTATGAAGCCAATTATTAATCTTTCAATCATTTTTACTGCTGCTATTCTAAACTGAGGTAAAAGTATGACAACTAAAAAAAAAACAAAAAAAAAAAAACAACCAACACTATTTTGCAAGATTACATGAAATAAGGGCACGAAACCCCAACAAAATAGAAGCCACACTCACCTAGAAAAAAAACCCATCACCAGAAGAGAAAATGCTACAAGGATCACGTTCACCTACCAGATAAATAAGTGCTTTAGGCTTTCCTGACCTGTTCTACACCACTAGGGAAAAAAAAACCCAACCAAGCAAAATAAACAAACCCCAACACAACAAAATGCTCCCTAAACCCAAGAATAGCTAACTTCTCAATTAGATATTCAACATAACTACAAATATAGGGTGCCATTCATTTCTCACAGTACCATATCTCTAGAAACTTCACAACCTAAAAAAATTAGAAATTTTGGTATATGAGAGTGATGACTATAAGTGATGGAACAGCTAAAGCACAGGCTTAATATGACTAACAGTGATCCTAATACACAAGGAGCCTAACAATAGTAGGCTTAGTAGTTTGTTGGTCATTTTTTAATTATAATTATGGATCATCACTGGAAAGAAAAAAAAACAAGAAAAAAAACCCAACAACTAAAGAGAGATCCAAAACAGGCAAAGAAGAAATCTCTGTATCAGGAGGGATTAATTCAAGCCTGGGGAAAAAATGAGAGGTATCCTTCAGAAAATTTAGTAAGTAGATGATAAAAACTGGCAGCATCAGCCTCTATGTAAAAGAGACTGACAGATGGGTAGCAGATGAATATAGATGGCAGGATGGGAAGAACCCTTGAAACAAATATCTGGAATTTATTTTTAATGTGGAGACACGCAAAGAAAAGAAAAAAAGAGCTCAATCAATGACAGTGAGATAAGTAATCTTTTCCAACTGTGTTCTGAATGTATAAAAGCAAGGCAAGGCTGTATTTAGCAAGGTCAGGGAGAAGAAATTTTGTGGGAATAAAAACAAATTGTTAGGAACCAGGGAAAGTTGTTTAAGGAGACAAAAATCCATATTAGATGTGATACAAGAATGTCAGAAAAAGAGATGTCACCAGCAACAGCTTTAATTCTTGCAAGTTACACAAATACCTTTGTAATAACTAAATTAAACCTCTTTTTTTTCTCCCTCAGTCTTTTTTTAGCTCTTTCCTAGGGCAGACAAAGATGCCGGTACAAAAAGCAGCCAGTTATGTACCATGAGGTGAAGCAACCCCTTCCCCGCTGACAAAAGCACTCCTGTTTTAGGACAGTAGGCAGTTCTGTATGCTTCTCAAATAGTCATTCACAGGGAGGGCCCTCTGCTGCTTTGCATTCCAGTTATTTACAATTACCCACTGATTTTGTTCTACAGATACCTGCTGGACAGAGCAGTTAGGGTAATTTACACTGTATTTGACGGCTCATTTGCTTTCAGCTGTTTACTTTCTCTAAGCTTACTAACAATGCATACTCCGTTAACATAGAATAGTCGCTTTGTACTTCTCTAGATCTGCGCAAGTGTTAGATTTTCAGTAACTGCTCATCGCACTGCTGCCTATTCTTAATTTATGTCTTTGAACATTTACCTTAAGGAAAAAAGAAAAAACAAAAAAAATCTGGCTACATCACAGCAGCCTGCAAGGTCCTACACCTGTGTGGGAGCAATCCCAGGCACAGCTACAGGTTGGGCAAAAAGGAAATTCATGGTAGGCCTGCGGAGAAGGACTTGGGGGTGTTAGTCAATGAGAAAATGAACATGAGCCAGCAGTGTGCGCTTACGGCCCAGAAAGCCAACCGTATCCTGGGCTGCATCAAAAGGAGCATGACCAGCAGGTCAAAGGAGGTGATCCTGCCCCTCTACTCTGCTCTCCTGAGACCTCACCTGGAGTATTGTGTTCAGTTCTGGTGTCCTCAACATAAAAAGGACATGGTACTGTTAGAACAAGTGCAGAGGAGGGCCACGAGGATGATCAGGGGACTGGAGCACCTCCCATATGAAGACAGGCTGAGAAAGTTGGGGCTGTTCAGCCTGGAGAAGAGAAGGCTGTGTGGAGACCTCTTAGCAGCCTTCCAGTATCTGAAGGGCGCCTACAGGGATGCTGGGGAGGGACTATTCATTAGGGACTGTAGTGACAGGACAAGGGGTAATGGGTTGAAACTTAAACAGCAGAGGTTTAGACTGGATGTAAGGAAGAAATTCTTTACTGTTAGGGTGGTGAGGTACTGGAATGGGTTGCCCAGGGAGGTAGTGAATGCTCCATCTCTGGCAGTGTTCACGACCAGGTTGGATGAAGCCTTGGGTGATATGGTTTAGTGTGAGGTGTCCCTGCCCATGGCAGGGGGGGTGGAACTAGATGATCTTGAGGTCCTTTCCAATCCCAACTATTCTATGATTCTATGATCTCAGCAGTACACAGTAGAACAATACAATAATGAGAAACAATGGACAGAGGTTGGAACACAGGAAATTTGAACCTGATAAAGTGTTCAAAAATAAATTTTAAAAATAATGATAATGGTTAAACACTAGCACAAGTTGCCCAGAAGGCTGTGAAGTTTCATCCTTTCAGGAATTCAGGACTGGACAAGTTTCTGAGCAACCTGTTTTCAACAGAATATGGTTGGACTACAGAATTCTGGAGGTCTCTTCCAGCCTACCTGATTCTATTCTAAACTTCTGCAAACTGCAAATCTGTATGTCTAAGTGTTAGTTCATAGGAAGAACATTACAATAAGCACATTTAGGCATGCTATCTATGAAAACCCATGCTGTTTTCACGTTCAGTATGACTACTTTAACCTACTGTTAGGCAATGAAAGAAGCCAAAAGTGGTTATCTTTAAAATATGATTTTATTCTGATACACATTGCCTATTTAAGGTTCATGAAATTTATTTAATAAAAAATAATTCATGCCTAATTACTTATTTTTAAATGGGCCTCAGAAATAGGATGGAAACACACAGGCAGCCTAGCAACATCTTGACCCAGGGGACTTGACTTCAGCAGTTCAAAATAGTACTTCTGCCAACTGTTACAGTCAGAAGAATATCTGATTTATGGGGTTGATGGAGATGTGGAAAGTGTAAGTGGGGTAAGAAGTAGTAAGGATGTGCTTTGTTTTAACAGAAAACTTTTGAAGTACTTTGTAAGTAGAAGTAACATACACAATTTAAATATTGTCTAAAGCAGCAATGATCTTTTCCACCTTGTCACTTGCATGTAAAAAAATTAAGTGAGGACAAACACTGAAACAAAATGGCCTTTGAAATCTAAGTGCAAGTAAAGTTGGATGGCATTCACAAATATTTCAAGAACGCCACAGTCTAAACACTAAAGCATTATAGTCAAGACTGAGTTTTCCAGATTTTACTGTGGTACTTGTATACCAGTTGGGACCATGAAAACATAAAACTGGCAAAATGCGTAAAGAGTTCCAGACACTCAGATGCAAAATTCAAAGAGCTTTTGTGGGAAGAACCAACTGTTGCAGTCCTCTTCCAAATGCAAACCAAGACACCAAAAGAATTTACATTTTATTGTACTTGTGCTCAGCAGATTAGAGCATCACTGTATCACAGCAAAACCAGAGTTAAGACTTTCTTCTGCAAATACAAAATACGCCTATGGCTTTAGAAACCAGAGAGACTACATCTAAATAAGCCAATTAAGAGGATCAAAATTTTGTGTTCTGTTAAAGCATAAGATTTTCTGGCATTTTGTTAAATTGAAGCTCATTTTTTCCCTAGCATGTAGTATGACATTGCATAAAATATGTCTAATGAAATTATCACCAAGAAAAAATACAACAGAAAAACATTTACATTACCATTTATACAAATCCACAAATAGATGGTTGTATTCATGCCTTTAAGTATCCACTTCTTATTAAACTAATCTATATTAAAAATATAACTGCACAATAATTTGCTTTCAATTCTTTATACATCATTTATAGAGGTATATTACAAAAACCTGTTTCAGAAGTGAAATTCCTTTACTGTTTGGGCATTATATGAATATATTTCTTAATTCTTTCATTATTGCATTTACAGATTTAAAATTAAGAGATCATTCTTTCAATATATTTTAGAGAAGGCATTTTTCAGACCATTAACTCAAAATTACTGATGTGACAAGACAGCCGTAGCTGTAGAAGCTTTTGTTCTATACAGCAGATCAAAAAGCATACAGAAGAAAGTAACACGGCTGTAAATTACATAAGGTGCATTATTCTTATACTAACTACTCCTCACTTAAAAGTGGCTGCAATATGGTCTTGCTCAAACAAGAGATGCTCATTATAATAAACTTACTTTGGAAATTCAAGATTTATTACAAATTCTTTAATATCCTCAAGCACTGTATTTCAGGACCTCATAATAAAGTTCAAGGAATGCAGCCTATTTAGCATCGCAATTTTCTTTAATTTGCAATGAAGGAGGACAAAAGACTTTCAACTTCATTAAAAAAATGTGAGAAACCTTACATTCACAAAACTCTTACCCTTCCAGTTGTATTAGTTTTTCAGGATGTCTAGAAGAGCAACACTAACTTACAGTTAGTGCTCCCTATCGTCACAATGGGAGGTATATATTTTTAACATATCCATCAAGTAGTTTCAAAACTTAGTATGACAGGGCATATGTATATTGAATCATCTGAGCCAGGCTTACTCAAAACTTGTCCCACTGAAAGAAAGCTTTAGAACACTCCAAATGAGCATGATGCTTGCGAATGCTTCTGACATGCAGCTACTGAGCCACTGTTTCAAGACAGGACACAACATTATGCTGTGGGAAACATTTACAGACCTGTTTCTATGACTTAAACAAGCATTCATACTGGGTATGAGCCAGATCAATCTATTCTATAGAATAGTCTGTCATAAAGATTATTTCTACAGTGTACTAAACCAACTGGATTCTACCAATTTTGCTGGTCCTTTAAGCTAAAGGAAAACACAAGCAGTGAACAGCATCTTCAGTGCAACAGGATAACCTATCACATGAACTGCTAACACTTGTTTTCCAAGCAATAGTACCCCATTCACTTAAGCAGCCTTTGAGACAGTGCTTCCTTGTTACATTTTTCATTTTATGTTATTGAAATAGAAATAAGAAACTGAGCAAAAAAAAAGAGCATAATGAAAGGACAGAACTGGCAAGCTCAAGCAGAGTAATTAAATACATGGTTTTCTTATCTTTCAGTTACTGAGGATCCATACAAAGATGGATGTAAGTCAGTCGTTCAACTATTCATATAAATAATGCTCTAAACCCAAAAATAAGTTACAGGTTTCTCTTTGCAACAGATCTACCTCCATAAACTCAGTAAGAGGTCTAGACAGCCTAAGATATTTTAAACTAGAAGAAGCTATTCAACAAGTGATCTCTTAGGAGATGTCTCAAATCCCATCATATTTGTCCTTGTGCTTCTTTGCTATGCTGTGCCATAGTCTCAACACTTCCCTTTGCTGGCTCTGTGGAAGGCTTCCTGGTGTATTCTCTTTACAGAAAGAGACAAACTGAGTCCTGGTCTTCCACTTTCTGAGGCTACACTCATAACAACGGGCTGTTTTCCAAGCATACACACTATCTGCTGTTTTCACTCTGCTTACAACAGAACAGTTAAGCTTCACTCCCCCACCCCAACTAAAAAAAAAAAATAAGCAAGCTTAGCTGAGCATTTTCAGAAGACCATCTCTATTTCTTCATATTCAACATCCTTTCACTCCAATACTGTAGCTCATCTAGAAGTACTACAACCCAAAGCACTTCAGCATTTCATTATGAGAACTACCTTTTCAATTACTCTGATGAGTAGGGTTTTCTTTTTGGGAAAGTTGTGTGATAGTGTTACAGAGTTCATAAAATGGAAAGACTATTTAGAGAGAGTAAAGGTTGTTTCCTTGAGATAATTAATCTCTGTATCTGGCTGACAGCATTAACAAACGTGTTCACAACTGGGCAAGGACTGATTGTATTCATATCCAGTTTCTGCCATTTGTTCTATGTTTTGTGATTTTTACTGCTCCTGTGACTTTAAAGTCACAGCTGGCAGGGGCATCCATGGACTAAAATTAATTTATTTCTGTACTTGACTCTCAGTACCTTAATGGCTTAAAACAAACAAATAAAAAGAGTAGGATCACAGGCCTCAGACTGTTGAGAGGTAACTAAGAGCCAGCAAGTAAGCCCTATGTGGCAAGAGAAACTCAAGCCACAGCCTACTCCCGGCAAGAGAAACTCAAGCCACAGCCTACTCCCAGTACTTCAACTCTGAACTACCTGAAGCCAGTGCTTGAGCTTCATAATCCAATGCAGTCAACTACCTTTATCTGGATATTACGAAGGCTGGAGTTGAAATTGTACCTGAGCTAGGAACTAAGGATATTTCCTGGAACACATGACATGAAGAAAGGTAAGAAAGAATGAAGAAAGGTGGAAGAACAAGAAAGATATCCACCAATACCACTTTTTTCTTTATCTAATGCTTGCTAGGGAATCAGTCGTGGGTTGCAAGCTAGACTGAAGCGACATCAAGATGAAGAACAACCAGCTTATGCCTGATCTTTCAACTCCAAAAATTTGTATGCAATCTGACTTCTTTTTTTCATGGTAGAAGAAATTGAGAACAAGATAAACAGCCAAACATCACCAGCAGACAGGCAAAACCTATTTTCTTGTTTTCTCTCTCCCCTTAGCAAGGAAGGTCTTATAAGAGTAGCATTGGTCATGTAAACCCATCCAGGTCAAAGAGAAGAAACCATTCTCTGTTGTCATTGTACACAAAGTAGAGCTTTTTAAATGACAAATCATCAAATCTTTCTGTATCAGCACTGGACTAACAATTCATTCTGTAAGACTGTAAAAGGGAAGGGAAGAAAAAAAAAAGTATTGTGATAAATTAGCACTGCATTTAGCTATGCTGACTTCTCTCTTAAAAACATCACTACAGATACCTGGCTGCAGGATTCAGAGTGAGTCAGTGCCACTGGAAATCTTTAATGCTAAGAAAGAACATTCCTGTTTATCCTCAGCAGCCAGTTGCTGAACCTTTAAATAATTCTAACACATATGTATAAAGAAAGGTCCAATATACATTTAGGATTTAGAAATTCCTAGACCTGTATTATAACATAAATACTTTCAGACAGAGAAAAACTTCCAAAGTATTTTGCAAAGATTTCACATATTGTGTAACTGAAAAACGCCAGTTCTTCTCCAGTATCACCTGAATTTCTACCACAAAGGTTGAAAGAGTCTCAAATTTACAACATACATTTCAAAACTAGAGAGTACACAGTATGGTAAGAACACAGGAAAAGCAAAAGACCATGCATTTAGTACATTTACTTTCTACTTATTAAATAATGGAATAAAATTATTAGAAAACAAACAGGCTAACTAAGCATTTGTTAAATCACAATGACAATTCTCATTTGAATCTAATACTTAAAATCCACCCATCTTATAGGTGCATAGAGTTTTTTGTGGTTTAGAAGTTCACTACCACACCTACCAATAATATTAGCACTTAACAGAAGTGGTATGCCCCTATATTCAAGTTAGACAAATAAAATACAATTAAAGAATAGGAAAAACCCAACACGAAACATATAGCAAGATGTCTGCGTAAAGAGATATGTGTATTGAACTACTACTAGACACATATATTGCAAATATTAGGGGGACAACATTGGTTGGTTTTTTCCTTAAGAATTCTACATATTTTACAGAGCACAGCACAGAGTACCACAAACAAGTGTGTCCTTGCAAGTTATTCCACAAGATTTTTTCAAAACCCTTTTGCAACTTCATCTGAATCTCAATTACTATTATTGTTGTTTTGAACAGGATATGAATAACTAGTGACTAACAGCCCTGTTGCTACACAGTTTACCACTGTACTTATGAGATTAAAAAAACAATGACTAAATAATGCAAGGTGTATTCATATTCAACACTGACCACTCCCCCCCCCTTCTTTTTAAACATATACCTTTCAGTCTAAATAGTGACAACAACTACTGCTTGTTAAGACTGGCAAAATACAGTGCAGAAGGAAGTCCAACTGGTCTAAAGTGGTCTTTTCTTTACAGAAATGTTAACAAAAAAATCCTTGTGGTGTAAAAGCTCATGTAATACATGATCAGCCAGAACTCACTCATATTATCCATTATCAATGTAAAGCCAATGGGCAAATGAGATCGATTTTTGACCAAAGAATTGGTCATTTTATATTATTCTAGGATTTTCTCCATATAATATAAACATGTAGGGATACAAGATAACTCAGTTTTAAAAAAAGTCACTAGTTTTTCCATGGCAATTTTACTTTGCAGCTGACAGGACTTCATTAGTACCATGATGAACCCATCTCAACATCTGGAATGTGATAAGTTGGAAAATTTCAAATGCTACTAGTGTTTATTCACATTTTCATTCTTATAAACTGGAATTTAGCCTCTGAATTAAAAAAAAAATAAAAAAATCTAAACCATAAGGAAATCATAGCACCCATTCTAGAAAAGGTCCCAGTAATGGCTGCCAATTTTAATTCAGAACCAGGATTAAAAACTTCTCAGATTGCTCCACAGCAGCAATACTGCAAGAACTATAATATTAATTGTCCTAGGAAACTATAAAGCCAAGTTCAAAATGACCCAGCATCAAAAAGGCCCTTCACCATCCTGCAGACCCAATTAGTACATTACAGCAACAACAATAAAAAAGTTACATTCTTCACACAAAGAAATTTCTAAATTCCAAAATATTTCAAAAATATAATTTTAAGAATGTCATCTTACTACTGGAAGCTTTAGAGTCTTTTGGCTTAAACATCACTCTCAGCATTATCAACAGGCCTGCTGGGACCAACATCTTACCTCTAATGCTTATTAAAGATACTCAAGATTACCACTGAGAACATGAGGCAGGGTTGAAGTATGTGTGATTTCCTTTCAGCTAGCGTTTATCCAGTACTTACACTACCCTGTGGACTAGAACAAGCTTCCTTCCTCTAGCGTGGATTCTACTATGCTAAGAAAACCAGTAACAACCAATCGTGCGGATATTGTCATGAACAGGTAGCAAAGTGCAAATGCAGTAAAATTACATTATTTTTTATGGTTAGGAAAAAAAAAAGGCAAAAAAATGTTACACAGTGATGTAAGCAGATCCATACAAATGTACAAAGGTCACATACAGGTCCAGAACTGGCATACACAATATATAAATATATAATAACATTTTAATAATTCATTAATGAATTGAAACCCACTTTGAAACACATCTGTTATTACATTAATAGTCAGACCACATCTATTTTCTTTTCCTTTACTGTTTTTTTCTTTCATATAGTATCTTTACACGACACTATGTAGTTGGAAGATTCAGAGGTCCAATACTAGAAGACTGATTGCAGATACCAGCATGCTAGGAAGGGGTTACTCTCGTTGGAGAAGCAAGAGCCTTTACTACATGAAGACGAAGGGAGATGGGCCTAAAACTGCGGAGAGACTAAAGATTACCTTAAATAAAAGCTGCTTACCTGATTCGTGACCTGAAAAGAAAGCAGAAAACAGAAGAGAGTTAAGACCCCGGCTACATCCGCTAAGACCTTCCCCACTCCTTGCCCCACCAGCAACCACTCACCCCACGATCCTGAGCGCGGAGCGGCCCCAAGCTCTCTCCCCTCCGCCATCCTCGTTCCCTCCTGCCGGCAGGCAGACAGGCAAGCAGGTAGCCCTCCCTCCCGCGCACCCAACAGCTCCTCACCACCCCTGAGCCGGGCACTCACGTCAGGATTAGCCTCGAGGGGCAGCCAGCGATGGGGCTCCATGGCGGCGGCGATGGCGGTGTGGCAGCTCCCTGTACCGGCACAAGCCTGAACCTCGCAACACAGCTCTGACAGCGCTTCACGCCGCCACGCCTCAGGCCTGACCCGTGACCGCACCACCGCGAAGCTCAGGAAAGGGGTGGATAGGAGGGAGAAGAAACCCACCCTCCAGCGATGCAACGCACAGCTCCTCCCCAGCGACTGGAGCGGCGACTGGCGGTGGCGCACACTGCGACAAACGCTGTCCAGGCAACGACAAAGGGAAGATTCTCCACTCTCCCTCCTCTTGGCTCCCCCCGGCAATGGGCTCTCCCAACGGGGCACAGGGTGGTGCCTCGGCCGCCCCTCCCCTCGCTTGCTCCCAGCCGTCGGGGCCTGCGTGGCGCGGAATAGCCACGGGGGGGCGCCGTACAGCCCCGCCGCTCCAACACAAGCGCTGCTGCTGCTGCTGCTGCCAGCCGAGGGATCCCGGCGAGGATCGGGGCTGGAGGAGGCGCAGACGCACAAGGCCCCCCTGGAGCGGCCCTCAGCGGCGCACCGGGCTCACAGAGGTTCCCGGGCGGTGAGGTGCCGATGGAGTATCGAGGAGATATACCCGTAGGAACGGGACAGGCCAGAGCTGTGGCAGTGAGCTGCCTCCACAGTGTCTGAGGAGACTTGAGTGCGTGTAGCAGCGGAGGAAACTGGCGGTGAGATCCCTGTGTGATCTAGCAAAAAATTACTGAGATATGTTAAATCTCATCATAAAAAAAAGAAAAAAAAGGCATTTCTCTTCTAAAGCTGTAAATCCCCTCAGGTACTTGGCACTGGTGATGCCACACCTCAAATACTGTGTTCAGTTTGAGGCTCCTCATTGCAAGAGAGATACTGAGGTGCTGAGAAGGGTAGCAAAGCTGGTGAAGGGTCTGGAGCACAAGTGTGATGAGGAACAACTGAGGGAACTGGGGGTGTTTACTCTGGAGAAGGCTCAGAGGGACCCGTCTACAGCTGCCTGAAAGTAGGTTCCACTGGGGTGGGGTCAGTCTCTTCTCCCAAGTAACAAGTGATAGGACAAGAAGTAACAGCCTCAAGCTGCACAAGGGGCAGTTTAGAATGGAAATTAGGAAAATTTTCTTCACAGAGAGGGTGCTCAGGCAGTGGAACAGGCTGCCCAAGGAAGTGGTGGAATCACAGTCCCTGGAAGGGTTCAAAAAACGTGTAGATGAGGCCTCAGTGACATGGTTTAGTGGTGGTCTTGGCAGTCCTTGGGTAATGGTTGGACTTACCGTCTTTTCCAACCTAGTTGATACTATGATTCTATGTTTTCCCACCTCAGGAGCATATACATACCATTTTTCAGCCATCTGGCTAAGATCAAGCAGTGTGTAATATATATCACATACAGTACAATGCACATATATATATATATCCACATTGTAGATTTTGTGTTATGCCTTCTTTCAAGTTAATGCAGAGCACCTGAACATGAAGGAACCTACCACTGACTGGAAGAGGATAAATTTAGATTAGGTACAAGGAATAAGTTCTTCACTATGATGGTGGTGAGGCACTGGCACAGGTTGCCTAGAGAAGTGGCAAATGTTCCATCCCTGGCAGTGTCCAAGGCCAGGTTGGACAGGGCTTTGAGGAAACCAGTCTAGTGGAAGGTGTCCCTGCCCATGGCAGGGGATTTATATTAAATGACCTTTAAGGTCCCTTCCAACTCTAACCATTCTATGATTCTATGAAATAGTGTTTCTAGGTACTTAGAGAAGGGTTCACCACGGTGCCAGGCAGTCAGAAGGGCGGGGAGTCAAGGTACCATACAGTTGAGGGCCAGGCACCAGATAAACCCAGTTAACAGACACACTTTTTCCTCACTGCCTGAAGAACTTTTGAAGAACTCAGCTCAGTTCTTCAGAGTGTCGATGCAAATTACACTCCGTTCCGTAACTGCTGAGCTTATGAAATGGAGTAAATTCCCTCTGTATTTCACTCTTTGTATCACCCAGCAGGACTCTGGTCATGTCACATGCCTGTGCCTGAAGCTTCAGTATTGACCTACCAACAATACTGGTGTGTATCTCTTCAGCAATCCAGTCCACTTGTAGTTCATGAGGTTTGTTTTCTAGTTTCTATACCAAGTGTCTCCTCAACTTAAGTTCTCAGTACTTGACTAGCTAAAAGATGAGCCTGTACTGTCATAACACTACCACAGTCTGCATCTACCTTCCCCTGTCACAGAGCACACTTAGAGAAGGCAGAATCTTCTAAAGATACACAATTTACCTCTGTGAGTGAGCAGACATGCCAAAATTCCATACTTCGGCACCTCCTGTTCCAAATTCAAAGAACTAAAAGCATGTTTGCATGCTGAGGAAAATAATTCAAAAACAATTCCAAATTTGAGCAAACAATTCTGTAATTACCAAACCACCAAGATACTCAACTTCACTTCTTGGAGAAAGAATTAAAAGTAACATAACAAATATTAGTCATAGAGCTAAAGGCACTTCTAGGAGACTTGATGAAATTGTAATACAAAATAACATGTAAAGTTCTCTTGATGATAATATATGTAATACTTACCCAAGAACAAAGAGTTTGTTAAGTTTTTACTATCAGAGACAGATCTTACCAGTATGTACTTTGCTAATGTTTTGACAACCATGAGGTCATAATAAAACATGCTAGGCAAAAGCATTTGCACCTTTAATTATATACTTGAAGAGAGAGAGGCCAAGATCAGACAGGCTATAAATGTATAAAGCTCATAAACACGCACCATGTTGCATAATAATTACCCTTTTCCTGCAACACGTTCTCAATTCTTTCATTAACGTTTATTGAAAATACGTAATTTTAAACAAGCCAGCACTACTGCATGAAAAGTTGTTTTACTTCTCAGTCACAGCTCTACAATAGCTCATAGTATCATAGAATGGTTTGGGTTGGAAAGGACCTTTAAGATCATCTAGTTTCAACCCCCCTCTGGTGGACAGTGATACCTCACACTAAACCATGTTCCCTAAGGCTCTGTCCCACCTGGCCTTGAACACTGCCAGGGATGGGGCATTTACCACCTCCTTGGGCAACCCATTCCAGTGCCTCACTACCCTCACAGTAAAGCTTCCTTATATCCAATCTAAACCTCTCCTGTTTAAGTTTGAACCCATTACCCCTTGTCCTATCACTACAGTCCCTAATGAATAGCCCCTCCTCAGCACCCCTATAGGCCCCCTTCAGATACTAGAAGGCTGCTATGAGGTCTCCATGCAGCCTTCCTCAGGCTGAACAGGCCCAACTTTCTCAGCCTGTCTTCATATGGCAGGTGTTGAGATTATAGCAATATTAAGAAAAAAAAAAACCCGCAAACCCAAAACCCAACCAACAAAAAAACCCCAAAACAACAAAAAAAGAATAAATGTAAGCCTGATTAATACAGAAATCTAAGAATATTTACTCATTTTTTTGAAGATGAAACTGGTAAAGAATCAATGCTGGTGTTGCTGTAGCAACACCCCAAACTAAATTTAACCAAGTTCTGTATGGAAAGCTTATTGAACATGGTTCTAGCTGTAGTTTTACTAACAAAAAAAAAGAAAAAAGAAAAAAAAAAAAAAAAGAAAAAACCCCCTACCTCCCCATAAAAAAAGTGAAGACATAGTTTATCTACACAAATCACCCACGAACCACATAGTTTATTTGCACAGGCTGGTTTCACAATGTATCTATAGAAAGTACAGTCACTGTGTGTATTCATACAAGTTCAATATACTAAACATTCAGTGTGCACACAGCACAACACGTGATTTATGTACCCTAGACTACAGCAGGCACCAAGAAAACCCTGGCACAAATTAACAATAACTAAACCCAGCAAATAACTTGTTGCATGAACCAGATGTGATTTTAACTGCCATTTCCAGATGCCTCCCACGGAGGACTCTCCCATCACCGTCACTTCCCAAGCACCAACAGAGCACAGCTGGCCTGAGGGAAGGCCCTCAGGGCCTCCATCTGAGGGTAGTCTTTCACATCTCACAGCTGCAGGCCCAGTAACCTCTTATAAATCAGTCCTGGTTTTACTTGTGTCTATTAAAAAAGCGGTTTAATGTACAGAAGGACAAAACCCTACACATCTAATACCACTCACACCCACCCAGCACTGAGGTGGTGCTTATGAGGAGAACAGCGCACGCTCCCTACCCGTCAGCCAATAAGGGCAAAGCCTCTGACTCTGCCTCGTTTTGGTATGTCCCGGAGCCAATCAGGCTGGTCAGCGTTACGTGGTGGAGGTTGAATGAGTGGTGTCATGGCCGTTGCTTCCGCTGTGCTGCGGGCGCTGGAAGCGCTGGGTAAGGGGGCACTTGTGTGTGGTCGGGGGAGCTGAGGTGGAGCTGGGCTCGTAAGGTGTGGTGTGTGAAGGGAGGGTAATGTGGCCCGTCGGGTGTGCGGGCGTTCCGGACTGCCAGCCCTTTCTCGTCTTGAAAGCTTATCCGCGGAAGCGCCTCGCTCATGGCCATGGGCCACCCGTTTTTAATAGGTCCTGGCGAAAGCTTGTGGTTGACGGGAGAGGGCTTGGGCTGTTCGCCGGCCGCCACGGGGCTTGGCCGGCGAGAGGTAGAGTAGATGTAGCAGCGTATCCTTAGGGAGAGCAGCGGTCTTGCGCTGCGGGTGTCAGAGGGCAATCTGAGGGGCTTCGTGCAGGTACTGCTCCACGGGATCGGAGGATTTACGCGGGGCTGTCAAACCGTCTGACTGCATAGGACTGAAATCTTAAGGAGTTTCTCTTCTTGGACTTCACTTAGGATGTTGAGCAGGTTATGTTAACGTAATTAATGACAAACTCCCTTAAAGAAAGTTTTGCTGTAAAAGTAAATGCGTGCACCATGACCCAGGAATTCTACAGGGAGAGGTTAGATTCATTGCTGTAACCCTTTATTTTGTTTCTGATCGCTGTTGCTTGTGTTTTTTAGATGTTGGGGGTGCAGCAGATAAGATTAGTTTAATACCTCAAGACTTCTTTGCAGAGCTGGTAAGTAGGGCAATAAATGAGATGTGGAAAGAAACCTTTTTAACCTCTTCTGGTTTTTATCTGTTGCAAAGGGTTTCTTATGTATGTGGTGGCTCAGATTTATAGGACTCATGAAATGGAGCAGTCCTGCTAAAAGCAGTGGGATTGCTTTACATTTATGTTTTTATCATGGAAGACTTTTAAAAATGTATTTTTGCCTTTCATCTAAATGAGACATCAAGTTAGTTTGTTTAGAGAACATTCAGCTTGTTTACTGTAGTGTGGTGCACAGGATGCCTGTTCAATTACTATGAAAATAGTGTGCTAAGTAGGAATAGCTAGTGAGGCAGTAATTGGAATTCTTGACTGGATTTATTTGCTTTTCTTACTTTTGATACAATTTTAATATCAGTCATTTCAACAACTTTTTTTCTTGAGTTCACATTTAAAGCAACCTTCTGTTGTCCACCTTTGCATTAACCAGTTTTATTTTTATTTTGTAGTCTCCAAGTATTAAAGCTAGCTTTGTCTTGTATATTAAAATATGAAACAAGAATGTTTTCAAACTTTCTTTGCAGTGTGAACAAATAGTTCAACATCTGAACCATAAGATCCCTGGTGTAAATATAGCTGAACTGTGTCAGGTAAGTTTGGATGCTAGCACTTACAAGCAATTATATTAGCTGTATATGCTGTAAAGGATAGATTCCCCAAGTCTTTTTGTGTGTGTATATACAAAGAGGTTTTTATTAAGGTATAATTAAATATTAATTGTAATTGTTTGAACATTCTGTTTCTAGAGAATTACAACATCTGGGACTGAGATTGGTGTTGGTGACCTGGCAAAAATAGCTAACATTGTTTCATTTCTATTTAGGTAAGCACAAAATAGTTTGCTTTGCCTCATGTCTTTTTTTTTTCTTTTTTTCCCCCTCCACCCCAACTTAATAGTGGCATTAAAAGTGACATCAAATATGGGTATAAATGAACTGACTTGGGAAAAGAGCAAACGTTTGTAATTCTCAGTACAGAAAGAGCTTTTGGCCTTAGTTTATATTCTTAAAAATATGTAGTTACTTAACATATTGTCTCACTTGTTAAAAAAAAAGTTAAAGAGAGGAAATTGTTCTATGATCCTGTTTGCAAGCTTTAGAAGTACTGGCAAAATAAAAGAGGAATCTAAACTCTGTTCAAAAGCTAAGTCAGCTAGGCTTTTGTAATGTTAATATGACTGAAGAAACCATACCAGTAGAAACTCAACATACTATTTTTTTCCCTCTATAAAATATAAAGCCTTATATTAGACCATGCTACTTGAAAGACCAACTCCTTTCCTCTTTTATTAATTCCTCTTAAGAGTGGATCTGCATGATCAAACCTTGGCTGGGATTTTTATATTTTTTTAACCTGTTTCTTTAGAGGTAGTTGAGTGGCAATTTTCCTATAGATGTGCTGCCTTTTCAGTCGAGGGTTTATTTTGTCATTTGACTTCTGTCAGTACCAATTATACCATTACCTAGAGGTTCTCACTTGCCTTTGATACTTCAATTACTTCTCCTAAATGTTTAATCAGAAAGTGCCTTATTTCTAAAGTAATATTTTTTAACTGCTTGATGTGCAGAGTTTTCACTAATTATTCCCTTTCTCAGTTGCAACAGCACTTGGAGGTTTTGATCATTTTTGTTTTAATGTTTCATATTGTGCAAACCCTGCAAAGCTTAGTTTCTGCATGTTAAGTTCATGTTTTTTGCATATGGATCCATAAGATCAATAGTAAACTATTCTGGGGAAAAAATATGCTAGGGTACCTAATAATTGTAAAATATATAGACACATAAAGCAGAAGTAAATTGCGTATTTGGTGTGAAGTGAGGCGTTTTGTTAAGTTTGTGGAGAGTGAAATTGATGTGGTGTTCTTTGGATATACCTATAGCACAGCAGCCAGAAACAATCTCTCTACAGAAGAACTCGTCACCACCTTGGGCAATGCAGGCAGCGCACTGCCGAAACATGCGCTTCAGGTTATTCGTCATGTGTGGAATGAGCAGGGCAAATCCATTAGTGTGTCAGAAGATGCAGGAAATATGGCCACCGTGGGGCAGGTAACTAAATGACAGTGCAGTTGGGCTGTTAACTTTTCAGATACGTCAGTGCTTCATTGTGTGTATTGTCAAGGATGTGGTAGTATCTTGACTGCTGAAAGCTTTCATTCATACATACATATATATATATTTATATATATGTTTATGGTCATATATGTTGCCAAATACCTACCCAGATAAAGGACCTTATTATAAAATAAAGGTTGACTAAGCTGAACAGTTGTCTAATATTGTTGTGTGTACAATAAAGTTAATTTTTATACCTCTTTAAAAATTAGCTTTCATAGTAGTACTAGGGAAGGTGAGTGGCAGTCACTGTGGCAGCCTGTTGTTTTGGCTGTTTGTATAAATCTGTTTTAATTTTAGTTGTTCTTTCGAGTTGATAACATCAGCACTTGATTTTTTTAGTCTTTGTCTCATTAAGTAAGTTTAATTTTTTTTTAAAGATAACTTTCTGTCAAATCACAGCATTCCTATTTTTCCCCCTTTTTGAAAAAAATGGAGTGCATTTGCACTTTAAAATCTTTTTTTCTAACAGTTAAGAGTACAGAATTAGGGAAAAAAAATTGTCTGAGTTTTGGTAGTAAGCTTTTCTGAAGGGTCCCTTCACTTTATGCAAGTTCTGCCTATCATAAAAGGCTAAAAAGGATAACTTACCTGCCTGAAATGTTTTTATAATGTACTTTGATTTATCTAAAATTAACTTACGAAATGCCTTAATTTTTATCTCCACTAGTGCTATTATAAATTTTTTGTGCACTGTCTGAGGTTTTGCTCATGTTGCCACTTGATTTAGAAATATCTTAAACCCAAAAAAACCAAAATACACACCAAAAAGACCCCACAAAAACCAAAACACACAGAGAAAAAAACCCACAAAAACAAAAAACAAACAAAAAATCCCCAAAAAAAAACTAGAAAAACATGCATGATATACAAGCCAGGTGAACTCTATGGCTCAAACTCCTCTTACTAAAACTTAAAACGGACTGTACTTGACTACTGACAGTACTTGAATAAGGAAAATAGATGTAGTGAAGGAACTTGCTGTTTGTTTTGTCACTGTTAAAAGGATGGGTTTTGTATTTGCAGTAATATCTGAATGTGTATGTTTCCCATTTGTATTTAAGCTCTAGATGTTCTATATTGTCTGGAAAAAATCAGTCTGACAGAATAGCAGTGGTAGTTTAGATCTTTCTTTACCTTTTTTTTTCTTTGTAGTTTGTAGATATTAAATGGAAACTGGGAGTTGCAATGAGCTCTGACACGTGCAGGTCTCTGAAGTATCCTTATGTTACAGTGACGCTAACAGTGGCAGACCCTTCAGGACAACTAACAGACAAAACTTTTGAAATGACGATCCCCCAGTTCAAGGTCTGTAATCAGTGTTGCTTGAATTAGTCATGTTTTTGTGAAAGAGCAGCTATATACCTTCATGCGTATGTTGGTGTTGATAATTTACTAATACAGTCTTACAAAGATGAAGCATTAAACCATCTAAAACACTAAAGCTAAATACTTCTTAGCATTTAGTTTTATGTCACTTATTCAGAAATATTAATTTAGCAGTAATTAATCTGTTCTTTTATGAATAAGACAACAAGTGAAGACATAAACACTTGGATATTTCTTGTCAGCTGTTACTCTGCCTTATGAAAAATAGATAGAACATTTTAAATCTAGGGAACTGTTCCCCAGCCTCACAATCTAAAACTTGGGTTAAGTCTAACACTTGCTAATGATGAGGAATGGAGGTCAGTCTGCTTTGTCACCACTGGCTTTTAGCTGCTATGCCTTCATCAATTAACTTACATAACTTGATTTTGCATAATTGTGGTACTTGTTGTCATTCCTGTTTAAAGGGCAAATACAAAATTTAGAATCTTGCACGAATTTACAAACAGATCCTTGGAGTTGGACTGGCAGAAATTTGAGAAGGATATTCTGAATCCTTAGGTGTTGTGAAATACTAATTCTGGTTGAAAAATACTCAGTAATTTGGTGCTAAACTGCTGTGAGAAATGGATTCCATACTTGATGATCCTGGATTATTTCAGCAGGGACTATTTGCAAGAAAAGGTTTTTTGGTGATCTTGTTGAGTTTTTTGGAGCAGTTTTGTTTGGTTGTTTATTTTAGGTTTTCTGGGTTGTTTTTTTTTTGTGGTGAGTGAGCTACTTTGTGTTTTTCTTTCATACCAGATTTTCCTATTAATAGGCAAATCAATGCAAATGAGGCATCACCTTTGTAGATTTAATAGTAAAAGTATCAAAACACCAACCAGCCCACAAAAAGCAAAGCAGAAACTTTCAGTTCAAGCTGCAAATTCGAACTGGAGGAAAGAGGGAATGTGGGAAATACATACTGTGATTTTTGTCTAACATGCCGGTCTGAACTACAGTTTGAGCTTTTCTTCAAGCAACTGAAATTTATCTTAATTCTTGTTTTTTAGAACTTCTTCAGACAGTTCAAGGAAATGGCAGCTGTTCTTGAAACAGTTTGAAGAGAAATTTTATTTACACTGAAATTTTGGACAGACTTACGTCAAATAAACTTTCCGTTCTGCACAGGGAATAAAGTGCCGTTGTTCAGCAAGGTATGTATCCTTGTCTCTTCAGCAGGTATTTGTCAGCATCATCCTTGCATTGCTGTGAAGATTTCTTCACTTTTGAATACTTGAAGCAACTCTGCAGTATTTGTGAAAATGTATTCAGCTTTGTTCATTCTGGTAGACAAAAGATCAGGATGTGTATGGAGAAACATCACTGTAGACTTTCTAATATCCAACAATAAGAAACTACACACTGAACTCTGGAATGCAGAAAGACACCTGAAAATGTTGACTGGGAAGATACTGAGAGAAGTGTAAATGTGATGTTAACACTTTTGTCTGTAAAATTGAGATGCACTTGGATTCAACAGTAATATTAAGTATAAGGAGTATATGAAGTTACATGTAACAAGCATACAGTTACTGTTGAAGAATAGCAATGTCAAGTAGATAGTTGCAGGTATTTACAGATCTGGATTTCAGTCTTCTTTTTATAACTGGAGTAGTTGTCTTAATACCTTGTTTGTTTCAAATACTTATTTCCCATCACCTGTGCTTGTGAAAACTGAGTTAATGCAGTAAGCTTTTCTGGAGACCCAAAATTTATTCTCTGAAATGAAGCTCACAGGTTAATTTTAAATAAAGGTAGGTGAATTTAAATCAAAAGCATTTAAATATAATTTTGCCTTTGTATTTAAACCAGCTCTAATCTGTGGCACTCTGCTTGATGTTTTGATTAGCAGTCTGCTTTATAATGAAGTTAGAAATATTGATGTAGTTGCCTCACTTCAGGCTCTAAAATGGAAAAGTCAAGAGGAAACATGAAAATTCAGGCTGGAGTGTTAGCCAAGCATGTCAGAGAAAGAACCATGCTAAAAGTCAGCCAGAGTTCTTTCCTTCTGTTGTGTGGCAGGAGTCTGTTGGGTTGTGGTGTTCTCAGAGAATGTCTTGACCAACACTTTTACTCTGATTCTGAAGAATGGGGGCATTTCCAAAGGGGGAGTGATAAATCCAGAGTGTTTGTATGCTTTTTTGTTGTTGTTGTTCTGGTCTTTTTTCCTTTTTTTCCTTTTTTTTTCCCTTTCTTTCCCCTTGTTTCCCATATACAAACCACAGATTGCAAACATAGTGGGATGTAATAAAAACAGTCCTTTCACATTTTGAGATGTGGTGGTGGTGTAGGAGAGCAGAGCAGGTAACTATGAAGAGAGGCAATTCATACTGATAAGCAGACTGAAGTTTATGCTGCAGAGTGGTAGAGACTGAGAAACAGTTCTGCAAGGGCAGATCCTCAAGGGATTTCAGGCTCCCTTAAATGAGAACATGTACCTTTGTAAAGACACCCTCTTTTATTATTAACTTTTTCTAGAAGCTGGCTGAAACTCATTGGCACAAGTTATGCCTGTCTTTGTGTCATAAAAATAAATGGCAGCACACTGCATGCTACATTACTGCAGTCCTTTCAACAGAGATACACCACCACTGTCTGGGCATTGTGCGTGGTGCATAAAAACAGTACTTGGAGTTGCTTGAAAGCCCAGATCAGTGAAAAAGTGTTGGCTTTAACAGGAGATAGTGAAGCCTGTGGCTGTTGGTCTGGATGACACTTTCTTTGTGCTGCTAAAGTCCAAGGTGTGTGCCTTGTGACTGGAGAGAACAGGTTGCTATTTTCTGGAATCCTCTCAGTGGAATGTCACAAAATGGTCTTGGGAGCAGGCTTCCCATTTGCATTTCCTCTTTTCTGTTTGCAAGGGCTCAGGACTGAACACAGTGCTAAAAGAAGCCGCTAGGTATATGGAAAAGTGGTATGAGCAGCTGATTTATTTTTTATTGTTAACTTGCAGAAGTCAGAGTGTAAGGCTGCTGGAACTGGAAAACATTGTCATGCTTTGGCCTAGTGAATTAATTGGTTTACATTAACGCAAGAGTTCCAGAAAAAGAAAAACATTTGGTTTTTAATAAAGCTGGAGCCTTAAAAATACTTTGCACGTGTTCTAATGCACTCAAGTTCTTCATATAGCTGGAAATACTTGTGCCTTCATTGGAACTGGATGAAAGAGAAGATTTGTGTCTTACAGCAATTTAGTAGATGCTAGAAGGTAATGAGAAAACTTCAAGTTACCATTTTACCTTCGTCCATCACCAAGAGGAGAAGGTTGACAGCCTTTCAAAAATCTTATATTTTGTCAAGTCAAATGTTCTAGATATATTAATGAATATTTTTGAAATGTCCCTGAACTCCAGCATGTTGTAACTGTGGCTGGAAGATGCCTGGACATGTGTGCTATTCCAGTTTAATGCCTGAGAATTTTCATAGGTGTTTATGGACATCTGGGAGATGTGATTAAAAGTTGGCTATGTACTCAAACTTCTGAGATTTATCCTGTTCACCATTAATTGAAATTCCTATACTGAGTATTGGAAGAATTAAGTACTTCATTAATAAAACCTAACTAAAACCCTAACAGTTTTCAGGGTAGCCATATTAACATGTTCAAACAAGCTGTTAAATTGTCTGTATGTGCAGAAACCAGATGTCTTCAGAGAGAATCGGGAGTCCTTGTGTGTTTCGAACTCTACTTGTTGATTGATACGAAGTTGTATAACATTAATATTTTTGTAAGCCCATTAAACATACAGGTAACAAAGGTGAAGATGCTCTGTATTTTGTTCTAAGCTGACTGCATGAAAGTTTGTCTCATAAATACTATAATGGGTAAAGTTCAGGACTGGACTATAACTAAACTTCTTTTCTCACTAAATTAGGATGAAGTTCAGACATTTGCAGTCTTTCTTTGTGCTAGGGTACCAGAGAATAACTGCAGGCTGCAAGGAATGTTTGTATCAATTACAGCTAGCCAAATGTTGTACTGAACCAGGAAAAGACAGGACAGAAGAGATTCATGACATTTTGCAGGAAACTGCATGCAAGTGCTTTTCTTGCCTTCACTGTATTTAGGAGATAAGTAAAAAATATTTATTTTCAACAGTTACCTGGAACAGAGCAAGAGGAATGAAGGTGGAGGTGGGGTCTTGCACAGTAAACAAACCCAGGGGAGGGAATAATGAAGGAATCTCCTGGCAGTAGCAATCTGTCGTCTTCATCTCATGACCTTTTTTGTTCTGCCTTTTTTGCATTTGTTTCAACCATATTGGCCCATTTGCAGAAAGCTCATTTGTAGAAAAATTTATAAAAGTCCAGAGGAAGAGTGCAAAAAATGGCTGTAGTCACGTCTGTGTGCTAGTGTTTTACATATTTAGCTTCTGCATGCTTTGGCCTAGTCATGGCCACAGTATAAAAGTACGTCTCTTTTCCTGCTTCCACAAAATTGTACTGCCTTTCTTTAGCAACATTTAAAAGGTATATAACCTGCAAGCCTACTTTTATTTTTTTTACCCTCTTTTCAAACCTTTGCACTCAGTCTTAACTGTGGGTGTAATGAGAGGGTAATCGCAACTCCATTGCAGAGGCATGCAGGGTTCTTCTGCTTAGCCCTTGGGGTACTAAAACAACACACAAAGTGCAGAAGTCATTTAATCCACCTGCAGTAAAAACTGCCCTGGCTCTGAAGAACTTCTGCAACAGCAGGAGAGACTTCAAATTCAGTAGCCTATGGCCTATCCCATACCCTGTGGTCAGTCATCGTAGTGCTTGTTTCTGAGACAGATTTTCAGTAAGGCATTGGCTGGGCTGCTAGCTTACTGGGCATTCACTCAATTAGCAAGTTGAATCTGTGCAGGTCAGTACATGACATAACAAACGCCTGGACGTGGTTTGAGCTTGTATGGTATGCTGCTACATGCTTCCTAAGGCTTGGTCACCTCATAAATGACTGCTTTTGCTTGTCACTGGGCAACTTTAACCAAATGTTTCCTTTACATTTTGCTTCTACCATACAGCACTGTCCATACATACTTGTTCAGCTACACTTGGTGTTTGAGTTGCATGAAGAAGCGTGCATGTTAAAGGAATGGTGCCCAGCACTCCCAATACCTAGTCCTGGATGCTTTGAATGACTTTCTAACTCTTGTTTCCAAGGCTTTTCCGAGGGAAGGTGTTAAAGCACCTGCCATTTGAACTGAGTTACTGGGATATGTCTGTTAATTACTTATAAGATTGTGTCATTGAGAAACTAAAGAAGCTTAGATTCCTGATCTTCTCTGTGAAGGCTAATTTCAGTGTTCCCTCTGGGTTCCCTCTACTGCATTTTCCTCTCATGGCTAATGAACAGTCTAGCTGCCCTAGCTTAAGAACCATTTCTGTTCAGTATGTGTAGGTGCCATACTTTCCAAATACTCTGTTAGTGTTTACATTACAAATACTCTTAGATTTGTGAATTGGGAATTTCAGGGTCAGTTTCAGCATCAGAATGATAGACTCATAAAATGATTTGAATTGGAAGGGGCCTTAAAAATTATCTAGTTACAACTGCCTGCCATGGGCATGACACCTTCCACTCGACCAGATTGCGCAAAGCCCCATCCAGCCTGGCCTTGAACACTG
The DNA here is from genome assembly GCF_012275295.1 of Melopsittacus undulatus. Lineage (NCBI taxonomy): Eukaryota > Metazoa > Chordata > Aves > Psittaciformes > Psittaculidae > Melopsittacus > Melopsittacus undulatus. The sequence goes on along the minus strand of NC_047528.1, from coordinate 41,725,442 downwards.
CCAGGCATGGTGCATCCACAACTCTGGGCAACCTGTGTCAATACCTTATCATCCTCATCCAGAAGAACTTCTTAATATCTAATCTAAATTTCCCTCTTTCAGTTTCAAGTTATTCCCCCTTGTCCTATCACTACAGGTCCTTGAAAAAAGTCCATCTCCAGTTCTCTTGCCAGTCCCTTTAGGCACTGGAAGGCTGTTCTATGGTCTCCCCTGAGCCTTCTCTTCTACAGGCTGAACAAGCCCAAGTCTCTCAGCCTTGTCTTCTTAGGGGAGGAGCTCCAGCCCTCTGATCATCTTCACATACTGAGTTCTGGGACAGTAAGTTTTAGTATACATACTAAAAAAGAAGGCATTTTTTTTTATTTAATATATTAAATTCCTGCGCTATATAGCATTTGGAGAGAAATTTCTGATAGTTTCGGTCACCAGGTGGCACTGCTTCATACAGCCTTCATAAAGAGTGATCCTTTGAGAGTATGTCTGACAACAGAATAAGGACTTTCAGTTTTCTACCCTCGGTGGCTTGTATCTGCAACTGTACACATTCGTGCAGCCATAACTTACATCTCCTTACATTGTAGCGAAATACTGTAACTTGAAAAATCATGACAGTCAGGTGAAGTTCCCGATGACTGGAAAAAGAAGAAGAAAATGGATGACCCAGGGAGCTACAGACCAGTCAGTCTCACCTCTGTGCCTGGCAAAATTCTGGAGCAGATTCTCCTGGAAGGCATGCTAGGGCACATGAAAAACAACAGGGTGGCTGGTGACAGCCAGCATGGCTTCACTAAGGAGAAATCCTGCTTGACCAATTTGGTGGCCTTCTATGGTGGAGCTACAGAACTGATAGACAGGGGTAGAGCAGTTGATGTCATCTACCTGGACTTGTGCAAAGCGTTCAACACTGTCCCACAAGACATCCTTGCCTCTAAATTGAAGAAACATCAATTTGATAGGAGGACAACTTGGTGGATAAAGAACTGGCTGGATGGCCACACGCAAAGAGTTGTGGTCAGTGGCTCAATGTCCAGCTGAAGACCCTCAGGGATTGATGTTGGGACCGGTCTTGTTTAACATCTTTGTCAGTGACATGGACAGTGGGATTGAATGTGCCCTCAGCAAGTTTGCCAATGACACCAAGCTGTGTGGTTCTGTTGATACGCTGGAGGGAAGGAATGCCATCCAGAGGGACCTTGACACGCTTGTGAGGTGGGCTGATGCCAACCTCATGAAGTTTAACCATGCCAAGTGCAAGGTCCTACACCTGGGTCGGAGCAATCCCAGGCACAGCTACAGGTTGGGCAAAAAGGAAATTCATGGTAGTCCTGCGGAGAAGGACTTGTGGGTGTTAGTCAATGAGAAAATGAACATGAGCCAGCAGTGTGCACTCACAGCCCGGAAAGCCAACCGTATTCTGGGCTGCATCAGAAGCAGCATGACCAGCAGGTCACAGGAGGAGATCCTACCCCTCTACTCTGCTCTTGTGAGACCTCACTTGGAGTGTTGTGTGCAGTCCTGGTGTCCTCAACATAAAAAGGATATGGAACTGTTAGAACAAGTGCAGAGGAAGGCCACGAGGATGATCAGGGGACTGGAGCACCTCCCATATGAAGACAGGCTGAGAAAGTTGGGGCTGTTCAGCCTGGAGGAGCTGTGTGGAGATCTCATAGCAGCCTTCCAGTATCTGAAGGGGACTATAAAGATGCCAGGGAGGGACTCTTCTTTAATGACTGTAGTGATAGCACAAGGAGTAATGGATTCAGACTTAAACAGGGGAAGTTTAGATTGGATATAAGGAGGAAATTCTTTACTGTTAGAGTGGTGAGGTACTGGAATGGGCTGTCCAGGGAAGCTGTGAATGCTCTATCCCTGGAGGTGTTCAAGGCCAGGCTTGGCAGAGCCCTGGGTGGCATGGTTTAGTGTGAGGTGTCCTTGCTCATGGGGTTGGAACTTGATGATCTTAAGGTCCTTTCCAACCCTAACCATTCTATGATTCTAAGTTCTGGGTTAATTATTAAAAAGAGCATAAAGATTTCTTAGCATTCAGCATTTTAATGATAATATATATCATACACTGTATATTTACTGTATCTTAAAATAGTTACTTATACTAACATTTCTACATTATGACTTGCTGTTTAAATAGTGTCATGTTACAGTTCTGTTGGGGCCTATCCTTGATTTACTTTTTTTTTCCCATTTATATATCTCAAGTAGGTTTTTCTAGAGCTGTATCTTGTTCATAGAACAAGTATTTGAATTTCTCTAGCCAAGGTTTTAATGCAGTTTAACCACTCTAAAATCCTTGTTCCATGTTTTGTTTTGCAGCCTAGTTTTCAGTGGTTTTATGTCACACTTAGAAATACACTTGTCTGCCACTGAAAGTGGCCCAGTTGCTTAATTCCCCTGTGAAGTACTTCTGAATCTGAAAAATAATATTCCAGTGTTCTTGATACTACTAAGGTTGCATAGAATTATTCTGTTTCCCATGAATGTCATCTCTGCTGTGTCTTAGGCCATTTAGAGGTGTTTTAAAATAAGATATTAATCTAAGAGCATGGCCAAATGAAAGCAAGACAAGCTTCTTTCCCAGTGATGCTTCTGAACTGGCAAGTACTGGATGCTGCAAGCAGACATGAAGCTTGAGAAGGATGCTGAATTATATATTTAAAATGAGTAGAGGAATAGGAGTGTGGTGCACAAAACACGGGTGTGCTGTATGATGCTTCTCACAGATGGCAATGTTGGAAAACAAGAGATGCTCAGTAGTCAACAGAGTCAAGACAACAGATGTCGGTTTACCTAGGAAAGAGTCAAGGACAATGAGACAGAGGATTATGGGGTTCCCATCTGTTCTTTTTTTTCCTGGCAGCTACACTGGCACCATTCCTGGTACTGTGCTGGGACAAGCACCCTGTTGTTCATGGTAAGCTATACCTTCTACCAGACATACAATACTGAGTGGTGAAGTTGCAATACCATTTTAATAGTGATACACTGTTGAAGTCTAATAGTATTTTAGTGGGAGGTGTCCCTGCCCATGGCAGGGGGGTTGGAACTAGATGATCTTAAGGTCCTTTCCAACCATAACTATTCTATGATTCTGTTTTCCTATTCCTCTTGAGCAGATACAATTTGTTAACTTTGAAGTACTCTTGCTTTCCAAGTCATCTCTCTTCCATGTTACTTATGCACTCCACTACATTATCTGCTAACCTTTCTGGCCTGTGGTTCATACTTTGTAATAATATATTTGTGGAATAATATAAAGATGTTCCTTATAGCTTTGGCAGTGACCAAAATTTCTGTCATAATTTATAGTGCTGGAGGGTTGGAGGGGACCAGGATCCTTTCCAAATGACAAAATGAGGTAGGGATAGTGGGCACTGTCAGAGAGAGAAGTAGGCTCCAGCAGCTGCAGTACTCTTCTTTTTTTGGTGTGTTACTACAGTAGTCAGGGAATAGTAGGGAAGTAAATGTCTCCTTTATATAAAAGGAGAACTAATTGGAAATGTGGAAATTCTTGAGGAAGTTGTTTTATCTTCTGGAATAACTAGCTTTGCAACTGGCCTGAGCTGCTAACAGCCACCAAACCCTATTATCTCAGCAACGGGGATTTTAGTGAGCTGATCTGATGTCCTTCTTTTGGGGAGAAACCTTAAAAAAACAGGCCTGGAGATTACAACCTAGTTTTAAACAAAAAACATTGTTGTTCTTCACTGGATTCAAAGTCTGCTGTGCCAGAAAGTTTGAAAAGATGACTGTTACATGTCAAAATAGCAAAGAAGAATTTTTCCACAATCAAGTGATGCTTTGAAGAGAAATATAATGCATTTTTTCTCTTAATCAGTGCTACATTAAATTGAATAATGATATATTGAACAAAGATGTGAAATGTGGTAGTTTGCCTTAAGTTCTAGAGATGTTTATGAAATTTCTAGTCGGGGATTATTCTCTTAAAAACTTTGCTCACTCCAGTTCACCTAAATCTGTTTTGGAGTGGTTCTTGTTTGGCAGAACAAATTCTTATGTCATTATGATCAAAAAAGATTAGTGCTATTTGGGAAGAAAAAAAGCCTCAAACCACCCAGCCCCCATCAGATTAATTTTTCCTCATTTTTATTGTGAACAAATTGCAGTGAGTGTCTCCTGCTATTGGTGTGGCTCTACAAGACTGCTTATGTCTTACTCAAACCTTTGTCATCATATTTTAAACTATAATGATCTCTATACATCCTGCAAAAGATACAGTTTTCATTCTTTCTAGCAATGTTTTTACATACTTAATAGAGGAGGCACCAGAGTTTCTCTAGCAGCTAAACTTTAAAGCCTTGGTAATATGCCCAGTCTACTGAACTTCCTTTCTAATACTTCAATTATATTTCCAAAAGTTAATTCATTAGTCTTCAAATAAGACTGGTTTAATAAAATGTTTTCTAAAGTAAAAATGCCTGTATCTCAGACCTTACTAAAAGGCAATCTGAGAGTAAAATAAAAATTTACTAGGTAAATTTAATGCAAATACAGTAGTGGACCTTGAAATCCCAGAGCTGAGTGACAGCATTCTTAGAAAAGCAATAGGAAGAGAAGCAATTCCAGCTACAGGGCATATTACTGAAATAAAGTGCTCTAGTCCAACCTGATTAAAGTTATACCTAAATTATGGGATTGTAAAGTCAAGTCTACAGCTCCTCTAATAACTTAATATTTTTTTCTGCAATTAAAATTGTGGTTAGAAAGCTTAAGGGGATGGATAATTACCAGCCATTAACAGTCTGATCATGTGAGATGCTGAGGTCTCTCTGCTCCTTAAGAAATTACTGAGAAGTGTGGATTGCAGGTTTAAATCCTTTATCACTGAATGTGAACTGATGATCCAGATATGATACATGAAATGGCTGCTATGGTGCAGCATATATTATCAGTATACATCATCAAAGCATTCTCTTCATGAACAAAAAATACTTCCTTTAATAAACAGGAGGAAAAAAAAAATCTTTACATGTAGTACTCCACTGACAAACATATTGAATCCAAAATGTTCAGAGGCATTTACTTATATTTAGTTAATTATCACTTGGTCACTTCAATAATATACCTTATTTGAATTAGATTTTGCATCTAATGGCTGTTCAGTCAACAGAAATCAATGGCAGGTTATCAGCAACTCAAAAAAGCCTGACTGGGAACACGGTCAGTTTCATTTGATCAGCTGAGGATGTATTTGCTGCACATGGTATGGCAATTACTGAGCAGAGTACTTTATGTACTTCAGATCTTCCAATATAGTTTTCACTTTGAATTTTACAATTTGTTTTAAGAAGCTTGGCTAATAATTAAAAAAGGATTTTTAAAATAATTGTGTCCTCTCATCAGAAGCTTTGTCTGTCATACCTCTGCATGGGTGCTGCATTTATACTTCTGTTTGGGATGACCTGGAGAGAAACCACTCCTTCATCAAGAACTGACATGTATTTTCAAAGCTCTCTGGATAAGGACTATGGAAGGTTGCTTCCTTCTCTATCCCAAAGTTTCTGCTTCCCATTAACTGAGCTATTAGGATTATATAGTTCAGGTTAATTCCTAACTATACTGTGCAAAGAATTAGAGGATGATATTTTTGTTACCATTATAGTTTTCAACACCAGGGGAGAAATAGCATGAGGAGCATGTCAGAGGTCACAGGCAAAAGAATACTGTGCTCAATATGAGAGAAATTAGGAAGTTTTAACTTAAAGATGCATGACATCTTACAACTGAAATGAGAAAAGGGGACCAATCAAGCAGAAAAGTTCTCTAAAGGACTGAGTTTCTAATGAAGCAGTATTAATGAGATGGGGGGATAAAAGGTGGTAGGCAGATTAAAGGATAAGAAAGAAATGATGAAGTAAGTGGATAAAGATAATGGACAGCTAAGAAGGATTACTATGCAGAGTTGGTTCAGAGAGGCATAAAAAGCTGAAGCAAGAAGAGTAACTTTGGATTAACATCTGAGAATCTGATTTTGAAGGTGGTTAAAATATTACTGGTAGAGTTCATATGGATTAATTTTGTCTTACAAGAGATTTGTATAAAGAGTAATGAGATCAAAATAACCAGATCTCATACCATATTAAACAAATCACCCAACTGATGGAGAAACCAAACAGCTTTATGTAACTGGCCCAAGAGTGACAATGTAAGGATTTGTTCCTCACAGTTCTACCCACTAAAATAATTTCAAAAGTTGGAGTGCATCCTTAGCAGCTGAAAACAGAGCTCTGTAGCATCTTCAAGTGAAGGCTTCTTGTTCCATTTGAACAATGTGAGAACATCAGTGAGTCTGTGGTTGCTTAAAAGAATTAATGGGGCTTTTAGCAACCTGGCCTAGTGGAAGGTGTTCCTGCCCGTGGCAGGGGGTTTGAAACTGTATGATCTTTAAGGTCCCTTCCAACCCAAACCACTCAATGATTCTATGAGTTTCAGCCTCTTTTTGGTATTTTAAGAAAATATGTTCACATGAATGCCTTCACATTTCATTATTATTATTTATTATTTGTATTGCCACAGCACCTGAAAACGTAGGTAGTTGTCTGCAACCTGGGTTTGGTAGGTGGTATAAAACATAATAGAAAATGATCTAATAGTCTCTGAGAGGGCATTTGTAAGTAGCTGAAGCAATTCAGGATATTGCAGCCTCCCCCTTAGGCTGCTTCGTTAGAGCCATTTCATGATCAGCCTGTATAAAATCATCACGACAGAATGTCTGAGGGGTTTTTGCCGCTGCTTTAGTGCAAGCCCAGTGTTCAGTTCATTTCCCAGGTAGTTTACATCAGTCTTTGCATTCAAGTGACTGAATTTAAGCTTCACGCTCTGGATGAATCATCTAACCAACCGTTCCCAAAAGCAGTGAGCAGTCTCGCTGCCCTCTTCACCTGCTTCCTTCATGCCAGCAGCAGTATCTGTGAGTGCTGTCAGTTCAATGAGAGGCAGCTCACAGAACTGAACTGGCAGAAAACGAGCAGTCCATTGCAGCATTAAACTGGTGCCAGTGCTACAGTGCCTGGGCACAGAATGTCAAGTAATGTTCCCACCTAAAGGGTTAATGCGCACTGTGCAGACTGAGGGATGGGAAACTTTTAGATTTGTTATAAAAAAACCCCAACAAACTGGCCTTTATTATTTTGACTACCCCAGTTGTAAAATCTACTGTACAACTATGCAGTTCAGATGTTAAAAGTGGCTGAAAACAGCTCGGGAAAGCAACTGCATTCTGACTTTCACTTGTATGGTTGTAGCAAATATTAAAGCTGGTGTCCAGCCTACGTGAGACTTCCTGTGTTAGCTGCCCCATTCTAAGAACAGATCATCATAGGATGTTGTGGGAGGAGGTGTGTTTGAGGCTTTCCCAAGTCAGAACATGAAAAGATTACAACTGATAACCAAGATGCATAGATCAGATGATTGAATTGGGAAAAAGAAGAGCAAAACACTTTGCTCAGGAAATGAGGATAGTTTCTTGTTAACACTATTAAAATATTGATGACAGATTTTATGTCAGTTTAGACTACTGCAGGTTGGTACCTGCTGTGCTATATGATCCCTCCCTGCCCAAACCTAGCAAATAGCCTTGTTACACTGCATAGCTCCTCAGCGCAAACTGCAGACCTTTTTCTTCTTTCCCTATGCCAGGATAAATCAGGGTTGACATAATAGCATGTTACTGGGAATTACCACCTTTGTCGCTACAGATGTAAACACAAGGATAGTCACCAAACCAGACAATTGCAAAATGGATATGGATGCTGTATGAGTGGGAAAATCCTTGCCCAGCTACTTTCTCAGGTAGGGGAAACTAGTTACTAGCATCTACAGTAGGTGGCGGATTTTTCGTTGTCAAGAAATGTTATCGCGATAGCGAGGAAAGAAAAAACCCAACACAAACCGCAACTGAAAACTGAAGCAGGAAAAAGAAACCAGAAAAAAAAAATAAGAATCAGGCTTCATTAAACTCTGGTTTGATGGTGACTCGGCAGGAAGGCGCTGCTCTAACTGCATCCTTAGCAGTACCTCCACACGTTTGCTGCACTGCTGGTTCTCCCCCAGAGAAGCAGAAGAGAGGAGAGGTAGCGGCGGGATCAGAACCAGGCGGGGGCACCTCACCAAAATCAAAACCAACTCAGAAAACCCTGGGGAGCTGTTTCAAAGGGGCCGGGGGGCGGCTCTGGTGGCTTCTGCACCTCCTTCCCTCTGCCGCTCGGCGACCTTCCTTCTCCTCCTCCTCCGGTCACGTCGTGGGGTGCAAGGAGAGACCAGTCCCCTCGAGCCCCAGGAGCGGCGGGACCGGCAGCAGCTTGGGGAGCGCAGGCCACGCTGTATTTTTGTGTGGCTCCCGGAGCGGTGCCGTCCCCCTTCGGCTGGCGGTGGCCGGGCCGCGCAGCCCGCTCGGGGCGTAGCCTACCCGCTCCTCCCCGGGGCGTTGAGGAGGAGGAGGAGGAGGGTGACTCGTCCGTCCTTCCCCGCCCCTCGGGGTCGGTCGGTAGGGAGGCGGCGCGGCTCCGGGGACGCGCCAGCCGGGATGCACTTTTAGCGGCGGTCGCGGCCGAGCGCAGGCCGCGCTGGCTGCACCTGGCGCCGGGGGAAAGCGGCCGCAGAGCAGCGCGCTCTTCACCCCGGGAACCCACCATGGAGAAGCGAGGGGAGGGAGAGCCGCTCTCCCACCCGCTGGAGCCCGAACCCGATCCGCAGCCTGTGCTGCCAGGGGAGAAGCGCTTCAGGCTGTGGTACGTGGGCTCGTCGTGCCTGGACAGGCGGACCACGCAGCCCATGCTGCCCTGGCTGATGGCGGAGATCCGCCGCCGCGGGCAGCGGCAGGAGCCCGGCGGTGCGCTAGGCAGCGGGGTGCCGGCCCGCGAGGTGCTGCTGCTGCTGGGCTCCCCTACGCTGCGCTGCGTGCCCGCTGGACCCGCCAGTCCCGGCCGTCCCGCTGGCACCGGCTGCCCCGCCAGCCCCGCTCCCGCCGTCTTCATCTTCGAGCACAAGGCGCAGCACATCGTCCGCTTCATCCACAACAGCCACGACCTCACCTACTTCGCCTACCTGATCAAGGCGCAGCCCGACAATCCCGACTCCCCCATGACCTGCCACGTCTTCCGGGCCACCGACCCCAACCAGGCGAGTGGCGGCGGGGGCACGGGGAGGGGGCGCTGATCGGGGTTCGCCCGCTTTCCTTCTCTTGCCTTTCGCCTGCAGCCGCGAAGGGGTCGGAGTGCTCGGACGCGGCAGCGCAGCGCTTGCGGGCAGCTGCGGGACCGTATCCGCGGAGCAGGGGCAGCTCAGCTGTACCGGGACTGCCCCTACACTGTGCTGGGCTAGGCAGCTCGGACGGCAGCCGGAGGGCTGGAGCAAGGAGGAGGGGACACACCGCCCCAAGTTGCCTTGGGGTGCTGGGCCGACCCCTGCCAGGCCTGGGGAACCAGGCCCTGCGAAACGCGGGTGCATTGGGAGACGGAGTCCCGCTCTTTATCCCTGGTCGTTCCGCGGGGAGGTCTGAAATCTTGCAGCAGCTTCCGTAGCAAGCACTCAGTCTTGCTCAATGAACAGACTGCAGAATTCATAGTAAACCGCCTTTACGGTGGTGTTAAGTGTTGGGAAGAAACAGACTGGTGAGGAGGAGGCTTGTGCTTTCACGCACACCCTGATGGTGTGGAAACCATCAGGTTTGGCCAGTGGTCCGTGTCCTGCACATAGGTCATGCTAAGGACACCTGGTCCTGCTCGGGCTTACTTAGTAGTGCTACAAACAATCCTAGGTTTGGGTGGAGACATTGTTGATAAAGTGCCAACTGGAAAAAAAGACCTAAGACTGTATTTTCCCGACTGTCTAACAGGCTTTGGCTCATGCATCAGATGTGAGGCAGACTCCTTTCTCCTCTCAGTATAGAGTATGTGAGCGATGGCAGTTTGAAGAGTAGGTTTGATCATCGATTTAGCATGGTGACAGCAAGAAAAAGACCTTTTAGTAACAGTCGTTCCTTTGAGTAAGTTAAGACACCTTCCCCCCAGTTTTCACAGATGTATGGAGGAAAAACATGTCCTGTTACAAGTGCTGGAGTTTACTGAAACAACTTAGCTGACTTACTACATCTACTCCAGTTGTTTGTTTTCCTTAAGTGGACAGGGTAGGAAGTATTGGGAAAATGACTGGAAAGTTCTTAGTATGGTAATTTTTACTTGAGCCATCATACTGGCAGAGATTATAACACAGGAAGGGTTTAGATTGTGTACATAGCTGTGACTTGAGCCATCATCAAAGATAGAGCAGGCAGTATCCTGAGTGGAGGTAACTGCACTTAACTGGCTGGCAGCTGCTACCGCTATTGGGCTCTGCCAGGAGAGAGCATGCAGAAGGAGCGTGAAATGGAGGGGATCGTTTCTGGCAAGCTAAGAGCCAGAGTGTCCTTTCAGTTTGGCCATATGGACTGAAGTGAGCCAAGGATCCTGCTGTTGGCAGAAGATGCTGAATCAGATTTATTTCTGGGATAGGTCTGCTCTGTTACCATGAGTTTGTGAGACAAAGTCATGCTGTAAGATAGTGGGTCCCTATTGTGAATATGCAAAATCGTGTATACGTTTACACTGGGGAGGCTTTTTGTGACTGAACCTTTTCATTCCTTCTTTCCTCATGGAGGAAATGTCCTTGTGCGTATGGAATTAAACCATGCCAATACTATAGATAGAACTTTATTATGAAAGTGGTCAGTGTGGACAGGCTCCCTGTTTTAAATGCTGATCTTGTTCTGACAAGATAGTCTAAATTTTGTCTGTCAGGATTCTTTTTAACTTCATTATCGTTAATAAAGAGAGAGTCCCTTGCACAAGGGTTGCTCAGTACTTGATTTCCAGGGAAAAACATTTCAATAAGGGTAGTAGATGAACAGCTAGAGATGTGATTCACAAGTATCTGACTAACAGGTGTTTTAAGGTATCAAAAAGAAAAGAAGGTGGAATATTCTTATTCCCCTCCTGGATTTTGTTACCAGTTGTTGGCTAGGTCTGTGCAGGTCTGTAGTTGTTGATCTGTGCTTAAGTCTAGTTCTGAATGGATGAAATTCGGCTGCAGGTTGCTAGCTCTGGCAGTCTTCTGCAGCTTTTCACTGTTTATTGTAAAATAGCTGCTGTTGTTACACACTTTCAAGTTCTTCAAATATGTGCTTCTGTTCTCTGTTGGTTATGTGAGCTTTGTGCTGCATATTATTTTAGAAAGTATTTTTCACAGCTGTTATTTTAAGACAACCTAATTTTCCATCTTAGGCCATAGCCATTTCCAGCCAATGTCAGTTGGCACCACTACTGAGAGAAGTGATCCTGTTCTCTTCCAGCCTGGACCCCTCGCTCGTTCCTTCCTCTCAGCTTTGTCCTCGTGGCAGCACAACTGTTTGTGCAGCCACACAGAAAACAGGATCAGGGAATTGACTGGCGTTAAACTTGCTTTTCCCTCTCCTTTGCTGGATTAGTTCCAAGCCGCTTCCCTTGTTTGCTTTACTATGCAGCCCTAATACCATTTACACCAAGACAGGTAAGTTGGAGGCACAAGGTAACAATGAGTGGTGAAGAAAGGGAAGGGTCAGATAGCCATTCCAGAATTTATACTGATTTCAGACTAGCCAGAGATGACTGCAAAGCTGTGGTGTTACGGTGTTACTCCTCTTGGCAATATTGAGCTCAGCACCACACTAAGTCACTCTGGAATGAAGGAAGGGTGTGCGAGATGTCCTCTGGTCAAGTTGGAAGACAGCTAGCCATGATTTTAATAGAGGATGTAATTTATGAAAGTGAAAGGGTAATAATTGACTTCCAAGAGATTAATGCTAGTGCAGTAGCTCAAAAAACAATGTAGGTGAGAATGAGAATTTTGGCTTTGGGCCCGTTGCTTTGTTCAACCAGCAGCAATACACGTGCATTCACTGTGACCACAAAAGGGGCTGTTACTAGCAGAAAAAAGCAACACTTTTTGACAGTCCCTGCAAATTTCTTTAGCAGATGACCAATAAAACCCCATGCATTATGTGCTTTGATAACACCAGGTGGGAAGATAACATCTTTAAAAGTTATTTGTTGTGATTGAATGAAAAATGAGAATGTGAGGTGGTACAAAACACCTTTATTTGAAAGCCTGCAAATTGTAGGCAGAGCTGAAAAGTAGGAGCCAGTGGCTTTTCTTGTGTTCTGGAGCAGTACTTTGGCATGTTGTCAAACCCAGAGCTCAGCTGTCTGTATGGGGGTGGATGCTCAGATCCTTTTGTTGGGGGGGGGGTTTCTTTCTTTTGCCATTTAATTACAAGAGGAGAGAAAAACATCTGGAGCCATCTGACTGGTGAGGACAGGAGCAGAAGTTTCTGACTTTCCCCCCTGCTCCCCAGTTATTACTGTGTTTGCAGCTGCTTGTAACTTTTCATAGCAGCAGCCAGCTGAAGTGGATGAGGGTAGTTGACTGTTTAGTTCTGGCTAGTAGCTTCTGAATAAGAGCTAGAGATTTGCTAGTTTTTATTGCTGTCATTAGAGAATTATTTAGGATGCACGGAGTCTGTCTGTAGAAATTAGATGACCGTGTTGTCTTACTTTATATTTGGCAGATTTTCTTCACAACCCCAGGAACAGATTTATTTATTTAAACCAGAAGTTAGAGTTTATAAACATAGCAGGCATACCCTTCTCCCAGCCACCAAGAAATGCCCTTTCTACCATGAAATGCTGATTTTATTCTGTTAAGCAGATTTTAATTGTGTGAAACAAATCAATGCTTTTTGACAATTAACTTGAGTTGCCTGTTCTCTGGGGGTAGAGGCTTCTGGTCTGTTCTCTTTTTGTACTTTTTGTTTTATTTATTTTAATTATTATGCTAGTTCAGATTGTGAGTTTTCTTATTGAAATATGAATAAACCTGTTTTGGGGATTTATTATTTTTGGTTTTTGTTCTGCACTGGCATCCAAAATCTAATCATACTGTAATTGATTTGTATTAGTGAAGATAGTTGTCTTCTCTAGTTAAGCAAGAACTTGCTGCATTTTGTATTTCTTTTAGAAACCTGAGAAGCAATGATCCAAGTATATTGTTAGGGGGTTTCAAAACGAAGCCCAACTGGCTGTGAAAGAAAAGTGGTTTTGTGCTCAGACCTGAGTAGGGTTTAGCTCTTGTGTTTATACTCTCTAGCTGTGGCATTCTGCTACAGCCGTGTGTTGGGAGGACTAGGCTGTTTCAAGGCAAAGTAGAAATCCTATCGTAGAATCATAGAATGGTTTGGGTTGGAAGGGACCTTAAAGATCATCGAGTTCCAGCCCCCTGTCATGGATGGGGACACCTTCCACTAGACCAGGTTGCTTGAAGCCCTGTCCAACCTGACTTTAAATACTGCCAATGATGGGACATCCACAGCTTCTTTTGGCAACCTGTTCCAGTGTCTCACCACCCTCACAGTAAATAGTTTCTTCCTTATATCTAATTGCAAAACTAAATGCCTTATCAACTCTTTCCCCTTACGAAAATTTAGACCACCACAACCAAATAGAGGAGTATTTTGCAGACAACCGTAAAGCTGTGATAAGAGCTAGGGAAGCAGAGAACATCAGAGACAAGAGCCCTGGGGGCAGCCTTTTTGTAACCCAGATCCCTGCTCTGTCATTGCTGCAGGGGCTGAAAGTCAAAAATGTTTATTTATTCCAAGAGCGTGATAGCTGTCTCTTAAATAATGTATTTCAGTAAAGCAAGGCCATAAGTTTATTCTGAGAAACAAGGCATGGGTACAAAATGTTTCATTTTAGCTATTCAGAGGAGGCTTTTATACTGTAATAATAGCTTGTTCTGTAAGGCTTTTTATTGATGAATGTAAGTTAGAAATGTTTGAAGAGGAATATTTATGAACTTTACATTCGTATTTCTTCTGTGCTTTCATTTTTATGTGTCAGGAGCATGAGTTAAATGGCAGCAAAGTTTTGGCATGAGTAAATATATGTACAGCATCGTTTCAATTTGTGCTAAAATACTGCACAGGTTGAGTCATCTGATAGGCTGCATTTTGAATAGATACAACAGATGTGATAAAAAAGATGGGCTCTGGGTTTTGAAGTATTCTTCAGGAAGTGGGAGAATTTCACAGTTTGGTTGCTAGATAAGGCTTGAGTGCACACTGATGGCAGAGGAAGAGGTAACACTGTTTTCCATGAGAAGGGCAGGTTGTCCCAGATTTATCAAGAAAACAAGTCTTGGAGAGACCAGAAGAGAATTTGTTTGTGTGGGTCAAATTCATTCATGGACTGAGAAACAATGACTCAAAGAGTGGATGCTAAAGGCTTGCAATGAATGCAGAATTGTTTGCTGAGCAGCCTCATTATCTCCAGCCTACGTGGGCATGGGCTATACAGCCTCACATGAAGAGTCTTGCACTCTTTTTTTTCTCTTTAACAGTTTTTGACAGGTTTGGGAAATGAAACACAAAACTCATTTTAGTTTTATTTTCGTTTTCCTTAGTGATTGATTCAGCATTTCTTTTCTGAAAATGAGAGTGCATCATGTTTTAGGCTTGCAAAGCTATCCTGAAGTTCCAGTTTTGAACATCTTGTCCATAATAATTTTCTTTTATGTCCCAAACAGAAGAAATAATATAAATATTAAAATTAACTGTTTGTAGATGGTGATATGGATCCTGTTTGTCCCTGGTTAATGTTTAGGAGAGGAAAAGGAATAGTTTTAAATACTCTTATTTGCTGTTTTTGTAGAAAGACTTAATTAATTTCTCCTTTTTCAGTTCCTGAAAACCACCGCATTATTTGGGGTGTAGAAGACGCATTAGAGAGGACTGTATTTCCAGAAAGACAAAATAAAATATAGAATAAGTATATGAAATTATGTAAGCTCAAAGTGAGTGGCTGTAGGTAACACAGTGACCAGATAATAAGGCTATTTTATGGAAAGAAAGGAGCTTGTATGCATCTGTGAACACCAAATCAGGGTTCCTCTTCTGATTATGTGTTTCTATGGTTTTGTCCTATTTGTAAAATATAGAGGCAATTCCTTTTAAAAATAATTAGATAGAAAACTGACTTCCAAAAGGTTTGGCTAGCTTATGTATGTCTTGGTAACGGGGAGAGTCTGATTATTAGAGATGGTAAAAATGTTGGCCCAAAATGCTGGAAGGTAGTGTTTATTAAGATGAATACTAAAAAAGATTAATTTTCTAAGTAGCCACTGCAGAATAGTAGTGTGGCTGACTCCTACCAATCTCTGCTTTTGCTAGAGTTTGGTATAGCATTTGATGTGCACAGCTCGCCTTCCGTGCGTCTCTTCCATCCGTCTTCCCATTTACTTGGAACTCCCTGAGCATCTTTAGTGTCTCCAAGGTGAAGTCTCCAAGGTAAAATCCAGACACCTCAATGAATTTCACAGACCTGTCATGGAGTTTGCTGTCCAGGTCATGCAGAGTTTTCAGCAATGTTGGTATGGTTCCCTCGTGGCACCAGTTGTCCTCTGCCATCTGGTTTAGTTTCCTTTGTGGGTTCAGATACTATTTCAAGTTCAGAGACAAGAAAAAAAGAGAAAAGTTTATGTCTGTGTGGCTTTTATCATTTGTCCCATATGTGAACTGTGTCATCATCTACCTTTGCGTTCTGTATGTCTGAGGCACCTCTGGAGTGCTCAAGGAGATGGCTGGGTAAAAAGACAGACCCACTGTAAGTCTTGTATTAAATAATGTGGTGTTTGAGGGCAGCTGGAAAGCAAACTTAAAGCAAAAAGGCAAGTGACTTAATTCATATACAGGATTTGTGCTATTCTGTTCTCTACAGAATGTAATACAATATCTTACCACCTTAATGTTCTGACACAAATAGGTACACTAAGGCCATGCAAAACCATGGGTTCCAAAATAAAGCAGGACATTACTAATGAAAGATAGGGTATGATCATGTAATGAATAGCTATATCTGCCCCGAAGAGGTCTTCAAAGTGTAAAAAGACAGTACTGGATGTCACAGGGCAGGGTGAAAGCACGAAGTGTGGAAGTGCTTACCTCAGGGATGCATGAACTAAGTGATCTCCCTTTTTGTGATCTGTTTTATGTACCAGAGAACATGCATCCATTTTGGATATGTGTGTTTTCATCCATTAACCTAGTTTGTTGGTTTTGTTCTTTGTTTGGAGAGGTTATTTTTTGCCTCCCTCAGGTGTATTAATTAGGTGACAACTGGTAGATCAGTGAGGTGGGAAAATAAATCTTCTTGGCAATCTTGTAGATCTGAAAGCACTGTGGTAATTCAATCTTCCTCTTGAGCCTGGTCAGTGGTAAGCCTGTTTGTGCTGTAGAGGATTAGTTCTAGTAATATATTTAGGACTGCAGGGAAAAGGACACATTTCCCCCACCCAAGCAAACAGAAACATGTGCATTCACCCCAAAGGGCTCATTGTAGCTCATATTAGAGTCTTAATTTCTACATTTTTATGCAAGTTAGGTATATATCTTGCAAAATTCAGCTAGTCTTCATTCTGAGTGGAGTTGTGCTTCACCAGCACAAAACCTACCATTGTCTGAAGTTGTATTCTGTTGCCTCTTGCCTCTCCACTCTGCCATACCACTTGAAATGAACAGCCTTATGTCCTGCTGTTGGAAGTGAAGCCTGATTAAATCCATCCCTCTCAAGTTAAATTGGCTGCTTAGTCCTCCCAATCCCTGCTGCAGGGAATTAGGTCTTCCAATGAGAAGTTAATTAGTTGGTCTACTTCTAGAGGGGATGATGCTGCTGGGATTTCTGCTGCTCCCTGCGCAGGCAGTCTCTGGGCAAGGAGGATAAACCATGGCAGCAGCAGGGGCTTGGGGTGTCATTTCACCATCCCAAGGTGAAATTTTGAGTGTTGTCTTCAGCCACAGTGCTTAAACACGGCTTTTCTGTCTTTCCACGTGGTTTTAGTTACTTAAGTCAACTGAACAAAAGCCTCCAGCATGTTCTTCAGGGTCTGTCATGCCATGAAGACTGTTCAGATGGAGTAGATGGCATAAAGTAAGTTCACGTGTAGTATAGTAAGTTCATGTGTAGTATAATGCATCTTACATTTTTCAGTTCAGAGCCTCTGAAAGTTGTCATGAACCAATAAGCAGTTACCTAGATGTATTCCAGTTTGGTTTATTTGCAAGAAAGGCAAAATAGTTGAGGCACTGCTCTTGAGAAACTCTGTTCAGTGCTTAGGAGGAATTGTATCTGCTAAACCAGGTTTCCTCACTTTATAACTTGCTTGTAATAGTGAGTTGTCTTCATCTCCAGTCAAATTTGGTTGCTTTCTCATGGAATCCATAGAGTCCTTTATCGTTTTATCTCTTCAGAGTTAGATAGGTTTTTATGATCTTTTCTGGAAATTTGGAATTGCAGAATGGCAAGGTTTTTCTTGTTCTGCATCTCTGGAACCAGTGAAGATGGGTGGGCTTCTACAGTATTGGACACATGGCACTTTCCTGAAGGATTAAATTGATTTAAAATGCAAACACAAGAGAGATCCTTGTTCAAAGCCTGTGTGCAAGACTTGCAGAAGCTGTTAGATAAGATAAAACCAGTATTATAGAAATGTGGCTTTTTCCTAACTCAACCATCTATGGCTCTGTGGTTTTCCTCCTCCCGGTACAACTAACTTTGAGGTGTATTTCAGTCACAAAATTCATTTTTGCATGTGGATAAACCTTAACAAGCAACTTCTTTGTTAAAATGACTGGGGTTATGTTTTATTTCTTTACTCTTGGCAAGAACGTGTAGATCAGCACAGTGCTGTTTAGAGAGCCATGATGCATTGAAAAAACATACTGTGGAAAGTCAGAATATTATCCTCTGGGGCACAGCAGTGACTGCCCTCCACACTGTTCACAGTTTTGTTTTTTCTAGCAACATTAATAAATATTTATTTTTTTTTAGGATGCTGATGCTAAATATATTTCATGTACTGTCTGAGGCTGATATGGGTTTCCTGTTCTGTTCATTAAAAAAGAAAATAATAGAGAGAAAAAGACCAGTGTCCCAGGAACTTTGGGAGTGGTCTGGGCTCTTGAGTATTTCAGAACTAGGGTAAATATTCAGTAACAGAGCAGTGTATGATTAGGACATGCAATGCTAACTCGTTGAAATGTATTTTTATATGCCTTCTCATAGTTTGTATTTGCTTTGGCTTGATTATTCCTAACAACTTGATCTCAAGTTCCACTAGGATTTCTAAATAAAAATAGAAGTAGGGTAGTACATATTTAACAGAGCCCTATTTGCCAGAGGAGATCCAGTTGTTTTCTTTAGGACTGTTTGGCTGGAAGGGCAGAAACAAAGCAGCACATAAACTCCAGCTAAACACTGTGCCAAAAGCTGCTGTATGACCTTCAGGTTGATGTCCGCAGCAGGCTGCAGTACATGCACAGAGCTCTGTGATTCCTGCCTGCCCCAGCTCTGTCACAGTGTGCAAAATTACAGGTCGGTAGTCTAAGGTGAAAAAATGAATTCCTGCTAATGGGCAGATTAAAAAGAGAAGGGATTGCGTGTACAACCTGCAGCCATACTGAACACCAGACTGCCATCAGTGTCATGGTGCTTTTGTGTCAGTCTAAGCAGTTTAGGATACAAATTGCCAAACAAGCTATTGTAACTACATGTTAAAACAGAACCATAATTTAAGATGCTGAAATGTTGCTTTAATGTGCAAATCCCGTAGCATCTGTTAGGAGAGCTTTCTATGGAAAATACTGCTCTTCCCATAACGTTTGCTTTAGGCTTGTGTGCAACACTGTTTTTTATGGAGAAAGATTTTAAACAAGTATCCCTTTTGTAGAAAATTCTGGCCTGACTTTGTGGTTATACTCAATGAGAGTCTCCTAATTTTCTGTGCAGCAGGACTGCAAGCTTGAGTGGTACAGAGCAGTGTGTGTAGAGAGGATCCACTTTTCTTTGTAGACCAGCTACATTATATATAGAGGAAAGATGTTGGCTACTTTTCAGCAGCACTTTTTTGGGCAAACCTTGCCAAAAGAGAATATCAAGGGGCCTTTCAGTAGGAGCAGCACATTATACTGTTATCTGAATTATTCATGAAGAAATGTACCCAGATTATCCATGGCACATGTGTGCATGTATTCAGATTTAGCCTTGAGGAAATTCGCTGACCTAGACATGGGAGCAGAGTGGGAGCAAGGCAACAGGATTAAAGCCAGCTCAGAAGGAGTGGGTTTACATCTGGCACTGAGCCTTGGATTCCCTGTCTGCTTAGTGCTAGGGAGAACTAAAAATAATATCTGCAGTTTAGTGGGGTGGTGTGAAGTTTACAAAATGAATGTTTCTTCCATAGTGACCTTCTGTCTGCAAAATCATCACAGAAGAAGGCAATGTATAAAAATCATATAGAGCACATCAGAATGTTGGGGTTTATTGTGGCCTTCCCTTATGCTCGATATGGGTATGTCCTTAAAATGTACAGCATCACAGTTGGGAGTGTGAGAAATGTGGAGACCAGCCCAGACTCTGCTAGATTAATGGTCTTGATGTTTCTTTATGTAACCCAAGTATGTTGTTTCTGTATGTTCACTCACTGTGCTGCAGTTTTACTTAATATCGTATGCTTGCTAGTTGTTGTATAGGAATTCCAAAGGGAACTTTCTGAGTTTAGTGAAAATTAGAGGTTAAAACTTCAGCAATCCTTTTTAACGATACCAACGATAAGCTGAACAGAAGCTTAGTTGTAGTGCCATTTGATTTCTTATCTCAGTCTGAATCTTTTAGGGTTGACACCCTATTTGATACACTTCTATGAGTTTTCACATGACTACCATGAAAAGGTCAAACCTTGAGAAGACAATTAATAGTTGGATTTTTGCAGGACAACGGAGTGGGTGCTTCAGCTGAATTCTGTTACTTCTGGAGGTGTCAACCTCAGGCAAGCCAGGGATGTGTATGTATACTCTGGTGCATATTACCTATCAAGTAATAAATCATCAAGAATAACATAAATTGGAATGTCAGGAGCTTTTCTGTTAGGCTAAGCCTGAAGAAAAGTATCAGAATGAAACAGGGCAGTGCTAATTGAGTGTTTGCCAACGCAGCCTATAATATTGGAGTGTTTTTAGCTGTCCAACTCCTGCTGTTATGCTTTGCGATTGTACTATTAGATTTTCTATGCATAGTATCCCACCACCTGAAAAACTGCTGCAGAATTCCACTGGCTTGATGGTCACTTTGCAGATTTGAAAATTCTTGCTGTAGCTCTGTGGGAAGCCCAAAATACTCTGTGGAGTCTCACAGATTGTTCCATCCTTGTAGAACACAGCACCCAGCTCGTACAGGCCTACACAGCCATGTACATTGTGGTTAACAGCTAGTAAGATAAAAGCACACTGATAAAAAGCTCTATTCTGCCATGTATGTGGGACTTTTGCATAATTATTTGAAGCATGCTAGCATCTATGCCATGTTTTTGAGTGGGATTATTAATTTCAAGTAATAACAGGTAGAGCATAAGGTTTGACTTTAGGATCGCTTGAGTTTATAGGAACCTCTAGCTTTACTTCTGCGTGATACTCTTCTTTCCATCCGTTTTTAAGTATTTAAGTCTGTTACCTGTGTAACATACAGAAAATACTTTCAACCCTGTACTGGATCAGTTTGTCTTCATGGTGTCCTGTTACAGAGGTCAGTTAATTCACTTGGGCATGCTGCTGCCACGTGGGCTCCCTGCCATCTTACAGGGAGCAGCATACATAAATTGTAATGGATCACTTCTTGTGGAAGGGTGGCTGTTATGTACCCACAAGAGCCCTGTGTGAAACTATGGAGGGTCTGCTCCGTGCTTTTATTCTGGGCTTAATTGCTTTGGATCGGTTTCAGGGGACTCTTCAATCAACAACTTCAGACTCTCTCCAGAGAGCCCTGCTCTGCAGAACAGGAACCAAGTCACACAAGCTGTTCTGCCCAAATTGCACAGTGCTTTCCTGTAGGATCACCAGTTGCTACAAGATTGTACTGCTTTACTGGTCTGTTGGCACGTTTTGGTTTTTATGCTGCTTCAGGTATCATCCTATCAAATACAGCAGTCTTTAGCTATTACTGTGTCATAAAAATAATAGTCTCAAAGCTTCCTGTTTCTACTAGTACTGTTCATATTAAAATGTCAAAATACCTTTCAGCTCTATTGCATAAGCAGGTGGATAAGGATGTGACAGGTTTCTAATTCACACTCAGTACCTGGTGCTGCTGTCATTTGGCGTCCTGCAGACACCAAGGGAACTCTCATGATTCTTTTTGGCACGTAGGTTTTGTGGTTTCATTTGTTGAACGCACTGGGAGAGTTCATCCAGGAGAGCACATTTCTCAAAGGGATGTGTTCTCTAGTTGATGCCTGTGAATGACCACGATGAAGTTAGGGTTGGAGCTGCCACATGAAAGCAGTGGGGAATCTGGTACAGAAATCTTTACACAGAGCAGTAAGGAACAGAGATAACTAAAAGGTCTCTTACTGCTTGTCAACAGATGCATTGGTTTTCAAACATGCAGGAGGCTTTTCCAGTCTTTTTACCATATGTGCATACAAGTCTGCTGCTTATTATTTTCTCATGTCATGTCTCTTGCTCTTCTGTTTTTCTCAGCTCCTTGAAGTTGTCCCAATCCAGGATTATGATCTTTTCTTTTGCAGGAGTAATCTGTACTGCATACAGTACCATTCATCATGATGAATGATGATTCTGACCTAAGGAAAAAAGCCAATAATTCCTTTACTGCTACTCACTGGCCCCAAATTAAAACTTGAAAGAAAAAAAGCCATTCATTCTTCTGATTGCATTTTGTCAGGAGCTGAGCTTTTCAGATATAACTATTTGGATTATAAACATTTTCACTTTATTCCTGTTTATGTTGCTAGTTCCAAGTTTCACATTTAAAAAATGCCACCAAGACTAGCTCCTGTCTCTTCTTTTTGTATATGTATATATATATATGTTATGATAACAGCAGTTTATTGAATAAAAACCCAGAAAATTTAATGTCAGAATGAACATGCATGATGATCATATAACGTTAAGAGTATTCTAATGTTTTTACTTAAAGTTCTTTTGTGTTTAAAGTTTGTTTTGACCTTCAATGCCCTTTTTTGAAACACAACCTGGAACACGCTTATGTTTCAGTCAAGTCTGTGCGTGGCCAGTGAGAAGTGAAGGTTAACTTCCTTGGTGATCAAGGCACTCATATCATGTTTCAGGAAGAAGGCATGAGTAATAAAAAGCCCCAAACAAGCAAAAGTGCCCCTCCAACCCAACCCCTCCTATGGAGGGAATGGATAGTGTGCTGTGTGGTAGAAGGCTGTAAGCTTAGCAAAGTAACTCCTGGAGCATGACATGAACAGGTGAGTCATTTATGGCTGGTGTAGACAAATTGCTGCTAAAGGAAGCTTGTTATTGCATGGCTGCTGCTACAGCTGGTAGATTGCCTGTTAAGAGCAAAGTAAACTTGAGCCTGGTAGAAAAAGTACACTGCAGATAAGCACGCTTTAATCTCTGGAGGATTTAATTGGTTCAGCAGCGTTTTCTAGTGCCTGAAGTTTTCAAATGTGCAAACATATTCATGACATTGATATAATTACCAATTTCTAATTTAGTTTTCCCTATGAATGTACTGGTAATAGTAGCAGAGGACACTTTCTATTTTACTGTTAATACAGTTATGGTTCACGTATCAAATTATAAACTTGGTATCTGTCCTTGAAAGTTTCCTGACTATTACTTCTCTGCATCTTAATATAGTACAATGCTGCTATTGTAGGTCATTATGCTTATTTTTTATCTACATAATGAGGTTTGTATGTGTTTAAGGTGAGCCTCAGAGTATGCTTTCTATGCAACTATGTAAAATTAATCCTTTCAAAAATGTGTATTTAGTTTGGGGTCTTGGAACATCATCTCCATTAGAAGATTATTTTGACAGGTTGGTTTTTGGTAATTATTTTTTAAAGTATGTTTTAACTCCTGATGATAGACATTCTGGTAACTGTCAATCAAATATTTTCATATATATAAGATACTGTTTGAAATTTGATTTTGAAGTCAGAGGGCTTCTATATTCCTTAATAATACCTGTGTTTCCCAGCTCCCACATGCCTTTTTTCCAAGCAAGCAGATTCAAAACTGGGCATCATGAGTAATTCACAAGCCCCTGCCCCTGTGCACGTTGGCAGAGGGTGAGCAGGTATTGTTTTTTAGCAAGCCTTCCATTCTTTCCTGGGCTGAAAGAAGCTGGCAAGTTCACAGGACTTGAAATGGTGTATAACAGAATTTCAGAGTGCCATTTCTGAGATGATATGGCAGTGAAAGTTAAAGCTACGGGAGAAAGAGGAAGCAATTCCCCTTCTCCATGAGGTCTGCTGGAGGAATGATTAGTGACAGCTTGGAGTAAAGGGAAGCTTCTAGTGTCCTACATGATAGTCGGGCTCCTGAGTAATTAACCAGTGACTCTGACAAATATGTTCCTTCCACTTGTTGAATCATGGTATTTCTCACACCAGACATGGTTAGTTGCCAGTTTGCTTACAGATGCAGCACTGCAACTTTACAGAGTAAATAACTGTCTGAATGCCTTCTTGGGTGTCAATACCTCCTATTAGCTATGTAATCTCTTGTCTTTTTTCCTTTTGGTGGTATTTTTCCTCTTGGCTATATGGTTAATCTGAAGAGCACCAGAGTTGGGTCTTGTTTCCACATGAAATCTTTTTGTAAATCCTTGTTTTTACCCAGATGTTTACAAATGTTCATTTATTTGGTAGCTGGTTTGAAATGTGCTTTATTAGGAAGGTATTTAGGATGTCACCTGTCCCCTTCCAGCAGGCATGTTTCACTTTACTATGAAGTATCGACTTAAAATAACTGCAAAAGTGTTCTAAAAAGAAGCTGTTATTTTTTTGCCACAAACTGAGGTACTCAAGAACCTGTTGTTAGATCTTTCTTCCAGTTACTTTTTTGTAGTAGATTTAGCAATTTTATGTGACTCTCTGACTTTGGGATGTGTTGGAAAAAGCAAAGTCATCCTCTTTTTTGGGTTTCTGTTCTTCAGGTGTGTATGACAATCATTCTTATAAATGGAGTAGGTGGACTGTCTTCCACTGCAGTTCTGGTTTGTTCTCAGATTGTGTCCTTCTCTGATGTGAACGAGCTGGGGTCTTGTGAAGAAAAAAGTGTCAGTCTTTAATCTCAAAAATTAAGGACATCACTGTATCCACTGCAAATCTCTTTCCCTTTTGAGCTAATTGGCTAACTGATGACAATAGAAGACTCGTCCTCCAGTGCTAATGAAAAAAAGAAACAAAAGGTGTTATTTTTTCTTACCCATTTATTGAGAAACATTTTGGATGCTGCAGTGAGAATTATAGTGGGTACAAAATTCTGCATTCTGTTCTCAGCAACTCTGCCTAATGCCATTTATTTGCAGCTGCAGCTCTCTCCCTGTTTGCAGGCTGCTGCTGCTGTGCTTGCTCATTTGCACTCAGTGTGACTCTCACTTCTTGTGTCTTTCTCGGATGTGTGTGTTTTAGCAGTCTTTTTATATTGGCCATCCCTGGTTTGATACAGGTCCTCATCAATCTCTCTTGTTTGCTTTTACCTCCTTCTTTATATCATGTGTCTGGCTGCAGTCCCTGTTACTCTTTTAGCTCCCTTTGCAGTTATCTCCCTGTCAATCCCCTCTGGTCCCCATCTTTCCTTCTTTCTCCTCCCTAGCTTGTTATCTGAACTCAGTCTTTCCTTCCCACTCCTGAATTTATGGACTCAAACATATCGTGAATCTACCGTGAGCTGTATTTACAAGCATAAATTACTGAATGTTGGATGAAAGTGCTTTCAGGGCCTGGTTATCATCCAGTGAAACTGACCACTTGTATTTATTACTGAATGTTTGCCAACATTTTGCAGGAATTTATAATTTGGATAGATTTATTGTAGACAAGAATTGCAAATTTATATATATATATATATATATATATATAATTTTACAGGAGCCACAATGCAAGGGGAAGTGTATTTGTTTCTTAGCAGTGACTGAACTATTTTGAAGATGTCAGTCCAGAAAGCTTGGCAGACTTGTGATCTAAAACCTGAGGCTTTGTGACATTAACTATTGGCTCACTTGAGCAACCTTTCATTCCAGGAGACACGTCATTTTTATTCTACAGCTGTTGACTGGGGGAAAACAATCCAAGGGTGATGCTCTTCCATGGGCATGACTGAAGCTGTCAAATGTGTCAGCAAGTTTTTCCATACAGATTTCTGGGCTATGGTGTTGAGAGGTGTCGTTTTCCATAAGACATTTTCAGCTCTGAAGTGATGAGAATTTTACCAGGAATGTGGGGGATGGGAAAGGCATGAAGTTGAATGTGTTATGAATGAATTTAGTCTTAGGCAAGGGTATGTGGAAATGAGCAATTATGTACATTAAAAACACATTCAGAATTAACTTGAGGTTATAGTAGAAGAAAGAATTTTTGAAGGGATTAGGAGAAATGAAAGCCCTCCTAGTTCCTATTATTACTTTGAACTTTAGATAAAGATTTAACCTCTAATGCAAAACTTGTGCTAATAGTCATTAGCATCTGGAATATTGTGTCCAGTTCTGGGCCCCTCAGTTCAAGAAGGACAGGGAATTGCTTGAAAGACTCCAGCGCAGAGCCACAAAGATGATGAAGGGAGTGGAACACCTCCCTTATGAGGAGAGGCTGAGGGAGCTGGGTCTCTTTAGCTTGGAGAAGAGGAGACTGAGGGGTGACCTCATCAGTGTTTACAAATATGTAAAGGGTGGGTGTCAGGATGATGGAGCTAGGCTTTTTTTCAGTGATATCCAGTGATAGGACAAGGGGCAATGGGTGTAAACTGGAGCATAGGAGGTTCCGTGTGAACATCAGGAAGAACTTCTTTACTGTAAGAGTGACAGAGCACTGGAACAGGTTGCCCAGGGGGGTTTGTGGAGTCTCCTACGTTGGAGATATTCAAGGCCTGCCTGGACAAGTTCCTGTGTGATGTACTCTAGGTTACCCTGCTCTTGCAGGGGGTTGGACTGGATGATCTTTCGAGGTCCCTTCTAGCCCTTGAGATTCTGTGATTTTGTGACTGACCTTTCCCTTGCCAGTGCTTACAAATCTATGTTGTAGAATGATAAATCAGTATTTGAAATTTTGCTGATCAGTGAAATCAATCAAAAGCATGAGTCCTCCCCAGGAGAATGTCTGTCCCATGGCCACAGGTTATATAGGGTGAGAATTTCAGCTCATGCTCACATGTTAAGTGTGAGGTGGGTCTTCAGAAAGAGGTGAAGAGAAGATGAGTAGTTTACCTTTCTGGCATCTCACCAGCGCCCAGCTTTCTGATGCTGATTCTCTGAGTGAGAAATACAGTGGCAGCTCACTCTAATCCAGGCCAAGATGAGGTGTATTTTCCTCGATGTGGGAAAGAGCCATATGCTCACACCCTTTTGACTGTTGGTAGGTATGGCATGAGTTATGGAATGGTTGCTCCCTGTGTTTGAAAACAAAGACAGAAAAATCTACCACACTGGCTTTTTTTTTTTTTTATTCACTTAAAAGATGTTTGGTTTTTGTTTGTTTTTTCTTTTTTAATACTGAAATCCACAGATGCCTTTTGTATTCCTGCAACATGAAACAAATTATTCTTAAATGCAGTGGAGCATTTTCCTTTGAACTCACCAGACCATTGGCCCTTCCTCACCTACCAGCTGCAGTTGGTTTTGCTTTGTGAGAGTTAATGCCCAGCTTCTCAAACATTCAGCTTTCTTCCAGCAGCACAGTTCTCCTACAGCTGAAATTTATGGGTTCAGAAGTGCTTTCATTCACGTTTACAGCAAGAACATTTTTTTCCTTGGTGTATTTTAAGCACCAGAGCACTGTAGTTTCCCTCCAGATGGACTTAGAGATCAGTAAGAGGAACTAGATAGGAACCCTGGCCATTGCGGGTAGGACAGAAGATGGTGATGCAGTTTGCTGATCTTTTGCCTGCTGTCTCCTTATTTCTGAACAGATGCCAGGGAACAGAGCTTTTTCTTGACACAGCAGTATTAGGATTATGAAGAAGGGAACCTCAGTAGACACAGTGGGCATCCCTTGTACCTTAAGTGCAAACAATAAACACAGATTGCTTGGGTTATGTATTGTGTGCAGTTGGGAGAGCTGGTGAAACCCGTATATGTGAGGTCCAGTGCTGAGTCTGCGTCTGAAACAAAAGAGCTCTAGAGAGATGCTTTTCAGGTCAGAGTAGACCTAAGAGGCAATTGCATGGCTTAGTAATAAGCACCTCTAGTCATGGAGTGTGACAATGCTCCCTGATGTTATGGAAAAGGTAGATGAAAATCCAATCTATTTACATAATATTTCAGACCAGCAAAACTGTCAGATTAGAGATGCTAGGAAATGCTGGAGTTAATGAATTCCCTATGCAGTTCAGTGAAAGTAATTTCATTTTTAAGAGAAAGGCCTTCCAGTATCATTGCAAGTAATTTTACAACTTAAATGAATTCAGTCATGCCTCTGTAGTAAGGAGTGCATTACCCTTTTTATTACCATCTGTGAAAACTGGTCTTGGCAACATTTGCATTCAAGACATGATAGTTAAACTGGGCTCTGTGTAGTTGAAAGTAACTGATCTGGTTTTTGAGACAGTAGTTCCCAATAAATACATCTGTTTATCAAATAGGGTTTCAGAAGGAAAATTATTACTCATTTACCAAATTTAAATATAAAGGGCAGCTTTTTATAGCCTGACTTTTAGTAATTGCGCTACACATACAGCAGCTACTCTTTAGAATATGTTAACGTATATTAAGGGCAGGTATGACTCTGTGAGAAGTCTGACAGCTCTGAAAAGATCTCCATTTATCTATAATTCTCTGATACCCCTTTGAGACAGATATGGAATCTTTTGAAACAGTTTTTTTATCATGTCTTCAGATTTCCTCAGGTTTACTGTCATTAGCACCTGGATTACCTGTAAAGACAGGGGTAATCTTTCTGCACATAACTTCAAAGGGAAACTGAAGTTTCAGCTGTGCTTATTGGTAATGGCTGCTTGGTCTCTTTTCATTCTCAACATAGAGTAGACAAACTAATGACTTTTAATTGCTATCAGGTATTTCTGAATTTGAAACAATCAGTTTGGAGAGGCTGAATTTGAGGCGGAAGCAAGTTTGGTGCCTTGTATCCATTCAGTATTACAAAGTTGTTTAATAGATTTAAAATACACGGATTTTACTTTTAAGTATGAGCTAAGATGCAAAGATCAAAATTCTTTGTGTACTGTGGGCTGAGGCAAATGCGCCTAACAGATTGAAGTCTGTTGAAGTACATTAACACTTTATGGTCTGCAATACTGTCCATTTATACTTTATTTTAGAATTAGGCTTCACAGAAACAACTGATTTTATTTGATGTCTGTTGTTAACAAACCTTTTCTCTCAAGCAGAGTTTCTCGTGTGCCTTTAGAGGAAACCAGCTGAGTTGCACTTGAAAATGATTTAAAAATATCCAACCTATCTAGATGCAAATGTGTTAGATTCAGAAATAAGCTGACATGTGACTCTGTCACAGAGAAAGCATCATGGAGTCTGACTCCTTTTTTACATAGTGCTGCAAAGAGTGAACACTGCATTAGAAAAAACCCCAACCAACACACCAAAATACAAACTCAATGGAGGACAGGCCCTCTGGATGGAATTGTGCCATGGAGCATGTCCTGTTACGTCAAGACAGCTCAGCAAGTTTTCCTGCATCCAACTAGGATCCAAAGCACCATATCTTCACTCTTTCAGCAAGCATCTTGCCATTGATTTTTGAACAAAAACTGTCATGAGTCTCATTCCTGGATTCCTATATATACATACAAGTCCTTGGTGTGGTATATAAAGAGAGGAGACATTTCATTCATTAAGAGTCTCTCACAGTGATTATTTAAGATTGGTAATGACCTGATGAGGTTTGCAGACCTTTGCAACAGACTGTGTGATAGGAACAGTTGAGTGTTCAACAGTTATTTACCAGCACATCATTTGACTTAGGGTTGCAAGAGGAAGGAAGCTTCCATGGGAGATTGCCTCATGTTCCCAGTAGAATACCAGTCTATTTTAGTTGCTCAGTACAAGTTTTATACAGCTTTAATGTAAATTGAGCAAAATTGCTCTGTTTTGCACAAATAAGCTGCACAAATTGTGGTATTCTAGTTTTCAAATCAAAGGTGAGTGACAGACTTGACTTTACAAGGAAAAAATCCATAGGGATTATTTCTTGATGTCAGAAAAACTAGATTCTTAGTTGGTATTTCCAATGCAGGAGAGACCAGGAAAGTTTTTCAGTTTGTGGTTCTGCTTTACTCTTTACCTATGACACAAGGTCCAGGCTCTCATCACTTCTTACATCCATTTCTTTTTTGGTTGGACATAGATCTGCAGAGCTGTGCTGCACCCCAGAAGTCTCCTCAGTCTGAAGACCAAACCTACCTCATTGCTCAGAGGGTGTCATGGAATTAACCCCTGTTGCAGTGTTAACACTGCCATGTCAGAGCTGTTTGTCAGGGTCAGAATACGTCTTTGGAAACCAGCTATACCAAAATAAATCCCTTTACCTCTGAAATTGGAATTGCTTTCTTATCAGAACATTTTTTTCTTCTGCCTTCTGCCTGTCTTTGAAAGCAGATGTTTGGCAGCCGGCCACTCCCAGATTCCCAGTCTGGAAAGATGCAAACTGCATCCTGGATCCTCTGGTTAGCTGGAGCTGAGGCTGATCCCACAAGCACTGGTCCTGTCCTCTGAGCATTGAGTCACAGCATGAGAATTCCTGACATGCATTTCCTTAGGCCATCACTCCTGTGTTACGATAGACATAAAAAGAAGAAGTTACATATGTTCTCAGTTTACAGTGGTTTGAGGTCAACCATGTACCTACCACCTTCTGTTTTAGGGTTCCTAATTGCATACAGTACTTTAAGCCTTTATTAGAAACACCAGAATACTTTGTGGAACATAACCTCCAGGCACCATGGACAAGTACTGTGTTGTGCAAGAGCTATTTCTAATGTATTAAAGATTAACGTCTACATAGAAGGTTAATCAGGAAAAAACATCCTGTGCTGATAAAGTAAAAATCACTCTGCATGTAATAATCACTCCTATTTTTAAGATTTCCTAAAATAGATCTAAAGCTTCGGTTTTTAGCCAAATATTGGTCCATGGAGCAGTCAGGAATATATATATATATATATATTTTTTTTTTTTAAAGAATTGTATTGTTACAGTCACCTTTTCTTCTTTGAATTTTCATCTTCATTATTAAATAAAAAAGGTAAATGTATTCTTTCACTTTTCTGCTGCTGTACTTTTAGTCATAAGCACAGGTAAATTAATGCTGATGAACGTATTGATTAATCTCAAAAATATTAAGTTAATATTGCAAGTATTTATTTAAGGAAGCATAAATTTGCCTCAGATCTGTTTGTTAAAAACCACTGCTGCTTTTAGTTTTGAAGTAATTGCTTTGAAGTATGAACTGTACATGTTTTGGGTTTTTTTATTTTTCAGTTTATCTAGTGTATTTTACATTTACTTAAATCAAACATTTATTTAAAGCTAAAGCTTGGCTTTAGTAGAATTCAGTATGGCCACGGGTAACTCACTGTAGAACTAAAGGTTTAGAATTAAAAAACCCATAAAATTACATATACAGAATAGTGCATTCTACCAGTAGTATGTCAAAAAAGATGACATTGCTGCTTGGACTGAAAATGTCAAAACCATTTTTCTTAAACAATTAAATGGGCAAAAATTGGACTAAGAAAAAAAAAAACCAGTATTTTTATGGGTAGATTGGGACACCTGGTTATTATGGAGAAAAGAACCCAAAATCTAAGGAAACACTGACTGACGGACATTCTTTAATATCTGCAGCATGTGTATAGGCTAAGAAACAAAGTTGTTATTAATTCTGGAATATTAATTTGCATATTGTGGTTCCCATGAATTTGGCTTCCTGATCCAAGTTTACATTTGTTATAAAATATCATAAAAGCACGTAGAGTAACAGAATGGTTTGGGTTGGAAAGGACCTTAAAGATAATTTAGTTCCAACCCCCCTCCCATGGGCAGGAACACCTTCCACTAGACCAGGTTGCTCATCATAAAAAAGGAGATGATGAGCAGTAAGAACAGCAGTGAAGCAATAATCAAGGGTTTTCTCTAAAGAGGACTGGAAAGCATGATTATAAGATTACCAAATACCTTTCAGTAATTTTCGAAGTGTCAAAGCTCAGAGATTTCGCATGGCTTGTAACTAGAAGAGAAAGATCACATATGATTGAGGAAACCACGGTGCAAGGCAGCTTGAGTCTGCTGAATCTTTCTTTGCCTGTGTCTAGCATCTCACAGGACAGAAGTCATGAGTATGCTTATTTCTGGAGTTTGCTCAAGTGGTCAGCATCTCTGCTTTATCATTAGCTATTACATGTTGTCTCTCAGTCCAAGTAAGCTTCTAACTCTCAAAAGTAGGGTAGGAGATTGTCATTTGCACTCCTGAGGTTTCTTGGAACAGATTAAATGTAACCTTCCTCCTTAGCATACATTAGAGAGGCTTTAGTGTTGGCCCAGAATAAGACTTTTTCCACTCATGTGCAGCCTCTCTTAAATGCCAGAAAGTTTTGGTTGCTTTTGTGACTTTTTTTCATCCACCTGGGCACATAATCCAGGCACTTCCAGGGCCACCTTTTCCTTCACTATTTAGATGTAAAATAACACATCAAAAACTAGTTTGCAGAAGCAAATGGGGGTAGTAGGTACTTAGATGAGGCTCTGAGGACATTTTTCCCTGTCCAGCACCAGCAGTAAAAGAGATAACCATGTAAAGCATGTGTCACATAGTTTACTACCCCTACCTATATTTAAATCTTCTGCTGTCACAAGCTGTGTGCTGCTTCTCCTTTGGAGTAATGTGAACTATGTCAGTTATTGAGGGATTCCTCCAAGGTTTTTCAGGAACTAAATGTGGTTTAACAGTGATGTTTATTGCACAGATAAAACATTTGCATCTCAGCAAAAACCTCTGCTAGGTATTTTGGATTTGTTGCTGGACTATTTCTCTCAGTTGCTTAACTTTCATTTTACTTGTTCAAGGGCTGCCAGAAAGATTCCCAAACTGGCTGAAGATGTCAGATCAGCTAGGTACATTGGAAGGTAGCTTGAAATTTTTAAAACCAAAATCCTATAAAATGGTGAGAAATGGTGAAGATGTTTCTGCTATAGTGATTTGGTTGAAGTTATTTATACCTCATCTGCTTCTATATTTAATTATGTTGCAATTTAAGTTAGAGCTGAAATGCAGTTAAGCAATAGCATTGTGCTCTTCTTTCCTGGAAAAATTAGTATATTGGAGAGATTTTGCCATAGTTGACAGGCAGGATTAATTTTGACAGTAAGCTTTAAAGCAGTGTGGTTGGAAAAAAAATAAGCAAAAATAATGTGCATATTTGCTGAAGAATCTGAAGATTATTACATGTGTTATGAATTGCAAATTAGGACTGTTTGAAAGCTTCTCCACCTTCTGTGCCTTTGACTGTGTCCTTAGTTTCCATGATTTGAAAAGCTTTTCTCCTATTAGATTAGAAAATGCTGAAAGAGTAACTCTCAGCTTTGTTAGCTAGTTGTGTTGTAATGCAGCTTGATAGCAGTAACTGAGCAACAGCAAGCTACAGAAGCATGCATTTTGCTAGTTACCTTGGAAAAGAAAGCTAGAAAAATATTTCTTTGAAAAAAGGAGAAAACAGAGTTTTTATAGTGCTTTTATTAAAAAACAAAACAAAACAAAAAACCAAACAACACCTTGGATGTTTCTTAGGGGGAAACCGAACTGTAGGAGAAGCAGCACGTGCTGCAAAACAGCTGGGCGAACGGCACCAGGAACTGCCAGAAACAGCTTGGGAACAGCTAGAGAAGGGAAAGGCAGTTCAAGGGCTGTTCCCATCTGAGTTGGGGTACCCAGTGACTGATTTGCTGTGGCTCTCCACAAAGAAAGCTACGGACTAAGCATCACAGGAGATGCTAACATTCCCTAGCTTTAACCGTAAGCCTTGAGGGTGGTTTTATAGCTAGTTGTATTTTACCACATTATTTCACGTTTTCTTGTGTTTCTGTAGGATGTGTCCCATACCTATTTTTTTTTTATAAAGCTGTCAAAGGTAATGGACTCAAAAAACCTACTTGGTTTTAGTAGGTAATCATGTAATTGTCCTACTTTAAGTTTTCTAATAGCTTATTAGAATGCCTCCAGAACTGACCTGTATGATGTCTCCCTTCTTTCCCTTGCCCAGCTCCTCACCAAAAAGTTATTTTATAACTGATAATGCGCCAGTGTTGCATGTCTCTCATTCCCCATATCTGTGTAGTGTTCTTTTTTAATACATACTGTTTGTTTTTCCCTCATTTTGGGGTTTTTTGAATGTCAAAAACTCTTGTGTAGAACAAATCCACAAATGTTAGTGCACTTGTGCTTGGGATTTGTCTAAACTGTTGTTGCTCCAGTGAGGGAATGGAGGTACAAAATGTGCCTATCCTAAAGCCACAGAGATGATTTGTGTCTGCTGTGTTGGAGCTCCTGTTTCTCCATGAGAAATCTGTACTCTAGCCATAGGTTTATTATTCCTTGTTTTCCCTTATTTGCCTTTGTTTTTGCACTTAACGCTGTTATGAGACTTCTGTGGTGTTGCCTTGATAGTAAAACTGTTCAGGACAGTGATGGTAGGCTAGGCTCTTCAGAACAGCTTGCCGTGTGGGTTGTACTTGGAATGAATGTCTGCTGGAATGGTCCCTTTGGAGAGCAGTTCTAAAATAGTTTATCCTTCAGTAAGAAACCATCTCAAACAGCAGTGCTGTTGGGACATCCTTTATTTTGGTTGGTTTTGTACTGGATAAATCTTGGATGGAGGTGAGGAGAAAGTGCAGGAGTGCAAAAATTATAGCATAAGTATCTTCATAGATTTACAAGTTGCTTAAATACGGAGGTCAATAGGCGCTTGTGCTGAGTGTTTCTGTATCTGGCAGAGCTGAGACTTCAGTGCTGTGGAATTAGTGCTTCAGAGGTCTATGAAGATGGGAAAGATAAAGGAAAGGATGCTTTGGGCTGAGGTGGAAGCTAAGTTTGTTATGTAAGACAAGAGCTGAAGCTAGGAAAATCCACTGTAGTAGAGAGACATAGGTTTTAGTGCACCAAGTTCTGCATCTGGCTGCTACCTTCTTGTATCCAAATTGCAGCTGCCTGGCACCTTCACTCATCATAGCTGGGGTTTCAAATTCAGGCAGATGTAGGAGATAATGGTAAAAATCCTATGACTGTGCATTGTATTTCACAAAATACTACCTTTTTGGCATGACACTTTTGTCAGTGATACAGGGTGTGTATGTTAACCAAAAGAGCACTTCAGTGTTCAGATAAGAGAGGGGCTTGGTCTGTTACGGACCCACTCCCATTAAACTCAGTGTGTTGTGGTGGAGTCCTGGCATTCTTGGAGAACAAGACTGCTGAAACACTAAGTGTTAACAGACTGATACCAAGGAGCATCTGAAGGCATCACTAGCTCTTGAAGGATAATGACATGTGCCTTGGTGGATGTTGTAGTGTTTTGTGTGAAGTACAGTTTTGAGTGGCGAGTTTAATGTAATTACTGTGAAGCTGATAGCATTAACAGTTGCAATCTCTCTTGCACAGCTGAACAGCTAGAGTTAGTGCTGCATTGCAGTGAGAGCTGTGCAAGCGTAAATGAAGACATGCTCTTGTCCTTGAAGAGCTTCCCATGTGAATTGACATACATCCTGCTAAAGACATCTGCTCTGTTAAAGTGGTTCTTGACTCCAGCACCCAACAGATGGGAGTCTTGTTTTTGAGCTTGCACTGCTAGCTCCCTCAGAGGATACTGGCTGTGTCCACACTGCCTGGCATCTGATGGGGTTTTATCTGGGTCTCTTGTAGAGCAGTCACAGGACCTCTGAGGATAGGTAGGCACTTTACATGATTCAGAATGCTACAGACATGAGATTGAAGTTGCCAGCCATAGAACTGAAATGATGGGATTGTGTTGAAGTGATCATATTGTGTCGGGGGACCTGGCTGAAGGGGAGGGTAAGGAGTGATTGAGTGAGGAAAGCAGCACTTGAGGGTAAGTGTTGGAGGTACAAGGAAAGGAAGGATCTGATTTGATGCAGTTGCACTGTTTTCCCTTATTGTAAAGGTGCTCTGCAGCAGATAATACTTGGCTTCATGCCTTATGTTTGAGCAAACCAACTGGGTAATGACGAGAGCCAACATGGTGCTTGGAAGTGAGTTTGTATGCATAAGAGGAGTGAGCAGGGCTTTAGACAGAAATTGGAAGCAAATTGGCAGGCTGAAAAGCATTTAATGTATTTCTCAAGGGACTTTATTTTGGTGGCCTTAAGAGCACCAGTGAACATACTTGACCAGCGACTTATCCACTGTAAACAAGAGAAAGCTGCTAAACGATATGAAGAAGTAAACTGATGATGAGGTTTGGGTTTTCTTAAAGGAAAGCACGTGTGAGGAGACCTTTTTGACTGACTTCTGCATTACTCTAGAGGAGTTTAAAGGCAGTTGTAGCCACTCAGACTGGTCATATGAGAAGCAAAGGATTGAATTAGTAGCAGAAAAGTTTCTGGATGTGTGGGAAGAGCTTTAGATGAAGCTGGATGTTGTGAACCTGGTCACATCTAACAGTAACTGCGTCAACTTACCTACATAAATGAAAGAGGTGGTTTTCTTCTCAATGAAGAGAGAGTTCCTGCAGAGAACAAATGGGTGATGCTGGACCATCTTTCTTGTTCTGATGAATGTGGGAGTCGCAGCATCAATTTTTTCTGTCTCATTTCCTTTCTGTTTATGCACAAAATAAGACATTAAAAAATGTTCTTTTTATTGACGCAAAATAGAATATTTCTGAATCATTGTTTATATTTAGCAGAACACATCTTCAAGTAACATGAATTGGCTATTCCCAGAGAAAATTTATGTATCCATTTGTGAAGTTATAATCTATTATACAGGTGTATGACAAAAGTTATGTGCTGTAAATTACTTGGATTACTTGTGTCAAATCAGGAGTTTGCCAATGCTTCTCTTAATTCACGATTGAATGCTTATATGACGCTTGGATTTCATGGCCTTTGTGTTTAACTAATGAGAAAAAAACTTAGACTCTGAACAGCAGAGCCAGAAGGATTTCCTTAATAGTATCAGGAAATGTTTCCACAATAGGGTTGTTGAATTGCCCAGTGATTAAAAGCGTCATTATGAAAAATGCATGTTAATCTGTTCTGCTAGGATCTGTGAAATTTTGAACTGCAGTTTAATATTGCTGACAAAAAAGCTTTTATGCCAGACTAAAATGAAATCTCAGACTTTGGAGTCATAACGTATGCTTGGGGTACTATTATGGCATTTGGTTACTGACAGTGCTGATGTTCTTCTATTCTATATGGTTGCTGAGCGAGTATGTAGCAGAGCTTTTTTTGCTATTAAATATTTATTTTCCTCTTTAATATTAATATCTTACTTGAAAAGAAGGTAATTGCCTAACAGTAGCAAAAATAGGCATGTGCTGTGGTTATGTCAGGCACTTGTCTCTTAGTTCTAAGAATCTAGCATACAAATTTTGATATAAACTGCACTTGGTTTTGAGCTACAGCCACAGATTAAGAAAATGGAATAGTAGTGGGAATGGGGGAGTAGAATCAGAATAGACAGGTGAAACATGCATTATTTCCTACATTTATCTTTGTCTCCTTTGCTTTGTTACAGTTCTGAATTACATGTTTTGCCCTGCTGCTTATTCCTCCACTTGGCTGCACTGAACAGCAAAGCTGGTCCATGCTGCTTCTGTGGTTAAGAGGGCACATAATGTCTGCACAAACACAAGCTTCCTGGACGCATGCTTCTGCTATCCATAATCTGGTACACCACAATTACAGCCACCGGTTCCCAAAGGAGTGCGTATTTTAACCTAAGCTGTATTTGTTTCATTGACCACACTGTGTTGATTCCTTCCACTCTTCCAGCAATTTCATTTAAAGAAACGTAAATAGAAGTATTTCATCCACAAGCTTAGGGTTTAAGAGGTCCAGCAGTAAAACTCATTATAAGGTGCTTGCACTAGAGCAAAGCTAGAAGAGATAAGGGGGACAGAAGGATTGTTATTGCAGGAAGAGACTAAATAGTCCTGGGGGGGCAGAATCTGCATAAATGTGCTTGAAGAATGATCTTTGCATTCTCCTTATGTCATTTCTACAGTCTTGATGCTATGTTATAAAACTTTACCAAAACCAATAATCTTATTCTGTACTTTTAATCCTGTGTCAGTTTGTTGTGTTTTTCAGTTGAGTTGCAAGGATTGTATCTCCAGGAAGGCAGGAGATGGCTTTTTATTTTTCTTAATTTTAATTTTATGTCTCTTCCCTTATAATGTTCAGAGTGCCTTAAGCAATGTGCATATGAAATGGGTGCCAAACTTCCACATGTTCCCTTTTAAACTTGAGCACTGGAATTGTGCTTAGTTAATGTACAAATAAATGCTTTAGGATCTAACCTGGCTACTGTAACACACTTTACAGAATGGTAAAAACAGAAGGGTTTCAGCCCCCAGTTGCACTTTCTTTTATCAAAAGTGATAAAACCTTAGATGAAACACATTCTGAACTTGTGCACCTCATGCTCTGCATGCACTTTTGAGTATTTAGTATTCCACCACTCAACTGCTTTCATTTATCGTTAATGCATTAAACAGTTTCATAGTTGAACAGTTTCACTTAGGTTGGAAAATGTTCTTTCCTGACTTCCCCCTTCTACCACCTTGCTTCTGAGCACCCTCCTAAAGCAGAGCTCTGATTCTACATCATCTCCTGCTGCAACATCCTGGTGCCACCACTCCTGTGAGGTGTGTCCTGTCCACCCCAAATATCCATGCGTAGAGCTGGATGTGCAAGGCCTGGGTTCACAAGATGCTTTCCATGCTGTATGAAAGAGGCGTCTGAGGCTGCTGCTCTCAGGAGTGAGCTGTGGCTGGGTATGTGCCTGTGTAGCTGCTTTCAAAAAGGGAAGCTTTGAAGTGCTTCAAAGAACCCAGTGGTATGTGTACCTTTTGATAAGAAGGATGTTCGGTACAAATAGGAGAATATACTGAAATATTAAGATAAGCAAATTTTGTGGTCGTGAACAATGATTCCTAGGGGGCAGCTGATGGTGACCAAAGTGTACCTAAGCAAAACGTACTTTCACTCAGTTCATAATGGCTGAATAAACAAACAACCTTGATGAAAAAGAAAGTGGACTGAAGCGTGGTAGTGACTCTTGGTGTTACTGCCCTGTACTAGAAGAGACAAGGTATGTGTAAAGCTAAGCTCTTCGTGCTACTGAATTTTTCTAAACATCAGATCAAATGTGTCTGGGTTTAGTTCTATGCATTTTACTGCCAATAACAAAAAGTGGGGCTAGCCATGTCTTTTCAAGTGGGTAACCTTCCTAAAAATGTTTTTACTTATGCTGAGGATTTTGTTTCCTCTGGAAAAAGTGAAGTTAGGGTTTTGGCAAAGGGGAGTTTTCTGTAACGTAACAGAACTTAGTTCATCTCATGCCAAACGCCAGCACTTGATATCAATAATCTTTGACTCAAATATTGCTCTTGGGTACATTTATCATTCCTATTGTTCCATAACACAGCGGGAAAAACAGTCTTTAACAATTGCTAGCAAAGAAAATCTGCACGCAGTGGGAGCTGAAACTGTTCTTGCAGTTGTGTAACAAAACCCCAAAATGTTGGCAGAACTTTGAACCTGGAAGGGGATTTTTGTTGGTGAGTGCTAGCAGTGGTTTCGGACTGCTGTGCATCCTTCTTCTCACTCTCTGTGTGGTATTGAGTTACAGTGCACATGCAAAATGTGAGCCTTAAAGGATATGCTTTTTCTCCTCCCTGCCTCAGAGGCAGCAACTTGTAGGGAGCACCTGACTGGTAAATTGTAAAAGTATGAATTTGCATTTCCCTATTTTACAAGCCTGGGTGATACATTTGTACTGTGTAGTCAGATCAGGCCATTCAGTGGCGCTAGCCTCTGCTTTGGAGCATGTGTATGTCTTAAGGGAAAAGAACATTTTTCCTTTAGTTTCTTCCTAGTAAGAGTGACTAAAGCACAGACTATTTCCTTCCCTCCTGTACCCCTCTCCTCATCATTTTAACCACAAATCATGCTGAGAAACAGCAACATCACTTCCTAAGACAAATAGTTTTAATTAGACTCCAGGGGAAGATCCTTCTGATTTTAAAGGCTGCTGCTGATAATCTGTGAAACTAAGATATTTCTGAGGAAAGCACAGCATGGTGTCTCCCCTGTTCCAAATTAAAGTAACCTAGTTCTTTACATTTGGGTAAGCACACTGACGTTCTTTTAGGCTTAAGTACGTTGATGTCTTGATGCTGTATGAAAGTGGAAGGTAATACGACTTTCATATCTCTAGAAAGATATGAAAGTGCACTTACCTTATTTCCACCTCTGTGCACACTTTGTCTTCCAGGTATTCCAGGGAGGAGACCAGCTGGGTGCCATCCATATTATTGGCTGTGAGTGGGTGGGTGCCTAGAATCCTCAGACCTAGTACATTGGTTCAACACCTCATTTGAGTATACATTTCCACTAAACCCAAGCTCTCATCCATTACACTGAAGCACTGCTGTGGAAAGCCTTCAGACCAGCCCTGAGACTTAGAGGTGCAGGTTGGAGCATGAGGTGCATTCCAGCTCTTGTTCAGATCTGTCTGCTTTGCAGGAAAGTCACAGGGAAGTGTGCTCAAGTGCTGGCAGCTGTGCAGTAGCTTTGCTATATCTGTGCTTTACTCAGGGTAGTAATCATAGAATTATAGAATGGTTTGGGTTGGAATGCACCTTAAAGATCATCTGGTTCCAGCCCTACTATCATGAGCAAAGACACCTTCCACTAGACTAGGTTGCTCAAAGCCCCATCCAGCTTCGGAAGCCATTACAGCAGCCTTCCAGTACCTAAACGTGCCTACAGGAAATCTGGAGAGAGACATTTTACAAGGGCATATAGTAATAGGATAAGGGGAAATGGCTTTAAACTGGAAGACAATAGATTCTAGATATTAGGTAGATAGATTTTAGACATTAGGAAGAAATTCTTCCCTGTGAACGTGGTGAGACAGTGACCCAGGTTGCTCAGAAAAGTTGTGGCTGCCTCATCCCCGGCAGTGTTCAAGGCCAGGCTGGATGAGGCTTTGAAACTAGGGGATTTGGAACTAGATTATCTTTGAGGTCCTTTCCCAACCCATTCTGTGATTCAAAGATGCACACTGTGACTTCTGACTGATCGTTGAGACACTTAGATTTTTTTAAGTCTCCCTTCCACTCAGATTTTGAGCCTCTTTAGTAATACAGTTTGGTTCAAAGAGACAGGAGTCAGGATTAGAGAAAGATTTCTTTATTAAGAATTGATCTGTAATAAGATTTATAATGTGATCTCTTGAGTGTTTCATGCATGTATATCAATTTAGTAATTTATTCTAGAAATTATGTCTCTTCCCCTTGAGTGTTCACACGCTTCCCTTTGGTTATTGGGGTCATTTCAAAGTATTTTAAAAGGATCCATTGGATGGTGACATATTGCTCTGACTTTATGGTTCTAAATGCTAGTATTTGGCTAAATTGTTAGCCTGAGTTTTATGCTGGAGAATAAATGGTCCCCCACAAGAATAAACTTGCCTGTTCTCCGTCCATTTGAAAACACTTTGTTCTGGGTGCATTCAGCTAGTTTTTGTTTTGTAACAGAGGCCACTGTGTTAAATACCTTTATTGACATGTCTGCTTGGTGCACAAGACCTCTTCTGTTTACGTTGATGGCTTTGGAGAGACTGTCAGACTGAATCACTGATGTAGCAATAATATTTTATAATACTGCACAACAGTTGTTCCCTTGACACATTAGCATTTTCAAGAACAGTCTAGGTAGGGAATTACATACTCCTGCCAGGTAGCATCTACCTATGTATCAGAAGCAGCAATGCTGGTGGTATTCTAGCAGAGCTACAGTTTGGGAAAAAAATATGGCATGTTTTGAAATATCTCATGGCTTAATAGTTGACATTTGTGACTAAAATGGATTTTCTGTTGTGGGAGGTATGGTTGACTGAGTCTATTTTTAGCTTGTTTTATTGGTCCATTTAAGGAGGAGTTTAGTAATACAGTTGGATTTGGAGAAGGCTGAGGTTTTTAATGACTTCTTTGCCTCGGTCTTCACTGGCAAAGGCTCTGACCACACCACCCAAGTCTTGGAAGGCAGATGCAGGGACTGTGAGAGTGAAGACCTTGGGCCCACTGTAGGAGAGCATCTGGTTCAAGACTATCTTAAGAACCTGAACATGCACAAGTCCATGGTACCTGATGAAATCCATCTGCAGATCCTGAAGGAGCTGCCAAATGAAGTTGCTAAGACACTGACCATCATATTTGAAAAATCATGGCAAAGAGGTGAAGTTCCCAATGACTGAAAAAAGGGAAATATAACCCCCATTTTCAAGAAGTGGAAAATGGGTGACTCAGGGAATTACAGACCAGTCAGTCTCACTTCTCTGCCTTGCAAAATCTTGGAGCAGATTCTCCTGGAAGGCATGCTAGGGCACATGGAGAATAACAAGGTGCTTGGTGATAACCAGCATGGCTTCACTAAGGGGAAATCCTGCCTGATGGACAGGGGTGGAGCAGTTGATGTCATCTACCTGGACTTGTGCAAAGCATTCGACACTGTCCCACATGACATCCTTGTCTCTAAATTGGAGAGACAGCAATTTGATAGGTGGACCACTCGGTGGATAAAGAACTGACTGGATGGCTGCATGCAGAGAGTTGCAGTCAATGGCTCTAAGTCCAGCTGGAGACCAGTAAAAACTGGTGTCCCTGAGGGATTGATGTTAGGACTGCTCTTGTTCAACATCTTTGTCGGTGACATGGACAGTGGGATTGAGTGCGCCCTCAGCAAGTTTGCCGATGACACCAAGCTGTGTGCTTCAGTTGATACACTGGAGGGAAGGAATGCCATCCAGAGGGACCTTGACACACTTGTGAGGTGGGCTGATGCCAACCTCATGAAGTTTAACCATGCCAAGTGCAAGGTCCTACACCTGGGTGGGAGCAATCCCAGGCACAGCTACAGGTTTAACAGAAAAGAGATTCAGAGCAACCCTGCAGAGAAGGACTTGTGGGTGTTGATTGGTGAGAAACTGAACATGAGCCAGCTTCAGTGTGCGCTCGCAGCCCAGAAAGCCAACCGTATCCTTGGCTGCATCAAAAGGAGCGTAACCAGCAGGTTGAAGGTGATCCTGCCCCTCTCCTCTGCTCTCGTGAGACCTCACTTGGAGTATTGTGTGCAGTTCTGGTGTCCTCAACATAAAAATGACATGGAACTGTTGGAACAAGTCCAGAGGAGGGCCACGAGGATGATCAGGGGGCTGATCCTGTATGAAGAGAGGCTGAGAAAGTTGGGGCTGTTCAGCCTGGAGAAGAGAAGGCTGAGTGGAGACCTCATAGCAGCCTTTCAGTATCTGAAGGGGACTGTCGTGGTTTAAACCAAGTCCCCCAACTCCCGGAGAGTTAGGAAGGAGAATCCAAGGAATGTAGCCCTCATGGATTGAGATAAGAACGGTTTAATAGCTAAGGCATAACACAATAATAATGATACAGCCAATAACAAGCGAAAACAATACAACACCCCACCAGCCACTGACCCATAACTCACTCCACCCTGCCTGGCCGAGCACCGCGTGCTCTCTCCTCCATTTTTCTCTAGAGCTCTACCCTTCCAGCTCTCTCCTTCCCAGTATGCATCCTGGGCATCACGTGCTATGGTATGGAATATCTCATTGGCTAGCCTGGGTCAGGTGTCCTGTCTCTCCTTCCTCCCGGCCTCCCCTCCTCCACCTGGCTGGAAAAAACCTTGAACAAAAAACACCCTCAAAACATGCTCAAACCATGGCAGGGACCTATAGGGATGCTGGGGAGGGACTATTCATTAGAGACTGCAGTGATAGGACAAGAGGTAACAGGTTAAAACTTAAACAGGGGAAATTTAGATTGGATATAAGGAAGAAATTCTTTCCTGTTAGGGTGGTGAGGCACTGGAATGGGTTGTCCAGGGAGGTTGTGGATGCTCCATCCCTGGTGGTGTTCAAGACAAGGTTGTACAGAGAGTTGGGTGAAGTGGTTTAGTGTGAGGTGTCATCCCTGCTTATGGCCGGGGGGTTTTAACTGGATGATCTTAAGGTCCTTTCCAACCCTAAGTAACTCTTCCATGAGTTGTAAAGAGCAGCTTCTGCCTCCTTAGCATTGGAATGGGCTCTCGGTAAGGAACAAATAGGACAGATTGTGCAACATTCCCCAAAGGAACTGCAAATATTCTAGCTGCTTCTCTTCTGCTTTCTGTCACTGAGAACAAAATCTCTTGCTGATTTTTGCAGGCTTCCTAAATTGTTTAATGGTACCTGCCATAATATTTAATCCAATGCTGTCATGTGAAAGGTCTGAATCTGTAGAAGAGTTAACCCCCTAGGCATTTCTCATATTTAAAGCTAAAGTTAGTTCTTCACTGTTACCCTACTCTTTCGCTTTTGCAGCTGAGTTCTCCCCATAGCTATAGTAATTTCTTGGATAATATCTTTCAGTTCATAGATAGGGGCAGGACAAAAAAAGTGGTGGTGGGGAATTGAAGTCGATACAGGCAGTGTTACTCTTGATTAAATACTGATAATGGCACTTACAGGCAAAGAATCAGCTGATGCAGTGTGGCTTGGTTTCATGTACCTTGTTTCCGAGGTGATGGCATTCATCAGGTTTTCGTCATGAGAGGTGTTCAGATTGCCTTCACAATGCCATTCCACTTCCAGCAAACCAGTTCTTGCCACAGGTTACTTCATTGTCATCATTTGCAGGTGACCCTCTCTGACCTCATCTACATCATTTCTCCCACACACTATTTTTCTGTTGTCAGAAGTCAAATTGCCAAAGATGGTTTCTCCGACAAGCTAACTAAATCTGAGTCTTTTGTACAATTGCAACCTAGATATAGGTTTGTTGTTGGGTTTTATTATTTTTTTAATTTTTTTCTCTAAGTTTAGATAAGAAATCAACTTCCTTTACTCCAGTAATTCAGACAGAATCAGTTGAAAGAGGTGTTAACGTGCATTTGGCAAGGGCTTATCTTTCACAGAACCTGTGAGTCTCAGTGTTTGGTTTCTTTTTTCAAATCTGATACACTTTGCCTAAAATAAGGAGAAAAACCTCACAAACCACCCAACCCAGAAGTGCTGATACAATAGAATTAAGACTCTTTGTATGTCTTCCTCAAATGGAGGCTACTAAATTGGAGAAACTGGCTTTGGAGTGCAAAAATGGCTTCTTTGTAGGCATAGCAGCCTCATCATTATTAACTGAATTGAAGAGTTGACCCTTCCTGCAAAATCGTAGGATAGTAGAAGGGTAAGGGAGGATTTACTTGTACAGCTGGCAGCTTTGTAGACAGATTTCTATTTTTCTTCTCCAACTTACAAGCTAATTACTAGTATAGTAGGCTGTGCTGTTTCCTGAAAGTTAATATGCTTTCATAGGAAACTGGCAATTCAAGGCATAGTTTTGGTGAAGCTGGCCTGCTAATTAGGATCTGTCATAAAGAACCTTTGGTAGACTCCTTACTGATCAAGAAAAGAGAAATATATTATTGCCCAAAGTTAACCATTTGGACATAGCAGGACCATCTTCCACACAAAAGGAAGTCTGTATCTCTGTTTTTAAAATACATTTACTTGGTTTCTGTGAGCAAGGGTCATCAAGAAAACACTGATTAATGTCTAAAACTTGAGCAAGGACTTTTGGAAGCTAGAGAC
This sequence comes from Melopsittacus undulatus, assembly GCF_012275295.1. Taxonomy (NCBI): domain Eukaryota; kingdom Metazoa; phylum Chordata; class Aves; order Psittaciformes; family Psittaculidae; genus Melopsittacus; species Melopsittacus undulatus. Next base: position 41,680,445 of record NC_047528.1, on the reverse strand, counting down.
TCCCTGTTCTAAGGGAAGGGCTGGAAGGGCTTTCTGCAGCTCCCAGAACTGTCAAAGCAAGATAAATTGTTCAGTAAATGCACGAGCTGATCCTGTTCTGACTTGCTGGAGCTTTGTGGTGGGACTCCCTGAGGGATCCCAGGCTTGCTAGGCATGAATCAGCTCAATCCTCCTCACAGTTTATCCTGCTATCCATAAACTCTAATTGGAAAGGATCCGGAGCTGGTAGCAGGGAGACTGCTCCCTCTGAAATTAATGCCTCTGTTCAGGCTTATTCATTAAGAAGGAAATTAGCACTTAATAACCACATGACAGCGTGGTGGAGGTGGTAGGGCAGAAAGCTGTTACACTTACTGTGATGTAGATACATGATCTTCATTCTGCTAGAGTGTACTTACTACCAGAGACTGAAGTGGAAGCCTTTGATATGCATCTCTTGGGTAATGCTGAATGTGACAGGAAACGTTCTGCCTTCCCAGATGTTTATGTTTGGATGATAGCAAGTAATGCCATCAGTCAATAAGCGGCTCACATAGCAGTTGTTGTTTAATCATACAAGGTTAATAGTTAATAATAGTTAATAATTGGATGATAGTGCAATATATTGAAGGAAGATGTGAGGGCTTTTCTGGTTTTTGTTGTTTTTTTTACTTAATGCTAATTACTATCTTTCTTGGAGAAAGTGGTTAAATTCTGCATAGAGGTCAAAATTTAATTGAAGTACATAATAAATTCTCATAATTAAGTAGTTGGATATTAGGAAATATGCCTGTTGCTTAATCTGTTTTTTAATGGTATAACTGAAGAGTATAGGAAGAATTTGTATCAGGAGGAATAAGTTTCTTAAAAATAGGAATTTTTTGACTTAGACAAGGCAGCCAAGAGAAAGCTGATGGGAAATAGGAAGAGAATGGTAAGTAAATACTGCAATGAAGTCAAACCAACGTTTAATCTGCATAACTTGAAATAACAGATTGGGTTCAGTAAACTTAGTACTGATGTGATGCTCATTAAGAATTCATCTTTTGAATGACTTACGTGGAAGCCAGACTGAGGTTCTTGTTCTTGTTCAGTATTTAAATAATCTAGAAAATAGAAGGCAACTGAACTGAACTGAAGAAGATAAGCTGTATTTACTCATCTTTAAAGGGACTACTACCTAGTTTGGGATACTTAGAGAATAACTCTTGGGTTGGTGTATGGAGAGATAATAAAAAATTGAGCTGTGTGATTCTCACTCTGTTGCTGTTGCGTGGTCTTGAGTTTACCCATAGACGCTACATGTGGGCTTAACAAAGATGTTCAAACTGCCATTATAGTTGGTGAAGTGTAGTGAATAAAGTCTGGAGTCTAGAGTGCTAGTGCCTGACCATATGTCGGTGAGATGGGCACTCTGCAATCCTAATTATTTCAGCTGTCTGCTGTGGGAATTCGAATTCTTCCATCAGGCTGATATCAGGGAGGGAAACTGAAAGCTCTCTGGAATGGGACAGGATAGGATGGGATTCGACTACAGGTTGAAGTTCCATCTCTTGCATCAAATGGTAACTGTACCTTATTTATGTGTAGTAATAAAATTCCTTTCCATCTTTTATTTACCACCCACTAAATTATTAATCCAGTTTGTTTACTCATAATAAAGTCTTGTCTAAAGCATGGGTGAGTTGTGTTTTGATTGACAGTTACAGAAATAGTGTATGCAGTATGCATGAATTGCTTTAGCTCATTTTGTCAAAAATGATCAGAATAGGACCCAAAGTATTTAACTATTACATAGCTATCTAGGATGTGAAGATCCCTAACTAGCCAAACACAGTAATTCTGCATCAGATTCTTATGTGCTATTTGGAGTTCATCTTTGTTGTTGAAAACTAGTATGCCAGAAAGTCAGCTTTACTAATTTTTTTAATGTTGAACTTGGTTGTAGCTTAAGTGGCTGTTGCATTGTCTTGCAGGATAGCAAAATCCTTGCTGTCTCTGCCAAGGTTTAAGAATTGTTTCTGTGCATGAGGGTGGGTTGTGTAACACTCACTGAATTAAACCAGTTAATCATTTCAGTCCTTGAAGACACAGAACAGATACTCCAGCTTGGTAGTATAACACCCTTGAAAATACTGTGGAAGGAGGTGAGGGGTAGCTCTGACATACTTGGTGAATGTAAAGTCTTTACATTGAAGCTGTGAACATGCACTACGAGACAAGCTAACCGAGATGTTTGAGGCTTGCTGCTGTCCTGCTGGGGATATAGCTCCATCTTGTTGCTTTTGTGAAGTCCAGTGATTTTGGTATTCTTAAATAGCAGATGGTGTTGAATGACATGCAGCAAAGTGCAGATATCAACAGGTCAAGCTTAAACACACTGATTTGGTATAGCATTGGTGATAATGGATAATGAAGTCTTTGTGTGAATCATTTGGCTTAATGCCCTAGAGAGCTATGACTAACCAATTAAATACTGCAATGTGTGTGTGGCTGTGAAGGGGCAGGAAGGAGGTATTGTACTTGTGAAGCAAAGTGATCTTTGCTGTGCCTGAAATGACAAACACTGTGTTAATATTCATGTAAAACGGTAATACAGCTTCTCATTCAGTAATGGGAAGAGTCCAGATTGCTGCAGAACAAACAATTCTGCCATTTCATGAGCTACAGACTTTTGCGTTTTGATCCACTTCCTTCTGTTTAAAACAGATAAGAATGTTGTATTGTAATCTGCTGGATAACTCAAAAGATTCTGCTAGACCTTCAGCATTTCCTGGGAAATTTATTTGAAATCGTCTGGTGAGATGAAGCAGAAATAAGAGGGAAGGGAAAACACACAAATAAGATGTGCAGTAAGAATTTCTTTCAGAGAAAGTGACTTACCAAGTTTTCTTTTCTAAACAGTCTTCTAATTTTCCAGCTTATCCTATGTTCTCAGCTAGTTGCTGGGCAAGGTACAGTGTGTTATGCCAGCTGCAGCTGATGTTTGCTGCGCACACACTTATGTGTGTATTGGCCAACTAAGCAGAACAGATGCCTTTAGCACATGCTTGACAGTTCTCTGTGCGGGTGCGCTGCACAGCCACTTGCTTACTTTCATTTCTCCTCTCCTCCCTCACCCTTCCCCAATATAGGTCACTCTTAAGGTGGCAAGACAGTGATCAGATTCGGTGGAAGGCTTGGACCCTAGATACTTACATGAATGGGGTAGTCAAGAAGGAACTGATGATGCAGTTTCAGAAAAGGTTTTTTTTTTTAGCCAGGAAATGAGGCTTACAGGGTGCCTGGTCCTTGGGGTTTCACACAGGAGCTTGTGATTATTCCTTCCAGTCCCGTGGCCTGGTTTGCAACTCTGCCATTGTGAGAAGCCTGCCAGCACACTATGATCCCTTACAAAGGCAAATGGGACACCTACAAATAAGCCATGGAGATCCCAATAAGATTTTTCTATCTCTTTTCAAAATAAGTAGGAGTTTCCTTCCAAACATTCTCTTCTTTTGCTGTCTAGGAACTGGGGAGCTCTATTTTCCCCTGAGAGTATCAAATACCTGAAGAGAGGAATGACATTTAAGTGCTGCTTATTGAGTAGCTTCTAGCAAAAGAAGGCCACTGAATATATGTTCTCCCTGTTTGTGCTTGTGAATGTAATTTCTTGGTATTATCCATCTGTTTCTTGTGACTCTAAGGATGGGACATAACCCCTTGTATATTCCTGGTTGTCTCAGAAAAATACCTCAGATACTACTGTTAGTAAGACAAACACCTTTGTGACAGTCTTATCTAAGATCAAAAGTAAGTCAGGCAATATGGAATTTCAGTCCAAGTTCTGTTTCCCAGCACTAATTTTATGCAAAAGGGAAAAAAAATTGACATTATTAGGTCCTATTACATTGCATTGTTATCTTAATAGTTTCATTCTATGAAATGATAAATGAGAATGCTTTGTAAACAGAAATCAGCCTTGCTCCCTGGCTAGAGTTTAATTGGAACCTAAGGGTGTATGAAAAATAAAGGTATCAAGTCGAGGTTGTTGTACAAGTACTTGTTTACCAGAATGCAAGCAGTAGAAACACTACTGTGAATCATAAAGTTGTCTATGCTTTCTGCAAAAGTTAAGCTGGGCAGATGCAGCCTACTGTGTTGCCTGGTTTCTGAATCCTCAGAACAAGCTTTTGAGAAGAGCTGCATCTCTTCCAAGCCCTCTTGAGTTGGACTGAAGAACCATATTTAGGCAAATAACCTCCTTCCTGACAGCTTTTTTTTTCATTTAAGTTCCTCAAGAACCTGTTACTAGGCAGGAGCTGTGGAGAATTTATTTTGGCTTTGCAAAAGCATTGGAGAAAGGATTTGTCTTGGCTTTTTGCAAGATGAGATGAGCAGGCTTTCATGCCATTCTGTTCTCTATTTATGAGGCTGTTCCATAAAGTGGTAGCATATATAAATGGGCTGATGTTCTGTCTGTTGTTTGTCAGCCACCATAGATCAGGTTGAGTTCTTCATGCTACTTATGTGCTATGTAATAAAAATCAACTTTACTGGGGATTGAAGTATCTGAAATCTCATTTTTTGAAGTACAAAGAAACAGAACTTGATGCCTAAAAGTAAACATGGACATAAGTTGAGTCTAATTTAAGAAAATTGGAGCTTTAAATTACTTGTATGTGATTTTTCACCAAATATTTAATTCTGCTTGCCAGTGCTTGTGTTTCCAGGCAGAATTCACTGTAAAGCACCTGTGTATCTTACCTGATCTTATCTCTCCAAGTTCACCTTCAAGTTGAATAGTTGCAGTGTTTTCAATTGCTTGATGCATAAAGACTCAGTACTGTATTTAAAAAAACTAAAGTGTCTGATGGTGGCTTTTCCCTGTTGCTGAAATTTGGTGGTGTCTTACAATTCATATTGTGTTCCTTTAATGTGTAGGAAAATGATGCTACTATGAGCAACTTAAGGAAGACTGACAGAGATACTGAGTGGACGCTGCTGGTTCACCTTGTGTGAACTACTGTAGGTTCGCTAGAACCTGGCTGCTTTAGGAAGCGTCAGCATGAAGCTGAATGTATGAGTGACACAAGTGAGCTTTCTGTCATCTTTCTCTTGGGATGGACTTTGTTATTTGCTTCAAGTTTTGGGAAAAAAGTTTCCCCTTCTCTCTGGAGGAAAAGGGGGGGGGACGAACGTGCAGTTTTAACTTACTCATTATAGGCTATAAGACATAATAAAGGTTTAATGAAAACTTGGCTTTCTGTTTTTTAAGTCAGGTGGAAGTAGAGAAGCTTTTAAATTTAAGAGTATAAAATCCCTCCAAAAATACTTGCACTGTCACATTATAGCAATCTTTTGTTTGTTTTTTTTTTAAATCATAACCTAATAGGAGAGTCCAGCTTTTCAGCAAACCTGGTTTTGTTCGCTCCTTCCCTCTGCTGCTAGTAAGTAAAACGAAGAATGTTTACTCTCTAGCTTCCTAGTCAAATGTGTAAGACACAAGGACCAAGAAGGAGAAGATGTAATCCTTTAAAGGAACAAATAGGCTACCTCAGCTGCTATGGGTTATGTGAGAAAAAGTAACCAAAGAAAAGTAGAAAACAAACCCACCACCTTTTCTCTCAGGAAAAAAACAAACAAACAAACAAACAAAAAGATCTTTTTTACCTGGTAGCTGAACTTCTGTTGTTCAAACATTCTGATACAGACAAAGCTTTAACACAGGTGGGTTTTTTCTACTGCATAGTCTTTGCAATTACTTTACAGAAATCTTACTGCATATATCAGATCAAACCTAAGTAGGCTTTGATTGTGCAGGTGGATTTGAGAGAAAGACCCTCTGTCACTTAATAGGGACGTAATGACTAGAAAGGGTTGATCACTCTATCTGGACTCTTCTGCATGTCACCTTGAAAGGAGAGATTAAAGCCTGTATCTTTACAATAAGGAGGAAACACTGCTGGGGCAGGGGAGAATTTATTGCTGGAAAGAGCAGAGATCTCAGTTTTTCATCCCTTTCTTGAGTGTCTCAGAAAAGGAAGTTCTTTTTCTCCCAAGCAGTTACAATTCAATATTGTAACCTTAACCTTCTACTGGCAAACTTACTTGAGAGATCTGCCAAAGAAATTAAATTGCACTTGTAAATATAACAAACACTGTAGCAAACAAATTCTTTTTTTTTCTGCAGAATAAAATGAGGAATACTTTACTAGCTTCTGCTTTTAAAACCAAAAGGTCTTGAAAAAGGCTGTCACTAAACCCTGCAAATACAGCAAAATAGGAATGAGGATCAGCACTGTGGCCTCCTAGCCGCACTTCCGTACTGTTGTCAAGCACTCTAAAGCCCACTGTGCATGTTGCAAGGTTTATTTACTGCAGCTCTGCATGTGGGTGTTTCTTGGCCCTTTCCTCTATGACTTCAGGACCTCATTTGGAACAAAAGTCCATGGTTGCTTCATGGTTTCTGGCTGTCTAAAGAGCTAGGAAGCTCTTAGCCAAGATGCTCAGCTACTGAATGTGGCTGTTGATGTAAAAATGTAAAGGCTAGAATGAAACAATCTGAAGCTAGAACAAAAATAAAGCGGTGGTATGCAACTTCAGGCCTGGAACTGAGACTCTATGCAGCAGAAGTGGAGCTAGCATTAGTGCTTGGCAAGTGTTGATTTTCTGCATTAATATTTGAAGTCTGCACCTCCATGTGTCTGTTGCTTGGCCACCAGTAGCAAAGGCACATGGGAGGGCCTGTACTGGCTTTTAAGCTCAGTGACTCTTACTGCATTGGTCATCCATGCTATGCTGTGTAACAGTCTAAGAAATCCAGGTTAAAAACAGGCTATGTTTGAAGGCAAAATGTTTATTTAGCAGCATGTGGATAGTAATGAAAATCATAAGTATCTGTGGTTTTTAACTGTGTAACTAGGTTAACTTTGGCCAGCAGCGAGATGGCCATGAGCCACTCACCTCACACTCCCGCCCCCCTATCTCAACTGGAGGTGAAAGTAGGATGGAAAGGGACAAAAAAATAAAGCTTTCCCCATAACCACCCCATTTTTCCAAAACTCAGCTTTACTCCATTCACAGCATTTCATCCTCCTGTATGAATGGTGTGCACTCATTCTGCAGTTTTCATTGAGAAAAGGGAAAAACCCTCCACACACGCTAACAAACCAACCTGAGACAATTGGATCCCTTTTTTTTAATTGGGCTGTCTCTTCCATCGTCATGTTGTTTTTAACTCCATTGTCATCTAGGCTATTAGAGTAAATGCTGGACTCAAACACAGTACCTAATTTGTATTGATATGTTATGCAAGGATATTAATACAAATTAATATGCAATGATTAATTTTGTATTAATATGCTATGCAAGCAGCAGCAGTCTAAAACCACTTGGCTCCTCAGCTGGCACCCTTTCAGACTTGTGGGTGCGCAGATGCTTTACCAAGCAGCTGCCAGTTAAATCCAAGCTGAGTACAAAAACCTGGAATTGCCTGTTCCTGTGGCCCTTATAATAGGGCTCAGGACACGTGTTCATATCCTGGTGGAAAGGTAAGGTTGTCTTAGCATGGGGTGTTTGATCATGAAAGCACAGTGTGTGTTTTGTTAGATAGCACAGGGTGGTGTTCAGATAAGCGTTGAAATTACATAAATATACCTTTGTTCTTAATGTGATCAAGGGACCTGTTGTATTATAAAGAGCAGCTCCCTCCCCTGTTCAGTTGATTTTATATTTTAAATTATCTAGTGACCTAATAACTCTGAAAGTCCATTTTAGCTGGTTTTTGAGCAGCAGCTGCTCGGTAGTCTCATAGCCACAGTTCTAAGTCTGTATTTGAGGAAATATGCTCATGAAGACTGGGAAAGCACTGGAAAAACTAAACAATTTTTGTAAATGAGTGTGTGGAAGTATGTTCTTACCTTCTGCAGATGTGAGCATCCAACCAAGCGTTGTGGAAACATAACCATGTCCACAATCATATTTGTATGCAGCTATAATGATATATAATTTGGAGTAACCATTTTTGGTGTGATATCTTGAGGAAAGTACTGGGGAGAGGTAGTGGGGAAGCTCTTCAGCATCTCATTTCCCAGGTGCATCTTTTCCTTCCCAAGCTAGGAACCCTTAATAGGCACCCTTTTAAGGACCAACTGTGTTAGGGAGATCTGCTTCTGGCAGGAGTTTAATCTGTCCTCTTGTCATCACTTGGGTGACTGTTCTTGTAAATCTGGGGCTTTGTAATCCTCAATATTATTATGCGGTAAGAAACACAGTTTTGTCCACTGTAGTTTTGATAGATACTTGGGAGTCTTAGGGTTGACAGCAAATGTGAGTGTGCTTTTAGTAGCCAGCGTTGTTTGCTCATTCATCTCTTCCCTTGGTAGCATATTTTACTGTCCATATAAATAGTGCTATTAAGCCTTACAATTTCCTTGCAGCAACTCTACTTTGTGTCCTTTAGAATCCCTGTCCACTGTGATCAGCCTCAGAGCAGGCATCATCTAAATAAAACAGGCTAACTATCATCATGAAGCTACTAGTAATGGAAAGCAGTATAGCTTCTCAAATGTTACATGCTGCTGAACAGTTCTAAATTGCTGAAGTTCAAGACTAGTATTTAGATGTGTTGCATCTTTGAAGCAATCAAACAGGCTGAACAAGGATTGTGATAAGCATAAGCACCTTAGCATACTCTTGTACTTCTTGGGAAAGGGAAACATATTAGAAAAACTAAGATCATAGATCAAATTCAAAAAAATGAAAATCTTCACTCTGCACAGCATGAAACACAGGTTAGCTGTCTTATTGCAGTAGAGTCAGTAGAAGCTTCTTTTACATCACCTCATAGACTTTTCAGCAGTACAGTACTTTTAGTGTGATATTAAGATGAATATCCAGTTTTGGCCTATTCAATCCCAGTGTTCCCATGGAGGCAAACAGGATGTAAAAGACTCTTGAAGGGATGTAGATTTAAGTGTCTGTGCAGAGCAGCCTCAGCTAGGCAGGATGAAACCCTGCACAAAGCTGCTCTCATGTGCCACTTTGAAATTTACATACCAAGTATTGGATCTGGGAGCAAACATGTCTGGTCTTATGTTTTTCTGCTACCTTTTGTCATTGTTTGCTCCAGTGCATTGTATCCTTCTTTTAGTGTCCGCTCCTCCCTCTAAAAAACAATAAACAGAACTCCAAGCAGAAAAAGAGATTATTTTGGTCCACTTGGCTTCTGTTTAACTAAAAATATGGAGATATTAATATATTCAGTTCTACTAATTTCCGTTCATGTAAATCCCTGTGAACTAAACTCCCTCTTGGTCTATGAATTTAATTGGGCTTCTCAAATGAGTTACGTGTTTTTCAGGTTTTGCTTCTAGCTAACTGTCCATATTATTGAAATTCTGTGGTTCTAATAAAATTCTCTTGATAAACTAAGAATGTTACACCTGCTTCATTGTATCATAATTCTGTTTTGAAGTTACTAATTTATAGAAGGTATTCATTTTTTTTCTGAGAGCAAAATCACTTGTATCTTATGCTAGCTTCAGATCCCTGAGATGTCATCAGCAAACAAACTACAGAAAGTGGGACTATGACAAGTGTTTAAAAACTCCCAAGAGAATAATAAATCTAACTAGTGTTGTATATTTCTGTCATGTTTGGGATAACCCTTGAAGCTGAGATTTCTGTTGTTCCTCCCTGAAGCGGACCAGTGTCTACTATATAGAAATGTATGGAACTGTTCCAAAAGCCTTGCTGGCTTTGCAAAATGAGTTTCAGCCTTGATTTCAGTGAAAACAGGACATCCAGACATGAAGAAGAATGAATTTCTAATGTAGATAATTCCCAGATAGGCTAAGTTCCCGTAGGGGAGGGAGAGTTGATGGATGAGAGGAATTAAGTTCAGTCCTCAGGGGAGCTTGTTTTCCGATTTCCGTTAATAGTTACATGTTCACTGCTAACTCTCGTCAGCAGACTGGCTTTCAGTTGCAGAGAGAAGTATGTCATAAGCTGAGCTATTTTAAGTAAAATCTAGCTTCAGCTGTAGAAGGATGAAATGATGGATAAAACGAGTTGTACGTTCATCTGTCCAGAGAAAACTGCTGTCTTCTATGAAAGAAGAACTTGCATACTTATTTCTGAAATTTTAATTGAAGCTGTACCTTGCTTTGACTGCAGCCAACCATAACAAGTAAGATCCTAGCTGAAATGATTTAAGAAATTCCTGTGGTAATCTGAAGTGAATCGGATTTATATAGTCCTTCAAGATATCTTATTTAAATGTGTCAGTTAAATAATGTTGGGTTGGTGGCAAAACCATTCTTCCCTTCCCATCCTTCCTCCCATCAATCCAGAAATGGGAGTTTGGTTTCCAGGCCACATGACAGAGATTGCCTTGTTATAGCTGAGTATACTTTTGGCAAACCCTAGACATTGGGGCTCTGCTTCCACAGTCCTCTATGTGCAGGGAATGTACATTAACATATAGGTACCCAATTAAAATGTGCTAACAGTACTAGTGTGCTGGTTGACCCTGGCTGGGCTCCAGATGCCCACCAGAGTAGCTCTGTCACTCTCGTCCTCAGCTGGACAGGGGAGAGAAAGTATAATGGAAGGCTTATGGATTGAGATATGGGAGATCACTCACCAGTTACCATCATATGCAAAACACACTTAATTTGGGGAAAATAATAATGCAATTTATTACCAACCAAACCAGAGTAGGATAATGAGAAATAAGCCCAAAACTTAAAAACACCTTCTCCCTGCTCCTGGGCTTAACTTCACTCCCGGTGTCTCCCTCCTCCCTTCCAGCAGCACAGGGAGATGGGGAAGAGGGGTTGCAGTCAGTTTATCACACACTGTCTCTGCCACTGGTTCTTCCTCAGGGGGAGGACTCTTCAATTCTCTTGCCCTGCTCCAGTGTGGGGTCCCTCCTATGGGGGACAGTTCTGCGCAGACTTCCCCAATGTGAGTCCTTCCCAGGGCCATAGTTATTCGGGAAGAGGTCTGTTCCACTGGGTGCAGTCCTTCAGGATCAGGCTGCCTGGGTCCACTGTGGGGTTTTGCCAGCAAACCTGCTCCAGTGTGAGCTCCTCCCTCCACAGGGCCACAGGTCCTGCCAGGAGCCTGCTAGTGTGGGCTTCCCATGGAGTCACAGCTTCCTTTGGACATCCCTCTGCTCTGGCATGAGGTCCTCCCAGCCTGCAGGTGGATACCTGCTCCACTAGGGACCTCCATGGCCTGCAGGGGCACAGCCTGCCTCACCATGGGCTGCACCATGAGCTACAGGGGAATCTGCTCCAGCTCCTGGAGCACCTCCTCCCCTCCTTCACTGACCTTGGTGTGTGCAGAGCTGTTTCTCTCCCATATTCTCACTCCTCTCTCCCAGCTGTGGTTGAGCAGTAGTTTTTCCCCCTCTTCCCAAATATGTTGTCAGGGAGGTGCTACCACTGTCACTGATGGGCTCAGGCCCACGGTGCATCCAGCTTGGAGCAGGCTGGCATTAGCTCTGTTGGACACAGGGGAAACTTCCAGTTGTTTCTCACAGAAGCCACCACTGTTGTTTTTTTTTTAATATTATTAACAGTAACTCTAGCTCTTTGGACTTCCTCTGTGTGAAAAAGTAAACCAGCTATGCACTTAATTACTTCCAGCTATTAAACCTGAAATCTTACCCATTCAGCTGTGTCTGTATGGCTTTACTTTTGAACACCATAACAATCTAACTGTATTTTATTCTTTTCACAGCTACCATAGGCAGCTGATGAAATCTTAGTAGTTTTAACAGTTACTGATTGCCAAGATTACACTGTTGTGACTTCCAGCAAAAATAGCTCTTGGTGTTCTGTGGTGGAAGCTCTGCCTTCAGGCACGTTATTCATTACTCCTCTGTCTCCCAGGCAAAGTGGTGGTTCAGGACTGGAGAAAGTCTAATTAGGTGGAATCTCCCTGCTCTGCCTGGCACCTGTTTTCAAAGCCGTTGGAATTCAACATCCGGATCAGTTCAGCATCTGGCTTTGAAATCCTTTACCGCTGTGTTTATGCTAGGGTTGTTTGCTGGTTGTTATCTGGGAGAAGTTAATTGTACTACTGGTTGCTTAGGCGTTTGATACTGTCACAAGATAATGCAGTTGCTTTTGTGAACTGCAAGATTACCAGACAAGCTGGAACTTGTACAGGTGTGCATTGCCATAGTACAAGAAACCTAATGAGCATTACTTGGCAGGGGTGGAAAAGCTGATTGAAGGCTATTAGGTTGCAATCCATTTATATTTTCGCTACTCCACACACACTGTCTGAAAAATTATGTGCATTTATCTGTCACAGTATTTAGTGAATGCCCCTTTGAGAAAAGAAGTCTTGAACTCAATAGTAAGTTTTTGTGTGTCTCTGTTGGATTGTCAGCTGCTGCTTTTCTTTCTGGGGTCCACTTTTCTGTAAGCAGAGCCTTGTTTAAGGAAAGTTCGTAGTCAGAAATTTCCCAATACTGCAGTCTAGTGTTTCTGGGAAAACATCAAATAGGAGAAGACCTAACTCCTTAGTTTCACGTCACTGAGGAACTTCTAGCCTTCTTCAGTGGTCTAGAAGTTATTGCAGTGCCTGACTTTTTCTGGACCAAATATATAGATACCTGCTAGGTCTCTTAGACTCAACAGCTGGTAATTTTCCCCTTGTCCCAGACTGAGCACTGAATTAGTAACCACTTACATTTTGTCTTTCAGCAACAGAAGAAGGTTGGTATTGTAATGAATAATTATAAAAGTGGTGGCATCCATTGGAAAAGGATGCATACGATCTTCAATCAAATTTGGGCTGATAATCACTCTAGGAGTTACAGTGGTCTGCCATGCAGGAGTCAAACTCAGTATCTTGACTAGGGAAAAAAAAACAGACTTTTCAAGGTGTGTTCATTTCATTGTGAATCAACATGGTAGTTCATCTTTTTAAATGAAAATATCGAGAGCTTCTGTCTAAAACTACTGACTGAAAGACTGTCACTTTCTTAAACATGGTGCACGGAGCACTCATTTCAGTCTTAGCACTTGCACTTTAAATCTGCTAAAATGAACTATCTTCTGATCTGAGTTTGAGAAGTGGATAGTGCCCATAAATGGGCAAAATACTTCAATGAGTTCTCCAACTGATGCTTTTTTTACCCAAAAGGAAATGAATGCAGAGAATGTATTAATTGTTTGCGACTGTCTGCGTGACAGCCTTATCTTCTCAGGCAAGCACTTTTAAAAATAGGGTATGTGTTAAATAATGATGGAGTTCTTAAAAATGTCATCTTTAATAAACCTCTTACTAGAAAATGAAGTGTCAAATATAGATAAAAATGCATTTTTTTTTCAGGATAAAATTCCTACCTAATATCTGAATTTCTGCTCTCATAGTTTGGAGAAACTTTGGTTAAAGCAGTTGGAAGGTTTAAGATGAGCTGATGTTACAAGAAAGCTGTACTCTGCTGAATCTTTCACTGGGAACTATGTCCCAAACTTGGAAACAAACTTGAGAGTACTTGCATATGCTCAAAGTATATAACTAGTAAGTGAACTGAGACTTAATATTCTATGTATTCAGAGAACATGCAGATCATCATGAGAGCTTTGTACTGAGAATTCTGTGGGTTGCAGAGTATTCAAGCAGAGTGAGTGTGAGCTGTGTCTGAAAGGTGTAAAAGCATCAGCCTGACTAGCCTAAACTGAGGAGTGAAATAATGAATGTAAGATCTTTCCTTACAGGAAAGTGATGATCCTGTTGGGCTGTGCTGTCACTACCATTACTAAGGTTCTTTGATATACCATTGTAGAGTGCTTGTATGCAAGTATAAAAAAGGCATCTGTTGTCACTCAGGCATCTGAGCAATCTTGTAACTTACACATTCTTTCCTGCTAAGTAACTTGATCCACCTTCTATCATTATACTGCTTATTTAAATTTGGATATTTGGCAGAGCAGTATCTTATATACGTGTGTATCACACAGGATGTGTCAGGTGACCTGCAAGTTTGCAGCAGAAATTGGGTCATGTGATAGCTTTTCTAAGCGTACACTGTGTGGCTGTGGTAGACTTTTTGTGCTTATTGACTGTGTCAAAACTAAACAGCTCAAGTAATTCCTGGGTTGGTCTTAAGTAAGAATTATTTTGAGAATTAATTTTATTTTAGCTTACTTATCTAAAAATCTCTCTCTCTTTAGGCTGGTTTAGTGGTAGTCTTCAGCTTTACCTTCAGCAGGAGTATGTGATCTCCCTGATACACAGCATGAGGCTGAATGTCAGAGTAAAGTTCATTGCTCTGTAGTAGTTCTTTAGAACCAAACCTAGTTGGATCCTGACCAATCACCTGGTAAAAAATACAGGCCAGGCAAATAAGAGGAAGACTCTCTCCTGAAAGCAAAACTTCACTATATGCAGTTCTTTAATGTTTTTTTTTTGCTTGTTTCTCATGTGTTTTCTATTGCTGTAAGCTTTGGCTGCACTTAGGAACCTGTAGAGAACAGCAGAAAAGTGAAAGTGCTAGCTGCCAGGGGTGACAGTCAGCTTGAAGATCTAAAAGCTGCTTTCACTGGGTCTGTCTTTGCCAGTTCCTTTGTTCCAGCTTTCCTGCTACTGAGCTTGTGTTGTGTTAGCCCAGACTAGCAGCATAATGAAGTTGATGGCAGGTGCTTATTACTGCCTGCTGTGAACCGGACTTTGCGTTTTCTAACCTGTATTTTTAGAAGTACACTAAGTGCAGGTGGGTTGTAAAAATGCTTAGCAGTTCGGTTGCTATTCTTTTCCCTTTGTGACAGCATTTCTCTTGGCTACAAATCCTCCTGATTTCTGTAAAACTGAAGGTGGTCAGTATTCCTGCAGCACTAAGTCACCTGATGGAGACAAATTCTTATGTTCCAGTTTGTAAATATCTCCAACATAAACAGTTAACAAATTGCTTGTGTGACTGCATAAATTGTATAACTGTGGGCTGGTCTTTCATCTCTTTATTGGAAAGATGCATTTTTAATGATGAAAACTGTTGAGTGGAGCACTGTCACCAGTGTGCAAAGCAGCAGACTGCTGTAGATTTAGAAATATGAAAGGTTTGGATGATCAGTACTGCACTAGCTGGATGGCAGTAAAAATGTTTATAGCAGTTAAAAGAAAACAATTTTTTCCCTCTCCCACCCTTCTTTTCTGGTTGAGAGCAGTTACTGGTATCTTGCTTTGGCTGGCATTTGAGTGTGTTTTTGTGTAAGATAAGAAATTTGCCTTGGTGTCGAGTGCCTGATATGTAACAGGATGTGATATGTGACTTATTTTGTCTCTGTTGTGTGTCACTGCTGTGGCTGTTAATATCTAAGCTGTCTCATGGATATACAGCTGAATACCAAATGAAAGGAGTTATGTCCAATTGTTCCTAATTTTGTCTCACATTGGGCTGGTTTCTAACTGATAGATGTCAGATTCTTCCGGCATTCAGCAAGGAGCAGGGAGTTGATTTCTGGACAGCATCCTGTTCCTCCGTTGTTTGTTTTTAAGTATCCATAGCTGGATCATGCGTGGGTCTCGTTATTCAAACCCAAGGCAGCACGGGAGCTTCCAGCCTGAAGTCAGGAAATACTTGGCTCCTGAAGTATAACGGTTGCTGTGATATCACGAGCCAAGCCTGAGGAAATGCTACTCCACCACCAGCCCTTTGTGCAAAGGGGATCTTTCTGCACTCACTTATCCCAGGAATCTGTTTCTGAGTCCTCATGTTCATGACACTGAAGTTCGGTGACTGTTTTGCTTGGACATGCCTATGCTTCTGAACTGGAGCTCACATGAGAAGGTACTGACTGCTGCTAATGTGCATGTGGAGTTCATTCATCTCACGTCTCTCTGTGGTGGAAGGAGTCTGACACTGCACCTTGCGTGGTGAATGAGTAAGAGGGGCTGAGCTTCTTACTTGCTTTGAAAATAATGGCCTTGCTAGAGCTGCTGCCATTAAATAGCCAGATTTGTCAGGCATGTTTGTTAGGTTAGTTCTTCCCAATCGTGCTAATGTTTATAAGCCTTATAGTATGAAGAGGGACTTTGCTTTGTTAATAAATTCCAGACTGAAATTTTCCATGTGGAAGCTAGAAACCAACTAACAAGAGCTGCAGCTTCCCTGCATAGTAAAATTCTGTCCAGCTGTGGAAATAATGATATACTACAAGTGAATTTTGTTCTTTGCCGCAAGTCCTAAGTCTGGGTTAAATTTGAAAGCAGTGCTTGGTAATTACCACAGGAGAATTTGAATGTTATCCTTCCAGCAAAAAGGGGAGCTCCACCTTTGTTCACTGGAGGCTGTTGTAAATTCAAAGGAAAGTTTTGGGTTTTTTTTTAATACTTCAGCTTCTGTCACTTCTATTAAAGAAATCATGGAGTATCACCATGGAGATACTCTGCCTGCTCTAGAGCTGTGACAAACTGTTCTGGTGTTATGCTACAGCACACAAGATTTAGTAGACTTGATATCCTCTCTGTTTTGGAACTTCAGGATATGGCAATAAAAACCTCACAGCTGAAGTTCTTTTGGTGTTTTTTTTTGGGTTTAAAGTGGGGTTGATAAAGGTGGAATGAATTATAATGAAAAATTTGTTGCATGATATGAGAAAACCTGAGAAGAAAGTTTTCATTTGGTGTTACTTATTTTTCTCTAGTCCTTTCCTTGGTTTCAGTCCTTGCTTTGGTTTTAGTCAAGTCAGATGAAAGAGCTTGGATTAGCTGCATCAGTTAAACTGATGATTCCAGTGTCAGAATACATTTCTGTGTTTGAACACAGTGAAGTTTCTTGGTGTGTAGTAGAATAGTTCTTGGCAGTACTATTCACATGCACTTTGGATAGTGTACTATTTATGGACGAGGAAGGTGTTTGCTCTCCATTACGTATTGACCCTGTTCTAGGTCCAGTCATAAAAGGACAGTACTGGATGGAGCCTGTGAACTGCAGAGCTGGAATTAGCAGATCTAGGTTATTAATATATCTGTCTTTTAGCCAGGGCTGAGTGCTGCAGCCTTATTTTATACAAGCTGGCCAAGTGGATGATACAGAGCAGTAGGTTTGTATCTAGGTCTGTAGCCAAGATCTTGGAGGAGGAGGGCAAAGGGAGTGTGAAAATGGAATAGATGGGGGGGGACTAATTTGCTAATATTGATGCTGTCATTAGTTTCAGCTTATCAAATGTCTGCTGTTTGTGAAAATGGAGATTGTGACAGAATAACGCCTGTCATAATTTACATCTGACATTGTATATTCAGAGCTGTGTCTTACTGTAGGTAGTGCAGAACCTGATCAGTGCTGTCTTTTCTGGTTTGAGTACAGCTCACTTTACTTATTGAATCACCACTTATTGAATGAGATTTAATTGGGTGAAGAATGATTCATACAATCTTAGGCTGCTCAAATATGAGCATAAACTTAATTTGGATTCCCAAGGGTTGGTTTGGGTTTATTGTTTCTTTTGTTTTTTTTTTTTCCTTTAATTAGACTTATTAGATTGATCATGTTTCCCTTGAATGAAGTAGTGCCTCATTAATATGGTGGAGCTCTTCTTACTTGCCACTTAATTCACAGTATTGGTTGGTTGGTTTTGTTAGTGTGGTTTCGGGGGGGGGGGTATGTGGAGTTAAAAGGGAGTTGGGGTTTTGGGGTTTGTTTTGGGTGATTTGTTCCTCCCCCAGTTTTGTTTCCCCCAAGTTTTGGAGTGTTCCTCACACTGAGGAGAAACAGCAGTATCACACATATGGTCTTGTCCTTACAGTGCCCACTGTCTACCCTTGTCTTTTGCATTTGTGGGAGGTTTGGTACAGGCCATAGAATCATAGAATCATAGAATAGTTAGGGTTGGAAAGGACCTTAAGATCATGTAGTTCCAACCCCCCTGCCAAGGGCCTGGACACCTCACACTAAAACCATATCACCCAAGGCTTCATCCAACCTGGTCTTGAACACTGCCAGGGATGGAGCATTCACAACCTCCCTGGGCAACCCATTCCAGTACCTCACCACCCTAACAGTAAAGAATTTCTTCCTTATATCCAATCTAAACCTCTGCTGTTTAAGTTTCAACCTGTTACCCCTTGTCCTGTCAGTACAGTCCCTAATGAATAGTCCCTCACCAGCATCCTTGTAGGCCCCCTTCAGATACTGGAAGGCTGCTATGAGGTCTCCACGCAGCCTTCTCTTCTCCAGGCTGAACAGCCCCAACTTTCTCAGCCTGTCTTCATATGGGAGGTGCTCCAGTCCCCTGATCATCCTCGTGGCCCTCCTCTGCACTTGTTCTAACAGTACCATGTCCTTTTTATGTTGAGGACACCAGAACTGAACACAATACTCCAGGTGAGGTCTCAGGAGAGCAGAGTAGAGGGGCAGGATCACCTCCTTTGACCTGCTGGTTACGCTCCTTTAGATGCAGCCCAGGATATAATTAGCTTTCTGGGCTGTGAGTGCACACTGAAGCTGGCTCGTGTTCATTTTCTCATTGACCAACACCCCCAAGTCCTTCTCCACAGGATTACCATGAATTACCTTTTTGCCCAACCTGTAGCTGTGCCTGGGATTGCTCCGACCCAGGTGTAGGACCTTGCACTTGTCATGGTTAAACTTCATCAGGTTGACATCAGCCCACCTCACAAGTGTGTCAAGGTCCCCCTGGATGGCATTCCTTCCCTCTAGCATATCAACAGAACCACGCAGCTTGGTGTCATCGGCAGACTTGCTGAGGGCGCACTCAATCCCATTGTCCATGTCAGCGACAAAGATATTAAACAAGACCGGTCCCAACACTGATCCCTGAGGGACACCACTCGTTACTGGTCTCCAGCTGGACATTGAGCCGTTGACCACAACTCTTTGAGTGCGACCATCCAGCCAGTTCTTTACCCACTGACTGGTCCACCTATCAAATTGATGACACTCCAATTTAGAGACAAGGATGTCATGTGGGACAGTGTTGAACGCTTTGCACAAGTTCAGGTAGATGACGTCAACTGCTCCACCCCTTTCCATCACTTTTGTAGCCCCGTCATAGAAGGCCACCAAATTGGTCAGGCAGGATTTTCCCCTAGTAAAGCCATGCTGGCTGTCACCAAGCACATTAAAAGCAGGGCTTGTCTGGGAGTTGAACCCAAGCTGCTCTTCTGTGTTGTCTTGGCTTTATTCAGAGATTTAGGAATTCCTATAAGTTCTGTTTAAGGATCTAAAAGTTCATGTGTCACTGTTGCCTCCTGACAGGCATGTACAGTTCTTGACATCCTGAAGAGGAAGAAAGCTCACCTGAAGCTCTCACATTATGTTTGGTATCAATTTATTAATACCTGACAGAGTTCAGCATGCATAAGGTCACTGCTGTATTAGAGAAAGCATTGTGTGCTGTGTTAATGTGAAAACACTTTAATAAATTTTGAATGTTTCAGGAGTCTGTCTTCTTAATATTACTAAATGTTTTCTAAAACTGATTAGGCAACTTCATCCTGTCCATTCAGTATTTTAAATTTCCATTCTGCTTACTGTCTGGTCTTACTTTGCCCCACACTTTCAACATTAACAGGTAATAAACTAATATCCAAATCCAAAAAAAGTTACACAACTTTGATGATGAAACTTTTGTGACTGGGGCTTCTTGAAAACGAGGATATATGCCAAAGAAATGTGGAAAACCACATTGGGGTGGTTGCTGTGCTTGAGAATTGCATAACTTTGCCTGTATCTTGCATGTCAGGAAAATATAGTTCAGACTCTTGTTGAGACTCCAGTTGATCCCAGTTATGGATAAAGATGGTGAGGTCTAACAGTACAAGCTGACACATTGTCAATCATTGGGCACACCATCGTTGATATACAGATATTCCTGTACACCAGAGACCAATAGATCCTTGTGTATGACTAATTGCCAAGCAATGTTAGTATCGGTCTTGCATCTTATACTTGAAGCTATTTTTACACACCATATTATCTAGAGGATCCATGAAACAACTAACAAGCATCTGGAACTGGTTCTGAACTGACTGATGTTACTTATCCATTTTGATATCCCTGTATTACATTGTTTTCTTCTCCATGTGTATATAAGAAAAGTATTCATAACTACAGAGATTAAATGGTTCTCAATTTTTCACCTTGATTTATCATTTTGTTTCTGTGGATAGATAGAACAATAGGAAAAAATGAATACTGGTGAGGGTGTAAAAAAAAAATATAGCCTGTAAAAGAGGCAACCTAAACAAAACATGGAATATAAGGATTGGTTGGGCAGTATGAGCTGAAACCTCTGCTCTTATGTTAGGATCCTTCTGTGCTGAAGTGAAAATACTGTAGTGGTTTATGTGGGAGGTAGAAGCAAAAGCTGCATAGGGATTGTGAAATAGTAATTGTGGCTCAAATAGTAGTGTCTGAAAAGCATGCACAATCTGGAAAAGATGGAAATAAAATCAAGTGATAAACAGCAGGATGGTGGGCTGTGAAGTTTTTTTATGGAGTTGCAGTTACTTAAAACTGTGTGTATGTTTGTGGGGGAGATCTGTGACAGAGGAGGGGATGGGTGGGGAATCCTGTTGTGGTATACTTGATAGTGTCTTTTCTCTAGTCTGTTTGGAGATCTGCTGGCAGGGGAATAGGATGTGTTAGGAGGCTATTGGGTATTATTGAAAAGATTTAAGATTTCCTTCTCTAGTATTTTATCTTAGATGTGAGTGGCAGAACCCAGTTATTGGCAGGGAAGTGATAGTACACTTTTTAAAAAATCCAAATTTAACAGCTGACATTGTTTATTCTAATTGATTACACGTAGAATTCATGCATTATAAATAGAATTTTTGTATGTCACTGTACTTCAAATAGAAATGTAAGTGGATTGTTCTGTAGCAGGATCTAACAAGGGAAATCTCAGTTAAAACACAGCTAGCTTGTGAATTTTGCAAAGATAGAGAGCTAAGGAGTTTAAAGTCTAGAGCTTCGTTAGCACAGACCATAGAAAGACTAAGAGGACTGATCACTGGGAAAAGAGCTGCATCTTGGGATATGAACCAACATTATAAAGTGAGAATTATCCATGTCCAGCTGAGCTGGAATGGCTGGGAGGAAGCACACCACAGGTGTTCGTAGGGCAACCTGGTAGCGAGAATGAGTGAAGATTAAATACACTCTGCTATCTGTGTCCTATCAAGACTAACTTTTAGCCTTGCTGAAAACTGAGCTGATGATGACATCTATAGGGATGAAAGCCGAACGATCAGTAGATCTTAGGGTAATTGAGCTTCATTTTGCAATAAATGTACTATAAGCAGATTTGAGCTGAATGCCCAGTGGATGAGGAGGGTGTAACGAGAGATGGGGATTAAGATGAGGTAATTTTCCACTATGACTTGCAGAAGTATTGGTATATGAGATTACTGCCTCATTAGCAAGTTTCAGCTGGTATCATGTGACTGAAAGAAAGAGATACTGTAGGGATCATGGATTATTTACTGAAGTGTGGAGTTTATCTTTTCTTAATAGAAAAATACTTTGAAACAAATTATCAAATACAGATATGGTGGGAAGCTGTATGGAATACTAAAGTTGTTGATTGATTGAATTGGATTCAGTGAGTGTTGAGTTTCTCTTGCGAAAAACATCAGATAATTATTCTCTCTGGATCTTATTGTCACTAATAACTTCACCAATGCATGTAATGTGATGTCATTCATGATCCTTCCAGAGAAGATGAAACCTGGTGAGAAAGGGGTTTGGTTAAACAGAGGTAGGTACTGTCAAAAGAGCAGCTGGAATTACTCTGATCTGCAGCCAATAAAGTTGGTAAAGGAAGGCAATATATGTTGTTTAGTGCAGGCAAAATGAAAAAGGAGCTCACATATTAAGTATGCTAATACTGAAGGTAGACCTTCCCAAGGTGATGGGGATAAAATGGGGGAAGAACCACATAGCCTTAAATGACAGGGCTGAAATCATGAGTTTCTACTGGAGGTGTGCAGTTTGACCTTACAGGGTATAATAGGAATCTGTAGGTAAGAATTATGGAGTAGAACAGAGATTTGGGTGTGCTGCTGCGCTGCATGATGACCAAGACAGTAAGGAAGTGTGACCTTAAAGTGAGCTAGGTCATAGGGTAGATGGGGTGAGGTTTTAGTAGTAGATAATAAATGAAACTAATGCAATTGTACATGGTCCTTTGGTATATATTCCATATGCTTGCTGCCTGTATTCCAGAATTGTGAATTGAAACTGGTGGGATTGCTGATCTCTTTCACAGAACTGTTCCCACAGCTAAGAATGGAGTATCTGGCTCTGCAAAAGAAAACCAAAGAAATAGTGATGGCTCTGTGCAAAATATGTCAGGAAGAGATGCTAATGTGGCAAGAGGGCTACAGAAAAGAGAAGGCAGTCTCAGTTAAACAAAGAAACAAACAAAAAGTTGCGAACATTTATCAGTAGACCTTCTGGTAATTTAAAACTCTATATTCTGAAACAGGTTCTAGTAAAGAATTAAAAAATCATTTGCTTTGTTTCCATTGCATAAATTTTCTATACAGAATTTAGAATTTACTATTTTTATATTTTCAGCCAAGAAACTAATGGTAGCTGACTGAAGAAATAACTTGTGTGAATATTTACACTAAGAAACTTTTGATGTATCACTGCCTGTGCTATCTGATTTGTGGCTGCTAACCAGACTTTTCGTACTGTCCTTCAGGTTCCTGATGTCATCAGCAGCATAAGACAAGTCTCCAAAGCAGCACTGAAAGAAGATGCCAAACCAAGTAAGGATAGTGAAGATGCCTTCTATGACTCTCAAAAATTTGAGGTCTTATACTGTGGAAAGGTGACAGTGGCTCACAAGAAAGCTCCCTCCTCACTAATTGATGATTGCATTGAGAAATTCAGCCTTCATGAGCGCCAGCGCCTGAAACTATTAAACGAGCAGCGAAATAATGAGTCAAGTTTGGACTTACCCCTGTGTGAAGGAAATGCTCCAGCTTCTCCATTGGGTAGCCCATTTGAGGAGCTGGACAGCCCAAATAACACTGGAGGGCATGCTGCGATGTTTACAGTCGGCAGCCAGACCAGCTTGGCCAACCTGGCCAGCACTCGTGGCTCCTTTCCAGAGCGAATCTTAGAGGACTCTGGCTTTGATGAGCAGCAAGAATTTCGCTCCCGGTGCAGCAGTGTCACTGCAGTTATGCAAAGAAGGGTTCATGACACAAACTTGAAAACACAGCCACGCAGGAGGCATGCAAGTGCACCCAGTCATGTTCAGCCTTCCGATTCTGAGAAGAACAGGACAATGCTGTTCCAGGTGTGTACTAGGATGCGCAATTTCATGTTGGTTTTGCACTTTATCCTTCCCCATGCAGTTTGAAACTGAGACAAGTTTTGTGAGATAAGTAATAGGGCTTCAATATGGTTTCATGATTAGTCATAAATATTTATGGATCTACATAAATGCTTGGAACACAAGTAGCTCCACTTTCTTAAGAAAGTCACCTCAACTCATGATCTCAGGTAAACTTTAAGAAAAAAATAATTACGTATGGAGTAATTATTTACAGGAGCAGAGTTTCTAGTGAAATAATTATTTTATATGCAGTTCTGGTTTGTCTGTACTGGTGAGATCTAAGACATATGTGAAAAAAGTGAGTATACTTTCAGAAAGAGAATTGATAAAGACTTCCATGCAGACAAACCCTTTTTCTTTTGTCACATTAGAAAGAAGCTCACAACTTCACATAAGGCTTTCACAGCCTTATGTTTGAGGCAGCCCCTTTATGGTAATGTTCAGCTTGTCTTTTTCACATGAGTACTGAATGTCTATGCACAGAAGGTTTCTTCCTTCAGACCTCATGGTTATTTCTTCTCTTGCCTGAAGTACATTTGACATCATCAGAGCTTCTATTGAGAAAACAAAAGGACACTTGAAGGAGGTGACCCATAAAAGAAAAGAGCTTTGGACCTTAAAATAATGGGGCTAAATGCCTGGGTTTTGTCTTCTCATTTGCTTTAATGATCATTCTTGCCTTTTATTCTTTTGGAAAGATGCTAACTGAAGTGAGAATGCATTGCCCTTTCGAAAGCCACAGATATCACTAGTAATGAAAAGGATTTAGCTGAGAAACTCCCTGAAATCTGTGGAACAAGTTCCATACGCTTGAGAAACAGTTTGGGAAAGCTGAAAGATAGCTTACTGCAGAAACTACTCTTTCTCATCCAGAATTGCTACAAAACCAAAAGATCAAGATAGTTTCTCAGCTGATCTATGGTATAGTTAAAAAAAATCTTCAAATTCTGTTTTTTATTACAGCTTTTACTTTAGCTGCATTGTTTAGTAAAGGTTTTAGTATTGTCTGTCAAACATGTGATCTTTGGACCAAACTAACTCCAAAAGAAAAGAGAGGGACAGGGAAGCTGTCTTCTTTCCAAGTCTTTTTCCTATTCAGCTGGTCTTGCTGAAATATTCTTACTCAACATAGGATGAATTATAGCACCCTCATTCCTGCTAAGTAAGCTGTTGTGCCAAAGGTACTCTTATGTAAACAAGAAATGGTTAGATTTGTGACATTTTTGCTGCTGTTAGTGTTGTGCCTCCAAGGCAGTGATAAACTAGACTTTATTTTTGTCCCCTCCTCCCTAGGTTGGAAGGTTTGAAGTTAACCTCATCAGTCCAGACACCAAATCTGTTGTGCTTGAAAAGAATTTTAAAGATATCTCCTCATGTTCTCAGGTAAGCGTTAATAGGAAGCAATGTGTAGATCATCAGGAGAAAAGCAGTTTGTCAGCTGGATTGTCTTGTTGGTCTATACATAGCTGAAAAACAAGAAATTCAGAATACTTTTTCAGCATTCTTTCCTCTTTTCCTTTATTCAGTCTCAAAGGCCATTTTTAAACAGTTTATCCTACCTAAATTATTCTGAATGAAAATAAATTGCTGCAAAAGGGATAAAGAGGGGGTAAGGATTTTGAGCAATTGTGACTAATATATCTAGAAATCCTACATGAAGTTTGATGCATCAGCTTATCTGGGGAGTACAGCTGAAAGAAATTGTGAAACTGTGATTGCTTCATGAACACTTGCAGCAGACTTGAAGTACTGATTTACATTTGCAAGCGTAAGAGTTATTATTCAAATCAGGGCTTTCACTCATCTGGTAGCAGTTTCAAGTAAGATACTGCACAAAAATAACTCAATGTTATTCCCCAGAAGCTTAAGTACAAAAAAGATGTATGCGAAATAACCAGTCTGAGCTGTGGTAGTGGCAGCTTTGATCATTGGTCAGAAAACAAAGTATAAACTATTCTGCTTTGGATAGGATTTTGGAAGTAGTTTAATCTCCATTTAGGATGCTCTGAATATGCTGTTTCTGAGCAGCTAAGCTCCTGAAAGTCTCTGGAATGAAAGGAGGGAAGCATTGGATCAGCCCTCTGGAAAAACAGCAGTTCAGTTGCATCCTTTCTTCTGGAGAATATGGCAATAGGGGAACCTAGCTATGTATGTTAATAAATAGATGTGTCTTGCAAAGTTAAAAGCCAGGGCTGAGGGATTCATCTTTCTATTGTCTTGTTGTTCAGCAGCTTTTACTTTGGGTACTTTATCTTTTGAGGTCTTGTCTTACTACCTTTTTTTATTCACCATGCACATGCATCACTTCAGGCCTCCTTAAACATTGTTATTCTAGTTTAAAATACTCCTTCTGGCGTGCTATAAAGCTGTATTTCACCCCTCAGTGCTTTCATTTTAATGCTAATAGCAAATCTGCTCTTGCATGACTATGCTATCGGTGCTAATACAAAGAACTGGTCAGTTCTTGTAACTCAGGTGGAGTGTTGAGCTACCAACTAAAGGTCTAGGCCCTTAATCTGACTCTGCTGTTGAACTACAATTTGTATTATTCCTGGTATTCCTGGTAGAGAAAAAAGGCAAGTGCAAGTATAGAACGGGACAATGTAATCAAACAATAATGTATTAACAGCTTTATAAAAGATAAGAGATTCTTAAAATAGTGGTATGGAAAGCAAAATCTGCCGGCAGCATGACTCCCATTTGATGTCCTGAGCTGAATAAAATTGACACTTCAGCTTTACATACTGAGCTCCTGGGTTGTGTATACATACTGATAATAGTCAATAAAACAGTCCTAAGCAGGTACAACCTTTGTTCTGCTGAGTCTAAAGTGAGGTGGAGACCAGCAAGATCATGGTAGACCTTCAAGCCCTGACTTTTCTTCAGTACAATAACTGTGTACAGTACACAGTGTTAGATAATGCTGTGTGTTGGGCTTTGAGGGTGGAGATTTTTACTCCACCTCTTCACTTTCATTTGGAGCAAAGCTTTTGTTATTCTGCACACTTGAATAACTCAAACAGGCACTATCAGTACTGCAGGGGGGTTGGTTTATTGTTTTCTTAATGCAAAACTGCTACTTTAGAAAAGTTGGGGTTTTTTGAATATATTCAATAGAAATGAAGCATTAATTTGTTCCAGAGTAAGGATTTGATTGCATAAGCCTCATCAGTACTTCTTTTAAGAACTTGGTGCTAGCCACAGGGCTTCTCTGTTACGGATTATAGGGCAGTAATTTACTGCATATTGTGAGACTGCAGTTAAGGAATGTTTGTTCTTGTAAGCTTTACAAACAATGAAAAGGAGATGTTCTGTTCAGCTAGCATTCTGGATTCTTTTAGTTTGGTCTAATAAAAGTATTTTTATTCTATAGCTTAAATATGGTTGATTGTTGCATTCAATTCATTATCTGCATTCCATATAATTGTCAAAGCAGCAAATGTAATTGATGATAAACCCCACATGTGCTGTCTAAACTCAGGTGTCAAGTGGCTGTACAGGTTTTCTTGCTGCTGCTTTGCTGACCTTGAGGGAACCCTGAACAAAAAAGCACTTTGCTTTTTTGGCATGCCAAGTCCAGCCACCCTCTGAAAGAAATGTGATGGAGTTAATTG
Organism: Melopsittacus undulatus; assembly: GCF_012275295.1. Taxonomy (NCBI): domain Eukaryota; kingdom Metazoa; phylum Chordata; class Aves; order Psittaciformes; family Psittaculidae; genus Melopsittacus; species Melopsittacus undulatus. Next base: position 41,653,531 of record NC_047528.1, on the reverse strand, counting down.
AGAAACATACTGTGTTACTCACGCTTCAGTAGTACAAGCGGCACTTCCATCTCCCCCTCAGATGTTTCACAGAGACTGAGAATCAAACAGGAGTAGACTTGTTCAGGCACTGTCAGCCGCGAGGGAACTGCCATCTCACTGAACCACCTTTATTAAATATGGTTTCCTTGCAAAACAGAGGGAACAGTTCACTGTTCTATAGATCAACATTTGTGTATACATCTGTACTTTTTTGAAGACTTCATGTGTCACAGGAAAACTATTCAGTTAAGTCAGGATTAGAGTGGACTATGTAAACTAATGCCATTTATGCCATCTTGGATGCCATCTGCATCTTTGTTAAGTTTTGTTTAAGTAGCATAAATGTAACTTTTGGAATTTTGTTTTTAAAAACTGCAGCATGCCGTGACAATATGTTCAGTCTGTCACGTACTGCATTACCAATTTTGTCTACAGTATTTTCTGTAGTGACAAACAAGTTGTTTTGCCTCCTCCCTGATAACAGGTGTTTTCTTTGGAGATGGATCCAAGCAACCAAGTTTCTGTTGTATTTGAACTTGAGGGATTAGGCTTTCTTTTGGAGAAAATCTACTATTCCCATACTCAGATGATAAAAACATTGGCAAAAGCTTTAACAATAGTGAGTCATGTTCCATGAATTGGGACTGGGATTATAATGCTTCTTAGGAAGCAGCTCTCTTTGATCTTCTCAGTGCTGTTTTTAGCAAGGCAATGTTCCCTGTCAAGCAGTTATACTAGGATCTTGAAAGAAAACATTGGTAGTAATGTGTAGTAAGTCTTGAAACTTCTGGTATGTTAGTCTCAAAGAATTTATCTAAGAATTTGGTTGGAATTCTGCATGTCACCACTCCTTCCCTGCTCTTTTTGGTGTAGTCCTAACTTGTATTACAGGAAGGTAAAGATCTGTTGCTACTTTGATGCTGCTGCAGTCCTATGTTTTAGTGTGGGCTCATTACATCAAGTTTTTACTGTAGAAGCCATTCCACTTACACTCTAGGATTCTTTAGTTCACTTCCTTGAAAATCCAGTTGTCTTAATGGAGGAAATGCAGGCCTAGGTCTATTGGCGTACAACTTTTATTTTGACTGTGGAAAGAATTTAATGTAACTTTTAAATATGAAAAGCCATTTTAAGGATAACTGTTGTAGTTGTAAAGGACATAATTAGGAGTATGTATTTTTTGATTTCTCAAGTTTTTCTATTAGTAAGTGTTGGAGTCTGATAACTTGTTTTAGGATCGCTTTGGAAACTAAAACTATTTATAAAATAGTCCACTAATGCTGTTTTTAAACTCTTTCAGGGTATAAAACACGTCGATCACTTTGGTTTCATTTGTCGGGAATCTGTTGAAGCTGGGTTAAACCAGTACGTTTGCTATGTGTTCCAGTGTGCAAGTGAGTCTCTGGTAAGTATTTATTAACGATCCTAACCTTTCTGTCAGAGAACATCTGAGGCATTTCCTAAACCATGGGAGTCTGTTATTCTACTGTGTAAGATGAGACTCAGTGATTACGTCTTCTCAGGTGTGAGACCTCAGTTGTAAATGTGGAAATACGCAATAGGAAATGCATACATTCTGCTGATACATAGCCATATCCTGCTACTCTGCTGATGCATCTATCAATAACAAATAGGAAAATATCCAGATGGATGAGTTCACACATGCAGACTGCCAGCATATTTAGTCTCTGTATTTGATTGTAACTCTTGCATTTCCAATTGTTGAGACACTTGGTTCTCCATTAAACATGTAATGGATTGAATCAGGGACAAAGCTGATGAAAAAACCCAAACATCCTTTTCAGAGTAGGGTTTAAACTACTGGCTGATCTTGCATGTGGCTTTAGCCTGCATGTGGCTTTAACATATTATAATAACGTGAGACACATACAGGAGATTTTGGCTACTACATTTTTATTTTAAAGCACTGACACTTTAAAAGAAGTTGGTTTCTGTTCTGAAAAATGTTTGTCCCTGATGGCAGTGATAACCGCTGCTCACTCTTTTCAGCTAAACTTAAAAATCACTCTTATAGCTAGCTGAAAATGTGGTTGGTTGATCCATTGACTAGCTTGAGAGTGAATAGTATTAGATCAATAAAAGTTAAAGCATCTGACAGCCCTGGGTATGCAATGGTAGCTGCGGCTGCACTTTTATCAAGATGGGAGCGTATTATGAAATCAGCCCAGTCTTTGTACTACCAGAAAATGTTACATCTGACCTATTGATAAATCTGACCATGCATAATTTGAAGACTTATAATGTGATGTATAAAGAAACCATGTTTTTATGAACCTCTTTCCATATTTTAGTATTGATATGTGTAGGTATGCTCAGATTGCAATATAAAATAAGCATTTCTGAGCTATTTTAAGGTGCAGTCTCTTGGATTCCAGCAGCAGTTTGGCTGTGGCAGGGCAGAGCTGTAAAACCTAATGCTTTCCGGATTCTGTGCTTCTAAGCAGGCTATATTGGTAGGCTTGTGTATATTTGCTCTGAACCTAGCTACAGTTTGTCCTACAGTTCTTATGATTTTAGGGTAGTCATAATCCACATACTTAACATTGTTCTATGGATCTTCCATTTGAGAGGCATTGTTGCCAACTTCAAAAAGATCTCAGGCCTGTATTGCAGGATGGGTATTCACTGTTCAGTGCCCTGCTTTGTTGCTAAGAAGAGAGAGCACCCAGAAATTATAGGTAGTGCTTAAAACTGCAGATTTTTAAGAAAAACAATTGAACAAAATAAAACCCAAACCAAGCAACTAAACTTATTGACACAAACTGATTCAAATTTACATATTCAGGTCCCTGTTCCTTGGTGACAGACCCTCAAAAAAGTCTGTGGGTTTTCAGTGTTAGACTGCATAATTCTGTTGTTAAATATTTCAGCTTTCTTCTTCCTCTTATAAAGCAAAACAACAGGAAAGAGCAAGGAGCAAATACTCTGAAGTAGAATATTGATTTCTTTCCTAAGATTGTCATCAAGCTGTTGTCTCCTCCTTTCTATACTAATGCAAAGACTAAACAGCTTTTAAGAGGCATTGTATTCCCCTAAAATACAGAAGACAGAAGAACTTCAAGTGCTTTGTATATGAAGTCTGGGAGCATATTTGAATGAGTTTGGAAAAACACTGTCACCTCAACCTTTCTTACACAGAAGTTGAGCTTTTCCAGTGCTGGTGTATGGGAACACAGTACTGTGTATTTGTGGTAGTGGCAGAGGAAAGATTAGGACAGACTGCAAGGCAGGTTTAAACTTAAGTGATTAAACATAAGTTTGTGATTCTAATGAAGCTGGTAGCCTGTACAGTAGTCTGGAGAAAAGTGAACTGCTGTGGGAAGCTCCTGTCTGCCAATAGGATGGGTCTGTGGGGTTTTGTGCTAAAATGGTACAGTGGTGGGAGAAAAATCATTGAGAGGGAGCATGTATAGTTCACAGGAGAATCTTGATGCTAAAGAAACCAATACTTTTTATTTAGCCAGAATATATTCAAGTAAAAAATTGCCACCTTCAGCTTCTTAAAACTGCATCTGCTTGCCCAGTAAGCTTGAGTAGCTGTAGTTATGTACTCAAAATGGCACTGTCCGGCTGAACTTGAAGATGGTGAGCATCCACAGAAAAGACAACCTTGATCTCTAGAAGACAGCAAGCGAGGTTTTTGTTTTATTGTAAAAAAATCTGTCTGTGATGTGATTTATAAATCTGATGTGTATGTCATGCATATTTGTTTATATACTGACTTTTCCATCCTTCCCATATAGGTTGATGAGGTAATGCTAACCCTGAAACAAGCCTTTAGCACTGCTGCAGCTCTGCAAAATGCCAAGACGCAGATTAAACTGTGTGAGGCCTGCCCTATGCATTCATTGCACAAACTCTGTGAGAGAATTGAAGGTAGCAGCTGAGTTTATTTTCTATTTGTGTTTTTCTGATCATTCTAGAAGAATTTTAATTATGTCAAGCATGTGCTTTCAACTTAAACAATGTAAGAACAGAGGGAAAAGTATCCCAGTAAGCAGCTCTTACCATCAGTTTGCACTCTCTGTAATCAAGTAGATGTGATAGCAGTAACAATATTACAACTGAATATATAATATAGCTTCTGTTTATAAATACATACCATTTCATCATCATACCTCTCTTTAATGTTAAGCAGAGCAGAAAACCCCCCCAGTTTACCTTCCTGTGTGGAGGTGTTCCTTCTTTCTGTTTATTCACTTATACACTTCAGAACCTAGTTCTGTTATGGGGAAATAAATGATTAAATTAGGAGATTAATATCTAATAAAGAAAGTTAAGGCTTCAAATATAAATAAACCTTTGTAGTTACTCTGGAAGTGAGGTATGACAGAACACATCCAAAAGAATCTTGCAAGATTGAATTAAAAATGAAGTCAGTAGGAGGATCCTATTTATGCAGTTACTCTGCTGTGTCTCCTTGCAAAGTCTTGTATGCAAAAAGAACAAGTATGTTACAGTAGTCTTGTATCTTCTGGTCTGGTGATGATGGTGCTGGTAATTGCCAGTTCTGTTCATTAAAAACCACTATTGCTATTTATCTCCCTCTGGTGGATAAAACGCAGAGTATAAAATCTTGGTGGAGTGAAATTCTGTTAGGTTGTGACTGGTATTTTCTGGGCTTAAGAACAGACCTTCAGAAGTGGAAAGCTTGGCTGGGAAAGCCTTCTGTAAAGTAAAAACTACAGAGGCTGCTATATAAGACAGTTTAAGCATCCTGAATGCAGATACTTGCAAGCCTGGGATAAGTAGCCAGTATCAAAATAAAGTCTTTTCTAGGGCAACAAGTTGACTACTGTAATAGTAGTTTCAGTTTCATGATGTTTGTACTTAATGACTGAAAGACTTCTTTTAGTATCCTTTTGTTTTTATCCATCCGCTTTGTTTAGAGTCTAGAAGTTTATCATAATCAAAACCTACAGTTTCATGACTTTGGAAAAGTATTGATCTGTTCTGTTTCCAGTTTTCTATGAATAATATCTGCCTTGGATGGAAAAAAATACAGATTTTCATCTGATTTGGGGGTTTTGATTTTTCCCCACAGTCTTTGTAGCTTCCTAGATCTAGCAAGCATGTGCTTTATTGAACACCAGAAATTCTTTCATCTATTCTTACAGCTTTTATTCTGTTCTTGTGTTTAAAAGTGTCTTCAGTTCTCAGATATGACCTGTACCCTATCCTTACCTTGTGTAGAAATGCATCTAAATCTTTCAGTTAAAAGCATCTGAAAACTTCTGAGTATCCTGTGCATTGAGTGTCTCTGCAGTTACATTCCTCATCTGTTCCTCTCTTCCTCCTCTCCCATATATTTGTTAGGCTTCCAGCTGTCAGTGATGCCTTTGTACTAGGGCATAAGACATCAGTGGGTCCACAACCTTTTACACAGGAGCCAGCCACTGCTTAAAGAAAGCAGACAAAACGATGTGGTTTAGCAAAACCTGTAATATTTTGTATCATTGATACTGCAGATACACAACTGTCATATGTTAAACATGTATAAACTCAAATGCAGGCTTCTGTCTCCTATAATATTTTCCAATTTTTTTTTTGAGACTCTAAAAGTTTTAATGTTCCTTTCTTTTCTCAGGACTCTATCCACCAAGAGCCAAACTTGTAATTCAGAGACATCTGTCATCACTAACTGATAATGAGCAAGCAGACATTTTTGAACGTGTTCAGGTAATACATGAAAAGCTGTTCTTTCAAATTTGAAAAAGAACATGATAAAATGGACTAGATGTTTTTGATAGGTTTGTTATGGAGTTGGTCTAGAATCTACTATTTTTCCACCAAACATCACACTGAAATAGCATGCTCCAACCTAACCTCATATGTGATACACTGCTATGGGAAAAGTTTTCATTTCCAAGTCTGCTGAGATGCTCTGTGTTCATACACAGAGCATTTTTTTCCTTCCCTGTAGTTTTTCATCCGTAAACACATTTCCCTACTTGAAAGTGATGTGGGACTGAGTTAAAAGCATGCGAGACATTCAGGTATCAAGAATATGTCTGGTATTTTCAGAAGCTGGTTTTTTTTACTTATTCTGAGGCAAGATTCTGAGCTAAGTAGATGTATTCAAATGGATGAAATATAGAATAATTTAGGCTTCCAAAGGCTACACTCCTTTCTAGCTACCAGAGGAAGGGAGTGGCTGCTTGATTTTCCTGGGTTTCCTATTCCATTTATAAAGCTATCCAGTGGCAGACAACCTTAGAACACAAAATGTGTGGGCCTAAGGCTCCCAACTCTCCCTAGCCTGTAATATCTTGCATGTGGAAACTTTTGGTCTATTTTGCTCAGGAGTATGAAGTCACACAAACAGTAGTGCAGTTTGACACAACAATAGTGGAAGCTAGCATCTGGCATATCAATATATTAATTTGAAATAATGCATACATATGGAAGAGAAAATAAGGAAATCCTGACCTGAAAGACAACATTTTCTGTTCTTTGCTGTTACTGGCAGAAAATGAAGCCTGAAAATGATCAGGAAGAAAATGAACTTGTGATCTTACATCTACGCCAGCTCTGTGAAACTAAGCAGAAAACACATGTTCACATTGGTGAAACACCATCGGTAAAGCTTATTTTTGTATTATTATTCTCCTTCCTTCCCCTCTGCTAAAATGCAACCTTGAATACTATCAGGCCACTGCTAGAGTTTGTCAGGGATAGCTGAAGCTGCATTTTGGAATTAAGACAGGACTGTGAAAGAGAAATTGATTAATAGTGGAATGCTTGGGTTTTTTAAGCTTGGGGCACAAGAAGAGAGGGAAGAAGGACAACCAATTATTTTTAAATCTAGATTTCTGTATAGTGTGAGGATATTTCTTCTGTCCTTTCCACTTCTCCCTGATCTTTACTCCCAAACAGTTATTTCTGGGCAGAATGAGGATGAAGAGGACATTGGTTTCATTTTAGACTTCAAACTTATCTAGCAAAGGAGGGTAGCAGTACTGTTAAATTGATATGCTTTTGCAAGATAGTCTTTAGGGGTGGAATGTGCTTTTAACTGTGTTTTTGGGGTGGAGCATGTAGGGGTGGAATGTGCTTTTAACTGTGTTTTTGGGGTGGAGCATGTGGGGGCTTTTGTTTCGCTGGGATTTTTTGTTTGTTTGTGGTGGGGTTTTCAATAAAGGCCAAGGGTATGTTGTTGATATGTAATCTGGTTCACTTCTAGTCTTTGGAGGTCTGTAATTGCAAAAAGAATTGCCAAAGCTGAATTGTGTCCTTGCTCATTTCAACAGACTGTTTCTAACAGTGCAGTTCCAGAAAGCACCAACAGCGGTGGCAGGTTTAAACTTGACATTCTGAAAAACAAGGCCAAGAAATCCTTGACTAGCTCTCTGGAAAATATCTTCTCAAGGGTAAGATTAACAACTCATTGTCAGCAATTCTCCCAGATATCCTTGATAGTAAAAATCTATCAGATTTTTCTGTGTTTTGGCTTCAGTCTGATAAACACTTAATGAAGTGATATCCCTATTGTGAAATCTGAGGGTTACAGCTGGGTTGCTTTTGGCTTAACTGTGCTAGAAAGTTCATGTTAAGGCTGCATGTATAGAGGGGAAAAAAGGTAACTTTTTGAATAATGAGTGTTCATTTTAGGTGCAAGTGAGTTAGCTGAGCATTATCAGATGTGTTGCTTCAGAATCGTGGGGTAAAGGTTGGGCTTGATGATCTTAAAGGTCTTTTCCAACTTAGTTGATTCTGTGACCACTTGCTGCCATATGAGCCCATTAAAGATAAAAAATTAGTCAGGATGGTTGCATGATCCCCTAAAGACATGTTATGTTTTTTGAAAGTGTGAATGAATGTCTCTGCATAAACTAGAAATCTTTCTGTTCACAGAAGCAATGCCTTACCTCTAATAGCTGAAATTGCTCATATTGGTCACTAAAAATCTTTAGGAACTAGTAACAAATTTGTCCTTTTGCAGAAAAAAAATAAAGGCAATAAAAAGCAATACACTTAAAAAGTGAGCATTTCTTCATTTCAGTGTTGTTGCTAGCTAGGCATGATACTGAATTGCAAATAGTTACTGGAACTCTCTTGTGTTAAGTAGCTTTTTAAAGAAGTCTGAATTGCAAGTTCTGCTTAATGTTCCCTGCTCAGTAGGGAGTGTCCTGGAAGCAGAGAAGAGGCACATAGAGGGATAACTGAAGAAGGCTGGGTGCCTGGGGTCCAGCATGTTGTTACAGAAAAAGTGTGATGAGCTATGAATACTGGATGGAGAGGTTAAACTGTAATTTTGAGCAGTGAAATTAATTTCCTTCTGCTAGTGATTTTAAAGTACCATGCTAAATCAAGGTCTAAGTTGCACTTGTCCTGAAGCTTATATGAGCATGTCATAAAGTAATCTACAAACATAGCATGCCACTGATGTCCCTCTAAAGGAGGCAAAATATTATTTGCTGGGGAGAATCCTTAGAACTTACAGTTAGGTGTGAATTTGATCTAGGACTGAAGCTAGTATTAAAATTCTTCTGGTCAAATCTGTCCTCTGTTGTGTAAGAAGCTTTACACACTAGGGGCTCAGTTTGAATATGAAAAGGCAGAGTGCATGGAAAAGAGGGCAATGACGGTCAGATGATCTGGATAGTTTCAGCAGTCTGGAATATCATCAAATGGTGACAGCTATAGTCATGCCTGTTCTGAGTCTGATTGCTTTTCCACGTCTGAAGGACATGTGACTGGAAAGTGCCCTAGCTCTGACAGTGGGTCACTAACCCTGCGGTGGTTTTGGAACAGGCATACATCATTCAGAATAATCCAGTAAAGCAGCCCTGTGATATACAGACATAATGTCAAGTAATTTAGATGAAAGACACTGCTTAAGTTGAAGGGTCTTTGAAAGGAAACTGCTTATATATTGGTTGGTTTTGATACAGTATGCTCTTTCTCACCAGAGTCACTGTGACATGCTGCATGTTATAGTGTAAGGGTCTACATAGCCCATGATTGAGTTCATGAGAAGTGGACATCCTAGTCTAGTTTAGGGCAATTTTAAGTCTGCTGTTTATGAAGTGGACTTGCTGTTGTCTCGTCTTTAATGTGAAACTGCTATAGATCAGGAAGAGCAGTGCATTATGGTGAATGACAGTACCCATAGGGGTTCATTCTTGCAGGTCCATTTAAAGGTTACACAGTGCAAGACTGACAAAAAAAATTTACAGTGCAGTTTGATCATTAATCACTTGGTTAGAGCAAATATGTACAAGTATCTCTGTGTGTGTATACTGTGTGTCATGTTCATACATGTGTTATACAGTGACTGTTTTGACAGTTCTCATTCTTTATCAAGCTATTGAAAGCCTAACAGACTGTAGCTAATTCCTAAAGGTATTTAGGTACTAAATATCTATTGGTGTGGTGGGTTTTCCCCTCCTTCAGCCAGCTGCAAATCACATGGTATTGCTGTAATATGATGCTAATTATGTATAACAACACTTTATTTTAAAGTACCTTCAGTAACAAAGAGACCAAGAAAGAACTTCAGATTTTGGTTTTTAAAGTGTGCATTCATCATCTTTTTGTAAATAGAAAGATTGAAGTACAAAACAAAAGTCAGTATATGTGGGAGAGAGATGCAGCCTCAATCTTAGCAAAATTAGAATAAGTATGTAGTAACCAGGTATCTGGAAACACATTAAGTGGATGGCTTCTTAGCTAGATAAATAGCATCAAGTGACATTTTAAGCTACTTAAATACAATTCACTGTAAGGAAACATGCTGAGTTCTGTGTTTTGCCTTCACTCAGTCCCAGAGGAATGTCACTTTTTCACTTATTTGTTTTGCTGGACTCATTTTATTTTTCTCAGGTTTGAACTGAAAACAGGCTGTGGCTTCCTAGTGAGGTACCTCAGAAAAATAAATATAACCTCTGTTTGACCTCATGAACAGATTTCTTCCAATCTGTGCTGCACTAATCTCTCTGTTGATCTGTTGGGTGTTTTTTTCTGAACCAAAAAGCCCTTCTTACAGGGCCAAAAGTGTGTTTTTAAGGTGAGTGAGAAACTTCCAAGTTATCCTTTGGTCTTGTCTTATTGTGAGGATCAGTGAAGAGATGCTTTAGGCAGATTATTCATTGGTAATGAACTTAAATGTGACAGTGTACTTAAAGAGCACTCTTAAGTCTTGAAAATAAACCTTACCAGGAAAAAGTCAGCTAAATAAATACTGCTGATGCTGACAAAACTTCCCCTGGACTTGCAGGCATACCGAGAGGAGCTCTATCTATAGTTTTCTTAAAACCTAGACTATTTTTTCCTATATAAAGTACTGAAAGTAACTTCAGCTGTCAGAAGTGTCTAACAGCATACATCACGAGTGTTTTGTGGGAAGTAGCAATAGAAGGTGGTCAAAAACACTGCATCTCTATCTCCTCTTCCTGTGAAACCAGATGACTGTTAACAAGTTTGGCAAAGATCTGCTAACACGAGCTGCTGGCTAATTGCCTCAGGGTTATCTGCATTATAATTAAAAAGTCTTCTTTGTATCTGGTGCTGTTTGGCTGGATTTGCTGCTAGAGAGCGTTTTTTCCTCTCTGAAGTGTTTTAGTACTTTCCTTACTTTTGTCCAGGTGGACTTAATTTGTCTGAAATGTTTAGATAGAGACTAAACCCTGTTGAGATTGTAGTATGTCAAATGCATCCGTTAGCTGCAGTGCAAGTGCAGTACTGAAGTCTGGAGCTTTGAACTCAACTTTTCAAGCCAACTCAGCTATTTAGCTTCAGATGAATCAGGAAATACTCCGTTGCTTCAGACAATAGAGCTGCAGGTTTAAAACTCCTGGGAGCAAGCAGGGAGAAGATGCAGTTTTGCCACCTGAAGATGTCAGTGCTTGTACAATCCAGTTCTAGCCCCATGATCTGCGGTCTTACATCACATGTGTCACGTGCATGAACTGTCCTGTGTTCACCTGCAGAGCTGTTGCCATCTTTGTTTAACCTTCAGAAAAAGAGGAAAAGACCTGATGAAGTTGCTCACCTTTTCTCTTGCAGGGAGCCAACCGAATGCGAGGCCGCCTGGGAAGTGTGGACAGCTTTGAGCGCTGCAACAGCCTTGCTTCTGACAAAGTATGTAAGGAGCTTAGTTAAAATTGGCACGTTTTCAGGCGCGGGTGTTAATGAAGCGTAAATTTGGCACTCTGCTTCTCTCTGAAGGAAGTAGCACAAAGCACATCAATTTACAAAACTCAAGAGTTTCCACAGGGAGGTGTGTAAGAATGCTGGCATATATGTTGACTTAAAGATTCAGCTTTAATCTATTGTTTGTTTGCCAGCCCTTTTTTTCTACACTTCCCTTGCTTTTACGAAAAGCAGGGAATTTCTGGTCAGCTTTTGGCTTGTTTCACTAAGGGAGTTAAAAAGGTCATATCTTAACAAAAGGAAATGCTCTGAAGGTTAAGAATCCTTTCTGTAAGTTGCTTTAGGGAAGTAAGAATTTTTGACCTAAAACCAGATGTTGGGGATGCAGTTTGGGGGTGAGCGGGCGGAACTGTTCACTTTCTTTTTATTTCCTGTTTTTAATGTTGTACCTCACGTGAGGATTGATTGCTGGTTTTCCCAGGAGGTGAAGATTCTGTTACAGTTTTCCTGCTACATTTACTCATAAGCTGGCTGTTTAATAACAGTCTCTCTTCCAGGATACCGCTATGACGGTACAGGAAGTATGCTCATGATATGTCGAGGAAACTAGCTAAAAGCAGTTTCCCTACTCTTTCAAATTCCTGTGTTTTCCTGATAGAGCCAGAAGTCTGGTAGCTGGAATGCTGATCCATGTGAGAGGATGCCCAGAGTAATTAGTATGTTGTTTGTGTTGCATATACACATTTATTCCTCCGTCCTCTTTTTTTTTAAGAAGGGCACTGCTGGTTTGGAGTAAATTACCAAAGGATGTCTGGTTTTGGTGATAATTAGCATACAATAGGCCACGACCAAGAAGGGGGAGAGGCTCTGGGTGCCCTGATGCTGCGTGCAGCCTGTGGGGTTAGGCAGGAGCTGTTGTAGGGCGCAGAGCGGCAGGCCTCACTCCGGCAGCACTTCCTTGCAGGACATTTCACCAGGCGATTCCCCACCAGCTACTCCTCCATCGTCCCCTGTATCCTCGGCCTGGCAGCCGTTTCCCGAGGAAGGCTCGGACTCCCCCCAGTTCAGGAGACGTGCACACACCTTCAGCCACCCCCCGTCCAGTGCCAGGCGCAGGATAACCTTCCAGAACGGGAGGTCCCAGAGCGTCCGGTCCCCACTGCTGCGGCAGACCTGCGTCGAGACGACAAGGTGAGTCAGGGCATGCCGTGCCACGCGACTGCTGCCTCCTGCCACTCACCCCTGTCCCTTTTTACGGAAGCTGCTTCTGCACTGCTGTGGTTTCTAGTTATTTATTTTCAGCCTGTCTTATCTACCTCTGGGTAGTTCGGGGCTTTGCAGTAGCTTGCTAATCCCTGAATTAGCAATTCAGGAGAGGCATCGATCCAGTGAATTGATTGTCCTGCTAGATGCTGGAGCCCATCTATTTACTTATTTATTTGCCACTTGTGAGCTGAACCTTTTTGGCAGTCAGGCCCTTTGGAGAAGAGGTCCTCATCGCTTTTAGCTGCAGAGACGGTGGCCCAACAATCTTATGCCAGGATGAAAAAGGCACTGACAGCTTCAAGTGTCTGTCTGTTAGCCAAAGCTCCCAGAGAGTATGCTGAGAATTAAAACTGGTGAGGAGTTTCATGGAAGGACTGAAGAATTAAACACTTCCACTGAACGGTGAGGCATGCCATTTCCCTGTTTGCCTTTCTGCAGAGCTTCTCTCTGTAACTTCTTTCCCCTTCCTTTTTGGAGATGCTCCAGCTATTAAGATATGGAAGACTGTTCTTCAGGAGTTCCTTCACTCACTCAGAAGAGGTCCCCACAGTTCATTGTGGGCCTCTTTGGTTGCACTTTTTTTCTCAGCCTCTATCCTGGCTGTCTGCAGTAGGTGACTGTCCAATTCAAAACAGATTAAGGCCCAGAGGAGCTGATCTTTTTCTTTTGGAGGAGCACTTTCTCCAAACTACTCATATGTTTCAGTGCTTGACTGCAATTTCTCTTTTTAGTCATTCTAAAAATGACTTTAAATAATAACTTCTCAGCCATCTGATGTCTAGATTAAAACATAAGCATGAATGCCACACCAGCCTGTAGAGAAAAGCAAAAAAGTTTATTCTGTGAAAAGAGAATGAAAGGGAGTGAAGGGTAAGAAGTCAGCCTTGAAATAGCTTTGTTACATTGTGTTTCTAAAGAGATAAATAATGTGTTTTTTACTGAGATAAACTTTGGTATTTTTTTTCCACTGACTATGTTGTATGCAAACAGGAAACTCTGACAGTTCAGACTGAAGGACTTGCTGACTTCACTTCTTTGAAGTAACTTTTAAGAAGTTGCTGATTAAAGTGGCATCATCAGCACATTCTCAGTCAAAACAGTTTGTAACAACTTGGTTCTAGGCTGAGACTTTTTCTTCCTTCCTAGTGAGGATTAATAAGAAATGTTAAGTAAAAGAAACTGAATTTTTATGTCCTCCCCCAACACTTGTTGCTATTATTAAGTAATGTTTAACTGTGTCATAGAAATATCTTGATTTAAACACTTCACAGAAATTTATCCAAAAATATTGCATTTAAATAATGTATACTTTCTAATGTGCTCTAGCAATACATGTTATTAAAAAAGGCAAGAGAAAACTGTAGGGAAGAAACAAAGTGGTTCATGTTATTGGAAGCATATTTCTAAGGATATTTTCTGAATGTTTCAGATTCTTTATTCTGAATATACCTTGAGAATAAATAGGGCTAAAGAAATAAGGTGGTCTCTGCGTTTTCTGCAGTCTCACTGAAATATTTCTTTAAACAAATCATCTGTAATAGCAAAATCAGTATCAGCAGGAAAACTGCCCAGTAGTGCACTTGGTGTATTTTATCTTCTGGGAAACAAAGTTATTGTAAGCTAAGACAATGTACTTGGACAGTATCTTTCATCTGGATGTTTTGTTGTTGTATCCAAATCCGTGCTGACCCATCTGCTATGTTCTCTTGTTGCCCGCACAGTCCTGTTATTGGGGTTCGGCGCGCTGTCACTGAGAGTGAATCTGCGTCGCCTGGTCTCCCCTCGTCTGTCTCTGCCCCTTCTTTCCTGAAAAGCTTTTACCAGGGCTCAGGAAGGTTGCTCCAGCACTCAGAAAGTGACTTCTTTAAGAGGTGAGGGCATTGTCTCCTGCCTAGTGCTTCAGTGCACCAGCTTAACAGGATTCTGGGTGCAGTGCAGCTCATGGGATGTCTCCCACTTTGCCTTGTGCTCCTGCATTTCTAACAGACTTCCTAAGTACTTGATGCAAATGGACAAACAGGCTTTTGGCAAACAAAAAAGCCTGTTAAAAATAGAGGCTTGTCTGCTGACATCTAGTAGCTGTGACCTCTTTCTGTTCCAGTGTTGCACATCTGCTGCATTTGTTTCACTTGAAATGCAACGGCTTTTAGGAGTGTCACGCCAATTTAATGCTTCTCTACTGAATGCAAACCAGCATGTGTTGCTGAGATCACTGGCATGTGAAAATAAGAAAATAGCAATGTGAAGAGTGTACAGTACTAATGTGGGATGCCTGTGCATGAGGAAGGGGAAGCACCATGTTAGCCGGGTGGTACTAGCTATGAGATATTTAGAGAATCACAACATAACTTCAAATTGGAGAAGGGAAGAAGCAAAGATACAGGAAGGTCTTTCTGACATCAGTGTCAGACACAAGTATCTAAATGAAGTCACACTTCTTACAGTAAGAATAGGCTGTCTTTCAGGAGAGCACTTAAGGAAACTGCATATGGATTATTTTTCTGTAGTAGGCCTGTAGTGAATAAGGTGGAAAGTTTTGAACTTCATGATTTTTTTTTTGCATTTATATTTTTTTGTCAATGAGAGCTCCCTTTGTCAGTCTGTCCTTGTTCACTGAACTATGTGTTTCTGTTACTCTTCATCTCTGAATGTAGCTCTGCTCTAATCATTCCCAACAGAAAACTGTGGAGCTGTAGAAGGTGGTTTTGTCACTGTTTCTCCCTGGAAATTGACAGTAGAGATTTAATTTTTACCAAAACCAAAAGTTGATGAGATCTGGATTCTGGGTGTAATTGGGACTCTAGGGAGATCTTCAAATTAGGAATAATTCCCAGAAGATCATTGTGTTTCTACTTAGGTTTTATACTGTACAGGTTTCTGATACAAGGTAGTCTTCAATTTGTGCAAAAACTTTTGTGAAAATTGTATCTTGCTGCCTATAGATCTTGCTGGGAGCAACTGGGCCTGAACTGTCAAGGTACAGAAATTACAGTGTTAAGGGTGAAGTGTTGGTGTCTAGTTGGGTTCGTGAAGTGAATACATCAAACACAGAAAGAAGTGTCAAATGAATAATGCTGATGTGAAAAGAGTGACTGAGGTAATAAAGCTGTCGCTTAAAATGGCTAATGGAGAATGAAATTTATTGTCCAACTGTTGGTGGCTGAAACTCTTTAAACTTTCCCTGATTTAGCTTGCAAATATGTGTTGTGCTATTAGGTTTATAAATGTTTAAAAACTGACATTTTTATGGTGTTTGGGTTTTGTTTTTTTTTTCCTTTGGATATTTTTCACAGAGAGAACCTTCTTCTATTCCAGTAGACTCAATATGAGGTGTTAGAATTCCCATGTGAATGTATGTTATGTTGGAATTGAGTGTGGTATTGCAGTCCTTAACAATCTGAAGACTACAAACTGTTCAACTGTTAGAAACCCTAATTAAAACTTCAGTGCATTTTCCTCTCTAATCATGGTTCTATATATTCATAAAGTGTATCCTAGCCTCTTTGCACTGCAGAAAAAATCTTTATAGTCTGACTTTCCATATTGTGCAGCTTTGAGATTACACATGATACAGCACACAGCTTTTCTTGGTGTTCTGGGGAACTGCAGGATCAGAGCCAATTTCAGCTGGGATTAGTTTTAGAAAGATATTTGATTTGTAGCAGTCAGATAGGCTTATGCAAAGAGCACCAAGCCAGGGTCAGCTAGGGAGCTGGGTGTTAAAAAGTAACTCTGCTTGTTTTAAATGTGTCATTTATGTATCAGCTGCTGTAGAGAAGATGATTCTGATCCATGTTTATATCACATTTGGCATATGGTCACAAACTCAGAAACTGAGACTAAGGTGTTGGTGATGCAGGGTACAGTGGCTCTCAGCTGATTGTAGACATCTTCATCTCGTCAATGGGGAAAAGTTGGTGTGTCTGCAGTAGAGTTGCTCTTATCCTAGATTGTCTTTAATATCGTGACATTTACAAAACTGATCCTGCCTGTTTATCTACCTGAACATTAATGCAGCCAGATGTGCCTGTCACTGGGAACACCTTCATTTAGAAAGCATGAATCATACCCTAAAAGTGTCGTGACCTCCATTAAAAAGGAAACCTCAGCTGACTTGCTAGGGTTTAAATGGCTATGTTTGAGTTATATAGAGCCAGGAGGAAAAAAAATATTCTCTAGATAAGTTCACTGTGGTAAAACAAAAATAATTTTTTCTTAATGTTTGTAGGAAAGCTGAGGGTTTTATGTTAAATTCTAATGTTCATTACTGTGATGCTTTGTGTGGAAGAGAGAAAACAGCAATGTTTTCTGCTTTAGGGAAGGAACTATATAGTGAAGTTGGGCATAAACACAATATTAATAGGTGCCTTCAGCATGTTTTTACTGCATTGTGAACTCATTTATCTAGAGAGAAGTCTAAGGTAGAATTGGTATGCATAATCTTGGCTTTTGACAAATGTGTTGTACTGCGTTTAATATTGAACACAAGCACCAGTAAGGATTATTAAAAATATCCTGCCAACATGGAGGTAAGCAAATGGGAATTTGAGAGCATAATCTGTTTTTAAACTTCCATTTCTGTAACTTCTGGAAATTCTGCAATTGATTCAACAGCTACTTCTGAAAGCCAGGCTTGTGGAAGAATTTGTTTGGGGCTTATATAAAAATAAAAGCAGCACTTTAAAATATTTGATAACTTTAAGCATAATTTTGACTAGCCCACACTGTCTCTGTTCATTACATTGTTATGCAAGGATAGTTTTTAGCTGCTTTATCACCACTTGAATTTAAACAGATTGCTTTTTTAAAACAGCTTCTTTTCTTATGAAGAAAGTAAAATACTTGGGAATGTTCTTCATTTAAAATAGCAGAAAATAATTATTCAGAATAAAAATAGGGCAAGAGTGAGAACTAAGAGAAAGGTGTAAATTGATCGACTAGTCCTTCTTCCTCCCAGACAGGAGGAAAAGTTCATCTGTTTGGCTTATATAAGGTGTCTACCACCAAAAGGCCTAAGAGCTGAAATACTAGCTTTCTGTACGTGGACTGGGGGTCTTGTACCATCACAGCCTCCAAACTGCAAAGCTGATTCAGTTGCTCCTTAGAGCAATTAAGAGAAGAAATTAGAATGAAAGAAAACTGGGCAAAAATGCAAACCTTGGCATGAGCAGTAACAGTATTCTGGAATCAGTTGGCTTGCATGTACTCAAGTGCAGAATAATTGGGATAAGTATTGTATAAAGGCTTCACAAGAAAAGGGTAGCTTTATGGGGTTTTGAGTATCAGTCTTTGGAAGGATTTTAAAGAACGGTTTTGGGAAGAGATATAGGTAATTGAAACTAAGCAATAAGCATCTTTATAATCTGAACAAGTTTTTTTTAGTTTCTTCTTCCTTTTTTTCTCCTTTTTTATTCCTTCCTCTTTTTTCTACCCCAAGCTAGCAGTCTCATCTTCGTACTATGCATTATCTGATAGTATAGTGAATGGGACGATGCTTTGTTGAAACTGAGTTGCAATTACATGGGATAAAACGCTTAGATGATCAGTACTCTGTACTCATGAGTACTTGGGTAATTGCTCGAAACAGCTTAAAGGATGAATGTACAGCCTGAAATATTTGAGGCACTATATTGAATTTATAGGTTTTCAATTTCCGTTGCATACAAGCTGATGGGTAAATTTTAGTTTCTGTGTTGGATCAGGAGCATAGCTCAGTAGCCTTATGGGGAACCATTATTCTTCAAAGTGAACTGTGGTGTGGTGCATTTGTCTTTTTCCAGAGGTATGATAAGTGATTAGAATAGGAACAGTAAGTAAAATTAATTGAAAACACTCAGTTTTGTGGTATTTCTCTGTTGAACTATTTGGCTTTGCCCTTTCATATGTTGGTTTTACCAATCTGAATATAACTTCTATAACTGAATATAACTTCTGAATATAGAAGTTGTACCATAATTTAGATGTCATTTTCTTAAAATAAATAAATAAAAATCAATTCTTGCAATCATGTCCTAGTTTGCAGTTCAGTTCTTAAGTATCTCTTCTGTAGTTCATTAGGATTTTATGTACTGCCATCTCTTAATTTGCAGTGCATTGACTCCAGTGCATTTCATTTGCTCAGTTGTTGGTAGGTTGCAGCAGGACAGGAACTTATAAAAAGTGGTTGTTTTTGTCTTCTTGGAGGCTGTGTCACTGTATAATCCAAGAAATACTCATTCTCTGCCTTGACCCAGTGTCTCAGCTCCGTAATCCACAGTTTATAGAGTAGTTAGAGATTCCTTCAATTTGAGTTAGCAACTTTTTCTTAAAGTGAAAGATGTTATTTAAAAACTGGAATTATTGGACTATTTCTGCTAGTTGTTCTTGCAGTGTGTTTCCCATGTAGATGTTTAGGCCTGTGTGTTGTCAGAACAGGGTCTTTTCTTAAGAATTCTTCCTGTAAGTGTTGAGGTTCAGTATCAGTGCCCTGACAGGAAATCTGTGAAAGTCTTTGTTTCCCCAGGTTGAGAGGTAGTGAAAACTCTGCTCTGCTTTTCAGTAGCAATGACTGAACTCCATTTAAGAAGTTGCTGTTGTTTTGGAGTTGCTTTTGCTCACAGTCTCTCCTCTCGCATTAATAACATCCTCATATTGCAGGGAGTGATAGCTAATGGTCAGATATACTTTTTTTCTTTCTCCACACCCTGTTCAGAGGAACTGAATGAGGTGTTGCTGGCCCATCTGAGCAGAGCACCTACCTCCCTGGCTGCTTAAATCCACAGCTACCTTAGAACCTGAAGTAATCTTGAAAGTATCACAGAAAGTGAAGCCAGACAGTTAAGTTGATTTAAGAAAGATGGTAAAGTCTAGGGAATAAGTACTGTGCAATTCCTCTTTCAAGGTGAGGAGTATGTAATTGAATTAACTCATCTGTTTTCTTGCACCAACCTTCTGAGCTATTTCACCACAGGGTAGTAGACACTGCTGTTCTACTCCCAACTTCTTCCTGCTTTTACTCTGTAGGATATTGTTTCACATCTTCAGATCTAATATTAAGCTAGGACTTGGTCTGTCTTAAAATTATGAAAATTCTTAACTCCCTTTCCTAAATCTTGATGTGTTCACAGGTACTGTTGCCTTCCATTGAATATGGGAAGATGTGTGCATGAGACTTTCAAAAGCTTTTCTCTAATCGCTCATCAGACAGCTCTTTGAAAGAGAAGTTAACTAATGTTAGCTGCTTAAAATAGCAGGGGAATTTTAGAAGGGGGGGTTTAATAACAGAAATACCAATCCTCAGAAGTGTATGATCTGCACACTTCACAAGGTAGCACATGTGACTAACTCATCCCACTGTAAACTCTATGACTCAAATGACGTAAATAGCTTTGTTTCATTCCCCAAAATAGCTACCCTTGTATTCTGCCTTTTTTGTAAATTCTACTACTGTAAACTGAACACTATTCATAGAATCATAGAATAGTTAGGGTTGGAAGGGACCTTAAGATCATCTAGTTCCAACCCCCCTGCCATTGGCAGGGACACCTCACATTAAACCATGTCACCTAAGGATCTGTCCAACCTGGCCTTGAACACTGCCAGGGATGGAGCATTTCTAGGACTGTCTCCATGTTTAGGAGCACAGTAGCTGAATGTAGGTTTTTGTACTTACCACTATAAAGAAAGCATTCCCTTGCTATGTAGCTTCCATTTAGTAAGCCTTGGGATGACTCGGTTTTTTTTGTTCTAACACATGATATGTAAGACTTGAAACAGTGAGAAGCACTTCCGTTACAGTTATTTATAGAAATGTGAGCTACAATGATTAATATATCCAAACTCAATACCTTATTTCCAAGAGTTGTTAGACTGAAATACCTTTGGAAAACAGCACCTCTAGATTCAATATTGGTTTTGTAGTCTTTGTTTAGCTAGCACAAGCAGTGGTTACCCCATTACCAAAACCTGTGTAGAAGTTAACCAAAGATGATCATCACAAAGTTTTCTGTTACTGATTTGGTTAGTGCAATATGGGGCTCTACTAATAGACCACCTACTTATAGTATGATGAATAGGGAACTGAGGCATGGTAGAAAATAAGTCAGGAGTAGAATTCAGACTATCTCTTATCCAGGGCTTCTAGTACATAGCACTGCTTTTATAGGGGAATAGAGGTGGTACCTAATGCTGGCTAGGTGAACTTAAAGATGATTATTTCTCTGCCAGGATATGGAAGCATGGTCTGATACCTGTGTATGATATTGAGTGCAGTTTGCTCACTGAGGCTTACAGATGTCAGGGAGCTGTTGTAGATCATTAGCATAGGAAGAGCTTTGATCACCAAAAAGGCCAATTTTAGCTTGGTGGATTGTCATTCAACACAGAGTATGTGATATGAAAAGTGCTGATCAAGATGGTGTTTCTGGTAGACTGATGTAGCTGATACTTCATAATCCGTGTCTCCTTTAGTCCAAGCCTGATGTAGGGAGATGGGCTACAGCTGGCAAACTGTGATCATCTGCAACTGACTGACCACTAAAAACATAGTGAACCCTTAATGTGTTGGGCTTCCCTTTCGCCTCTTTTTAGGGACTTTGCACTGTAACATGGA
Source organism: Melopsittacus undulatus (assembly GCF_012275295.1). Taxonomy (NCBI): domain Eukaryota; kingdom Metazoa; phylum Chordata; class Aves; order Psittaciformes; family Psittaculidae; genus Melopsittacus; species Melopsittacus undulatus. Next base: position 41,632,539 of record NC_047528.1, on the reverse strand, counting down.
AATTCTTCACAGCCTGAAGGTTTGAGAGTAGCTACTGCTGTGTTGATTTAGCAGTTTTCCCTGAGAAGAAATTGCAGACACAGCTTTCCATATTTGATGCTGTCTTCCCAAGAAGCCTGTAGTTGTATGTGACACTGTTGACATTGCATGGAAGGATTTGTGGCAAATAATCAATGTACCCATTGCTATGAGAGATCTGTGCATCTGCTTTACTAACACAAATGCAAAATGCTGAAATATTTCTGAAAGTGGTTCAAATACCTATGAAAATTAAATATCCTATCCCTCTTCTGTGGCAATAGTCAGTAGAGAGGTGTGCTTGGTGTGCTCTTAAAATGACCTCCCAGCAAAGCTTCCCTGTATCCTCTCTTTGCCTCTTCCAGCAGAATAAGCTGCTCTTAAAATTCTTGTGTAAATATATTTGTACATGACAACTGGGGAGGAGATCTGCTTTCAGGTCATTGTAGGGGGAGTTGTATAATCCAAAAAATACTCATCCTCTGCCTTGACCCAGTGTCTGGGCTCTGTAATCCACAGTTTATAGAGTAGTTAGAGATTCCTTGAATTTGAGTTAGCAACTTTTTCTTAAAGTGGAAAATGTTATTTGAAAACTGGAATTAATTATTGGACGATTTCTGCTAGTTGTTCTTGCACTGTGTTTCCCATGTAGATGTTTAGGCCTGTGTGTTGTCAGAACAGGGTCTTTTCTTAAGAATTCTTCCTGTTTGCAGAGGCTCTGTTCCCTCAGCTGGAGATGCTGATGAAACATGGGGGACGCTGGGCTTTAACTGTTCACGTGAATGTCCACTTCTTGAAGCGTATGGAAGAGGCTGCATGAGAAGGCCAGAATATTGCCTCCAGTGAAATATTCACCTGTGAGCTCACCATGTCATTTAGAGTGGCACCAAATGCAGCGTTGTGCTCTGCTAAAGCCACATCTTGTGCTTTTAGGGGTATTACATCAGATCACCCCTGTAAGACGAATGTATGGCAAAACAAAACCTTTTCTCTTAGCTTTCCATAAAGTTTAGCTTTCATTCTGAGCTTCCAGCCAAGCACTGTATGAATGCTATGCATTCTTCCTGGTGCTATGCAATGCAAACTTCACAGCACTGTGTTTCAGGGAAACAACTGGACACTTCTACATTCAAGGTGAAGCTCACACACAGCACACTTTGCCTTCTAGATCTTTTCAGCAAATGCTCCTGCAGGGTTGTTGACCATTAGATGGGCTTAATATAAGGAGTTTTTTTCCCTTCCAAAAATGACTGACTTTGATCATCTGATCTGCTTTTTCTTTCCTTCAGTGATGGGGAGGGAAAGAAAAGAACATCAACTGTCTGCAGCAATGAATCTCTAAATGCTGCGGGGGCTGCGCTTACACCTCGCCGCATCTCCTGGCGGCGGAGAATATTCCTGCAGGTAGCTTCACCTATGAATAAATCTCCTTCCAAGATGCAGCATCCAGGTCTGTGTGTGCTTTTAAAGAAAATAAACAAGCAGTTGTTACTGAATAGTTATTACTGTAGTGAGCTGCAATGTGAAAATACGAAAGGGAGAAGGGAAGTAGCTTAATACAGTATTCTTGCTAGAACCTTGCTAGAGATCTGTTGTGCTTAGTGGTTTGTAGGTCTCTGCTGGTTTGAATAGAGGATTCTGGCATCAAAATCAAATAAATTGCCATCTGCCATGGCTGCACTGGTAGCAAGGAAATGAAGAACTGCCTCTTGCTGACAAAGACACCCTCTTTAACAGTTAGTAAATTTTTACCCCAGCCTGCTTATATAGTAGCGATGTTTGCACTGGTAAATGCAAACAAATGGTAAATTTTCTGCCCTGTCCTTGTGCTGCACACAGCACCTGTGGAGTGTCATTTAAGGTAGAAGCCCCTGAAATACCTGAAATCCTGCTGGGTTGATAAAGACCTGTGGGCAGGATTCCCAGCCATAGGTAAATTACAAACTCTGTATTTAGTGACCATAAGGTGCTGTAGCACTGCCTACAGTGCAACTTAGCACTGTAGGTGGAAAAAATTGCTTTTAGTATAGAAGCTGTAGTAAATCATAGGAGTAAACAAGCTCAGCTGTAAAGGAGACTTTATGGATAAATACCTTCTTGTAACTACAGAAGGAGTTCATAGGGGGAAGGTTCGAAATACTGTGTGACCCTTTATTTAGCTTGTTTTCATTTAAATGCAGCTTTGATTTATATAAAACACTTGGTTTAAAAATAATTCTCTACAGTTGAACTGCATTTTCTCTGTCTTTGGAATCAGCACCTCACTGTTGAATGTGGAAGACATCTATTTTTGTTCTGTTGTGACACAGATTTTTGTGATATGTCAAACAATCTGGGTTTCCTGTAGTAACTTTCTGATCCTTTGCAGATGGTCATGATGGAAGTGAACTGTTACCATTATCGCCACTTGCTCCACCCCTGGAAGAGGACCCTCTTGTAGTATTGCAAAATGAGGATGGTCCAGATAAAACTGGAGAGAAGAAAAACTCAGAAGAACTACAAAGTCTGTGGAAAAAAGCCATCCATCAACAAATCCTGTTACTTCGAATGGAAAAAGAAAATCAGAAGCTGGAAGGTTAGCTATTTAGAAAATACCCCTAAAGCTATTATAAATTCTGCTACCTGGACATGAAAACCATGCTGGTATTGGGCCCCTGAAACAGAGATGTGGTTCTTAAACTTTTTGGTTAACAGTACTAGAAGAAAATGTCATTGCCCATTCCTGTCTCACAGACTACCAGGTTCTCTGTCTGCTTGCCAACTCTTGCTGAGTGACCTTAATCAAAGAAGAAAGTGATAACCTTTCATTTTTTAATGCATGTTAGGCAAAGGTTGCTACAGTCTGTTCTAGCTGACTAATTCTGGGAATTCTGATATGGAGTCAGGGAAACAGATGCCATGTGAACACTTAGGTATGGTAAACCTTACCCTCTGTGTCTTGTTTCAGTTGTTTGCAGCACATGGCATTTCTGTCCAGGCTTTCTGTCCTTCATTAGCCACATCATAGTGGTAATTTATAAATATTTGAATCTAAATATGACTTCTGAGCAACTAGCTCTTGAGGTATGTCAGGAAGATCTAGTTTTGGAAGCTGAGCACTGTACACTGATAATTGATTGCTGTTCCTGAGGGATCTGAAGTTGGCCATGCTGACTTGTAACTGCTTGATCTTTTGACTGATATTTCATTATTACAACTGGTCACGATTCAAATGAAAAATAGAATGCAGTGTCTATCCTAGATCATAGAAGTTCTTCAGTATAACAGACTAATTGCTTTCAGTGCAAATTGAAAATTTCAGATACCCTCTCTGCAATTGCTGCTCTCATCTTCTCCTGTCTGATCTGTAACCTCATTATATGGTAGTCTGATTCTTCAAACAAAATATAGTGATCTTGTTAAGGTCAGTTAACTCTTTATCATTCTTTAGTGATGCTTATTGAGAAGGCAGGGAGAGGGAAGAAAAACAGCAGGACAGAAGTGTTTCCATGTCCCTAACAAGTCTTCATCCTTTAATGTGTTTCCTACACATGTAGTGGATTTCTCTCTGCACTGTCTCTACAGTTTGTCTCCCTGTTGACACATGCTTCTGTGGAAACCCCTAGATTCATAGGGAATGCTTTCATAGAAGTCTCTTCTAATTTCAGCCAAAATTTTTCATTTATTATTTTAGTAAATGGTGAATCTATTGTTGTGGGGTGGGGAACCTGAAAATCTGCTGTAGTGACTAGTTTCATGTTATTCCCTCTGGTAGTATGAGCTGCTAAGGGACAAATGAGAGGTACTGAAAACTGTTAAATCAGCCTAGTTCCTTAAGGCTCAGTAAGTTATTTCCATTCTGTGAAAGAGATGTAGAAAATCAGTTCTTCCTCCCTGATCATTCGTAGTGAAAACAGGAGTGTCAGCAGTGGAGACTTCAAAGTGGCACTGACACGCAAGCCCACATCATAGTTTGTGCTTCAGAGAGCATTCTTGTATGCAGGTCTGTAGGTACTGCTAGTAAAACTGCTGCTCTGGCTAGCTAGAATTCACCATCTTTTTTTCAGAGGGTGAAAAGTAAACTTAGTGCTTCTCCATAGGCTTCCTTCCTGTGGGCTATTGTAATGTAGGTCTTTTTATGGACAGGACATATGCAGAACTGATACATTCCAAACAACTGGTGGTTCAGGCAATGTATTGGCATCCTGGCTTATAATTCAGTGTACATCTTGGAAATGGGAAATGTAAAACCAGAAATGCAGCCGTTTCTTTACATGAAGCCAGGTTCCTAGCTGTGAATTTATTCAGCTGTATATGACTGGTTTAAGATTTGAATTACTGTGGAATTGGTTGTAGTGGTTTTCTGTTAATGTTTTGTTGGTTTTTATTTACAAAATATTAATAGAACCTCTTTTCCTATTTCTTTTGCTGTCGAGGAGACTTGAATACTATTAGCTCTTTGTTTTACAGAAGGTAAGTTCTGTGAATTGCACCAGCCTGCTTATATATATATATATTTTTTTTTTTTCTGAGAAGCTATAAACCACTTTCTCCAGTAGATTACCTAGAAATATAAGAACTACAAAAAAGCAGGCCACTTAGCAATGATTAGGAAGAGCATTAACAAGGATGGTTGCAAATAACCAAGGGTGGCATAAGTAGGTAGGGCAAGTATGATCCACAGGCAAGTTTGGTGACTTTCACTAGGGTTGACTGCAGAGCCACAGTACCTTTCATTGAATTATAATGTGCACTTAATCTTGGAGTCCATTGTCACACTGAAATATGCTACTGTTGTCTTCAGTCTGTTATGTACTGCTTATGAGAAAATGAAATCATACAGCAGTAGGGTAGCATTTAAAATTGCCCCATTTGGACTGCAGATTCTTGGCTGAGAGATCACATTCCCAGTTTTACAGAAGCATGCTGCTGCTTCTACAAGGCCCTCTGTAATCTTGAATAGCTGCGGTCTCAAATGTGTAACATATAGTGTTGGAAATAATTTCCCACCTGCCTTTTGGAGTGGGGGTAGGCAGTGATCCAATGGATTGATCCAGTATTGGCTCTATCCAAAGTGAGGTTGTATAAAAAACATGAATGAGAGTTTGCTTTAACCTAGAGGTAGTGGTGGGGAAGAGGACACATCTGTAAAAGGAGAGTCTCCTGCAAGGAGCAAGTACTGCACGTGGATCATGGCAAATTTGGGATAAACTCAGTTGCAGCTTTTGGAGGTAATGTTGTGAAATGTGTAATTCAGTCCAATGATAATTAATCCTGTCTCTGTAAATTCACACACATTCAGGTCTTCATTCCTGTTTTTTATACCAGCATGAGGAATTGGGGTATTTTTTCTGCTTGTATATCGTGTATAAAGGATAACCACAGTTAATTTCTCAGTAATGGAAATGAAAGGCTGCTCCCCCATGAAATTCAGAGTAACAATGCAGCTTTATTTCAGAAATAGTGAGTCCTCTGGAATAAATATTTTGTGCCAGGTAGTCCTATGCAGCAAACTTTATAGCAACATGAATTTTGTGCTTCTGGATATGGTTCATGTCGGTTCATTGTCTTTGCTTCCAGTCAGTCTGATGATGCCAGGTGGCAGTACCATGAGCTCTTACCACTCTCTTAAGGGACATGTGAAAACTGGAACCAGTGTGACAGACTTCAGTTTAGAAGACTTGTCTAGCTTGCTTGCCTAAGTTTCCAATATAAACATTTGTATGTTTGGTACTTTCCATACCAAAACAATCATAATGTTCAATACGAAGAAGAGAAAAAGGATCAAGGGTGGTGTTACAGTTTGAAGAAAAGCAGCAGATGTAGTAAAGTTGTGTTGAGTGGATTTTTCTTCTTGCTCCAAGCCTTAAAAAATGTTTTCACATACTTCATGAATTCCTAATGTTCATGGCACAGGAATAGAAGCTGTTACCTGCACCATCTTATGACAAAAGACTGGCCCTATCCCAGCTATTAACTGATAAATGTGAAAGGTGTATTTATCCCTAGTCAGATTATCTAAATTAGAGGTATCTAACTTGAATGGGGTTTGTGTATTTGATGTCTCTTGTAATTTCCTGATGTTCTTTCTTTTCATGTGCTCTTCCTTTGTGTTCTGTGCTCTAGCAAGCAGAGATGAGCTCCAATCAAGAAAAGTAAAACTGGACTATGATGAAGTTGGTACATGTCAGAAAGATGTCATAAATGTCTGGGATAAGAAGTTACTAAACTGCAGAGCCAAAATCCGATGTGACATGGAAGATATTCATTCCACTTTGAAAGAAGGTATTTGCAAAGGGTGGCTTTTAACTAGTGAAGCCTGAAGATTTTTTTTTGTTCCCTTTTGATACCGAGGGGAGTTTGCCAGCAATACACTTTTTCCAGTACCACAAAACAATGGAAAGATTGCCTTCTTTTTACAAATGCACCCACCTCCTGCTGCCAAATAGAAAATAGTTCTGCTGTGTCTGCAGCTTATAATGCTAGTAGTGCAGAAACATGTATAGTCATACTCCTGTAAGTAGCATCTTGTGCTCATGTATTATTACAACATACACTGAGCTTCTGCAACTAAGACAGTAACCTTCTGTTTTCTAGTCAGCTGGCTCCTTTGCAGTTGACTCTGAGTTTCAGATGCTCTGATTTTACTTACTAAGAAGGCAGTAAGTAAGTGTTTAATGTGGATCGTGCCCAAAATGCAGGGGAATCACAACCAAGCTCCAGAGAGTCAGAATGACCACATGTTGTAGAGTCTGGAATATGGTATTTTAGTTGTTCTTTTTATCCTTGAATGAAAGGCTGGAGATTTTGGCTTGAAGTAGATCTTCTGTGGCCTAGCCGTAGGCCAGGAGGGGAACCAGAGGACTTTGTTAATGTAATGTGAATGTAGAGCCTGCTTGCACCACTGTGCCTTCCTCCATGGAATCTCATATCTGTGTTACAGATGCTTAAAAATAATATTTCATTGTAACCTGTCTGTCGTTAACTGAACTGAATCAGCTGACTAACTGCATGGGATCCTCCAGAGTGCTTCAGCCAAGATTATGACAGGCCCAGATTATGACAAAGCAAATTCTCATGTTACAGCACTAAAAATATGCTGCTGCTTAGCCCTGTTGTTCTTGACTGACCTGCAGGTGTACCAAAAAGTCGTCGGGGAGAAATTTGGCAGTTTCTGGCTGTGCAACATCGAGTCAGACACAGGCTGCCCAACAAGCAGCAGCCTCCTGACATCTCTTACAAAGAACTTCTCAAGCAACTGACTGCTCAACAGCATGCCATCCTTGTAGATCTAGGTACGTCTGTTTGTAGCTGGGAGACTTTTCCGACTTGTTTGTGGGTCTTTGAGTGAAAAGACACCAGTCTTAACAGAAGCTGTTGCTGGAGATAGATGCTGCCTTATCAGCACCACTTTCTGTGTCATCAGGATATGTTCTGTGTATGCCACTTAGTGTCCTCCAAGCAGATGATTGCTTAGGTTATGCTGTTTGTATTTATGCTCTTCTACATTTATCGGAAAAGAGAAATCAAGCAGTCGCTTCTGCAAGTTCTGTGCAGATGAGAATATTAAATGAACTCAATGGATATAGTATAAAATCAGTGGCAAAATACAGATCGATCTGACTAAAGTCAACTTGCATAGGAAAGCAAAGAGAAATGGTCTGTGGGAAGAAAGCAGTGGTAGTTGTCAGATGGATCTAGGCAGCTTTTTGAGAATTAAATCTACTACTCCTCTTTCTTCAGGACGGACGTTTCCTACGCACCCTTACTTTTCTGCCCACCTGGGAGCAGGACAGCTCTCACTCTTTAATCTCCTGAAAGCATATTCTTTGCTGGACAAAGAAGTAGGTTACTGTCAAGGTATCAGCTTTGTAGCTGGAGTGCTGCTTCTACATATGAGTGAAGAACAGGCCTTTGAAATGCTGAAATTCCTCATGTATGACCTTGGCTTCCGCAAACAGTACAGGCCAGACATGATGTCACTACAGGTAAGTCAGTCCTTCTCCTAAAGCAAACCAGAGTTTGAAATGAGCTTTGACCTCTCAGATGTTGCTCAAGTTCTCCAGGGCCTTATGAAGCTTCTTACGCTGTTTTGGAGGTGCATGCAGATATTATTGTTGAGCCCCTCTCTGCCCCTCAATTTGCAAACAGAGAAGTTAGGAACTTGCAGACTTTTCCTGTCACATGTCCCAGTTATCTTCTGTTTAGAAACTCTGCTTTCTCTGCTACTTTGCTCTTCCCTTTCCTCACTTCTCTCTCTTCCTTATGCCAAAAACCCGCTTGCTTGCATCTGTGTAGATGGAGTTTAAAAATCAATATGGTTATAATTTTCTTCAGTCCCTGAGCATTTTAATCTTGTAACTCCAAGTCAAATCAATAGTGACACCCAGTGGCCAGTCAGTGTAGTCTACAGGTATTTGAACTGAGCTGCTCTGTCTTGTTTTATCCTTTGCACCTCTTTTTTCTCATTGTCCTTTGCCCCACCGCCCTCAACACAGAGAGAAAAAGATGAATTTTCTATCGTTTAGTTTGCTTATGAAACAATGAATGCCCTGAAATGTTAGTCTTTTAACAGCTAGATACTCAAGGCTGCTTAAGAAGGAGACAGAAAATCTTTCAGATCTGTATAAATTTCAGGGTTTAGAATTTAAGAAGTCTTTCACCTTAAGATGCAACTGTCTGCTGAGTTAGATAACTGTATGCTTTAAGCCCCTAATATTATAAAGGGATATACGACTGCTGAGTTAAAGTTTGCAATTCACAGTGGAGAAAGAAAAAACATAAGAGGCAGATACAAAAATCTGGGTTTTTTTTCATGCTCCCGGCATGGTAAACACAAGTGAAAACTTAAGGTGGACTTCAGTCCACTTAAATGATCAGTCCCTTCAGGTATTTATTTGGCAAATGTCCAGAACAATAGAATAGATTGTAGTTAAAGAAATTGTATGTGCTTATTCTAAAACTGAGAAAGAGGAGTGTTTTACTGTGGATGTAAGTATGTTGTAATAAGTTTGTTGTGATGAATCAAGGGTGAACAGCCACAGAGAACATCATTGTACCTCTTCCCTGTCCCATTTCCCCCCCCATATGTGTTGAAGCAGTAGGTGTCAAAGTGTGATAAATGCATGGTTGTGGGTTTGGGTTCCCCCCCACCCTCCCAAGATGCTCTTTTAGTGTTTGTATGTTATCCTGCAGTTGCAGACTTTCAGTAGCATCTCATGCTTTGGGGGCATTCAGATGTCCAGGATTTCACCTTTTGATTTAAATAAGGCTGAAACTTTCATTGTCAGAAGCTCTTACAAAGGACACTTTTTTAAGTTTTAGAAGGCATACTGCTTGTAGTACTGTTTGCCCTTTAAGTGATATGACCTTTCTTTCTCCACAATTTGCTTCTAGGCAGTAATTCCATTCTAGACAAAAGTGCAAGTTTTGTCTGCTCAAGACAAACTAGACTACTGATGATAACCCTTTCTTTTGTTTTTTAACAGGAGTATAGCACTCAAATTCTTTTGTGTTTACAGTACTGAAACACAAGTTTATATGCAGAATTAGCTTCTGTCCTGTAGGAGAAGAAAGTTGGGTGTTTCTTTAGGGTTATGAGAATATACTTGGCTTAGATTTATAATTGTTGTCTGGAAAAAGTAGTAATCTAGATCCTTAGTTCATAACGTACTCATCCAGTTGGTTTACTGCCTCTGTGATACTATCCTAATTTCACACATAAATGTGTTTTGTGGTGACTCTGTCCAAACTGTACTTACTTAGTATCTTTGGCAGTTAAAGCAAGGACTCACGTGCATGTGCAAATTTAGCTAATTTGCCTGATGAGACTTGATCTGTCTGCTTGCAGACACTGCTGACTGACAGATAGCTTCAAGTGCAGTCAGATTTTGGTAGGGAAGAATCATGACCACCAAAAGTAGGAAAGTAGCTGGATCCAGTATGTCATTTCTTCATTGAGGAATGGATTCACCTGAAGCATAAGATACTATTGACAGCAAAATTGTACCAGACAGCTAATCAATGTATGTCTCTTTCTCATATTCTGCTGAGAGAAGCATTGCCCTGTGCTGTGAGTGACTTACTGTGGAATATAAAATATCGAAATGGCAAGGAAATGATTTGCCACAAAGTGATATTTTTAGCAATGAATAGAAACTTCTAACCACTTTGCTTTGCGACCTTTTTCAGGTTGTGTAGCAGCACATTTTGGATCAGTATTTTAAATTGCTCTGGACCACTGACATATGGGAGGTGTGTTGGAAAATATGTATGTGGTACATCTCTATTGACCCACCATATCTAATGTATTCTGTGGGTACAGAAGCTGTCTAAAGTGATGATTTTAACATAGGAGCTTTAAAAGCAGCAAATATAAGGCCAGGATTCAAGGGATGAAAGCTGAAATGTGTAAATTTAGCCAGAAATAGTTCAACCTACTTTCATTGTTGCAAGACTGAAAGTTCTGGTTTGTTGATAAAGTTAGATCAATATATTCTTTTCTTCCTTAAGCCTGTGTATCTGAAATGATACTTCCTAATAAGCAGGTTCAAACTGTTCTTTGTTATTAGCTACGGTGTTGGTTTTCATTATTTAGGGGTGGGTTGTTTATACATGATCAGGTATCGCTCGAGGCCCTAGGGAACAATGAATCATCATTTTACAGTCCCATCTGTACTTTGTTTCCCTCAAGTGAAATGTGAATGGTTTGGAAAACTGAGTAAAGCTAAACTTTTCTTTCTCTACTTTCTTCTCCCCTAACCCCCTCATGCACTGTAGATTCAGATGTATCAGCTGTCAAGGCTTCTTCATGATTATCACAGAGACTTGTATAATCATCTTGAAGAAAATGAAATCAGTCCCAGTCTTTATGCTGCACCGTGGTTTCTTACACTGTTCGCATCTCAGTTTCCATTAGGATTTGTAGCCAGAGTATTTGGTAAGAAAGTTTTTCCTATTGCTGTAGTAAACAGAACAATGTCATCCATTGTGTTTTTAAACTCTCAGGGAGTAGTTTTCTACGTACTAGGGACATTTGGGGTGACTGTTGCGGGTGGAAAGTAGCAACACTCTTCGTGGTAAACTGTCAGCTCCTTTTCAGAGAGCATAACCAACATGTATTCTTTGAAACAGACTTGAACAGTTAAATATGTCTGCTGTTACTAGCCAACATACTAGTGTGAAGTGTGAGCATCAGGAAGTTTATTGTTGCAAATGCATTTTATGCATCAAGCATTCAGTTTATGTCTGTAGAAAAGTTCATCTTGTTGAACTTGCAAATTGAAAAAAGAATGCATTGATTTTTAAGAATGAGTTTCTGAATAACTGATTTTAAAGGGCTTTCTAATAAAAATTCAAGTGACCTTGAATTTCGAGGCTGTTTCAGGTATTCAGGTATATACTGAATGGTTTCCTAGCCCTCTTACTCCATTTTGATAATTTTTTCATTATATATTGCTCTTCAGATAACTTCTAGTACAGAAGCTTAAATATTGATTGTGCCTTACAGCGTTTACCTTGTCAGCATGTCAAGTACTTGGTTTTGTGTGCTTTTATTGTCAATAAGAGCTGCAAACTTAATCAAATGTCTAATACAGCTTTTTTTTTTTTTTTTAAGTTTTACATTAGTAAGCTGCATCAAGAATGCAGGAGCATATGTACTACCTCTTAAATCAGACCTTTATGCATTTGTTTCTTTTCATGTGACACCTTTTATCTTAAGAAATTCAGCCCGTCTTTTGTCTCATGTTTTATTACTGGAGTGTGTTACGTTTTTTGTTTGTTTGTGTGCAGTTCTGGGGGTAAGAGAGGTTTGGCTGGTTGGTTTGGGGTTTCTTTTTTCTTTGGGTTTTTTTTAACCTAGTGATTTCTCCATTACAGAGGTTTTTTTTCCTTTTACAGCAGACTTTTCCTCACTGCTCTTTGGGTACAAACAAATGATTGGTGTATCTGTTTTTCAGATTGGTACATCTCTTACCCAGTGGGATCATTGGATTTCAGACATTTGAGCATTTTGGGGTCTTTTTTCTTTATTGATTTGTTTTTCAAGCCTAAAGTGTAATTTGTTTGTTTTCAGTAGGCTTTGAATTTGGAGCATGAGTTTTTTAAGGGTGGGGAGGGTCAATGTTCATTTCTCTCTGCAAATGAGCTGAGCAAGGCGTGTTTCCATTTTAAAACTGAACTATGTTGTACTTCCTAATGCTTTAGATTCCTGTATCATCAGTGTCTTACAGGCTATTCTCACATACCAGGAACAGATGGTTAATGTCTACCCATCACAAATTATATACTTGTATTTATACTGTTTAAATGTGTACTACAGACTGGAGAAAGGGGACTTAGGAACTGTGTACAAGTGAGATGGCTGTCTCACCAGTGTCCTGATGCTACCCAGTGATACTGGATTCACATGGGGATGACCTCTCATGGTCAGGATCAGAAGCTGAGTTTGTTCATTTGCATAGCCCGGCTCTTGGTGGTGTGACATATCCAACAGCACAGGAGACTTATTTGAACTGCTCATGTGCTGTGTTCATCTCGGTAACTCAAGTCCACCACTGCTACCAGGACTGCATTTCTAGTTAACTGTGATCAAGATTCTAGTTTCTGTGCACTTTCTCTCTACTGATTTCTGCACTTTTCCCTCACATTTATGTAATTTAGCTCAAAGTAAGGGTTTAGGGCTTACAGCCCATGTTATCTCTGCCATGGATTTCAAAAATAGTATGATTGATTATGGAATGTACATGACCATTTCTTAAGGACTAGCCTTTGCCTGTAGGAAACAGTCGGTATATTGTCTTGTGATCCACTTCCCAATTGCTTTTCAGTCACAAGTGCACTTAAAATTTTAAAAGACTAGTTAATAGTCTGAAGTCTACAGTAGACAATAATGAATGCTTATTGCAGATAACCATTACAGACATAACAAGTATGCAGTATTTTCTTTAATGCTTTCTCATACCTGTAAGATGACAGGAAGTGCTTTTATATATTTTAACCTCCTATTGAAATAAGATATGAAATTGTCTGAACTGGATAAATCTGCAGTATGATTGATTAGAAAGAAAAACATCCAAGCAAATATGTGTATTTATCCAATGACTAGCTCTCGTTTTCAAGATATTTTAATGATTTTCTTTTTTAGACATTATTTTTCTTCAAGGAACAGAAGTCATATTTAAAGTAGCATTGAGCCTACTTAGCAGTCAGGAAACATCTATAATGGGATGCGAGAGTTTTGAGAACATTGTTGATTTTCTTAAAACCACTGTTCCGGATATGACTCAGCCTCAAATGGAAAAAATTATTACTCAGGTAAGGTTGCTTTTCTTTTTACTTCTCCCAAGCCTCCACCCCCTTTAGAATCACACCTAAGGTATATGTAAAAGTCTTCTCAGTATGTTCCTTTTGGTTTGAAATGCAAAGGTGTCATTTTGCCACTAATTTGTAGAGAAATAGGATATGAGCTAATTTCAGTGGGTTTTGAACTGCAATTTTAGCAAGACTTTAGTTGCAACCTTTTGCATCCCAGCTATTGGGAAAACATAACTTTGCTTATAAATTTCATGTCACCATCAGAAGGATAAAAGTAGCTTGTTTTCCAAACCTAAACCCAGATGTTGCTCCATGCTACCGTTTATGACTGGAAGCAAAACTTGCCATAATGTAAAGAAGCAGCATCACAGCAACTTCTCCTGATCCTTTAAACTTCTGGCTGCACAGGGCTAGTGTCCTTCCATAGGAACTTTTCTGACACCTCCAACTTAAAATCCTACAAGTTAGGAATTCCCCTTCTCACCTCAGCCTTGACCTTGGAAGGATCACACTTGGCAGGTGCTTTGTGACAGAGGTAAAAACCCCTTAGGACTGTTCCCTGCCTTTCTTGGGTAAGGGAAAGGAGTACTGGAGTAGTGTTATTTCATCAGTATCATTGAAACTTTGTGACAAAGAGCAAGAATGGAAGATAAAGAATTACAGATCCTGATTTAGAAAAAGCTTATTGTAAAATACTGTCAGAGGCTGGGATCTTCATCACTCTACATCATCCGTTTCTGCACTGGAACTGAAAATTGAAAATAAGCCTCTGTTTAGTACCTTAAGTAAGAACCTGTGAGCAGTTTTTCCCCTTCAGGTGACAGTTTGGGTATAATAGAAGAGCTCTAGAAAATCATCTCCATATACAGGAGTGCAGTTGACACTGATGCATTCCTATGGCTTGGTTAACACTTGAACGTTTCCTGTACTGTCTATTAAGAATTTATTTTTATTTGGCATCAAAATCTTCCTCATTGCACCAATTGTGATTGCCACACTAACCCTACATCAGGCATTTTAGTGTTTGTCTTCACAACTCACTGATTCTGGCAATGATAGAGGTGTTAGTTCAGTGGTTTTGATACTATTAGAAATTAAATCTCTGTACTATGGTCTACACGGGTTGCAGAGCAATTGTGCTGTGGTTAGCATGATAGAAGTGGCTTTGTGCAAAGCCAGGTCTGATTGAGAAAAGAATAGGTTATGTTGCCTGAGCAGAGTGGAAGTGGATACATGCAGGTCAGATCAGCTCTGAGAAGAAGGTTGCCTGCTTGCCTGTGGTGTGGTCTCATGCTGAGCAGCCTTCTGGTTCTGCATTCACGTGTAGACTATTATATTGTACTGCTTCTCCCTAGGCTGGCTGCAGGTGGAGTTGTTCGGCTGTTTCAGTGTTGTAATTCTCAGGACTGTCCTCTTATGGTGGATAATGAAAAAAAAAATAGATATTATGCAGGACTGTAATACACAGATGAAGAATTTACCAGTTAGTTACATAGAGGAAAATGACACTTGCCCAGCTTGAACACCATATGTAAATTGAAATTTTACCCCATTTGAATTACCTGAAGAAGACTGAACACAATGCAGAACTTGTTTTGTGGGATCTGTGTTTGTCTTCTGTTGGTGTAACATTTGCAATCTCTAGAACAAGGATCAGAATTAATGTCAGTGTAGACATCTTTCACTTCCTAGCCTAAACTATTTGGTAACTTTTCAGAAGCTGAGAGACTGTAACTAAATGTCTAAACAGATAAGAGTCGTGTGGTCCCATCACTGTTCGGTGCACAGTTCCGTAGTCTTCACAATGGTGTGTCACCAAAGCAACACAATAAAAAATAGTGTATCTTTATGCAGAGACAGAGCACAGGGAAACTGTAACCATGAAGGGTGTTTATATAAAAGACTATAAATTGGCACTTGGAGTCAGGAGATCCAATTTTGAGGGTGAAGATCTGACAATTCCTGTATTATTATTCTTCATTGTGTGATCCTGCTCCCATCACAAGCTTGTGAGACTTGAATTTAATTTTTTTTCTTTAACTTAATATTTCTGAACAAGAGATTGTAAATTAGACTTGGTCATGTTATAAAATTCTTGGATTAAATAAGACTTTTCTACTGATACATCTCATAGTAAGAGATGCTATTTGGTAATTGTAAAAGTGATGGCCCAGTTCTAAAGTCTGTGATTTATTCTGGCTGCAGTAAGAACTCTAGATGCTAAACTGCTCTTTTTGTAGATTTACTCTTATAATACTTTTTTTGAGAGGAACAGGAAAAAACATTGAAGTTAATCCAGCAGAGTTGCCTCTTAGCCAGACATTCACGTGGAATAAGTGCTCTCTGCTTATTTAAAAATTGCTTTTTCTCTTATGATAGGTGTTTGAAATGGATATTTCAAAACAGCTCCATGCCTATGAAGTAGAATACCATGTGCTTCAGGATGAACTGCAGGAAAATGTGAATCCCTGCGATGAAGGTGAACCTCTGGAGAAGCTGGAGAGGGTGAACAGTCACCTGAAGAGACAAAACATGGATTTGTTGGAGAAGCTACAGGTAAATGACTTAAGACTACAAACTCATGGAGTGGACATTTCTATGATTCAGCTAACAGAGTGGATTTTTTAAATGCACATGAGATGTCTCCTAACTGCAAGACTTTATGCAATTGAGCAGTTCTCTCAGTTATAGTGATTTACTTGTTAGACATTTTTTAACTCCTTTTTCATTCCTTGGACTTTTCCTTCTGGATTTGGATTTCTTTTTCTCAAAATATGTCTACCCTTCAGTTATTCATCACATCTCAATTTATTATAATGTTGTTATTTACAGGTAGCTCATGCTAAAATTCAGAGTTTGGAATCCAGCCTGGAGACTATTTTGACTCGAGAGAACAAAATGAAGACTGCAATTCAGTCCCTGGAACAGGAGAAGATAACTTACCAAAAGACTCTAGAGCAGATAGTGAAGTATTTGCCAGCAGAAGCATTGTCTGACTGTGAACTGCTCCTGAAGGAAGTAAACTACAACCCTAATAATAAAATAAGGAGTAAGCCATAAACCAAGGTTTTCTAGGCAGCATTTCTTCAAAATAAGGGGAAAGAACAGTTGAATATGCTGCTTTCAAAGGACTTAATGATAGGCAATGGTATTATCCAAAACTAGTGCTGGGACACTCATAGCTACAGATGGGCCTTCAAATGTCAGTATGCAAATTCAGGCTATTAATTTTTTTATGATTATGTAAATAAATCACAAGGGGAAAATAAAGGATTCTCATGTGTAATTATGGTGAGTAAATGTATATTTGGAGTTGCCTAAAGGAAATGAGAAATTCAAGTAGTCAAAGCCAAGATAATGGTGATCTACAAATTCACTCTGGATATGCTTGTCTTGTAGTGAAACGAGGATAGAGTGTCTTTATATATATGTATGTTGAATAATACTTGAAATAAAAAAAAAGAAGAATGTAATTTTCCCTCCAAAGAGCAGCATGTTTCACATCTCCTGTGGAAAATCTGTGAACTCATGTGTGCCTCTTAATTCTGCTGACATTGTGTGCACAGACCATTTAGCAGAACAAGTATCATGACTTGGTTTATACAGAAAGAGCTCTAGTGCCATCTGCTGCCTGGGCTGTACCAGTCAGCATTGTAATTCCACATGCATGTTTGAACTGGAAACAAAAAGGATCACGTCATAGCTCCACCTCCATAACTCAGAGCTAAGAAATATGTATCTATACACACTCGCAGAACTTGCAAAGGCAAGAGCTAATGGTGACTGCTACTTCCATCCCAGCCTGTTTGCTTCCACCTGTCCTGGGGTTGGTCATGATGACAGGAGGAAGGAAGCAAGGCTGTGTATTTATTCTGATGCTAAATTTCTGCAGAAGACTTGCTGTCAGACGAGTTAGGTGTTAAGGGTTTCTCATTTAACCAAAGAAATACTGCAAGAAGCCTTGTCTTATTGTAGTGGGAGCCAGAAAGCTGTTCTTGAATTTTATTTGAAGAGAAAATTGAGGCAGGTTGCAGAAAGTTAAGCTTAAGTGCATGAGAGGGGACCAAGCAAGTTTCAAATATGTACCTTTCAGTTTTCACACATGCAGTCAATATACATTTCAAAGGGGATTCTGAGGTACAGGTGAAGTTTTAATAATGCTTTCCAGGCTATTCCTGTTTTAATACTGCTTTGTGGTCTTCTTTTTGAAACAGAAGTCATGAATTTGTATGTTCTGAGCAGAAGGTGAGGTAAGCTCTGATTATTTCAAGGGAGAAAGTATGTTTATAAAGGTATAAAAAGATGCATATAGATTTGACAATGTTTTTAAGTGGAATTTTTGAGAAGGCTTAGACAAATGTGTAATAGACACGTGTTTTGGAGTGCATGTCTGAACTGTTAATTGAGTGATACAGTGACTCATGTTATCTCTTACCAATTATACTGTATTTCAGGAAGCACTTAATCTTTTTAGTAAGAAAAACAATGAAGCCAAGTGCCAAATCCAGCAGTGTCTTTATGCATAAGGTTGTCCAATTTAGGAAGTAAGGACTGAGTATCACTGCTTTCTAAGTTATGCTTTATGTTAACATAAAAGTGAGGAACAGCAATGCTGAATTGCTGCACGCTGCTCTGGGACTTGGGGGCTTGGGGTCTCCTGGGGTTTTTTGTTGTTGTTTTTTACTTCCGCCGTGTTTTATTTGATTACAGATGCTGATTTACTTAACAGTCTTTGTTTTTACAGTTGGGGTGAAAGGTCTTAACACTGTGTATAAAATTATGTGGAATCTGTTTAGGTATTTCAAGTATATTGTATTGTACTAGGTGGGAAAATGCCAAATGGAAAGGCAGTTGTTTGCAGTTTTGTTCAGAGTGAATTTTAGCTGATGTGTACATACCAAACCAATCCCAGGAACTGCAGTAGCGTGTATTACAAAGAATCAAGGTTATTCAAATACAACTTTTTTTTAAGATACATTGAATGTGCTTTATCCTCTGTTTCACTTACAAAATTTTTCATGTAATGCCTGGAGAAATTCCAATAAATGTCATTGCTGCATTTCCTATGGCCTCTGGCTAGTTTTGTTATTCTATATTTCAGATACCAATCTTATTCTTAGTAGTACTGTTTACATGAATGATGTAAAAGATCTGGTTCTAGTTTCTAGTTGTGGATAAAAAAACCCTACAGGATTTGTAGAACGACATGGGGAGGATAGAAATTCTTATCATGGAAAATAGACTTACATTGGTCGTAACTAAAGATTAAATTATTAAAAGGGTTTTTTTCTTCTGTAGCAGCTCATTTAGTATGTATGCATATTGAGAATAGTAATTTGATGAATTCTAAATTGTGCATCTAGCATGGGAGGAGCACACCATATCAACAAGTAGGAATCAATACAGAACTAAACGCACAAAGAGCTAGTTGTCTCATGACATGAGGACATTTGTGATGGCATATGTGTTTTGAATACAAGTGTGCCTTGTACCTGTGGATCTCTAGGATGTCTAGCTTGAAGTCTACACTCAAGCTGGTATCCTCCAGATCATCTTTAAAAGAATAACCAGCAAGATTTACCTAGAAGACTATGAGTGATATATGTGTTTGTGTCCATCTGTTGGTTTCTCCCTGTCTATTGTATGGATAGCTTTACAGCTGTTCTGTTCTTCTTGCAGTTGAGCAACACTAAGGTGCAGTGTGCTAGAGACATTGCTGCAAGAGTATTTTCTCTGGAGAAGGGATGGCTCCTGGGTTTGGAGTTTTACTCCTATAATTTGTTTTTCTGTTTGGAAAAAAAAAAGAGTTTTCTGAATAAGGCTATTGTTTTACCTGAGGTAAGCACAACAGTGCTTTCAGTTTTTGCAGTCAGCTTGCAACGAACTAACTCGGGAGGAAAAAGTATCTGCTTTTTTTCAGGAATAGCTAACTTAGACTGGTGCCTG
The DNA here is from genome assembly GCF_012275295.1 of Melopsittacus undulatus. NCBI lineage: Eukaryota > Metazoa > Chordata > Aves > Psittaciformes > Psittaculidae > Melopsittacus > Melopsittacus undulatus. Next base: position 41,613,279 of record NC_047528.1, on the reverse strand, counting down.
CTGGCAGAGGGCTTTTTTAAAAGTCTGGGAACACATCCATCCTTTTAGCTAGCAAACTAGCCTGTAAATGAAGAGTACTACTTGCCAGGAATACAGTTGAAATAGGTCAGTTTGGTAAGAAGAGTAAGGAACTCTCTGGTGTTCACATCTTTTGTGGACAGAAAACTTGGCCAGACAGTTTTTTTTTTTCTTTGTTTTGTCTTGAATTTTTTCTCTCCTAGAAAGTATTTCTCTCCTAAAAAGAAGAATATTTATTTAGGATACCTTCAAGTTGCATTTTGTTCACTTTTCACTAAAAAAGCATTAGGTTACACAGGGAAAAAAATAAGTTTCCTGGTAAATGACTTGTGTGTGTTGAAGACCTGACTTGAAATTACAAATCTAAGTAAATCTGAAGTAGATTGATTATGCTGTTTTCAACATGACACTGCTTTGCTTAATATCACTACAAGAAAGCCAAATGATTTATAACATACAAAAGAATTTCAGCAGTTTGGTCCATGAATTCAATACTACTTATAGGATCCAGAGGGTCTGCATTTGGAAGCTTAATCTAAACCTAAAACCAGATAGGTATTAGTATGAATAGCTTTTTGTGTGTTGAGGTGAACAGCTCCAGGGCACCGTTAACATTGATTATCCACTTGGTCTCTGTAGTCATAGACGGGTGTTGAGAAGCACATGCAGGCTGTAACGTGTCAAGCCTTATGCACACCATCCATTTGAAGAAGTGTAATTGATTCTGTACTTCTGTAGTTCAGCTTTTACCATCAGTGTTTACCACTGAATGCATTTAACGTATGCTTTGCCTTCCTCAGTCTTTCTAGTGACTAGAAAGAACAGAATTTAACGTTTGTTTCCAAAAAGACATACTGAATGCTTGGCTGTATCCTTCCTCCAGACATCTGGTGTGCAAGGGATAGAGTTTATATGCTTAAAGTTTAACATGTTAGCTCACTCTGTCTGAAAGCATATTAAACGCAGCAGTGACAGTAAAAAGCTGGAGAGTAAAGCAGAAATTACTGTGTGCCTTGAGCAGCTAATAGCTGTGTGCTGACTGGCTTGCAATGAAGTGGAATCTGGAAGGATTAGTAGTTGATGTGTTGTTTGGTTTTATTTTAATGTCGACCTTAGTTCTGGGCCAAAGGAAGAAGCTGGTGTGTTCCTTTATCAAAATGTTGTCTTGGAGCTTCCTTTGAGTTGAGCTTTTCCACTCCTTTTGTTGTTCTCTTCAGAACTCTTGTTCAGCAGCCATTCTTTAACAAGGAAATCGGGAATTACTCATAGTCTTACCACCTCAAAAACTTACCTTGGAGCTTATCCAAACACTTCCTGTATTCCAATTACAACTTTTTCAAGTCTTCGCTCTGGTAAAAGAGATTTAGAAGGTTTTAATATATTGGTTTTATTTTCAGTTAGTGCGTGGTGAGAGATGACATAAATGCCATACATAGTGTCCTGCCAGAACATACATGAGGAGAAGTATTGAGTAAAATGCTGTACTAAGAGATGTTGCTTTTTAGTGTGGGAAGTAAGTCTATATCTGACTTAAAAACAGAGACCTAGTTACACTGGCTGGCTGTAGTCTATGTGGCTATCTGTCCACATGATTGCCTGTGGATGCTTAGTATTTGGTGTAGCAGATATTTAGATGTATATGGCCATTTTTGTCTAAAAAGTTTAAGTGACTTGTACCATCCAGTTCTGAGTGTATGTAGCAGGAATGAATGGTGTATAGTGTAAGTTCTCTTCAAGTCCAGAGTAGCCATCCAGCTGAAAACCTTGTTTCAGAACATAAGAAACATAGTGAGGAAAGAACTGGTTTGAGCCTGTAATTGCTTTTCCCTTGGCTGGACAAGCTGGTTACCCAAAGTAGAATCATAAAATATATCAAGTTGGAAGGGACCCATAAGGATCATGGAGTCTAGCCGCCTGACCCTTGCAGAGTTCAGGACTACCTGAAACTAAACCATATGGCTAACAGCATTGTGCAGATACTGTTTGAATTCTGACAGGCGTGATGCTGTGACCACTACCCTGGAGAGTCTGTTCCAGTGGCTGGCCAACCTCTCAGTGAAGAACCATTTCCTGGTGTTTAGTCTGAACTTCCCCTGATGCCACTTCATTCCATTTCCTCCTGCCCTGTCACTGGTCATCAGAGAGACCAGCATCTCCCCATCTGCTGCCCACCTTGAGGAAGCTGTAGGCTGCAGTGAGGTCACCCCTCAGCCTTTCCATCTCCAAGCTGAACAAGCCAAATGACCTCAGCCTCTCCTCGGAAGCCTAGCCCTTGAGCCCTTTCATGGTCTTCTTCACCCTCCTCTGGACACACTCCAATAGTTCGACATCCTTCTAATATTGTGGCACTCAAAACTGTACATGGCACTGGAGGTGGGGCCACAGCAGCGGGACAGTCAGCTCCCTTAACCAGCTTGCTATGCTCAGCTTGATGCACCCCAGGACACAGTTGGCCCTTTGGCTGCCAGGGCACCTTGTTGACTCATACTCTCAAGTTGCCATCAACCCAAGCCCCAAATCTCTCTGCAGGGCTGCTCTTCAGTCACAATATGGATGTATAACTTGTCCCAGATGGAGCATCCAGCACTTGCTCTTGTTAAGTTTCATACTGTTGGTGATTGTCTAGCTCTCTAGGCTATCTGGATTTTTCTGTGATGCCTCTACCTTCGAGGGAGTCCACAGCTCCTCCTAGTTTACTATCCTCGGCAGTCCTAGCAAATAGAGATACGCAGGGCCACGTTGTGAAGGGTAGATCAGGCTGGAGCCTAGAAACAGCCACAATAATGCAACAATACTATGGAAAGCCTGGCTTGTTCAGTGGGAGATTTCCTTCAAAGTGTAGACCTGCTGCTGACTAAACCACTGCTAACTAAAACCTGATGCTAACAAAGACTAAAACCCCCAGTGCCAGTCAGCACCCCATCGGTACTTTTCCAAGACAATGCAGGACTAATTTTGTGTGAAGCTGCTGGACCATCTGCACTATCATCTGCAGCACTCAGTAAAGGCTAATTTTTTAATGTCTTTGCTAGTGCTACAAAAAAATTTGCCTTAATTTTTTAGTGATCAGTCTAGTAAAGTTGATGCTGCATAAAAAAGCTGTTATTAAATTTGAAACTGAATATTGCCCACGAGATGTCACTGTTGCTTTTGTAGGTGCAGCCTGTGTGTGTGACTGTGTTGTGGTTGCAGGGCAATGCACACTGTGAGTAGCACACTGTGCATCTTTATTTTAGAGACCAGAATTAACTCATTCTCCTGTCCAGTGAAGCATGATGCTCTCTTTGCACACTGGTTGTAATAAAATGTGATGTTTGTGGTCAAAGACTTAATTGTAATGAGGAGACTTACTAGATGACAAACATGGCCTCTCAGAAACAGATGCCTCAGTTGCAGTGCTCTTGTGCGGGAGAACTATGGAAGCACTTTTAAACCCTACAACAGGCATACCATCCCCAGCAATCTCTTTCTGGGTGTCTCCTTTTGTACTGTTCTGGTTATACAGGATTTCTTTTTATGTCCCTTGAAACCAGCCTTGAGCTAATATTGTCTAACTGCAGCCCAATTCTGAACTTACTAATTCTCTTTTTTTTTATAAGGCTTCCTTGCAATAAGCTTCCCCGTGCCCAATCTCAGAGAACCAGCTCTTCCTCCTGGGCTTTTCTTTTGTTAATCTTATTAGGTTTTCAGTGATCAGAACAAAAATAAATGATTTTCTCCTGTTTTTCCCAGAGCTACAGAGAAAACATGATTTGCTTCTTCAATTTTCCAGTTAACACTTTTTCCTTCCAACAGCAGTGCTTTCATATGTTGCATTTGCTCTGATACACAGAGAACACATTCAAGATAACATACTGTTCCGACCAGCAAGACACAGCTGTTCTCAAATAGGTCTGGACAACAAGCACAAGGCATGTTTACCTCCCGACCAGAGCCTAATGTTCAAACCATACTCAGGTAATTATGGCACCACCATTTGCCTGGGGACTTCTGGGCATAAACAAAGAGACCACATCTCTTCTACAGTGTGTTTGAATTTCTAAAAGCACCGAATTATAGATGGGCCTAATGGGTTAAGGGTGCTTAAAGCAGGGCCAGTGCACTTCATGTGCAATATACCATCATTTGAAAAGCTATCACATTGTGAAAACATCATTCAAGTGCTAATTTAAATAATACTAACATCTAAAATGAAGGCATGCTCTGACATTTATAGGTTTAATGTCTATTTCTGCACTCTACAAAAATAGATGGGCTGTGGGTGGATCTATGATTATTGCTGTGCATTAGCAAGACAAAAATTGTGTAGGCAGCTGCTATTATGCCTGGGTAAATATAGATGAGGGAGAATCTACAGAGTAATTCTTTGAGTCACATTTTTGTTTAAGAAATAATTAGAAATGATGTTATCATCGGCTGTGTTTAAGGCTTTTGGAGAGGGAGAGAAGATCTTAAAAACTTGATGACCAGGTATGTCTCCATCCTGCATAGTCTGTGGTTCCAGTAGCTGGGATTCCTTTCTGAGCAATGATGGCTGTTGAGGCTGGATGTGTTGCCAAACGATCATCACAACCAGAATTTGTGATGTTTGTGTTCTCTGCCCTTGTAGTAATCCTGAAAACTTCAGAGAGCTTTGATGGGTTGGAATGTTGGGGTTTTTTTGAATGTTGGGGTTTTTTTCCTCTGACTCCTGGTATTGCAGGTTGTAGAGGAGAAAAGGTAGCAGTCTTTTGGGAAGAACATAATTTTATCACTTTCTGGCTAAAATAAGTGAATGCTACATGGTCTTTCTTATTCTGAATGGACCAGTGAAGTGAAAAGAGGTATGCTGAACTACTGAATTGCTCACAGTGGCGTAACTGCTATTAGTAAGGGGCTTGTGCATGACTATAATAATATGTCGATTGGAGGGTAACTTCCAACAGTTTTCTAATGGACACCAATAAGTAAAGTTCTCCACAAGGATTTTGGTTCCTCTTTTCTGTGTAAGAATAAGCTTGACATAGTGCTGCAGTAAACCTCTTTGTAGGAAAGGGTTGGGTGATTTAGTTATATCAGTAAGTGGGGGGAAACATGAGAGTGCAGTGGAGAGTAGCCCAGCTCTGACACTTGATACCAACTCTTTTTACAGCCTAACCTAGGCAGGTCCCCATTGACACTCTGCTTTGAGCAAAATGTTCAGACAAGTAGTAAACTGTGTGTTTGTATTTTCCTCATATTTTTCCAATTCTGTATCCTCTGCAGAAGTGCAGGATCCTGCTGTGCATCTTTTCCCTTTGGGTCAGCTAGTCCCCGTGTGTGGAGTCATTCCCCTCCTGTTTGCATTCTTCACAAAGGCTGAGACCACTGACTGTTTCCTTGGCTTGTGAGCAATGTTCTTGCCAACCTCAGCCTGCTGGGGAAACATAGCATCAGAGGTCTGTGTTTTTCTAAGAAGTGTATTTCTGTCAGCCCAATGGGCTGTAATCTCTTGTGAAAAGCAAAGAGCCTGGTCCCGCAGTTCCTTGGTGTTACTTCATATGTTCCTTCAGAAGCTATGCGCAAGCAACGCAAGAAGATGCTTCTTACGCCTGCTACAGCTGTCTGCTTGTTAGAAGTTCGGGGTTTGAATGACTGTAACACCCCTCATATGTGAAGGTGTTGGAGGTTTTTTAACTGTCTCTCAGTGGAAGTAAGCCTGATGCAGTCAAGCAACCCCAGAGGAAACTTTAATTGGGGAGGCTGGGGATGTGTGAAGTACTTGCACATGGGAGGACAGGAAGAAATGGAATTATGGCAGGAAATTATACATCAGAGGTGACAAATACTTCTGCTCTAACAGCAGTTTATTTATACCAAAGCACATGATAACATGCCAATTTTTTAGGATTTCTGGCTTCTTGATGTTTGTCCTACTTACTTCTTACAAAAAGCACCACCTGAAATGATCATAGCACCCTAGAGAGCCAAAGCACTAAAATAATGCAAAGTTGCTAAGTGGAGAACTGTGCATTTTGGAAACTGTATTTATTTGTAATATAACAGGGCCTAGGGAGATGGTACAATGTAAGTCTCGTAAGGCAGCAAAGATGTACAGTGTCCCAAGAAATTCACTGTTAAATGAAAGAGGTGAGAAGAATGGTGAGTGTGAGTTTGTGAGAAGAGCAGCGTGGCCCTAGGGCAACAGTGTTTTGGTGGACCTACAACTATATTGTGGATGCTTGATTTTAGAAGTGGGAATGTTTGATTCAGCCTTCATCAAGCTTTCTGGCTCAGCACAGACTTCATAGAGACAACTCCAAAGAATAAATCTCATTAATCTAATTTTGATATCCACTTTTCTCTGGCTGTGGTGGGTCCTAAAGCATTTTCCCATTGCATTTGCCCATTAATTTCTTCTCTCCCATCCACCCCAAGTACCAGCAAGAAGTGAGGAGGTGTGATACATCTTTTATTTCCCTCTATATAATAATCTAATAGTTAGCACAGTTGTTAAGGAAGTGAAAAGCCTCATTTCTGGTCTGAAATGCATCTGGAAAAATTCCAAGTGGAAATATGTAACATGGACAACCTCCACAGCCTATTTGTTTATTCTTATACTTAGAGATTCATATAATGAGCATGAGTAAACTCTCAAAGCATCTCAATTATTGACTCTCTCTCCCATTTATGGCATGCTTTGAGGGAAATTATAATGAACATGCCATTAAACAAAACATGAACCCTCAGGCTATCTGGGCTATGACAGATCCTCTGCTCCTTGGAGCATGCATGAGTCTCTCTCCCTACTCCCCTGTGTGAATCAGGATCCTGATAGGACTTTCTGTCCCTTTCTTGCTCCTAGACCCCCAAGTTGGGGTCCCTAGCTGCCATGCCAGGGACGGCAGGAAAGGGAGAACAGGGGAGTGTGATGCCAAGAGCTGGGGTGCTGCTGTTCTTTAACTGCAGTGTCATCCAAGTTAGCAGGCTTTTTTCTTTCCCCTCATCCCAGGGGAGCTGGAGTCTGAAGAGAGCCTCAGTGTAAGCCTCTGAACACAGCAATAAACTGTAGTCTATCCTGTGTGTGATAGGAAAATTAATAGCAAAGAAACTTTGCCTGGAGCTCCAGGGAAAGGTAGAGGAAAAGGATTTGCTGCTGCAGATGCCTTAAGTAGGAGTGTGCTGAAGTTTAGGGCCTGGTTCAATATATCTATCATAAAATAAATGTGCATTCAACTACCATCTGTAGTGCGTGCACAGCAGCAAACCATTCCAAACAGCTAAAAGTGTAATGGTAGGGAAGGAGGAAGAGAAATGAAAGGGAAAGAGGAAAGATGTATTGAAGGAGAGAACAAGGACTGGGGTTGCACTGAACATGCGCAGAAAAATCTGTGCCACTTTTATTTGCATGCTGAAGGTGCCTGTGCCTATGAGGTCTAGGAGTCACAGATCAGGTTGGTGATGCCTCTCTTGGGTTCTGCCAGCAATCCTCTAATCTGTAAGTGTGTCAAGATATTAATGGTTACCTCCTTTTCACTGTAACAAAGAAGAGGGAAGAAAGCACCTATAACCAAATCCTTAGTAGACCCCAAAACAGCCTGAAGGCTCCCACATTCATGGCTCCTCACAAGCAGGGTTCCTTTTCCGATGTGAAACAAGCCATGGGCTAGGTTTTGCCACAAAACCAAAGGCACTTCAGCACTGAAGTGAGTGAAACTTCTTCCCCTTCCCAAAGAGCAGGTTCAGCACCGTTTAAACTTCTGAAATCCAGGAAAGGAAGAGTTGAGTTTTTGAGTGAAGATCCAGTGCACAAAACCCCTGAGGCTTGGCCTCTGAACTGCAGGTGAAGAGAAACTCCTGTTTGCAGGAAAATCCAAACACCAAGCCAGGCAGTTCAAGCACAGGACCTCCTTGGGGTTAGCCCTTTGTAACCCTCCAAATGCAACAGCATCTATCTGGTCTGTTTGTTGTTTGGTTTTTTTTGTTTGGATTGGGTTTTCTTCTTTAATGTTAACATATACATTGCTCTGTGCATGTGAACAATGCATACAGTCTCAGTACAGAGGGCTCAAGGGTGTGTAGCATATTTCTTTGATTTTGCAAAATATATTCTTTAGGGGTCTCGGAGCAGTCCCCAACTGTCACCAGCTCTGTCACAAGGCTTTCCAGCTCCCTGATGAAGGCTAAGATAGGGCTGCTGGGAAGCAGGAGCAGGTGGCCTTAAGCAAAAAAGGAATAGGGACTGTGAGGGCTCAGGAAGGAGAAGACTTGTCATCAGTGTGGGAAATGAGCAGGAGGCAGTTGGGGGCATCAAGGTGGGAGAAAGGAGAGCAACTTTTCTTCAAGGAAATGGGTGGAGGAGTCAAAAATCCCCAGAACTGGGGAAGTGTGCATGTGGGATGTGGAGGAGGTACCAAGCAGGGCACCGATGTTTCCCAGCTGAAGGCTGTGCAATGCCCTGGCTGCAGTGTGAGGTTCAGCAGGCTGTACTACTACTAAAGATTAAAAAATGAAAGAAAAAGATGGTCATATGTGACAGCCACCAGAAGTGTCACACAATGACTAGGAGTGCTTGAAGATGGTGATTAAAATGTCTCCTGCTCTTTCTGCAAAACCCTCAAATGTGAGGGAACTCGGTAGAAAACAGTCAAAACTGTTACTCATTCTCTATTTTGTTTCCATCACTAATATAGAAATATAGCACCAAAAAAATTGTATCTCCAAGATTTTATTCATTCCTCTGACAAAGGGAGTTATGGGTGCTTGCTGCTGGGTTTTGGGAGACTGTAAACTAATGAATCTGAAACTCAGGCTTTGTGTAAACTTACAAAATACACACAATGATAAACTTTTATAGAACTTTGTTCTTAATCTAAGAAGATCAGTTTAACCACAGTGCTGTTTGCTGTAGTGTCTAGCTGTTATCATCTTGATTTCCATATATATTCTTTCAAGAGACCCCAGTTGAACAGCATGCCCACGCAAACCTGAGTTTGCCTGGCACAGACATGAGCTGTCACCTCAATAGTGCCACTAAGATTATTCCTTAGAAACTGATGACTGGGAGCCAACATTAATGAGGATTATTTTAGTGTATTGAGACATGACTCAACGTTCTTAAATCCAAAAGAGATAGGTTGTAAGTGAATAATGACTGGTGCTAGAAGCAGGATTGAAAGGGAAGTACTGTATTAAGTATGCAATTAAATGCTTCACAAAATACTTAATAGAATATATACTTACTAAGGTATATACTGGAAGAGGATAGTCTCTCCTAACTGGAATAGTTAGGTAGGGATAGAAATTTTGTCTGTGACTTGGATGTCCTTCAAACCACAAAAGGGAAGTGTCATCTCAAAGCTAAGGAAAGGTGATGGGTTAGAGGACAGTTATTGTCCAGAATACCCATGTGCAATGTGATGCGCTTATGTGTTTCTATGCACTCTCTGCAGGAGGGGAGGAGTGGGAGGCCTCCAGAGGATAATCCAGACCTTATGCTGAGTTTCAAGTAATTTAGTCTAAGACTGGAATGATCCTCTGGAGAGATCTCTCTTGTTCCACTGACTTTTGAGGAAGTGTTAAATTAATTGGGTGTGCCTAACTAAGCTGGGTAAACCTAGGCCTAAGCAAGGGGATTTTCCTCTTGTCAGAATGGTGCTGCGTTGCAAGCTGTGTTGTGGCTGGTGAATACCTCTGTGTCACACTGTACCCAATAGCATAAAGTGTCTACCTGTAACTCACCTTACTTGCACCTGCTAGCAGAGCGCAAGAATGTGGTTAAGGTGTCTCTTCAGAGCAGACCCTGAACATGGAAGAACTTGGATGTTCAAGGAACAATCACTAAAATGGCTAGATGCTTAGGACCAGGTGGCAGACAGCCCAGCACTAGCACTGCAGGTTGTTTCAGTGTGGAGTCCTGCTGGAGACATGAAGGTTCGATCCCAGCCAAGGCTGATGCTGGTAATGTGGTTGCACTGGGAAATAGTGAAGAAATACCTACGTGCTCTGCCATGTGATGATGCGGTTTGGTTCCGAGTGTTTTTACCACAGGGGAAATTAACAATTCTCACAAAAATTCCTCTTAGGTTTCTAAATTAAAAGATTCGAGTGTGTGAAGAAGTATTAGTAAAATACTCACTGGAGTTAAATCTCTGCTTCTGTCATAAGATTTCTGTTGGCTCTGAATAGCAGCACTTACCTGTGGTGTTCAACACAGCGGGAGAAAACCGAGTAAATATTGCATAAGGATGAATGCCAGTATGTTATGCATGCATTTTTAAAGGTATCTGCTGTATTACTGCAGGTTATTTAAACAAGATTTTCTTGCTCTGGAGCATGAAAGCAGCATAGCAAAATGTTAATTATTTCTTTTATACTTTTTTTTTTCTTTTTTAGCTTTAATCATCTCTCTGTATTTCAGGGTTGGAATGTAATCATAAAAGTTAACATGGCTCTTCAGATTGTTCTTCTTTCTGTAAGCATGGCTTCATAATGGAGATTTAGTGGGCCGTAAACAGGATGTCGTATGGTGCTCTCTGTCAAAAATTAATGATGGCAATGAAGATTAAATTATTCTTCCGTGAAAATACAGCACATACGCAGGGAGATGTTTGCAAGCAGGCTTAAAATAGGCCATTCCCTGAGGACAGCCTGGGGAGTTTATTGGCTGCTCCCTATTCCTGGTGAGAGTCTGGGTCTGCCACAAAGGGGAGCTGTGTTTAATTCCTGCAAAACCTGGGACACAAAGGGAGGCTTTTGTTTTAGTTCCTTGCAGGTGGAAGCTGTAGGCTGTGGTGCCTGGATAATCTGATATTCAGCTACCTGCAGTGTACTCCCATTGCTCCAATTTGCACTGCTGGCCTCCTTTCGCTGCCCTTCGTTGTCAGAGCTCACAGCGTTTCAGTCTGTGGGGATTCATTGTGAATTCAACTGTGCATGTTGAGGGGGGTGGGGGGAGAGGGAGAAGGGATTTTCCACAAATGGAAACTGAAAACCTGCAGCATATCTGTATGGAAAGGCTTCCTCTCCATCATCTGCTTCCCTATTTTTTCTCTTTTCCCCCTAGATGCAGCACGAACATGTCAGTGGGAGAAAAAAATATTATGTTTCCCTGAGACAGGTTTGTCCTGATGCTGGCTAGTATGGATTGCTTGGTGTGCCAAGCAAAGCTGTCTCATGTGAGGCATGGCTTTCTGTAATGCAGCCCTCAGGAAGCCTGTGTGGCTGCTTTCTATCACATTTTTTGGCAGTAGGTGGCTGTCTGCCTCTGCAGAGGCTCAGCCCAAGCTGGAGTATTCCCCAAGCTGCCTGGTTCTACATTCCCCAAACCTGTTTTCCACAGTACTGCTCAGTAAAGATGTAAATATTAAGCAGAAGATTTCACGCCTTCCACAAGGGCAAGGCTTTCTCTGTGAATTCATTCCTGGTACCGGGAACAAAATCGGGAAACTGCATCTTGGAGGGAAGACGTCATTGTGACCTATTCCCATGTGGAAGAGCTACTACTGATATCTCAGCTCAGTGACCTTTGTCTTCTCACAGCTTGAGCAGGTACTGGTTAGGATCCTGAAAAGCATCATTTTGGGGGATTCTTACATTTTTGAATGCCTTCTCTTTTTTTTTCTTTCTTTATTTTTGTTTTATTCCCCCAACACACCCTGTGTGTCTCCTCATGTGAACCCCCTTGTGGGTAGATCTTTGTAACTATATAATTCTTTGAGCTCTCTAGACCTGGGAAAACACATCTTTTCACCTTGTTTTTGAAGCCTGTTGTATAAGAAGACAATGTATTTGTGTATGCTTAGAATACGTGAGCCAACAGAAGCAAAAGGGGAAAAAGAGGTGATTATGATACCAAATACATCCCCTCTCATGGGAATGCAGTCCTTTTTTTTTGGCAGGAAGCGGCTCATTTCAAACAGGTACTGCTCCAGACCTTTGGCACATGTGGGTGAATAAACTGAATTGCAAGCTGACGCTTCAACCCTCCTTTGAAACCACATCACAATAGTGAAGCTAAAATGTATCCAATATGTAAACCCCAACTATTTCTGTCTCTTTGCAAAGATCTCTGCTCCTTCAATTACTTGAGTATTTCATGGGGAAAATTACTTCCCTGATAGAGTAATCTTCCAGTAAGCAGTGCATAGTCCTGTTGTTCAGGAATTAGCTGAATAACATAAATCAATTGGTAAAGCTAACCCAACCAGCAGGCAAGCATGTGTTTCTGTTTTGACCCATCAGTTGGAGATTACCAGCACTGGCTCCTTCTTTGAGGCAGAGATGACCTTTTCTGTCATAGGCAAGGGAAGCTGGCAGGGCTTCTCAGGTTTGCCTTTCAAACATGCACTCTGTACCAGAGTAGATGTGCGGCACTTTTGCTGTTGTTCTTTGACAGGGTGTCTTTAACAAGATTTTTCTTTTTTTCCTTCAGAAAACTAGATTTTGCTTCATATGGTAAGACATGATCCTTGGCTCTTCCACTTTTACTACGAAGAGCTGATAACTGGGAAGTAGCCACATAGCATGGATTATCCAGAAGACTAAGTTAGGACAAAATAGCCCCCCTTGCTTGTGTGAGCATTGCCCATCACACTGCATATTCCTGTGCTATATGATGGGCAGCTGCCTACCCTGATTTTCATCCTCCACCACACACACATTCTCACTCTTTCCTGTTCTGGTCGCTGTACTGAGATCTCTGTTATGTCTCCACAGTATGCATTTTGCTTCTCTGGATTCAGTGGGTCTTACTAAGTCATAGAATCATAGAATAGTTAGGGTTGGAAAGGACCTTAAGATCATCTAGTTCCAACCCCCCTGCCATGGGCAGGAACACCTCACACTAAACCATATCACCCAAGGCTTCATCCAACATGGCCTTGAACACTGCCAGGGATGAAGCATTCACAACCTCCCTGGGCAACCCATTCCAGCACCTCACCACTTTAACAGGAAAGAATTTCCTTCTTATATCCAGTCTAAACCTCTGCTGTTTAAGTTTCAACCCATTACCCCTTGTCCTATCCCTGCACTCCTTAATGAAGAGTCCCTCCCCAGCATCCCTGTATGCCCCCTTCAGATACTGGAAGGCTGCTATGAGGTCTCCATACAGCCTTCTCTTCTCCAGGCTGAACAGCCCCAACTTTCTCAGCCTGTCTTCATATGGGAGGTGCTCCAGTCCCCTGATCATCCTCGTGGCCCTCCTCTGGACTTGTTCCAACAGTTCCATGTCCTTTTTATGTTGAGGACACCAGAACTGCATACAATACTCCAAGTGAGTTCTCACGAGAGCAGAGTAGAAGGGCAGGATCACCTCCTTTGATCTGCTGGTCATGCTCCTTTTGATGCAGCCCAGGATACGGTTGGCTTTCTGGGCTGTAAGCGCCCACTGAAGCTGGTTCATGTTTATTTTCTCATCAACCAACACTCCCAAGTCGTTCTCTGCAGGGCTGCTCTGAATTTCCTTTTTGCCCAACCTGAGAGTTTTGTAGCCTTTTTTTGTCTCTAGGAGTGCAGGTAAGGTCTAAACCACCTCACAATGAAGTTCCCTCAGCCCTAGCACAGATAAGGGGATTTGCCATTTGCTCTGTATATCCAAGCAATTAGCAGCTGCTTCTACATCCCAGGGATGAAGATCTGTGGGCCTGGGACAGAGACTTGTGGACAGCCGGTGGAGAGAAGATGGTAAAGTGCTCCAAATGGTAGAATGAAATGGAGAAGTTTGCCTCAAGTTTCTGCACCGCTGCCTCCAAATGTTGTTTCAGTCTGGTGTGGGAAAGGAAAAAAGACTATCAAAATTGCCATTTGTGCATCACACCTACTCTTCAGGCCCCATTTCTATTTGTGTTTTATCTTACTTGAAACTAAACCTAACAATTTCTGGAGAGAGATGCCTGGGGGGATGTGTGAGTACCTTTGGGTTTAAATCCCATCCAATGGTAAGTGCCTGTCCAAGTGTCCCTTTACCATACCTGCCTACTTCTGAATAGCATGGACTGTTTGAGTAATGTATTGGCATTTCTTGTTATGTCTGTCATTCGTATTACGTCACATGGCGACAGCAATAGATGGGGAACAATTCTGCATTTTCAGATCACTCATCTGTATTTCTTCACCCATCTGCTGAATTGACTTGAGTTGGGGATTCTTGCCACCAAATCCCCAAGAATGGTCTATAAGCAAGTAAAAGACCAGCTGAAGTTTTATAAATGCCTCCTAGTTTTTCTCTACCTGCAAATCTGTTCAAGAAGCACAATATAAGGGGTAGCATAGCTACTGCTCACACTGGCATCAGGATGTGGGCTTTTACATTGCCTCCTGGATTTTCCGGATCACCAGTGGAGAAGTCAGTTTTGAAACACGATTAAATCAAATAATATTTTATTTAATAAGTCATCTTCCTTCTGGCATAAGTTAATCAAGTGGTCTTGTCTAGACTTGTAATGCAATCCCTCTGAATTTGGCCAGGGAAAGGTATTAGCCATATTAAAGGCAAAGATTTTGGACTTCAGCGATGTGTAGCTCAGCTGAATCTATGAACCCAGACTTGCGGACTCCTTAACTGAGCAAGTAAAAATATTGTTTTCAAATAAACCATGTTGTTCTTTCCATTTCTTGGACATGGCTATCAGTGAAATTGAATTCTAGCCACTACTTCAAACCTGACCTACCCTGAACTGACAGTAGCAGAAAGTATGAAATTAGTTGCTAGTAACATAACAGCTGTAACTGCAACAGAAGCAGCTCTGGAAAGGCTGCTGTCCTTTACCTACTATGTGTTAAAACAGAGATTAATCCTGTCAAGAATGAATGACCTTCATTAAATATCTGTTAAAAAAAATAAAGTACTCTGCAATGGCAACAATGAGCATAAATAAGGAATAAGGTTTCTCACTGTAGGGAGTCTGCCCAGACATGACAGTGAGTCTTGAAATTATTGGGGAGGTTATGTATATTTCAGGATTTTTTCTGATATTATCTGTGTATTTCAAATAAGGCAGAAAAAATACTAATAGTTATCTGAACAATGTGTTCGACATTTGTCTTCTACTCATAATATTCAGTAATACTTGATTTTTCTAGCCATATGAGGAAGCTAGTCAACATGAGAGGCTATCTCAAGCCTAGTAGAAAATAGTTAAGAGGATATATTCTCCTTCTGCTCTGGCTTATTTCAGAGGAAAAGACCATGAATATTTTCACAAGCTCCTGATACATTTGACTGCAAAGACATGTAAGTTAGAAAACATCTTTTTGCCACTGTATTTTCAAAGATTATTTTCAAGTTCTTAATTGAATAAAACCCAAAATATCTTTTGCCTGAATCCAACCTCTTTCTCCAGTTCAGTGAAGGAATTTTTTCTCAGTTTCTGTGTTCAGTAGTATAAAGCTACTCAATAAATTCAACTCCATGTATTCAGCTGCGGTATAGAAAGGCTAATACAGCTGGGACATCACTCTTAATAACCTCTACTTTGTATCTGTGGTGGTCTTAGAGAAGTACAAAGGGAGATAAATATATCTCTTCTCATCAGTACAGGCTATATTTGGAAGATCTCATGTGATGTAAATTTCCATTGTTAAATCATTGCAGGAAAAAAATCCACAACACAAACCGCAAAAAAATCTTACAAGTTCTCAATCACTGAAGCACTGATGGAAAATCATGGTGTCCCACAGTGGTCTGTGGGTCAACATGTCCTTCAGGAAATTGCAGATATCTTTGTGCAGCATTTGCAACACTACAGTGAAACTAAGCGAGGGGCTCTCTTTTACATTTGAGTTGCAGGTCTATGTATAGGGCAGCACAGGTTGTCAAATGAACTAGCAAGTACATGCTGTTGTAACAGAAAAAGTTTAACAGAAGACGTCAAAGGGAAAACCAATCATAAGAATGATGCCTCAAACATAACTGGCCAGTCTTGCTTGGTCCATTTCTCAGGTTTTACTGCAGAAATGAAAGCTGTGAGCCTTCGTTAAATAAAGTTTGCTCATAAAGGGGCATCTCCTTATGTGGGGACTCTAAAATCTGTCTCTTTATTCTGCAGTTGACAGGCACTATGGCTGGTATATCGGTGTCTTTGTTCTTTTAAATGCTGCGGTTTCATTCGCCCTCTCTTCCCCTGGAAAGGCATAGATAAAGCATGATTGATTACCTGCTTGGATCTACAGCAAATGATCTCATTAAAAATGTTGGTTTGAACTCATTCATGCTCAGGTGAGTGAGTACAATTTAGAAGGCTTGTTAAAAATCCTCTTTCAGCTTATAAGATCATAATGAGCATTGAGGGACTTTACTGAACTTAAGGTTTTTCCACAAGCATCATATTGTCTCACCCTGTCAGGTCCATAAGACACATCATGGGTACTGTGACAAGGATAGTCATCTGGAACATATATTCATACCTGCATAAGGCCCAGTGTGGACTATAGTTCAACACAGACCTTATCCAAAGTCCACAGAACTCTATGTTGTTATTAGTTCCGAATTTGAATTTGAATCGGAAAAGCAGAGCAAAGGGACAAAAAGCATCTCACTGGAAAAACAGTCATCACCTTAACAGCTATATGGACAGCTTTGTTTTGTTTAGGAATTCTATTCCTAATTAAGAATAGTGACTAGTAAGACTTCTATTTATTACTAAGTCATTGGAATACAAAAAATAAGGCTGGTCAACCTTGTTCCATGATGTGTTTCTCTGAGGGACCAGATTGTTTCAAATTGTAGCTACAGATTTCAGTTCCTGAGCATTCAATAGTTCCTTCAAAATGTAGTTCATATTCAAGACTGCATTTGTGTTTGGTGATTGGGTTGAGTCCCATAAATATTGTGCACAAACACAAAAGAGAACGGTAACCTCTAAACTTACTATAAGAATAATCTTATGGTTGTTATGAAAGAGTTAAAAATATTTTAAACATTTGAATTTGAACAAATTAATCCCACCCTTATGATGTGATTGCAAATCATTATAATAACATCCAGATTTTTTTTGACTGGGAAGCTCTCTGTAGGAGGGATCAGCATTGTTAGCCCTGTTTGGGCTGAGGAGAGCAGGGTGCAGCAAAGGAACTGGCACAGCATCGCTCAGCAAATGATGGAAAGTGACAGGAACATAGTCCAGATCCCCTTCATCCCAACCCAGTGAACTTTACATAGGTCACTAAACATCACTATCCTCATTTTGTGAAGAGCAAGAACTGACCCTAAGCAAAATTGAAAGGCATAGGACCTGTGTCCTAGCTGGCATCCCAAAGCCGTGTCTCTCACCTGGGGCATTGTCGCTCCAGCTTGGAGGCTCTAGGGACTCTTGTATTCCTCTTATTATTCCTCCTGATTTTCACATTGTCTGTTCTGGTATTTGTGAAAAAAAAAAACAAAAACAAACAAACAAAAAAACGAAGAAGAAGAAAAAAAAAGAGAAAAAAGAAAAAAAGAAACAACCCACTTGGTTTTCTGAATTCCAACCAGACCATTATGCTGAGCTGAGCATTTCTGAATTGAAGCAAATCCAACTGCAGTGGCCTTGCCATAGGCACACCCTAATTAACAGCAGTAAATTCCATATGTTCTAGTCTTCACACAGGAATGACTGTTCTGTGACCTAAATGCTCTGATTTGTCTCATGCAGGCGAGTTTTCACACTGGGGGCAACTTCGACTTGTGTCATTGCCTACATCTGTTTACCTTTTAGGTGGTTTATTTTCTTTTCCCCTTCAATCCTCTGTGGCTACCTTCAGAAGCATTTGTTTGCTTCACCAGGTATTTTTAACCCCACAGCCTGTTTTCTCTTTCTTCATCTCACAGTAAAGTTATAATGCTGAATTTACGACGTGGCAATTATTTTCATGGGAACAGACTGTGGCATCATAAAACAGGATTATGATGACCTCACTGAAGAATCAAGCAGAAGCAGCCAGGCTCTGGTTAGTGAAAACTCTTTTTTAAACAAGACATGACTATCTGCAAAACCAGTAGGAGTTAAAGTCAAATTGCTGGTTGCATAAAGAAGTTTTGGTACCTTTCTCCCTATGTGCAAAGCCTTCTGGTGATGCACAGTAAATCTTTGAGAAACATTCAGATCCTGGAAGTTCTTTTAGTGCTTATTTGTAGTGTATTCTGTTGTATTTGGACATCTTTTTTTTTAGCTGGGTAGGGATGGATCTTAAAGTCTCCAAAGAGCAAATGTTCACAAGACCTTTCTGCTGCTGCTGTAACTATTAGTATTCTGCTGAATCCGTGGAGCATAAGGTGTACATGGTGCTTTACAGATTAATAAAATGACAAGTTTTTGCCTCCAGCTGCCCTGAACCATCTAAACAAAGCAGAAAGTGAAGCTTGGGTTAGGCCAGAAATAAACTCTCCTGTGGTAGTTCTGTACTTTGAACTTCTAAGTGCAGGCAGTTAATGATTTTTCCTATTTGCTTCGGGTTTTTAGCCAGTTTCTCAAAATACTCATGCTCTTTTATAAGGCTTGACAAATTTCAGGCAACTCATGATGTGAATCCTGCTCTTACCAGAATTGATTATTTCATTTTTTCTGCAATTCTTCTCTTTGGAAATCATCTCTAGGAAGTTATGGCTTCCTCAGGGCAATTGATAACACTCAAATGGGCTGAGCTTGGTGCTCCAGAGCACTGGAGCTGTGTCAGATGGGAAACCAAATCAGAGCTGAAGCAAAGTCAACAGACTAAATGAGGAGGGGTTTGAAATATTGTTAGGCGTCTGAAATTTTTTGACCAAAGCACCACATTCCTCACCTTAGTGTGGGAACAGGCTGGGGCAGGTATGGTGGGAACTTGGCAAAGGTCTTTCTCCCCCTTTTTTCATTCATACATTAGGGTAGTCTCTGAGATGCTCAGACTTACAACAAGATGTGACATGTACAATATCATAAAGAAATAACCATCAGGAAAGATGATAATGTTGCTTTTGTGAACATATGAACATGCAATGAGCAAATCACAAAGAAGTGGAGGATTCTTTTAACTGGTTTTCTAGTGCAAAAATTCATCACTTCTATAGCCTTTGTATTCCTGACCAATAATGGTTTTTCTTGTGTAGGAGAAAATTGATATGATATCTCTACCTATCCTTTGAGGTTCTAGTGATAACTGTGTCTTGTGTACTTGAGGATAGTATTAGGGTATGCTAATGCAGCGTATTGTATCTTTGCTTAGGGTATGCCTATACTATATATTGCAAAGATACTTTGCAATTGTATCTTCTTGGAGTCAATTGAAAATGCCATGAACATCCAAACCAGACTGCTCTCTTTTAATAGGGGTATTTTGTTCTGTGCAAAGGATCTGCCTCAGCTGTGGAGTCACTGGGGTTTGATGGGGTGTTTTATGGAACTCAAGCTAGCCCTCTGCAACAGGGATGAATTTCACTCTGATCCTCTTTTTGTTAAACCCTGTGAAAATACAGCATTCAGCATTTCCCTCCTCCCAGCTCTGTACCACCTATCTCTATTCTTTGCTAACTCCCTAAAGCCCTAATTTGCAGTACTGGAATGAAAAATCTGACAGGAACATATGACAGCTCTGGCCAATCTCTCCCTTTAGATGTAGGAAAGACAGTTAATAACCTTTTTAGAAGGATGAAATAGGAAGTATGTACATATCATCTCTCTGTGTTAATAGGCTACATATGTGGCCCATCCACTGCATCTGTCTGGGGAAAACACAGGTTTCTGATGTCGCTACAGGCTGTTATTTTCATGGCACAGCTGAAGAAGATGTCAGCGCTACCTTAGCCAGCTAGGTCAATCAGTCAACTGAAGCACATCTATGACCCATGCCATTCAGCTGTTCCAGCTAACAGAAACTCACCTGCTACAATAGTCAGAATTTGGATTTTAGAAAGGGGCTATAAAGAGGTTCTTCAGGTTGCAGATAGTAATTTTCTGCGTATTTTCAAAGGAAAGGCAGATTCTTTCGAACATAGATACAGACACAGTTGACGTTGGTCTCTCCATAGGAAAAATACAGTAGATGCCTGTTTATCAGCCTCCCTTTAGGGCAATACAGCAGTCAGAGGCAACCTGGATGCAGCACAGAGGTTTTGCATCAGCCTCTGAGCTGCTGCAGCATTAGTGAGGCAGGACTGTGTGCTCCTGCTATGTTCAAACTCTGCTGTTTTCTTTCCTTCTGAGATCTGGCAGGGAGTGCCATAGCGTGAAACAAAAACTGTTTCATTCAAGGAACTAGAAGCCAAACTGCAGTCAGATTTATCTGGATATCCAAAATATTAGCTTGCAAACAAGGATGGAAACACTCTCCAAACAGAGTTCAAAACTCTTTGGCAGCCTGGCTTGGTCTGGGGCTGCTGATAGCGCAAATTAACAGAAATCAGTGTGAAGGCTTGTATCTGTGTGTGTTTGCTGTCTGTGGACCAATAGGTTTACTGCAAATCCACTGAGGGCTCAGCTGCAGTGCCATGGGGCCACAGCGTGCAAATCAACTGCTGGGGCTCTGCTGGCAAGGAAGGAGGAAGCGATGTGCAATCTGTCATCCTGTCTAAATATCTGTGGCATCAACAACTGCTTTATAGTGATTACAGTTATTTGATCACCCAATTTAATTGTGTTGTAAGAATCTATTTATTATGCAGCTGCCTGGTTTCTGAGGGCAGCAGAACAAAATCCTTGGCATGGCCAGAGCCTCTGTGTTTGTCAGTAATTTATGAAGCTCGCCTACCAAGGGACTAATTTCAGTAGGTAGGGTGCAAGAGGACTGCCAGTGGACAGTATCTTTGCTAAATGAGCAACATCAGCAGCGTGAGCGTGTCCGTGGCAAACACGCTGGTAATGGCTCAAAAGAAGGGAACAAAAGAAGGCAGAAATGTACACCCTTATCTGAGGGAGATGGGGAAGCTGCCCACCTGTACATTTGTTGCATATGATGGAGGCAGGAGCAGAACGGGGACTTTCAGTCCAGCTTAGCTGCCTCCTCTGGGGCTGGAGACTGGTTGCCACGATTATCTGCTGATGGGAAGGCACTGTCAGCACTGTGGCCAGGGGGACTGCTTGGGGTGAAGGATGAAGGAACTCTTTATCAAGGACTGTAGTGATAAGGCGAGGGACAATGGCTTCAAACTTAAACAGGGGAAGTTTAGATTAAATATAAGAAGTTCTTTACTGTGTGGGTGGTGAGGCACCAGAACAGGTTGCCCAATGAAGCTGTGAATGCTCCATCCCTAGAATTGTTCAAGGCCAGGTTGAATAGGGCTTTGAGCAACCTGGTCTAGTGGAAGTTGTTCCTGCCCATGGCAGGAGGGTTTGGAACTAGATGACCTTTAAGGTCCCTTCCAACCCAAACCACTTTATGATTCTGTGAAGGGGAGGATGCCCATGGGGGGTTGGGCATCAGCGAAGATATTTCCAGGCCTTCCCAGGAGTAGGGAATACCCCCATGGCAGCACTGATAGGGTGTCTCTCATGGCACCGACCCTTAGGATGAGTTAGGTGTGCTCCAAGAGCTCAGAGGGCTATTTCTGAGCCATGCCTTTGACATTTGCGTGTGTGTGTGTGTGTGTGCAGAATTTGTCTGATTTGTGCTTTGAAGCCTCTGGTTCTGCTCTCCAGCTGTGAGGCAGATGCAGAGCTGACATTGGCAATAAAATTGGCATTGCAGGAGTGTCTGTCTGCATGTGTTTGTGTGCAGTGCCATGCTGGAGGTTATGGTGTGTGCAGTTTGCTGTTTTTGTTGGCTTTTTTCTCTCTTAAACAAAGAACCCATTTCTATAACTTTATTTTGGAGACCCTGGCTGCTAATTTCAACAGTGTATTTGGGTTGTATTTCTTGTATAAGTGAAAGCACTGTCATTACCTAAACCTGTGTATTTCTTGCTCTGCTGCTCACGTGCTGCAGTCCCAATCCTCTCCTGTTTTACAGTTTCTCAGGAATGGTAAATGCCCATGTGAAGAATAATAAGCTGCAGTTATTCTTCTGTTTTGCTGAATTAGCAAGAACGAAATCTAGGTATGCTATTCTGTAACGATATTTAATAATGATATGTGACTAATGCCTTTTACAGTCCTGATCCTTTCAAGCCTGGTACTCATGAGATTGTCTGCTGCCACAGTATTTTAATTCATACCTCTCTGTTTGAGCTCCATCCCAATATGAACCTATAAAACTAGGATGGAATTTGCCTGAAATATATAAAACACATAGATTTGAACTTGTAATCATGTCCTCTATTAAGTAAGTCCCGACAAGATGCTGTTAAAGGCTGTATTTTCTGTGGGTAGAAACCAGCATGGGACATGGAGGTGAGACCCGTGGAGGCAGGACTGGCCTTAGCTGACTTGTGACTCATTTAGCTGTGATGTACTGGTGATAAACTAGTCTTGTCGAGGACACAGGATGGATTTATTTTCATTAAAAGAAGGGAAATACATACATCATTGATTCTTTATACACTGTGCATGGAAGAACATCAATGAAAGTTTATTCCCAGAGGTGTACTCATCTCTAGGCACTGTTCCTGCTTCAAGATTCTTAGGTGCTAAGGAGTGATCCAGTGGACATGAATATGCTTAACCTTAGAAACATGAGTAATAGACACATTCAAGTGTCATCAAAGTCAAGCATTTGCAGGATCAAAGCTTTAAAGGGTGCAGTCTTGTAGAAACACTCTGTACATTCTGCTTTTATGAATAGAAGTATTTGCAAATGGCAACATTTTGTGATATAAAACACTAGTGCAGCTAATATGTAAAATATGGAAGGCTATAACTGCACATAGTATATTTTCTTATGATTGTTGTCTACAGATGTGATCATAGATACCTGTGGATTTTCACTGCAAGTCTTGAGCTGATCACAAATACAGTTGTCAGGTTAATGGGTACCCACATGTACCCTTTGTAAATGCAGCACGTATTCTAAATGTCACAAGACAAATTAATCACTGGCCTAATGTTGTTAATTGGTTGGTTTGGGTGTTGGGTGTTGGTTGAGTCAGGTTGTGACTAATGTGAATTAGTTCATTATGAATCACTATAAATCCATTCTAGCAACGGGACAGATTTTATTGTTTATAGGAATAAAGGGAAGCAGCAATCATGTTTGCAATCTGCTTTCGTGGTCTAAGTAATAAGATTAGTAGTGAATCCTGATTTTCTGTATTTAATGGGAAAGGATTCTATACAAAGACCAAGAAAAAGGGAGATAATCAATCTAATATGCAAATTTCCTAAAACTACAGACACCAAAGCTATTATTAAAACAATTGAAACCCAGAAGTTTTAACATTCAACTGAATGATAAAAATGGAAAACTACGTATTTTGAAAGAATGACATATTTATATTGATGTAACTGAATAGAATTTAAGCTATTAAAGTAATGTAGCTACTGAAGAGAAAATTCAATCAAAAGGCAAATGAATCTACAACTAATCTAATTACTTTCTTAAAAAATACGTTGCTGCTATTAGAAAGCAAGGAATTCTGGGTCACATAAAATTAAGAGATTTTAAAGGTAAAATATGAGACCTTGGTAGGCATCATCCCAATGTAACTTGCCAGGGTGGGAAGGGGTCTGGCTTTGAGAAGGAGAGGTCCACAGCTAAGATCTGCTGAGCATCAGAACTCACCTCATATACAGAGTTTCTTACATGAGTCATTGCACATGGAAAAGCAGATAATGGTCATGGGAAAACTGACCATCTTACACCATAATTCGCAAAAGAAACTTATCAGTGGTTTGGGGAACATCCTCAGTCTGGTTCTTAGACACTTGTCTGTAGGAAAGTGACATATTCATCATGACTTTTTACCTTCCTGTATTTTACTGTCCAAATTGGTCCACAGCCTCTTGTCCTGCTGCTTTGCTCATCAAAATGTTATTATCCTGCCTATCTTTGCCATATTTTAGTTCTTTGCAGTATTATATCTTATTACTCACAGGCCAGCACACACAAAACAGTTCTGCAGTGATTTAAGCATTTTACATAATTCTTAATCTGCAAGGAAATTTAATATGAAGTGTGGACAAAATGGAGATGAAGCTATTGGAGCTCTTCATCTGCTGAATTGGACATTTAACTCATAAGCATTAGTGTCCTTTCTCAACAGCAAGGACAAGCTAATGAGCCACAGCAGCAGATCATTTAGGTCTTCTTTGCAGAAATGTAGTTTGAGAAGCATAACATTCCTTGTCCAAGAGAATAGACTTACCTAATACAGAAAACAAAGGAGAGAGTGATAGCTGACCAATAATCTTTCAAGCTATGAAAGATCCAGGACAATCATGTAGGTGTTTCTTTGTATGTTGACCAGATAATGTTAAAACATGTGGAGAGGAATTGAACAGAATGACTCAATCTATCCTCCCAGAAGCTATAGAACAAACTGTCGCAGTATTAGCTCTAAGCACTGTCCCAGCATATCCATACAGCCAACTTTTGGAGTAAAGGAAACTCTTTAGCAGTGTGCTGAAATCACCAGGAGTGTCATCTGGGTGATTTTTGGTACAGAAGTCAGTCTGCTTTGATCTGGACTCAGAGTGCTGGGGAATTAACTCCTCATGAGTTTGATGAAGGTGAAAATTCTCCCTCTATCCCACTAACATTGCATAGCTGTGACACTGTAGGCAACGAAGCTGCAGACAAACAACAGTGACTGGATAATGGCTGGAAGTGCGTCCGAGGTCTCTTTCCTCAGCTCTGGTCTCCATGATGAGGCTGGTTTTGAGAAGTTAAGTCCTGTACTTTGCTGGGGAAATGTGGCCACTACACATTTTATAGTAGATAATGTCAGCATGACACAATAGCAGTTTGCATTTCACGGTGGCACGCTGTTGCACACTGTGATGTGAATGTTGTGACACTATTGTGCAGGTAGCTGCGAAGTCATGCAGAGATGTGTCTCACAAGACAACTTTACAAGAGTCATTGCCTTACTATACACTTGTGCATGAAAGCTGTAGTTTTGATAAACTGAACACTCACATGCATAATTAAGCAGCTACATGGTGTTGTGTGTCATACCAATTGGATGATCAAGATGAAGTGCAATAATTTTCAAAAGTAATAAGGGAAGTATAAACAGCAATAATATAACTACGTACAGCAGGAGCAAGGCAGAACTGGCATTAGTCTTTGTTAGAACAAGGGAATGTCTTTGTAGATCCACAAACAATATGATCTCAATAATTTCTGAACTTGGAAACAGATGTACAGTGTATTCCCTCCAGCAGTAAGATTTTGATTTTCAGCTGCTCTGCCAGAGAAACTACAGACAATGAGGAAGTGGGTGGGAGGGAAAGGAAGAGAAGAAATTCCTGTATCTCCAAGTGTCTTGCTGTGGCAGTATGTTTCAAAAACCACATTAGCTGAGTTACTGAGTGCTCTGAGACATTTCCCATTAAACCAAAGCCAACCAAAAATCTTTCCTTCTATCATAACTTCTTTAATGCCACAAGCTACATAGGATATGTAAGAAATTTAAGCATGAGGAGGAACTGGAAACCTAATGTATATCCAGCTTTAGGGAATCCTTTGTCATAAGCAATAAAACTGCACTCTACTGTTCTACCTTTGCCAAGACAAACTTGCAATTCATTATGGGGTAGCTTTTCAGGACTGAGCACTGTTGAATATCTGGGCCCTGGTAGGAACAGCCCACGGTAGACTTTAAACTGGTGAAGAATGATGGGTGCAAGAGGAATTTATCCAAGTGCATTACTTGTGTGACTGAAATGGCAGAAGACAAAGAGAGAGAAAAAGACTTGCCAGGAAGTTGGGCTCCTGCACCTTCTGAAACCTGAGGAATGGAAAGCTGTGGGAAATTCATCTGGAACTGTCTTGCTTACATAGAGGCACAGAGGGTGCTGTGTAAAAAGGCATAACTTCCTTTTTACAGAAATAGAGTCCTTCTTTATAACAACAGTTCACTACCAACAGGAGGGAGGAAGTGTCCCTGAGAAAGGGAATCTATACTCCTTCTGTATTTAGGCCTAATCCTCTTGGCAGGTATGCATATGCTGCAAAGTGCAGCTACTCATGATAAATTGGTCTGCTGCAGACAGCAGGTTCTCAGGAAGGTGAGTAAAGTGTGTGTGATGCTCTGAGCTGCAAACCCTGGTCCTTTCCCCAGAGAAACCACCTGTCAAAGCAGGAATGGTGCAGAGAATGGCCAGTATGTCTTTATTTCAGTCACTTGAAGTAAGTCCAAAGTCAGTTTGCTAAATACTCTTCAGACTTACTATATGGCTCCTGCTGGTGGGTTGCATGTTTCCCTGTAAACCAGAGCAAACTGTATTTCTATGTTATTGAATGTAGATAAAGAATGGATGACCATCCCACTGCCGAAATACATTGCAATACATGTAGCTACTAAATACCTTTCATATTGCCAGGTATCTGGCAGAGTAGGACCACATCATGAAACCCTTGTAGCCACTGTAAGCTGAGCAGCTCCTCTGCTTTGACTCAGCCCATTTCCCTCCTCTTTTTGGAGCACCAGCATTAACCGTAAGTCCGTCCAGACCCTTCAGACAGGGAGGACTTATGTAAAGAGGTATGTGCTGATACTAAAAGATTTCAGATTATTGTCTACTGAATGCCTGCAGTGTGTCTTACTGCAGGGAAAGATGTTCCCCATGTGGGGAGCAAGAGTTTTCCTCCAGGGAAGACTGGCAGGGACTGCTGGAGGGGATTTTTGACCACCGCATGGGAGCTTGGGCAACTATTTAAGACCTTCCATGAGTTTTCTTCTTAACACGTGCTATTTTGCTGTAGGGATTGGGATCCAGACCACTTCCAATGTTCTTGAGCTCTCCCACTTTTGTCCATGGTTCATTATAGCTGTGTTTTCAATATTCTACTGTAGACTTAAAGCTTGGTATGAGATGTTAAAGCTATTCTGTGATCTGAGGGGGAAGCTGGACAAGACTTCCTATGAATTCTAAACTGGGCATCTAACACAGTGTCAAAATCCTGAGCTAGTTCCCCCAAAAGCTCCTTAGCAAAAAGGAGCAGGAATCCTCAGAGGATGATTCATCCCACTCTAATTCAGCTCTCTAGCTAGGTTAGATGCAATGCCTGCTCTCTCTGGTATTTGTAAAATTACCTTAAGGGACCTGGGCAAACTGAGATGGCAGGTGAATCCTATCCTGAATGCCTATGGCCTGATTGTCTAGGAATGTGGCTATTACAGCTGTTTCCATCTCTGTCTCACTTTCAGGGAGTTGTCTGGTTATCCTCAGTAAAGAAATGTTAGTGGGCACTTGGCTGTAGCTGTTTCCTGCACTGTTTGCACCACAGCAGCATGGTATGGGAAAGAGAGCAGTGGCAGCTCAATGAGTACACAGGATCCAGCTACAACCAAGAAGGAGTCTTCACTTACTTGTTACACTGAGCAGTGAAAATGGATGAGAAGGTCTAACTCACGAAGAGCTCAGCCACCATCAAATACTCAGAGTGGGTAAAGGAAGGTGTATCTCTTCTTTAGAGATTTTTTCCTTCCTGTTGCATAGGAATATTTGTGCCTTGCAGGGCTTGCTGCTCCACCTTCCTTTTCAATACTTTGGATTTCTAAGAAGGACAAAATAAATTTACTCCATTTAAAACACTATTTTGTTTGGCTTTTCCAAATATTGCATCTGTTTTTTCTGATCGACAGTGCTCAGGAACAGGAATTAATGAAATGAGGAAATTTTAGGCACTCACAAATCTCTGTTTTTACTTGGTCAGAAGTTTGTGGGAACAGGCAAGCAAAGTTGTGCTTTAGTCTGCAAGGAGGATGTTAACAAACAGCACAGGTGTTCACCCTTCTGAGTATGAAATTCATTTCCCACAAGTTAGCAACAGCTTTTTTGTGGTTGAAGACATTGCTAGATTCCTGATTCTCCTCTCTGCCTGCAAATGCAGCACATCAAGTGCTGAATGCTGACAGTGAGCTGTACTGATGTTGGTATTTAGTGGATAAACCCTGAATCTGGTCAGAAGTGTTTCAGCCTGGTGTGCCCCAATTTCCATAGTTTCTTTCCGAACAGTATGCTACAGCAGTTCTGAGTCTTATCAGGACAGATGTTCACCCATATGCCTGCATGACTTAGGCTATTAGTGCTTATTAGCACTCTCTAACATAAGTCTAGCCTATAATACACGCTTTTCCCATTAAAAACTTGAAAAATTACTATGCCATATGAGTACTAGGTCCTTTCAGTTCTTAAAGGGGACTTATAAGAAAGATGGGGAAAGACTCTTTAGCAGGGTCTGTTGTGACAGGGCAAGGGGTGATGGCTTTAAGCTAAAAGAGGGGAGATTCAGGCTGGATGTGAAGAAAAATTTTTTTACGGTGAGAATGGTCAAGTACTGTTACAGGTGACCAGAGAGGCGGTGGATGCACCATCCCTGCAGATGTTCAAGGCCAGGCTGGATGTGGTTCTGGGCAACCTGGTTTAATTGAAGATACCTTTGCTCACTCTGTCGGGGTTAGACCAGATGACCTTTGAAGGTTCCTTCCAACCCAAACTGTTCTATGATTCTATGATAATTCAGGGCTTGATAGGCTAGTCTAAGGCTACACTTCATGTTTAGCAAACTTCTCTTTCTGTCTCTCATTTCTTTGTTTTGCTTTCTTTTTAATATCCGTCAGGGAATGTGAGGCAATAGAAAAGCACTTGAAGCTTTATGACTTTAACCTGCACTTGTCTTTAAATAATGCAGTCCTGTGTCCAAGGAATGGATAAATCTGTAGAGCTATAAAAGTGAAAATCTTGATTACCTTGTATTTATAGCCTTTTGTTCCTTTATACAATATTGTGTCAAGCTTTCTTCCATTGTGTGTTTCTGTGCCCCTGATGGGCTGTCGTGGTTTAAAACCAAATCCGCACAGTTCGCTCACTCACTCCCCCCCTTGCTCCCCCAACTCCCGGAGAGTTAGGAAGGAGAATCCAAAGAATGTAGCCCCCACGGATTGAGATAAGAACGGTTTAATAGCTAAGTCATAACACAAATCACTACTGCCATTACTACTACAAACAATAATGATACAGCAAACAACAAGTGAAGAGAATACAACACCTCACCAGCCACCGACCCATAACTCACTCCACCCTGCCCAACCGATCACTGACCGATACCTCCTCCATCCCCCCCAGAGCTTCAGCCATTCCGGGTTTCTCTCGGTTACATCCTGGGTATGATGTGCTATGGTATAGAATACCTCTTTGGCTAGCCTGGGTCAGGTGTCCTGTATCTCCTTCCTCCCGGCCTCCCCTCCTCCCTGGCAGAGCATGAGCTCAGAAAAGGCCTTGGACAAAACAAAACATTTGAGCAGTAACTCAAAACATACTTGCTATCAGCGAACGTTCTCAGCCCGAAAGTCAAAACACAGCACTGCACCAGCTACCAAGAAGGAGAAAAATGACTGCTACTGCTCAAACCAGAACATGGGCACTTGGGCAAATCCTTAATTTGCCTCAACTTCCCAGTCTTCAGGTACTACTTCACTTTATTCCTTCACTCCATCAGCAAGGTGATGCTCATGTAAGGAATCGTAAAATAATTTATGTGAGAGATAAAAGAATATCTCTTACCTCTTCTGACCTGTCATATTACCTAAATATTTTTCCAATGAATTTACAGTCTAATTTTAAGCAGTAGGAACTTCATTTATGTTTTAAAATATCCCAATGTTTTTTCAAACAACTATCCCTAACTGCATGGAAATAATTCTCTACCCACTTTTGATGGTGATCAGCTTTTATATAGATGGCCCCATCATCATAGCACAAGGAATACCAAGTGTTGCTGTCTTGCTAGGAGACCCCTACCTGCAAATGTAGTTATCAGCCATGTGCATCTCAGGATGTATGGAGAATGCAGTAATATCTAGGATTTTTTTCTATGAACTTCAAGCCAACATCAGGGATCATACTTCAGAGTCATGTTATTGCAGCAATACATGATCTATTGCCAGCTATCTAACTACAACAAAAACTTGCCTCAGCTAGGAAGTGCCCACTAGAGACCAGCATTTCCCTGTAGTACTTAATCTTTTTTTCAGCAATGAATAAATACATTTCTCTAAGTTCTTTCTCACAGATTTTCCTTTTTAATTGTCCCAGTGGGTGCTAGCTCCTGCTGAAAAAATTGTCTGGGGATTCAGGTCCCAGAATACTTGTATTCTCTGAGATGTGGTAAAGACTGCAGGTAACCTTGGAGGGGCTCTGGTGCATCCAAACTGTAGCTCATACTCCTTCTGCTGCCTTCACTGGAAGTTGCTTCCAGCATAGCCCAACCTAGGTCACAGAACAAGGAGACACTAGGTATTGCTAATGTTGCTTCAGAGCCAGAGATGCATAGGAAGTTATTTTCATGTCTGACAGAGTATCTGTGAGGCTTTTCCTAGCCGTAATCAGCATGAAAAGATGAAAACCTACAAGAGTGAGGAATGAACCTGAAAGAAAAAAAAAAGAAACCAGAAGAAAAACCCAACAAAACAGAACTAGGCCATTTGGAAATTTTTGTTCCAGATTTTTAGGCTTTGTTGCTATAAATGAACTACTTTAAAGAATAGATATTTCAATTTCAAAAAAAAGCAGCTAAATACTCTGTGTATCCATATACATTTTATCTCCTATAAAACATTAAGTACAAACCAGCACATGTTAATAACTAAAACCTCCTAATTTCAAATCATAAAGGACACTCCAGTACCCAGCAATCTAATGCTGTCCAAGAAAAAGGAATACAGAAAAATTCTCAATTAGAAATACTCAGCACTGTTCCACAAAGATTCCTGAGCCCGTCTTTTCTGCCGGTGTAACTAAGAGAACCCCTGGGAGAATCAGTCCTCCCCCATCCCCACCTGCTCACTCTCGCACTGCACCTATCCTTCCTGCAGGGGCTCTGTAGTGTGGATGAGGAGAAGGATGCTCCAGAGTAAGGTTAAGGAGCAATTACGTGGTGCGATTATTGGTGTGCTGATGGAGTGCACCACCAACTGTTGCCGTAGGGAGATCTTGCTATTTTCCAACTTCCCATCCCACTGCGCCCTTGCACCAGCACAGAAGCTTTGCTAATTTTGTGATGTGGTGGTTCAAGGAGTTCATCTAGCAGTAACATAACTACTAAAATAACAAGAGGAATGTTTTCCTGATAGTTTAGGTATCTTCATTTAGGGATATACCAACCCAGTAGAGGAGGATGGACTGAGTGTGTTGGATGGGGAGTCAGGACTAGCTGTGCAGCAGCCACTTGTGTCAGCTCAGTTGTATCCCAAAATCACACTTTGAGTTTGGTCTGGATCAGTTCCCCCATCTGATTCATTGTTTGGACACACAAATATTTGTGCTGGATTCAGGGAAGCCAGCATGGCTGTGGGAATTAGAGGCTGAGAGCATGAAGAGTCTGATGGAAGGGTGACAGGGTGAGTCCCCCAGCAATGCTGGTGTGCACAGCTTGTGAAGCTGCAGTCAGCTCATATGCTGAAGGAACACTGGGGCACCAGTGCTTTAACTTGCTTATTAAAACCATCATTAGGGCTCAAATGAGGTGATAAGAGCTCCCACAGCTTCAGCTACTGCAAAATCTTGCCCTGCCAGAATATCCCATCACTCTGTCTCTGCTGAGCACTTCCAGCTCAGGGCACAGAAGCACCACTCCAGTGGCATTTTGTACTACTCTGTGTATTCATATAATTTTGGGGGTTTCCTGCCTATTATAAGGTAGGTATAATTCATCATGTCCTGTTGCTCCAAATATGCTTTTACTCTGAGAAGCAGTAGTATGAATAGCACCAGAGCTATTCATAGATCCACAGTTTTGTCTCATTAGTTTTCAAGGCAAATGTGTTTGTTTAGGTTTCCTAGCTGCCAAAATTACAGTCTCAGCCTGAGATTTGAAAGATAGACTGTACTCTTCTTTTTTATTTGCTTATCAGCACTGATCTTTTTTCTTTAAGTGTATGACAGGAAAATTTCTCCACATTTGTCCAACCTGGCTGTCTTCAGTGGATGCTCACATTAAAGACAAAATGGAGGTGTTTCATCAATGTATTTTCAAACACTTTACAAATTAGTTTACGGGAGAAACTAAGGAGTGAAGAGGTGATATGACTTATTTTACAGGCAAACAGCAGACAAGCAGAAGAGGTCTCTCCTGTGTCCTACCTTGGTACTCTTTCAGGGGAACAATACTACCAAATGTTATTTTTTGGAAGACAGTGAATAATTTTTGCTAACAAATGAAAGCAGGTTCGGCACTTTCTGCCTCTGATAAATTCACTACAGAAGGAAAAAAAATTAAAGAAAGAAGAAAGCATTTATGACCAGAAGGGAAAATCTTTCTACAGAGTCAGCAGATTTACTAATATTATGTCTTCTTTACTGCTATACCTTTGCAAAATGGAGCTGAACTTCATCAAAGCAAAAATAAAATTAGAAATGAAACTCTAGAAGATGCATTTAGCAGCTCTTGCTCACTTCATCTTCTAGTTAGTTTTGTATCTGTCTCCCTTAATTTGTCTAATAATAATAAAAAAAGATCTAAGAGTGTTCATATAAGAGTTGACCCTTGTTTATATCGATTTAGAAACAGCTCAGTTCAAATGATACAATCCTGAACAAGATAAATAATCACTTTCACTGTTTCTTGAAAGAAAAAAAAAAAAAAGATTCATCTTCTTTCATTTTTTCCTGTGTCCTCTTTGTTCTCCTCCCTTCTGTTAAATGTTTATCCCAAACATGAAAAAACCATCATTGGAAAGAATTTTAATAGCTGTTTTTAGCAGTTCTGGCACTATCTAATTATTTCAAAGGTTTCTCTGCTTCCCTACCAGTTGCTGAGCAAGGAGGGGAAATGGCTGCCTCCTTGCACAGCCTCACCATATGGAGACCATGCAGCAGTCTTGGGCTACATCTGCATGGATCATCATGGATAGATACCAGCTTTTTCTGTCCAAACTAAAGCACAGTCCTAGCTCCAATCCAGAAGCTATACATCCCATGGTATAAAATCCTAGGCTATATGCTTCTATATGCAGTACTAAGCCATCTGTAGGGCTTTGGGATCACAGCCAGTACTTTCTGTATGCTGATACCGCATTGCAACAACATAGCTGTGCTATTAAATTTATTAGTGCAGTGGGGAAAAGGAGATACTGAGACTGGTTATACCTACACTGCTTCCCTAAAAGCCAGGGCTGGGCAGTGACAAGCCTGATGTATTCCCTGGCCCCTGCATGCCTGCATAATCTGCCACCCAGCAGCTCCTGGTGTCTCTGTGTCAGGCAATGCAGGTACCCTTCTAGAAGGAGACCCATGAGGATGTGATCTTGTTGCTGGGCATGTGGATGTCTGATGAGAGATGCTATGCTCAGCCCATTGCCAGAGCAAGTAGCTCTGTGTTTGAGCTAGTGTAACCCAGGCTTGAGTTTTCTCATCTGAGCACAGGATTTGAAGGAAAATCTGACCTTGAGTCTGATCTTGAACCTTTGCTTTAAATAACACTGTATATGTGCCTACTGAGACAAAAAGAGTCAATCGCTGTGACCAAAACCCAGCTCCCCAGAAAAAATTGGCAAAAATAATTACTAGAAAGTTGTGCTGAAGACTGTAAGCCTATAACCTATGCTGACCATTGGATATTTCCGTATTTGCTGATCAATTGTAGTGTAGAAGGGGATAAAATAAGATTATTTGTCTGTCAAAAGGCATACCCTGCAAGGGAGAATTTGATTAATAAAGTGTTTAATATTCAGCCCTAATATGGATTCAAGCTTACACCAGACACAATCCCTTTGGTATACATGTTGTGGAGACATGTGGAGACATATTCCAGGTTTGACACATTTGCCACAATCATTTTGTTCTATAGAATCCTGTGATCAATTGCTCATGGCTTCAACATTACTCAGGGCAGCAGGAAGAAAATGTCACTGTAGCCTTTTGTTTTGAGATTCCAGGAAACAAAGCCTTAGGAGAGTACAATCATTATAATGCTGATGCTAAGGATTAGTTTATTTCAGCTAAAAATATATTATACAAATAATATTTGAGTTATATTAAATTTGCCTTCTTTCCCTCTCCCATTCCTACAGTTTTTCTGATGTTAGGCCTTCAATTATCTTGTTACACCACGCTTAAAACTTTATCAACCATACCGTGTAAGCTAAGAACATAATCGGCTATGCCTGCATGGAGAGAGCAAATAGAATCATAGGAAAAAAAGTTTCTTTTATAAAACACTTAAAATGCAGATCTTGTTATTGTTTTAAGCTTGTTTGGATCACAAGAAGCCATAAGACCATATTTTATGTATATAATGTGTATGTATGACATATGATATATATGATATATATGAATTTATTAAATGAGATGTAAATTCCGTGTATTCTCTGTTATCTGCAAACTTTTGTGTAATAATACTAAGCCTAGTCTCCCAAAACCAAAACAAGAAAGGTATATATTTATGCACACATACTTGTATACAGCCTGAGAACCTAAAGGTTCCTGTATTGTACTACCCTTCCCTGCTTCCCCCCACTTTAGATGGCGATAATTCATCTTCAGTACTTACAGAGTGACTATAACTGACTACGTGCCACTCAGAGGTGGTAAATACAGGTTTACCAGTCTCAGCTATACACTGTCCATGAGCTCTTCACCACTGGTTCTTTCTCTCAACTTCTGAGCAGCTTCAGACTGTAATCTGCAGTTTCAACTAAACCAAAGTAGATGGATTTATTGCAAGTACATTTAATTCATCCGTCTACATATAGACATATATTGACTCAGGGTACAGCCTGGGCAAAATTTTTTGATCAGCAGTTGATTTCTATTTACTGTCTCAATTAAGCTAAAATAGGAGCTTTATCCCATGGGAAAGGGTAATTACTCAACCCTCTTATGGACTTTAGGGGGCTACAGAAGTGCTATATAAAAGTTCTACAAACCTAGAACTGTTGCACATGAACCCAAACAATAAAATTTCACTGAAATAATTTAAATTACTAAAATCAAGAACCTGAAAGTTGTCAGCAGAACAAATAGAGGTTATTTATAATATATGGGTTATATACTAGCTGTACTTCAATATTTACAAGTTCTCTCTGTTCACTCCAGACTTGGGGCAGAATGCTATCAAACAGACAGGAATTGAGTGTGATTTGGGGTTCAGTATGAGCTCAAGCCAATGTTGCAGGTGAGGCATGGTATAACAAACTGTTTATCTGGGTCCCTGAATGACTGATTCATTGATCTCCATCACATGTTCTAGCCATTGGATTAGCAGTTAGATTAACCATTGATCTATATTCCATTAGTCTTACAGCTGCACGTACCAAATGCTTAACTGAAAGGCAAATTTTGAGTACTTTGTTGGTCACTAGAGGTCTTTTAAACCATAATATACAGACATGAACCTTTGACTGAATATCAACACCTTGGCTCTAGGTCAGTCTTATTCAACTTTTTATACACTGATATAAATTGGAAGAAGCTACGCTAATGCTAAAACACCTGTGCTAGCATTAACTGCTCTGAGGTCAGTCTGCACCCTGTGGGACTAGGTTGGTGGTGAGTGCTCTTGACAAACTATTCAATAGGTTGCCCAGATCATCCCTGAGATACATAGAGACAATGGAACTGGTTGAATCTCGACATGAGAAGGAAAATTCACAGATATCAGCTTTGCTTGTGTGGGTTGAAAGCAATTCTCCAGGGTGCATCCACTGCTTATAACTGCTCAGCTGTAAATCTGAGTGAAGGCTGGAGAAACAAAAAGCTGCCTATGTAGACAAACCACTTGGCTCTATGCCCTCTTCAGTGTTTACCCAGGCTGCAGACTGTTTTAGCGAAAGGAATCATAGAATAAATATGCTCTAAGGTCTAAAGATTCTCTCAACTATGTAAAATCCAAAATAGGGGCTGGGAAGGGCAGCTGCTCATTTGCATTCCTGGCATCTGGTGCTAACGACTGGAAGATAACTGTAAGAAATACCGTTCTTAAAATGCATTAATTTTTAAAGGAAAACTACACCTAACAGAACAGCACTGGTTTTTCTTTTTTTTTTTTTTTTTTTTTATTTTTTCACTTTCTGTGCTCTTTAGACACACAGTTCAGATGCCCTCATACCAGACATTTTTTTTTTATGAAACATTTGGTTTTGTTACTATGCTGAGCTTCACAGAGACTATTTTCTAGGCTGAGCTCCCGCTTGTCCCACCACAGCTTCTTTGAGATGTCTCTCCTGCAAGAGTGTCTCTTTCTTTGACACAGGGTTTTCCTCTCTCAGGAACAGGTGACTTGCCCTGGATGTTGCCCTCTAATTTTATTTCCCAGTTTATGATAACTATTCCTCTCTCCTGTCTTTCTTAAAATTGGAAAAGAAGTAAATTGCAAACATTTTCTTGCAGTAAAACATGCCTGTTGAACTTTCTACCACAGAAGTTTTCCTTTTCTGAAGGAATCTGGGCTGTAAATACCAATACTTGGAGATAATTCGTGTTTACTAGAGGAAATTTGGTTTGGGAACTGAGCACAGAATTGGAAGTATGAGCTGCTAAGCTTTCCCCATTTTTGCCTGTGTTGGTTTCTAAGCATATTTTGCCCTAAATGGACAATATAAAAACACAGAATGGTTTAGGTTGGAAGAGACATTAAAAATTATCTAGTTCCAACCGCTTCCATGTGTAGGGACATCTTCCACTAGTCCGTGTTGCTCAGAGTCCCATCCAGCTTGGCCTTGAACACTTCCAGGGATGGGGCATCCACAACTTCTGTGCCAGTACCTCACTGCCTTCAACAAGGAAGGACTACTTCCTAGTATCTAATCTAAATCTACCCTTCATGCTATGACCCAGAGCTGGACACAGTACTGCACATGAGGTCTCACAAGAGTGGAACAGAGCAGGAGAATCACCTCCCTCAGCCTGCTGGTCATGTTTCATTTGGTACAGCTGAGGATATGGTTGGCTTTCTGGGCTGCAAAATAATGTTTATGGTATCTTCCAGCATTCAGATATGCAGCAAACAACAATATGTGGATAATTTTCTGGACTGGTTAGGTCAGTGAAAAAAGGTGGAAACATGAACAGCCTTTTATTTGTGCTGAAAAAGGAGAAGTAGCACATTGACACGAATGGCTTTGCGCTAACAGCTGGTCCACATTGCAAAGTACAATCCTTCCTGTATGCCTCAGTAGGGTAATAAGATGGAAAACCCCATTCTCTGCTACTTTAGCAGAAAGTGAGAGGCTCTGGCCTCGTATTAAGAAATCATTACTCTTGTTTTCTATACTGAGGTGCTATTGAGGTATAATGAAAACTTCAGAGCATAATTATGCATTTATTTTCCCTCCCATGTGTATGCTTGTTCTCAGTGTCTGAACTTATATAGGCTGGGTGTTTGAGTTATCACCTGATGCAGCTCTGTCCTTATGCATAATTCCTTTCCTGTATTGTTTTTGTGGTGGCATTTCTCTGGCCCCATTTCCTCCAGCAAGGCTCTTTCTCCAGGAGGAAGACCAAGAAGTTGAAATCCCAGCCCACCTGAAGTTAATGGCAAAACAATCATTGACTTTAACAGGGTCATAATTTCAGTGTCTAACACCATGACGCAGCTTTCAGTACAATTGATTTCCTGAATTGCATTCACTGAATATATGGTTTATTTCAAAGGTTCCTGAATGTTTTTTGTTCAGAAAGTACCCAGAGAACCTTCTGGCTTCTAATATATTTCCTCTGTAACAACAAATCTTATTGTTAAAATTTAACAAATGAATGTAAGGGCTTACCTGAATAAAGGATGGGATAACAATCTGTCTAAACTCACAGTGGAACAAGATCACCAGTATTGAGTTTCCATAGGATTCTCAATGCATTAACAGCTGAAATTTCACAATCATAAAAAACCCCAAACCACCCATGCCCCAAAAGCAGGGCATGTCTTTCTCAGTAAAAGTGAGTTTTAGACTCAAGGAGTTGAGTCAACACCTGTCTAAAAACCCTTAACCACTGCTTCAAGCATTGAGAGTGATGCTGAACCTGAGCCTTTGTTTTGAATTTTAATTGAACTTGAATTGAAATCGATTCAGAGCAAGCACAGTCTCAGCTGGCCCAAATCTTAACTCAGAATTCCTCCATAAAAATATAATAAATAAAATAAATAAAACTCAAGTTATTCTGTCAGCAGCACTTCAAGCTGGAGGTGCTGTGGTTAGTGTGAGGACAAGAAGCTGATCTGTAGTTAGATGTTGGACAGCGAAAAGTAAGACTTCTTTAATGTAAGAGTAGAAGGGACCAACTCTGCATTCAGTGAGAGGGCAGGATATAAGGGAGATGAGCAACATGAGGCAGGGATGACCTGACAGTAGTGTCACAACATGTAATTATGTACTGCAATAAGTAATACTGCATATTACATAGGATGTGCTTATCCTGAATAGTGTATAATTCACCTCAGTATTAAGATAATGTGGTTAAGAGCCTACATTTTCTATGCAAAACGTAAACTCATCTAGTATCCATCAGTAGAAAAATCAGCATGAAATAAATTCAGAAGAAAATGGTTTTGACAAACAAGGTCAATAAATTTTTTTATCTGTAAATCAGCCAGAGTAGAAGAAATAATGTTGTTTGGGCCTGTAGAGCAAAAGAAGGAATCGGAAAATTAACTGAGTAACTACTGAAAATCAAATAGCATCTTGGCTGAAAGAGAAACATCTCACCTGATGTCCACAAAGCTGTGTAGACCTGAAATGTAGTGTTGCTTGTTAGTAAGTGTGTATACCCCTTAATTAAACTATGGCAGGTAGAAACCCACAATCTTGTAAGAAAACATCAAATAAAATTACAGTGTGGTTTATCAACAGGCATTCTCTGTGTATCATTGATTATATTTATTGCTGACTTATTCTGCTGAGCTGAATCTCACTAACAGTATTAGGGGCAATATATAGTTGCTTGATTTGTGATAGTAGTAATTTTTATTTGAGCTACAGCTTCTCAATTGCAGTTGAATCTTCATCCAATGAAACCTAATAAAAGCACAGAAAGAGACCTCTTCCCTGTTTGACAGCATGCTGTGGCTCTGTCTC
This sequence comes from Melopsittacus undulatus, assembly GCF_012275295.1. Taxonomy (NCBI): domain Eukaryota; kingdom Metazoa; phylum Chordata; class Aves; order Psittaciformes; family Psittaculidae; genus Melopsittacus; species Melopsittacus undulatus. The sequence goes on along the minus strand of NC_047528.1, from coordinate 41,574,242 downwards.
ACCCACATGGTGAAATACAGCACAGGTATGTATAGACAGGGTGGTGTATGCAGACTGATTTGGTGGCTTATGTATGCTAGACAAGTTTTTATAATCTTGTGCTTTCAATTCCAGACTAGCTTTCTGGAAATCAGATTGGAAGTAGACTGTGCTCTAAGCCAAGCTACACAAGGTTTCATGTGAACAGGTTAGAAACTTTTGCCAGATCTAAAGTTGCTAGATGTTTATCCGTCTTGTTGGTAGGCTATTAGAAGGTAACATATGTTTATTAGACTCCTGGCTGAGCTAAACACTAGTTTCTGGAAGATACAATGCACTTATTCTTGAAATAACTGAATGAAATGAAACTAGCTGAACTGCAATTAACTTGGTTTCTTCTGGTCTTACTTCATAGCATGCAAGCAATATAAAAACCAAGAGGCAGCTGCAGAGACTCGCCCTCAGCTCTGGAAATCAGTCAAGTATTTCCCTCTAACTGATGGATGGCAAGTGCTTCCTGAAGCCCCCCTGAAGCTTTAGAAAAGCAAACCCATGGTTCAGGTGACATTTACAAGTAGAATCAGTGGAGTTGTTAAAGCCATCCCTGGACCTGTACTTCTTCAAGCCTAACCTTAGTAACAACCCACGCTTGGCACAAGGGCATGGGGCTCTGCTGATCTGATGGCACATCCAGCTCTTGAAATGGGTATTGATGCAGGCTGCTAAAGTGCAAGATGTTTATGGTCTGGGAGATATTTATGACAGTGTGTTAGTAATTTATTATTTTTTTTCTTTTTTTTTCTTTTTGTTTTTTTTTTCCTTTTCCCCCACTAGCTACATTTTGAATCATTGATGTGATTCTCAGTCATTCTTGTGCCAAGATACAAATCACTCACCTCCCAACAGCTATTCATGTGTCTGCAGCAAAGTGCTTTCTGTGTGGCAATTTGAAAGGCAATGAGGGAAAACTGGTACAGATCAATAATGGAGGATTTTTGGGGTGTTTAGAGCAGAAAATGGAATAAAGGATATTCTTTGAGGATAAAGCATCTGTTACAGCCCATTACAAATAGGAGAACTGGGATTTAATGCTAAGTCTGGCACGTGGCACTATTATTGTCCTAACCAAATAAAGAATATGTGTTTACAAGGAATACATTAAAGCTTGATGAGGCATGGATAGCACCATAAAATATCAGTTGCTTCATGTATTTATGAGGTGAACAGTGACTATTACTGATTTTGTAGAAAAGTCTATCTTGCATTAAAAGGCTCATGATGAGGAATTTTATGGCCACAAACACCAATGACATTAAAGAAGACAGAGCTAGATGCTACAGAACACATAAGGAAATATGTTGTTTCAAAACATGCTCTTATTGCTGTGCTGTGCTTTGAACTTTTTACTCCTTTCCTCATGGGGCTGAGGTGAACAGGCATAAATTTGGCCTTCCCAAGAGAGCCAAGCAGAGCTGCAGTGCCTTCTCCTTCACTGCATTCATGACCTTTTTATCTCTGAACCCTGTGAACACCTAGCATCATACCCCTACCACCACTGTCCTGGTTAAAACTAACCAAAACCTTCCTGGATCCCTTCTGCAAGAGGTGGCCCCTGAGATGCCTCTTTGGAGCACTACAGGAAAAGGTAGTGTGGTTTACAGGACACTTAAAAGAAATAACTCACATTCAGAACATCTGTGTAAAGATGGTTTCCACTTTTAATGTTATTTAGTCTTTAAAAAGACATAAAGAGAAAACTTTCTGCTTATGACAACATTTGTTAAATGGACTGTTTGTTTACATAAGATTTCATCCTCACTTGACATGCAAAGAGGAGCCCTTTATGTAATTACATCTTTTTCCTGTTTCTTTTTGGAGGGGCAGGGATGGAGAGTTGTTATCGATAGAAGACAGATCTTGAAAAGAATAATTTTGGCAGTTCTGTGCTGTGCAACCTCTCGACTTTCTGCTTTCAGAACAGTGTACCAGAAGAGTACCCTGTGCTTGCTTTTTCTTTTGGTGGAAGTGTGGTGTATTATTGTAACCCTTTTCTTATGCTAAACAATGGGTCCCCCTAAGCTGGCATGGCATGTAGTTTCTAGAATGCTGCTGAATAAGGGGCACAAAATATTTTACTTGACACTTCATATTGCTGCTGATTGCCAGCTTGAAAATTACAACAGCAGTGACAAAAGCTGAAAGATCCGTTCTGCTGGCCTGATTCATAGGAAAACAATATATTTTTGTGCAAGCTGTCATGGCAAAATCCCCTTGAAATGTTACTCAACATGACTGGATTGCAGAGTCAGGTCCTGTTTGAATAAAAGTCAGGAGTATGGTTTCATCATTACTGCAAAAATTGATGCCAATGAAGAAAAGATTAATTTTCTTGTCTCTTACTGAATCCTTGAAGACTTTTATATGATTCAGCGTGTTTTATGAGCTGTGTTTCCAGGAATGCTGGCAGAAAACAGGGTAATCGCTATTTCACCATCATGTCAGCTTTATTTTAACCGCCCTCCACTGACTTTTGGAAAAATGAGGAGCAATAGGAATCATCAACCAGCTCTGTTTGTTTATATCTCTGTCTGGTTATCCGACCTTGCCAGCCCGCCTGCTCTATCGACTTTACAGCACACATGGGACCTGTGAAATTACTCTGTGAGGAAGGAGTAGGGCAAAGCATGGAACAACTTTGTCCTCTGAGTAGAGAAGGCAGGAGGCCTCCCAGCAGCCTGGCCAGCAAAATGAGCTGTTCCCAAATCCACAGCTTGCTGTGTTTTCTGGCAAGCTGTTGTACCGTATTGCTGCTATGGTGTTCTCACAAAGGTGGCCGTCTGGATTGTAAACTGGGAGTAAAATCCTGTCCCTTCCTCTCCCTCCCCTCCTGCACCTGCCCCATTTTAAATGTTTTTATAGGATAGTGAGATAAAATATATGATAAATTTTTTAGGCTGGCCAAGCCAGAATCTATTATCCAACTCATCCCAAAGGAGTGCTGCATATGTATACTCTGTGCATATATATCCCATGTTCTCTGGGAGTGATGCAAGTGCACAAATATAAATCTCCAGTGCCCACTTGTTGAGGTCTAAGCCTTATACAGCCAAGGGGTCCATGGGGAGCTGGCAGAAAGGGCCAAGAGCTTAAAAGAATCCTCTGCCTTGCAGACTGATTGCAGGGTTGTTCTTCCCTCTGTGTTCAGGCACTTTAAAGCAAAAAAAATGTATGAGTGTTCAAGAGACATTCTGAATCTTAAATGCTGCTGGTCAGTCTAGAAATCTCTCCTGCTGTCTCTAACCATGACCTGTGGCAGATGCTGAGGAAAAGGGTGACAGAAAAAGGACGTGAACAGCGAGACCTTGAATTTGCTATACTCTCAGCTGAAAGAAATCAGCTGCTCTGGGGCTTTGGAGATGAGAGCTGCATGCAGATGATCATACAGAGGTGCCACCTATCCCATGTTCACTCAGGCAGTTGTTTTCTAAACCTTTTTTCCTGTGGGTGGCTGACACCACAGGCTGTCAGTAAAAATCATGCAACCACTCTATGCCTATATGAAAAAGGACTTCCTTCTTGCTTTTAAAACTGTTCTGGGTAAATTCACTGAGAAGTAATAAGAATCATGAGCCACTTCATCTGCTTCATAGTGTTTAGGATTTTGCAGACTTTTGTCGTATCCTCATGGATATACTTCTCTCTAGGATAAAGGGTCATAGTCTATGGGGCTGATCCTTAATATGAAAGGGTCATTCTGATGACCCCTACTGCCCTTCTCCCTACCTTTCATAGCTCTGTTAGACTGATCTAGAAATGGGGTGACTGCACTATGAAACTACACAGCTAATAATGACATTTCTCTGTGTTTTCCTCTTTTTGACCACTGCCAAATGTTGCAATGACGGCTATCTGAGCAGACTTGCCTAGTATCAGGTATCCAGCCAAAGAGGTTTTAACGACTTTAGCTTTCTAGTGATTATTTAAATGATGCTAGTTTTTCCATAGAGAATAGAACATAACTTTTTTTTTTTATTCTTTAGCTTATACCTAAAATATAACACCAGGAAGAGAAAGGAAAAAAAAAAAAAGGCTTAGATTTCTAATTGTGCTTTCTGGTTTTCTGGTGGGACAGAGCTTGCATTTGCATCCTGAATGAGTTGTATTGTGTTAGATTTTATACCTGCAACTGTCTCAGAACTAAGTATTACTCATCCCAGACCTCACTAAAGTGTGATTATATGGAATAAAGCCCACATTTGAAAGGAGAGGTGGAAAACTCACTCTTAAACCATTTGTTGAAAGCTGTATAGAGTTCCAGACATTAAGAAGTAATCCCAGGGAAGATGGATTAGTGACCAGAATTCAAGAAGTCAGATGTGAATAATAAATTGCATTCATTACAAGACTGTGGTTTCTCACATGGGCATTTACATGTTACATATAAAACTATACATATGAGGTATAGTTTCCAGACCTCTTTTTCTTTACTTTTTGTAACTCTGTTTTATAGGCAGAATTAATATTATGTGTTTTGTTCACATGAGCATGTGTGGACAAAAGAAAATAAAAATAAATAAATAAATAAATAAATATATAAAATACAGCGCAGCTCCAAGTGTCATGGAAGATTTATATTGTAATATTTATAGCCAATATTCAAAACATTAATGCAATGGCCATTGACCCTGAGTGAGCTCAGCAATGCTGAGCAAGTAACCACACTGTTGGTGACATTATACTTTGCTCTGCCTGTCAGTCTGGGCAGTAGCACAGCAGATCAATGCTTTACTTATATTCCTGGGGATATTTCTGCTCATCATGAATGAAGACAGACTGCTGTGATTTCTGTAGCTTTGTTGCTATAGAGCTCATCGCTGAATATAATATTGCTCTTTCTCAGACATTAAAGTTTTGCATAATATATGCTATTATTTTGGCCATTCTGTTTCTGCTTCCATTCCCTCTGCCCAGGATTAAAATACACCAGATAAAAAGTTGTAAAAACAACATTAAAGAATTGAGTAGTGATACAGAGAGAAAATGAGTTTGGTCTTTCAATTTTCCTTTCTCAAACAATATCTATGTCTCTCCCCCTGAGTGCCATGAAATGTTAATAATGCCAAAAGTCTTGCTGTGATAACCTGATTTGAAATCTCCCTATATTTTCTCACTGGCTGTGATCTGAAGCTCTGAACTCTTTAGGTTAGTAAAATCCAGAGGTGGAGTGCATGTGGAGATAACATCTGTTTGCAGCCAGTGGCGTCTTTTAAAGGGTAATCTCTTATGCGTGGAGCTGTATTTCACTGCGTCTCTTGCTGTGATTGCTGATCATCTAGACATACCTCAAGTGAACTTTAAATGTCTCATTTGGATAGGGCTACCAGAAAAGCAGAAGACACTTGGGGTTTAGCACAGGCTGAAACACCTGAATGTTTTTCTCAGTTTACTGGGTAGATTTTGCTACCAGACAGAGTTAGTTTAAAACGAGGTTGAACATGTCTGCATATATTTCAGTTAGTTATATTCTTGTGCTAGCAAGAAAAGAACCTTGTCCTTCTGAAAGCTAATTAGCTGTAAAGTGACAATAAAATCTTAACTTAGATGCATTGTCATCTGACTGCAGCAAAGTCAGATGAAAAGTCTAGTGTTTCCAGGCCTGTTGCTAAGGCCATGAAAGAGAAGGGTTTATGCGTTAATTCTCCCATTCTTAGGCACAGAACAGTGAATACTTAGTGATATGAGTAGTTACGTCTGGTCTAGACTTAGTTCTTGATGCATCAGCTGAGTGAGGTCAATACACGCTAAATCTAAGGTCCTGCTTCAATAAGAACCTATTGCTGCTGTAGATTTTCACTCCATTTTGACTTCTCTTTCCCATCATTTCCTTTTCCTTCACAAATGCTCTGGGAACTCCTCTCAACACCATGCACCCTAGGTCCATACTCTTCCACCACACATACACAAACACTTTCCTACTGCAGGTGGCTTAGAACATCTTCAATATCCTCTAGACATGACTCCCAGATTTACAGTCTTAATCTCTTCTTTGCTGCCCTTACTTTATTTTTGGCCTGTCTTATGTTTTCCAGTACAGATGTATGTGACAACTCTCTAGTGCTAGCCAAAACAAGCCAATTTCCTTCCAGAAGAATGGGCAGAGTTCTTTTCTTGGAACCGGGCATCAATTTAACGGAAACACTTAAGGAAATAATATTTAAATTAAATCTGCAGCCAGATAGGGGGAACAGTAACCCTTGATTAGTGGGAATGGAAGAGGAAGTGATGTGGAAAACAGAGGAAGTGGGATTGGGGATAGTAAACTCTTCAGGTGGCAAAAATGTAAAGGAAGGCTCATTATTTCTGTGTTTGCATTACAGCTCTAAGGAAAACAAGAAGCGTCCTTCTGGTTTCATCCTCCCCAGTGCTTGCAGCTCTGCTTCCATTCAGCAAAAGTGACCTTCACCGTTCTTACATGCTGCACTTCCAGCTTTTTCAGCTCTTTGTCTACAGCAAGCACTAAATGAAATTAAAACAGAAGCATAAGCTAAACTGCACCCTGTTGTATTACAAACATGTATCCTAGGACTACAATAAAATACCACTGAGATAAATCTTTAAGTAGGGGTCAATAAAGCAATAATACTGTACAGTGGAAACTGATCATTTAACATAATGAATGATTTATTACACCATTAACTTGACCTTAGCTTTGTCTTAGGGCAGTTTACTGAGTGCTTTTTAACTACTGAAATAAACTGTTTCTTGAGGGAAATAAGTAAGAGTCTATAAGTTATTGACAGTTGTAAGATTGGTCCTTCAGTCTACCAGGAAAATTCAAGTCAGCAGTGTGAAAGAAAATCATGTTTAATTTGACAATTTTCAACCATTACGGTATCAAAGACAACATGCAAATATATGAAAGTAAATACAATGAATAAATAATAGGCTGTGGTAACTGATGTTAAGAAATGTAGCGTCTGGGAGATGGATTATTTTTGTTTACCTGCAGCAGGTATGAAGTCAGTATAAGTAGCAAAATCCTGGCAGACAAGACCTTTGGTTAGTGAGTGGAGACCTATCATGGCACGCTACCTTCTGACTGTGTCACTAGAGAGATGTTGTAGGGGATGAACATTACAGGAGTGAGAAGAACTTGGAAGCTTTTTGAAAGGAACTAATATGACTGTGGTAGCAGACCATAGAACTCAGAGACCCAGCAGCTGCTGTCACAAAGGCCCATACTTTCTTCTGGATGGTCAGGAGGAACTGGTCCCTGACTGTTGTCCTCTGCAGCTGGAGAACATCCCTTCACTTGTACCTATCCCATCTGTCACTGACATTGGAGAGCTTAAAAGCTTAAAAATATTCTTTGGCTGAAGAGGTGTGGGCTAGCCCAAATTCAGGACTGGACCTAGATTTTAGGATGGATTATCTTGCATCGAGATGTGCTTACTAAGACAACTGTTTATTTGTTCCAGAGTGGAATATTGGTGAACTAACATATGTCCAGTGGAGATAGGACTTCAGTGTGAAACAGTAGGATGACCATAGGAATGCAGCTTTAAGAACATATGTGTAAGGGAATCAAAAATGTTTGTGACAGTTCTGACACAGAGACCAGCTGGCGTGGAATGGCCTTTGACCATTGTGCAATTAAACCTCTTAGCTTCCAAACCAGGTGTTAGCACTCAAAACTGAGCATGGCCCCTGACTTGTGCTCAAGAGAGAACTATTTTAGGAGAGAGCTGTTTTGTATTGAAACCACGCCAGGGTCTGCTCCAACAGTACTGAGAGATGGTTGAATTCTATTGCCCTGAAACACTTCCTGAAACAAACTGATTTATTTTATATATGTGGTTTTAGAGATTTAGAGTGCTGAGGCAAGTTACTTGGGACCTGTACAACACTTCTGATATTTTTATTTCATGCTAGTGTAGCTCTGCTGACTTCAGTGAGGTTACTCTAGATTTACCCTGCTGTGATCAAGATAAAAGTTTTTCTTACATGATTTTTGGAAGAAAAATGTCCACGTTCTCCTGCTTATAATACAGTGCTCCAAAATTTAATGCATGAGTAAAGCCCAGCTTACTGATAAACTAGGTACATGATGAACACATCCATACATAAGAAAATTATCTTGATGGATTGGCTTCCCGAGCGAAGATTTGGGAAGGGGTTTACCCATGCTTACTACCTATAACTTGGACATCAGCAGAAATGAGCTTGTTTGCTAGAGAAAGTTTGCTAGTAGTGATGTACAAATTGGCAAAAATGAATGTGAGAGACCTCAGAAGAAGAAAGAGAATAATTATGATGGAGATATGTGTGGAGAAAAGGGAAAGGGCAGAAATCTGTGTAACAGGAAATAGTGATGCTGGAAACAGAAATACCCATGGAAAAAGTCAAGATTGAGCAGAAATAAAGCAGAGATTGAGACTGTGCAAGCATTAATACAGGTGACAGATAAGAGACTTGGAAATACAAAAATCCTAATGGACATGGAGATAAAGTAAGTGAGCCTATAAGGAAGTGATGGGAGAAGCTGGGCTGCTAGGTGAAGGAATGAGATGTGTGCCCAGTTTGAAGCAGGCAGTCGAGGCATGGGAGTGGGGGAACAGAGAAGCCTCTGTCCTGTGGGGAGAATGGAGAGCCTGAGATGCAGGACTCAGGTAAAGAATTGGAGGAGTTGGAGTGCTTGGGAAATGCAAAGGAAAGGAAAAGAGACCTTGACACCAGAGAAAATGTTGACAGTAAAAGTCCTGGTATGATGATAACAGAGCATTGTTAGAAGCTGTGGCATATGCATGAGTCGGCCATGTTGGGGGGGAGAGGAAGGTGAATCATCTGCTACTGCAGAGTGTGCAAGAGGATGCTCAGAAATAGCAAGAGAGGGGAAGGCAGCAGGTAGACTTTGCTGGAGGGGAGAAGGAGAGGAAACTTAGAGTCCCTGTTGGATGCAATGAACTGTGAGACACACTAGGGTTTAAAATGCTAATAAATCAATGTCAGGAACAAGTCTGCCAACAAACACAGGATGAGCAAAATAGAAACTGAAAACCTCAATATCATCCTGGGAAAAAAACACATTTTTAAATGCTGCCTGCCTCCTACATGAAGCTGAATACATCTGAAAATATCCCCTAATTTGCATATAAATAGCTACATAAATTGGACTTGATCTTGCTTTTGGTTGTAAACAGAGGTATGGGAACAGGAGGCAGCACAGTGCAGTAAATGTTGTGCTGGACTTGGTTTGCAGATCTGCTCCAGCATTGCTTTCTAACCTTAGGTAGGAGGCCCCTCAGACAAAAAATGACAGAAAGAATCTTTATCATAGAGGATCATAGGGGTAGCTAACAAGGACAGAGAGAGCTGTCTTTCTGGGATATTTAAACTGTCTTAGTTAATTTCGGATATTGAAAAGTTATTCAACAAAGTCTCAGACAATTGCCTTAGGCTTCAGTAATACTGAATGGAGGGAACAGGTGGAAAGCCATTCTTCTGACCTGCTATAAATGCCTGTGTTGGTGTTGGCATAAGATGAATTGTCTTTGGAAGATGGGAATCTATTAACAGTCATAAAAGGAACATAGTGTAAGTATATTGGATTCAAATGTCCATATGGTAGGCATCTGAAAAACAGGAGAGGACTCTAACCTGAGTTGTCATTCTTGTGGGAATTTGTCTGAAAATAGTTAGTGGCAACACTTAACATTCTCTGTAAGTGTTTTTGAGAACTTGAAATGTGACATGTAAACATACGTATTATTAATCGCAAAAATATCCCCAGATTTCACATTTTTAGCACTTGAATGGTCAGATTTTGCCACAACTAAAATATTGAAATCTCAACATTTCAACAAGTTTTTCTCAGTCCTTTTTCTCTCCAGCTTTAATAACTGAAACCAGAAATATTTACATGTAACCTCTATGCAGATCAAGTCACACTGCATGCAGATGATGAAATTTTCTTCTAGGAATATTAAGTCTATTATTAGAAAGCAGCTTCTTTGCACAGTTATTAAAAATCTCAAATAGAAATAAAATCTTTTTATAAAGATTATGGGAGCCTGGTCTATAGCATCAGTTTTATTTGGTTTCAATTTTGCCAGTATTGCTTGTTCCAGCAGGAAGAATGATCAGCAGATCTTTGCTGCTCCTTCCCTGGTCCTTTCCTGCTTGGTGTCCTCATTGCATACCTGTCCTCTTTGCAGACTGCACAGACCTCTGGATGTGCTCAGCTGACAAACCTCATCGGTCTCCTTAGTAAGCCAACAACCACAGGCTGGCTCCCTTTTTTTTCCTGATACTGGTACACATGTGTTGCCCTTTCTCTTCCTCTCTGCTTTTTGGCTGCCCATCTTCCTGTCTTCTATTTTGATGCTGAATAGTCTACATTTTAGGTCATAATCTTCTCTAGTTTTTGGTTCTCAAATATCTCAGTCATCTCCCATTGCTTTACCTCAGGGCTAGTTTCCCTCCCATTCATTGTCTCCTCACCTCCCTTTTTTTCCCTGTTTATTCTTTATGCTCTCCAGTGTAGCAAACCTGTTCCTCAGCACTATCTCTCTGTATAGCACACTGCTTTTTCTGGTTTGTTATAATGCTCATGCTCCCATTTGTGGGTAACAATCTTCATGTTACCCACAAATTATTAACATGTTACCCAAATTATGCCTGTGTCTATGTGTCCTCCTGTATTTTTCCTGTTTCTCAAACACAGATACCTCACTTAAAAGCTTGTCTAAAGGCCTCATTCACTGGACAAATATCTGCATAATCTGCCAATGCTGTGTTTGTGAGGAAGTCTCTGATGTCTGAGTAAACCAGTTCCATAAAATACTGCAGCAGTTTCTTATCTCTATTGAAGGGTGGTTGTTATACCCATCAGTTTGCAGGAGGTCCAGCCCTACCCATAACAATAAATAATTCCCTTGCTGGAACTCATATATTATTCCTTTGTTGGAGCTGAGCTGTATCAGAGCCACAGGCAGTCAAAGCCTTTTAACTGTGCTCAACATTAAACTGTTGCAGGTGGTTAAATGTCTTGCCAAGATAGTGTTACAGACTTGGAACCATCTAGCACAAATACAACCCCATCATCATCTGCAGCCTCAAGAGTGGAAAGCCACTTCCATGCCTTTGATGTTCACATCATAATGCACATAGATATCCATGTCATGGGTCAAACACCAGGAGCAAACAGGAAGGCCCACACTGAAAAAAAGTCAAGAAGTATTGAAGGGAGTTGAGCAGAAATCCCTCTTACTAATATTCATTTGATAGGGTTGGGTCTTTCCTATCAGACCCTCTCTGATGGGCTGGATGTTGTGCCTTCCCTTTCTCTGGCAGCAGGCCCTAACTCTGAGTATTGCCTCAGCGAGGTTTCTTCTGATATTACAGATCCTGCAGGGCTTTGGCTGCAGAGCAGCCTTCTTCGCTCACTTCAAGAAATGGCTTCAGGTTGAGAGTTAAGGGTGTTTGTACACAAGGAGCTCAAGAATATGTGTGCAAGCTCTTACAGAAATTAATGGGAAATTTGCCAAAAAGTTATCAGCTTCAGACTAGATTAATTTTCTTTAACCCCCCACTGTGAGATAAAAATCAAGTTTCTGACAGTGTAAGCCACTGAAAGATGTCATAGATCTGTATCTCTAGCAGAGTAGGAGATTGGCATGGGGAATAAAGGAGCAGAGGGTGTTTGGGCTGGGAGGCAGAGGTACTCTGAGACCAGTGCTGACCTCAGCTAGACACTTTCTGTTTCTAGCAAGCAATTTATGACTTGAAAACATTCAAAATTCAACTTGAAACCAGTGGAAAATATAGGTCAAATTGAAAGAACAGCTCTGTGGGAGAAAAGCAAGGAAAGAAAAAAAAACCCAACAAAAAAATAAAGAAAAAAAAACAAACAAAAAAAGTGTTGGCAATGTCAAAAAGATTAGTTTCAGCACTTTCCAAACACAACGTTTCAATTTTTTGAGCTGGATTAAAAAAGAGCATTTGCTGAAGGAACTCCAGCTCTCATAATCCTGGTGATTAAGGCACCAGCCCAACATGCTGAAGACCTGAAAGCCCATCTCTATCTGATTCTGAAAGGGAGTTTGGATATCTGCTGTCTAAGGAGACTTTTCCCACTGCGCAGTCATGCACTTCATCTCTATTCTTTCTCTCTGCTGGACCTGTTCCAATTTGAAATCAAATTGTTATAAAGAAATACTCCCTGGGAAGAAGCAAGACTCCATAGGCTGGGAGTCTAGAGGAGGGAAACCTGAGCTCAACTCTTTCTTCCAAGTTACATGGCAAGAGGGAGTTGAGCCCAGATGAGTGCTGTAATCAGCTTACTCCAGAGAGAAGTGACAAACACTGCCTCATCTCTGTGGGGTTTTTTGAATGGCTCCGCAGACTAGATTATCATGCACACCACCTTTTTTTATTTTCTTTACTTAAAAAAAACCAACCTAAAAAACAACCAAAAAAATTTACTGCAATATCTGGAAATTAAAAGAACCCCATTGCTCCTGTCTGAATGAAATTATCATGTTCTATTCTATCCAAACACAGTTTATTCATTTTGTGACACTTTCTTCCTCCAGATCTTAATTTTGCTTCCTCGACTTTTCAGTTCTCTTGCTGAAACAAATAAGTCATTCTTGTGGCACATATTCAGCTTCTACTGGGCTTCCACTGGGCAATCCAGAGGAAGTTTGTAAAGGAGAAACATATATCTTACTTTGGTTTTTTTTTCTCCATAGGAGTGGGTGACTGAATCATCCATTTATTTAGGTACTTGTTTAATAACACTCCACCAATTTTGTAAAATCATCAGAAAAAAATGATCTCATGATCTGGTCTATTAAAAACAACTTATGAGAGGCACAAACCCCACAGATTATATTACTATCCCATTATTCCATTTTTCTGGGAACTTTTTCTTTCTGCCATGTTTTATTGTACAAGGCAGAGAATAAAAAAGTTTTGCAATAATATCTAGGCTGCTTTACATCGTGTACTATGTGTCATATTTTAATGTTTCAAATCCTTTAATCTTTCAAGCAAGAAACATATCCTAACTTTACAGGGTTGGTCTTCCAGGAACTTGTGGGAATGAAGGATTTAGAAAGTCTATGGTAAAGGGATCACTACACATTACTATTGCTTAACGACTATTACTATGTGCAAATTCAGACGCCAGTGTGAACTGAACACATTTGGCAAGTAGGAGGGGAGATACATTAGAGAACTAAAATTAGGGTCAGTAAATTCTTTAACTAAGAGTCAAGCTACTTGCACAAGGATATAATTTCTTTTATTAAGATGTAGCAGCTCAGGTCTCAGGCATGTTGTATCTTCTGGGTTTGCTGAATTCTTTGCTGACTATCAAGGAAGAGAGAAGAACAATTTGGGTGCTTAGTTGGCTAGATATGGACCATGTTGTCTATTACCTGCTACCAGTATTTTTTATGTAGAGACGTTCTCCAGTAAAAAAAGGCTGGGCATCCCCTATGGCTCATCTAGGGACTTTCTTATTGCCATGGTGGCTCTCATCAGTGGACTAAGATGCAGGAGCTCAGTAACAGAGGTAGAGTTTTCCATGCAGCTCTGCAAACTGTCTCTACGTACTGAGCAGCCAGCAATTGCAATGCAGTTCCACAGCTCAAAATGGAGGAATAATGCTGGAGATAAGCAAGAGGGGCTCTTGAGCTAGGGCTTGCTGCATGCTCTCAAGTTTCACATTTTCTCATCTACTGAAATAAAGATGATGGTAATTAACTGCCTATCCTGCATAGGTGGTATGAAGTTTAATTAGCTCATGTGCTCTTCAGCTGCAAGATAGCTTTGTGCTGTATTGTTGTAGTGCCACTTTTTAATCTAGGGTGAGAAACAAGACACATTAGTCAGAAGCTGCTTGTATCTGAAAAGTGGAAGAGGCAAAGCAGAGTGAAGTAAGAGAGTTCTTTCTGGCATGGCTTTCAGTCTGTGACAGTAATGGTCTGGAATGAAAAGGCTAATCAGTAAAACCATGCTTGTTAAATCTGTCCATTAGGAATAAGACAATTTTCAACCATCACCAAAGGTAGACAGATATACTTGCATGTCTAGTGACCTATTGGGTGTAATACAGTAAGACTACATCAACAGCAGCAACATTTTTGACAAGAAATGTAACTTTAAAATCTGCTGCTCTTGGTGTAAACAGTGCATTTATAGCCTGCTTGGCAGTGGAGGTGTTTATCTCCCAGTGAACAGAGAATTGTAGTTAGGGGAAAATCATGATAGAGGAAGAAAAGTAACAAAATTTTTTTCAATGGACTTGTGCATGTCTTGCTCTGATTATCGTAATTAGCTTTTCTCCTGCCTTTCTATATTCCAGTAGACTACTAAATCAGTAACAGTCTCTACAGTGTCTGAAAAAAGTTCAAGACGAATGAACTTTCCCATATGGATGTAATATTTGCAGCCATAAATAAATTCTTAAGGTTTTTGTCAGGCTTTTCACACACCCACAGATTCTGCTATCAGCCAGTAAATCTCTGTTTAAGCCACTATGAGATCAGATTTCCCTGGATGAAGTGTTGGCTGAAAAGGGTAGAAAATCACACTGCAGAGTATTTCCTAGTATTTCCAAGTTCTGCCTTCCCTTCCACCTTGAGCAGAATATTCTCGTCCCCTCTGCTTTTCTTCAGGATTTCCTACCATGACATCTACTTGAAGTTCGGAAGAAGTAGATAGTGCCCTTGGTGTGATTTTTTTCTAACAGCAGAGGGGACCTTACTGTTGGACAAATAGGGTTTGAAAAGTGCAAAGCGCAGCAGGTCGTCTGGAATTGTTGCTGTCTTTTCCTCTTCTAGCAGGACATCTGTTCAGCTAGCTCAGCTTCATAGCTATGCCCTGTGCAACAGCAAAAAGAAAGCCTCCATGATGTCTCCAGTGATGTTTGAGAGTATCTCTTAAGGTTCCTCTGCAGCATACACAGGGGTCCAATGAAAGCTTTCAAAAAAGGTTTGCTTGCAGCTATTCACATAATACTTCATATGGTACTGTACTTTCCTATAGACCTTAGCTCTTCACCTCTGAAAGTTCTCCCTGGGAGTCAGATATACAGATACCAAAGCAGTGCAGTTGCAGAGGATTATATGGTCTCATCAGTGACTCCATTACACAGAATAGAAAGGTACCCTTTTTATCAGACAAGGGAAGAATATGAAGTCTAGAACCCCATTGTCTTTCTGGAAGGCAGAGCAATGCTCTGTATACTTTTTTTTTTTTTGCATCTAGGGATGTTAGGAATTTTTTATTTCCGGGGCATTGCTTCTTTTCCACAAAATACTTCCTTTAGACTTCTTTCATTTTGAAGCCATGGCAACTGTAGCCATGGTATTTACCACCTATAAGGATTATTAATGCTCCACAGTTGAGCTGGATTTAGTAATTAACAGATGAAAGGCAATGGCTCAATAACAATAATACATTTAATCAGCACAGTGTATCTTACATGTGTGCTGGACTTCTGTACAGAATAAGAATCTGATGAGGTCAGCTACAAGTTTGTTCCTACAATCACAGAAAAATAAATGCCACTGAGGGACTTTGTAAAGTCCCTACTCATCCTACTGCCCTTAAATGGAATAAATTACAAGGATTAATTATCACTGTGCTGACAACCTCACTGAATTTTGCACAACCTCTTCTTACCACATTCCCATGATGGAGGTTCCCTCACCTACCCACGCGGGTTTGACAGTCTCATTCCAGTACTCTATAATCCTCACTGTTTACCCTTTTCTGCACCCCTTACTTGGCTTATCCAGCGCAGGCATGGAGAACAGCTGTGATAGCCTTTCTTTAAGGCTGTTCTGGGAAAGCAGTAAAGAAGCAGCAGCACATGTCCACCAATCATCTTTCATAAGAATTGTTTGCTAGCTTCAATGAGCCAAATTATGTGATTCAAGGTCTTGCTCACAATTAGAGTTCTGCAGCTTGACTACCATTGATAGGTAACTCTTTAGGTGGTGGTTTCTGTGGGACTATTTTCAGTGATTTTAAATAAATTTTCTAATGCATCTTTAGCAGCAGTTCATAACATGTAAGAATTGTGGCATTATTGAAATTTACCTTTGAAATTTTGAATAAATTACCTTTGAAATGTTGAATAAAATATGCCAGTAAATCCAGAAAGAGATGGTATAAATATATCTACTGATATTATTTACATCTGCTAACCTTTTGGTCATCATGCTTAGTCTTCATAGAATCACACTCCCGGGGGCAGGATGGACTTCTATCTCTTTGACTTTTCATGTGGTGCTAAGTAAATCGTTAATGAAGAAATTCCCACCTTCCCAAAATACATTTACTTTTGAGTTCTCAAAAGTTAAACCAAATCAAGTCAAATTTCAATAACTGCTAATCAAATATACATACAAAATATTTTTGTGGCTATGTGAATAAGCCCAAAAGACTGACTAATCACACATTAAGGTTGTGAAAAAGGGGTACATATTCAGGAGATGTAAGATTTCCACCAGGAGTATGTAATCCCCCAGAATTCACTGGCTCACATTCAAGATCACATTAAAGTACTTTAAACTGTAATGCTTAGGTGGGATTCATTATTTTGCTTGGGAAGAAAACTGAGTCTCTTGAAGTTAAGTATTGTATACGTAGGGATGCATCAACTTCCTTTCAGAACTAGGGTTCAAGACACCAGGCCTGTACATTTAACACAAGGTAAATTAATAATTGTGTTAGATACGGTTTTATACAACTAATTTCATCACGTATCCCTTGTTCCGTGTTTGTAAACCAGACAGTAGGGCCTAAACTCTGTCTGTCTTTTATCAGTTACACAGAATTCAAGATTTAACACTTTCCAGGGCAGCAATGGCCGGTGAAATGTGGTATTCCTGTTTATGTTCAGATCTTGCCTTTGAAAAGCATAGTGACAGATTTGAAAACAGAGGCAGTATAACTGGGCATTATTTAGATAATGTGCCAGATGTGCAATTAAGTTTGATGCAATATTAAAGTCCATATTTGTTAATTAAGAAATTTGGATATCTCAGCTATATTCTGCTGAAGAATTAGCCAATCAATGCCCCAAAGTGCAGTGTGTGCTTTGAAACTGTTTATTAGCAAAAGACATTAACAGATAGACATACATTAAGGGATCTGTCATGGGACGGAGCATCTGAATACATCTCAAAGCCCTATCACAGTATGGAGGAGGCTGCATCTATACAGCAGAATTAAGACAGGATTGTAGCCTGAGTTGAAGTACCTGTGATCATGTAATCTCAACAGCTTTAGTAACAACCAAGACAATGCTGTCAAGTTTGTACTGTGGTGTAGCCATAAAAGTCTGTAATGCTGCATCTTGCTAGTGATTTTTATCTATTCTAGTAAAATCAAGGTAGGACAAATACGGAAGCTTCTGCTGCAAACACACATCCATTTAGCTGTGAGGCATGAAACATTGATTTCAATGCTGAAAAAAAGCTGTGGGCTGGAGTAAACTGTGTAATCCAGGAAGAGTAAAGAGGCCAGTTGGCAACAAATTTCCTGCTGCCTTTAATACTGTAAAAACTAAATCAAGTTTTGTGTCTGGATGCAGTTGCTAAAAAGCACAACCTTTTTAAAACCTACTTTTCTTCCCTTTCAAACTTCTGAGTCTAAACAAGTTCCACACATTTCTCTCTGGAAGCACAGCTTTAGAAAAACCAATGGATTGAAGTAGCCCAAGCCAGCATAAGAGTAAGAATTTCCATTTGGTGAATATTGCTCAGATAAAAATAGCTTGTTTAATGGGGGAAAAAGGTTGGAGGAAACAGATTCCTTAACAGAAAAATAGCCCTTGTACTTTATTTCTCATTAATGGTGGAGCTTTGTAAGCAGAGCAATAGTTTGTATCTTTGCATTCTCTCTCTGTAAACTGTGGAACCATGAAATAAATTACATGTATTTGTTTCCTTGAACATCCTCCTCAATTGTGCTTTGCCCACTAATCTCTGCTGGAATTACTTCCAGTATTCCAAACCTCTGTTAAGATGTCAACTGCTTCTGTTACAAAAGAAAGAACTACAACAAAAATATTTCCTTCTTTTCCTCCAAAAACATGGTTTTTGCATACAAGATTGGGAAATAACAGTTCACTCTGGGGTTTATCTTTGACATGAATGGGTTCTGAATTTACAGTATTTTTAAAATCCAGTAATTTGGGAAGAAAAAGAACTGATTGTAATTTGTGCCTTGTTTAAGATACAGATCTGACAGTGTCTTAAGCTGAGGATGTGGAATTGATTTTTTTTAGCTGGAGAAAGAAAGCTTGTGCCTGTATAATTTTTACAGCAGGGGCTGAGGTGGGGTGTCTATGTTTTTGCCAAATGGGACTGGTGGCATGGAAAAAAACTGTGTTTGTGTGTCTGTTGAGGAAAAAAAAGTGTGGATCTGTCAAGATATCCATCAGTATACCCACAAGAGATTCCTGTAGGAATGGTAACCGGTCAGGCTATGAGAAACCCTAACAGGGTCTTTTAAAGGAAGTGCCAGACTGTCAAGGAGAATTCCCTTGGCCACATGTAAATATGTCATGGCACAAATTATTTCTGTATCTAGCCACTGCAATAGACATGTGAATATGAGATATGGTGTCCCAGGAAAACCATGTGCGCTGAGTCCTGCCACAGAATGGTGTCTGCTTTGCAGGCACCTTGCCTTTTGTCTCTTGTTTCTATTAAGAGAATCATGCATCCTAGAAAGAGCCAAAGAAATGCTGTCATGTCACCCTGCTACCAAAGCTGACGAGACAGATGAGGGTGCCTGGCCCAAATGAAAGTGTTATACAAGGGTTTAAACAAAGACAGGTTTTTCTCCCTGGGAGCAAAGCCAGCTGGGCTGGCTGAAAGTTACCTGAAGTCTCTTGTAAAGGGTAAGTGGTGTGTCTGAGTCATATACATGGTGGGTCTTCCATAACAGATGCATCTGCTGTGTTTAACTTTTCAGAAAATTTAATGATCACCAAAACCCCCCACAAAACACACACTGAAAACCCAGAAAAAAAACAAACAAGAACCCAGAAAACCAAAAAGGCTCAAAGATAGAAGGAATACCTTAACAGAGACCAGAAAACTGAAGATTAGTTGAGACATGTGAGTTGTGGCAGCTTTTAAAGAAAGAAAAGAGAAACCACAAAAGGAGTAACATATTTGTTGAAGACACTAGAGAAACCTGAGGAATAAGATGAGGCTACATTCAAGAGCTCTGAGTCATTCAGAATAATGCGAAGATAACACTGACTGTCCCTATTGGTGTAAAGCCTTTTATTGTAACTGTGTGGAAGTGGTAGTTTAGATAAAACTATCTGTGAAAGTAGGCTACTTTGTTGCTTTAATATGCCTCTTTCACCTCTTATGTCTAAATGCTTTCTTATAAATATGAAGTAAGCAAAATACCATTGGTCACAGTGTCTCTGATTGCAGATTCCCAAAATGAAGCAATAAAGGCCCTTGAAACTGCTTGGATTTATCTGGTAAAACAAATGAGTTATACTCTGTCTGCAGCAGCCAGATCCCAGTCTCAGAGTAGTATGAAGGCTCTGTGAAGACTGTCACAAAGTGGATAGAAGGTAGAAGGAAGTCTTGGAACTCTGTAAATGTGGCAGAAATATGCTCCTATCTAGTAACAGCTAAAATACCTCACCCATTTTAAAGTATCAGAGATTGAATACTTTTTTAAACTTCTGCAGGCTTAAAGAGATTTACTAAGTGTAAATCAGCCTTGCAAAATCCCCATGGATGAAGGTGAGATGGCTTTCTTGATGATTACCATATTGGGATGAGCATGTGAATTATCTCTCAGGGTTTTTTCATTGTCCCCAGGCCTCAGAGATAAAGTTGAATGAGTGAAATTTACAAAAGAATTTTGAAATGTTGCCGAATTGTTTTCTTAGAGGCTCAGTTTAATGTAGAAAACATCTGTTTGCCTTGGAGTGCTCTGTGGATCATTTGGTTGTTTGAGAAATCCCATTTCACTCCTTCCTCCATTGCCTGGCTGGGAAGTGCTTGCTCTTGGTACCTGTCAGCCAAGAGAAAGAAGGAACAGGGAAAAAAAGAAAAAAAGAAAAAAAAAGGAAAGAGACAAAGAAGAAAGCTGTTTTATGTACTCATCAACATACTTTTTTCTTCTAGGCATGGGAGTAACCAGAACTTGGCACATTCTGCGTCAGAGCAGTTCTAAGCATTCGTGTCGGTATTCAAGGCCAAATGTAACAGAGATAATAATAGGTAGTAATTAGGATCTTCAGGAAATGGTGCTATTAGTAATATAAATAGTAGCATAGATTCCTGGACTCTCTAGGCCTTGTACTAAGGATTGCATCCCTAGTTTGAACACAGTGGTTTGGAGCATGGGTCTTCCTCCCCAGAATTTTCTTTCCCTCTGAGGAATTAATTCCTCTTTCTCTCTTCCAGTACTTAAGTCTAACAGCCCTTTAAGGCTTACAAAATATGCACAAGTTTTGCTTAACATTTGCTCATCAGCTTTTGCATCATTACTTTTCTGTAATTAGAACACCTAGTGGTTATGATGATAAGCACTGTCTAAATTAGTGATATAGACAACCAATTTCCTATTCACATTCCTAAAAGGACAATATCTTTGCTTTGCTATTTTATGTTGGCTGTCTTACAGTGAATCTGAACATAATTTTCCACATACTTTGCTTTTTTAAAAAAAGGAAATAATTTACCCTTATTCCGTTACTTTTTGTTATTCCCCAAAGGACTTACTTGAAACCAAGCTATAAGGCTTCCTTTGGTGATATTTTCTCCTTTCTACATATTCCACAAAGTTGTATAAGAAAAAATGTTACTACACTTGTTTAATTCTGTCTGACATTGCTAACACAAAAAAAAAAATATATTAAAAAAATCCAAAACATGTAGAACCACTGAAAATAAACCTTATAAGAAACAGAAGAATGTTCATCTTTTTTAATTGTGTGTCAGAAGCTATACCTTCCTTCCAGAATTTTACAGGAGAGGGATGTTTTAGCAACATTCCTTTAGGTTAAAAGGATATGATTCAGTCACTTTGGTATCAACCCTTTAAGATATTCAAGGGACTCCAGCATGCCCACATAGCTGTGGGTCTTCTGGGGTTCCTCTGTCATGTTTTACATAACCATCAGGATTCCAAATTTCATGACCTTGCTAAGTTTAGGTACCTGAATCACTTCCCAATAGTCCAAATCTGGGACTCATCCTATCACTTTTCTATTATTATGAGAGACCCAATAATCACCCAGACACTGGCG